>NC_143249.1:152745278-153995278 GCF_984573655.1 Nuphar pumila | reverse complement strand
CAGTAGAGCAAAACCATTTTCAGGGTAAATCCAACCTTCCTTTAGAGTGATGGCACATCAAATTTTCCCACGATGGATCAAAACAGGGAATCGTTGATTAAAGAATCAACAAGAATTTTGCAAACCAGATGAGTGATTCCTGCAGGCTTGATTTGCTTTTCACGGTGAATCAGAGATCTCATTTTCACGGTCAGTCAAAGCATTCTATGGCAACTCCGATGCAAATGCTGAGACATTGCCTCAAACAGTGATTACACAATAATTCCAAATCAGCCAAAGCCCACAGTGACTTTTCAACAGATGAATAATAGCTGATGCAGAGGGCTTTACATCGAGAAAACTAAAAAAATATGGAAATCTAGTGAGCAAGGTAATTGTCATCATAGGAGAATATGAAATCGATTGACGATTTCTGTAAAATGAATTCAATCTGATATTAGATCAGATCGGAAATCATTGTGGAAATCATTCCAAATGTAAAATGTGGGCAAAATTAATAGGAGAGGAAGAGATCCGATGTGCATTTCAAAATCAAAACAACTAAATCAATTCCGTTGATATTGCATATGCGTAGGTCGATTTTGCAATAAGAAAATCGACACTACGATGGTTGCGTTAAGGGGAAAGAATAAAAAAATAAAATAAAATTTAGAAAATGGAGGAGATGATTCTTACCTTGGACCTTCGTTGTTGGATTAATCTGGATTACTAGAGACGAACGAAAACATAGTGAAGAGGGAGAAGAGGGGAAGAGATCGAGAATGGTGAAGCTGAAGATAGATTGAGAGGAAGAAGAAGAAACAGATGCGAGAATGATGGATCGTGAGAGGGCGCAAAGAGAATTGATCCCCCACACCTTCCCCTTGTGTGCCCCTTTTAAAGAGGAAGAGGAAGGTGTTATCGTCGCGAAATTTTCCCGTCTTCTCTTCCTTGCGGAAGAGAGAGGGAAATGGTTTCGCGATTCAAACTTGACCAGATTTTGGAAATTATTTTGAAATACTCGCCTCTGTTTTAAAAATTGCGGGAAAATCCATGGGATGGGGTTCGACCTGTCGGTACGAGGTTCGACCGTTCCTGCCGCCTTTAACAGGGGTAATCGAACCAAGGACCAAAATTGTGCTTGACTTAGTAAAATCATCGAAATGGTGTTCTATCCTAAATGCACAGAGAATTCAGGCACGTGCTATGAGATTTGGTAAAATATAAGTTGGAAAACTATGATGTATGCTTAGAAAATATTTGGAGTTTGAAAAGCATTTCTCATGAAAAGATGGAAATCAATCTCTCAGGAACACTCAGACGAAGAAGGTTTGAAAATCTCAGAAAAATTTATAAAGAGTTGGAAAATCTTGAAGAAGTGAAAATCTCGAGAAAATTTTGAGAAAGTTTAGAAATACTTAGAAAACCATGAAGAAATAAGAATCTCAGAAAAATTTTGAGAAAGTTTATAAAGACTTAAAAAATCATGAGGAAATAAGAATCTCGGGAAAATCTTGAGAAAGTTTATAAAGACTTAGAAAAATGAGAATCTCAGGACAATTTTGAGAAAGCTTAGAAAGACTTGGAAAATCATGAGGAAATAGGAATCTCAGGAAAACTGTAGGAATTCTTGAAAAAATATGAACATTTGAAAAAAAGAAAGCACTTGTTGGGAAAACTCAGACTTTGAGAATTTTCTTAAGAAAAGGATAGAAAATTTATAGGAAAGATTCATTGGAGAAGGAAATTTAGAACTTAGGAAATTGAAATCCTGATAATCTTGTCTTTGAAATGTCTGAAAATCAACTTTGATTCTTGAGAAAGATGAGAAATTCCTTTTGAAAAGAATCTTAAGAAAATAACATTTCCAAGGAAAATCATAGGAAAACTTTGATTTGGAAAATCCAACTCCGAATATCATCATAGTTTCTTGAGAAAATCGATTCCATGAAGTGAAAATCTTTTGAGAAAATCATGAGAAAAATGAATGATGCAGAGGATTTGAATGAATGAATGCACTTTGAAAAACTTTCTGAAAAATTTGTTGAAAAAAATGTAGATTAAGCCAAAGTAAATCCTTCATATATTCTGACTGTGGCCATGAATATGTTCAGAATTTATTTGAGTTAATTCATAATATTTTGAAAAACATTGGAAATATGAGGTGCATTTTCAAGATAGCCTAAGAGTGTAGGCTCAATGTGACTGTTAGAGAGATGATGGATCTGGGTCTCATTCATATTCCGACTAGGGCCGTGAATATGGATTCCACCGAGTTCATCAACTCTCTAAGAGTTGGTGCACGTGCCATTCGTGTTCATCCACGGTGAATTTTGAAAATTTGAGATATATGCATCATAGAATCAGGATATTACTGAAATCAAACTATTTGAGATGCGACCTAATCTAAGCAGTAAAAGTAAATCTTATTCCAAGGTTTACATTGGATTGTTACATTGCATAACATAAAGTAAAAGAAAATTGAAATGGAGCCAAGGAATCAACCTCTTCTAGATTTTCCTGCAAAATGAGAGTTAGTACAAAATAACCAAGGGAATGTACATACATATATATATTATATACAACAAAGAGATGTGTATCAAAATTTACTAAAGTTGATGCTAAATGATATGTATCAATGGAAGTGTATTTACATGAGAAAATATATACATGAATGCTCATATATGGAAATAAGGACACATGAAGGGATATATATATATATATATAAGTATATATATATGTATATATATACATATATATATACATATATACACATATATATATACATATATACGTATACATATAGGTAGATATACATATGTATACATATGTATACATATATATATATATATATACATATAGTGAGAAAATATACATGTTCATGGAAATTCTACATAATGGGTAGAATCAGAAAACAACAGATATACACAGTTTCTGTAAGGGATTTTACGCAATCATATTTCTCAAATTACAACATATTTCTCAACGAAATCGGGTATGGAGCTTCCCTATATGTCAATAATGAAGCGTGCAAAAGACGGCATAGAGATCATGAACGGATATGGATATATCCGTTCATGAACATAGCCGATTATCAAGAATGGGTACTCCTGCAAAAAGGGGAATGAACACACATGGATGACACACCCATGAATAGGAATGATGGTGGATATCTACCTAGAAAATATCTACATGAATAAGTTATACATGATGTAGATGACTATGCAAAAGCTAATATATGATAATCTACAGAAATTTTAGGCTGAAAGTATGTGGCTGAAAGTCATGAATAAAGACTTTATTCATTTTCCTGTAACCAGCTGAATTACAGTCATTGATGACTTAGGATAACTAAATACAAAATCTGAGATAATAAGATGGGCATCATTCAAATAATGTATACAAGATGTTAGGTAGGCAATGGAATCAACACAAGTGCTTGTAATGAAGGCATGAAGTTACTGTATAAGAAAAATGAATGTAAAACAGGGAGAATAAAACCTTATTTGATATACTGGAGATCAAGATACAACATACACTGAAATGGCATGAAATTTTATTGAATGACAAACCATCAAAGACAAGAAATGGGCTAAAAGGACTGGAAAATGAAGTAACTAAGAACTTTACTTGAAGACAACAGGAAATTGTTTTGACACACGAATTATAAATGCAGAAAAAATGACTTGAAGAAGGAAAAGAAATAAAACATGAAACAGGACAACAGGATTAATGCCATAACTAAAAAAAAAAAAAAGACACGAAATAATTTAAAACTGGATTTAAAGAATGAAAAACATGAAATCATCAATTATGAAAATGAAACAATTAAATTAACACCACCACCAGTGAATTAGGTAGATGAAAGAATATCTATACTAACAATGAAAACAGGAAATGAGAAAAGGACAATAACAATTTACTTAGAAGCATAACAAGCAAACAGGAAATATAAGGAATAACAGAAAAAGATTTGCAGAGAAATAAGGTTGAACCAAAGCAAAACAGGAAAGATATTTGAAAACAAGAAATTATAAAGAAGAATGAAATCAAATGATGAACACAGGAAATTAATGAATGGAAAACACGAAATCAATTGATGAATAGCAGTAGACGGGTTGTAAGTAAAATGCATAAAACAATTTCTGTAAAGAAATCATTGAAACACAAAAAAAAAAAAATGAAAACCTCACATACTCACCAGTCCAAACTTAGATCAGATGACGGGAAACCAAAAACACGTCACCCACTATTCTTTTGGTCAATGCTTCCTGCAATAAGAACCAAGAAAAAAAAAACTGCTGGATCTCTTGCACCAATGGACGCTATAGGCAGCAAGAAAGGGCGTTTTCTGCTGTTGGGCATGAGAACAAATGGTGAGACATTGGCTGGTTGTGGCTGAATTGAGGATGCAAGATCCGTTTGAAAGGCCTGGTGGCTGGGCTGAAGGAAGGTGGAAGGCAGCTGGGGGAGGTCCTGCGGCTGGGCTGAAGATGGGAAGGATATGTGTTGAAGACAGGCTGAGCAGCAGTTGTGGGATGGGCTGAAGAGGGTGGAGTGAAGAAGGATCGGATGCTGCTGGTGGTGGCCTCTCCTACGGCTGTGGCTGAAGTGGGTGGAGTGAAGAAGGATCGGATGCTGCTGGTGGTGGCTTCTCCTGCGGCTGTGGCTGAAGTGGGCTGATGCTCCCTCACGCTTCAGAGCTTCCTCCTACAAAAATCCCCAAAACCCGATTTTCAATTCCTCCCCCTTTCCTTCGTGAGTGCCTGCCCCTTTTAAAACTTTCCTTTCTCCCTCAAAAAAAAAAAAAACGCTGCCCCTTCCCCCTCAATGAGGTTCCGTTATAGTTTTAATTTTTTGAAAATTTTGTTGAAAATTTTGCAAAGGCGTGAAACCGATGCCTCATTATTTTGAAAACTTGCTGTTTTTAAAAGAGGCGCATCTTGGGTTTTTTCAAAACTTTGTTTCATTTACCTAAGTTTTAGGTAAAAATCAAATTTATTATTTTTTTATTTTTTTTTGAAGTTCGGCTGTGCCATTTAAGGCTGCCTCCTTCTTAAAACAAAAATTATTTAAACAAATCAATAAAAATAAAAAAAATAAAAAAAATGAGTATTGAAATAAATGAGAGGCTTTTATGGAAATGCCACCTCAATCCACTTTTAAAATCTTTTTGAAAATAAAGCTTTATTTTGTTTTGTAAAATCTTTTATTTTCAAACGGGGTGCCACTTGTGTGTGGGCCCACTAACTAAAATATAAATAAATAAATATTGAGAAATTAAAAAGAAAAATTTGCAAATTGGTATGAACTTCGGGTGGGTCCCGCTTGAGAATAAGAAACTTACCTGGGGGTCTTAGTATAATGCTAGTTAAAAGGTGGGTCCCGCTCCATTTAAAATATGAGATAAAACATTATTTATTTTCAAGAATTTGGAAAAATTGGTTTTTCAGGACAAAAATATGGATAAAATAAATGTAAAAAATTTTGTAAGGAGATTTAAAATCTTTTTGCAAAAAATTTTGAGATAAAATCTTTAAAATCAATATCCAAATATCCAGATTGTTTTCCTTGAGGAAGACTTTTGTAATTCAAAGTACTGGGGGTAAAATGGGAAAAATTGGTAATTTTAAATACCCAGGGTTTTGAAAAAATCAATTTTGAAAAGTTTAAAAAATCAAATCTGGATTGACAATTTTGAAAATCAAGAGTTTTGGATCTCAACTGACATGCTATGCAGTGAAATGATGCAAAAGTGTTCATGCAATGCGATGCAAAGACATGTTTCAGGAAATGTTACTCTGAACCAGGAAGTGGGAATTCTACCTTCTTCTCCAGGAAAAGGATTTTGAAATTTTTCAATTTGAAGATGTCTCTGAACCTAAATATAGAAATTTTGAGGCTCAAGAATGAAATTTAGGATTTTCTGCAAGGTTCAATCTTGGAAAATGACCATTTTACCCTTCATTGCTTCTGAAGAACTGAAATATGATAATTAAGGGCGATGTCAAGAAGGTGAGTGAAAATTTGGGGTGTTTACAGATGCCCCTCTTTGCTACTAAGCCGGGTTATGGTCGAGCTTAGTGGCAAAGAAAACACACCAAATTTCGGCTATATATAAAAAAATGCCCCAGTTAGAAGGATCTGACTGGGTATGAATGAAATTAGCCCGAGGAAGATGGTAGATATGAAATGGATAAATGAAGAGAACATAGATTTTCTCTGTGAGAGCGAAGTTCAGGTTTATGCCCTTAACCTGGATGGGACAGGAAATGCTCCGTATGGAACGAAGCTCAGGTTTTTAACCCTTAACCTGATTGGGGATTGAAAAATCTCATAGAAATGAGATTCAGGTTTGTACCTTTAACCTGATCGGGCGGAAGATGAAATACCTCTTTGAATAAGGCTCAGGTTTGTACCCTTATCCTGATCGGGCGGAAAATGAAATACCTCTCTGATTGAGGCTCAGGTTTATACCCTTATCCTGATCGGGCGAAAAATGGAATACCTCATTGGATGAGGCTCAGGTTTATACCCTTATCCTGATCGGGCGGAAAATGGAATACCTCATTGGATGAGGCTCAGGTTTATACCCTTATCCTGATCGGGCGAAAGATGAAATACCTCTTTGAATGAGGCTCAGGTTTGTACCCTTATCCTGATCGGGCGGAAGATGGAATACCTCATTGGATGAGGCTCAGGTTTATACCCTTATCCTGATCGGGCGGAAAATGGAATACCTCATTGGATGAGGCTCAGGTTTATACCCTTATCCTGATCGGGCGGAAAATGGATGGAATACTCGAAAGAATAGACTATGATGGAACCTTCGGATTTTGCACAATAAATCCGACAGGGGTTTTGCCAAAGGAAGGAAAATGGGGTTCCTAAAGCTGGAAAAGGGGTTGATTTTGGGTGTCTCATTGCTGAGACTAAAATCAGCTTTTTAAATTGCCTTTTGCGAGAAATGATTGTTGGTTCGACCTCGAACCGAAATGGGACTGTCTATGGTGAGACAGTGGGGACACAGGTAAGTGTGCGAATTTGAGAGCTTACGTTCTCAAAGAAGGGAAGGAATCAAGTCCTTAAGAGGGATTTAAAATTGATGTCAGGATATATCAAAAACGAACATCAAACTCTCACTTCACGTTAGGATAACTAGAAAATATTGTCAAAATATTGAGAATTCTGTTGTTGATTCAAAGTTTTTGAAAATGTTGCACATTGTTGCAAAGATATTCCTTACTTTCTACCCAAAGCATTACCTCCAAACAAGGTTCACTTCGTAGAATCGAGATTTGAAATCCAAATTGCTTGCAATTGACCTTCTTCAAGGAAGCTATCAATTTCCTTGATATGAACAGGAAAAAGATTTTGATATTATGAAAGCAATTGATGAAAGAATATTAATAATAGAATTTCACAGATTAAAGAGGATTCTTGATAGATTTGGCAATTTGATATCCTGAGGGCTTCTCTCATGATAATCTTGCTGCACTCTTTTGGCTCTCTTGGGTTTTGGCTACATTCTCCTTCATTTTGGAGATGTTCCGACTTTTTCTCTCTTTCTTTCTCCTCTCTTTCTCTCTTTTGGGAGGGTACGTCACAAGCTCCTTCATCTTGGAGATGTTTCGATCCTTCTTTGACGATATTGGCTCATGGGTCAGAGATTTTTTGGATGATAGCTGAAATTAAATACCTTTTAGGGATTGTCGAGAGGTTCATCGCATCTGCCTTCATCTCGACAGTGCTTTGGACTTTCCCTGGAAGGACCCGTCACAAACTCCGTCATCTTGGAGATGTTTCGAATCTTTTTTGGCCCCGGGGTCTACTCGCTTAATTCGCCTTCATCTTGACGACAAGTGAGAGATCCCTTTTGCGGATACTTAATTGCAGCTTAGGTGATTCTGAAGAGACAAGGTTTTGATGAATACTCTCTTTTTCTAGCGCTCAGGATATTTTCACTGCCTCGTCTTTTACAAGAATAGCCTTTAAAGATGTGCCATTGACTGCGATCAATATCGATCATCTACGGCTTTTCAATAACATTGAATCTTCTTTTCTGGCCATATCGAGGATTTATCCTTCATCCTTTTGGTTGGCCAATAAAAATGGTTTGAATTTTGAATCTCTTTTCACAAAAGCTTCAATCTTTTGGAAGTAATGTTGAAGGTAAATTGAGATAGAGATTTGTGCAATAAAGATTCTGAAATCAACAAATACTGTGACAAATTGACAAAATTTTCTTGAAATCTTTGGTAAAAGTAAACATTTAAGGTCCGGCTCAACACATCCGTGACGAAAATTCTCCTCTTTTTCCCCAAAAAGGGAGACTCAGGCTTAGCCCTTACCTGAATGGGAAATGGGAAATACTCCTCTCTTCCCTGAAGAGGAGGTGTTTGCAAAACGAACTTTCGAAGAGAAATTAAGCTTTCGTCAAAGCTCCCTAATATTAGGCTTCTCTTATGGAAAGGGGCCGATAATAGTGAGGTCAGAAAATTTGCGTCATGAAAGGAACGAGTCCATCACACTCTCCCTGAAAAGAGGGTCCTTCATGACGGAAATGGCCTAGTATGAAATTGGGAGGTTACAAGAAAAGCGAGTCTCCGTCGAGCCTCTCCCTTTAAAAGGGTTCCTTGGGTGAAATTGGGAATTGTTTTGCAAACGGTTCACGAAGACATGAGTCCCTTCAAAACTCTCCCTGAAAAGGGGCTAAGTGAACAAATTGGATAGCATGCGAAAAGAACGAGCTCCCTCGAACTCTCCCTAAACGGGTCTCTCGCAAGAGAAAATGATTGAAATTGGATATTGAAATTGATTGACGCAAAGGTCGAAATTGGAAATTGGAAAATTGATTGTTTGGACATTGGATGACCCAGAGGTCGAAATCGGATAATTGAATGACCTAACGGTCGAAATTGGGAATTGATAGACCAAAAGGTCGAAATTGTGTGACCCGAAGGTCGGAATTGAGTGACCCGAAGGTCGAAAATTAGAAATTAAATGACCTGGAGGTCAAAATTGAGAATTGAGAATTGGAATTGAAATTGGAAATTGGGTGACCCAGGGGTCGGAATTGGAGAATTGCATGATCCAAAGATTGAAATTGGAAATTAGTGGGCAAAATATCAAATTTGAGCAATTGACAGACTGTGATGGTTGAAATGACTTGGATTGATCAAAGGAGAATGATGAGTTCGAGTCAGAGCTCGAATAAAATATAGAGATCACGAGTCGGAACCCGGATCAACAAAAGAAAATGAAGCGCTCGAGTCAGGACTCGAGTAAATAAAGAGATCTCGGGTCGGAACCCGGATCAACAAAAGAAAATGAAGAGCTCGAGTCAGAGCTCAAACAAGATAATGAGATCACGAGTACCGGTTTAAACATGGGGTTTTTCGAAAAGTTGGGATTTTGAAAATGTACCAGTTTAAACATGGGATTTTGAAATAATACCAGTTCGAGCACTGGGTTTTGGTTCAGTATTGGTGATTACCTTCCAATTTTGAATCATTAAGAATTGTGATGGGACGGTTTGTTGAAATCCCAATACTAACTGGATTGTTGTTACTGCAGTTGAATGCAAATGAATATGAATTAATGCACATGAATGCACAAGTGCGTGAAATGAGGAATTTGTTTATCCTGCCTGCATACAGAACAAAATTTTAAAAATGCCCCAGTGTAACTGGGAAAGAAAGTTGAATCATTATTTGAAGGAAACGGGAAGATTACAAGAGGAGACTAAATGTTTCAAGTGTAGAACTTTTTCAAGTGTCGAGCATTAATGGGGTCTCGCAATTCTACCCCATCGGCATTGATGAGCCGATATGAGTTGCGGGGTAATGCTTCTTTGACGACATATGAACCTTCCCAATTTGGCGACCATTTACCGCCAGGATGATGCTTGAGATAGACTGTGGATCGAAGCACTAACTCATTGACTTTGAATCTTCTTTCGATGACAGACTTCGCGTACTGCCTGGCCACTCTCTGACGATAGGATTGAGCATGCTCTGCTGCTTTTAGCCTTTTCTCATCAAGCAAGTCTAACTGTACCAGTCGCTGCTGCTGATATTTATCAAGAGGTAACTGCAGGAGTGACGCAAATTTCAAAGCGGGCTTCTGAACATGTAGCGACAATACTACTTCTGTTCCATAGACCAATTCTGATAGAGTAGCATTCGTCGGAGTGCGGATAGTGGTCCGGTAGGCCCATAGTGCATCATGGATCTTCTCATGCCAGTCGCGGTCTGTTTCCACAGTTCGCTCCAAGATGCGAATTAAGATTTTGTTGGTGGCCTCTGCCTGACCATTCCCTTGAGGATAATATGGGGCAGAGAAATGATGATAAATCTTGAACTTTGAGCAGAATGTCTTCATTCTTTCATTCTTGAAATGACTGCCATTATCTGACACGATGTCATGTGGGATGCCGAAACGGCAAAGTATGCTCTTGTGAATAAAAGAGACCATGTGTCGGCCTTCAACTGTGCGAAGAGTGATGGCTTCTACCCACTTGGTAAAATATTCTGTTGCGGCAAGGAAGTATTTGTGGCCATTTGAAGCTGAGGGAGTGATGGGACCTACGACATCGAAGGCCCACATAGAAAATGGCCACGGAGAGACAACAGACTGTAAATAAGTCGCCGGAGCATGAATAGAAGGTGCGTGTATCTGGCATTGCACACACTTCTTCACATAATGATAACAGTCTTGCTGCATGGTCTTCCAGTAATAACCTGCTCTGATGATTTGCTTGACAAGGGTTTGGTAGCCAACGTGGCCGCCACAAATGCCTTCGTGTGCTTCTCGCACGACTTCTTTGGCTTCTTCTTCATCTAAACATCTGGAATACTCTAAACTGAATCCACGGCGATAGAGGACATTGGCCAAAATGAAATATCGAGTGGACATACGCTGGATTGCTCGTTGCTCTTTCTTTGAGAGTTCTGGAGGAAATTCACCGGTTTCTATGAAAGTTTTGATGTTGTAATACCAAGGCTTCTTCCTTTGCTCAGCCTGGTTTACCTGTTTCGCTGGAAGGAAAGCAGGTTGGTCAAGTCTGCCAATTTCAAAAGAGTGACAAGATTCTCCATTTCTGAATGCCATAATGGAGCCTAAACTGGCTAGGCTATCGGCCACCTGATTAAAATCTCTCTTGATATGGAATAGCTGAAATTCTTCAAACTTGCTGACAAGCGCTGCAACAATTTTCTGATAGGGGAATAACTTCTGATCCTTCACTTGCCATTCGGCTCGAACTTGATTGACAACGAGTAATGAGTCGCCGTAAGCGTGCACTCTCTTCACATTGAAGTCTAGTAGAATTTTTAGACCTTGAATCAGGGCTTCATACTCGGCCATATTGTGGGTGCATTGAAAATCTAACTTGAGAGAAAATGGAATCATCTCCTTCTCAGGAGTGATTAATAAGATTCCAATGCCTATCCCAGCCATATTCTTAGAACCATCGAAAAATAAATTCCAAATTGGAGATTGCTGGATATTGCAAATTTGCTCATCAGGGAAGTCATCTTCGGCTTTCACCTCTTCTGCTAGAGGAAAATCTGCCAATTGATCTGCAATTGCTTGACCTTTGATTGATTGCTGCGAGACATATTCTAAGTCATACTGCATCAGTAAGACTTGCCATTTTGCGACTCGTTCGCTGAGGAAAGGCTGCTCTAAAATATACTTGAGAGGATTGAGTTTAGACAAAATTTTGACTTCAGATGCCAGCAGGTAGTGTCTTAGCTTCTGACACATCCATACCAGAGCTAAGCAGTTCTTCTCTATGTGAGAGTATTTCTTTTCATAGTCTATGAAAGTCTTACTCACATAATAAATGGCGTGATCTATCAAGCTGCCTTCTTTGTACTGCGCCAAGAATCCGCCGCATGCAACTTGATTGACTGAGATGTATAACAAAAGAGGTTTTCCCAATTCTGGCGGCTTCAGGATTGGAGGATTGAGAAGATACTTCTTGATTCTATCGAACGATTGCTGACACTCTGGTCCCCATTCGAACTTCACTCCTTTTCTGAGTAAGTGGTTAAAAGGTTCACATCTCATCGCCAAGTTGGAAATAAATCGCCGGATTGATTGCATGTGTCCCTGAAGGCTACGCAACTCTTTGAGATTTTTTGGGGGTGGCATATCAATTATAGCCTTTGCTTTGGCTGGGACGACTTCAATTCCCTTTTTGCTGACCAGAAAACCACACTTTTGCGGGTTAAGTCTTAACTTGTAAAGAATGAGTCGCTTAAAGACTTGATCAAGGGCTTCGAGGTGATCTTCTCCCTCTTTAGATTTCACGAGAATATCGTCAACATACGCATCCATGATTTTGCGCATTTGATCGTGAAAGATAACGGCCATTGCTCTTTGGTACGTTGCTCCAGCGTTCTTGAGCCCAAAAGGCATAACTGTATAGCAGAAAGTGCCCCAAGGCGTAGTAAAGGAAGTTTTTGATTGGTCGCGGGCGGCCAACTTAATCTGGTTATAGCCTGAATATCCATCCATGAAGGAGAACATGGCATGTCCTGCTGTGCTGTCAATCAGAAGATCAATGCTTGGCAGTGGATAGTCATCCTTCGGAGTTGCCTTGTTGAGGTCTCTAAAGTCTATGCAAATTCAGACTTTGCCACTTTTCTTTGGGACAACAACGATATTGGCTAACCAATCTGGATAGTCAATAGGTCGGATAAATCCTGCTTTGAGCAGATCTTCAAGTCCTTCTTTGACTTGTTGTTCTATTCTGGGATCCATTTTTCTCAGCTTTTGCTTAACTGGCTTTACATCTGGCTTCAAAACGAGTCGGTGTTCGACCAATTTGGGATCTAAGCCCGGCATATCTTCATATGTCCATGCGAACACTTCTTCATGTTGCTTGAGAAAATTTGTAAGCCTTTCTTTCTCTTCCGGACTTAGACTGGTACCGATCTTGAGAATCTTGGGTTATTCCTCTGAGCCAATATTGACATTTTCAGTAGGATCTTGTACTAGAGCGGATGGTTCATCTTGCTTCTGAACTGAGGCGAACTCTGGTAATTCCTGAAGAGACGGATCAAATTCTGCATAATCATCTAACTGCTTTGCAACCTTGCTATCTCCTGTGCTTGCTTTTACTCGGTGAATTGCTTCCGATTTCTGGAAAGCCTTTGGGTTGATAATGAGTTTCTTGATTGTTCGGGAAGACATTTCTAAAATTTTAGATAAGAAATTGGATTCAGGAAAAATCGTCTATCATATGACAAACAATTATTTAAAAATAATTATGCATAAAATGACATTGAGTTATGAAATGAGGATATAGAGATAAAAGAGACAAATGGCATCCAGATAGACAAAGAAACTTGACATTTATTTTGAAAGGAATAGAAAGGAAATGCAACAACGATTCTCAATATGCCCCTTTAACAAAAACAGTCTTCTTTGGTGAGCTCCCGCCGGAAAACCCTAATCCTACCCTGTGGGGACGATGCTTCTGGATCATTGGCTCGATGCGGCCATCTTCATTTTTGCCCAGTCCTTTAAAGGGTTGATAACCATGCTTCAGAAGTAAATCAAATCCCTTTCTTGCTTTCATGAATTGTGGAAACAATGGATGATCTTTGACAGTGTCGTAGCTGACACGACCTCCAATCTTGAAGAACTTGGGACCTCTCCATCGGGTCATGGCTATAGTGTGCATGGATAATTCTGACGTTGCCTGGAGTATTTCCTGACTTTTTTTTAGAATGATCTCTTCATTCTCTCTGATGCTAGGAATATCTGCAGTGAATGATGGTTGAGGGATCATAGGCTATGGGAGTCTTTCTTCCGGGTCCTCTCCAAGCACTGTGGTAATCATTCCACCTTTGGACCATTTTACGCATTGATGCAAAGTGGAAGGCACTGCATTTGCATTATGAATACACGTCCTTCTGAGCAACAGATTGTAGGTGGGTGGCACATTGACCACATGAAAAAGCACTAAATGTACCGAATAATTAATGAATACTTCCAGGAATATCTTTCCTTTGGCCGTCTGACCATGATTGTCAAACCCATAGATGGTAATAGGATCTGGAATGTATTCCTCTTCCTTAATGCCTAGCGCCTTTGCGGTCATTTCAGGACATATATTGAGGTTGCTGCCTCCATCTACTAGCACATGGGGTACTGTCATTCCCCTTACCCGAACGACGATGTAAAGAGCATTATTGTGAAAGGAATGAGGCTTTGGAAGGTCCTCATCCGAGAAAGTGATCGGCGCATTAGTCATGGCTGAATTCACGATTTGTGCCATGTCTTCAGGAGTGATACTAGGCTTAACTTTAATCTTTCTGAGCAGATCATCCAGTACTTGTTGATGCTTGCAGGAACTCTTGGCCAAGTCAAGAATGAAAACATTGGACAGAGCGGTCAGAGGCTTCTGACTTGAATTTTCTGGCTTGGGCTTGATGATTTGATTGAGAAAATCAGGAAGTCCCTTTGACTTGGGGGCTGACTTTACAGGTGCTTCAGAAACTTTCATCTTGCCCAATGCGGAGATTAGATCCATCTCCTTAGAATCAGGAGTTGCTTGTCGTAGTACTGACACATGGTGTTGAACCTGAAGATCTTGTGCAGAACACGGCTTGATGTGCTCATGCGGTAAGAATGGTTGTGTGGACACCACTGCCGTGGTGTGTGAAGGAAAAGGCTGCTTAAGAATGTCCATTTTTTTTTCTTCTTCTCCTTCTACCAATAAATTCTTATCAATAAGATCCTGCACAATATTCTTGAGAATGAAGCAGTTCTCAGTGTTGTGTCCCATTGTTCTATGGAACTTGCAGAATTGATCCTTCCATTTCCCCATAGGCACAGGGGGATTGGCCAATCTAGGCAACTTGACCATTTCTTTCGATAGCATATATTCGAGCACATCTTCGAGTGATTGATCGAGAGGAGTAAATTTTTGGTCATAACTCCATCCTTCATGTTTAACTTTTTCACGCAATTTCGGCCCTTGGTCTTGCTGAGAAGGCTTGTTGTATTGAGGAGCAAGCTTCATTTTCTGATCTCCTTTATTGTTGGAATTGCCTGCACCGTAACAGTAATCTTTCTTCTGCCCTTTGTACTGATTTTGGCTATTGTGGTTGTTGTTGTTGTTGTTGGCAAAGAAGGTGAAGTGAGCTTTCTTCTTCTGCTCACCTTGGGTGTTACTCTTGGAAAAAGTGAAGCCTTCATAGACTCCATTCTCTACGCTTAGCTCGAGCCATTCTGCTCGCTCAGTTAATTCAATGAAGGTCCTGGACGGTGCAGTAGAGATTAATCCTCTTAATGGTTGAGAAAAATTGTTGAGGATTAATGACAAAGCGTGCCTTTCAGATATGGGATCTCTCATTTTGTTGCAGGCTGACCTCCATCTGTGAATGAAATCTCGTGCTTTTTCATTCTCATTCTGCCTCAGACTCCAGAGATGACTTAATGTCGGGAGCGCTTCTGTGTTGAACAAGAAGCGTTCAATAAATAAATTCACCACTTTATCGAACTCCTTGAGCTCGATGGGATTGATATGCTCAGCATACCATTTAGCTGCAACTCCTTCCAAGCTGCGAGGGAAACACAGAAATAGTGCTATGTTATCTCTCTTGAATCTTGAGCACTCTGCAAAGAAAGTGGCGAGATGGGCTTTCGGATCGCCAGAACCATCGAACTTGATGAATTTTTGGGGAAGGTTTTCGAGATCGTCATCCCCTTCGAGGCCGTCATAGAAGTCCTCACTAGTGAAGACTTTCTTGCCCTTGTCGCGGGCTTGAAGATCCTTAACAACTCGGGCCATTTCCCTGAATTGTGACTGCAGGGGTTCTTCTGTAACCTGATTCTTTGATTTGCGGCTCCTCCTTTGTTCTCGCCCACGTTTCTGAAATGCCGGAGGCACCTCATATTCTTCCCCAGTGTCTTCAGTTGATTCAGATTCATCTGAGATTTCTTCTGGCTGAATCTGCTTCTTGGGAGCCTTCTTATTCTTGTGCTCGTGGAACTTTTCTCTGAATTGATTTTTTTCTGCACTAGTCCCAGCTTGTTCACTCATCATTTTATTCATCATCTTTCGGAACATGGCATACATTTGCGGATCTATGCCATCATCCTTTTATTGTTGATCTTGATTCACGGGATGATCCATTTCTCCTTCTGAGGCTGAGGAGTGCTGTGATGATGTGGTTCTTCTTCCTGATCTCGTTCGAACCATCAAATACTGCGGATGCTCTAATGTAGCTGTGGATGCTATCTCTGCAGGGCAAAGACCTGATTAGATTATGAAGGAATTGGCTTTTGGAAGAAATATTTATTGAAAATATGGTAGACAATTTGAAGAAGATATCCCATTACTAGGGACTGAGTCGTCGCGAGAATCACGACAATTGTGTTGTCAATTCTTAGCACGAGAAACAAACAACGAAAATATGCCTTGTTACCTAGGCGAGGTCGTCAAACCATAATAGAAAAAGAGAGTTTTATTGAAATAAGAAAACATGATTTTATTGATCTTGACAAAGAGGTGGAGGACAAACAATTTGCCACCATTCACGATAATCAGTAGACACTCTAGGACCAGGAAAAATTTTAAGAGAGACAAAGGAATCCCAGTCGTAGCGGGCAGAATGATATGCCCCGGACCATTGTGCGGAAGTGAGATCAAACTCTGCTATAACTCCTGATAACAATCGGGCTTCGACGTACTGCTGTCTCTGGGAAAACTGTCGAACACATCTCTCTGGCTGGTAGTAAGTGCAGAAGAATGGTCCCAATAACTTGAACCTTTTGCCATAAGCATATGTGTATCTGGGAGGAGATAAATGCCGATCAAAATAATCCCAGACTACGTCATCTTCTTGAATGTTGTTGATCATAGACCGGTACTGTGCCACTGGAAGAAGTTCTTGACCATTGTATCTGAAAGAGCTTGCTCGGGATGGAACGTGCTGAAAGAACCAGGATTGAAGTGCGTAGATGCATCCTTCCACTAAGATGGATTCTCCAAGTGAGAATCGAGTCAAGCCACGATATAGGAAGGCGAGCGCTTCCATGGCTATGGAGAGGCGATTGATTTGTCGACTTCCCCATCTTCTCATAAGCTGGATTATTCTGATGTTCATGTAGTTTTGTCCATCTGGAAAGAGGGATAGTCCTACAGTGCACAGAACCATTGCATTCTGAATCCTTTCTTTAGCAGTCCTGGATAGCGAACTGACTTCAACGAAGGTCCCGTACTGGCGGTACAACTCGAGCAGGTCGACATATTCATTTCCCTCCAACTGGATCAGGGGCCAGGATCGGCGGCCTGTCATACGAGCTAATGAATCTCGGGGATCCAAACCCTTGACATTGATCAGGAATTGATGTTCTAAGGGATCGCTTGGCTGACCAGCTGGTTCTGGTAATCCTATGATTTCTGAAAATTCATCCATTAAAACGGTCATCTCTCCCCACGGGAACCAGAATGTACACGTCCGAGGATTCCATCGCTCCGCCATTGCATGGATCAGGTTGCCATTGATGGTCTGCTTTCCGACTGCCGACGCCAGTTCTAATCCGCATTCGCTCAAATGGTCCGGGAACATTCGAGAAAAGCTTTTGAGCCAGGAATAGTACCACCGGGGAATGAAAGTTCCGGTGCTAAGGGCTCGATGTTCAGGACGACCTTGTCGCACCTCGTAGGAGATGTGACCTTCAGGAAAGATAGGATCGACTTGACTGGATGCCATCGAACTGAAAACAGAGGAAGACTTAAAATGAGACTTAGGAAAATGTGGGAAATTTTGAAAAATTTTGCAGGCAAGATAAAATGCAGTTGGAAATTCAAGATCCAGTAGAAAGGTAGAATGGGAAAATCACCTGGGGTTTTGAAAGAAATTGGATATTTGGGAAAATCATCCAGGGTTTGAGAAAAAAATATCTCGTGGAAAATAAGGATATTTGAAAAAGGCCTAATAAGTTGGAAAACATTGGGAAATATAAAGAATTGAGGAAATAACACACATACAATACCATCCTGCACAAACATTTATGCACATTCAGCATTCCCTAAAAGGCTGACTCTAGATGCATTATTTTGAAAAACAGCTGTAGGACCTTAATCCTAACTCTAGGTTCAGATCATCTTTGTCCAATCCAGTTATGTCGATATACCCGAACCGAAATTCGAGGTACGTGGCATATAATTTTGACTCCGGTTCTAAGGTAAGGTTTTCCAACATCCTTGAGCGCCTACCGATATACTTCAGACTGTGGCCCGCGGTACGTGGTAGGGGGGTGTTAACCCAAATAATTGGCCCAGTCGTGAGGCTCTGTCCCGAACTAGGGTTTTGGAAGAGAGCCCAGCAACGTGAAGACCGGGTAATGATAGGTATTTGAGGTTTGAAAAAAATGATCACATGCAAGAAATAGAGGGCTCTAAATCCTAGAGAGATAGATTTTGAAAAATCCTTGAAGAAGCATACATTGTTTGCATTCAGATCCTAAATTGAGGAGAGTTGTATTTAGACCTAAGTCTATGTGAACATGAAAATATCTCCTCAATATAGTCCTCCCAAACCATGCCTAAGCTATATGCAGTAAATGTCAGCTAGGTCAGAATCTAGGCTCTTAGGCTCACATGATATTGAAAGTAAAGAGCTGACATTTTGTGAACACAATTTTTGATAATTAAACTAAGTCAAGCACACTTTTGATCAGACAAGGACAGGTCCCATCACGGTCGCCAAACCTGTTATCATCGCGAAATTTTCCCGTCTTCCCTTGTGGAAGAGAGAGGGAAATGGTTTCGCGATTCAAACTTGACCAGATTTTGGAAATTGTTTTGAAATACTCGACTCCGTTTTGAAAATTGCTGGAAAATCCATGGGATGGGGCTCGACCTGTCGGTACGAGATTCGACCGTTCCTGCCGCCTTTAACAGGGGTAATCGAACCAAGGACCAAAATTGTGCTTGACTTAGTAAAATCATCGAAATGGTGTTCTATCCTAAATGCACAGAGAATTCAGGCATGTGCTATGAGATTTGGTAAAATATAAGTTGGAAAACTATGATGTATGCTTAGAAAATATTTAGAGTTTGAAAAGCATTTCTCAGAAAAAGATGGAAATCAATCTCTCAGGACCACTCAGACGAAGAAGGTTTGAAAATCTCATAAAAATTTGTAAAGAGTTGGAAAATCTTGAAGAAGTGAAAATCTCGAGAAAATTTTGAGAAAGTTTAGAAATACTTAGAAAACCATGAAGAAATGAGAATCTCAGAAAATTTTTGAGAAAGTTTATAAAGACTTAGAAAATCATGAGAAAATAAGAATCTCGGGAAAATCTTGAGAAAGTTTATAAAGACTTAGAAAAATGAGAATCTCAGGACAATTTTGAGAAAGCTTAGAAAGACTTGGAAAATCATGAGGAAATATGAATCTCAGGAAAACTGTAGGAATTCTTGAAAAAATATGAACATTTGAAAAAAAGAAAGCACTTGTTGGGAAAACTCAGACTTTGAGAATTTTCTTAAGAAAATGATAGAAAATTTATAGGAAAGATTCATTGGAGAAGGAAATTTAGAACTTAGGAAATTGAAATCCTGAGAATCTTGTCTTTGAAATGTCTGAAAATCAACTTTGATTCTTGAGAAAGATGAGAAATTCCTTTTGAAAAGAATCTTAAGAAAATAACATTTCCAAAAAAAATCATAGGAAAACTTTGATTTGGAAAATCCAACTCCGAATATCATCATAGTTTCTTGAGAAAATCGATTCCATGAAGTGAAAATCTTTTGAGAAAATCATGAGAAAAACGAATGATGCAAAGGATTTGAATGAATGAATGCACTTTGAAAAACTTTCTGAAAAATTTGTTGAAAAAAATGTGGATTAAGCCAAAGTAAATCCTTCATATATTCTGACTGTGGCCATGAATATGTTCAAAATTTATTTGAGTTAATTCACAATATTTTGAAAACATTGGAAATATGAGGTGCATTTTCAAGATAGCCTAAGAGTGTAGGCTCAATGTGACTGTTAGAGAGATGATGGATCTGGGTCTCGTCCATATTCCGACTAGGGCCGTGAATATGGATTCCACCGAGTTCATCAACTCTCTAAGAGTTGGTGCACGTGCCATTCGTGTTCATCCACGGTGAATTTTGAAAATTTGAGATATATGCATCATAGAATCAGGATATTACTGAAATCAAACTATATGAGATGCGACCTAATCTAAGGAGTAAAAGTAAATCTTATTCCAAGGTTTACATTGGATTGTTACATTGCATAACATAAAGTAAAAGAAAATTGAAATGGAGCCAAGGAATCAACCTCTTCTAGATTTTCCTGCAAAATGAGAGTTAGTACAAAATAACCAAGGGAATGGACATACATATATATATTATATACAACAAAGAGATGTGTATCAAAATTTACTAAAGTTGATGCTAAATGATATGTATCAATGGAAGTGTATTTACATGAGAAAATATATACATGAATGCTCATATATGGAAATAAGGACACATGAAGGGATATATATATATATATATAAGTATATATATATGTATATATATACATATATACACATATATATATACATATATACGTATACATATAGGTAGATATACATATGTATACATATATATATATATATATATATATATATATACATATAGTGAGAAAATATACATGTTCATGGAAATTCTACATAATGGGTAGAATCAGAAAACAACAGATATACACAGTTTCTGTAAGGGATTTTACGCAATCATATTTCTCAAATTACAACATATTTCTCAACGAAATCGGGTATGGAGCTTCCCTATATGTCAATAATGAAGCGTGCAAAAGACGGCATAGAGATCATGAACGGATATGGATATATCCGTTCATGAACATAGCCGATTATCAAGAATGGGTACTCCTGCAAAAAGGGGAATGAACACACATGGATGACACACCCATGAATAGGAATGATGGTGGATATCTACCTAGAAAATATCTACATGAATAAGTTATACATGATGTAGATGACTATGCAAAAGCTAATATATGATAATCTACAGAAATTTTAGGCTGAAAGTATGTGGCTGAAAGTCATGAATAAAGACTTTATTCATTTTCCTGTAACCAGCTGAATTACAGTCATTGATGACTTAGGATAACTAAATACAAAATCTGAGATAATAAGATGGGCATCATTCAAATAATGTATACAAGATGTTAGGTAGGCAATGGAATCAACACAAGTGCTTGTAATGAAGGCATGAAGTTACTGTATAAGAAAAATGAATGTAAAACAGGGAGAATAAAACCTTATTTGATATACTGGAGATCAAGATACAACATACACTGAAATGGCATGAAATTTTATTGAATGACAAACCATCAAAGACAAGAAATGGGCTAAAAGGACTGGAAAATGAAGTAACTAAGAACTTTACTTGAAGACAACAGGAAATTGTTTTGACACACGAATTATAAATGCAGAAAAAATGACTTGAAGAAGGAAAAGAAATAAAACATGAAACAGGACAACAGGATTAATGCCATAACTAAAAAAAAAAAAGACACGAAATAATTTAAAACTGGATTTAAAGAATGAAAAACAGGAAATCATCAATTATGAAAATGAAACAATTAAATTAACAACACCACCAGGGAATTAGGTAGATGAAAGAATATCTATACTAACAATGAAAACAGGAAATGAGAAAAGGACAGTAACAATTTACTTAGAAGCCTAACAAGCAAACAGGAAATATAAGGAATAACAGAAAAAGATTTGCAGAGAAATAAGGTTGAACCAAAGCAAAACAGGAAAGATATTTGAAAACAAGAAATTATAAAGAAGAATGAAATCAAATGATGAACACAGGAAATTAATGAATGGAAAACATGAAATCAATTGATGAATAGCAGTAGACGGGCTGTAAGTAAAATGCATAAAACAATTTCTGTAAAGAAATCACTGAAACACAAAAAAAAAAATGAAAACCTCACATACTCACCAGTCCAAACTTAGATCAGATGACGGGAAACCAAAAACACGTCACCCACTATTCTTTTGGTCAATGCTTCCTGCAATAAGAACCAAGAAAAAAAAAACTGCTGGATCTCTTGCACCAATGGACGCTATAGGCAGCAGGAAAGGGCGTTTTCTGCTGTTGGGTGTGAGAACAAATGGTGAGACATTGGCTGGTTGTGGCTGAATTGAGGATGCAAGATCCGTTTGAAAGGCCTGGTGGCTAGGCTGAAGGAAGGTGGAAGGCAGCTGGGGGAGGTCCTGCGGCTGGGCTGAAGATGGGAAGGATATGTGTTGAAGAAAGGCTGAGCAGCAGTTGTGGGATGGGCTGAAGAGGGTGGAGTGAAGAAGGATCGGATGCTGCTGGTGGTGGCCTCTCCTGCGGCTGTGGCTGAAGTGGGTGGAGTGAAGAAGGATCGGATGCTGCTGGTGGTGGCTTCTCCTGTGGCTGTGGCTGTGGCTGAAGTGGGCTGATGCTCCCTCACGCTTCAGAGCTTCCTCCTACAAAAATCCCCAAAACCCGATTTTCAATTCCTCCCCCTTTCCTTCGTGAGTGCCTGCCCCTTTTAAAACTTTCCTTTCTCCCTCAAAAAAAAAAACGCAGCCCCTTCCCCCTTAATGAGGTTCCGTTATAGTTTTAATTTTTTGAAAATTTTGTTGAAAATTTTGCAAAGGCGTGAAACCGATGCCTCATTATTTTGAAAACTTGCTGTTTTTAAAAGAGGCGCATCTTGGGTTTTTTCTAAACTTTGTTTCATTTACCTAAGTTTTAGGTAAAAATCAAATTTATTATTTTATTATTTTTTTTTTTGAAGTTCGGCTGTGCCATTTAAGGCTGCCTCCTTCTTAAAACAAAAATTATTTAAACAAATCAATAAAAAAAAAAAAAAAAAAATGAGTATTGAAATAAATGAGAGGCTTTTATGGAAATGCCACCTCAATCCACTTTTAAAATCTTTTTGAAAATAAAGCTTTATTTTGTTTTGTAAAATCTTTTATTTTCAAATGGGGTGCCACTTGTGTGTGGGCCCACTAACTAAAATATAAATAAATAAATATTGAGAAATCAAAAAGAAAAATTTGCAAATTGGTATGAACTTCGGGTGGGTCCCGCTTGAGAATAAGAAACTTACCTGGGGGTCTTAGTATAATGCTAGTTAAAAGGTGGGTCCCTCTCCATTTATTTGAAAATACGAGATAAAACATTATTTATTTTCAAGAATTTGGAAAAATTGGTTTTTCAGGACAAAAATATGGATAAAATAAATGTAAAAAATTTTGTAAGGAGATTTAAAATCTTTTTGCAAAAAATTTTGAGATAAAATCTTTAAAATCAATATCCAAATATCCAGATTGTTTTCCTTGAGGAAGACTTTTGTAATTCAAAGTACTGGGGGTAAAATGGGAAAAATTGGTAATTTTGAATACCCAGGGTTTTGAAAAAATCAATTTTGAAAAGTTTAAAAAATCAAATATGGATTGACAATTTTGAAAATCAAGAGTTCTGGATCTCAACTGACATGCTATGCAGTGAAATGATGCAAAAGTGTTCATGCAATGCGATGCAAAGACATGTTTCAGGAAATGTTACTCTGAACCAGGAAGTGGAAATTCTACCTTCTTCTCCAGGAAAAGGATTTTGAAAATTTTCAATTTGAAGATGTCTCTGAACCTAAATATAGAAATTTTGAGGCTCAAGAATGAAATTTAGGACTTTCTGCAAGGTTCAATCTTGGAAAATGACCATTTTACCCTTTATTGCTTCTGAAGAACTAAAATATGATAATTAAGGGCGATGTCAAGAAGGTGAGTGAAAATTTGGGGTGTTTACAGAAGGCTCTAGAAGGGAAGGAAGACGGTTGAGCGTCGATGGCTGAGATAAGGTGATCATCGATCGAAGGGTGGAAGCTGACGGAAGTTGATCGAATGGGGGATCGAGCCAGCGAGGGGGGAAGAAGGCGGATGGGGGTGGTCATTGGAGATGAACGGGAGAAGGTTGCTGAGGATGATCGAAGGGTGAGAAAAGGGAGGCGATGGAGATGAAGGGTTGCTTCCAGAGGGAGAAGCGTGCGAGAGAGAGCGAGATGAGCTAGACGAATAAACCGTTGCCGGATTTTCTGATTTTTCAAAAACAGGGCTCTAAAAGAAAAAGTTTTTTTTTAAAAGGGTTTTAAAATTGCTCTTTCTAATTTTCTTTAAGTTTTAAAAATTTTTGTTCTTTTTTCTTGTATTTTCTATTTTTTTGTTATTTTGGATTAAAATTCTAAAATCTAGGTAAAACGAGAAATTCAAAAACTATTTTTGTATTTTTGAGAAATATTTACAAAAAGAAGAGTTTTCTGAGAAAAACTTTTGAGATTTTCTCAAACAACGGGTTTGGATTCAGAATTTGAGAAGATATTCAAGTTTTGGACCTTGAATCGAGAAATATGAGACAATGGATCCAAATGGATACCGGATGGATCGATCTAAGCCTGTCAAAATTTATTTTTGATATTTTTATGAATTTGGTTCAAAATTAGATAATGAGGCTCAGATTTGGATTTTGATACTGGATCCGAACCCAAAATTGAGTCAGATATAGAAAATGGATTTGATTCCAGTAAATCCGAGAAATAAACTAGATATTTGAGTGAAAATGACTCAATTTACTCAGAAAATGGGGGCCAGGGGCAAAAAGGGAATATTTACAAAATTTTGAAAAATTTGGGGTGTTTACAATCTCCTAATTTCAAAATTTAAAGTTTGAAAATCAGGTTTCATTCTCTATCCTTCTTTCCAATTTCAAAAATCGATCTAGGATCTCTCAGATCCAATTCCAGGTTTCATCTGGATTTCCAAAATCCAATTCTATCTTCAAATTCCATTTTGACTTCTCAAATCCAAATCTAAGTTCCATCTGGATCTCCAAAATCCAATTCTATCTTCAAATTTCTGTTTGGAATTCTCAAATCCAATCCCAAGTTTCGTCTGGATTTCCAAAATCCAATTCTATTTTCAAAGTCTATTTGGATTTCTCAAAATACAATTCCATTTTCAAAAATCCATTCCCAAATCCAGATTTCCAATCAACATCCTATCTTGAATTCCATATTTCAAAATCAAATCTATTTTTAAATCTCATCTGGATTTCTTAAAATCCAAAGTTCTATTTCCAAAATCCCTTTGGACTTCTTAAAATCCATTTTTATTTCTAAATTCCTCTAATCTAAACACCTAAAATCCAGAATTCAGTTCCATTTTCATAAATTCATCTAGGTTTCCAATTTCACCTTTCAAGTTCTAAAGTCTGGATTCAATTCCAAAATTCCAGATTCAATCTCCATTTCAAATTTCATTCTCATATTCAAAATTCTATTTCAATTTTTATCTTCAATCTTGAATCTTCCTTCTTCAAAAAAGCCTAAAGCCATTTTTCAAGTCTTTTGATCTCAGATATGATTCCAACTTCAGAATTTCAAGTTATCTTTCTCAAAACTCAAGTTTATTCAAAACTTTGAGTTTATATTCAAAATCCAACTTTTCTAGATCAATTTTGACCCTTTGAATCATTTCTCCAAGTATCTTCAAACCTATTTCAAAAATCACTTGGATAAATCCAAAATTTCTAAAATAATTCTTCTTAAAAAGCATACATCTTTTTACATTTACACAAGCATGATTCAATGTGCATTCTTAGACTTAGAAATAAATTCTTAGATAATATTTAGGCAAAGCAAAAAGGCATAAATTTGATCCTTGGTTCGATTACCCCTGATAAAGGCACCAGGAACGGTTGAATCTCGTACCGAGGAGCGAATCCCGTCTATCTCTTTTTCCCACAAATTTTCAAAAACGGAGGCGAGTAATTTCAAAACCTTTTTAAAATTAAGGTCAACTGAGACCTTCGCAAAAGAGTTCATCTCTCTTTTTTCTTTTCTTCTCTCTTCTCTCTTCTTTTCTGTCTTTTATTTTCCTTTCAAAAAAGGGGAAATAGAGTCTAAAAAGGAAAAAGAGGAGGAAAAGAGAGGAGAACCAAGGGAATTTTTTTTTGCAATAATCACAGTTATCCAGACTCATTCCTTCTTCCCTCGGTGGTATTATTCTTGGTTCGCCACCTTCTCGCGTATGTTCCCAGACCACTTGGATGACTGTGGATTGAAGATGGCATCATCAGTAGGCAAGCGAACTGTAAACACACCAAATCTTCACCCTCATCCAGTACTTCCATTTCATAAGTCATTACAGATCATTGCATATCATTGCATGTATTCTGCATAGCATTGCATGTCATTGCATCTCATTTTCGAGATCCAGCACTCCTATTTCAAAACATTCAATCCAGATTTGAATTTTAAAGCTTTATTTCAAAATCAATTTCAAAACCTGGGTTTTTATTCAATACTTTGTCATTTTCCAACCCAGGATTTTATATTTCAAAATATTTTCTCAGAAAACAATCTGGATTCCTTTCAAATTCAAATTTTAATCGATTTCAATTCACAGATGAGACCCATTGAGGTGGTGTCGCTTCTGAATTCCTCTATTCATCAAATTTCTCAAATTTTTGAAAGTTTCAGTCCGATTAGGACTCTATCTCAGAGTCCTAATCCAGTCAGGAGTTTGTTTTTAAGTCTGTTTTACTTCCATTTTTAGTCTTTTTCGATTATTTTCAAAATTTAGGTCATTTTATAGAGTCCAGTTAGTTCAGGACTCTATTTTAGAGTTCGGTCGAGTTAGGAGTCTAACCCTGACTGTGTTTTCCGACTTATTTCATCATTTCTTGATAAAATCTTTTGAAAATTCTTTCATTTGGCTTTTAAAATCTAAAATCTCAGAGTCCTAAGAGTTCAGGACTCTAACCCGGAGTTCCAGTTCGCTTGAGACCCTATTTTCAAAGATCTTGAATTTCAGATACTGATTTTAACCCCTTTTCAAAGCCATTTTCAGTGTTTATTTCAAAAATGTTCAAAATTCGATGTGGGCCACTCAGTTGGTACCATATCCAGAGGAATTCTAACTCAGTTAGGACCTTATGCCATTTCAAAAATCCTAATTTTAAGTTTACTTTTGAAAATCTTTTGAAAACTCCTTCAATTTCAAGTTTTAAAATCGCTTTTTGAAAAACTCAAGTAGGGCCCACTCGGGGTGGCGCCATATTCGAGTAAGTCAGGGCTAGACTAGGGTTAGTTGATGTCTTGGTTAGTGTTAGAAGTTTAGAAGAGTCAAAACCATTTTGAAAAACTCATTTTGAAAGTTAGTTTTTAAAGGTTTTTAAAGGTGTTTTAAAAAGCCAAATGTAGAAAATGCCAAGTGGCATTACATTTGGGGATTTTTTAGGAAAGTCTAGGGGTTAATTAGGCATTAGTTTAGATAATTTAGTCTAGGGGTAGTTAGGTCTTTCCACCCAAAAATCGCCCCCCCCCCCCCTTAGAAGAGTCCAATTTTTTTAAAACATTTGATTTTTAACCTAAATTTTTTTTATAAATAGAAGGCCATAGGGGGTCGATTTTCCCATCTCTCTCCTATTGAGTTCTTGGAGCTTCTCTCTCTTCTCCAGCCCTTCCTCCATTGCAGCAGCCTCAAGGTAATGTTTTTCTTTAATTTTTAGTTTTTATTTAATGTTTTTCATTGTTTTAAGCATGATTTAGCCATTGGCACCATCATCTTCATGGATTAAACCATGGATTTGACCTCAAGAACCATCAAGAATCAGCAAGAACGATCCAAGAAGGTGATCTAACCCTGTTTTGGATGATTTACAGAGATTTTAATCCATTAGAATTGATTTTAATATGATTCTTTGCATTATTAACCAATAAAATATATGATTTACCCTTTTTAATGGGTTAAATCTATGTTTTAAAGGTGATATCAAATTCCAGCCATTGATTCCTTGTTTTTAATTTATTTTCATGGTTTATTCATGTTTGTTTTACGTTCTATAGCATAGAAATAATTTTTATTTACTGTTTTATAGTTTATTTTATTTATTTACATTAGTTAATGCATGGTTTTTCAAGTTTCTTAAATTTCTGTGTGTTGTAGGTTTAGAACAGTAAAGATGATGTTATTTCGGATTGAAGCACTCATTGTTTATTTCTGATTTTTTTATATGTGATGCATGCATGAGTTATTGAGTTACTGTAGAAACATCAGAGGTTTTGGATCTCGGGAACCCTGTCAAAAAATCAGACATCAAATCGGGTTTTTAAAGCTTTAAAATCGTGGTTAAAATCAAGAAGGTAACTTGCTGTGATGATATTTCTCTCATCTTATATCCGATTTTAGATCTGTAAAGTGCTATGGATTCAAATTGAGTAGATCTGTCTGCTGTGAAATTTTCGGATTTTTTGATCACTGTTTAGTATTTTTCCTTTTTTAGAGAATCTGTTTTTAATTTTAAAACTCGTTAGGGTTTACCAAAACCCTAATCAGACTTGTGTTAGTCATAAATCCCAAACCACAGATCCGATTTTAGATCTGTAAAAAGTGAGTATTGTTATTTTTCTGTCTACTGTTCACCACTAAAATTTCAGAGATTTTTGTTTAGAATTGCTATTTATTTCTGTATTTTCAATCTGGAATAGCTGTTTTAATCCCTGTTAAGAGTGAAATATGTTAGCTCAGATTGCCGGAAGGGTTTCTCCCTAACAGGAGATGCTTTTTCCGATCTGTAAATTGGGAAATCTCTATTTTTCTTCTTAGTTAGTCTCTGTAAAATTTTATAAATTTCCATGGAGATTTGGCCCCTGGTTCAGGTCTTGGACTGAAACTGGTTGGTGAATTAGGTAAAAAATAGCATATTTTTAGGGTTTAATGTAATTTTCGGATTAATTTAATGTCAAAAAATTAATTTTATAATTCCAATTCGATATTAGGGTTATAACAAGTGCAGGTACCAATTTTTATGGATTTTGGAATCCATTTGATGGCTGAATTGAGCAAATTGCAAAACCGGGTTCCTGAAAGATCCAAAAACACTGCTAAAATCACAGTTTTTGTGATATTGTTGGATTTTCGTGCATAGGCATATATTTTTAGGGTTTTATCATGTTCATAATCATATTAGGATGCTTTAGGTTTAATTTTGTGTTCATTTGATTTCATTTAGTGCATAAAACCTAAATTTTTACCAAAATCTCTTTCTAAAAACCCTGATTTCAAGGCCATAGTCTTGCTATCGGGGGCAATTTGGTCATTTGACCTAAATTTCGAAATCCCTAACCCTAATTTTCATATTTTTAAACATGTCTTATCATATTTAGCTTAGTTTATTACATTCAAATTTCAAAACTTGCATTTTATCAAAATATCTTTCTAAAAACCCTAATTTCAAGGCCATAGTCTTGTTATTAGGGGTATTTTGGTCATTTGGACCCCAATTTCGAAATTTCATATTTTATCTTCCTTATTTATTCAATTTTATTTCATATTTTATCATTTTGATTTAAGGGAATCATGGCAAAAAGGCTTATATCTAGCAAAATCCTACAATTTCCTGATATTGTTGGATAAATCTTATATCTAGCAAAATCCTACAATTTCCTGATATTGTTGGATAAATCTAGAAAAGCCAACATATATTCATTAACCAAGTTTTCTAGTTTTGCAGGTACATTGAAGACTTTATTTTTCATGTATTTAAATTTCAATAGTGATGTAATTTGTAATTAAACTTTGGAATAAGAATTTACATTTCGTGCTTAGCTTAGGTTGCATTGCATATAGCTTATTTTTATAATTTTAATGTGTGATGGATGATGATTCATGCATATTTTTACAAATTCACCATGGTCTACACGAATGGCACATGCACTAGCTTCTATGAAGTTTATAAACTTGGTGGAATTTGTATTTATGGCCATAGTCAGAATACGAATGATACTCAGATTTATAATCTTCACATTAGCCACATTCAGCCTACACTCTTAGGCTAACTTCAAAATGCACTGCATTTCTCAAAAATACAAAAAATATTTCTCAATTCCTCAAATCCATATTCATTCATTTCATGCATTTGTCAACTCCAATTCAAAATCCAAGTCAAGGAAATTGAATTCCTCAAAATCTCCTAAGTCTTATAGCAAAATCGATTTTCCCAAAAGCATTGAATTTCAAAGAATATTTCAAGTGTTTTTCTCAAGTTCATAAGCTCAATTTTCCAAAGTTATGCAGTCAATTTCAAAGTTTGAAGTTAGAATTTTTCTAAGTCTTATTCAAAAGAATATGGATTTGCCAATGATATTTCAAATATTTCCCAAGTTCCAAATTCAAATTTTCTAAGTTAGAATTTCAATTTCAAAGTTTGAATTCAGAGAAACCAAGTCTCTCAGAATCGATTTTCACCAAATGTCAAGATTTCCCCAGAAATCGATTTTTACTTGTCTCAGAAATATTTTTCAAGTCCTAATTCACGATTTCTCATGTGATATCATTTCCAAGATTTACATTTTCTAAATATTTCAAAGCAAACATCATGTTTTCAAATGTGCATTTTCTGAAAATTCATAGCACATGCCTGATTCTATGTGCATTTAGAAATTAGAATATGATTTAGACAAGTTGAATAGAGTAGAGCATAAGATTGATCCTTGGTTCAATTACCCCTGTTAAAGGTGGCAGGAACGGTTGAACCTCGTACCGACAGGCGAATCCCATTCTACAGAATTTTCCCGCATTTTAAAACGGAGGCGAGTTATTTTCAAAAATCTTTTTCAAAGGTCAGTTTGATTTGCAAAAGTAAAAATTTTGCGATGATAACACGAACCATCAACGGAAGTCTGATTTAGGCTATGGCAGAGCGGTGGAATCCACGTACCTGCACATTTTGGTTTTCATGGGGAGAGATGACTCTTCTGATAGACGAGTTCAATGACATTATGGGATTACCCGAACCAGCTGGTCAGTCAGATGATCCTGTCGAGCATCAATTTTTAATCAACATCAAAGGGGAAGATGTTCGAGAAGCTTTAACCAGAGCAACAGGGAGCAGATCTTGGCCTCTCACTGAGATCAGTGGAAATCAGTTCATTGACCTGTTTGGACTCTATCGCAACTATGGAGCTTACAAGGAGGTTGACACCCTATCCCGAGCAGCGAAAGACAAAATTCAACATGCCATGGTCCTACGCATAGTGGGATTAGCATTCTTTCAGGACAGTCAAAACTTTGTCGATGTCAGAACTGTTCAACTTTTTTCGAAGATGAGGAAACAAGCAGACCCGTCAACTTTCACTTTTCATGGACGCCTTAGCCTTTCTCTACCGAGGCTTAACTCGCTTCGCTCTTGGAGACACCATTCTGGTGGAAGGGTGTACCTATGCTTTGCAGTCGTGGTTCCTGCGACAAGTGCCATCAAAAGCCAGTTCTTTCAGGTTCAACAACAAGAAACTAAGGTCTGCCATTCAGTGTCGAGCTTTGATCGAGGGTCTGCATCAGGAAGAGATCGTTTGGGATTACTTCAACCGGCAAGAGTCAGTTTCTCGTTACACTTATGCATGTAACAAACATTATAGATTGTTGGGGCCCTTCTTCTATGTTGATTATCAGCCCGAGAGGTGTCTCAGACAATTCTCGCAACGGCATGTTTGCTTCAACACTTGTTTCCCGGCAGACAACATGCCAGAATTCGATATGCAGTCGGATCAGTGGTCTGGGGCATACCATGTAACCAAATACACTTGAGATTCCTTCATTTCTCTGTCTGTATTTCCTGGACCCAATGTATCTACTGAATATCAAAAGTGGTGGCAAACTGTCTGCCCACCCCCTCTTTGTCCTTGAATCTATTATCAATAAAATTTACTTTTTGTTCTGCTGAAAAGCATTTTGGGCCAAATATTGTTTTAAGCATAGATAGTTGTGATGTTTGTGGCGACCTTATCTCCGGCAATGGGGATATTCCTTTAAATATTCTCCTCGTTCTTTTTCAGCATCTTTTATCATGGTTGATGACCTCGCCTAGGTAACAAGGCACATTTTTTAGTTGTCATAAGAATGATGATGCAATTGTCACAAAATTTGTGACGACCCAATCCCTGTTAATGGGATAATCCTTTCAATTGTCTACCACGTCCTCCATTCTTTTCTCAAATTTTTATTTTGAAAAAGTTTATTTTTCGCTCTAACCATTCCCTTATTCTGCAGAAAGCATTGACATTGTCATAATGGTTCAGACAAGGACTGGAAAGGAAACAGTTCCTCAACACAGTGACAGTGAGGTCGAAGAAATGGATTCTCCCAAGTCAGTCAAAGAGAGATGATATTGATCCCGTTATGTACGGTATGTTCCAAAAGATGATGGCCAAGATGATGTCCGAACAAGATGAGGCCAGTCTAAAGAAGGCCATTCCTAAGAACAAACTGAAGAAGAAGGCTGTGAAAAAGCAAGTCAGGATCGTCAGAAAGAAGGTCAAGCCAGATACTATTTCTGAGGATATAGAATCAGCGGAAGAAGAGTCAGAAGAGGAAGAACAGTGTGTCTTCAGTCAGAACCCTCCACGACAGTTTGTAAAGATCACTGAAGAGCCTGAATCTGAGAATAGGCCTAAGTTCGAAACTCCAGCTGAGGATCCGATGCGCGAGCAATTGAAAGAGATGACTCGAGTAATCAAAGATATCTAGGCCAAGAGCAAAGGCAAGCAAACCTATTTAGGCGAAGATTTCTATAACGGCCTAGATGGGGATAATAATCTGGAAAATCTTCCTCTCAAATTCCTCAAATTTGATGGAACGGGCAATCCAAAAGCCCATTTAGCCACCTTCTATGCGGAATGCGGCCGTTTCAGGAAAGATAACAGAGCTTTGTTCATTTGCTTCTACCGCAGTCTGGAAGGAGTAGTAGCCAGGTGGTATGCAGACCACATCAACCCTATCAAACTACGAGAGTTCGATAAAGTTGTGAACTTGTTCATCGAGCACTTCATGTTCAATATTGAGGCCTCGCCCACTCTCAACCACTTGTATAATCTGAAGCAGAATGAAAACGAAAGAGCAGGAGAGTTCATTCATAGGTGGAGAAGCACCTGTAACAAAATGAAGATTCCTATCCTAGAGGAACATGCACTACAGATAATCCTCAATAACTTTTTCCAGCCTCTGAGGAACCTCATCTCCACGTCTCCTGCAAAGTCGTTCATCAAGTTGATCGAGAGAGCCGAGTGGCTCGAAACAGGACTGGACAATGGCCTTTACGAAGGGTACCCGTTCATCCAAGGCAACCCTGAGCAGAAAAAGAAGGCACATTTTGCTTATTCTACAGATGTTCCAGGCAGCATCAGTGGTACCAGCGACAAGACAAATAAGAAGAACCGTTGCAAGGGCTCGGGACGTTCCAAGGCTAAGAGAACGAATTTTGCAGCCCAGAAGAAAAAGTTCATCAAGCCGCAGCCTGTTCAGCTAGTGCACAGCCTGAAGCGAAGCAACAATTAAAACCAAAGCACGATGGCTGGAGTTATGACAGAGAATTCACAGCTCTAGAGCAATCTCAGGAAGATGTCCTAGAATATATGTTGTCGAAGGGGATGGTCAAACTCCCTAAGGTGGCTGATCCGCCAGTTGTTATGGGCAAATGGACAGAAAAATTCTACAAATTCCATCGAACTGTAGGACATGACACAGAGCACTGTTTTGTCCTCAAGAATATCATCCAGGACTGTATCGACAAAAATCTGTTGATCGAGGATAAGGACGAAGAGCAGCCTGAGATCTTGTCCAAACCTTTCCCCAAACATTCAGCTTCAGTTATTTCAAAGCAAGCGGTTTTTCTTCAGGACAGTATTCAGCCGTGTTCCAGCCAGGACATTCAAGATCGGCATCAGGTCCTAGTTTTGCGTCAGGCACAGTCTTCCACCAAGATGGTGGATATCACCTCAATTCTTAGCAACAAGAAACCAGTCGATGAGCCAAAAAAAGCCACCAAGCAAATTCTTAGGATTCCGAAGCGCTTCATCAAGTCAGCTTCAAAGAAAGGTGAGATATCAGAATCAGTTCAGAAACCAATCACCGTTCTATCAAACATCTCCATCCTGGATTTGACCCATGCTTCTCCTGAACATCAGCATGTGCTAGATGATCTGCTAAGAAAGATCAAGGTCAAGCCGAGCACGACTCCGCAGGACATGACTCAGATCGTTAACCAAGCCATGACAAATGCACCAATAACCTTTTCAGATGAGGATTTGCCAAAACCTCATACATTCTACAATAATGCTTTGTATATAGTGGTGCAAACCAGGGGCATGACAGTCCCTCATGTGCTCGTTGACGGAGGCAGCAGCCTCAACATCTGTCCGAAGATGACAGCCAAGGCCTTGGGCCTGAAAGAAGAAGAATATACCCCAGATCCGATAATGATCTATAGTTTCGACAACCACGAGCAAACTGCCAAGGGGAAGATCTTCCTTGAAATCTTCATCAACTACTCAGTACATACCGTACTGTTCCATATGGTGAACGTGCCCCACATACAATCTTCTTTTGGGGCGTACTTGGATTCATAATGCCAATGTTGTTCCTTCTACCCTTCACCAGTGTATCAAGTGGTCGAGAGGGGGCATGATTACCATAGTCTTGGGGAAAGATCCAGAAGAGAGACTCCTGCAGCCATTGATTCCTTGTCCTACTTTCACTGCAGACATCCTAAGCATTCGGGAAGTCGATGAGATCAATTTGAATGATAGTTTGGACATGCTGAAATTGAAAGAAGTCCAGCCATCAGAGAATGTCACAACAATGGTCCAGTGGCAGAGACCTCATTTCTTCAAGCTAAGAGGGTGCCTCAATTGCGCTTCTCTCAAAGATCATCCCCTATTCCCTCAGTTCGAAAAAGCCAAAAAGGGATTCGATCTTCTAATAAAGCATGGCTATCAGCCCTTTAGGGGACTTGGTAAGAACGAGGACGGCATCTTGGAGCCGATCATCCCCGCTCGACACATCACCGGTACAGGCTTGGGTTTTACTGGCCAGACATCAGGCAGAAGAACCACCTTCATCAAAGGTGCAGAATGAAGACAATGCCTTTGTTTTCTATTTCCTTTTTCTTGTTTTTCTTGTCATCTTGTAGGGACAACTCAGTCACAATTTTTCCTTTCTTTTATCAAATCATCTGTAAATATCAAAGTTGTTGTTTCTAGCTCCAATCTATCAATGAAATTTTGATCTTTTTTCTTCACATCTTGGCGTATATGATTCTTTGCTTACATTTTTGTCTATGTCATCATTCTTTATTTTGGTACAAAAGGCCATTTGTGAATTTCTTACTTTTTCTAAAAAAAATCTTCTTTACGCTTTTCAGGATTGCTAAATCATGGCTCCCACATTTCTCAAAAGGCTCGTTATCAATCCCAACTTTTCTCAAAATAACTCCAAACCAACCAGAATCTGCAAGGCAAAGGTAGTGGCAGGGGTCAGCAAGATGGCATAATAGATTGAAGAGATAGCAGAGTTTGACTCAGCAATTCAAGAGTTGCCCGAATTTGCCAGTATTCAGAAACAGGATGAATCCTCGCCTTTGGTACAGGATCTGACAGAGGATGTCAATATTGGTTCAGATGATAATCCGAAAATCCTCAAGATTGTCTCCAGCCTAAGTTCAGATGAGAAGGAAAGGCTCATTCATTTTCTCAAGCAACATCAAGAAGTCTTTGCTTGGACTTATGAGGATATGCCAGGCTTGGATCCTAAACTGGTCGAGCATCGTCTTGTGCTGAAGACAGACTGCAAGCCAATCAAGCAGAAGCTAAGGAAAATGGATCCCCGAGTGGCGCCGCAAGTTAAAGAAGGACTTGAGGAGTTGTTAAAGGCAGGATTCATCCAGACCATTGATTATCTAGACTGGTTGGCAAACATTGTAGCAGTTTCCAAAAAGAATGGCAAGGTCCGAATTTGCATTGATTTCAGGGATCTCAACAAGGCTACCCCGAAGGATGATTATCCACTCCCCAACATCGATCTTTTGATCGATATCATGGCAAGCCATGCCGTGTTTTCCTTTATGGATGGATATTTAGGCTACAACCAAATCAAATTGGCCACTCGTGACCAATCAAAAACTTCTTTTACCACGCCTTGGGGTATATTTTGCTACACAATCATGCTGTTTGGGCTCAAGAATGCTGGGGCAACCTATCAGAGAGCAATGACAGTTATTTTTCATGACCAGATGCATAAGAACATGGATGCCTATGTGGATGACATCCTAGTCAAATCCAAAGAAGGAGAGGATCATCTTGATGCTCTTAGACAAGTTTTTGAAAGACTCATTCTGTACAAGTTGAGGCTCAACCCACAGAAATGTGTCTTCGGAGTAGATTCAAGCAAATTGTTTGGCTTTATGATCAGCAAGAAAGGCATAGAGGTGGATCCAGCTAAGGCAAAAGCAATCATTGATATGCCGCCTCCTACCAATCTTAGAGAATTGAGGAGCTTTCAAGGGCGCATTTAGTTAATTCGTCGCTTCATCTCTATTTTGGCCATGAGATGCAAGCCCTTCAATCACTTGTTGAGAAAAGAAGTGTGATTTGAATGGGGATCAGAATGTCAACTTTCGTTCAAGCGCATCAAGCAGTATCTCCTCAATTCACCTGTTCTGAAGCCACCAAAACTTGGAAAGCCACTTCTCTTGTATATTTCTGTTAACCAGAATGCTTGTAGCAGATTTTTTGCACAGTATGAGGAAGGTAGCCGGATAGAGCATGCCATCTACTACGTAAGCAAGACTTTCATCGATTATGAGAAAATATATTCTCAGATAGAAAAGACATGTCTAGCCCTAGTATGGATGTGTCAGAAGCTAAGACATTATCTGCTGGCCTCAAAAATCAAAATTTTGTCGAGGCTCAATCCTCTCAAGTACATCTTTGAGCAGCCTTTCCACTGACAAAAGAGATAAAGGCAGAAGATGATTTTCCTGACGATCGCATCTGCAATATTTAGGAATCTCCGGTTTGGACCCTATTCTTCGATGGAGCCAGAAATATGTCCGGTATAGGGATTGAGATCTTATTAATCACTCCTAAAAAGGAGACGATCCCTTATTCTCTCAAACTTAGCTTTCAATGTACTCATAACATGGCCGAGTATGAAGCTCTAATACAAGGCCTCAAAATTTTACAAGACTTCAATGTCAAGAGAGTACGTGCCTTCGGCGATTCTTTGCTCATTGTCAGTCAAGTTAATGTTGAGTGGCAAGTCAAATATTCAAAATTGATCCCCTATCAGAAGATTGACTTAGCTCTCATAGGCAACTTTGAAGAATTTCAGCTCAATCATGTCAAAAGGGAGTATAATCACATAGCAGATGGCCTAGCTTGCCTAGGTTTTATTTTGTCTTTCAGAGACAGCAAGTCTTGCCGTTCCTTCGAGATTGGCAGACTCGATCAACCTGCTTTCATTTCAGCTGAACAAATAAACCAAGCCACTCAGAAAGAGAAGCCTTAGTACCAAGACATCAAAGATTTTATTGAAATCGGTGAATTCTCACCGAGGATGACAAGAAGAGAGTAATGTGCGATTCAGCGCATGTCAAACCGCTATTTCATTCTTGCCAATACTCTCTATCGTTGTGGGTTCAGTTCTGAGTACGCCAGATGCTTAGACAGGGATGAAGCGATGGAAGTTGTCCAAGAGGCACATAAGGGAATTTGTGGTGGTCACGTAGGCTACCAAATACTTGTCAAGCAAATCATCCGGGCAGGATATTACTGGAAGACCATGTAGCAGGATTGCCATCAATTTATAAGGAAGTGCGTCAAATGTCAAATGCACGCACCTTCCATTCATGCACCAGCCGCATACTTGCAGTCCGTGGTTTTTCCTTGGCCTTTTTCAATGTGGGCCTTCGACGTGGTGGGTTAAATCACTCTTTCAGCTTCTAATGACCACAGATATTTCCTCGCAGCTATAGAATACTTCACCAAATGGGTCAAGGTCGTGACTCTGCGAACAATAGAAGGTCGGCATGTGGTTTCTTTTATTCATAAGAATCTCTTTTGTCGTTTCGGCGTACCACATGATATTGTGTCAGATAATGGAAGGCACTTCAAGAATGAGAGGATGAAAACCTTTTGTTCGAAGTTTAGAATTCACCATCACTTCTCAGCTCCGTATTATCCTCAACGGAATGGCGAGGCAAAGGCCACCAACAAGATTTTGATCCGCATTCTGGAAAGAATTGTGGAAACGGGCCGTGATTGACACAAGAAGATACATGATGCACTTTGGGCAAACCGAAGCACCATTCAGACTCCAACCAATGCTACACCTTCAGAGCTTGTCTATAGGATCGAGGTAGTATTACCTCTTCATGTTCAGAAGCCCGCATTCAAGTTTGCATCGCTCATAGAACTCCCGCTTGATCAGTATCAGCAGCAAAGGTTGGTACAACTTGATCTTTTAGACGAAAAGAGACTCAAGGCAGCAGAGCACACTCAAGCTTATCATCAGAGGATAGCTAGGCGCTATGCCAAGTTCGTCGTTGGGAGAAGATTTTGAGTTAATGATCTGGTGCTCAGATCGACAGCTCATCTCAAGCATCGGCCACAGGGCAAATAGTCACCCAATTGGGAAGGCCCTTATGTGGTTAAGGAATCATTGCCTCACAATTCATATCTTCTGATCAACGCAAATGGGGTGGAACTACCAGATCCAAAATGCTTTGCACTTGAAGAGATTTTATACCTAAAATATTCATTCTAGCCTTTTGTACTCTTCAAAGAACCTTTTCAATAAAATAATGATCTTCTATCAATTCTCACATTCTTGTCCATGATACTGGGGCATTTTTTTATATATACATCTATCTTCCTGTCATCGTGTGCAGACAGGATAAGACAAAAACTATGTTTTCCTAAAATCTTATTGATTTTCAGTTAATCTTGTCACCTTTATTAGTTTCATTCATTTTTATTCATATTCAATTTGATCAAATTTTCATCAATTTACTGCCAATTTTATCAATTTTATCAAGTTTTATCAAAATTTTCACCAATTTTATTAAATTTTGTCAATCTTTATTACTATGCCCTTTCAGGTTAAGGGATAAAACTGATGCTTCTTTCCCCTGAGGTATTGCTTTATTCTTATTTCCTGCTCAGGTTAAGGGATAAACCTGACCCTTATTCTTCGAAGTATTCCCATTCAGGATAAGGGATGATCCTGAGACCCATCATAGGAGCAACAATGCTACCTGTGAGAATTCTTTTCCAGAACAAATTTTCATAAATTTCTTTAATTTTTCTCCAATTTTATAAATTTTATTCTTCATCCCTTTCAGGTTAAGGGATAAACCTGAACCTCGTCCTGCGAGTCTTTCTTCCTTCAGGATAAGGGATAGTAATGAAATCTTGTATCATCAATTTTTCTTCAAATTTCTGCCAATTTCTCACTAGTCTTTTTCAATTTTATTGTTAAATTCATCAATTTTTCTCTTCTTTTTTATCAATTTCTTTTATCCTTTATCAATCTCTATCAATTTTGTCGATTTTGTCAAATTTTATTCTATTTCAGGAAAATGGATAATCCTGAAACCGTCATAAATAAATTCAAATCTTAGGTCATTTTGGGTCAAGGATCTTGAATAAATCTCTCATCTTCTTCATGATCATAGGAATCTATTTATACCTTTTGTCAATCCCTCCAGAATCCGACTTCCGGGTTGAAATTATTTCTTTCCCATCTGAGTTCCGACTCAGGTTTTTGTTTTCATTTTTATTTTACTTTAAAAGATCTGGGTTTCGACTCGGGTCTCATTTTTATATTCCATTTTCGGAGTTTCGAGTTCCAACTCGGGCTTCCTTTTGAATCCGATGTTCGCATTGGACCAATTGTTACGTCGAAAATACGAGTTTTCAAACTCGATTTTCTCTTTTATCTTTTAATTTGAAGATCCGAGTTCCGACTCAGGTTTTCTCCTTTTATATTCTATTTTTGGAGTTTCGTGTTCTGACTCGAGCTTCCTTTTGGATCTAATGCTCGCATTGGACCAATTGTTACGTTCAAAATTTGAGTTTTCAAACTCGATTTTCTCTTTTATCTTTTATTTTGAAGATACGGGTTCCGACTCGGGTTTTCTCCTTTTATATTCCATTTTCGGAGTTTCGAGTTTTGACTCGGGCTTCCTTTTGGATCCAATGCTCGCATTGGACCAATTGTTACGTCAAAAATTCGAGTTTTCAAACTCGATTTTCTCTTTTATCTCTTGTTTTGAAGATCTGGGTTCCGACTCAGGTTTTCCCCTTTTATATTCCATTTTTGGAGTTTCGAGTTCTGACTCGGGCTTTCTTTTAGATCAAATGCTCGCATTGGACCAATTGTTACATCAAAAATTTGAGTTTTCAAACTCGATTTTCTCTTTTATCTCTTATTTTGAAGATCTGGGTTATGACTCCGGTTTTCCCCTTTTATATTCCATTTTTGGAGTTTCGAGTTCTGACTCGGGCTTTCTTTTAGATCAAATGCTCGCATTGGACCAATTGTTATGTCAAAAATTTGAGTTTTCAAACTCCATTTTCTCTTTTATCTCTTATTTTGAAGATCTGGGTTCCGACTCGGGTTTTCTTCTTTTATATTCCATTTTCAGAGTTTCGAGTTCCTACCCGGGCTTCCTTTTGGATCCAATGCTCGCATTGGACCAATTGTTACGTCGAAAATTTGAGTTTTCAAACTTGATTTTCTCTTTTATCTCTTATTTTGAAGATTCGGGTTTCGACTCGGGTTTTCTCCTTTTATATTCCATTTTCAGAGTTTGGAGTTTCGACTCGGGCTTCCTTTTGGATCCAATGCTCATATTGGACCAATTGTACATCAAAAATTCGAGTTTTCAAACTCGATTTTCTCTTCTTTCTTTTATTTTGAAGATCCGGGTTCCGACTAGGGCTTTTCCCTTTTAGCTTCTATCTCCGAAGTTTCGAGTTCTGACTCGGGCTTCCTTTTGGATCCGATGCTCATGTTGGAACCAATTGTTTCTTCGAAAATTCGAGTTTAAAAAAAAAACTCGGGTTTTCCTTTGTTTATTTTGAAATTTCAAGTTCCGACTCAGATTTCCCCTTTGATCCAATGCTCGTATTGGACCAAATTTTCCTTTGAAAAAATTTGAATTCTGGACTTGGGTTTTCATTCCCTCTTAGGTTAAGGGATAAACCTGAACCTCGGCCGCCAAGGTATTTTCTTCTTCCCCTTTAGGATGAGGGATAATCCTGAAACACCGACAATCATCCCCGCTTCCATTTTCAAATATCTTAGGAGTGTCGGTCTCTTCTTTAAAATCCAGTGCTCGTACTGGTGTATTTTAAAAAAAAACTAGTGCTCGTACTGGTGCGTTTCCAAAATCCAATGCTCGTACTGATACACTTTCAAAATCCAGTGCTCGTACTGGTGCATTTTCGAAAACCCAATGCTCGTACTGGTGCATTTTCGAAAACCCAGTGCTCGTACTGGTGTATTTTCAAAAATCCAGTGCTTGTACTGGTGCATTTTCGAAAACTCAGTGCTCGTACTGGTGCATTTTCGAAAACCCAGTGCTCGTACTGGTGCATTTTCAAAAATCCAGTGCTTGTACTGGTGCATTTTCAAGACCCAACGCTCGTACTGGTGCATTTTCAAAAACTCAGTGCTCGTACTAATGTGTTTTATAAAATCTAGTGCTCGTGCTGGTGCATTTTCAAAAATCTAGTGCTCGTACTGGTACATTTTCAAGACTCAGTGCTCATACTGGTGCATTTTTAAAAACCCAGTGCTCATACTGCTGTGTTTTTTAAAATCTAGTGCTCGTGCTAGTGCATTTTTGAAAACCCAGTGCTCGTACTGGTGCGTTTTCAAAAATCCAGCACTCATACTGGTGCATTTTCAAAATCCAGTGCTCGTACTGGTGTATTTTCAAAAACCAGTGCTCGTACTGGTACATCTAGCGCTCGTGCTAGTGTCTGGCTGACTGGTCAGTTAGCCCTCCAGGTTTAGTCTTTGTACTAACCATTCATCATAATTCAAGCTCTCAATTCTCAATTTCAACCTTCGGGTTACCATTTTGTCAAAAATAAATCTTTTTCTCTTGCAAAGGACCCTCTTCCAAAGAGAGTTCGAGGAAACTCGTTCCTTTCGCATGTAATCATCTTTTCGTTCGCAAGAACCTTTTTCAGGGAGAGTTTGAAGGGACTCGTTTCTTTGCGAACTGTTTGCAAAACAACAAACCAACTTTTACACAAAGGAACCCTTTTCTACGGAGAGCTTCGATGGAAGCTCGTTTCCTTTTGTGGCCCCCAATTTTATCATCTTTGGCTAACCCCTTCACAGAGGACCCTCTTTCAGGGAGAGTGTGATAGACTCGTTCCTCTGTGATACTTTTTCAAGCTTATTTTCGGCCGCCTTTCCATAAGAGAAGCCTAGAGATAGGGAGTTTTGACGATAACTTAATTTCTCTTCGAAAGTTCCGTTTTGCAAACACCTCATCTTCAGGGAAGAGAGGAGTATTTCCTACTTTCCATTCAGGTAAGGGATAAGCCTGAGTCTCTCTTTTGGGGAAGAAGAGGAGAAATTTGTCGTGAATGTGTCGATTCGATATCAAGCAATTCTTTTCACCAAGGATTTCTAGAATATTTTGCCAATTTGCTATCCAAAAACCATTGTTGATCTCAAAGCTTTTGTTGCACAAAGAATTACCTCAAAATACCTTCAGTATTATTTTCAAAAGGACAAGACTTTCGCGAAGAAAGAACTGAATTCAAGTTTTTTCTGTTGGTCAACCAAGAGGATGAAGAAGAATCTTCGATATGACTGGTAAAGAAAAATTCAATGATGTTGAAAAGCCATTAGTGAATTGATATTGATCATAGCTATGGCACATTCTTAAAGATCATTCTTTTGGCAGTAAGGCAGTGAAAATATCCTGGGCAGTAAAAGAGCCTACCCAATCCATATATCCTCAGTCATTTAAGCTGCAAATCAAATATCTGCAAAAGGGATCTCTCAATTGTTGTCAAGATGAAGATGAATATGCGAGCTAGACCCCCGGGGCCAAAGAAGATTTGGATCATCTCCGAGATGAAAAAGTTTATGATGGATCCTTCCAAGAAAAGTTCAGATCACCGTCGAGATGAAGGCAACTGGGATGAACCTCTCGACAAACCCTAAAAGATATTTGATTTCTGCTATCATCTAGAGATTTTTGACCAAGAAACAATATCATTAGTATAATTCCTAAGAAAGAAAGAAGGATCAGAGCATCTCCAAGATGAAGGAGTTTGTGATGTACCCTTCCCTGAAAAAGAAAAAAGAAAAGTCAGGACATCTCCAAAATGAATAATGATGTAATAAGCTTCTCCCAAAAACCCAAAAAAACTCCATGACTCAAAAGAGTGCAAAAAGATCATCATGGGAAAAGCCCCAAGATATCAAACTGTCAGGAATCATCTTTATCTATGTGAAATCCTTCTATCAATATCTTTTCATTCAATTGCTTTAATGAAGCTAAGAATATTTCATCTCTTTTCATATCAAGGAAATTGATATCTTCTTTGAAGAAACTCAACAGCAACAAATTTGAATTTGATTCTCGATTCTGCAGAGTTAGCCTGATTAGAGTTAATACTCTAGATGAAAAGAGATGATGTTTTCACACATATGAGCACAATTCAATAATTTTGAATCAACTACAATTTTTGGCATCTTATTGGCAATATTTTCTAGTTATCCCAACATGAAGCAAGAACTTGATGTTCATTTTAACATATCCAGACGTTATCCCTCAATAGGACTGAAAAGTCCTTCCCTTCTGTTTGATCTGAGCTTCTCGGATCTGCACACTTCCCGCTCAGGATAAGGGTTAAACCTGAACCTTCTGCTAGAGGTCTTTTGTTTTTAAAAGTTGATTTAGTCTCAGCAATGAGACGCCCAAGAACATCCCTTTTCTAAGCTTTAGGGAACCCCATTTCCCTCCTTTTGCAAACCCCTCTTGGACTTGTTGTGCAAAGTCTAGAGGTCCCATCACAGTTTCCTCGCTCCTCAAGGATTCTGTATCCATTCAGGCTAAGGATTAAACATGTTACCTCGCTGCTCGAGGTATCACCCACTCAGGTTAAGAATCAAACCTGAATTTTCTGCGAGAGATCATCAATTTCAAAAGCTGATTTAGTCTCAACAATGAGACGCTCAAGAACATCCCTTTTCCAAGCTTTAAGGAACCCCATTTTCCTCCTTTCGTGAATCCCTTTCAGATTTGTTCGTCCAAACTCTGAAGGTCCCATCATGGTTTCTTCACTTGAGGATTTTGTATGGTCGTCCCTTTCAGGTTAAGGGTTAAGCATGAACCTCACTCCACGAGGTATCTTTCGTTCAAGTTTGGGTTAAACCTGAGCCTCATTCTGACGAGGTTCCTCGTTTCGATGAGGTAGTTCTCTTAGTCCCATCATGGTTTTCCCGTCGTGGAATCCATGTTCTTCATATTCATCCAGGAAAGGATCATACTTGAGCTTCATTTCATGAGGCATTTTTCTCAAAAATGTCCGATCAAGGTCCTCACGTATCCCTTTCCTCATTCAATACATCTTGATATATCTCCGTCCCATCCAGGTTAAGGGCTAAACCTGAGTCATTCCAAAAGCTGATCTCGTCTCACCCATGAGACTTGATCAAAAAATTTATTTTTATTTTCAGCATTCTGGGATCTTCACCCAAAATCTCATCATGATTTTCTCTTTTCTGTTATTTAGTTACATCATTTTTGAGGATTTTGTCTCCCCAAAGTCATTCATGATAAGGTATTAAGCCTGAGAATGACAAATTCTTCCACACCCAGTTCAGATCTTCTGACTGGGGCATTTTTCAAAATTTGAAGTGTTTTCTTTGCCACTAAGCTTGGCTTTTCAACCGGCTTAGTAGCAAAGAGGGACATCTGTAAACACCCTAAAATTTTCAAAATTTTGTAAATATTCCCTTTTTACCCCTACCCCCCATTTTTCTAAATAATTGAGTCAGTTTCAATCTAAATCCAAGTTTATTTCTCGGATTTTACGGAAATCAATTCCATTTCCTATATCTGACTCAATTTCGGAGTCGGATCCAGCCTCAAAATCCAAATCTGAGCTTCCTTATTCGAATTTTAAATTAAAATTTACAAAAATGCCAAAAATAATTTCTGAAAGGCTTAGACAGTCGATCTGGTGTCCATTTGGATTTGATGCTCTGTATTTCTCGATTCGAGGTTCAAGATTCAAACATTTCCTCAAAATCTAGATCTAAAGCCGTTTTTTGAAGAAATTTTCAAAATTCCAACCCGAATTCTCAGAAAACCCTTCTTTTGTAAACATTTCTCAAAAAAAAAATGCAAAAAAAAAAGTTTTAAACCTCTCATTTTCCCCTACTTTTAGAATTTTATTTCAAAAATACCAAAAAAATATATAAAATAAAGAAAAGACAAAAATCAAAAAAATAGAAAAATACAAAAAGAGGGGTTAAATCCCCTTTCTGAAAAAAAAAACATCCTTTTGCTTAAAACCACCTTTTAGAAAAATTCTTGAAAGGGGCCCCTTTTCCAAATTTTCTTTAAAATTTTCGGACCTAGGCAGAGAAATCCCTAACGGCTTCTCGTTGAAGAGAGGCCCCAGAGAAGGAGATCAGGGAACCCCCCATATGCCTCTTCCTTCACGGATCACCACTGATCCCCAACCGTCGTCTCTTCTGATCGATCCACCATTCGATCAATTTATTCTTCCTCTCTCATTCATCTCCAACCAAACTCCTTCTCGATTCTTTGTCCCTTCTCTATAAAAGAAAGCAACGGAGAAGAAGAAAGATCATATGTCGTATGCCAATCGATCACGAATCCATTATCCATCATCCATTACATCGATCTTCCATCGAGCAAGCTCCCATTAAGCCCATCTCTTCCCTTTCTCTCATCCTCCCTCCTGCTTAATCGGTTGAAAAGAATTTCGCCCAGTGGAAGCACAATGAAGGAACCCTTCCCCCTCATTTACTCACGTTCACGGTAAGTGCCATCCTCTTTCTCTCTTTCATTTGTTGTTCATTTGTTTTGTTTTTCCCTTTTTTTTTCTTCGTTTAATCACCTCCATTAGAGCACTCATGTAGTATCGATCTTGTATATAGCAAACATCGATCTACATACGTTGTGCAAAATTAACGGAATGATCGTATTCCAACATCTTGATTTCTAGTTTGTATTGCTATTTCCTGTTTATTTTGATCTCGGTCTTAATTCGTTTTGAATTTTGGGTTCGGGTTTTCTTCGATCTCTGTCCCTATTTTCCATTCACATCAGCTTGACTCCTATTTTTATGTTTTGATCCTTGTTTTATTTGCCTATTTTGATTCATATTTCTGTTGAAGTTCTGTTCAATTCTTGTTTTGATTCACGTGCCGCTTCCTGCTCTGGAGTTGCTTCGTTTCTTGTTATCATCTTGGTTTCGATTGCTATTTTATTCCATTCTGATTCCTACTTTCTTTCCTGTTTTATTTCTCTCATTTTTTTTATCCTAAGCATTGATTCTTGTTTTGATTAGCATGAACTTTGATCCCTATTCTGATCGTTTTGAAGCATGTTGACTCAGGCTTTTTTTTTGCCAGAGTAATTGTTTGATTGTTGATTAATCAAATTCTGAGCAATAAAATAGTTATTGCTTTAATCTGATAAAAAAAAATTCGTTAGTTGCCATGGATTGCTATAGGGTTTATCTGAGTTTTGCTAAATTAGCCATCGTTTCGATTAGCAATTGCTGCACATCTGTGAGGGCTATAATTTCCAACAACCCCTGCTCATCTGCTCACCTTGCATTTCCATTTTGCCCTTTGCCATATCATTTTTTTTTACAGTATCATCATTAACATCATTTTGTTTGGCATGGCACCAGGCCGATTCATTGCATATTTTGTTCCCTCTGCATCCATTTATTGCATCACACACATTCCAGCGTTAGTTCCAGTGATGGTATTTGCGAGGTTTGCTGTAAACCTCACCCTCCCCCCCCCCCCCTCCCAGCGTCCATAGCATAACAACTGGGTTTGTTACGCTTCACTGCTAAGACTTTATTAATTTCTATGACAGATCGCATCCCATCTCTTGATTTATATCTTCTACCTTTTAATTTCTAATCAATAGATTTAATTTTTAATCCATCTGTAGTTCCAATTGCTGTAATTATGCTTGAAATTTGTGATTTCAAAATACTATCCTCATGCTTTATCGTTCCTTCCCATTCCCATTAGATCTTCATTTAGCTCTGTATTTTCACTCACGTCTTTTTTTTTTCTTTTCTTTTCTTTTTCTTCATTTAAACCAAATTCTAGTATCTGTTGGTTTGGTCCTGTGGGTATCATCTAGTATTGCTAGTTCATATTGGATCTTATAATATAGTGATGCATTTGGGATAGGGCTTGTACAACATCATGGCAGAGGGCCCTTCAATTATGTTTTGAGCATACAGGAAACAACTTTGATGGCATGTTCTGCTTTTAAGTTTTGCAATGCAATTCCAAGGATGGATGTCCTTTTATGATTTTTTTTTACTGCAAATCACCTCTGAAGCCTGAAAAAAAAGGGAAGCCATGCCACAAAGTTTCTGGATGGTGAATTCTCTACAGAATGTTTTCGATTAACTCACAGAGCTGGAGTTCTTTATGGGGAAGTAGAATGACAGAGTGAATAGGCTATTCGCCTGCTACAATCCATTTGTCACCATTGCCACCCACTTATTTGTGCACCTTCTTTATCACTATTGCACACTCTCACTCACCTGTTAGCCACATTGTTACAACCCTCTGCATATGCTGTAAATATCACTGCAGAAAGCACTATTCACTTCACAACACCCCCCCTAGCTTCCATTATTACTTATAGTAATGCACCTGTTGTAACACCCAACACCCTCTTATGGTTATTACAATGCCTATATCCTACCTACCTACAACACATCACTTGTGGTGATTGCTACCACAGTTGCAATAACCCCATATTTTCATTGGCCTTTGCTGCCATCTCCACACACCTACAGCAACATGTAATTAGCTGCACCCCATTTCACAGCTACATTTACTTGCTACAATTCACATCCCACCTCCATTACAATGTTACATTTACTCTTTCTACCCCTCTTACAATCCCTAGATATCGCTACATCTTTCACTTTGCACACAACACAATGCCATTTGTCATCACGGACATCCCTCCTTTTTTTTCTTGTTGTAACACTCAAGTACCACAGTATCCACACATATACAGCAGTGCTTGGCACTGCTGTAATACCCTGCATACATCCAGTTGTGCTTGGAACAACTGTGACTCTCTACATTTCCCATTACCTATATGAATCACCCTCATTTCCCAATATAACATTGAACACTGTCTCTTCAACACATATATGAAATCTTCCCATCAAATTTATACATAGTATATAAGTTCCATTATGTATATTCTCTCATTAGTTTATATGTGACATATAGATGTCATATTCATATTCTCCAATTGAGTCATGCATGATGCCTAAGCATTACTTGTATATTTTCCTGTTAGCACATGCATCATATTTAGACAATCTAGATACATCTACTCACTGGTTCATGCATTACGCTTAGGCATCATCATGTGTATTCTAGCCTCAGTATAGCTTTTTAATTTTCTTTTATATTTCATATTCTACTTCATATTAACCCTGTTTTGCAGGAAATACATGGAAAATAGTCATTTTCTTTCATGGAATTAGAGACTTGTAAATTTTTTTCAGATTCAAGTTGTAATAGCTAGATTATAATGAGAATTTACCTTCCTTGCACTAGATTAGAATGTATGAGCATGTGCATTTTCTAGAATTGCTTGTTTCATGATATTTTCTTCTTTATTCTAAAATTTCATGAATGGGTACACGAATGGCACGTGCACCATTCTAATAAAAGGTGATTAAATCCTAAGTTGATGATTTGCATCAATGGCCATAGTTAGGGTGTGAACAAAACTTAGGATTTTCATCTTTTATGGAATAACACTAGATCCACACTGGGTCTCTTTTCAAAATCATCATATTTTCAAATATTTTCTTCCTTTATCAGAGTTTAATTTAAAATTAATTCAAAATATATATCAATGGCCATAGTCAGGATATATTGAGAATTAATTTCATTCTAAACTCTATAAAGGCACCAAAATGTGTTTTATTCTTCATTTGAATTTAAATATGATTATTATATAATACATTTTATGACCATAGTCAGAAATGTATTATATCTTCAATCTTATCTTAGTTCATTTAAAGAATGAAATATGTTTTTTAAATCCAATTTTAAATTCTTCATTTCATCATTTAGGATAGAACTGCATCATATTTCCAAAATTCTTTTCATTCTTTTTCAAAACCTAAGTGATTTTGAGATATGTCTTCAAATACCTTCTTCACTTCTCAAATCAATTCTTATTTTCAAAACTCATCTTCTCAATTCTATTTCATTTCAAAAATCAAACTTCAATTTCAAAGTCAAATTTGACTTTGAAATTTCAAATTCACTCCTATATTCCAAAATTCAATTTCCAATACAAATCCAATTTCAAAGTTCAATTCAACTTTGAAGAATTCAAATTCATTTTCATTTCCAGGATTCAATCTCAAATTCAATTTAGCATTTTAGATCAAATTTCAAAGTTCAATTTAAACTTTGAAATTCCTGATTCATCTTCTAATTTTAAAACTCAAGCTTGAAATCAAGTTTATCCTTTATTTTTCATTGAGTCTTGATTTTCAATATCAAAGTTTTGAGATTGATTTTGAATCTCAAAATTTGATTTTCCCTAAGTTTTAAATTCAAATCTGGATTTCCAAAATCTAGATCCATCAACAAGTCCCATTTGGATTTTCAAAATCCAATTCCATCTTGGATTCTAGATTTAGAACCCAATTCCACCTTGGATTTAGATTTTTAAACCCAACTCTATCTTAGATTCCGGATTTTGGATCCAATTCTATATAGGATTTCAGATTTCGGATTCAACTCCATTTTTTATTCCAGACTTCGAATCTAATTCCATTTTGGGTTCCAAATTTCGGATTCAACTCCATTTTGGATTCCAGACTTCGGATCCAATTCCATTTAGGATTCATATTTCGGATTCAAATCCATCTAGGATTCTAGATTTTGGATCAAATTATATTCCAGATTTAAAATCCAGTTCCATTTCCAATTCTCATTCCCAAAGCCAATTTCAAATCTATTTTCTCAAGTCTAAATTCAAATTCAATTCCTGTTTTAGGTTCTGAATTCAACATTTCTTTTTTTTCAAAATCGATTCTTGAAAATCGATCCAAATTCAAAGTCCATTATGACTTTAAAAAATTCATTCTTATTTCAAAATTCTAATTATAAATTCCTTTTCTCTTCATCTAAAAGGCTTATCTTTTCAAATTCTGATTATTCTAAGACTTGGAATTTCAAAGTTTCTTCTTCCAGATCTATTTCAAATTCTAAGTTAGATTCAAAATCTAACTTTTTCAAACCAATTTCAAAACCTTTGAATCATTTCTTTATTCCATTTCACTTGGAAAGTCCCAAATTTCTAAACTGTTTTTTCAAAAGCATACATTTCTGCATTTGCATTGCACAAGCATGATTCTTTGTGCATTTAGACTTAGAATAAATTCTTAGATAATATTTAAGCAAAGCAAAAAGCATGAATTCGATCTTTGGTTCGATTACCTCTGGTAAAGGCGCCAGGAACGGTCGAACCTCGTACCGACGAGCGAATCCCGTCTCTCCATTTTTCCATAAATTTTTTAAAATGGAGGCGAGTGATTTTCAAAACATTTCTTTGGTCAAATGAGACCTTGCAAAAAGTTCCTCTCTCTTCTTTCTTTTCTCTTATCTCTTTTTTCCTATCTTTTATTTCCCTTCAAAAGGGAATAGAGGCTAGAAAAGAAAAGAGAAGGAAAAGAGAAATGAGAGGAAAATTTTTGCATGATCACATGGATAAATAATTTGCCACCACTCATGATAATCCGAGACACTCGGGAACCAGGAAAAACAGTGAGAGTTACAAAAGATTACCAGTTATTCTTGGCAGAATGGTATGTTCCAGACCACTGAGTAGACTTGAGATCAAATTCTGGCACGATGCCTGACAATAACCGAGCTTCATTGCACTTCTCTCTCTGCGAGAACTGGCTGACACATCAGTCTAGCTGATAATAAATTGAGAAGAATGGTTTGAGTAACTTGAATCGCTTGCCGTATGCATAGGTGTACAGAGGGAGTGACTCATGACGGTCGAAGTAATCCCACATAATTTCTTCTTCATAGAGATTCTCGATCACGAACCTGTACCGAGCAATGGGTAATGACTTCTTGTTGTTATATCTGAATGAGCTGGCTCGAGTTGGTACATGTCGAAGGAACCAAGATTGTAGTGCATAGATGTATCCTTCTACTAAGATAGAGTCTTTAAGCACGAAATGGGTCAATCCACGGTATAAAAAGGTGAGCGCAGCCATGACAATAGAGAGATGATTGGTCTGTTGACTTCCCCACTTCGCAAAAGTTGTACTATGCTAATATCAACGTAGTTTTGTCTGTCTTGAAAGAAGGCTAGTCCTACTGTGCATAAGATCATTGCATGCTGAATCCTTCCTCGCGCTGCTCGGGACAAGGAGTCAACTGCTTCAAATGCTCCATACTGTTGGTATAACTCAAACAGATCGACATACTGGCTCTCATATGCCTCTATCAATGGCCAAGATCTGCGTCCAGTCATACAGACCAAGGCATCTTGGGGGTCTAGTCCCTTGACGTTGATTAAAAACTTCTGCACTATCGGATCATCGGGTTGACCAGCTGGTTTAGGCAGACCCATAATATCTGAGAATTCGTCCAGTAGTAGAGTCATCTCTCCCCACGGGAACCAAAAGGTACATGTATGCGGATTCCACTGCTCTGCTAATGCTTGAATCAAACTGTCATTGATGATCTGTTCCCCCACTGTGGATGCTAGTTCCAATCTACAGTCAAATAGGGGATTTTGAAAACACATCTGAGTGACTGAAATTCAAAGTCCATTATGACTTTAAAAAATTCATTCTTATTTCAAAATTCTAATTATAAATTCCTTTTCTCTTCATCTAAAAGGCTTATCTTTTCAAATTCTGATTATTCTAAGACTTGGAATTTCAAAGTTTCTTCTTCCAGATCTATTTCAAATTCTAAGTTAGATTCAGAATCTAACTTTTTCAAACCAATTTCAAAACCTTTGAATCATTTCTTTATTCCATTTCACTTGGAAAGTCCCAAATTTCTAAACTGTTTTTTCAAAAGCATACATTTCTGCATTTGCATTGCACAAGCATGATTCTTTGTGCATTTAGACTTAGAATAAATTCTTAGATAATATTTAAGCAAAGCAAAAAGCATGAATTCGATCCTTGGTTCGATTACCTCTGGTAAAGGCGCCAGGAACGGTCGAACCTCGTACCGACGAGCGAATCCCGTCTCTCCATTTTTCCATAAATTTTTTAAAATGGAGGCGAGTGATTTTCAAAACATTTCTTTGGTCAAATGAGACCTTGCAAAAAGTTCCTCTCTCTTCTTTCTTTTCTCTTATCTCTTTTTTCCTATCTTTTATTTCCCTTCAAAAGGGAATAGAGGCTAGAAAAGAAAAGAGAAGGAAAAGAGAAATGAGAGGAAAATTTTTGCATGATCACATGGATAAATAATTTGCCACCACTCATGATAATCCGAGACACTCGGGAACCAGGAAAAACAGTGAGAGTTACAAAAGATTACCAGTTATTCTTGGCAGAATGGTATGTTCCAGACCACTGAGTAGACTTGAGATCAAATTCTGGCACGATGCCTGACAATAACCGAGCTTCATTGCACTTCTCTCTCTGCGAGAACTGGCTGACACATCAGTCTAGCTGATAATAAATTGAGAAGAATGGTTTGAGTAACTTGAATCGCTTGCCGTATGCATAGGTGTACAGAGGGAGTGACTCATGACGGTCGAAGTAATCCCACATAATTTCTTCTTCATAGAGATTCTCGATCACGAACCTGTACCGAGCAATGGGTAATGACTTCTTGTTGTTATATCTGAATGAGCTGGCTCGAGTTGGTACATGTCGAAGGAACCAAGATTGTAGTGCATAGATGTATCCTTCTACTAAGATAGAGTCTTTAAGCACGAAATGGGTCAATCCACGGTATAAAAAGGTGAGCGCAGCCATGACAATAGAGAGATGATTGGTCTGTTGGCTTCCCCACTTCGCAAAAGTTGTACTATGCTAATATCAACGTAGTTTTGTCTGTCTTGAAAGAAGGCTAGTCCTACTGTGCATAAGATCATTGCATGCTGAATCCTTCCTCGCGCTGCTCGGGACAAGGAGTCAACTGCTTCAAATGCTCCATACTGTTGGTATAACTCAAACAGATCGACATACTGGCTCTCATATGCCTCTATCAATGGCCAAGATCTGCGTCCAGTCATACAGACCAAGGCATCTTGGGGGTCTAGTCCCTTGACGTTGATTAAAAACTTCTGCACTATCGGATCATCGGGTTGACCAGCTGGTTTAGGCAGACTCATAATATCTGAGAATTCGTCCAGTAGTAGAGTCATCTCTCCCCACGGGAACCAAAAGGTACATGTATGCGGATTCCACTGCTCTGCTAATGCTTGAATCAAACTGTCATTGATGATCTGTTCCCCCACTGTGGATGCTAGTTCCAATCTACAGTTCAAAATCCCCTATTTTATTCAAGAATTTCTCTCGTATGTGCATGAAAACAGACAAAAATAGGGGATTTTGAAAATCATTCATTATTTTTAGAAAAATTATGAAAAATATGAGAGAATAAAGAAAATAAAGGGAAATAACCAAGGTACATTCAATCACATCCTATACAAACAAGTATGCACATACAACATTCCCTAAAAGCTGACTCTAAATGCACAAATTTTGAAATAGTTGTAGGACCTTAATCCTAACTCTAAGGTTCAGATCATTTATGCCCAATCATGCTATGCTTATATACTCGAGCCGAAACCCAATGTACGTGGCATAAAATCAATTTCTCTGGTTCTAGGCTTGTGTTTTCCAACATCCTTGAGCGCCTGTCGATATACTTTGGACTATGGCCCTTGGTACATGGCAGGGGGGTTTAACCCAAATAGGTGGTCCACTTGTGAGGCTTTGTCCTGAACTATGATTCTGGAAGAAAGCCCAGCAACGTGAAGACCGAGTAAAGATAGGTGGTGTTGTTTTAAGAAATATGATCACATGCAAGAAAACAGAAGGCTATAAGTCCTAAAGAAGTAGAATTTTGAAAAATTTGAAGAAGCAAACATTGTTTTCAATCAGATACTAGATTGAGGAGGGTTGTATTAGACCTAAGTCTAAGTGAGCATGAATAATGCCTCCTCAATTAGTCTTAACAAACTATGCCTAAGTCTACATGCAATCCATGTCAGTTGGGTTTGATTATAGGCTCTTAGGTTCACATGATATCATAATAAAAGCTGACATTAGTAGAACACAATTTTGACAATTTGAATAAAGCAAAGCACTAGATTTGATCAGGTGAAGATAGGTCCCATCTCAGTCACCAAACCTGTTATCATTGCAAAATTTTACTTTTGCAAGTCAAACTGACCTTTGAAAAAGTTTTCAAAAATAACTCGCCTCCATTTTAAAATGCAGGATAATTCTGAAGAATGAGACTCGTTTGTCGGTACAAGGTTCAACTGTTCCTGACACCATAACCAGGGGTAATTGAACCAAGGATCAATCTAGTGCTTTGCTTTACTCAACTGTCTAAATCGTGTTCTATTTCCTAAATGCACAAAGAACCAGGCATGTACTATGAATTTCAGAAAATGCAGATTTAAAAACATGATATTTTCTTTGGAATAATTGGAAAATATTTATAAGAAAGACATCTTTGAAAATCGTGAATTGCATTTCAAAAACTTTTCTGAAGAAAAGGGAAATTGATTTATGAGGAATTTGATTTCTGAGAAAACTCAAAATAACTTAGAGAAAGTTGATTTCTTTGAATCTGAACTTTGAAATTGGGAATGTAACTTGGAAAATTGATTTTTAAGCTTTGAAAAGCATTTGGAAATCCTTTGAAAAACCAAGGGTTTTTGAGAAAATCGATTTTGAGGAAAATCAGGAGAAATTTAAGGAAAATCAATTTTTCTAAGGTGATATTGAGAAATAAATCAAAAGAAGAAGCGTGTGGCTCTGTGAAATACTTTCATGATGCAATCTAAACCTAGATGATGCGTGAATATGATTTTGAGAAAAGATTTCTAAGAAAATTGTTTGAAAAAGAATTTTTGTGCCTTATAGAATTTTCATGAATCAAATTCTCTATATATCCTTGACTATGGCCACAGATATAGATTGAATATAATCCACTTGATTCTAAAAGGCTAAAAAACATTTATAAAAAATTGAAATATGCTATGGTTTTTTAAAATAGCCTAAGAGTGCAGGATGATTGTGGCTTAAAAGAAGCTGGTAAATCTGGATTTCGTTCGTATTCTGACTATGGCCATAAATACAAACTCGATCGAGTTTGCTAACTCCCTAGAAGCTAGTGCACGTGCCATTCGTGTAGGCCATGGTGGAATTGAAATATGTGCATGAATGACAAACATAACAATTATATATCAAAGTTTAAACTATATGCAATGCAAACCCTAATTCTAAGCAGAAATTTAAATTCTTATTCCAAATTTATTTATAATTTACATCACTAATTGAATTTAAATAAAGAAAAATAAAAGAAATATATCACGACTCTTTCTCAGAGTCCTAATTAAATCAGAAATCTATCCCAATTCCATCCTTTACTCCTGTTATTCTCATCCGACTTTCAAAAGAGCCAAAATCTTAGAGTCTCAGTTGGATTAGGACTCTATCACGAAGTTTCAGTCGGACTAGGATTTTGCTTTTTATCTCTATTTTCACCTATTTTCAATAAAATTTTGTCAAAACCCTTCATTCTAGTCAGAAACTCAAAGTTTTAGTTGAACCAAAACTCTATTCAAAGAGTCCTAGTTGGATCAGGACTCTGACCCTGATTTCATTTTTGAGAAAATCTTTCAAAAAACTCTTCATTTATCTTTTCAGAAACCAAATTTCAAAATTGTTACCATTTTATCACAAAGTTTCAAAATTTTGGGACTCTATCCCAGAGTCTTGATCGAATCAGGACTCTATCTTGGTTTCATTTTCTTATTCAATTTCTACTTGTTTTCAAAAAATCTTTTTAAAATCTCATCTGCTTCCTAGAAAACCAAAATTCTTAGAGTTCTAGTCGAATTAGGACTCTTCCTTAGAGTCCTAGTCAGACCAGGACTCTGAACCGGACTTCAATTTTTACCTTATTTTCACCTATTTTCCAAAATCCTCTCATTTATTTTCTCAGAAAACCCAAAACTTTAAGAGTTTTAGTCGAACCAGGACTATGTCCCAGAGCCCCAGTTGGATCAGGACTCTAAATCTGATTTCAATTTTCACCTTATTTTCATCTGTCTTTGCAAAAAGCTTCTAAAATCTTATTGTTTGTTCAAACTTCTAAGAGTCCTGGTCAAATTAGGACTCTGTCCTCAGAGTCCCAGTTGGATCATAACTCTATTTTGATTTCACTGTTGGTTGCTATTTTTATTGGTTTTCGAAAAGTCTTTTATCTATTTTTTAGAAAATTCCAAAAATCTAGAGTTTTAGTCCAATCATGACTTTGTCCCAGAGTCCTAATCCAGTTAGGACTCTATCCTGAATTTTGTTTTTACTTCTATTTTCAATTTCTCTACTTGTTTTTCCAAAATTAGTCTATTTTGCAGAGTTTTGGTTGATTAAGGACTCTATTTCAGAATTTCAGTTGAGTTAGGACTCTAATCCTGACTGCATTTTTCAACTTATTTAAACCAGTTTTGAGAAAATCCTCCAAAAACCTCTTTGTTTGGCTTTCAAAAACCTAAATCTCAGAGTTTTAGTTGGTTTAGGACTCTGGTCCAGAGTTTTTGTCCGCTTAGAACTCTATTTTCAAAACCTCTAAATTTTATCTATTGATTTTAATTCTATTTTAAAACCATTTGCAGTCTTTATTTCAACTTTTTCAAAACCCTGATGTGGGGCCCACTCAGTTGGCACCATATCTGGAGGAGTTCTAATTTAGTCAGGACTTTGTTTCATTTTAAATCTTTCAATTTCATTTCTACTTTTAAACCTCTTTTGAAAATCTTTCATTCTCAGGTTTTAAAATCGTTTTTGAAAAATCAAACAGGGCCCACTCTGGGTGGCACCACATTTGAAGAAGTTGGGGTTGGATTAGGGTTGGTCAGTGTTCTAATTAGGTTAGGAGTTTAGAAGAGTCAAAATTGATTTTAAAAATCCATTTTTACTTTGATTTTTAAAGTTTTTAATTAGAATTTTAAAAACCCAATGTGGGCCCACACTAGGTGGCGCCACATTTGGAGTTCTTTTAGGTTAATTAGAAGTTTAATTAGGTGTTAATTAAGTTAGTTAGGGCTAGGGTCATAATAGGAAATTTTCAAAAAAACACCCCTATGGTGCTTATCCAATCCAATTAGGAAAGTAGGTTTCCTTCCTAAACTAGGCTTTTAGAAAAAATCTATTTAAAGAGGCAAAGGGGGGGTGGGGAGGGGTCGACCCCTATTCTCTTCCTTCTTATTTTCTTGGAGCTTCTCTCTCCTCCCAGCCAGCCTTACTTCCTCCCTTGCATCTGCAGCCATCCAAGGTAAAACTTCACACTTTCTTTCATGCTTTTATTAATTTTTTTTATACTTTTACCATGGATCCTACTATTGCCGCCCCTTTTTCGTTGGATTTGAGCATAGTTTCCCTTCAAGAATCCTAAAACAAAATCAATAACATGATATAGTTTTGTTCCATGGTTTATTTTTCATTTTTGATCCATTAAAATGGTTTAGAATAGGGTTTTTTATGTTTTTTCCCAATAAAAGATGAGATTCACCTGTTAAATGAGTCGAATCTCTCTTTTCAAAGGCTAAATCGAATCTAACTATGCTTCCCCTCATTTTTTTATTTTATTTCACTCTATTAATGTTTATTTTAATCATTCAAGCATCAAATCCAATTTTGTTATGTTATTTGCATTTTTTTTATTAATTTTCATGTTCAAATTAGGGCTTTTAGTGTTTTTATTGAATGCCTATGTGTTTCGATCCCAGAGCCATAAAAATCATGTTATTTCATGCATAAATCTTCATTAAAAAAATATGATTTTTTTAGGGTAGGTTCATGAATTTTTCAATGACTCCCTGTAAAACAATTAGATGATTTTGGGTTCGGAAACTCTGTAAAAAAAATAGAAAGTTGAACCATGATTTCTAACTAGTGAAATCGCTATTGAGATTCGAGAGCAACTTGCAGGTGTGATATTTCTGTCATCCGAGATATGATTTACAATCCATAAATTACAGTAGTTTTATGATGATGTATAGTATTTATTGTATTTTTCCCATATTTGTCTTCATCTGTTTAATATTTTTCCTCTATCAGAAGGTAGAATTGGTTTCTCAGAACTTGTTATATCTCATCTAAACCCTAAGTCAACTGTGTCGATCGTATCTCCCCAACCGAAGGTCTGATTGACAATATGTAAAAGGGAAAATCTTTCTCTGTGTGTCTTCTATTCACTGCTAAAATTTTATAAATTTTTAATATGATTTGTTATATTACTTTGTACCCGAAATCAAAAGTACCTATTTTAACATATTTTATATTTGTTAAATTCAAGTGTATATTGCCAGAACAATATATCCCTAACTGGAGATGATTTTTACAATCCGTAAAAAGATAAATCTTTGTTTTTTTGTCTAATAGCACTCTATAAAATTTTATAAATTTCTATGGTGATTTGATCTCTGATTCAGGTCTGACACTGTGACAGGTATGTGTCCGCGGTCAAAATCACAAATTTTAAGGTTTTTATGCAATTTTTGTATTGAGATAATGTCAAAAATAGATTGTTTTGATTTTAGTTTAATTTTAGGGTTATCAAAAGTGTATGTATCAATTTTTATTAAGTTTGAAATTCATTTGATACTTGGATTGATTAAATTGCAAAAATAGGGTGCCCGCGGAGTCCCGATTTAAGCAAAACACTGACAAAATCATGATTTTTGTGATATTTCTGATTTTTTTCATAAAAGTTTATTTTTTTAGGGTTTGTTCATGTTTATAATCATGTTAGGACACTTCATATTCAATTTGGTTTCGATTTGAATCTTTTTAGGCCCTAAATCCACAATTTTATCAAAATATTTTCTGAAAACCCTGATTTCAACGCCATAGTCTTGTTTTCAGGGGTATTTTTGTAAATTTTTCCTAAATTCCGAATTTCAAAGTTATTTATCTTTATTATTTATTTAATTTTACATCATATTTTATTATATTTATCTCAGGAAATCATGGAAAAAGGCTTATATCCGAATAAATCTAGTAATTTCCAGATATTACTAGATAAATCCAGAAAAGCCAATATATTTTCACTAACAAGTTTTTTAGTTTTGCAGGGATATTCAAGGCTGTATTTTCTTTTATTTTTCTTTATTTAAGTTCAATTAGTGATGTAAATTGTAAATAAATTTGGAATAAGAGTTTAAATTTCTGCTTAGATTAGGGTTTGCATGTACATATAGTTTAATTTTATAATAATGTCAATGTGTGATGAATGATGATTCATGCATATTCAAATTCACCATGGTCTACACGAATGACACATGCACTATCTTCTAAGGAGTTGGTAAACTCGATTGAGTTCGTATTTATGGCCATAGTCAGAATACGAACAAAATCCAGATTTATAATCTTCTTTTAAGCCACAACCAACCTACACTCTTAAGTTGTCTTAAAAAACTATTGCATATTTCAATCTTTTATAAATGTTTTTCTCTTTTTAGAATCAAATGAGATATATTCAATCCATATTTGTGGCCATAGTCAGGGATATGAGGCGAATTCACTTATTAAAGTTCTATAAGGCACATAAACTCTCTTTTTCAAATGATTTTCCTCAGAAGCTCTTCAGAAAACATTTTCTTCAAAATTGCATTCATTCATCTAGGTTTAGATTACATTATGAAAGTATTTTACAGGGCCACATGCCCCTTCTTTTGATTTATTTCTCAATTTTATCTCAGAAAATTTGATTTTTCTTAAATTTCTTCTAATTTTCCTCAAAATCAATTTTCTAAAAAACCCTTGGTTTTTCAAAGGATTTCCAAATGCTTTTCAAAGCTCAAAAATTGATTTTCAAAGTTATATTCCCAATTCCAAAGTTCAAGTTCATAGAAAACAAACCTTTCTCAGAATTATCCAAGTTTTCCTCAGAAATTGATTTTCACAACACATCAAGATTTCTTCAGAAATCAATTTTCTTTTTTTTTTCAGAAATATTCTCTCAACATGGTTCACGATTTTCAAAGTATCCTTTTCCAAATATTTTCAATTATTCCAAGCAAACATCATGATTTCAATTTGCATTTTTAGAAATTCATAGCACATGCCTGATTCTTTGTGCATTTAGGAATAGAACATCGATTTAGACAAGTTGATCATAGCAAAACACATGATTGATCCTTGGTTTGATTACCCCTGGTTATGGTGCCAGGAACGATTGAACCTCATACTGACAGATGAGTCACATTCTTTGGAATTATCCTGCATTTTAAAATGGAGGTGAGTTATTTTCAAAATCTTTTTTCAAAGGTAAGTTTGACTTGCAAAAGTAAAATTTTGCAATGATAACAGTCATTGATTTTATCAAATTGTCAATCAGACCTTCAGGTCTCCGACTTTATCAAATTTTCAATCAAACCTCCGGGTCAACCAATTTTATCAAACCGACCTTTGGGTCACCAATTTTTATCAAGCAAACCTTCAGGTTACCCATATTATCAAAGTCAATCATGTTTTGACCTACGGGTCACATCTGCCAATCATAGTCATCCAAGATTCGACCTTCATGTCAGACTCACTCCCAATTGGCTCATTACCAAATATCAATCATCTTTCTTGTGAGGGACCCTATTTCTAGGGAGAGTTCGAGGGAGTTTGTTCCTTTCGCATGTCATTATTGTTTGTTCGTTGAACCCTTTTTCCAAGGAGAGTTTGAAGGGACTCGCACTTCGTGAATAGTTTGCAAAAAAAAAATTTATTGTCACACAAGGTACCCTTCTTCTAGGGAGAGCTTCAACGGAAGCTCATTCTTCTTGTGACCCCCCAAATTTTTTTGTTAGGCCATCCCGTCATTGAGTACCCTTTTTTGGGGAGAGTATGATGGACTCGCTCCTTATGACAATTCACCAACCTTATCCAATTGGCCACCTTTTCATAAGAGAAGCCTAAAGTTTGGGAGTTTTGACGAAAATTTAATTTTTATTCGAAAGTTTATTTTGCAAACACCTCCTCTTCAGGAAAGAGAGAAGTATTTTTTTTATTACCCATTCAGGTAAGGGTCAAGCCTGAGTCTCTCCTTTAGGGAAAGGAGAGGAGAATTTAGTCACAAATGTGTCAATCAGATGTCAAGCGATTTCTTTCACCAAGGATTTCAAGAATATTTTGCCAATTTATCATAAAAAATAGTTGTTGATCTCAAACTTTTATAGCACAAAGATTTACCTCAAATTATCTTCAGTATTCTTTCCCAAAGGACGACTTTTGTGAAGAAAGATTTAAAATTCAAAGCTTTTTTGTTGGTCAATGAAAAAGATGAAGAAAAATCCTCAATATGATCGGTAAAGGAAAAATTCAATGGTATTGAAATGCCATAAATGAATTGATATTGATCATAACTATGACATATTTTTAAAAAGTATTCTTCTGGTAATAAGGCAGTGGAAATATCTTGAGCAAAAAAGAATCCACTCAATCTCAATATCTCTCTAATCATTCAAGCTGCAATTAATTATCCACAAAAGGGATCTCTCAACTATCGTCAAGTTGAAGACTGATTGATGAGTTAGATCCCCAGGGCCAAAGAAGACTTGAATCATCTTCAAGTTGAAGGAGTATGTGATGTGTCCTTCTAGGGAAAGTTCAAATCATCGCCAAGTTGAAGGCTGATGCGATGAACCTTCCGCCAATCCCTAAAAGATATTTGATCACTGTTATCATAAAGAGATTTTCAATCCAATGAAACAATTTTATCAATATAACTCTTGGGACTAAAGAAAACTCAAATCATCTCCAAGTTGAAGGAGAATGTGACGTGTCCTTCTAGGAAAAATCAGAACATCACCGAGTTAAAGGTTGATGTGATGAAAATCTTGCTAAATCCCAAGAGAGCTCGCTTTTCATGTCTCAAAAGAGTACAAAAGATCATCAAGAAATTTCAATCAAAGAGACAACATCATTAATATAATTCTTGAAAACAAAGAAGACTCATAACATCTCCAAGTTGAAGAATCTTGTGACCTGTCCTGCCAGGGAAAATCAGAACATCATCGAGTTGAAGGCTGATGTGGTGAAATTCTCATCAAATCCCAAGAAAGCTCAATCTCTATGTCTTAAAGTGCGCAAAAAGTTCATTATGAGTAAACCCTAGATATCAAATTGCCAAGAATCATCTTTATTCATGTGAAATTCTTTTATCAATATCCTTTCATAAATTGCTTTTATGATACTGAGAACAAATTCCTTTCTTTTTATATCAAGGAAATGGACAGCTTCCTTGAAGAAACTCAACAGTAATAAATTTAATTTTGATTCTTGATTCTATGGAGTTAACCCAGTTTGAGGTAATACTCTAGGTACAAGAGAGAATATATTTTTTGCATAAATGTGCTTATTTTCAATCATTTTTTAATCAACTACAATTTTTATCTTATTGGCAATATTTTCAAGCTATTCTGACATGAAGCGAAGAGCTCGATATCTATTTTGACATATCCTGGCGTTGTTGTTATCCCTCTTTAGGACTTGATAACAGGAGTTTTCAAGATTTTTTCCTTCTTATTTAATCTGAGTGCCTGGGGTCTCAGATTCGCACACTTCCCTGTGTTCCCCACTGTCCCACCATAGACAGTTCATTTTTTTGTTTTCGGTTCGAGGTCGAGCCACCATTTATAGTTTTTCAGCAAAAGGTTATTTCAAAAGCTATTTAATCCCAGCAATGAGACGCCCAAAATCAATCCTTTTTCGAAGCTTTATGGAACCCCATTTTCTTCCTTTTGCAAACCCCTCTCGGATTTATTGTGCAAAACCTGAAGGTTCCATCATGGCTTCTTCTTTCGAGGATTCTGTCTCCCCATTCAGGTTAAGGGTCAAGCCTAAACCTTGTTATTCCATGAGGTATTTTCCCCTTTCAGGATAAGGGTAAAAACCTGAATCATTTTCGCGAAAAGGCCATTTTTCAAAAGCTATTTAGTCTCAGTCATGAGGCACCCAAGATCATTCTCTTTTCCAAAGCTTTTAGGGAACCTCATTTTCATTGCCTTCTTTGCAGCCCCTCATTTTATGAGGTATTTTTCATGGTTTTCTCAATCTATTCTCTTGAGGACTCCACTCAAGTCTTCCCATTTAGGTAAGGGTCAAGCCTGAGGCTCATTTCGATAAGGTGAATTTTCTTCTCCATTCTCCATGCCTTATCTACCACTATCATCTGAGCCAATTCTTTCATACCCAGTCAGATTCTTCTAACTGGGGCATTTTTATAGCCCAAATTTAGTGTATTTTTCTTTGCCACTAAGCTTGGCTTTCAACCTGCTTAGTAGCAAAGAGGGGCATCTGTAAGCACTCCAAATTTTCCTCATACACCCCTTTTCAGCAGATGCCAGTCCCCTTAGGAGTCTAGCTTTAGGTCAATTTCAATTTAGGTGTCATTTTACCCCTTTTCATTAGAAAAAATATTATTTTACCCCTAGGTCACCTTAGATCCTTGCCAGTCAGAGTCGACCAAGCTCATTTTTAAGTTCAAAACAGTTATGATATCGATCATTTCTAGCTCACAATGAGTGAATCCAATTCATTTCTGACCATTTTGGCTAAAATTGGTTCATTTCCTCATAAATGAGCTCAATTCTAGCTAAAATTGTAGTCAATTGTTCTCAAGTTAGTTAATCCCAATCGACCCTATTCCCTTGAGTCTAACTTGAGCTCACCAAGAGTTCAAGTGGCCCAAATCCAGTTTAATTCTATTTTCCGTAGTCAAAAAGTCCATTTTAGCCCATTTCAGCTCACTTTAGTGGAAACTGAGCTAAATCCAGTCAGTTGAGCTGGTATTTAAGCTTCAGATTTAGTTCATCTCAGTATTATTGATCTTTATTCCAGCTCAAACCCAGTACGGTCTCGTTACCCATTTCACCCCAGTGTATATTTCTCACCATTTCTCTAAGAATTGTACCATTTCTCGATCAGCCAATCTAGGAGTTTGTTCAAGTCAGTGTCATTTTAGTTCACCTGAGTTCAAAAACCGTAGGATTCAATTTAAGCCAGTCGAGACCAGTTCAAACCTCGTTTCCAATGTCATTCCATGCTCTGCAGGGGGGAAATTATTTCTCTGTTATTTCGTCCAAAATTTCATTTTTATCATTCTCCTAGCTGGTACAACCACTAATCGAAGCTTGAATCAGTTTCCTTCTTAAAAATTTTAGTTATATCCGAGACTCAATTCACATTTGGATCGGATCTAGTGTTAGATCTGAATCCAATTATCAATTCTCATTTTTGAACGAGAATGTTCAATTCTTTGTCTCTGTCAGGGGTCCGAGACTTTAAATCCCTCACCTGTGGTTCATATTTTGCATCACATTTCATATCATTTTATGACATTTCATTGCATTTCATGTCATTGCATGTCATTCTTGAGATCCAGCACTCTGGTTTTTCAAAATCTTAAATCCAGATTCGAGTTTTAAAACCTCATTTCGAAATCAATTTAAAAAAAAAACCTGGATTTTAAATCGACATTTTCCATTTGTCGACCCTCGGGACTTTATATTCCTTTATTTCAAAATATTTTCCTTAGAAAGTGATCTGGATTCATTTTAAACTCAATTTTTAACTGATCTCAATTCTTGGATGAGACCCATCTAGGTGGTGTTGCTTCTTGATCATTTCTTTCACTTAGATTTCTCAAAATTTTAGTTATTTCAGAGTTTTAGTTGATTTAGGACTCTATCTTTTTACCTTTTAAACCTTTCTAAACTTTCATTTTACTGGTTTTAAATCAAAGGTGGCTTTACCCCTTGCCCATTTCTTTTATTTGGCCAAAATTTTAGAGTTTTAGTCAGATTAGGACTCTATCCCGGAGTTTCAGTCAGGTTAGGACTCTATATTTTACTTTTACTTTTACTTTTACCAATTTTCGAGAAAACCTTTTAAAATCCTTAAAAAAAAATAAATTTTAGAGTTTTAGTCGGATCAGGACTCTGTTCTAGAGTTTCAGTTGGATTAGGACTCTAACCCTGACTTCATTTCTGAGAAAATATTTTAAAAACCTCTTCATTTGTTTTCAAAAAATCAAATTTTAAAGTTTTAGGATTCTATCACAGAGTTTCAGTCGGTTTAAGACTCTAGTCTGGAGTTTTAGTTAGTTTAGGACTCTGTTTGAATTTTTGATTTTTATCTGGTGATTTTAACCTTGTTTTAAAAACCCTTTTTAATCTTTATTTTGATCTTTTCAAAACCCGAATGTGAGGCCCACATAGGTGGCACCACATTTGAGGGATTTTCAATTCATTTAGGATTCTAGTTGATTTAAGCTTTGGTTTTATCTTTTGTTTCAAACCCCTTTTTGAAAACCTTATTTTTAATCCCTTTATTTTCAATTTTTGAACTAGTTTTCTAAAAAACCAAATGGGGCACACAGTAGGTGGTGCCACATTTGAGGGTATTTAGGTTACTTTAGGGTTTAGTAGTGTTCAAGTTAGATTAGGAGTTTGAAAAAGCCAAAATTGATTTTAAAACTCAACCTTTATTTTCACATTTTAAAACCTTGTTTTTAAAATTTGTAATTAGAGGTTTTAAAAACCAAATGTGGGCCCAAGGACATGTCCGCCTAGGATATAAGAAGCAGTCTTGTCTCCCTAAATTCTCTGGGCTGGGAAACATCGAGGCATTGCCCCTTGCAGCATAATAAGAAAGAATAGGGCCCAGAGAGTTCATACTGTCAACCCTTTCTAAGGTAGACCACCAGTCATTCTGGTTCAGTATACCTTAGAAAAGGCATACCCGAAAATATATCACAGGGTTATCTTTATTAATTAGGCCATAGGTAAATGCATCTATCATTTAAGCTAGTTTATTGTCATCTCATTGTTCCCTCTTTGGAACCATAAATTATTATTTTTTCGAGCACCCCAAGTGCCTATGCAACCCTGTAGGAATTTATATCATCCTGCATGCATTTCACAAATATTGTATCTCAAAGCATAACATGCATTATCATAAGCAAGGAATCATGTCAACATGCTATTCAACAATTTACTCATGCAGTATCACATAATTTCAATATTAAAAAATAAGCATGCTTCAATATCATAAGTATGAATCAATCTGAGAACCACAGTTCTAACATTACTGTCAAATTATTTAGGTCACGTGGCTAGAGTAGCCCGAAACTGCACAACTGAAACATGTTGCCAATTCACAATACAATCAACATGTTTATATTCATCTTTCACATGCTTTGCAATTTCAATCATGTTCATGTTCAAATTTTCATGAAAATAAACACACTTAAACTGCCATAAAAGAATTTATTCATGAATCTCAATTACAATTCATGTAGGAGCCTTTTTTTTAAAAAACAAGGCATCCTTACACCACAATCATAACTTATAATTTATAATCGAACTCACTTTTATCTCTATCATAATTATTTATATCATCTCTAATATAATTCAAGACTGAATTTGTGAAAAGTTTAGAGAAAATATCAAAACATAATTAAAGCCATAAACCTGACTTTCCCGATAAGAGCTCCCATAAACCCTCACCGAGCAAATCGACATGACTCTAATTAGTATCTTGATTTTTTAGTACTCAAATCATATCAGACCTAATTAAAATATCCATGATAACAGATTGAATCAATGAACCCACTATAACTAACCTATAACTAAAAACACATAAGTCGATTTCCCTCATCCAGGCCCCCATAAGCCCAAATCGAAAAGACTTATATATTTTTAATTATGTTCAGTTGTAGCCATGCTTAATCAATATAAATACACAACTTAATTCAGTTCATGCTGTACATAACTCGAAGAAATCATATCTCAACAACATATCCATTTGGTAGAATCAAAATCCAAGAAAGAGCTCAAAACCCTAAATCGATTTTTGAGAAATCAGGGTTTTGATTCTCTCAAACACAAATTATTAATCTTTATTAAGTCAAGCATGAATTCAAATATTAAATGAGCTAAACATGCTGAACATGATCATATAAATAAAGATACTCTCTTTTTGGAATCAATCAAAACAGTTAATTTACAAGACAATCAAGATTTGATAATGTCTTTTAATTGTAGTTTGCATAAATTTTAACTTGGATCTTTCTAAATGTTTAGCCCTTTGTTTATGATTTGATAAGGTTTCTAAACACTGATAATATGCAAAATATAACAAAAAAATAGTAAAAACACAAGATCCAAACACGTTACAGACTAATCACAAGCATAAGTTATCAGGAAAATTTGGATCCCTGATCACCCATTTTTATAAAATCTATCATAAATAACCGATCACATAACAAATCATGATATTTTTATCGTGGCCACTGTCAAGAACACAACCCAACAAATCGATCTAAAAAATAATGAGTGCAAAAATAATTAAAAATCTTTTATGGAACCTTGTTCTGATAAAGTTTCGATCTAGAATCTATAAACTGTAAGATTTTCATCAGATTAATGTATTTTTTGGAATTTATATAAGATATTTTTGACCAAACCCTTTTTACACAGTCTATTATTATATGTTAATCTTCACTCAAAAGTTTTATAGAATATTTGGAGTTGTTTTTCTTGGGCGTTTATATCTTTTATCAGAGATAGGTCAAAACAGTCTTGTATTTAGAGCTAGAAACTTAAACCCTGTTAGAATAAACGTTTCTTCCTCAATATGAATCCAAATAAGGTAAAACAAGATTCTAAAATCAAGAGCAAAATGCGTAGACCAACCTAGTATTTTTATTTAGATTTTTCAAACTGATATTCGAAGAAATATCAATTTATGTCCAAACTGGTTAGGAATAGCATATCGGTCATCACAAACTTAGGTTTCTCAGAAAACATTTTTGTTAAAAATCTTCTTGAATCCATAAAATCATTGAAAGCTCGATATTTTAGATTTAATCAGATACAAGATGAGTTTAACTTATGAATATCACCAATAATAATCAAGTCTAATATGAACCAATAAGGAAACCCTATTTAGGCCTATTTTTCAAAATCATTTTTTTGAAAAACTCATGATTCACCTTTTTTGAATCCAAATAACGATTTCTTCATAAAATAAAACATATATAATAGATCCAAACATGTAGATATGCTGTTGGAAATAAATATAACTAAGATATATATGCTTAATGTATATAAAAAGCACCTACTACATAAATCTTACATGAAAAATTGATAGATCTTTAAGAAAAAGAAGAAATTGGGTAGGCCGATCTCTACACCACCATAACCACTGAGGTTTGTGCAGGGTTAATGGCTGCATACCCTACACCAGGCCTCCTAAATGTTTTTAGGAGAAGTGAAAAAAAGGGAAAAGAAGAGAGAGAGAGAGAGAGAGAGAGAGAGAGAGAGAGAGAGAGAGAGAGAGAGAGAGAGAGAGAGAGAGAGGAGAAGCAAGAGGATTTTTTTGAAAAAAAATAAGGGAGGGGCATGTGAGGGGGTATACATAGCCCTCTCCACAAATCCCTAACTTATTGATATGAGACTCTCTTCTCCAAAATTGTGTGGAGGGGAGGAGTTCTTTCTAGAAAAATTTAATTATCTTCTAGACTCCATCCTTTCTAATTATTTGATTTTTTCTTAATTTTATTTAATTAAAATTATGAGGTTTGACTATTTAACAACAAACTCTAACAATTCTAACTAATATTGATTCTTCAAGAGGTGTGGGTTGTCCCACCCTCTCAAGTCTCTTAATTAGTGGCTTAAATAAAATTTTTAATTAAAAATCTTAATTATCACCTTTGATTTATTTATTTAATTATTTCTCCAAATTAAAACTAGATAATATTTTAATTTCACATGGACTCCTGGATTTGAATGGGGGTCCACATAGGATGTCCCCTATGAGGGTCCAATCCATAACTATTGGATCCAATTAATATTTTAAATTAAATCCAATCCAAACAACACCTCAGTTCCAAATTGGATTCAAATAGTGATTTTGGATTCAAAACCAAAGTCTAAGATCCAAAACCACACCAATCCATTTAGTCTTCATAATTTAGCTTTATCAATTATTCTTGAAATATTCTTCATAACTTGAGACAAAGATTCATAATTAATCAAAATCAAGAAAATCAAGAAAATCAAGAAAATCAAGAATTCACAATTATAGTCATAAATGTACCAATAATTCATCATTTATTTATTTTAATTATCAAGGAAAAATCTTGGATTTTACAGGGGCATTCCATGTAATTTTACTACATAATTTACAAACTGCTTGGCCACAAGTTCGGCGAAATACTCCCTAGGCAAGGCAATGAAATATGTGTACTCAGAGAATCGATCAAATACAATTATGATGACCTCCTTCTACTCACAAGGTGGGAGAGCTTTCATGAAGTCCGTGAAAATATCTTGTCAAGCCCACTCCGAAATTAGCAAGGGTTGCAGCAAACCAGACCCAGACATTTCATCACAAATTCATAAACATATCCCTTTATGCCCAACCAATAAAAGAGAGATTTTACTCTCAGGTAGGTCTTGGACACACTCCCATGTCCAGCACTAGGTGAATCATGCATCTCAACAAGAAGATCTGGGATTACATCACTCTTGGGAAGAAGATAGATCCGTCCCTTGAAGAATAGGATCCCAACTCTAATTGTGTAGTTAGGGTGACTTCCCAGATCTCTACCCAACTCACAGACTAAATTTCAATAACATTATGGCCCTTTTGGGCATTACATGCCTGGCTCAATACATTACAATTCACAGAGGTGAGTGTGTTTAAAATCGATGCCTCTTTAAATTGCCAGGAAAGAGCATCGCCAACTCGGTTGTCTGCCCCCTTCTTATACTGAATCTCGAAGTTGTATCCCATCACTGATAATTAACCATGGTAATCCTTTGCTTTAAGAGGTATTTCAGACTTTGATAATTAGTTCGAAGCAAAAATCATCACTCAAGAAGATAGGGGTGCCACTTCTCCACCACGAGCACCATATCAAGCATTTTCTTATCATAAGTGGACAAAAGACAACTCTAGTTTGGCAAAGCCTTGCTCATATATGCTATTGGATGTCTCTCTTGAGAGAGGAAAACCCCCACACTGGTGTCATAGGCATCCGTTTCAACCACAAATACCTTAGAAAAATCATGTAGGCTAGCAGAGTCACATGACGAATACCTTAGAAAAATCATGCAGGCTAGCAGAGTCGCATGACACATGGCATCCTCCAATCACTCGAAGGCACTGATAGCTTTCTCGGTCGACTTAAACCTATCCTTTTTTAAAAGGGTTGTCAATGGCTAAGCAAAAATACCATAATCTCGAACAAACCTTCGGTAATAGCTGATCAACCCCAAGAATCCACGTAGGGCTCTCATTGTCTATGGCTTGGGCCACACTCTCATAGCCTCCAATTTGTCTGGGTCGGCCTGAACTCCAAAATTGGACACGTAGTGTCCAAGATAACTCAAATCGGTTGTCCAAAAAGACACTTGGACATCTTAGCACCCAATTGGTGCTTTCTCAAGATCCTCATGACCTCTTTAATGTGCTACAAATGGTCCTCGCAAGACCGGCTATACACCAATATACGCACAAACTTTCGGAGGTGCGGTTTGAATGCATCATTCATTATGGCTTGAAACGTGGCTGGCACATTGGTCAACCCAAAGGGCATGACTAGAAACTCATATTGTAATACTTAGCACTTTTTGAAAATTTAAAAATTAAATTAAATTAAATTTAGTGGTATTTTTCTATTTGAATTCTCTAATAATTGATTAATGAATATTGTTTAATTAATTAAGCATGGGTTAGTAATATGTGTTGGATGCTATGTTGGATCATGGACCTTTTAGATAAAATCTATACTGAATATAGGAGCCTATTATACATAGAAATTAATATTTAAATTTTAAAGAAAATAATTGAAAACCCTAATTAGGTTTAAGTTGACTTTTTGGTTTAGTTTTAGTAACTTCTAGAGAGGATGTTTAGGGGAAGTGAGAACCCAATTAGGAAACCAAAGTGGGATGCCCCGAACAATGTCATTATTGTTCTAGCAAAAATTTTGGTAGATCGGTGGCGCCGATTAAATCAAAATCAACCTTGATGTTTCTCATCTTGAGGGCGTCAACGTCAACTATCTATATACCCAAATTTATGGTGATTTGAGCATTCTATCGTTGATCAAAGTTTATGCCTAATTATAGGTCGAACATCAGTATTTTTTAGCATCAACTATTTTTCTCTGTGAATCCAAGGGCGTACAATTAAATCAAAGACTATCACAATGATTTACGTTTCCAGGGCTATCAAATTGACTATTTAAACATCAAATATGATTGAGTCTTCATGTCAGTAGGCCTCTCAGAAGGTTACGCTATCACCTAGAGGAATACTCTAGAAGAGAGGTGGTTGGGTTCTAATAGAAAACCCAACCCCCTTTATAAAATAGGGTGTAGATCCTTAGTTAATCACCAATTCATGTTTTAGTGAAGGGAGAGAGAAGAAGAACTCACACATTTTGGAGAATGAGAGCTTGGGGGAAGAAAACTGGCTAAGCTGAGGTAAATTCTTCGTTGTTTTATCGATTACCGGTCGTAGGGGATGATCACATTCGTTTCTTTTTTTTTTTGAGTGTATAATCTGATACAAGGTTTGTATCTTGGCCTCGAACAACATTCACTTGAGTTGGGGAAGAGATATATGGTCTCTTTTCGAGTTTCTATGTTGTTTTGGGTGTTTTTTATCGGATTCAATACCCGTTCATTGTGTTATTCGTTCATTTACACATCAAAGATATGAGGTTTCTCATTATTCAGTATGTTTAAGGTTTAGTATAGGTTGATCAAGCATGGAACCATTTTCCTACTGTTCGATTTAAGTTATATAGATTTTTAAAACCCTAGTTTCAATTTTATGTATTCATTTTTAATCATAGGCTTGATTTAATTCATTTTTTGATAAAAAAATGATATAGATTAATATTTAAATTCATTTTTTATGTTAGATTTGATGTTTGTATCATGTTAGATATGTTCATACCTAGATTTAATATAGTTTTGATGTATTAGAATTTATTTGGAGGTTTTATAAACCCGATATCTTCTTTTGAGAATCATTTTTTAGAAAAACATGTTTTCTTGCGTAAAGACATTAGATCTTGTTTTAAAAGGCATGTTGTTTTTGTGTTTACAATATGTTTAGATGTTTATATGCTTGTGTATGATGTAATTATAAAGAATTCAAAACTGTTGGATGCATGTTCTTGGTGTTTTTTTATAAAAATCAGGAATTTCTTAATGTATTTCTTGAAAACTGCATTCTATCATGTATTTTTATTCTGATAAATTTTAAAAAACTTTATCGTTCTCCAAAACGGTGAACTAAAAAATTATCAAATTTTAGAGAAATGTTCTAGGCATGTAGGAGTAGTTTTAAAAATAATTTGGGTTTATTTGAGTTCCAGATTAGGAGATACAACCTCAGCAGGTCAGCATAGAATTTATATTAGGACAGAAATTCTGTGAAGGTAGCCCATTTTTGCTAATTTTATTTCTCCTAATCTATTTGATGTTTGTGTCCAAGATTATTATGTATGTTAGTTTATATATTGAACACAAGATAAAAATCTTAAGCACAGATTCATTACTGTTTAGGAATTAAAAATCATGAAAGTTTGTTCCAGAACCTAAAATAATGGAACATAGTCTGTCCAAGAACAAGAATAGACTGTAGTGCAAGAATTTTAATTCTCAGCTAGAATAGAGTTTAGACCTGATTTTTTTTAGAGCTTGTATTAGACACATCAAGCTAACTATAATAAAAATTACAGAATTTATTTCATTATGTAAATTCATTGACTGGTGATTTTTCAATAAAGCCAAACCAGATAGGTTTGTTCTGTGAGTAGAAAACCAATTTTAATAAAAGATTTATTTTTCCTTGATCCAGTATGATATTGGACCTAGGTTTTGGGTTGTAGATAGCTAACATGTATATGCATCTACAATAAAAAAATTAAAATTTATTTTATTTGTTGTAATGTATGGCAAAATTTTTACTGATAGAAAAAAATTTGTTTTTACTATTTTTCTATGTAAATTGTTGTTGCTTGTTTGCATGTGATTGCGCCAGATGAGTTGTGTTGAATTACATGCATGTAATCATTTCATATGTGAACCATGTATGCAACATAATATTATGATATTGTATGAATGCTTATGTTAATCATGTACACCATGTATCCAAGGTATATGGCTTGTGAGCATTATATGTTGTCTAATGAGTAATGCTTACTTGAATGCATGAAACAGTTCAAAAGATGAACCCGATTATATTGTGGCTTATGAGTGAGTTTCATGTAGGACTATTGATGATTGTGTGCTAGTGCATATGGATGTATTAATCATGTGAATGCATTGTTTATATTTTGTTATGATGCATATAATTAATTGCCTAATCATGTGCATGCTTGAGACGATATGGAGCTCATGTAGCATGGTGATGTGATAAGAATATTGTGGATCCAGATGTGTTTTGGGTGACGAGAACAGTGAATATTTAAGAGATGAAAGATGCATAAACAATGTACTTAATTTCTCCTTTGTTGCCCTACATGTGTCATGGGATCCTTTGAAGGGTGTTGTCATGGGGAACAATGTGGTACTAAACTCCATGATATTGTTTTCCCCAAGAACTCCATATTGAGGTTCGTGTTCCCAACCACGGTAGTAGGGGCATTTCTACCATTTTTGCTTGGGGACAGTGAGGGTGAGTTTCATCTGATAGCATATTAATATACCAAGAGAAGAGGCAACCTAGAGTGACGATGCCCAAAGTCATCTCGGCATAAGGTGACGATGCCTGTGTCGTAACTGGCATTAGGTGTAAGACCCACAAAATTTCTAGATTTGTTAATGAAAATTCTTGATCAATAAGAAAATTTTGACTTTTAGATTAATTGACCTATGTGAGTGATTAGGGATTCAATTTCTATTTTTCTAGCTTGTTTTCAGTACAATTGACAATTATGGGTTAACTAACAAATAAATTAGTAATAATCAATCTATTTAGCAAATAAATCAAATTATTAATTGTATGGTCGAATTAAATTGATTAGGTTGGCTAACTACACTGTCAAAACATAATTAATATGCAATTTAATCAAAAATAAAAAAAAACATATGTAGTGAAAATCTTATGTATCAATTATTTTAATCCTTACTGGGTTGGACTTAGATCAATTGGATCTGAGTCCAATTGGGGATCCAATGTGGATGAACATGTGATCCAATAAACATATAAATATATATAAAGAAACAAAAAAATATAATACATATTTAAATATATATTGGACATGGGTTTCGAGTTGGATCAGATTAGATCCAACCCCAAACCCAAGGTGAGGGATCAACCTTCCATGTTGGTCCTCCCCTATGCCATGTGCACATGAGGAGGGGAGATGCATTGAAAAATGCATGTGGATCTTCCTCTCATGCATATTCTAAGGGTCCTAAAAAGAAGATCCCAAGGCTTATCCCAAAGTGGATAAAGCCCTTTCTTAAAACATAAAGCCTTTTTTCTTTTTTGTGAAAATTTACATGTGCTTTTTGACATGGCTCCTATATTGAAAAACGTTTTTAAGAAGAGGGTTGGACCTCATCTCAGCCCTCCATCTAACACTTTTAATTTTAGCCACACATCTACCTCAAACCTTAGGCTAACTCTATAAATATGTGCCAAAAAGGTGAAGAGGGGTCCTTCTCTCCCCCATTTTAAATAATCCCTCTCTCTCCTTGCTCTCTCTCCCCTTACATGATTTTCCCTTGGATCATTCTTTTTGAAGTTTGTTTGGTTCTCAATCTCCTTCTCTGGGCGTAGTGTGAGGAACGAACAAAAGACTTCACTCTACACGATTTTGAGGAGGCGGTTTCTCTTGTGATCTTGTGGAGTGTTCTTAAAAAAAGTAAGTAAATTTTCCAATAACTAGTTGTTCATGTTTTAACTTTCATCCACATAAATACATGTATTTACATGGTAATACATGTAGATATGAGCATGGATATGCATGGAAAAAACCCATGTACATACTTCTATATGCTCTCAGTCATTTGTGAACTATTTGTATTTTTAAATGGTTAGATCTCTTGTATTTTGGTTTTTAATGGTAGCTTTTTATTTTTAACTCATGTTCATGGTTAGATCTCATGTATTTTAATCTTTAATGATAATTTTTCATTTGTAATTCATGTTCATGGTTAGATCTTTTGCATTTTGAGTTTTATTGGTAGTTTTTCATTTTTAACTCATGTTCATGGTTATCTTATGTATTTTGATTCCTAATTGTAGTTTTTCATTTTCAACTCATGTTCATGGTTGGATCTCATGTATTTTGATTTTCAATGGTAGATTTCTATTTTTGATACATGTTTATAGTTAGATCTCTTGTATTTCAATTTTCAATGGTAGATTTTTTTTTAATACATGTTCATAGTTAGATTTCATGTATTTCAAATTTAAGTGGTCAATTTTCATTTTTAATACATGTTCATAGATAGATTTCATGCATTTCGATTTCAATAGTAGATTTTCTTTTTTAATGCATGTTCATAGTTAGATTTCATGCATTTCGATTTTTAAGTAGTGGTTTTCTATTTTTAATACATGTTTATAGATACATCTCATGTATTTCAATTTTTAATGGTAGATTTTTATTTTTAATACATGTTCATAGTTAGATTTCATGTATTTCTATTTTTAAATGATGGTTTTCTATTTTTAATACATGTTCATAGTTAGATCTCATGTATTTCAATTTTTAATGGTGGTTTTCATTTTTATACATAATCATGGCTAGTTCTAATGTATTTTGCATTTTAATGGTGACTTTCCCATGTAGATGCATGTGATACATGTTAATCATCATGTATACACATATATGAACATAAGCCTGATTCAAGGATAAACCAAGTGCGGGTTCTAAATGTAGAACTTCATAAGAAGTTCTAGGATCCAATTCATAAGGGATTGTCTAGTTTAAAAAGAAAGGAAAATGCATATAATATATATGTGTATCTCAATAATTTTCAAATCTATGTTCTTAAAACAAAAGAAATATATATGTTAAAAAAAATCATTTTTGGTTGCTGGCCCAGTTCAGAGTAGACGAGACTAGACGAGACTAGAACCAAGTATTTGACTCAGGACAGGTCTGAACCGTAAGGTCTGTTCAGGACCGGACCTGAACCAATTTTGATTTATACTTATCTGAACTAAGGACAGTTTAGATCAGGTCTGAACCAGATCTGATTCAAACCAGATCTAGACCCAGATGAGTCCAGATCTGATTTGAACTAGCAAGCCCTGTTGGACATGCTGTTAACCAAAAAAAATAGAAGAAAGAAAAAAAAGAGATATAAGCAAAAAACAACAACAAAGGCATACACTAGCAAGTGTATACCCGTAGTTCAAAGTGTATATATGCAAACACTTTAGAAAAAAAAATCTATGTATGCAGTTTGTATATATATATATATATATATATATATATATATATATATATATATATATATATATATATATATATATATATATATATATATATATAACCATGATGTATAATGTAAATGCATTCAATGAGCTAATGTATGAAGCCAATGCATGATTAAGTATGCAATGTGATGTAAATGTATGCAATGAACTAATGTATGAAGCCAATGCATGATTAAATATGCAATATGATGTAAGTGCATGCAATGAACTAATGTTTGAAGCAAATGCATAATTAAGTATGCAATGTTTTGTAAATGCATGAAATAAACTAATTTATGATGCAAATGCATGACTAAGTATGTAATATAATATAAATGCATGCAATGAAATGATGTATGATGCAAATGTATGACTAAGTATGCAATACGATGTAAATGCATGCAATAAAATATTGTATAACCTAAATGCATAAAGGATTTAGGCAATGAGATTGAATGTGAAGCATATTTTTTTGAGATTCTATGTATGTTTGAACTATGCTTGTACCATGATTTACCTATATTTGAGTGTATGGTTCAAGGAACCTTCGTAGTGTCAATGGACACACATGTGGATGTTTCTATTATTGCATGTGATATAGTTAAGCATGTGAGCCATAACCTTCATTTGATAGCTTAGGTCTATTAAGAACCCATAAGGTGTGCAAGGATGTACCCTACTACATGCATATGTCCACACCTTGAATGGTTGCACTCGCCTTCATCGGTGAATTGCTCATATGGGCTAAAGGCGCTAGAGCAACATGATTGAGTTGGGTATATAATAGCATCATGTTACAACTATTGCCCTGAGAGGATACTTGGGCTACTAAGCCCTATTTGCTTCATGGATTGAGATACATAGAATGCTAAATATATTAATTAAGAAAAACCCTATAACTCATTCACACTTGTGATCTACCTTAGAGAAGGTAGGAAGTACATCCTTGAGTGACACAAACACATAAAGATTCATTTATATGGCACACTTAACATTTTATGGGAGCGATGATGTCCTTTTGGTCTTTAGTCACTCAAAGTTAGGGAGTCTGGGGTTATCCATGTGTCCTAGGTGATACACCCCTACTAGTGCATATAGTTCTGGATTGTAATACTTACTGAACATCTAGCCTTTGCAGATTCTCTCAACCATGGATCACCCACTTTGGATATCTGGTCTGTTAGGTACTTCAAGAAAAAGAATTCATGTAGCATAATAAACACCCATCATGACCTCATCAGATACGATGATTACACTCGAGTTTCCTAGGATGTTAAAAAAAACAAGATATGCATTGACTTCTGAAATGTTACTTATGCTTTATTATTGAGATACATAATTGTTATCTGCATTGATGTTAGATATGTGTTGCTATTCACATTAATGATGAGTTCCATGCTTGCTCTTTATTTTTGTTATATCATGATATGATAAATTATTGAATTATGATATCTTGACTGTGATAAATGTTCTAGCATGTGCAATATTTCTGTTATTGGTTTAAACTTACTTGCTCAAAAGACTCTAACCCCATTTTATGGGCATACAAGTGATGAATGAACGTCGGTGCGATGACGTGATATGGTGGCGAGGCCATGGACCATATTTCTATCTTTTTATCGATCCTAAGATTTTTGTATCTTAATTAGATTGAGATGTTTTGTAACTCAATTATATGGACATAGTCCAATGGTTTTAGATATATTTAATCTTTAATGGAATGATATTATATATTTACTTTTATTCTTGTGGAATCAGATTTCTGATGTTATTGTTATTAGTTTCTTTAACCCGCCTAGGATTGTTCGATTTGAAAACCAAACTATTTTTGCTATGCATTGATCCCCTCATTTGAGTTGGATTATATTTAAAAAAAGAAATTTGGTTGCAAATTTTTACTTATTTTAAATGAAAAATTCTAGGGTGTTACAACTTTGGTATCAAATCCTAGGGTTGAGATTCTTTGTGATACCAAACTGTCTTTAGTAAAGACAACTTTCGTATCAGGGTATTGATAGAAATGGTTCATGGCCCATCAACATCGACATCGCACATAAGTAGCCTTAACTTTAATTCTTTACTTTATATTTTGTGTTGAATAATAGTAGAATACACATCTAGAACTTAGAAAAGATTGCTTATGAATTGATATTGCGGTAACATAGATGCAAAGTTATGCTAAGTGCACTTCAGGTCCTAGCTAGTTGCACAAATCATTTGAACCGTGCAGTTCAGACATTGGCATAAACATCCAATTGCTTATAAAAAAAGCATAAGCCTGTAAGAGGTGTCAACAGGTCCACATGTGATAGGTTTGCCCATGTGAGCTAGGGGAATGCCTCTTCTGTGGCAAAAGAGGTCATATTATCGAAGAATGTCAGTTGAAAGTTTCCTAGGACATGTGAAAAGCAAATGCAGAAGACCTCAAGGATGAAGTTTCTTGAGTCAGTCATGTTCCAAAACCATTAGCGATCGAAGACCTCGATCATATGGAGATGATTATGGCAGGACCAGATTCACTGATCTACATACCGACATCCCCTGCTTATACTCTAGCCATGTCTGATTCTCTTCCAGATTCTCGAAAGTACACACTAGCATTGCCTATACAACCACCTTCAAAAAATAGGGAGTCACTAGGTGGAGTTAGATGCATCAGTTTTATCAGGAGTCATGTAGATGAGCTCCTAGTTTTGGCTTCTTTGTTTGCATAGTTTACTAGCAATGTTGGATTTTGAAACTTATACTGCCATAGAAGCATGTCTCGATGTATGTGACAAATACATATATATTATATTCCTATTTGCATACCTTTATTCTTGTGTCTCATGGTACAATTGTCTCATTATAGCGATGACAACAATTATATGTTATATTATGACATCAAGAACATATTTTCTTAACTCTTATATAGTTTATTGTATAATCGTATAGATGTAAACACCCCCAGTTTTCCTCATTCATTTTCGGACACGCCCCTCTTAGCAGATGCCAATCCCCTTAGGAGTCTAACCCTAGGTCCATCCCAATTTTGGTGTTATTTTGCCCTTTTTTTACTAGTAAAATTACCATTTTACCCCTAGGTCACCTTAGATACTATAAACACCCCAAATTTTCCTTATCCATTTTCAAACACACCTCGCGTGCAATGCCAACTTTGTTAGGTCTGTGTAGGAGTCCAACCCCAAGTCTGTATCACAAAACTATCATTTTATCTACTTTTATTTGAAAAAATACCATTTTACCCCTAGGTCATCCCATACCCCTGGTCAGTCAAAGTCGACCAAGTTCATTGGTCAGTTCAGAACAATTAGAATATCAGTCATTTTAAGCTCATCTGAGCTCACAATGAACATACCATTTTTATTTCTGACAATTCTTGCCAAAATGAGGTCATTTCTTTAGAAATGAGCTCATTTCTCACTCAAATCCAAGCTAATTGTCTCCGAGTCAGTCATTCCCAGTCAGTCATATTCCCTTGAGTCTAGCTTTAGCTCACCAGAAGTTTAAGTGCTCCAGTTTCAGTTCAAAACTATTTCCAAGTGTCCAAGAGCCCATTTTAGCCCGTTTCAGCTCTTTTAGCTGAAATTGAGCTGAGTTCAGTCAAATGAGCTAGTGTTCTAACTTCAATTTTAATTCATCTCAGTATTACTGACCTTTGTTCCAACTCAAACCCATCTCTGGTCTGCAATTTACTTCACTCCAGTAACCATTTCTCTAAAAATGGCAGCTTTTCTTAACAATTCAGTCCGGGAGTTCAGTCGAGTCAGTGTCTTGTCAGCTCATTTGAGTTTTGAAACCCTAGAACCCAACTCAATCTAGTATATTTCAGTTCAATCCAACTCAAACCCTAAGTTTCAATGTCACTCTGGTCCGGTAGAACCCGAAAACCTTTTCTTGAACCATTTTGCAAATTTTATCAATTTTAACACTTTTTGAACCGGTACAAGTGTCAATTAAAGTCCTATATCCAAAATTCTTCATTCAGGGTCAGCATTTTGCATAGCATTTTGCATAGCATTTCATGTCATTTCTCATCATTTCATATCATTTCTCAATATTTCATAACATTTCATCACATTTCATTTCATTTTCGAAGTCCAAAACTCCAGTTTTATAAATTTCAATCCAAATTGAGTTTTAAAAGATTTTAAAAATCAATTTCAAACCCTGGGTTTCCAAAATTCACATTTTTACCCCCAAAATTCTAAATTTAGAAATATTTTCTCGAGAAAAATAATCTGGATTTCTTTCAAACTCAAATTTTTAAATTCTAAACTGGATTTGCGTCGCAACGGGGTATTGAACTTCAAATTCTGAGCTTGTTTCAAAAATTGCCAAAAATAGCTTATGTCGTCCATAAATTTTCTAAAAAGACTGATCATGCATATATTTTAGGGATTTTTCATATAAAAATATGCATGATTTCATGAGAAAATGATTTAAAAACCCAATTTTATGATAGTTTCGAGTAAATGTGCTAAAATAATATAAGAATAGAAAATGCATGAAAAATAGTGTTATTTTACATTTTAATGCCTATTTTAGTGTTTGTCATAATTGTAGTTGTTTAGTTTTTGAAAATTATAAAAAAAATTAGATTTAGAATAGACTTAGTTTTTGTATTTTCTAAAACATAGTCATTTTGAGTTGCTTTGTAAATAACTTTTTGAAGAGAGGTTTTGAAATGGAATTCTTTGAAATAAGATGGACTTATGGAAAAACTTTCAAAATTATAAATACCATACGTAGGGGGAAGAGAGACTTGTCTTCTCTCTTTTGCCTAAGCCCTCTCTTCTTCCCCTTCCTCTCCACCTCTTCTTGCCTCTTCTTCTTCTTCTCCCTATTTTCCCCTCTTTTTCTCATCTTCTTTCCGGTGGAGAATTCCTACAACAGCTGAAGCAAGATAGAGGATTCCAACCTCTCTTCTAACCCTTCCAATTCGGTAAGTTCTTCTTCTTCTTCTTTTTCTTTTTCTTTTTCTGAAATTTTCATTTTAATTTCTGTTAAGCATTCATAACTCATGATTAAAGAAATTTGAGTTGATTTCCTGTTTTTGTTTTAGTAATCGTTAGAATAGATTTTAATTGTAGTTCATATAGATCGTATTATTTTTTTTCTGTTTCAATAAAAATAAAAAGATGTTAAAACATCAAATGTTTTTTTTCAATCGATCGGATGTCTGATCAACTTCCATTGTCGTGATGTTAACATTAGAGAAGAAAAAAATCATATATATGGATCAAGCACTTTATCCTATTGATCATCGTAATGAAATTTGAGTATCGGGAATTAATTTTTTTTCCACAGCAGATCGATACTGATTATTGGAATCGATTGGAGGCTTGGATCGATTTCAATGTATCAGAATCCTGTGAGGCTTTGATCTGAATGAATTGAATCAGATACTTCTGAATCAATCATCCGATCGGATATCATTTGACTCCCGACGATTGAAGCGTGGTCTGTATGAGTCGTCCGGTGATTATTGATGATTTGTTTTTTTTTCCTGCGACTGAATATGAAATTCTGATTGATTGATCGATCGAATGCCTAATTTTGATCCACTGGATGACTGGATCGATTCCAGTTTGCTAGAATTGTGTTGATGCCTGATCTAACTGAAGATCATTGGAAGTTCGATCAATTGAAATCAAATTATCGGATATCTTAATTTTGATCGGCTGTTTACAGATTTCCGGTAAGTTCTGTGATTTTTGATTTCCGGTGAGAGATACATATCGTCCTTCAGCAATGATCTAAATCATCTGGATCTAGAGTCATTAATAAATTTCTACAAAATTTTAATCGATCATCTGGATCGATCAAAGTTGATTCAAAGGATTCTGTCTCCGGTGATGAAATCATAATAGTTGATCGGATGAATGTTTGATTCCAAAGCAATCGGCTATCTGAATCAGTTTTAATTTTTTTCTTCTGATTTTAACATCAAAGAAAAAAATAATCACCAGCCGTATTGAGATTTATCTGATGTTCATTGCATTCTCCAGTGATTGACTGCCGTTTATGGATTTGTCCGGCAAGTGATTGTTTTCCGGCAAGTGATGTTTTGAAATATAAGTGAAGATCTAAAGATTAGTAGTTGAATGTCTGAATTCTATCAAACATCGATCGAATGTCTGCAGTTTTTATTTGATCTTAAATTGATTTCAGGCTGAGTGAGTCGTCCAATTTTTGATCATCATGTTCTAAAGTTTTTCAACATCTCTGTTACCGGCAATAGATTGCCTGATCTGTTCGGCAATCTGGAGTGTTTTTGAATATTGCATTACCGGTGAAAATCTATTAGTTGCTGCATCTCTGGTGATTCTCTTGCTTGAATGACCTCCTCTTGCCCGAATCCCCTGATTTAACTGGAACAACTTCACGATTACCGTGAAGAGGTGAATCCGGTGGTGTTATTCTTGAGCCACCGTGAAATGTATTTCACGATTGTTATTCATTGCTTCAACTGGAATTAAATTTCATTTCACCAATGTTATTTAAAATCAAGAAAGAGGATTGTTTCTGGTAAATGTGAAAGAAATTGGGTTTTGATTTCAATGTGAGTGTGAAAGAAACTGATTTTCAGTTAGTTGATTACTGGATTTTTTTTAGTGACTGATATATTTTTTTTTTTAGTGTTTTTCTGGTTGATCGACTGTTTGGAATCCATTGAAGTTAATGTAGTTGATATTTGTAATATTTGAGCTGTAAATTGTGTTTGAATTCCAGCAGTGATTGAAGAACTGGATTTATTCCAGCCGGTTATGAATAGTAAAATTCTATAATCTGAAATTCATTTGAAAATTGGATGGATGTTTGCAGCTTGAAAGTTTGATTTTCAATGTGATTTGGATGTTTGAAATACAAAGTATGTAATGAGTTCATTGTTAATTGTTTTGTAATTAGCTTAGTTAACTGATTAGCATATCTTGGTTTGTAGTGTAGAGTTCTTTCATACTATATTTTAGTTTTTTTTTTTAGTATTAGCAATTAGTTAATCTGGATGTTCTGTTTAGTAGATTTTCTACTTCTTTTTTTTGTACTGCTCGTGTCCTTTTGACTTGTGCAGGATCGCACAGGATTGGAGCAGAAGCGATTGCATGACATGGGAAGTGCAAGAATAGAAGATGTTTTTCTCTTATTTTAGAATTTAGGAATTCAATTGGGTTTGTAAATATTGCACTTTACGCCCTCTGCGAAGGGTATTCATTTGTTGTAATAGCTAGTTGTTTTTACTTTTCTGAACATTTTATATTTCAATAATTCGGCAATAAAGAATAGTTTAGATTTGTGTACTTGAATACAAAATATTCCTGTTCCCTGAGTTCGACCCGGTCTCATCCACTAGTGAGAACCGGTTTTTATTATTTGATGTCTGGTTTTCACATGTTTTTCATATAAAAATCTTTTCAAAATTTACAACGATTAAAAGAAGACATCAAAGACCATTCCACCCCTATGGTTCTCAAAATGAATTTCAAATCTGGAAAGTGAGCCCACTCTGAGATGGCTTATCTACCTGCATTTTTTTTAGAAAAAAAAATATATAAACATTTCTTTTGCCTTATTTCATCATTTTTTTTTATTATTCTTTTTTTTTTGAGGTGGGACCCACAAGAGGGGTCGACCAGCCCCCTCTCACTTCCTCTTCTTTCCTTTCTTTCTTCCTCTCCTTTCCTTCTCCTTCTTTCTTTTCTTTCCTTTCTTCTTTCCTCTTTTCCTTCTTTCTTTCTTTTCTTCCTTTTTTTTTCTTTCCTTTCTTCCTTCTCTTTTTTTCTTTTCTTTCTTCCTTCCTTCCCTCTCTCCTTGGTCCAGCCCACTCACATATCATTTTCCTCTTTTTCTTCTCTTCTTCCCCCTTTCTCTTCTCTTCTTTCTTTCCTTTTTCCCTTTTCTTCCTTCTTTCCTTTCTTTCTTCCCTTTCTTTCCTTCTTTCTTTCCCTCCTTTTTTCTTTCCCTTTCCTATTGTCCAGCCACCATACGGAGGCCCATTCACTTAAACCAGCCTCTCTCATTTTTTAACCCCTTTTCAAGACTTTAGCTCTATTCCATCAAAACCTAAGTTTTAGGTTCTAATTAAAACAAACAAAAGATTTTCACGCCCAACCTTTCTCTCCTCCTATCTCAGCCCTCTTGCTCTCCTTCTCTCTCCCTTAGCCTCTCTCTCTCTCACATAACTCTCTCCCTCTCTTGGTTATCCTTTGCTTCAGCCATCTTTCAGCCCTCTCCTTGTTCACCTTGGTTGCAGCCATCCACCACAACACTGCACCCACCATCTTTGCCTTCAACAAACGTATGCAGCAACCGACTCCATGTAGTTACCTGCTGCTGCTGCCCCTCCAACGCTTTCATTGCAGCTCCAGCCACCATTGGGTGCAACCACCTCCGATCTTCAAACTGTTGCAGCCGGCACCACCTTCTTATACAACAACTACAGCAACCTTCAATCTAGCGGCATATCCTCCACTTTGAAGTAAGCACCACAGCAACTCCAAATTCGCTCGGCTGCAGCCCCTTCCATTGTTGAACTGTAGCAACAGGTCCAACACCTTCAACCTTGCTGCCATCGCCATCTCTTCCTCCCAATCAAGGCAATACACCTCCACAGCATCTACCTTTAACTGATCCAGGGATCCAAGGTAAGTCTTGTCATTATCTTGATAACATAGATTAGTTTTACCTATATCATGAGATATTCATCTTTGTCATCCGTTGAAATGAAAGATTTTGAGTTATATACTCATAAATACAGCATGAGATCAGTCTAAAACCGGATTTCATGTCGGTAAAAGATTTTTTTTTAAGAACCCAGATGGAGCAAAAAAGAGAGTTTCCTATGACAAGGCTATGTGAAGGAGGTGATTCATCCTTGTAATGGATTGAATCCCCCATCACCCATAGCCAATATCAAATATGGTTAATATCCCCTGATTGTTTTTTTCATTTTGTTATAGTTTTTATATAGGCTTTATATCTTCAAGCATCATACTTAAGTTTATAGCATCATCTTATGTTCACTTCGTTTATTTAAGTAAGTTGTATTAAAGTTTCATCGTTATTTTACAAGTTTTGATCTAGGCATTCAGTCCAGTTGTGATTCCATGCTTAATTTCTTATTAATAATTTCTGAATTTTTTAGGATAAATACCTTCATTTATTTATGATTTCTCTGCAAAAATTCAGATCAATTTGGGTTCAGGAGTTCCATTTTAAAAATCAAACCCTAATTCGAGTTTGAACCCTTATGGAATTTCCAGAATTCCTTTTAGCAGACAAGAGCATCTGGGATCTCCTAGATGGATGATCCAAATTTTCCTCAAAAAAATACCATGAGTCCCTACTAGAGTCTACTATTTTTAATTATTTTCCTAGCTTTTTCCAAGTAGTTTTGGGCCCTGTTAAAAATTAATTTTCCCAGACCTTTGGGAAAACCTCACTTTTTCCTTGTCAGGGTCTATACCGACCCTAACCTACTGCGTTCGTTCAACCCATAGGCTGTAGGTCAAAACTTCCAACATAGAAGTTGTTCCTAACCCTTTTCTTTGTCTTTTCCCAAAATTTGGAAATTTTTAAAACAACCTAAGTATTTTTCCTAGAATTAATTTTTCTGTCTGTCAGATTCCTATATCTGAGAATTCCAGAGATCCAGGTCTCTGATAACCCTCTGCTCTCCCCCAAATCCCAATACTGTGAAAAAAGGAAATCTTTCTCTATTTGTCAAAGAAATTTTCCCAGAATTTCAACTATTTTTTCATTTGTCTGCTATTTTTCCCATAGTTTTTTCCGAAATCTATCTGTCTACCCTAAGTCCTAGAGTTGTTGAATTTCGATCCAACTTGCTGAAGCTGTCCAAATTTGACCATAGGTCAAAACTAGAATATGTAAAAGGAAAAATCTTTGCCTAACTGTCTTTTATCACTCCATAAAATTTGGGAAATTCTTATGGAAGTTTAGTATCCAAAATCCCATTTAGAATCAGCATTTTAGGCAAAATCTTGATTTTTAGGATTTTTAGTTATTTTCCACATTAAAAAAATAATAAAAAAATAGATTTTCGAGCTTCATTCTGTTTTTAGGGTTAGTCTAGGTGTCCATGCCAAATTTGGCTCAATTCCAAGTTCATTTGCTTTGTGTGTTAGTTTACGTTTAAATTCAGAAGCTAAAATCACACGAAAATCAAGTCAAATTTGATATTTTGTGATATTTTTGCCATTTTAGGGTTTTATCATGTAAATAAGCATGTCATGTCATATTAGGGTTAATTTTAATGTCATTTGCATTTCAATTTCCCATTTTTGCAAAATTTATTTCAGAAAACCCTGGTTTCAAGGCCATAGTCTTGTTATAAGGGGCATTTTGGTCATTTTGACCTCAATTTCAAAATTCCAAACTTCAATTTTCCAAAATTTCATGCATATCATCATATTTTATCATATTGTTTTTTATTTTATTTCATTTGATTTTCAAATTTTATAAAAATTCTTTCAAAAAACCCTGATTTTAAGGTTATAAGGGGCATTTTGGTCATTTTGACCCCAATTTCGAATTTCCAGGTTTATTTTTGAAATTTATTCCTTATTTCTCATGTTTATATCAAGGGGGGTATGAATTTGTGTTTATATCTAAATAATATCCGATAATTCCCAATATTTTCGGATAAATTCAGAAAGAAATTATATTTCTGTGCTAACATGTTTTCTAGTTTTGCAGGAATATCCAGGAAGAAGACTTTTATTTTCTTTTATTTCAATTCAATGTAATATCGGATGTAATAATTTGGAATAAGAGTTACTTTTCAGCTTAGAATAGGACTGCATTGCATATAGTTTAATTTCTGCAATTTCCAATATATGATGTACGATGCATATGCACATTTTCCAAAATCACTATGGTTGACACGAATGACATGTGCACAAGCTCTTAGGGAGTTCACGAATTTGGTGAGATTCGTATTTATTTCCATAGTCAAAATACGAAGAAAACCAAGATTTGTGATCTTCGTATTAGCTGCATTCAAACTACACTTAGGCTAACTTCAAAATTGCACTACATTTCTCAAAGTTTCAAAAGGATTTCCCAATTCCTTAATGAAATATCTTTCAAACTCATATTCATTCATTCAATTTGCATTATTTTCAAACTCTTTTCCCAAATTCATTTCAAAAAAATCAATTTTCCCAAGAATTTCCAAGTCTTTCTCAGGATTTGATTTTCTCAGAATTCTGAATTTTCAAATGAGATTTTAAAGTATTTCCCAAGTTTAAAATCATGATTTTCCAAGATTTCCACATTCTCAATCTCATTTTCAAATCCCAAAATCGATTCTTCCAAATTTCCTGGAATTTTTTCAGAAATTGATTTTCCTAGAATTCTCAAATCCTATTCAGAAATCGATTTTCTTAAAAAAAAATCTATTCCAATCTCAAAAATCAATTTTCTCAGAGTTTCCATTTTCCTGAGAATCCATTTTCCATTTCAAAAATCATTTTCTAATGAACTTCCTGATTTTCTCAAGATTCTCAAATCCATTTCCTCAAAAAAGCAATCCAAATCTCAAAATCGATTTTTCCAAAATTCAAGTTTTCCTGAGAATTCATTTTTCGATGCAAATTTCTGATTTCCAATGAAATCCAATGATTTTCCCAGGAATTCCATTTTTAAGCATTTTTCCAATCATTTTCCAAGCACATTTCAATCTTTCATGCAAACATCATATTTCTCAAACTTGCATTTTTTTTAAAATTCCATCGCACATGCCTGATTCTTTGTTCATTTTAGGAAAATAGAACATGATTTAGATATTTGAAGTCAAAGCACACATTTGATCCTTGGTTCAATTACCCCTGGTAAAGGCACCAGAAACGGTTGAACCTCGTATCGACAGGCAGATCCCATTCCATAAAATTTTCCCACAAATTTTTAAAATGAAGGCGAGTAATTTTCAAAACCATTTTCAAAAACTTTGGTCAAGTTTGACTCACAGAATCGTTTCTTTCCCTCGCAAAGAGAAGAATTTTTTTTTTGTAATGATAACAGGTTTGGCGACCGTGATGAGACCTGTCTTCGCCTGATCAATTGTGTGCCAAATTGTCAAAATCGTGCTCTATAGAATGTCAGCTTTTACTTTATGATATCATGTGAACCTAGGAGCCTAGACTTGAACCCAGCTGACATGGGTTGCATGTAGACTAGGCATGGTTTGGTAGGACCAATTGAGGAGGATTATTAATGCTCACTTAGACTTAGGTTTGAAATACAACACTCCTCAATCTAGGATTCGTGTGAAAACAGTGTTTGCTTCTTCAAGATTTTCAAATACTATCTCTTTAGGACTTAGAGCTCTCTGTTTGCGTGCATGTGATTATTTTTCAAAAAACCACCCCATCTATGTATACCCGGTCTTCACGTTGCTAGGCTCTCTTCCAGAACCATAGTTCAGGACAGAGTCTCACAACTGGGCCACTTATTTGGGCTAACGCCCCCTGCCACATACCAAGGGCCATAGTCCAACGTATATCGGCAGGTGCTCAAGGATGTCGGGAAAACACAAGCCTAGAACTGGAGATGAACTTTTATGCCACGTACATCGATCCTGGGCTCGAGTATATCGGCATAGCATGATTGGATAGAGTTGATTTGAGCCTAGAGTCAAGATTAGGATCCTAAAGCTCTTTCAAAATTGATGCATTTAGAGTCAGCTTCTTACAGAATGTTGTATGTGCATAATTGCTTGTGCAGAATGTGATTGAGTGTATTATATTCATTTTCCTATTTATTTTCTCATATTTTCCTCAGTTTTTACAAATTACTGGACAATTTTCCAAAATACTTCATTTTCCAATTTATGAAACATTTCTTTGTAAAACCTGGACGATTTTTCTAAATTATCCACTTTTTCTTCAAAACTCTAGGTGATTTTTCAATCTTTCGTTCCTCTGGACTTCGAATTTTCAACATTTCTTTTTATCATGCCTATAATTTTCAAAATTCTTGTATTTTTCCTAAGTCTAATTCCAATCTTCCTATCTTTCAGTCCAATGGCATCCAGTCAGCTCGACTTTGTCTTTTCTGAGGGTCACATCTCCTATGAGGTGCGACAAGGTCTTTCCGAGCATCGAGCTCTCAGCACCGGACCCTTCTTTCCCTGGTGGTACTATATTTGGTTCAAGAACTTCTCCCGTATGTTTCTGGACCACTTGAGCAATTGCGGGCTGGAATTGGCATCCTAGTGGGAAAGTTGACAGTCAACAGAAATTTGATCCATGCACTGGCAGAGCGGTGGAATCCACACACTTGCATATTCTGGTTCCCATGGGGTGAGATGACCCTGCTGATGGATGAATTTTCAAAGATCATAAGATTGCCCAAACCAGCCCGTCAGCCTGGAGATCCATTTGAGCAGCAATTTTTGATCAATGTCAAGGGTCTGGACCCCAAAGATGATGTAGCTCGCATGACAGGGCGTAAGTCTTGGCCACTGATTGAAGAAAATGGGAATGAATATGTGAGGCTGATCGAGATCTACCAACAGTATGGGGAATTCACAGAAGTCAGCTCGTTATCCAGGACAACTCGAGAAAGAATTCAGCATGCGATGGTTCTGTGCACTGTGGGCCTCGCTTTCTTTCCAGATGAACAAAATTATGTAGATGTTAGAATAGTGCAGCTTCTGAGAAGATGGAGAAGTCGACAGACCAGCCTTCTCTCGATAGCCATGGCCGCACTTGCCTTTCTATACAGAGGATTGACTCGCTTCACACTTGGAGAGTCCATCTTAGTCGAGGGGTGTACCTATGCACTTCATTCCTGGTTCCTCCAGCATGTGCCAACCAGAGCTAGTTCGTTTAGATACTACGGCAAGGAGCTTCTTCCAGTTGCACGGTACCGATTTCTGATTGATCATCTGCAGGAAGAAGAAGTGGTGTGGGACTATTTTGATCAGGAACTATCACCTCCCAGATACACCTATGCATACGGCAAGCAGTTCAAGCTACTTGGTCCTTTCTTTTGTGCTTACTATCATTCAAAGCAGTGTGTTCGATAGTTTTCTCAGAAACAAAAGTGCTTAGAGATGAGGCTGCTATCAGGAGTTGTGCCAAAATTCGACCTTACATCAGCACAGTGGTCTGGAACATACCATTATGCAAGATATGGCTGAGACTCTTTTGTTACTCTTCCACTTTTTCCCAGTCCTCGTGTCTCTGCTGATTATGAAGAGTGGTGGCAAACTGTCTGTCCGCTCCCTCTTTCTCAAGTTTATTATTGATGCAATCATGTTTTTCCTTCAATAAATAAAAAATCTTTTAAATTCTTCATTCTTGGTTTGACGACCTCGCCTAGGTAACAAGGCATAATTTTCAGTTGTTTATTTTCTTTGCGAAGGAATGACAACGCAATTATCGTAATCCCAACGACGACTCAATCCCTAGTAATGGGATATTCTTTCAATTGTCTACCAAATTTCTTAGCAAATATTTTCTTCCAATCAAAATCTCTCTCAAAAGCCTAACCATCAACTTTGCCCTGCAGAGAGCATTCATGGTATTTAATGGTTCAGACAAGGTCAGGAAAGAAAACTGCACCAGTAGAAGGCATCGTGTATTCCACAACCTTAGAAGAAGAAATAGATTCCCCTCGATCAGGCAGAAATCAAGGGCAGCATGTTGAGAATGACATTGATCCCCAAATGTATGCCATATTCAAAAAGATGATAAGAAGGATGCTGGCAGAGCAAGCTGAAGCTAGTATAGAGCAAACCCAAGCCAAGCAGAAGGCAAAAGGCCGGGTAGTCAAAAAGGTTTTGAAGTTGTCTAAAAAGCCTATTCAGAATATAGATACAACTAATGAAGATAAATCAGTGGAAGATACAGATAAAGAGCAATGATGCATTAAATATATGTATTCTTAATATATTTTCACTGCATAAATGCATCATCTATAGCTTTAGAACCCACACTTAGGTGCATATTGATGTTATGAAGCTACGATTCAAATTTCATCAGAATCGGACTTAAAACAAGGAAGTTATTGCATTTACAGTGTAACGGGTCAAACCTCAGAGTAGAATCAGATACTTTGGATTCAAAACGTCCATTTGGACCTTGGATCTCGACCAAAACACATAGAGATCCACTCCAGCCCAGCCATTCACGTTTTTCTAAAAGGTTTTCTAAAAACCCCCTATCAAAAGAGGCGCCCAGTGAAAGTTTTTCTTTTAATCCTTGTTTTGGAAAAATTCCAGAAAAAGACCAGCCGTTTAAATAGAAGATGACACTCTTTGAGAAAATGTCTTTTGCCTAGGTTTTGTACCATGGAAGACCGAATCTAAGTCCACCACTTTCTCTCCCAGCCACCCATTCATTCATCTTCTTCAACCTCCATGACCGGCCAAGGAGTTCATGCAAATCCATTGAAAAAACCAGCGTATTTTCTTCCATTCTATTCTTCCATGTCTCGTCTTTCTAACCACCTTGTTGTAACTGTAAGCTCATGTTTTTGGTGCAGGTTGCAGGTGGAGTGACCAGCCATGGTAGGGGTGCCGTCTGCCCCTCCATAGCAAGTCATTCCTACCCCCGATGGCTCTCTTCTCCATTAAAGCACGCCACCTTCGGGCATATCCATCCAGCCATTTTCCTGCATCCGACAGCAAAGAGAGCAGCCCAGCACCACCGAGGTCCTTCGTGGTGCGAAACCATGGCAAAGTCCGCTCACCCACTGCCCCTCCACTCGTCGGATCGCCCTTGAGGTACGATCTTCTCATCTCTTTCTTCTAGATAAAACCCCAAACTGCGTGTGGTGTATTTTATTTTATTTCTTGCGTGTGCTATGTATTTTTATTGTTTTGAACCTTAGCATAGATGGGTGTGCAGAGACCAGCGCGTTGGGATTTAGGTATTGTTTAATTGTTTTAGGCGTTTTCAGATTTTGAGAAAACTAAAAGTCAAGTTCTGTTTTCCTGGTTTTTATGTGCGTCGTCCAGCCGGCTGTAGTGTTTATGTTATAAAAGTATTTTGATAAATCAGTCTAAGTGTTTGAATTGTTGTGTAGAGTTAAGTAACTTTAATATTTCATTAGGTTTAGTCGATAGATGATATGTTGTTTTGTTTTTAGCTTAGTCGAGTGTAATGCAAATGTTTAGAATGTGTTTTCAGTGTTTATTTAATTTACAGCATGTCATTAGGATTAGATTTTATGTCTATTAAGCTAGAATTCCTGTCATAATCGTGTGTTATTATAATTTAATTTAGATTCTTGTTAGTGTCATGTTGGTAGATAAATTTAGTTTATTCGATGTTTGTCTTGTTTATTTATATTTTGTTCAAAAATTTTGTAGGTAATAACATGTAGTTTAATATTGGATGCCATATAGAATAGGTTTAATTATAGGTTTATATTAGCATGGTTTAGTATTTAGGTTCATTGTAATATATTTTAGTTATTCTATAGTAGTTTAGTGATGTCGATTTTGTATATTCTCTCAATTAGTTAGGTTGTGTCAATTCGTGTTTTGCATAATAGTATACACTTTGAATTATGTATGCATAGATTAACTTAAGCTAGAATAATGTTAGCATATATTAGTTAAGTAAGTAGTCTTACATTTTAGATAAAGGGCAATATGGTCTTTGTGTTTGAAAAGTTGTTTTTGGTATTTGGAAGTCCTCCAATTTCGTGGGATGCATGGAAGGAAAGTTTTAGTGATTTTATCCAGCTAATTTAGAAGGCCTTCCCCCTTTTACATGTTTGGAAACAATGTTAAATTTCAAATATATTTCTAAAAACGTGTTTTTGGGAAAGATCTTCACAAAGGACTTATTGCTTTTAAGGAAAATAATTAAAATCGTGTGGAACCTCAACTAGACGGTTTTTACAAATTGAAAGCTTTCCTATTGAGCTATTAAGGTAAGAAGGAAAGAGTATGGTTATTGCCAAATTCGTGTAGGAGCATTGATAAGCCCTTTTATTAACTTTCTTTTCTGACATAGCTTAGGTAGGATGTGCTTAATTTAATATTTATTGACTTAGTCTAAGTTTGTAAAAATCGTGTATACCCATTTAGATAGGTAGTAATATTAGTTTCCATTTCATTTAGGAGTTAAATTAGATTTGCATTCTTGCTTTAGTAATTAATATTTAATTATTAGATAGCTTAGTCAATCTAGGGTGGCGTGTAATTCAAAGTCACAATCTAAACCGACCCTAGCTAACCCTAACTAACCATAGTTAATCCTAACCCTAGGTGACTTAACTATTAGGTTAATGTTTATGTTCCAATTAGGTTTTAGAATTGATTATTAGTTAGTTAGTTAATTAGTTGGTTTAAATTAGTTAGAGTATATTAGGATTAATTAGATTCAATTATGTAAGTGTTCTAATTAGAATTACTCCTTAGTTTAGGATAGATTAAGATTGACGGTTTGTGTAGATTAGAGTTAATATTAGTTTGTTTAATTTAATTTCAAGTTTTGTTAATTAGTTTAATGATTTTCATTTTCTGTATTTTAACAGTAGCTTAGAGTAGTTTAGGACTATTTTGAAGTGTTAAGTAATGTTTTAATGTCATTAGTGGATTTGTATAGATGAATAGTGCAATGAATTTCAAACCTGATTTTTATCGTATCGTGCACTCATCATTTTATGTAGATATTTTTAGCGTTTTCTGGAAATTTTTCTTCTATTCTCCACATCCGTGTGTTTACTATCTGCGGACCAAAAAACAACTCATTTTGTGTTGATTTGGTCTGACTTTTAAGCGTTTTCCAAAAACAGCTTTTTCGGGATTTTCAATTTCGGGTCCTACAATTTCCAGATTTTCTTTGAATTTGAAATGCTTATATCTGGAGTTCCAGAAAGAATTTTTCAAATCCGTAACAACTGTCAGATTCTTGAATTTGTCAGGAATGGAACAGAAGCAATTTTGTGAAATTTGGAATTTTTTTGTTTTTCCAAATCATCTGTTTGCGAAAAGCTGTCAGAATCCACTTTTGCACTACTTAGGGACAAAACAATCATTTAGTTAATTGTTTGATTTAATGTAGTTTTCAGTATTTTCTAGCTTGTAGTTAGTGAATTAACTGTAGTTAGGCTAAGTAGGCTTGATTTTCTTAGTTAATTTAGTTAGAAATTGTATTTTTAGTTTTCTTTAGGTATTTAGTTGTAGTTTAATTCATTTATTAGTTTAGAAATAATTAGAGCATAGTTTAGATTTAATTCTGAATTGTTACTGACTTTTTGTTTTCATGGTTGTAGGTTGATGAGTTAAACATAGATTTACAAGTGTATTTCAATTATGAAGTGCAACTGCACATGTGGTGAAAAGATAGATTTACCTCTGGCGATCTGGAGAAGACTTAGAGACCTGTTTTAGTTCATTTTCATGTTTTTAAATTGTTATTTAATTAGAATTATAATATTGACATAAGTGTAAACTCTGTGATATTAATAAATTGTTATTTTAGATTTAATTTAGAATGTATCATGTTCCCTGTGGATTCGACCCGTACTCGCCACTTCTGTGGAAAGTCGGTTTTTATTATCTTTGGTTGACAATTTTCCAATTGCTTTTATTGAAAATTATCTTTTAAAAATTACCACTCCAAAAGTACAACCAAATTTTGGCGCCGTTGCCGGGGAACAACGATTATATTCTAATTATTTTTTAGATTTCAGTTTATTAATATGTGTTTAGTAGTTGTTTTTATTTGTTTTAGTTTGTAGGATTTAACATAGTTAAAAAATATAAGATTCACATGCTGTTTTTCCTAGGATTCACTAAATTTCATGATTCAATGAGCAATTAGACAGGTGAGTCTTAAAGAATATAGTGGTGATTTCTTGTATTTATTGATTTTGTGATTTAGAGTAGAATTGTCTTTTATTTTATAAAGTAATTAGATTGTTCTGACATAGAGTAATATAGAGTATTTGCTAAACTTACTGATTTAGATGTATATTGATTTTCATAGAATAAGTCTGACGTAGTTTAAATGTTTAATGTGTTAAGAGTTTATTTTATTCATTGTTTTTCTCTGTGTATCATATGTATACTAGAAATAAATTAGTTAGTTGTTTATGTGTTCTGTTCTGAATTTTGTTTTGATTTCATTTTGGATTTCATTGTTGACATGCATGAATATCATTCCATCTGATGATTCAACAAATGAGTCCAAGTCACCAGACATAGAGCAAGCCTTCAGAAGTAGAACATTGACCAGATCAATAGAAAACTATGCATTCCTACATGCATAGTGGTGGTGCGAAGTCCAGTCAATCGCTAGCTTCAGAGGCTCGATCATATCAGGTTGTATCTATCCTTTCTCCTGTATTCATTTTATTATTCTTTAGTGTGCATCTGCATTGCATGATTGCATATTTTGTATGCCACTAGGGACAATGTCATTCAAGCATGGGGGGATGATTTAGATGCACAAATTTTTTAAAAAAATTTATGTCTGGTAGCTAAAAACTCATAAAAGTAGGTCTTTAAGAATAAGTTGTAACATATATGAATGTTTTTCTGCATAATCTGACAATTTAGAATTTCTTTAAGCCCCATATAAAAAAAAATCCCTGATCTGATCTAAATAGAGTAGTATTTATGAGACAATTCAAAGAAAAGATAGTATTTGAATGTTAGAAAATTTTGAATCACTTTAGTATAAGTATGCACAGTATGTTTTATGGAAAAACTAAGCAATGGAAAGATGTTTAGAAAGATGAGCTTGAAAGAAAGGAGCTATGTTTAGTTGTTGATGTCTTCGCGATTCCAAGTAGTGGAACTCAGACAGAAGTTGAAGTGTTTGAGTCGCTTGACGAAATGGATAACAAAGAAGATCAGCTTCTTCTCTAGTCGATATCTGTGGCCTTTGTGGTTCGAGTAGTCTGAAGGGTGTTTTACACCTGGTGCCCTAAAGCCATCTGGTTTGGGAGCCACCGATTCAAAAGCTTGTTACATGAACTACATAGAAAGCCTAAGAGATAGAGACATTGCACATGATGAGAGAAGACTATACGTAACTCATTCAAATAGAAGGTCTAGTGACTCGAGCAATTAAGTCTGAGGAATACTTTGTATCTGGTGCCCTAAAGTCATCTGGCCTGGGAGTCAGGGAGGAAACGATGCCTGTGGTATATATATACAAGAAAAAAAATGTGGACACAAGCCCTCAGCAACATAACTGAAAAAAATCCAATGATAAGTCAAACAAAGAATTTGCAAAAGGATACTGAATACCAAATCCATCCCAAGATGAAAATCCTGATGATGAATCGATAATGGACCCTCCCCTTACTTCTTTTAACCCAACATTTCAATGAAGATCAGAAGACAACGCAACGATACAAAGAATATCAAATGAGATAATGTAAAGTATTGATGTTAAACTGGAAAAGAAGAAAAAAAGGAAAGTGAAAATAAGGAATTAAACCTTACGAGAGAAAGATCCAAAATACAAACAAAAGATCATTACTAAGAAAAGGAAATCAGACTACAAACAGAGGGAGAGAAAGAAAGGAAATCGAAACATAAATGTGGATTAAATTCTGTGAAAAATCAAAACAAATTGTGAATGAATGATAACAGGAAAGAGATGAGATGTCGAAATCGGGGATTTCATTTGCTGTAGCAATGGGAGGGGTCGATCCTGCTATATGCAGGTCGACCCCTTCTCTGATGCCAAAAAAAAAAAAAAATTCAAAGTAGACAAGGCGATGATACAAAGTTCCTATAGAAAATCTAAATAAGAGAAAGGCTCGTTGGGTGTTATTAAATCTGCATTGCATCATGAATCGCATTTCCTCGTATATCTGCATCTTGTTCCTATGTTTTTAATATTCCAGATTTTTCCAGTGTCCATCGTTTCCATCCAGCACCGGATGCTCATACACTACAATTCACACTGGTTAAATCTTGTTTAATCCTCTCTCAGATTCTTGGTAAGTAGTCCGGAATTGTGTCTGGCTCTCTACTATGGAGGATTCCTGGGTTTGCTGGTGCCGATTTATAGGCCCTTTATGCTTAAACAGTAAACGATTGCTTCAAAAAGAGATTGTCCTTTGCAGGAAATCTCAAAATCTGCTAGAAATGCTCATATAATGGTATTCGCTTTCCCTTCTATAGTTCGCAGTGGGAGGACAGGATTGATTGACTGCCTTTACATGCATTCCTCCTCCATACAGGGAAGCAGGCGCAGCTGCAAAATACGCGATCAAAAATTTTATTTTATTTTTTTTTTGTATCTTTCACATTGATATTCTTCCATGTTTATTAGAACAATTAATACAGCTCTTTATCTTGATGAGTGCATTATCTTGTTTCCTCTGTTTCAGATCATGAAAGAAAGTAGGTCGTGGCCTACCTAATGCATGAACTAGGCCAGACTGTGCCCCAAACAATTGAAATCATCCTGCGCTGGGAGGGGGGTTAACGGCAAAGATAGGAAGTCTTTTCTGTAAAGAGTTAAAACTTCTTCATAAAGATGATCATCCCCAGTTGTGTTTTGATATCTACACGAAGCTTCTGGAACGCAGGAGTCTGATGGGTTGAGTTCGAGCTGTCTGAGATATCCAAGTTGGATTTATATTAAAAGACTATCGCCCATATGCAGAGGAAGTTGCATTCATCAGTCAAAATTCTTTTCTGCTAATCAGGTTCATAGGGATTGGTATGATTTCCTTTACAAGTTGGAGTATTGATTTCATAATAAGCAAGAGATAGAGAATTAAATGTGAAATTTTGAAATTGATTCTCAAACAAGTGAATTATTTCAAGTCAATTCATAAAAATAAATGTTGTGCACTGTATTGTATATGTCTTATTGCATCCATTCACTGTAGACATCTGAGTTAGTTTATTGTAAAAGCATTTTTTTTTTTTTTTAGAGAAGAATCCACATCTCACGGTTTGTACTACCACAAGCCACAATCCCCACTTACAACTTCATCCTATATATATATATATATATCTTTAGTTATTGAAACCTTCACAGGCTGCAATGGTGATTGTTGCGGTTTTTCACTTTAGTATTTATAGCAATAACAAGCACCGTTGCTGCCACCATCTGTACACCGTTAGCAGTGCTGAAGTCTGCTAAAGTTTTCACTATACATGGCTGCCAGTCACTGCACATTTTCTGCAATTTCTGTGTATCCACTGTTTAAACACCAGCATCTCTTCAACTGCAAGTGTACAGCAGCATCACGGTTTCCACCATGTCATGTGGCTGTCGCCATGACATCTCCTCCTCTTCACTCAATACTTCCACTCTATTTTCAGCATGCAGGAATTATATTGGTAGTACTTAGGTTATCTTTTCTCTTGATTTTTATTTCCAGCCTCTGCATATTTTGACACCTTCCCTTCATGATATTTTGCCACATGGCATTAGTAGCAATAACATCCTGTCACTGTTGTGCTTACAGTATGTTGTCTTCATCATTTGAAGCGCCTTCGACGTAGGCCAGGCATCCTTTTACCTCACCGCCACAGTCCCACTTGCGGTAGCAAGGCCCCCTGTCAATGACACTTCTCTTCCACCTTTACTATTATATTACACAGCAACAGGATCCTCTCTTTCACAGTCATGTTCCTGCACTTGCCTTCACCTGTTTAGACAATAGTTCACTCCAATAGTTGTTTCCCTTACATGTTCTGTCATATAAATCCCACTCTTTATGCCACTGTTGTGCCACATAACAGCAAAACCCACACATCCCATAATACCTCAGTAACTGGCACAATCATAGCATCTATCATAGCACCTTCTCCAGATCAGCTTCATATATACATATCTTCCATTCCATAACATATAAGGCATAGGGCATACCATATATATATATATATATATGTATATATATATATATATATATATATATATATATATATATATATATATATATATATGTGTGTGTGTGTGTGTGTGTGTATGTCTTAGTTGAAGCTTCGCATCTAATACCTCCATTCTTCATTAGAATAAACACCTTTCAGGTATGTCTTTAGTTTTAGTGTGACAATTCTTAGATCTACTTTTTATTATTATTATATATATGTTACCTATTATCTTGTGCTAACTCCATTTTTGCAGGAAAATATATGAAAATGTTGTACTTCTTCTTAGCTTAGAAGTTGTAAATAGTAATCTCAAAATTGTAATAGTTGGATTATAATGAGAAAACTTACATTTCTAGCTTAGATTAGAATGTATGAGCATCTCATAAATCATGTGTTTCATCTCATTTTTTTCTTTTATTCTCAAAATCTCACAAATGGGAACACGAATGGCACGTGCACCATTTCATAAGAGGTAATAAATCCTAAGTTGATGATTTACATCAATGGCCATAGTCAGGATATAAACAAAACTTAGGATTTTTATCTTTTTTAAAATAACACTGGATCTATACTGATCCTTTTCAAAAATCATCATATTTTCAAATATTTCATCTTTTATCAGAGTTTAACTTAAAATTAATTCAATATATATACCAATGGCCATAGTCAGGGTATATTGAGAGTTAATTTCATTTTAAACTCTATAAAAGCACAAAAATATGTTTTATTCTTTATTTGAATTTAAATATAGATTATTATATAATACATTCAATGACCATAGTCAAGGATGTATTATACTTTCAATCTTATTTTTAATTCATTTAAAGAATGAAATAGCTTTTCAAAATCAAATTTCAAATTCTTTAAATTCATTCATCATTTAGGATAGAACCGCATCATATTTTCAAAAATCCTTCTTCAAAACCCCAAGTGATGTTAATATCTTCTTCAATCAATCTTTAATTCTTGTAAAATCCAATTCATCTTTTCATTTTCAAATTCTATTTCATTTTTCAATCTCAAAGTCCAATTTAACTTTGAGATTTCAAATTCATTTTATATTCAAAAAAATTCCAATTCAAATCAGATTTCAAAGTTCAATTTGACTTTGAAATTCCAAATTCATTTTATATTCAAAACTCTAATAAAAAACTCAAAGTTCAATTTTAACTTTGAGATTCTTGATTCATCTCCTAAATTCCAAATTCAAACTTTAAAAATTCAAGGTCCAATTTGACTTTGAAATTCGTTTGTATATTCAAGATTCAATTCCTAAATTTCATCCAAACTTAGAAATAGGGATTCATCTTCTAAATTCCAGATTCAAGCTTCAAAGTCCAATTTGACTTTGAAATTCATTTGCATATTCAAAATTCAAATTCTCAAATCAATTTTGGAAATTCCAAATCCAAAATCGGATCAACTTGGATCTAGTCTTCTAAATACAATTCCACTTTTTGGATCTTAGACTTCAGATCCAGTTCCATTTTAGGATCCAGAATTCAATCACATTTTGGATCTCAGACTTCAGATCCAATTCCATCTTTAGGATTCAGAACCCGATTCTATATTTGGATCTCAAACTTCAGATCCATTCCATCTTTAGGATCCAGAACCCGATTCTATATTTGGATCTCAAACTTTAGATCCATTCCATCTTTGGGATCCAGAACCCAACTCTACATTGGACCTCAGGCCTTAGATTTAAAATCCATTTTTTAGGGTCCAAAACCCAATTCTACATCAGATATTAAATCCATTTCGAGATCCAATTCCACTCCCAATTCTAGATTTCAAAATCCATGTCCATTTCCAGGTTTTATTTGAACTCCATAAATCCATTTCTATTCTTAAATACCATCCGGATTTCTCAGATCCATTCCGAATTTCAAACTTCAAAACCCAAATTCATTTCCATTTCAAATATTCATTTCCTTTTCTAAATTCAAGTTCAAATTCAAAGTCTATCTCTAACTTTGAAACTTCATTTTCAAAGCTTCAAGTCATTCTTTCTCATTTATTCTCCCAACTCTGATTTACTTCAAAAACTTAGAACTCCTCTGATCCATCTCAAGCTCTAAGTTAAATTCAATCATTTCTTCATTTCTTTACCAAGTTCATCTCAGAATACTTGGAAATTTCCAAATCAAATTTTCAAAAAGAGCATACATCCTTGCATTGCACAAACATGATTCTTTGTGCATCTAGATCTTTAGGATAAATTCTTAGATTATATTTAGGCAAAGAAAAAGGCATAGATTCGATCCTTGGTCCGATTACCCCTGGTAAAGGCGCCAGGAACGGTCGAACCTCGTACCGACGAGCGAATCCCGTCTCTCTATCTTTTTCCCGCAAATTTTCAAAACGAAGGCGAGTTAAATTTCTAAATATTTTCAAATCAAGGTCAAGTGAGACCGCGCAAAATAGTTCCTCTTCTCTCTCTCTTTTCCTTCTTTTCTCTTCTCTTCTCTCTTTCTTTTGCCTTTTATTTCTCTCCCTTCAAAAAGGAGGAAAATAGAGGTTAGAAAAGAAAAAGAGAAGGAAGAGAGAGAAACCATAAAAAGAGGAAAAAATTTGCGATGATCACAGTTTTGGCGACCATGATGGGACACGTCTTCGTCCGGTCGAATTTGTGCCTTTGCTTTGCTATTATATAATCTAAGACTATGTTCTAACATATGTCAGCTACATTTTCATGCAAACCTTAGGAGCCTAGATTTTGTCCTAAAGCTGACATCATTGCATATAGGATCTAAGTATGGTTTGGTAGGACCATATTGAGGAGATTATATCCATGTTCACATTAGATTTAGATCTTAAATACAACTCTCCTCAATTTTTAGGGATTGAATGCAAAACAGTGTATGCAAGTATATGCTTCTCTTTATTTTAAATCTATCTCTTTAGGACTTGCATTAGAGCCTTCTGATTTTATTGCATGTTGATCATATTTTGAAAACATCCCTACCTATATTGTCCCGGTCTTCACGTTGCTGGGCTGTCTCACTGAACCATAGTTTGGGAGAGAGCCTTACAACTGGACCACTTATTTGGGCTCGCGCCCCCCTACCACGTACCTAAGGGCCATAGTCCGAGGTATATCGGTAGGTGTTCAAGGATGTTGGGAAGCTCTTACCTTAGAACCAGAGAAATATCTTATATGCCACGTACTTCGAGCTTCGGCTTGAGTATATCGGCATACCTTGATGGAAATCAGATGATATAAATCTTAGAATTAGGATTAAGGCCCTATCAGCTATTTCAAAATATTGCATATAGACTCAGCTTTAGGGAATGCTACTTGTACATCCTTGTTTGTATATCTGTGATTGTATGATATTTTATATCTTCCCTATATTCTTCAAAACCCTGGGTATATATTATTCAAAATTTTCTCTTTTTTAAACCCAGGAGTATTTTTCCTTTTATTCTTCTGATTTCTTCAAATTCTTTGATCCTGCCTGCAATTCTTTAAATTTTTCTTTAAATATCCTCTTTCAAATTCTTTTGTGATAAAATAAATTTTTGTCAGGATATGTCCCTTTTCAAAATTAAGTATTTGTTTATTCTTTTTCAGAAAAAACAATGTGGTTGTCACAAATTTTTGGTGACAACCCAATCCCTCGCAATGGGATATTTTCATCATCAGGCTTTGATTTCTTCCTTTACCATAATTTTCCTCAAAAAGATTTCCTAAATATCCCATTCTTACCTTCAGAGAGGACATTGACATTTCATCATGGTTCGGGCAAGGACAAGAAAGGAAATAGTGCCCCAGCAAAGCGACAGTGAAGAAGAAGAAATGAACTCCATCAGGTCATCCAAGCAGCAGGGCCAAGAAGCAGAAAGCAATGTTGATTCAGCTACATACAAGTTGTTTCGGAAAGTGATGGCCAAAATGATGTCTGAACAGGCTGAGGAAAACCCTGAGAAAATATCTTCTAAAAGCAAAGCCAAGGGAAAAGTCAGCAAGAAGCAAGTTCAGTATGACAGCACTTCAGAGTCGGCAGAGGAGGACTCAGAGGAAGAGGAGCCGACATATTTTCACAATCCCTTGTATCGACCCAAGAAAGTCAATGAGGGGCACCAGTCAGCAAGCAAAGCCAAAGGTCAGATCCCAGCAGAAGACCCGATGCAGGAGCAAATGAGAGAAATGACTCGTGCGATCAAAGACTTACAAACCCAAGACAAAGGCAAAAAGAGCTACACCGGTGCAGATTTTTATGACGGCCTAGAAGGAGATGACAACTGGGAAGATCTTCCTCGTAAATTCATAAAGTTTGATGGGACCGGCAACCCCAAGGCTCATCTGGCTACATTTTTCGCCGAGTGCAACCGATTCAGAAAGAACAATAGGGCTTTATTCTTATGCTTTCCACGCAGTCTGGAGGGAGTTGCAGCAAGATGGTATGTCGACCACATCAACCCGATTGAACTACGAGAATTTGACAAAGTAATCAATTTGTTTATTGAAAGGTTTCTCTTCAATACTGAGGCTCCGCCTACCCTCAACCATCTTTTCAACCTAAAGCAGAATGACAATGAGAGGGCAAAAGATTTCATTCATAGATGGAGATCCACCTGCAACCGGATGAAAGATCCGATATCAGAGGGGCATGCGCTCTCATTAATTTTGAACAATTTCTCTCAACCTCTGAAGGGTCTGATCTCTACTTCTCCGTCTAAATCTTTCATCAAGTTAATAGAGCGAGTCGAATGGCTCGAAATGGGCTTAGAGAATGGAACCTATCATGGCATCACCTTGGCAGGAGGCAATCAAGATGTGAAAAAGAAAACCAACTTTACCTTTTCTACCAGTTCCTCCAACAACAGTGGCAAAAACAAAAGAGGTGGCAGAAAGAACCACACTGGCGGGTCAGGCAGAGATGACTGTTCCAGTCAAAAGAGTGGGATCAACAGGCAGAATGGCAGCCCTCCCTCGAGCATCCAGTTAGAGTCTAAGCCCCAAGGAAAGCCGAAGCATGACGGTTGGGGATATGACCGCGAGTTTATCCCCTTAGAGCAAACACTTGAGGAAGTTCTTGAGTATATGACAACAAAAGAGATGGTCAAACTTCCCAAGGTAGCAGATCCACCTGTGACTATGGGAAGGTTCAAGGATCAGTTCTGCAAATTCCATCGGGCGATGGGGAATGACATCGAGCACTGCTTTGTTTTCAAAAACATCATCCAAGACTACATTGACAAAAAGCTGCTGGTGGAAGATTAAGAAGAAGAGTAGCTACCCGTCCTGGCTTAGCTTCCTGAACCATGTCAATGTTTCTTTTTCTGCTTTCTCTCTTTTTCAGTCACCTAATAGGGACAACTCAGTCCTAGTCTTTTGTGGCCTTTGGTCAACAAGCTTATAAATATTTCAGTCATTGTTATCAATGTTTTCCTATCAATGAAAATGTCAAAATTTTCTTCATACCTGTTGATATCAAATACCTCTATCCTTTACCACGATGGGGCATTTATTTTAGAAAAATTTGTATTTCTCCTATTCTTTTTAAATTAAGGGACAATCCTAAAAACATCTTCATGAGAGAAATGATATTACCTAGGAGGGATTTTCAAAATCATAAAAATCTTGAGAACTTCTGCAGAAACTCCTTCATGATCACCGAAAATTCAATATTTTGATCAAATCTTTTTCAAAGTAAACTATTACATTGATTTTTCTTAAAATGGGTTTTTCAAAACCATTATCTTCAAAATTAACCCTCATGATGATCTCTCATGATGATTCCTTTTAAAAAGGATCGGATCTCACACTGATCGTTCTTCTTACAAATGAATTTTCTTCCCAAAATGATTTCTCATTTATCTTTTAAATAATAAACCTTTTTCCTTTCAAAGATCCCATATGCAGGCAGGATCAGAAAAACTCCTTTTCCTCTTAAATCTTATAAATTTTCAGTTAAATTTAATATTTATATCAGTTTCATTGATTTTATTCATATTTTTATCAAGTTTATATCGATTTTAATCAAGTTTTATCAAGTTTAGCAATATTTCCTCAATTCTATTAAAAAAAATTCTATTCTTTACCCTTTCAGGTTAAGGGATAAACCTGATGCCTCTTTCCCATGAGGTATTTCCTTTATTCTTATTTTTCCCCCTCAGGTTAAGGGATAAACCTGACCTTCGTTGTCCGAGGTGTTCCCATTCAGGATAAGGGATAATCCTGACACCCCTCGTAGGAGCAATAACGCTACCTATGAGGATTCTTTTGTAAATACAAGTTTCGTAAACCTTCATTTGATTTTCTAAATTTATATCAATTTTTCTTCATTTAAATTCCTTAAATTCTTCTTCCCATTCAGGATAAGGGATAATCCTGACACCCCTCGTAGGAGCAATAACGCTACCTATGAGGATTCTTTTGTAAATACAAGTTTTGTAAACCTTCATTTGATTTTCTAAATTTATATCAATTTTTCTTCATTTAAATTCCTTAAATTCTTCTTCCCATTCAGGATAAGGGATAATCCTGACACCCCTCGTAGGAGCAATAACGCTACCTATGAGGATTCTTTTGTAAATACAAGTTTCGTAAACCTTCATTTGATTTTCTAAATTTATATCAATTTTTCTTCATTTAAATTCTTTAAATTCTTCTTCCCATTCAGGATAAGGGATAATCCTGACACCCCTCGTAGGAGCAATAACGCTACCTATGAGGATTCTTTTGTAAATACAAGTTTCGTAAACCTTCATTTGATTTTCTAAATTTATATCAATTTTTCTTCATTTAAATTCCTTAAATTCTTCTTCCCATTCAGGATAAGGGATAATCCTGACACCCCTCGTAGGAGCAATAATGCTACCTATGAGGATTCTTTTGTAAATACAAGTTTCGTAAACCTTCATTTGATTTTCTAAATTTATATCAATTTTTCTTCATTTAAATTCCTTAAATTCTTCTTCCCATTCAGGATAAGGGATAATCCTGACACCCCTCGTAGGAGCAATAACGCTACCTATGAGGATTCTTTTGTAAATACAAGTTTCGTAAACCTTCATTTGATTTTCTAAATTTATATCAATTTTTCTTCATTTAAATTCCTTAAATTCTTTTTTCCATTCAGGATAAGGGATAATCCTAACACCCCTCGTAGGAGCAATAACGCTATCTATGAGAATTCTTGTGTAAATACACGTTTTGCCAATCTTTATTGATTCTTTATAGATTTATATCAATTTTTCTTCATTGAATTTTCTTAAATTTTATTCTTTTTCCCACTCAGGATAAGGGATGATCTTGAGACCTCTCGTAGGGGCAATGAGGTTACCTATGAGAATTCTTTTTGCAAATACAAGTTTCATTAAATTGATTTTCTAAATTTATATTTTCTTAAATTCTATCCTTTTCCCTTTCAGGATAAGAGATAAAACCTGAACCTCGACATTCGAGACATTCTTTCTCAGGGCAAGGGATAATCCTGAGAACACTCATAAGAGCAATAATGCTACTCGTGAGAATTCTCTTTACAACATAAATTTTCATAACTTTTATCAAATTTTCTCCATTTTTGTTAATCTTTCATTAAATTCTATCTCCTTCTATCTTCTTAAATTTTATTCCTTCTTTTTCCCGTTCAGGACACGGAGTTAATCCTGAAAATTGGACCGCACACAACCAAATGTGTTGGTCCGTCTAAATTCTAAATCATAAATCATAAATCTTGTCTTCAAGTCTCAAGTATATCCTCAAAATCTCCCTCTTCCCTTTCAGGTTAAGGGATAAAACCTGAATCATTGTCTATTATATCTTAAATTCTCACCAAATGTCTATCAATTTCATCAAATGTCTTTTATTATCAGGCCTTCGGGTTACAATTACATCAAATGTATATCCTTTTTCAAAGCCTTCGAGTCACAATTTAATCAAATGTATATCCTTTTCAAAGCCTTCGGGTTACAATTTCATCATTGTATATCCTTTTCAAAGCCTTCAGGTTACAATTTCATCAATGTATATCCTTTTCAAGCATTCGGGTTACAATTTCATCAATGTATATCCTACTCAAACCTTCGGGTCACAACTCTATCAATGTCAATCATTCTTCAAAAAAATCCTGCTTTCAAGCTGGTCAGGCAAACAAATCCTGCTTTCGAGCTGGTACTTCCAAAAATCCTGCTTTCGCGCTGGTCGGTCAAACAAATCCTGCTTTCGAGCTGGTCGGTCAATCAAATCCTGCTTTCGAGCTGGTCGGTCAAACAAATCCTGCTTTCGAGCTGGTCGGTCAATCAAATCCTGCTTTTGAGCTGGTCGGGCAATCAAATCCTGCTTTTGAGCTGGTCGGGCAACCAAAATCTTGCTTTCGAGCTGGTACTTCCAAAAAATCCTGCTTTCGAGCTGGTCGAGCAATCAAATCCTGCTTTCGAGCTGGTCGGGCAACCAAAATCCTGCTTTCGAGCTGGTACTTCCATCAAAATCCTGCTTTGGAGCTGGTCGGGCAATCAAATCCTGCTTTCAAGCTGGTCGGGCAACCAAAATCCTGCTTTCGAGCTGGTACTTCCAAAAAATCCTGCTTTCGAGCTGGTCGGGCAATCAAATCCTGCTTTCGAGCTGGTCGGGCAACCAAAATCCTGCTTTCGAGCTGGTACTTCCATCAAAATTCTGCTTTCGAGCTGGTCGGGCAATCAAATCCTGCTTTCGAGCTGGTCGGGCAACCAAAATCCTGCTTTCGAGCTGGTCGGGCAACCAAAATCCTGCTTTCGAGCTGGTCGGTCAAACAAATCCTGATTTCGAGCTGGTCGGGCAAACAAATCCTGCTTTCGAGCTGGTGCTTCCAAAAAAATCCTGCTTTTGAGCTGGTCGGTTAAAACAAAAACCTAAATATTCCTTCCCAAGTTTCAACTTAAGGTCGCATCAAAATCTATATTGAGTGATTATTTCACAAAGGATGCTCGAAAACCTTGCCAATTTGATAAAAATACTTGTTGATTCCAATATTCTTACTGCACAAAAGAATTACCTCGAATTACCTCTAGTATTTTCTTCATAAAAAGTAAAACTTTTTGCAAAAAAGAGGTAAAATTCAAAACTTTTTCCTGTTGATCAACCAAAAGGATGAAAGAAATATCCTTGGTATGATTAGTGAAATAAAATATTCAATGATGTTGAAAAGCCAGAAACGAATTGATATTGATCATGGCTATGACGCATGTTTAAAGACGGCTATCTGGCAATCAGGCAGTGGAAATATCCCGAGCGATAAAAAAGAATCCACTCAATCCATATTTCCTTATCCATTTTTGAGCTGCAATCAAATATCGGCAAAAGGGATCTCTCAATTGTCGTCAAGATGAAGGCGAATTAAGCGAGTAGACCCCCGGGGCCAAAGAAGATTTGAAACATCTCCAAGATGACGGAGTTTGTGACGGATCCTTCCAGGGAAAGTTCAGATCACCGTCGAGATGAAGGCGAGTGTGATGGACCTACCGACAAACCCTAAATGATATTTGATTTCTGCTATCATCTAAAGACCTTTTGAGCCAACATCATCAATAGAATCCCTGAGATATAAGAAGGATCGAAACATCTCCAAGATGAAGAAGTTTGTGACGTACCCTTCCCCTGAAAAAGAGAGAAAAGTTAAGACACATCCAAATGAAGAATGATGTAAAAAACCCGAAAAAGCCCAATGACTCAAAAGGAGTGCAAAAAGATCATCATGGGAAAAATACCCAGATATCAAACTGCCTAAATTACCAGAAGTCGTCTTCTCTTATGCAAAATTCTTTTATCAATATCTTTTCACTACCGCCTTTTATGAAATTGAGAACATTTCTTCTCTTCTCATATCAAGGAAATGGATAACTTCCTTGAAGAAAATCATCAGCGCTAAAATTTTGAATGTGACTCTTAAGACCGAGAAGTTAACCTCGTTGGAGGAAATACTCTAGGTAAAAGAGGAAATATCTTTTGCACACATGTGCACATTTTCAAGCGTTGAAGTCAACTATAAATTTATCTTATTGGCAAAATTTTCTAGATGTTCTAAGGATAAAGTAAATATTCAATATCCATTTTGATGCAACCTAACGTTGTTTTCCAGAAGAGTTACCCCATTCGGTTGAAGCAGCTCTCCTGTCCCATCACGGTTTCGAGAATTCCGTATGGTTGTTCCCACTCAGGTTAAGGGTCAAAACCTGTACTTCCTGCGAGAGGTCATTAAATTCAAAAGCCGATTTCAGTCTCAGCAATGAGACGCCCAAGTTCATTCCTTTTTCAAGCTTTAGGGAACCCCCATTTCCTTCCTCCTTTCGCAAACCCCTTTCCGGATTTGTTCGTCCAAACTCCGAAGGTCCCATCATGGTCTCTTCACTCGAGATTCCATATGGTCGTCCCCTTCAGGTTGTGGTTAAACCTGAATCTCGTTCCAACGAGTTTCCCTCGTTTTGACGAGGTATTTTCCTCCAATCCCATCATGATTCTTTCCATCGAGGAATTCATGCTTTGTATATCCATCCAGGACAAGATCCTATTTTTAGCTCCACCTCACAAGGCCTTCTCTCATAAATGTCCCATCAAAGTCCTCACCTATTCCTTTCCCTATTCAGATTATCTTGACATATCTCCGTCCCATCCAGGTTAAGGGCTAAACCTGAGTCATTATGAAAAGATTGATCTCGCATCACCCATGAGACTTGATCAAAACTCCTATCTTTCATCATTTCGGGATCTTCACTCAAATTCCCATCACAATTTCCTCATTTCTATCTACTTAATCATATCAATTTCGAGGATTTCGTCTTCCCAAAGCCATTCAAGGATAAAGTTTCAAATCTGAAAGACCATGTCTTTTAAATCAAATTCTTTCACACCCTGTTCAGATCTGCTGACTGGGGCATTTTTCAAAATTTGGAGTATTTTCTTTGCCACTAAGCTCGGCTTTCAACCGGCTTAGTAGCAAAGAGGGGCATCTGTGAACACCTCAAAATTTTCAAAATCTTTTAAATATTCCCTTTCTGCCCCTAAATTCATTTTCTGAGCAAATGGGTCATTTTAAATCTAAATTCCAGTTCATTTCTCTAGTTTTATTGAAATTAAATTCATTTCATATGTTTAAATTGATTTCGGATCTGAATTCATTGTCCAGATCCAAATCTGAGTCTCCTTGTTCAAATTTTAAATTAAAATTATAGAAAATACCAAAAATAGTTTGTAAATAGCTCGGACAGTCCATCCGACATCCGTTTGGATCCATCACGTTGTACTTTTCGATTCGAGTGTCAAAACTCGAACATTTTCTCAAAACCTGGGTCCAAACCCTCTTTTTGAAGAAATTTCCCCGAAATGGTCTGAAATTTTCAAGAGAATACTTTTGTAAATGTTCCTTTTAGAAAAATACAAAAAATTAGGGTTTAGTCTTTATTTTAGATTTTCATTCCAAAAATACAAAAAAAAATCAAAATACTCAGAAAAGAACAAAAAAAATCCAAGAATAAATGAAGAAAATTGCAAAAAAATAGTTTTTGAGAACCCATTTTAGAAAAAACTTTTTAAAGAAGCCCTTTTTTTGGAAAAAGCTTATATTTGATGTTAAGAGTCGAGTTAGGGTTTTTTGAAAACCCTAACCCTCAGCCGCCGCTCTCCATGGCTGAACCCTCCATCTGCAACAACCGTCATCCCCATCTTCAGCCATTCATCCGGAACGACCTCCATTCAGCCACCCATCCGCAACAAACCGCATCTTCAACCACTCTTCTTCCTAAACCTTCCATTTTCCTCCTTAAAAAGGCATGCAGGATGCCCCATGCCAGGATCCGTTTCCACCCTTCCCCCTTTCTCTTTCCTTCAAATCACCCGTCTTCTACCCCAGCACCCCTCTTCTCCTTCATGGATCAGTCATTCACCTCCCCATTGGCGTCCTTCCTCCTTCCTCCTCCTTCCCTGGAGCCTCTCCTCAAGTGAATCAGGTAAGTGACCTCTTCCCCTTCCCTTTCTCTTATTTAGATTTTCTATAGGAACTTTGTATCATCGCCTTGTCTACTTTGAATTTTTTTTTTTTTGGCATCAAAGAAGGGGTCGACCTGCATATAGCAGGATCGACCCCTCCCATTGCTACAGCAAACGAAATCCCCGATTTCGACATCTCATCTCTTTCCTGTTATCATTCATTCACAATTTGTTTTGATTTTTCACAGAATTTAATCCACATTTATGTTTCAATTTCCTTTCTTTCTCTCCCTCTGTTTGTAGTCTGATTTCCTTTTCTTAGTAATGATCTTTTGTTTGTATTTTGGATCTTTCTCTCGTAAGGTTTAATTCCTTATTTTCACTTTCCTTTTTTTCTTCTTTTCCAGTTTAACATCAATACTTTACATTATCTCATTTGATATTCTTTGTATCGTTGCGTTGTCTTCTGATCTTCATTGAAATGTTGGGTTAAAAGAAGTAAGGGGAGGGTCCATTATCGATTCATCATCAGGATTTTTATCTTGGGATGGATTCGGTATTCAGTATCCTTTTGCAAATTCTTTGTTTGACTTATCATTGGATTTTTTTCAGTTATGTTGCTGAGGGCTTGTGTCCACATTTGTTTTTCTTGTATATATATACCACAAGCATCGTTTCCTCCCAATTTCAATGGCTCGTTGGGTGTTATTAAATCTGCATTGCATCATGAATCACATTTCCTCGTATATCTGCATCTTGTTCCTATGTTTTTAATATTCCAGATTTTTCCAGTGTCCATCGTTTCCATCCAGCACCGGATGCTCATACACTACAATTCACACTGGTTAAATCTTGTTTAATCCTCTCTCAGATTCTTGGTAAGTAGTCCGGAATTGTGTCTGGCTCTCTGCTATGGAGGATTCCTGGGTTTGCTGGTGCCGATTTATAGGCCCTTTATGCTTAAACAGTAAACGATTGCTTCAAAAAGAGATTGTCCTTTGCAGGAAATCTCAAAATCTGCTAGAAATGCTCATATAATGGTATTCGCTTTCCCTTCTATCGTTCGCAGTGGGAGGACAGGATTGATTGACTGCCTTTACATGCATTCCTCCTCCATGTTCTTACAGGGAAGCAGGCGCAGCTGCAAAATACGCGATCAAAAATTTTATTTATTTATTTTTTTTTTGTATCTTTCACGTTGATATTCTTCCATGTTTATTAGAACAATTAATACAGCTCTTTATCTTGATGAGTGCATTATCTTGTTTCCTCTGTTTCAGATCATGAAAGAAAGTAGGTCGTGGCCTACCTAATGCATGAACTAGGCCAGACTGTGCCCCAAACAATTGAAATCATCCTGCGCTGGGAGGGGGGTTAACGGCAAAGATAGGAAGTCTTTTCTGTAAAGAGTTAAAACTTCTTCATAAAGATGATCATCCCCAGTTGTGTTTTGATATCTACACGAAGCTTCTGGAACGCAGGAGTCTGATGGGTTGAGTTCGAGCTGTCTGAGATATCCAAGTTGGATTTATATTAAAAGACTATCGCCCATATGCAGAGGAAGTTGCATTCATCAGTCAAAATTCTTTTCTGCTAATCAGGTTCATAGGGATTGGTATGATTTCCTTTACAAGTTGGAGTATTGATTTCATAATAAGCAAGAGATAGAGAATTAAATGTGAAATTTTGAAATTGATTCTCAAACAAGTGAATTATTTCAAGTCAATTCATAAAAATAAATGTTGTGCACTGTATTGTATATGTCTTATTGCATCCATTCACTGTAGACATCTGAGTTAGTTTATTGTAAAAGCATTTTTTTTTTTTTTAGAGAAGAATCCACATCTCACGGTTTGTACTACCACAAGCCACAATCCCCACTTACAACTTCATCCTATATATATATATATATATATATATATATATATATATATATATATATATATCTTTAGTTATTGAAACCTTCACAGGCTGCAATGGTGATTGTTGCGGTTTTTCACTTTAGTATTTATAGCAATAACAAGCACCGTTGCTGCCACCATCTGTACACCGTTAGCAGTGCTGAAGTCTGCTAAAGTTTTCACTATACATGGCTGCCAGTCACTGCACATTTTCTGCAATTTCTGTGTATCCACTGTTTAAACACCAGCATCTCTTCAACTGCAAGTGTACAGCAGCATCACGGTTTCCACCATGTCATGTGGCTGTCGCCATGACATCTCCTCCTCTTCACTCAATACTTCCACTCTATTTTCAGCATGCAGGAATTATATTGGTAGTACTTAGGTTATCTTTTCTCTTGATTTTTATTTCCAGCCTCTGCATATTTTGACACCTTCCCTTCATGATATTTTGCCACATGGCATTAGTAGCAATAACATCCTGTCACTGTTGTGCTTACAGTATGTTGTCTTCATCATTTGAAGCGCCTTCGACGTAGGCCAGGCATCCTTTTACCTCACCGCCACAGTCCCACTTGCGGTAGCAAGGCCCCCTGTCAATGACACTTCTCTTCCACCTTTACTATTATATTACACAGCAACAGGATCCTCTCTTTCACAGTCATGTTCCTGCACTTGCCTTCACCTGTTTAGACAATAGTTCACTCCAATAGCTGTTTCCCTTACATGTTCTGTCATATAAATCCCACTCTTTATGCCACTGTTGTGCCACATAACAGCAAAACCCACACATCCCATAATACCTCAGTAACTGGCACAATCATAGCATCTATCATAGCACCTTCTCCAGATCAGCTTCATATATACATATCTTCCATTCCATAACATATAAGGCATAGGGCATACCATATATATATATATATATGTATATATATATATATATATATATATATATATATATATATATATATATATATATATATATATGTGTGTGTGTGTGTGTGTATGTCTTAGTTGAAGCTTCGCATCTAATACCTCCATTCTTCATTAGAATAAACACCTTTCAGGTATGTCTTTAGTTTTAGTGTGACAATTCTTAGATCTACTTTTTATTATTATTATATATATGTTACCTATTATCTTGTGCTAACTCCATTTTTGCAGGAAAATATATGAAAATGTTGTACTTCTTCTTAGCTTAGAAGTTGTAAATAGTAATCTCAAAATTGTAATAGTTGGATTATAATGAGAAAACTTACATTTCTAGCTTAGATTAGAATGTATGAGCATCTCATAAATCATGTGTTTCATCTCATTTTTTTCTTTTATTCTCAAAATCTCACAAATGGGAACACGAATGGCACGTGCACCATTTCATAAGAGGTAATAAATCCTAAGTTGATGATTTACATCAATGGCCATAGTCAGGATATAAACAAAACTTAGGATTTTTATCTTTTTTAAAATAACACTGGATCTATACTGATCCTTTTCAAAAATCATCATATTTTCAAATATTTCATCTTTTATCAGAGTTTAACTTAAAATTAATTCAATATATATACCAATGGCCATAGTCAGGGTATATTGAGAGTTAATTTCATTTTAAACTCTATAAAAGCACAAAAATATGTTTTATTCTTTATTTGAATTTAAATATAGATTATTATATAATACATTCAATGACCATAGTCAAGGATGTATTATACTTTCAATCTTATTTTTAATTCATTTAAAGAATGAAATAGCTTTTCAAAATCAAATTTCAAATTCTTTAAATTCATTCATCATTTAGGATAGAACCGCATCATATTTTCAAAAATCCTTCTTCAAAACCCCAAGTGATGTTAATATCTTCTTCAATCAATCTTTAATTCTTGTAAAATCCAATTCATCTTTTCATTTTCAAATTCTATTTCATTTTTCAATCTCAAAGTCCAATTTAACTTTGAGATTTCAAATTCATTTTATATTCAAAAAAATTCCAATTCAAATCAGATTTCAAAGTTCAATTTGACTTTGAAATTCCAAATTCATTTTATATTCAAAACTCTAATAAAAAACTCAAAGTTCAATTTTAACTTTGAGATTCTTGATTCATCTCCTAAATTCCAAATTCAAACTTTAAAAATTCAAGGTCCAAATTGACTTTGAAATTCGTTTGTATATTCAAGATTCAATTCCTAAATTTCATCCAAACTTAGAAATAGGGATTCATCTTCTAAATTCCAGATTCAAGCTTCAAAGTCCAATTTGACTTTGAAATTCATTTGCATATTCAAAATTCAAATTCTCAAATCAATTTTGGAAATTCCAAATCCAAAATCGGATCAACTTGGATCTAGTCTTCTAAATACAATTCCACTTTTTGGATCTTAGACTTCAGATCCAGTTCCATTTTAGGATCCAGAATTCAATCACATTTTGGATCTCAGACTTCAGATCCAATTCCATCTTTAGGATCCAGAACCCGATTCTATATTTGGATCTCAAACTTCAGATCCATTCCATCTTTAGGATCCAGAACCCGATTCTATATTTGGATCTCAAACTTTAGATCCATTCCATCTTTGGGATCCAGAACCCAACTCTACATTGGACCTCAGGCCTTAGATTTAAAATCCATTTTTTAGGGTCCAAAACCCAATTCTACATCAGATCCTAAATCCATTTCGAGATCCAATTCCACTCCCAATTCTAGATTTCAAAATCCAGGTCCATTTCCAGGTTTTATTTGAACTCCATAAATCCATTTCTATTCTTAAATACCATCCAGATTTCTCAGATCCATTCCGAATTTCAAACTTCAAAACCCAAATTCATTTCCATTTCAAATATTCATTTCCTTTTCTAAATTCAAGTTCAAATTCAAAGTCTATCTCTAACTTTGAAACTTCATTTCCAAAGCTTCAAGTCATTCTTTCTCATTTATTCTCCCAACTCTGATTTACTTCAAAAACTTAGAACTCCTCTGATCCATCTCAAGCTCTAAGTTAAATTTAATCATTTCTTCATTTCTTTACCAAGTTCATCTCAGAATACTTGGAAATTTCCAAATCAAATTTTCAAAAAGAGCATACATCCTTGCATTGCACAAACATGATTCTTTGTGCATCTAGATCTTTAGGATAAATTCTTAGATTATATTTGGGCAAAGCAAAAGGCATATATTTGATCCTTGGTCCGATTACCCCTGGTAAAGGCGCCAGGAACGGTCGAACCTCGTACCGACGAGCGAATCCCGTCTCTCCATCTTTTTCCCGCAAATTTTCAAAACGGAGGCGAGTTAAATTTCTAAATATTTTCAAATCAAGGTCAAGTGAGACCGCGCAAAATAGTTCCTCTTCTCTCTCTCTTTTCCTTCTTTTCTCTTCTCTTCTCTCTTTCTTTTGTCTTTTATTTCTCTCCCTTCAAAAATGAAGAAAATAGAGGTTAGAAAAGGAAAAGAGAAGGAAGAGAGAGAAACCATAAAAAGAGGAAAAATTTTGCGATGATCACAGGTTTCAGTCCCTGCTCTAACTATGGTGGCTTATTGAATTTAGGGATCGATTTTCCTTTTTTATCATTCTTGTGGGGATTTGAACCCCCTGCACCATAACAAAATTCTCTGTTTTGCCCCTTGTGGTGGTTCCATTTGTCATTCCTGACAGAGTGGGTGAAGTGAGTCTTCTTTTTCTGCTCATTCTGACTGTCATTCTTAGTGAAAGTGAAGCCTTCATAGTCTCCATTTTTCATGCTTAACTTGAGTCATTTGGCTCGCTCTGTTAGCTCAATAAATGTTCTGGATGGTGCAGTAGAGATGAGGCCTCTTAGAGGCTGTGAGAAGTTACTTAAATTAGAGACAAAGCATGCCCCTCTGATATGGGGTCTCTCATCTTATTGTAGGCTGACCTCCAGCGGAGAATAAAATGTCTAGCCCTCTCATTTTCCCTCTGTTTGAGACCGCAGAGATGACTGAGGGCGGAAAGTGCCTCAGCATTAAACAAAAATCTTTCAATAAACATATTCACCACTTTGTGAATTTTTTTAGCTCAATCGGATTCACATGTTCTGAATACCGCTTAGTTGTGGTTCCCTCTAGACTGCGAGGGAAACAAAGGAAAAGTGCCCTATTATCTCGCTTGAATTTGGCACATTCAGCGAAGAATATAGCCAGATGTGCCTTTGAGTCACCAGATCCATCGAATTTAATAAATTTCCTGGGAAGATTGTCAAGATTGTCGTCCTCGTCCAAACCATCGTAGAAGTCTTCGTTGGTGAAAACTTTCTTACCCTTATGGCAGGCTTGCAGATCTCGAACCATCCTGACCATATCTCAAAATTGCGGTTGGTCAGAATCACTGATAGACTGATCTTTAAACTTGTGGGCTGACCCTTGCCCCTGAATGGATTTTTGAAATGCCTGCTGGGTCTCAAATTCTTCATTTGTGTCTTCCACTGATTCTTCTTCATCAGTTGTATCTGTATTCTGAGTATGCTTCTTGGATATCTTCAAGACCTTCTTGACTAACCGGCCTTTTGCCCTTTTCTTGACCTGAGTCTGCTCTGTACTGGCTTCAGTTTGCTCTGCCAGCATCTTGCTCATCATCTTTTTGAACATGGCATACATTAAAGGATTAATGTCATCCTCAATCTGCTGCCCTTGATTTCTGTCTGATCGAGAGGAGTCCATTTCTTCTTCTGAGGCTGTTGAATACACGATGCCTTCTATTGGTGTAGTTTTCTTTCCTGACCTCGTCTGAACCATTAAATACCACAAACGCTCTCTGTAGAGCAAAGTTGATGGTTAGGCTTTTGAGAGAGATTTTGATTGGAAGAAAATATTTGCTGAGAATTTTGGTAGACGATTGAAAGAGCATCCGATTACTAGGGATTGAGTCGTCGCTGGGATTACGACAATTGCGTTGCTATTCCTTTACAAAAAAAAACAAACAACTGAAAATTATGCCTTGTTACCTAGGCAAGGTCGTCAAACCAAGAATGAAGAATTTGAAAGATTTTTTTATTCATTGAAGGGAAAACATGATTGCATCAATAATAAACTTGAGAAAGAGGGGGCGGACAGATAGTTCGCCACCACTCTTTATAATCAGCAGAGACACGAGGACCGAAAAAAAGTGAAAGAGTAACAAAAGAGTCCCAACCATATCTGGCAGAATGGTATGTTCTGGACCACTGTGATGATGTAAGGTCAAACTCTGGCACAACTTCTGATAGCAGTCGCATCTCCACGCGCCTCTGTCTCTGAGAAAATTGTCAAACAGACCGCTCCGGATGATAATAAGCATAGAAGAAAGGACCAAGTAGCTTGAATCTCTTGTCGTATGCATAGGTGTACCTGGGAAGCGATAGCTCTCGATCAAAATAGTCCCACGCCACTTCTTCTTCCTGCAGATGATCAATTAGAAACCGGTACCGTGCAACTGGAAGGAGCTCCTTGCCGTTATATTTGAACGAACTAGCTCTGGTTAGCACATGTTGGAGGAACCAGGACTGAAGTGCATAGGTACGTCCCTCGACTAAGATGGACTCTCCAAGCGTGAAGCGAGTCAATCCTCTGTATAGAAAAGCAAGTGCGGCCATGGCTATCGAGAGACGGCTGGTCTGTCGACTTCCCCATCTTCTCAGAAGTTGTACTATTCTAACATCCATATAATTCTATCCGTCTGGAAAGAAAGCGAGTCCCATAGTGCACAGAACCATCGCATGCTGAATTCTCTCTCGAGTTGTCCTGGATAACGAGTTGACTTTTGTGAATGCCCCATATTGTTAGTAGATCTCGATCAGGCTCACATATTCATTTTCATTTTCTTCAATCAGTGGCCAAAACTTACGCCCTGTCATGCGAGCTAAAGCATCTTTAGGGTCCAGACCCTTGACATTGATAAAAAATTGTTGCTCCAATGGATCTCCAGGCTGACCGGCTGGCTCAAGCAATCCCATGATCTCTTAAAACTCATCCATCAGCAGGGTCATCTTGCCCCATGGGAACCAGAATGTGCAAGTGCACGGATTCCACCGCTCTGCTAGTGCATGGATCAGATTTCTGTTGACCGTCAACTTTTTCACTATGGATGCCAGTTCCAACCCGCAATCGCTTAAGTGGTCCAGAAACATATGGGAGAAGTTCTTGAACCAAGTATAGTACCACCGAAGAAAGAAGGGTCCGATGCTAAGAGCTCGATGCTCGGGAAGACTTTGTCGCACCTCGTAGGAGATGTGACCCTTAGGAAAGACAGAGTCGAGCTGACTGGATGCCATTGGATTGAAAGATAGGAAGTTTGGAATTAGACTTAGGAAAAATACAAGAATTTTAAAAATTGCAGGTAGGCTAAAATGAAAAAACTGAAAATTCGAAGTCCAGAGGAACGGAAGAATGGAAAATCACCTGGAGTTTTGAAGAAAAAGTGGATAATTTGGAAAAATCGTCCAGGGTTTACAAAGAAATGTTTCACAAATTGAAAAATGAAGTATTTTGGAAAATTATCCAGTAATTTGGAAAAATTGGGGAAAATATGGGAAAATAAAAAAATAAATGAATATAATACACTCAATCACATTCTGCACAAGCAATTATGCACATACAGCATTCCCTAAGAAGCTGACTCTAAATGCATCAATTTTGAAAGAGCTTTAAGACCCTAATTCTAACTCTAGACTCAGATCAATTGTGTCCAATCATGCTATGCCGATATACTCGAGCTGAGGCTCGATGTACGTGGCAAAAAAATCCATCTCTGGTTCTAAGCTTATGTTTTCTCAACATCCTTGAGCACCTGCCGATATACGTTGGACTATGGCCCTTGGTATGTGGCAAGGGGTGTTAGCCCAAATAAGTGGCTCAGTTGTGAGGCTCTGTCCCGAACTATAGTTCTGGAAGAGAGCCCAACAACATGAAGACCAGATAGACATAGGTGGGGTGGTTTTTTAAATATGAGCGAATGCATGCAAACAGAGGGCTCTAAAATCCTAAAGATATAGATTTTTGAAAATTTTAAAGAAGCAAACATTGTTCTCAAGCAAATCCTAGATTGAGGAGTGTTGTATTTCAGACGTAAGTCTAAGTGAGAATGAATAATTCTCCTCAATTGGTCCTACCAAACTATGCCTAGTCTACATGCAATCCATGTCAGCTAGGTTCAAGCCTAGGCTCCTAGGTTCACATGATATCAGAAAATAAAAGCTGACATTCTATAGAACATGATTTTGATAATTTGAACTAAGTCAAGCACACAATTTATCAGACAAAGACAGGTCCCATCACGGTCGCCAAACCTGTTATCATCACAAAAAATTTCTCCCTCCCTCTACGAGAGTGAGAGAAACAATTCTGCAAGTCAAACTCGACCAAAGTTTTGAAAATGGTTTTGAAAATTACTCGCTTCCGTTTTGAAAATTTGTGGGAAAAATTTGTGGAATGGGATTCGCCTGTCGGTACGAGGTTCAACCGTTCCTGGTGACTTTACCAGGGGTAATCGAACCAAGGATCAAATATGTGCTTTGACTAAGTTAAATTATCTAAATTATGCTCTATTTTCTTAGAATACACAGAGAATCAGGCATGTGCTATGGAATTTTGAAAAGATGCAAGTTTGAAAAATATGATGTTTGCCTTGGAAAATTGAGATGTACTTGGAAAATGATTGGAAAAGTGCTTGAAAATGGAATTTCTCAGAAAATCATTGAACTTCATTGGAAATCAAAAATTTGCATTGAAAAATGTATTCTCAGGAAAACTTGAACTTTGGGAAAATCGATTTTGAGATTTGGATTGCTTTTCTGAGGAAATAGATTTGAGAATCTTGAGAAAATCAAGAAGTTCATTGAAAATGATTTTTGAAATGGAAAATGGATTCTCAGGAAAAACTAGAAACTCTGAGAAAACTGATTTTTGGAATTTGGGTTTGAAATGAAAATCAATTTCTGAAGGAGATTTGAGAATTCTAAGAAAATCAATTTCTGAAATAATTAAAGGAACTTTGGAAAAATTGATTTTTGGGATTTAAAAATGAAATGGAGAATGTGGAAATCTTGAAAAATCTTGATTTGAATTTGGGAAATACTTTGAAATCTCATTTGAAAATTCAGAATTCTGAGAAAATCAAATCCTGAGAAAGACTTGGAAATTCTTGGTAAAACTGATTTTTCTGAAATGAAATTGGAAAATGAGTTTGAAAATGATGCAAATTGAATGAATGAATATGAATTTGAAAGATATTTCATTGAGGAACTGAGAAATTCCTTTTGAGTTTTGAGAAATGCAGTGCATTTTTGAAGTTAGCCTAAGAGTGTAGGTTGAATGTGGCTAATACGAAGATCACAAATCTTGGTTTTCTTCGTATTCTGACTATGGCCATAAATATGAATCCCACCAAATTTGTGAACTCCCTAAGATCTCGTGCATGTGTCATTCATGTCAACCATAGTGATTTTGAAAAATGTGCATATGCATCATACATCAGATATTGGAAATTGCAGAAATTAAACTATATGCAATGCAGTCCTATTCTATGCAGGAAATGTAACTCTTATTCTAAATTATTACAACTTGATATTACATTGAATTGAATGAAATAAGCAAATAAAAATCTTCTTTTTGAATATTCCTGCAAAACTAGAAAACATGTTAGCACAGAAATATAGGTTTTTCTGAATTTATCCAAAAATATTGGAAATTATCAGATAATATTCAGATATGAACCCAAATCCATACTCCCTTTGATATAAACATGAGAAATAAGGAATAAATTTCAAAAATAAACTTGGAAATTCAAAATTGGGGTCAAAATGACCTTGAAATCAGGGTTTTCTAAAAGAATTTGTTTAAAATTTAGAAATTTGAAAATCAAATGAAATAAAAATAAACAATAGATGATGCAATATGATGATATGCATGAAAATTTATAAAATTGAAGTTTGGAATTTTAAAATTGGGGTCAAAATGACCAAAATTCTTCTAATAACGAGACTGGCCTTGAAACCAGGGTTTTTTGAAATAAATTTTGCAAAAATGGGAAATATGAAATGAAAATGATATTGAAATTGACCCTAATGTGATATGATATGCTTATTCACATGATAAAACCCTTAAAATGGCAAAAATATCATAAATTATCGAATTTAACTTTATTTTCACCAGATTTTTGCTTCTGAATTTAAAAGTAAACTAACATACAGTGCAAATGAACTTGGAATTGAGCCAAATTTGGCATGGACACCTAGACTAACCTTAAAAATAGAATGAAGCTCGAAAATCTATTTTTTGTTATTTTTTTAATGTGGAAAATAACTAAAAAAATCAAGATTTTGCCTAAAATGCTAATTCTAAATTGGATTTCGGGTACTAAACTTCCATAAAAAATTCCTAAATTTTATGGGGTGATAGAGGATAGTTAGGAAAAGGTTTTTTCCTTTTACAGATTCTGGTTTTGACCCCATGGTCAAAGCTGGACAACTCCGACAAGTCAGATCGGAATCCGACGACTGTAGGACTTAGGGCAGACAGACAGGTTTCGGGAAAATTATGGGAAAAATATCAAACAGATGAGAAAATAGCTAAAATTCTGAGAAAATGTCTCTGACAAATAGAGGAAGGTTTTCTTTTTTTACAGTATTGGGATTCAGGTTATAGTTTGGGATAGAGCATAGGGTTATCAGAGACTTGGATCTCTGAAATTCTCGGACATGGGAATCTGACAGACAAAGAAATTAATTTCGGAAAAAATACTTAGGTTATTCTAAAAATTCTCAAATTTTGGGAAATTATAGAGGGAAGGGTTAGGAACAACTTCTATGTTGGACGTTTTGGCATTCAGCCTATGGGTTGAACGGACACAGTGGGTTAGGATTGAACGGACACAGTGGGTTAGGGTCGGTCTAGACCCTGACAAGGAAAAAGTGAGATTTTCCCAGAGGTCTGGGAAAATCGTTTTTTATCATAATCTAAATCTTGTTGGAAAAATCTAAAAATTTACTGAGAAACAATAGGTTCCAAGAGGGACCCGTTGTATTTTCTTGAGGGAAATTCAGATCATCCATCAAGGAGATCTCAGAGTTTTTTGTTTGCTAAAACAGAAATTGGAATTTCTGATGATGTTCAAAACCCAGTTTGGGGTTTGATTTTCTAAATAGAGTTATAAAACCCGATTAGATTTGGTTTTTTTTAGAAGATCAAAGACACATAGATCTAATAGCCATAGAATTTACAAAATTTATTGATGAAGAAATGCACATGAAATAATGCATGGATTTCATACCAAAATGACAATTTACACATTCTAAGTTAAGTAGTAATGAAATCTATATGGCATGAATGAAATGGCTAATAAACTGAAAAATTTCATAAAACATAAGACTAAACGAAATTCAATGGGGGACATGATTCATTTTCTTGATATTGGCTTATGAAACGAAAGATTCAATCTATCGATTAGATGAATCTTTCGTTCTCTTAGCCCATACACATGTAATATGTGTTTTGAAATTGGCTGCACACTATTCTTATGAAAGTAAGATGCAAGTGATTCACGCAAATTACATGATATTAGCAAAAAAAAAATTAGTGCACACCTAATGAAACAAGACATGTCTTACCTTGGACTCTTGCTGCACTAATGGAGAGGGTTGAAGCAAGGAGGAAATCCGACTGCAATGGAAGAGCAGGTTGTATTGATGTAGCTTACTGTGTGGGTTGTGGTGATGCTAATAAAGATTGTTGTTGGAGATAGGCACCGACTGTGAAGGTTGAAGGTAATGAAGGTATGCTTCAAAGCTTGAAGATGGCGACTGCAATGGTGATTGTAGTAGCTGGCGTCTTTGGAAGAGGTGGCTGCAGCAAGGTGTTGAAGTGGCTAGAAGGAAGGTTGTTGCCAGGTGTGGAGGTTGGTACTGTAAGGAAGCTTGCTTGAGTTGCTACCAAGAGGTAGTTGGGGCAGAACTGATGTAGAAATTGAAGATGGCTGCAATAGAGGCACTTGGAGATGGTGGCAAGGCTGAAGGTAAGTGAAGATGCTGCTGCCTTGATGGAGGTGAGTTGCTATGTTGTGGTTGGAACGATGGAGGACCTCTCACTTAGGTGTGCTGGGTGTCTATTGAGAGAGGGAAGAGAGCTGGAGAGAGAATGAGAGAGTTGCTAAGGGGGCTGTGAGAGACTCCAAGCGAGGCTGAGCATGAGTTCCTCCTTTTTTCTTGTTTTTATTAAAACCAAACTTAGGTTTTGATGGAATAGGGCTAAAGTTTGAAAAGGGTTAAAAATGAGAGAGGGGCTGGTTTACATGAATGGGCCTCCTTATGGTGGCTGGACAATAGGGAAGGGAAAGAAAAAAAGAGGGAAAGAAAGAAGGAAAGAAAGGAAAGAAAGAAAGGAAAGAAGGAAGAAAAGGGAAAAAGGAAAGAAAAAAGAGAAGGAAGAGGAAGAAGAGAAGGGAGAGGGGGAACTGGAATGATGTATGTGAATGGGAAAGGAGAAGGAAGGAAAGAAGAAGAAAAAGAAGAAAAGAAAAGAAGAAAGAAAAAGGAAAGGAAGAAGAAGAAGAAAAGGAAGAAAGAAAGAAAAGAGGAAAGAAGAAAGGAAAGAAAAGAAAGAAGAAGAAGGAAAGGAGAGGAAGAAAGAAAGGAAAGAAGAGGAAGGGAGAGGGGCTGGTCGACCCCTCTTGTGGGTCTCGCCTCTAAAAGAAAAAGAAATAATAATAAAAATAAAAAAATGATAAAATAAAGCAAAAGAAATATTTTTTTTCTAAAAAAAAAGAAAATACAAGTAGGAAAACCATCTCAGAGTGGGTTCACTTTCCAAATTTGAAATTCATTTTGAGAATCATAGGGGTAGAATGGTCTTTTTAGAAAATTTCTGGAATAAATGAGCTATTTTTGGCAGTTTTTAAAATGAGCTCAGAATTTGAAGTTCAATACCCTGTTGCGAAGCAAATCCAGTTTAGAATTTGAAAATTTTATTTTGAAAGAAATTCAGATTATTTTTCTCGAGAAAATATTTCCAAATTTAGAATCTCGGGGGTAAAAATTTCAATTTTGGAGACCCAGAGTTTGAAATTGATTTCTGAAAACTTTTAAAACTCAATCTGGATTGGAATTTATAAAATTGGAGTTCTGGACCTCGAAAATGAAATGAAATGTTATGAAATGTTATGAAATGCCGAGAAATGATACGAAATGATAAGAAATGACATGAAATGCCATGCAAAATGCTAAACCTGAATGAAGAAATTTGGATATTAGACCCCGATTGGCACTTGTACCGATTCAAAAAGTGTTACAATTGATAAAATTTGCAAAATGATTCAAGAAATGGTTTTCAGGTTCTACCGGGCCAGAGTGACACTGAAAATTAAGGTTTGAGCTAGATTGAACTGAAATGAACTGGATTGAGTTGTGTTTTAGAGTTTCAGAACTCAACTGGACTGACAAGACACTAACTCAATTGACCTTTCTGACTAAATTTTCAAGAAAAACTACCATTTTTAGAGAAATGGTACCGAATGGTCATTAGAGTGAAGTGAATTACAAATTTGAGTTGTGTTTAAGCTAGAACAAAGGTCAGCAGTACTGAGATGAACAAAAATCAAAGTTCAAACACTAGCTCAATTGACTGAAGTCAGCTCAATTTCAGCTGAAGAAGCTGAAACAGGCTAAAATAGGCTCCTGGACACTTGGAAATGTTTTTGAACTAAAACTAGAGCACTTGAACTTCTAGTGAGCTCAAGTTAGACTCTGGGGAATAGTATTGACTGTGAATGACTTACTCAGAGACAATTGGCTTGGATTTGAGTGAGAAATGATCCCATTTTGGCAAGAATGGTCAGAAATGGAAATGATTTGTTCATTGTGAGCTCAGATGAGCTTGAAATGACTGATATTCTAACTATCTTGAACTGACCAATGAGCTTGGATGACTCCGACTGACTGTGGGTCTGGGACGACCTAAGAGTAAAATGGTAATTTTTCTAATAAAAGTGGGTAAAATGGTAGTTTTCTGACACAGACTCGGGGTTTAACTCCTATCAGGGTTAGCACTGTACAATGGGGAGAGTCTGAGAATGAATGAGGAAAATTTGGAGTGTTTACACAATGTCATCATTATATTTTGTGAACCTAGGAGCCTAGAACCAAACCCAACTGACATGGATTTCATGTAGACTTAGGCATGGTTTGGTAGGACCGATTGAGGAGGCATTATTCATGCTCACTTAGACTCAGGTCAAATACAATCCTCCTTAGTCTAGGATTTAATTGAAAATAATGCTTGCTTCTCATAAAATTTTCAAAATTTTACTTCTTTAGGTCATTAGAGCCTTCTGTTTTCTTGCATGTTGATCATATTTCAAAAAAAAAAAACATATATTTACCTGGCCACCATGTTGTTGGGCTTTCTTCTAGAACCATATTTCAAAAAAAAAACCCACCTATTTGGGTTGATCTCCCCTGCCACATACCAAGGGTCATAGTCTAAAGTATATCAGCAGGCGCTCAAGGATGTTGGAAAATATGAGCCTAGAATCGGAGAAAATATTTTTATGCCACGTACATCGAGCATTGCCTCGAGTATATCGACATAGCATGATCGGACACAGATGATCTAAGCATTAGAGTTAGGATTAAGGCTCCTACAGCTATTTCAAAACTTGTGCATCTAGAGTCAGCGTTTAGGGAATGTTGTATATGCATACTTGTTTATATAGGATGTGATTGAATGTACTTTGGTTATTTCCCTTTATTCTCTTTATTTTCTCATATTTTCCATAATTTTTCTAAAAATATTGGACGATTTTCAAAACCCCCTATTTTCCATCTATTTCCATGCATTGCCTAAGATCTCTTATGATGCATGAAATTCACATCATGTTAGCGGATTATTCATGCATTTTGTAGTGAGATTAAGGTTTTAAACCCATGTTTAGATGCATTTTGATAGTAAGGGGTTGTGGTTCGAATTTCAGAGAAATCGGAGTTAAAATGAGTAAGTTATGACTATTTTTGGATCGGATCCATATCCGACCCAACTAGGCTGTTTGGACTTTGGATCAACCTTTATAAAGCCCAAAATCCAACCCACACGCATATCCATATCCATTTCAAAAAGATTTGCAGAAAACCCCTCAGAAAGTGGCGCATAGGAATAAAAAATTTTATAACCTTGTTTCTGAAAACTATCAAAAGTATAAAATACAATTTCCAGCAAACCCTAGTCGTCTTTGGCATTGGGATTGGTGCCTCCTACAGTGATTCTAACTCCAGCACCTTCCATCCTCTCATTCCATCTCATTTTCCATCGAAAATTGGGTTTTTGCTTAAAATCAAGCATTAATCTATCTCTCTTTCCATTCCTTTTCGTTTCTTTAGTATCCTTGCTGCGTTTTTTCACCATTTGCTGTGTTTTTGCAGGTGTAGCAGAGGTGGAGACCATTAATCTTGCTTGGAAGTGCGAAACACCCTAACAAGATGAGTCGGCCCTACCTCCATCCGGTTTTCTAAGCCCTCCGATCGCGAATCGGCACTCGTTCCATCTTCGGTGGATCTCCAACGTGTTGCAGCTGTAGATACCCTGCTCGTGGTGATATTCCAGCATTCTCGAACCATTCGGGACGTCAAGCCAAGGCCATTGACCGCTCTCTTCTCACCCACGATCGTTGGATCGCCCTTGAGGTAGGTCTTCTTCTCTCTTTTCTTCTAGTTAAAGCCTAAAACGTGTGTGCTTGTTTTTCGTGTTTTATTTTCTGTATGTCTACTGTATTTTTCTTATTTCAACCGTAGTATAGAACTCGTGCACAGACCAGCATGATAGATTAGGTTTTATTTCATTGTTTTTTGTGCTCGAATCGTGTTTTTCTTTCATTTTCTCCTAAAACATGTAAATCGGCTAGAATCCCTTCTAGCCGATTTTGCATTTTTGTCCATTGTATTTATGGTATTGTTTCTGCAAAAAAATCGTTTTAAAAAGTTTCATTTTGATTTGGTTTAGGCGTTGGTTTTGTTTGTTTGTTATTTTAATTAAAAAAAAAATGGGCTAGATTAATTCTAGCCGATCTTTGTATTTGAATAAGTTTAGTTGCTGCAAAAAAATTTTTGTGGTTCTACTGCTAAAATCTGATTTGTGGTATCTGTTCCAGTGTCATTTATTTTCGTTTTAGGTGAGATTTGAGTTCTTATGTGTCGTGTGAATGTTTTTGCCAAAATCGTTGAATGAAGGTTTGAAGTTGTGTAAGTGTGTGTGAGTCCATTGTGTAAATCGTGGAGTTTGCTGTTTGTTTCACAGTTAACAGTCTTGTAAAGTTGTGTGAGTCAAGTTCATTATCTTAGGATCGTTCTAAATATCGTTGTGGTGTTTTAATGTTTTAGGTGTTTTGTTTTTATTGAGAAAAATACAAAAAGCGAGTTTTATTGTTCTCTTTGTTTGATAGTATTGTCCAGCCGGCTGTAGTCAATTTTCATTTTGTTTCAGTTTGTTACAGTGGTCTATTGTGTTGATTAATCTTTAGTTAAGATAGATTTGTATTTTTTGGTAAACGTAGTGTTAATTAGTTTAAATTCTTAGTGTTTTAGGTTAGGTGTGTAGTTAGGTTGTTGTCGAGTTTTATGTAATGTTCACGTCCAGCATTTTACTTAGTTAATTTAGTTGTCATTAGTGTAATTAGTTATTTCTAGTCAAGTGTTAAATTAGATTTATTTTTATCGTGGCAATGCTTGTTTAATTTTTGCATTCGTCTTTTAGTTAGTAAAAACATTGTTTTAGTTTTAGTTAGATGTCTTTCCCAAGGAGGGGCGGCAGCCATTAGAGCTCCAGTCGAGCTCTAGGCTGCTTTTGGTAGGTTCTTAGGAATTAGGTAATTTAAGTTAGTTGTCTAGATTCATTGTATCAAGGGTATTAGTCAAAAACGTTTCTTGATTCTTTTGGTAAGTAAGATTGCTCCAAATTCGTGTAAGGTAACTATTGACCTTTGTGATTCAATCAAAAGAAATTTTAGAAGTTTTGTTGTCCAGCCAAGGGAGCAAGGGTTTACTTTTTCAAAAGTGAAAATAAGTGTGGATTTCGAAATTAAAATTGCCACAATTGTTCCACACGATTTTTGGAAGGGACTTAATTACTAGAAAGGTTTTCTTTTTGGAAATCAAGGAAATCGTGTGGACCATTTTGGGCTGGACGGTTTCTTCTTTTATAGTTTCTTAAAGTGCTATTCAAGACCATTAAGGATAGCGCCTCTATCCTCTATACGTTTTTTGAAACTAACCTTGAATTTCAAATTCCTTTCTTAAAAGGTTTTCCAGGATTTGGGAAAGATATTTAAGATTCTTTGGTTGTTTTTAAGGTAAGGTCAATTAGTTTAGACCCCATTTTGGGCTGGACGATTTTGGAGGCTCTCCACTTGACAATTTCGGATTGGATTAATTAGTAACTCCCTTGTTACTTTGTGTTATTGACTTAGATAAATTTTAGCATTAATTTTGCATTAACATTAGGTCAATTACCTTAGTTAAATGTATTAACCGTAGGTTAGCAATTAGGTTATTAATTAGGATATTTTAAATTGGTTTTAATTTTTGGGTTTTTAAATTAGGCAGTGTCTAAGTAGGTCGACCCAGTTGAATCATCTTTGTGGGGCGTGAACTTAATTCAATCCTAACTCTAAAACCGTACCCCCTGTAGTCTTTAGGTGTTTAGTTAATGTTAGTTTTGCTTTTGATTAGTGTTAACTATAGTATAAGTTAGTTTAATTTTTCACTTAATCGATTTAGTTAGATTTTAGAAGTAGAGTTATTTAAGGTGTACTTGCTCATTGTGTTTGACTTTAGTAGTTCACTTAGTTCATTTGTAGCTATATGGTATTAACTGCAGCTTCTAATTTATGTAATTAGGTTTGCATTTTTAATTACCTTAGTTGCATTTGAATTAGTAGTTAACTTAGCGTTATTTGTAATTTGCATAGTGCATTTCATTTTTATGTCATTTAGCGTAATCACATTCATCATCTGCATATAAACTGTTATTCAGTACCATTTAGAGTTGCATTAGGGTTAGATTGCATTTTTATGATTTAAAATAGACTTATAAAGTGAATAGTACATTGAAATCAAAACCCGATTTTTGCCCTGTCGCGTTGTCGTTATTTCATATGCAAAAATCTTGAATTTTCCAAAAATTATTTTTCTATTCACTTTATTGGCGTGTTAACTATCTGCAGACCAAATTTCAGCTCGATCTGAGTTGGTTTGGTCTGATTTTTAAGTGTTTTGTGAAAACTGTTTTTCGGATTTTAAAATTTCGAGACCTGCGATATCCTGATTTTTCCCAGTTTTGAAACGCTTATATCTGGAGTTCCAGATATCATTTTTTAATTCTGTAAAAACTACCAGATTCTTGAATCTGTCAGTTACAGAATAGAACAAATTTCGGGAAAATCGGACCTCTTTTGCCTTGTCAAATAGTCATTTTCCAAAGAACTATCGGAAGTCTATTTTGCACTACTTAAGGGTAGTTTCGTAATTTCATTCTTTTAGTTGTTTTCAGTTTGTTTTCATCAATTTCTGCATTTTTAGCGCTGCATCTGCATCATTCAGCATTGTTAGACTTAGGTTAGTTGATTTTAGAATTAGTTTGATATTTTCTTTATTATTTTATTAGTGATTAGGTTTTATTTGTTTAAATTCTTCAGAATTAGGTTTAACTTATATTTTAATTTAGTTTTATTAAATTAGTTACTAACTTTGTATTTTGATGTGTTTTTAGGTTGAAAAGCATAACTATTTTCCAGGGATTATTGTCCAAGTGCGAAGATTTGATAATCAGCGAAAAGACAGAAATACCCTTGTCGTGCAACTGAAGACTGAAGAGTTTTTCTCATTAGTTGTAATTTTAATTTGATATTGTATTAACATTGTGTGATCATCGCAAAATTTTTTCTCTTGTAATATTCTCTCTATTCCTCCTTTCCTTTCTAACCTCTTATTTTCCTCCTTTTTGAAGGGAGAAAGATAAAAGACAGGAAGAAAGAGAGAAGAGAAAAGAAGGAGAGGAACTCTTTTGCGGGTCTCACTTGACCTTAATTTTGAAATTTTTTGAAATAACTCGCCTCCGTTTTTGAAATATTTGCAGGATAACTGGGAGACGGGATCCGCTCGTCAATACGAGGTTCGACCGTTCCAGGCGCCTTTACCAGGGGTAATCGAACCAAGGGTCGAATTTTATGCCTTTTGCTTTGCTAAGAAATTATCTAAGAAATTACACTACAAAAAAATAGTTGATTAGCGACGGAATTTAGCGACAGATTTATATCGTCGCTACTTAGCGACAGATTAACGAGAGAAATGAATCCATCGCTATATTTGTAGAATTTTACGAAACTAGCGACAGATTATATTCCCTCGCAAAATCCGTCGCTACTTAGCGACGGATTGTGCGAGAGAATATTTTGTCGAAATAAATACGACAGTTAGCGACGGAATTGCGACGGCTAAAATTCCGTCGCAACATAGCGACGGCCTAGGCGACGAAATATTTTCTGTCGCCTTTTTTGTTTTTTGAATTACGATGGCTTAGCGACAGAATTAATCCGTCGCTAAGCCGTCGCTAAATGTCGCATTACCCCTAATCCCAGCCCTCTTTTTCCTTTCTCCTTTCGCTGCTCCCGCCCGCCGCCCTCTCCCTCCTGCCGCCCTCTTCCTTCGGCCGCCCTATACATCCCGTCGACCTCTCTGCCGGCCCCCACCGTTCGCCGGAAGTCGATCTCCGTCAACCTTCCGCTGCCGCCGTCGCTGCCCGGAGCAACCGCAGGTACGTATTTCACCTTAAATGGATTGGAGGTCGACCCCCTGCGTTTTCCGGCAGGGGGTCGACTCTGCCAGGCGGTCGACCCCGGTAGGTGGTCGACCCTCTGCCGTGTTCGGCCGGGGGTCGACCCCCTGCCGTGTCCGGCCGGGGGTCAACCCTGGTAGGGGGTCGACCCCCTGTCGTGTCCGGCCGGGGGGGGGGGGGGGGGGGGGTCGACCCCCCGCCATGTCCGGCCGGGGGTCGACCCCCCGCCGTGTCCGGCAGGGGGTCAACCCCTTTTGATGTCCGGCAGGGGGTCAACCCCCTGCCTTGTCCGGCAGGGGGTCAACCCCTTTTGATGTCCGGCCGGGGGTCGACCCCCTGCCGTGTCCGGCCGGGGGTCGACCCCCTGGTTTCTTGCTCTTTTTTTTCTTTTTTCAGAAATTAGGGTTTTTATTTTATTTTTATTGTTTAGTTTTCTTTGATTTTCATTGATTAGGATTTTTTATTTTGATTTTCATTTATTAAGCAATTGAATCAAATTTCTTAAATTAAGGCTATTTGTAGTTAATTTAATTAGGGTTTTTTATTTGATTTTGTTTTATTAGGGCTTTGAATCAAAATTTAAAAATTAGGGCATTTTATAGTTAATTTGATTAGGGTTTTCTTGGATTTGATTAGAGCTTTTATTTTTATTTTCTATGATTAGGGATTTGAATCATAATTTTTTTAATTAAGGATTTTTAGTTAATTTGGTTAGGACTTTAAATCAAAATTTTTTAATTAAGGCTTTTATAGTTAATTTGATTAGGTTTTTTTTATTTATTTAGAGTTTTTATTTTTATTTTCTATAATTAGGGATTTAAATCACATTTTTTTAATTAATACTTTTTAGTTAATTTGATTAAGGATTTTTTTGTATTTGATTTGGGCAGGTTTTTTCCTTGTTTGATTAAGGTTTAAATTGTGGCTTTTTTATTTAATTTTATGGTTTATTTTTCTTATAGTTTATGATGTTTTGGTTTATTTATAATTTATTTTCTTGTATTTTAAGGTTTTATGATTTAATATGGTCGAATAATTTCATGGTGACTTCATTTTAAAACATCATTTTTTTTTGCAGATTTCTCAACAGAACTCGCTTGTGCCCCGCCACCCGTGGTAAGTAAGTGACAAAAACAATGCAAATCGGGTAAATACCCGTGGTGAGTAAGTGATGCAAGCGCATCACATGTTATTTAATTTATTGAATATAACACTTTATTGTTCACACACTCACTTAGTTGTTGATATCTAGGACTACTTTGTTGGAGTTCGGAGATCATGCTGAGCATGATTTTAATGTATGAATATGGAAGTGTTCTTATTTTTGGAGTACGGAGTCCATGCTATGCATGGTAGTAGTTAGTGGGATATTGAAGTGTGTTTGCTGCAGGTACATGTTTGATATTTGTTTGATATGAATTATTTCGATGTATTGCAATGTTTGATGTGATTGTATCCATGCTTACATGTAGTTACTTTCAATTTGATTATGTCTTCCATGTGAAATTGTATACTGAAAGCATGCTTCAAATGAATGTATCGTGTCATGAATAGTTTGCACATGAAAATATTAAGTTATCAATGCATGCATCATAATTCTTGTGATTGTATGACATCATATATTGCATGATAAATTTGATATTTTCTTCATCATAGTATTCTGATGGTTCTCTTTTAACTGGTTAGGATACTATTCGTAACATCATACGACAGAATGACTGCAAACCGTGAATGGATGTACCGTAGGATAGTGGACAATGAGTTATCGTATGAATATATGGATGGTGTCGACAGTTTTATTGAATTTGCAACGGCAAGTGTCAGTACGGTAGATCCCACAGGTCGGATTAGGTGTCCCTGCAAGATTTGTAAGAATAATCGATTTGTAGAACCTCATGGCGTTAGACATCACCTATACAGAAAGGGTTTTGTGAGTGATTATCAGAACTGGACGTTTCATGGAGAAGAATTTAGAAACGATTTTGATGCACGGGTGAATGTGGTGCACGATAATCCATATACGAATTTGATATTTGATGCTGCAGGAACAGAACTGGGTTCTGCTATGAGTTCTAGTGATGTAAGAACTGTCGTAGATGAAGAATCACCAAACGATGCAGCTAGTAGATTTTATGATTTACTTAGAGATGCTGATGAGCCACTTTGGAACGGTTGTGAGAGTCACACTATCTTGTCTGCAGTTCTTCAACTAATGAATTTGAAGTCCGAGTATAATTTGAGTCAATCATGTTTTGACCGTTTGTGCATGATTGTGAAGAGTATGTTGCCTAAAGATGAGAAATTGCCACAAAATTTCTATCGTGCGAAAGTTATGGTCAACGCTCTAGGTATGGGTTACAAAAAGATTGATGCTTGTCCAAATCACTGCATGTTGTATTTCAAGGAGCAGGAAAACGACATATCATGCCCGTCATGTGGGCATCCTCGGTTCAAGCCAAAGACAAGAGGCAATGGTAGCACGAGATCAAAGAAAGTTTCATACAAGTCGCTCCGCTACTTTCCTATCACTCCTAGATTGCAGCGATTGTATATGTCTTCAAAGACAGCTAAACACATGAGATGGCATGCAAATAAAGTTCGACACGATGAAAACAAGATCACGCATCTTGTTGACGCTGAAGCTTGGAAGCACTTTGATCGTACTCATCAGAACTTCGCAATGGAAGTGCGAAATGTTAGACTCGGTCTATGTACAGATGGATTTAATCCATTTGGGGGTAGATCAACTCCATACTCATGCTGGCCAGTATTTGTAACTCCATACAACCTTCCACCAAGCTTGTGTATGAAACGTCCAAATCTTTTCTTGTCTCTGTTGATCCCTGGTCCGACCTCACCTGGCCAAAATCTTGATGTATATCTAACGCCATTGATTGATGAATTAAAAGTACTGTGGGATGACGGTGTTACCACGTATGATGCCCACAAAAAACAAAATTTCAACATGAAGGCCGCTGTTCTATGGACAATCAGTGACTTCCCTGCATATGGTATGTTATCTGGTTGGAGCACACATGGGAGGTTGGCTTGTCTGTACTGCATGGAAGGAAGCCTTGTTGGTTTGATTGCCATCGTCGATTTCTACCCAGCGATCATCCGTTCCGACGTCAAAAGAATGCATTTACAGCAGGCACAACTGAAATGGAAGGTCCATCCTCAAGATTGTCTGGCATAGAGATTTTAAGAAGATTGCGATACTTTCCAGATGTATTAACAGATGCCCGCAGTCCTACACCCTTCCGTGGATTTGGGAAGGAACACAATTGGACGAAAAAATCTATTTTTTGGGAACTACCGTATTGGCCGACCCTATTGATACGACATAATTTGGATGTGATGCATGTAGAGAAAAATGTGTTTGATAATGTGTTCAATACAGTAATGAATATTAAAGGAAAAACGAAGGATAATTCGAAGGCCCGTATGGATTTAAAATTAATATGTAAAAGACCAGAATTGGAACTCAAAGAGTATAATGGCAAAGTACTGAAACCAAAGGCGAAGTACGTGCTCGGACCTGATCAAATAAAACATGTATGTCAATGGTTGAGACAACTAAGATTTCCAGATGGATATGTCTCTAACATTGCTCGGGCTGTGAAGATTGACGATGGACAGTTATATGGGTTGAAGAGCCATGATTGTCATATCTTTATGTAACGATTGATACCCCTAGCATTCCATGATATGTTAGACAAACCTATATGGGGGGTATTGTCTGAGTTGAGCGGATTTTTCACAACATTGTGCGCATCGGAGGTCATTGTATCAGATGTAAAGAATCTCGAGGACTCTGTCATCACCACTGTTTGTCTGTTAGAAAAGATATTTACGCCAGCATTTTTCGATGTTATGGAACATTTGATCATACATTTGCCATATGAACTAAGGGTTGGTGGCCCTGTGCAATATCGATGGATGTACCCATTTGAAAGGTATATGTTTTTTTATATTTGTCTCTTTAATGACAGATATTTAAAATTTGAAATATATATTCTTGTCAGATGCATGTTCGACCTAAAAAAAAAGGTTCGTAATAAAGCAAGAGTAGAAGGCTCTATTTGTGAGGCGTACACTTTAGAAGAGATTTCAAATTTCTCATCTATGTACTTTGAACCTCATATTTCAACACGTTACACATGCCCGCCCCGTAACGATGATGGAGAACAAGTAACTGTAGCTGACAAGCTATCGATATTTCAACAACTTGGGCATGCATTTGGTAGTTGCCGATCAAGGCTATTGACAGATCGAGAGCAAGATGCAGCACACATCTATATTCTTTTTAATTGTTCAGCGATCGACCCATACATCGAGTAAGTATATGTATATGCAACTCAATTATAAATCCTTTTATGTTCTATATGTGGATACATGGCTCGGTAATATAAGTATTTGTGGTTTGCAGACGATTTGATCTGGAGTTGCAAAGCAAAGTTTCACATCTCACTAATGCAGAAGTACAAAAAGAACGTGAAACTAAGTTTGTGGAGTGGTTGAAACAGTTGGTAAAGAAGCTAACATAAATTTTGTACTTATAAACAACACTAAGTTACTTAATTGATCGTGATCACAATAATTGTTTATGTCTGTGCGTAGGTTCGCCATGGTGATGTTAAAGATCAAGGAATATGTGATTTAGAAAATGGTCCGACCAAAGTTGTGCAATGCTACAACGGGTATATCGTAAATGGTTATCGATTCCATACAAAAGACTACGGTATAAACAAATCAACGATAAATAGTGGCGTGTGTGTCAAGGGTAGCAGCTACGGTGAAAATGAACATGATTACTACGGTGTTATAGAGGAAATAATGGAGTTGACTTACTTAGGCATGAATAACAGGGTTACGGTATTCAAGTGTCATTGGTTTGATCCAACTTTAACAAGACTCGACAAAGCTTCAGGCATTGTGGAGGTGAATCATAAATCCAGGTTTGGAACATATGAACCATTCATATTAGCCTCGCAAGCTCAACAAGTTTATTATACTTCATATCCGAGTATAAAAAAGTCAGATAGAAATGAATGGTGGGCAGTTTGCAAGGTGAAATCCAAACTATACCCCGAGTATGATCAGTTACAAGAAGATGAGTTAGCTGAAGACAGTGATTACTATCAATCAGATGATGTCTGTGACTTCGCTTATGGTCACGATGTTGCGCATGATATGCATGTCATATCTCCATTGGCTGATGAAACATTCATAGAGGAATGTGATCCAAATGATGTACCAAGTGGATGGGCAAACAATGAAGAAGAAGAAGAAGAAGAAGAAGAAGAAGAAGAAGAAGAAGAAGAAAGTCAAACTAGTGACGAGGAAGAATTCTCAAGCTAGTGAGCAAAATCTTATACTACAAACCTCTATTTAAATGCATTGTAATACTTGATGTGAGTTGTATTGCAATACTTGGTGTGAATGATTAAAAATTTTATTTCAATGTATTGTAATACTTGATACGAATGATTCGAATGCATTGTAATACTTGATGTGAATGATTTCAATTATCTGAATGTATTATAATTTATGCAATTAACGAATGATTTGAATTAGTGCAATACTTGATGTCAATGATTTGAATTATTTGAATGCATTGCAATGCTTGATGTAAATGACTTGAATGCATTGTAATACTTGATGTGAATTATTTGAATGTATTGTATGACATATGTTATTTGTTAGAATATGGTTCGTGGAGGTTATAGTGGTCGCTCATCCAGTAGTAGCCAGGCTCAACCTTCATCTTCACGGGCTCCTGTGATAGGTATATCATATAACTAATTAGATGCTTGATTAGTTCAAATGCACATTCTGAGAACTTGGTGTGTATTTTTTTACAGATGATGTTGCGCCTGTACACGACCCACCTACACCAGTTGATCGCACAAGTCAACAGCCAACACAGGAAACAGGGTCTTCTCAGGCTGGCACAAGAAGACTCATTCGAATAGTGTATATCGATAATCGACCGTAAGTATTTTGTTTTCAATTATTGCATATCTTTTAAATATTTTATATTGATATTTACTGTGTAACAATTCATGTGCAGCATGAGGTTTGAGCCACAAGAAGTAGTACGGGAGATTAGGAATTCACTTCTTCAACATCTACCAGGACCAGTTGCTCAATGGAAAGAGTACCCAAAGGAGGTATTAGACAGATTGTGGTCCTCATTCATGGTATACAGTTGTTCCTCATAGTTAATGTGTTTCATATTTAATTTATTTAAGCAATGTCTACTAACTTTCTGAAAATATTTGTAGGCTTCGAATCGCTTTGCAACTACGGTGGAAGAAAATGATGCAAGGAAGGTGTGGCAGAAGGTGGCTGCCAATCGATTTGCAGACATGCTGCACACTATGAAGACTGCAGCAAAAAAAGCATCTGGCGTAGTAGATGATCCATTACTGTGGAAGGGCCATGGTCCTATTACTATCAGGAGAGATTACTGGGATGAAATGTGCGATATGTGGGCGGGAGATGCATTTAAAAATCGCTCTGCGAAGGCTTCACAAAATCGATCGAAGATGCCCGAAGCCCATCTACACACAGGTGGATCTAAGACATTTGGGAGCCACCTAAAGAAAATGGTAACTCATCAATATATAATATTAATTTTATAAGTATTGTTGCAAATTTGTGTACTAAATCTTTTGTCATTTAACTTCGCAGGAAGCAGAAAAAGGAGGCAGTGTACCATATAAGGATGTGTTTGTAGAAACACATAAACGGAAGACCACGGGAGTCTTCGTATCAGAGAAGGCGAGAACGACAACGGTATGTATTAATTCTATTAATAATCATTGCAATATATATGCAAGTCATCATAATGTTATCATTAATTATTAATGAATACTTTAAACATTATTTTGTAGGAGGCATATGAGCAACAAATGGTAGAGCGATATGGCGAAGACGCTACTCAACATCCATCATTTGATCCTACAGCATGGGTGACTGCAGCAGGTGAACCCAAAAAAGGTCGCGTGTTCGGGTTTGGGAGTAATATGAACACTTCACCAGTTATTGGTTCTTCCAGTTACGGCTCATCAACTTCTTGCGCCGACATAAGCTCCAAGCAGCCGACTATTCTTTCCGGTGATGATGTACGCGAAATCATTAATGAATCACTGAATAACTACTTCCAATACACCGTCGCCCCCTTTCTCCGAAATGAGATCAAGGCCGCTGTTCAGGATAGGGGATCTTCGATTCCAGGTCCCTCTCAGGTATAATCACATATATAGTTTTTTTGACTGTCTTAAAGCACATCTGAGCATGGTAGAATCACATATAGAGTTTTTCTAGATGCCTTAGAACACATATGAACATGCTATAATCACATATTCAATTTTTTTACTGCCTTAGCACACATATGAGCATGATAGAATCACATATATATATATATTTAACTTTTTGTCTGTCTTAGAGCACATATGAGCATGATAGAATCACATATAAAGTTTTTTTGATTGCATTAGAACACATAAGCATGCTATAATCACATATTCAGTTTTTTTACTGCCTAAGAACACATACGAGCATATTATAATCACATATTCTGTTTTTTGACTGCCTTAGCACACATATGAACATGCTATAATAACATATAGAGTTTTTTAACTGCCTTAGAACACATATGAACATGTTATATATCATTTATGATAGAATCACATATAAAACTTTTGGCTTTGCCTGCCTTAGAGCACATATGAGCATGCTATATTCACATATTCAATTTTTTTACTGCCTTAGCACACATACGAGCATGATCGAATCACATATATAGTTTTTTGACTGCCTTAAAGCACATCTGAGCATGGTAGAATCACATATAGAGTTTTTTTATATGCCTTAGAACACATATGAACATGCTATAATCACATATTCAATTTTTTGACTGCCTTAGCACACATATGAGCATGATAGAATCACATATAGAGTTTTTTTATTGCCTTAGATCACACATGAGCACATGATAGAATCACATATAGTGTGTAATTTATTTCATTATATTTTGTTTATCAATACTGACTGTTCTTTTCTTGTGTAGGCTGCTAGCGATAATCAGGGTAGTGGAGCTGAAGGGACAGATAAAGACAATGAACAAGAAGACGCACAAAATCTTGGCGATGATTAGAGGACTGTGTTGAAGAAGTTCTATTTTTTTTATTTTTCCTAATTGTAATTGTTGAATTGTAAATAATTAAACTTCTTAGTTTTAAGGTGGAACGATTAATTATTATAGATACTTGTTATATGAATTTTTTTGTGTGGTTTGTTTTTTATTTACAGGAAATATAAATTGTACAGGAAATATAAATTGTACAGTTCTCGGTAATTAATTTTTAAATAATTTTTTTTGATTTTTTTTCGTTTTTGCGACGGATTAGCGACGAATGATTCTGTCGCTATTCATATTAATCTAGCGACGGCTTAGCGACAGAATTAAATCCGTCGCCACGCCGTGGTCGCCGTTTAGTACCGGCGGATTGGCGACGGAATATAGCGCTCGTTATTCCGTCGCAATTAGCGACGGACTTGGCGACGGAATTATTCCGTCGCCAGTTAGCGTCGAAATATTCGCGACGTAAGCATACTGTCGCCGCGTTGTCGCTAATCCGTCGCTACCATGGTTAGCGACGGATTAGCGACGGAATGTGGTCGTCGCTAATCTACTGCTTTGTTGTAGTGTTATTCTAAATCTAAATGCACAAAGAATCATGCTTGTGCAAATGCAAAGATGTATGCTCTTTTTGAAAATGTTTTGAAGAATTTCCAAATGAATCTGATAAAGTGAAGAAATAATTTCTAACTTAGAACTTAAGATTAAAGTTCTAAGTTTTTAGAATAATCAAGAGCTTTGGGAAAATAAATATGGGTTTGAAAAATGATCTTGAAACTGAGATGAGAGAAGAAAGGAAATTCCAAAGTCATAAATGGACTTTGAATTGGAAATTTGAACTTGGATGAATATTTGGAATGGAATTGAATTCTGACTTTGAAGTTTTGAATTTAGAAGGAAATATGGGTAATCTAAAGGAATTGAGAAATGGGATTGATTTGGAATTCAAGATGGAATTTGAACCCAAAGTTTTGAATCCTAAATAAAGTTCAAAATCGAATTCTGGATTTAGAACCTAAAAATAGAAATTGGATTTGAAATCTGAAATGAAAATGGAATTGGATTTTGAGAATTGGAATCAAGATGAAATTTGGATCTGAAATTTTGAATGGAATTGGATTCAAGATTTGGAATCCAAGATGAAATTTGGATCTGAAGTCTAAGATCCAAAGTAAAGTTGGGTTCTGGATCCTAAATGGATTTTGGATCTTCAATTTGAGATCCAAGATGAAGTTGGATTTTTGGATCCTAAAATGGAATTGGATCTGAAGTCTGAGATCCAAAGTAGGATTGGATTCTGGATCCTAAAATGGATTTGCATCTAAAGTCTGAGATCCAAAGTGAATTGGGTTTTGGATCCTAGAATGGAACTGGATCTGAAGTCTGAGATCCAAAGTAGAATTGGATTCTGGATCCTAGAATGGATTTGGATCTAAAGTCTGAGATCCAAAATAGAATTGGATTTTGGATCCTAGAATGGATTTGGATCTAAAGTCTAAGATCCAAAGTAGAATTGGATTTATACTTGGAAATCTGGATCTAAGATTAGGATCTAACTTTGGTTTTGGGTTTTGAAAAGTCCAAATAGGACTTTTAAAGATGGATCTAGATTTTGAAAACCCAGATTGAACTTGGGAAGGTTTGGATTTTGAGATTTAGAATCAATCTCAACTTTGATTTAAACTTGAAGAAAACTTGATTTTGAATCAGAAGATGAATCAGAAACTTCAAAGTTAAATTGAACTTTGAAATTAAATTTTGAATTGAGTGGGAAGTTTGAAGTTTGCATATAAAATGATTTTGGAATTTCAAAGTCAAATTAGACTTTGAAATTGAATTTTTTGAATCTTGAAATGAGATAGAATTGGATTTGATTTGATCTGAGAAATGAAGAAGAAGAATCACTTGGAATTTTGAAAAGGAATTTTTGAAAATATGATGCAATTCTATCCTATATGATGAATGAATTTAAATAAGTTGAAATTGGATTTGAAAATTATATTTCATTATTCAAATGAATTTAAATAAGATTAATGATATAATACACTCCTGGCTATGGTCATTGAATGTATTATATAATAGTCATATCTAAATTCAAATGAAGGATAAAATACCTTTTTGGTGCTTTTATAGAATTTAAAATGAAATTAACCTTCAATATACCCTAGCTATGGCCATTGGTATAGATTTTGAGTTAATTTTAAGTTAAATTCTGATAAAAGAAGAAAATATTTAAGGAAAATATGATGAATTTTGAAAGTGGATCCAGTGGTATTTCATAAAAGATAAAAATACCAAGTCTTGTCTACATCCCGACTATGGCCGTTGATGTAAATCATCAACTTAGGATTAATTTACCTCTTACGAAATGGTGCACGTGCCATTCATGTTTCACCATTGTGAGAATTTTGAGGAAAATAAAAGATAATAATGAGACAAGTGATATTTACATCCATTCTAATTCTAAAACTGGAAATTTAGACATTATTATTAACACTAGCTATTACAACTACGATTTCTAAGATAAACACTTTCTATACATTTCCTGCAAAATAAAGTTAGTATTGAGAATATTTGACGAAGAGGAATGGAAATGTAAGGTGTAACTGATGAGATACCCCTGTAACTGTTTTGTACAGATGAAAATACAAATGCATTGTTTTAATGATAAAACATTCATTGGGATGGAATGTTAGGCTAAAATGTATACGTGATACCTTAAAATAAAGGAGAATGAACATATTATGACGCCATCAGCAGGATGTTACTCAAAACACCAGCTGATCCTGGGATGAAATTTCAATGAGCAAGCTTCTCCTTTTCTCTTGTGGTGGGCAAGCAATGTGATTAGCACCAAAATTCATTGGTATTAAATCAATCTTAAAAATACGTGGCCATCAACTCCATATCAAATAAATAGAGAATGTATGCACATCACAACACATATTTCCAAATAAAACAGTAAAGCCTATATATCAATTAAGTACCAAGGTTCTTAACACCACATTCTGAGCAAGACTTGGAGGTTACTTGTAAATAGGGAATTCCATATTCATCGCAGAACTGTGCCTGAATAGTTGACAACACATGCAAGTGGGCAGCGGTATATGTTGTAGATAATAAAATCAGGGTACTGCTATACAGCAGGAAGGTGTTGTGAAAAATCTGAGATACACAGGTTTCAAGGCATCATATAAGTGGAATCCAGATGACCAATATTGAACAGCTGGAGTGATCTTCAATCAAGAATAACACTTTGATGAATATAGATTTACACAATTGACTTGGACAAACTATCTAAGAAATGGGGACAATCCAGTTCTTGCTGAGCCACAACTCAATGGATGATGGGGTTCCCTTTGACAAAATAGTAAAATATAACCACAAAATCTGATGTTAGGAAATAATTTCTAAGATATAATTAATTTCAAAGCTGTGTGACTTCCACAAGGCATCAGACCAGGAAACACGATATTGTCCTTACAGGGTAGAAAGAACAAATTTACACAAGGATACAAAAAAAAAAACCACACGAACTATACTTACTCTTATGGCTGGGCAGATGCAATAGTCAGAGTCCATTTAACAAAATATACAGTATAGTGGGAAATCAAATCTAAGATTGATCATATTTATGCTAAAAAAAAATGTCATACCTGGGATTTTGTCAGGGGACAACATCATGTGAAAATTTGCAGTTATTACCCTTGGATTCAGAGGGTAGCGAGATCTAAAGAGATGATCTCTTTGTCGGCTGAATGGCCTAGATGGCTAACCTTGTGACTGCAGTATTGGCGCCCGCAATTTTGAAGCAGGGGATGTAAATGGGGAAGACAGTGTGGGATTCAAGATGTAGTAGATCTGAAGTAGAAAATACAACATATGGACAATGTACCAAAGGGTGGATATCCCTCCTTTACTATCATTCAAACTGACAATCCCACATAACCGAGGATGATCCTTCACTGTTATCCGATCTAACAATGCTCAACAAATATTAGACGTGACTAAAAAAAAAATCTGGTGATATTAAAAAGAAAATAAGAGACGCACAGATGATAAGATGCTGTCACGATGCCAAGATGATCTAAACATGTAGGTGAAGGCATTCTAAAAAAAAATAACGATATGAACCATAGGCAATGAATCCTAATGGCTAATCATGCAAAAATACTTGAATGAAATTCTCAGAGGGAGCATAAATACAAGAAAGCATCGAATGATATAAAAAAAAATGTAATTGCAGGAATAGAAAAACACAAACTACAGGAAAAGCAATAAGGGGAAGGCCCTATGTTGAATCGATGAAGGCATGTTATAATAGATAAAAGTAAGAATAGAACAATCAGAGTATAGACAGATTAGTTGAGGGGAAGAAAGATACATTTACTTACCTGTGATTGCAGGGACATCTCTCCCGTGTGTTGCCGCCGGGAATTGATTTTCTTCAGATGAACCAATTGCTGCTACAGGGTGTTGATTGACCCCTTTTATTGGAATGAGTAGAACCAGGGAAAGTTATTTCAATTTTCACAATGTCTGAAGGAATCTTATGGGAGCTCATTGGCTGTACTTTGTTCCTTTCCCTGGATTGCTTTGATGGGGGAGTTCCAGTTCATTTGCAGTTACCAATTCGTATGATGTCGATAACAGGGAAGTTGTGATTTCATGAATTCGTTATTCTATTGAAACACATATTAAAACTCATTCACAAATCGGCTATAATTTTCCCTCAAAGATCAAGGTTACTGGTGGCAGGGTGCTGCCCAAAGAGCATTGAACATGGTCCAGTCACATAGCTCTTCACGCTGTGGGGTTGACAAATACTCAACGATCGAGGTCGAACAACCTCCAATACAAATAGAAAGATGTAGAAGCTAAGTACAGAATGTAAACTATATGTAGATGGTGCTGTATTATAGATGAGTGGACTTTCAACGTGGTGATGATGACAATACTATACATGCCAAAGGTAAGAAATAACAGGGAAAAAAATGAATGACCCACGATGAATCAAATATCATCAAAAGCAAAGCAATTAACAGAAATATAACAGGGAATTGAGTTGAGGAACAACAGTCAAAATAATATGAGATATATATATTGAAATTGTGACAAGCAGGATGGCTATAGGATAGGGGATGAACAGATTATGGAATCACACGAAAAGGGATACATAAATTCCAAAAAAAAAGAAAAAGAAAACAACAGAAGGACAACATGAAAACATGCGCTGAGAAAGAATTCAACAAAATAAAAGAAAATTAAATAAAAAAAAAAAGAGAAATGGAACTGACCAGAACATGGATAGATTAACAAAATGGGATTGAGAAACAGTAATAACGTAATAATTGAAATGAAAGAAAAAGGAAAAGGGGAATCACCATGAAATTAAAAGATCAGAATGGTAGAGATGAAGTGCATACCGAAAATCAAAGAGTGAGAAAAAGGGGAATATGAATTGATTACAGAGAAGCTAATCATAAGAGCAAAAATGAAAATATAATCAGTAAAAGGAAATACGTATATAAAATAAAAGGAAGGTGTTGGAATCTAAGGATTCCCATCCATATTGCATAAGAGAGGGGCCGACGTTGCTATGAGCAAGCCCGCACGCTCGATAATGCGTTTATGAAGGCCCAAAATAGGAAAAGCGGAAGCAAATGAGAAGGTAAAAAAAGGCAGGGGTTATTACAGGATGCTTGATCAGGAAAAGGAGAAAGTGTAGGCGGCCTCCGCCGATTGACGGATGAGTGCCGATGGATGATGACTCTAACCAACCGAGTAGAGAGTCCAGTGGCTGATGAGACACGATGATATGTGGCTTATGTAGGGGTTCTGAAGGCTTCCTTCAGCTATTCAGGGGAAAGCCAGGGGATATTTCACGATTACCTGGGAGGTAGGCTCAACCGTAGGTTAATTGCTTGAGATTCTTGCAAGGGAGGCCGACTTTCTTCAGCTTACTTTTGTTTTTGCAGAATTTTGCTAGAGTATTAAAAGGGGTCTCTTCAGTAGAGAGGGGAAACGCCCGAGAGAGGAAGCAAAAGACAGATGGAGAAGAGGGAATTGAGAAGAACACGATGAGGAGGTGAAAACGGATCCTTGAAAAGGGGCCCCTGGGTGTCTTTTTAAGGGAAATCAAAAAGCCTCCAGAAGGAGAGGCTGTTAGGCATCGACGGTGGATGTAGGGGGTGCGATGGATGGTTTGAGGATGAGGAATGGAGGTTGTTGCGGCTGGAAGCCATCCGTGAAGTAGGCGATTAGGGTTTCTGAGGGAAAACCCTGAGAAAAATCGGGCGAGAGAGGGAAAAGGGAGGGTTTCCCTAAGCTTTTGTTTTGTGATTTTTTTCGTTTTCCCAAAAGAAGGCTCTCTTAACAAAAAAATTCATAACAATGGTTAAGAAAATTATTTTTTTAGAAAAATTGATTTTAAAAAGTTTAAACTTGTTTGTTTTTCTCGTAATTTTTCCAATTTTTTTGGTTTTTTGCGTTATTTTTCCATTTTTTGTATTTTTATAATAAAATCCTACAATTTGTGAGAAAATAAAGATTAAAACTAATTTTTTTGTGTTTTTGCAAAAATATTTACAAAATGGAACTTTTCTGAGAATTTTAAAAGTCATTTTGAGAAAATTTCTTCAGAAATGGGTTTGGATCCAGATTTTGAGAAAATATGGATTTAAATACTGGATTCGGATCCAGAATTAATTTTGGATATAGCCTTATGGAATTTAATTCAGAGAATCTGAAGAATGACTAAAATTTAGTTTTGAAATCGCTTTGATTTTCTCAGAGGATGGAATTAGGGGCAAAAAGGGTCATTTTGCAAATCTTTGAAAAATTTGGGGTGTTCACACATTGTCTTTGTAATTAGTGTTTATTGATTAATAAATTAAATTTCTTAGAAATAATTGAGTAATTCTTGTTCCATGTGGATTCGACCCGTACTTACCACTTCGTGGAAAGTCGGTTATTTACTTTTGGTTGACGATTTTCCAAAGATTTTATTGAAAAATATTGTTTTAAAAATACCACTTCCAAAATATCAACCAAATTTTGGCGCCGTTGTCGGGGAACGGCGAATTACTTATTTTATTTCTTAGATTTTGATTTATTAATCTGTTTAGTTAGTTAATTAGTTGTTTTATTTTCTAGTTAGTAGGATTAGTAAGTGAATATAGGATTAACATAGTTAGCAAATATAGGATTCACGTACTGTTTTCTAGGATTCACTTTATATTCATTCTGCAATGAGCGATTAGACAGGTGGGTTTTAGAAAAACTTAGTTTGTGATTTCCTGTATTTTTCTCTTTCAGTAAAGTAGAATAGTTTACTTTGTTATTTCAGTTACTTAGTAGATAGTTCTGACATAGATAGTTTAGCATATTTGCTTATTAGTGCCTTGATTTGTGTTATTTACATTTTAGTACCTGTCTTAGTTTTAGTTTTAGATTTAGGTCGTGTGCTTACATCTGGTCTTAGTACCAGTGTATGCAGGGGAGACGAGCTCTAGGAACCCCATTACATCCATTTGTTGACAACCTAGAGAGGATTTTACATTCTCCTTGAAGTTCGACAATAATAGCTGATATGGATCCTCCACCTCCACCCCCAGTTCATCCACGTCCTCTGCGAGAATACTTCATTCCCACAGAATATGTCCAGGCATCTTGCGTTCAAAGACCCGATGTAGGAGCGCCTCACTACGAGATTAAGGCCAGCATTATTCAAATGCTCCCTTCTTTCTATGGCCTTAGTTACGAGGATCCCTACCGACATTTAGATGAATTCCTCGAGATCTGTTCTACTGTAAAGATACAGAATTTCGACGATGATGCTTTGAGGTTGACCCTATTTCCGTTTTCATTGAAGGCCAAGGCCAAGTATTGGCTAAAGTCCTTAGATTCTGTAGAGATAGGGTCCTAGGATCAGTTACAGCAGAAGTTTCTTAGGAAGTATTTTCCCATTGGTCGTACAAACCAATATCAGCGAGCCATCACTAGCTTTTCAGAGCTAGATGGTGAGCACTTTCATGAGACCTGGGAGAGAATGAAGGATCTCCTCAGGAAGTGTCCTCATCATCAAGTGCCAAGATGGCAACTGGTGTAGAGCTTTTACGATATATTGTCTGACAGGAATCGTCAGATGATCGACTCTTCATGCGAAGGACATTCATGTTGAAGAGCGAGGATGAAGCATGAAGGTTATTTGATACATTGGCCGAGAATTCTCTCCACCATGCTTCGAGCTCTTATTCGAAGAGAGCCACACCCAGCACTCAGAAGAAAGCTTGTGTTCTTGAGATTGGTCCATCTACTGCACTACAGTGCAAGGTAGACATGATTGCTCAGAAGCTGGACCAGCTTCTCTCAGGACCACCCACTACTCAGCAGGTGTGTACTCTGTGTGCCAATCGAACACATGATATTACTGAGTGCCCTTTGGCAGTTCAGTACCCTGAATTTGTTCAAAAACAAGTTCAGGCAGCTCAGAGTTACGTCAGACCGCAGAACAACCCATTCTCATCTACATATAATCCGGGTTGACGAACCATCCCAATTTTTCATGGAAGAATCAACAGTCTTTCATGAAGATGCCTACATCCTCTCAGCCAGCTCGGCCGCCATCTTTTTCTCAAACATTTCCGAGGCCGAGCTATTCTCAATCTTCTCCCTCATTTACTCCCCCGATTCCGCAGGAGTCTGCCCAGCAGACATCTTTTGAGGAGAGACTTCTCCAGGCATTCCAAGAGGTGAAAACCTCTAATCAGAATGTCATCGAGAAGTGTAGTCAGATCTTGAGCTCACATACGCAGTCCATTGCGAAGTTAGAGTCGCAAAAGGGACAGTTAGCGGAGGCTATCAGTAGGAGACCCGAGGATACATTGTCGAGCCAGGCTATCATGAACCCGAAGGGCAAGGACCAGATGACCGGAGGCCTGTTTCATGCTGAGTCACAGCAGCAGGCCAAATCTGTTATGGCCCTGAGGAGTGGACATGAGTATCATGTCGAGAGCAGAGATAGTAGAGATGATCAAGGAGCCAGAGACCAGTGTTTCACCTTCGTCGGCTCAGCCATCATTACCATCCCCGTCCCCATCATCACCATCATCATCATCATCTTCATCCTCAGTGCAGAAGGATAGGAGTGAGCCTTCTCACAAAGAGGAGGAACCACCCGCGTATATTCCCCCGCCACCCTATCCCAAAGCATTAGAGTCTTCCGGATTCAGAGGGAAGCAGGGCACGAAGATCCAGGGCATGCTTGACATCTTCAACCATGTGTAGATCAACTTGCCTTTGCTCGATGCGATTCAGCAGGTGTCGGCTTATGCCAAATTCCTTAAGGAACTCTGTACGCAGAAGAGGAAATCCAAAGAGAGAGTTCCTAACAGGGTCCATCTTACTAAGCAGGTGAGTTCAGTACTTCAGCATCAGACACCACCAAAGCTCAAGGACCCTGGAGCCTCTATCATTGCTTGTACTATAGGGAACATCCGGATAGAACGCACATTGCTGGATCTTGGAGCAAGCGTGAACATTCTGCCCGAGTATTTCTTTGATTCTTTTGGGCTAGGAGAGATGAGATTGACTCCTATTACACTTCAGCTGGCAAATCGTTCTGTCAAGGTACCGAGAGGTGTCTTGGAGGATGTGCTAGTTAAAGTGGATGATTTTTATTTCCCCGTCGATTTCATTATTCTTGATATGGAAGGTGTAGACAGCTAGCACCAGACTCCGATCATTTTGGGCAGACCATTCTTGGCGACTGCCAATGCATGCATCAACTGTAGGACCGAAGCCATGGATTTCTCATTCGGCAACAGGAAGGTCAAGCTAAATATTTTCAATGCCGCTATGGGACCAGCAGGAGACATGGACTGCTTCCATGTAGATATTGCACAGGAGTTAGTGGAGGAGCAACCCGAGTTGTACATTACTGAGGATCCGTTAGATCTGTACCATATAGAGAAAGATAGTTGTATAGTTAGCTTAGATGTGTCTAGAGTGTCGTCAGAAAGATCACCTTGGAGATCTATCATTGAGCCTCTCCCACCACTTGCGGAGTCCCCCGCCAAATCTTCGATCGAGTCTCCTCCGAAACTTGAGTTGAAATCCTTACCGGATTCACTCAAGTATGCATATCTCAGAGATGATAAGACTCTGCCTATGATCATCTCGTCCCTGCTCACTAAAGAGCAGGAGCAGAGATTGTTGACTATTCTACGAGAGCACAAGGCAGCGATTTGCCGGGGAGTTGCTGATTTGAAGGGGATTGATCATTCATTCTGCATGCATAGAAGGTTAAATCCCAACATGAAGAAAGTGGTGAAGAATGAGGTGGTGAAGTGGTTGGATGACGAAATTATCTACCCTATTTCTGATAGCCAGTGGGTCAGTCTGATTCAGGTTGTTTCGAAGAAGTCAGGACTCACTGTTGTGAAGAACGAGAAGAGTGAAAGAATTTCGATGAGGACCACTACAGGATGGCGAGTCTGCATTGATTATAGGAAGCTGAACGTGGCAACTAGGAAATATCATTTCTCGTTGTCGTTCATTGATCAGATATTAGAGAGACTCGCAGGACAGAGCTACTATTGCTTTCTAGATGGGTATTCAGGATACAATCAGGTAGTTGTTCATCCTGACAACCAGGAGAAGACGACATTTACATGTCCTTATGGCACCTTTGCGTTCAGACGTATGTTGTTTGGGCTCTGCAATGCCCCGACAACTTTTCAGAGGTGCATGCTTGCTATCTTCTCAGACATGATAGATGATGTGATGGAGGTTTTCATTGACGATTTTTCAGTGTATGGCTCTTCATTTGAAGATTGCCTCCAAAAACTTACTCGAGTTATGAATAGGTGTGCGGAGACAAATCTTGTCCTGAGTTGGGAAAAGAGCCATTTTATGGTCCAGGAGGGGATTGTGCTTGGACACATTGTGTCCAAGAGAGGCATTGAGGTTGACAGAGCGAAGGTGGAATCCATTTCTCGTTTGACTCCACCTACCACTGTGAGGCAGATTAGGTCATTTTTAGGGCATGCGGGTTTTTATAGGCGGTTCATAAAGGATTTCAGCAAAATCTCTCGACCGCTTTGTACTTTATTGGAGAAGGACCAACCCTTTGTTTTTAGCGAGGATTGCATGAAGGCCTTTGAGATTCTCAAAGAAGCCTTGATTACTGCACCCATTCTGAGACCTATGGATTGGACTCTCCCATTTGAGATTATGTGCGATGCTTCTGATTATGCTATGGGGGCTATTTTAGGACAGTGCATTGATAGGAAGCCCTATGTGATTTACTACGCAAGTAGAACTTTGTCTGATGCTCAGATGAATTATACCACGATAGAGAACGAGCTACTTGCTGTAGTATTCACATTGGACAAGTTTAGGTCCTATTTGCTCGATTCGAAGGTGGTTGTCTATTCTGACCATGTTGCATTAAAATATTTGTTGAATAAGAAAGACACCAAACCGAGACTCATTCGTTGGGTTATACTACTACAGGAGTTTGATCTCGAGATTCGAGATAAGAAGGGAAGCGAGAATGTAGTAGCAGACCATTTGTCTAGACTGATCGTGGAGACCACGCAGGATCAGAGGCCGATCAGTGATTCTTTCCCCGACGAGCAGATCATGTCAGTCAGAACATCGCAGTTACCCTGGTTTGCGGACATTATGAACTATCTGGTTTCACGACAGATACCTGAGCATTGGAACAAGAATGAGCGTGAGAGATTCTTATCTCAGGTGAGGCACTATTATTGGGATGAACCAGAGTTGTTCCGATATTGCGCAGACCAGATCATTAGGAGATGTGTGCCGGAGGAGGAGTACGAGTCCATTTTGAGTTTTTCCCATTCGTTAGCATGTGGAGGGCATTTTAGCAGTAAGAAGACGGCTGCAAAGGTTTTGCAGTCTGGATTTTATTGGCCTACACTCCACAGGGATGTGCATGAGTTTTGTAGGAGATGTGTTAGATGTCAGCAGATTGGGAACATGTCCAAGAGGGACATGATGCCCTTGCTTCCGATTTTGATTGCCGAGATTTTTGATGTTTGGGGCATTGATTTCATGGGACCATTTCCGCCTTCATTCGGAAATTTATACATTCTTGTGGCGGTTGATTATGTGTCCAAGTGGGTCGAGGTTGTGACAACCAAGACCAATGATCATAGAGTGGTGCTTAAGTTCATTAAGCACAACATTTTCAGTCGTTTTGGTGTGCCACACTCGATGATTAGCTATGGTGGCAAGCATTTTAGGAATATACAGATAGCTTCTCTGCTGAGAAGATATTCTGTCAATCATAGACTCACCACACCGTATCATCCACAGACCAGTGGATAGCTAGAGGTGTCAAATAGGGAGATTAAGCGGATTTTAGAAAAGACAGTTCGCCCGGACCGCCGGGATTGGTCTCAGCGCTTAGATGATGCACTTTGGGCATATAGGACTGCATTTAAGACTCCCATTGGCATGTCCCTGTATCGCCTTGTTTTTGGGAAAGCATGCCATCTTCCTGTCAAGCTGGAGCATAGAGCGTATTGGGCCATCAAGAAGTTGAATTTTGACCCCGCCCAGGCTAGCAAAGCGAGAGCACTGCAGCTCTCAGAATTAGAGGAACTCAGGAATGATGCATATGAGAATGCCAAGTTATACAAAGCTCGCACTAAAGCATTTCATGATAAGCACATTTTCAAAAAAGTGTTTGAGTCAGAGCAGAAAGTTTGGCTATACAATTCTCATTTGCATTTATTCCCAGGAAAATTGAGATCCAGATGGACAAGACCCTACATCGTGAAAGAAGTGTTTCCACATGGAGTAGTCACATTATTCGATCCTATGACCCAAGGTACATTCAAGGTTAATGGGCAAAGACTGAAGCCCTACATTTCAGATTCCTTGCAAAATGGTGAGTGTGAGATAGTGCATCTCACGAAGGCATAAGGATTCGACCAGAGGGATGTATCATATATACATTAGTGTTGTTTTTCATTTCAGTATTTTTCTTTATTTCAATATTTCATTTCTTATGTGCTGACATTTGTTTTTTATTTATGCAGGATGAATCTAACACTTAGTGCATGAGAATGAGTTACCAGGTACAGGGCAGAGTTTTCAGAGCAAATATTGACCAGATAAGCAGAAAAATATACAATCAGATATGCATAAGATGCTGCAAAGTCAAGTCAATCAAATTCAGAAGCCCAACACAGATCAGGTTGTATCTATCATTTCTCCCATATTCATTTTCCTGTCTTCTAGTGTGCATTTGCATTGCATTTTTACATATTTTGTATGCCACTAGGGACAGTGTCATTAAAGCATGGGGGGTGGTTTAGATGCACACTAAAAAAAATTTTATATGTCTGGTAGCTAAAGTAGGCATTTGGGAACAAGTTGTAGCATATATGATTGTTTTGGCATAATCTAACAGTTTAGAAATTTTTAAGCCCCATGTAAAAGTTTTTTCTGAACTGATTCAAATAGAGTAGTGATTTATGAGAAAATTCAAAGAAAAGATAGTATTTGATTGTTAGAAAATTTTGAATCACTTTAGTATAAGTATGCACAGTATGTTTTGTGAAAGAAATAAGCAATGGAAAGATGTTTTTGAAAAATGAGCTTAAAAGAATAGAGCTACATTTAGTTGTTGATGTCTTCGTGAATAGAGCTACATTTAGTAGTGGAACTGAGACACGAGATGAAGTGTTTGAGTCTCTTGATGAAAAGGATAACGAAGGAGAGCATCCTCTTGTCTAGTCGATATCTGTGGCCTTTGTAGTTCGAGTAAGTAGAATATGAAGGGTGTTTTACACCTAGTGCCCCAAAGCCAGCTGGTTTGGGAGCCATCGGTTCGAAAGCTTGTTACATGGACTGCATAGAAAGCCTAAGAGATAGAGACATTGCACATGACGAGAGGAAGACTATACGTAAACTATTAGAATAAAAGGTCTAGTGACTAGAGCAATTAAGTCTGAGGGATACTTTGTATCTAGTGCCCTAAGGTCGTGTTTTCGTCGCGAAATTTTTTTCCTGTCTTCCCCTTTCTTGCGGAAGAGAAAGGGGGAAACGCTTTCGCGCTTCAAACTTGACCGGATTTTGGAAATTGTTTTGAAATACTCGCCTCCATTTTGAAAATTGCGGGAAAATCCATGGGATGGGGCTCGACCTGTCGGTACGAGGTTCGACCGTTCCTGCCGCCTTTAACAGGGGTAATCGAACCAAGGACCAAAATTGTGCTTGACTTAGTTAAACCATCGAAATTGTGTTCTGTCCTAAATGCACAGAGAATTCAGGCATGTGCTATGAGATTTTGGAAAATGAAAGTAGGAAAACATGATGTATGCTTGGAAATATTTGGAGTGGAAAAACATTTCTCAGGAAAAAGGTGAAAGTCAATTTCTCAGGAAACTCAGATGAAAAAAAAGGTTTTTGAAATCACAGGAAAGTTCATAAAGGTGTGGGAAAATCAGGAATAGTTGAAAATCCTGGAAAAATAGAAGTGATTCTTGAGAAAAAGGTGAACATTTGAAAAGGGAAACACTTATCAGGAAAACTTGGACTTTGAGAATTTTCTTAGGAAAATGATGGAAAATTTATAGGAAAACTCATTGGAGAGGAAATTCAAAACTTGGGAAATTGAAATCCTGGAAATTTTACCCTTGAAATACTTGGAAATCGATTTTGATCTTGGAGAAAGGTTGGAAAACTCTTTTGAAGCTCTTAAGAAAATAACATTTTCCAGGGGAAACTGTGGAAAAACTTGACTTGGGAAAACTGATTTTGGAAAATTCTTAGAGTTTCTTGAGAAATCAATTTTCTTGAGAATGAAATTTTCTTAAGAAAATCATGAGAAAACCAAGGATTTCATGATGCAAATGATATGAGTGAATGAATGCACTTTGAAAGATTTTCTAAGAAATTTGTTGGAAAAATGTGTATTAAGTCAAAATAAATCCTTCACATATTCTGACTGTGGCCATGAATATGTTCAGAGTTTAATTGATTTAATGCACAATACTTTGAAATTATTAGAAATATGATGTGCATTTTAAGATAGCCTAAGAGTGTAGGCTCAATGTGACTAGTAGAAAGATGATGGATCTGGGTCTCGTCCATATTCCGACTAGGGCCGTAAATATGGATTCCACCGAGTTCATCAACTCCCTAAGAGTTGGTGCACGTGCCATTTGTGAACATCCATAGTGCTTTTGAAATAAAATGCATGAATCATATAAGCAGGATATTGCATAAATTCAAACTATATGATATGCATCCTAGTCTAAGCAGGAAATTAAAATCTTATTCCAAAATTTACATTATTACATCACTAAATAAATGAAATAAAAGAGATTGCAGACTGCAGCTCCTTCCTTTGAATGTCCCTGCCAAGCTTGAAATGGGGTTAGCTCAAATATGTGGGTTTTTCCAAGACTTTCCAATAATATTATGAAATTATTGGATTTAATTGGATATAAACCCTATTTTCATGCTTCCTTGATATTTGAAATGATGAAAATGCAAGAAATTCAGTAGAATATAGTTTGAAATTCGAAATTGGGGTCAAAATGACCAAAATACCCCTAAAATTAAAGTTATACCTTTAAAATCAGGGTTTTTTGAAGGAAATTTTGATAAAATTGAGATTTTGAAATTCAAATTGAATCAAATGATGATGAAATGCAGTAAGAGACATAATGACATGCTGCTAAACACATTAAGACTGTAAAATCAGAATTTGACATATTGCAATTTATCCAAAATAACGAATTTCGCTTGTTTTTCGCTTGGATCCGGGTCCTGCGGGACCCTGTTTTGATATTATGGCTAATCCAAACCTCAAATGGATTCCAAATTGCACCAAATTCGGTATGCAGCATCTACTTACTCTGATAAAAGCCTATAATGCTAAAAATCACGAAATGATATGATTTAAATGCTAAAATTTAAAGGAAATCCTAAAATAGTGGATTTTGCCTATGGATACGAACCAAATGCAATGCTTAATATGATAATGCAAGATTTACACCATAAAAACTTATGATATTTTGCAGACTGTTAAAAGACTTGAAATGGAAAATTTTTGGTTTTTACATCCTCGGGATTTGAGCCATGGTGGGTTCAATAACAGGGATTTAGTTCTGACAGAGGTAAAAATCACCCTAATCTGATGTAAAATGCCACAAAAATAGAAAACAGCCATGGAAATTTATGATATTTAAAAGAGCTACTCACGACACCTACATGAACAACTTTCATGTTCATGACTTTGGCATTTGATCAACAGAAACATTTATAAAAATATAACTTTTTAATCCTAAATTGACAGAACAGACAAATGTAACAAAACAGAAGACTGACAAGAAAAATCCGAAGCAGGTATCAACACTGTTCTAAAAATCGCATGCTTTCAGATGCAAGCATAAGACACCTCAGACATAACTTTCACTTTTTACAGTTTTGGATTTGAAGCAACACACAAAGACAACCCATCGACCTAAGTCGATCCAAAGTCTCAGAGGCCTAAATCAGGCTCTGACACGTGTCCCGCATTCTCGGATTTTTTTCAGACATTAACAAAAATCAGAAAACTCTGAGAAAATCATGTAACAAACTAGACATTCTCCCGAGTTCAGAACAGATTTCGGATCAAAAATTGGATCTCCCATGAGGGAGATCCCGATTTTACAAGTCGGCAAATGATTTTTGAAACGCATCCCGGGTAACAAAACCCGACTTACCATTTGGAATGTTTACCACAGTAAACATATTCAAATGCTTCCGAATTTTTGGCACAATTCTAGGGACACCGAAGGTCGCATTTCGTGATTTTTTTGGGATTTGTAATAAAAAATAAATGCATGAAATGACGTGTGGACTGACTGACAAAAACAGAGAACTACTGAAAATGAACAGAATTGAAATAAATGCTAAATTAATCCTAATTAATTCATGAAACATGCTAAATTGATGAAATAAAATGCAAATTAAATTTAGCTAAATGCATGAATGTTAAAAATCATCAAAGAAGCATAATTATATATTTTTATATATGTCGTTCCATGAGAATAGCTCAATCCATCTCTCGGATGAGCTCTTTCTTCAAACGACTCCCGAATCGAATTATGAAATCAAATCAAGAGGAAAAGAGGTGCACCTTGCTTCGTTATGCAGCGTAGAAGCTCTTGAAAGGGGCGGCTATCACGAGCTCCGTTCGTCCTTCGCTCCAGGCTTCGAATGGTTCACCAAAATCGACCCACTACACCTTCTTCACTGAGCCAAAGGGGGCGTGAATTCCAAAGTGCAAAAATCGGATTCTCAAGAAGGCTAGGTCGAATTTTCAAGTTCACAAGAGTTCTCAAAAGATGGTCTCCCTATGCTGGGCGTGGAGCCTTATTTTTATAGATTTTCTAAAAAAAATTGAATTTCAAACAGGCTCAATCTGAGCCCTCCATGTGGCGCCATCTCAGGGGTGCTATTTTGATTTTTGAGAAAATAAAAATTGAGAATTTTGTGGGTGAGACACCTCAGCAGGATTTGAAATTTTTCAAAATTTGGTTTGCTTGATTTTCTCTGCAGGAAGCTCCCAGATGGTGCCACCTCAGAGGGTGCTACCTGGGGTTTGAAATTCAAAATTTGCCTTTTGTAGGGAGCCCTCAGGTGGCGCCACCTCATGTGGCTATTTTTATTAAAAAAATAAAATAAATAAAAGAAAGGAAGCCAAGTGGGGCTCTGGATTGGCGCCACCTCAAAAGGTGTTCTGAGGTGTAAAGCTGGAAACAGTAGGAGCATGCCATGTGGCGCCATCTCTGGAGGCTCTTGACATGTGTCAGAAGGACAGGAGTGGAGGAAGCAGGCTGTGCCACCTCAGAGGAATTCAAATTCTACTTTTCTGCAGGAAAGGAGAGGCTGACATGTGGCATTTCCTCAGAGTGGCTCCTACGATGCCATGTGGCAGGAGAACATGAATGGAGGAAGCAAAATGCACCACCTCAGAGGCGGGGTTTTCTACTTTTTCTGATGCAGGGAGGTTTGGACATGTGGCAGACAAGTGTCAGCTGTCTGGAGAGGCCTTCTCAAATGACGCCACCTCAGAAGGTGAATTTGAATTTCAAATGGAGGTTGGCTCTAGAGGAATGATGGATGGACATGTGGCACCACCTCAGGGTGGCCCCTACAATGCCATGTGGCAAGAGGGAGGAAAAGGAGGAAAAGGGACACGTGGCACCATCTCACACAAAATAGAAAAGGTGAAGTTCAAGATTTGTGCCACCTCAGCCTGGAGTTTGAATATTTGAATTCTAGCTTTCTCTAAAGGAGACAGAAAATGACATGTGTCCTCTACTTTTTCTAAGAAGAGCAGAGAATGACATGTGTCAGTCTGCTTTTTCTGAGAAGATCAGAGAATGACACATGGCATTTGCTTTTTCTGAGGAAATGAGAGATTGACATGTGTCCTCTGCAGGAGACACTTTCCAAATGGCGCCACCTCAGAGGAGACAAGCCTACTTTTCTGGAGGAAGCTAGGAGTGACACGTGTCTCCTACTTTTCTGAGAAAGGTAGGGAGAGACATGTGTCAGGCTACTTTTTCTGAAGGAGGGAGAGGTTGACATGTGTCCTCTGCAGGAGACACACTTTAAGTAGCGCCACCTCAGTGGAGACAAGCCTCCACTTTTTCTAGACAGGACAACCTATGACACTTGGCATCTCCTGGTGTTCTTTGAAATGACACATGGCGCATGATAGGATACTAACACATGGCAGATAAATGGGATGACATGTGGCGGCTTCTTAAGGTAGCCCCACACTGACACTTGGCACGGAAATGGGAGGAGAGAGAAAAGACAAGTGGCACCAATCCAGGGGACAAGGCTCCTATATTTTTGGGTTTTTCAAAATTCAAAATTTCAAAAGAAAAGCTTGTGTGACACCACCTCAGTGTGGGTCCCACATTGCTTCTTTATTGAAATAAGGATAAAACAACAACTTCTTTTTGGAATTTTCATAAAATCTGGACTAATGGGTAAAACAGGAATTTTTGGAAAGAGTTGGCCCTGTAGGGCGATTTTGTAAAAGAATGATAGTTGCAATAGCTAAAAAAAGGCAAAATCTGAGTTGAAGTGGCTGAAATCCATATTGAAAACTATCCATATTATTTTTCTGAGGACATATTTTGAAATTCAGAGCCCTGGGGGTAAAATGGGAAGAATTGATAATTTTAAAGACCTAGGGTTTTGAAATCAATTTTGAAAACAATTGAAATTCTAATCTGGATTGAAAATTTTGAAATCGAGAGTTCTGGATCTCGAAATGACATGCTGTGCAATGCAGTGATATGAAATGTTCATGCAATGCTATGCAATGACATATTTTATGAAATGCAATCATGAACCAGGATTTGGAGATTCCCATCTTCTGTCAGGAACAAAATTTTAAACATCTGAGCTAAAATAGAGGAATTTTGAGAGTTGCAGATGAAATTTAGACTTTTGCAAGATCCGGGCTCAGAAAATGACCATTTTGCCCTTCGACGATTTCAAAAAGGCTGGATGATGATGCTTGGTGAAGATGTCGGGGAGGTGAGTGAAAATTTGGGGTGTTTACAGATGCCCCTCTTTGCTACTAAGCCGGCTTGTGGCCGAGCTTAGTGGCAAAGAAAAACACACCAAATTTGGGCTATATAAAAAAAATGCCCCAATTAGAAGGATCTGACTAGGTGTGAGGAAATTAGCCCGAGGAAGATGGTAGATATGAAGCGAAGAATGAAGAGAAAAGACTCACTCTGTAAGAGTGAACTTCAGGTTTTATGCCCTTAACCTGGATGGGACAAAAATACCTCGCTTGGAACGAAGCTCAGGTTTGACCCTTGACCTGATTGGGGAATGAAATATCTCATCGAAATGAGACTCAGGTTTGTACCCTTAACCTGATCGGGCGGAAAATGAAGTACCTCTTTGAGTGAGGCTTAGGTTTGTACCCTTATCCTGATCGGGCGGAAAATGAAATACCTCTTTGATTGAGGCTCAGGTTTGTACCCTTATCCTGATCGGGCGGAAAAATGGAATACCTCTTTGAATGAGGCTCAGGTTTGTACCCTTATCCTGATCGGGCGGAAAAATAGATGGAATCCTCGCAGGAAGAGACCATGATGGAACCTTCGGATTTTGCACAATAAATCCGACAGGGGTTTTGCAAAAGGAAGGAAAATGGTCTCCCTAAAGCTTGAAAAGGGATTGGTTTTGGGTGCCTCATTGCTGAGACTGAAAATCAGCTTTTGAAATTGCCTTTCGCTAGAAAATGATTGGTGGTTCGACCTCGACCCGAAATGGGACTGTCTATGGTGGGACAGTGGGGACACAGGGAAGTGTGCAATTTTGAGAGTTCATGCTCTCAAAGAAGGGAAGGAATCAAGTCCTTAAGAGGGATTTAAAATTAGTGTCAGGATGTATCAAAGACGGACATCAAGCTCTCAATTCACGTCAGGATAGCTAGAAAATATTGTCAAAATGTTGTTGATTCAAAGTTTTTGAAAATGTTGCACATTGTTGCAAAGATATTCTTTCTTTTCTACCCAAAGTATTACCTCCAAATAAGGTTCACTTCGTAGAATCGAGATTGGAAACCCAAATTACTTGCCATTGGCCTCCTTCAAGGAAGCTATCGATTTCCTTGATATGAACGGGAAAGAGAATTTGATATTATGAAAGCAATTGATGAAATAGTATTGATAATAGAATTTCACAAATTTAAAGAGGATTCTGGATAAACTTGGCAGTTTGATATCCTGGGAGCTTCTCTCATGATAATTTTTCTGCACTCTTTTGGCTCTCTTGGGTTTTTTTGCTACATTCTCTTTCATTTTGGAGATGTTCTTACTTTTTCTCTCTTACTTTTTCCTCTCTTTCTCTCTTTTGGGAGGGTACGTCACAAGCTCCTTCATCTTGGAGATGTTTCGATCCTTCTTGGGCGATATTGACTCATGGGCTAGAGATCTTTGGATGATAACTGAAATTAAATATCTTTTAGGGATTGTCGGGAGGTTCATCGCATCTGCCTTCATCTAGACAGTGCTTTGAACTTTCCCTAGAAGGATCCATCACAAACTCCGTCATCTTGGAGATGTTTCAAATCTTCTTTGGCCCCGGGGGTCTACTCGCTTAATTCGTCTTCATCTTGACGACAAGTGAGAGATCCCTTTTGCGGATATTTAATTGCAGCTTAGGTGATTTTATGGAGACAAGGCTTGGATGAATTCTCTCTTTTTCTAGCGCTTAGGATATTTCTACTGCCTCATTTTCACAAGAATGGTCTTTAAAAATGTGCCATTGACTGCGATCAATATCAATCATTTATGGCTTTTCAATAACATTGAATCTTCTTTTCTGGCCATATCGAGGATTTATCCTTCATCCTTTTGGTTGGCCAATAGAAAGAATTTGAAGTTTGAATCTCTTTTCGTAAAAGCTTCACTCTCTTGGGAGTAATATTGAAGGTAAAATAAGGTAAATATTTATGCAATAAAATTTCTGAAATCAACAAATAATTTGATTGACAAATTGACATGTTCTTGAAATCCTTGGTGAAAGAGAGTATTTAAAGTCCTGCTTAACGCATCCGTGACGAAAATTATCCTCTCCTTTCCCCAAAGGAGAAGACTATCAGTTCATTGGGAACAATATCAGTTCAATTAAGAACGACCATCGGTGGGAATAATATCAGTTCAATTAAGAACGACTATCAGTTCACTTGGGAACACTATCAGTTCACTGAAGAACGACTATCAGTTCTCTAGAGAACGACTATCAGTTCACTGGGAACACTATCAGTTCACTGGGAATAGTATCAGTTCGATGAAGAACGACTATCAGTTCGCTGAAGAACGACTATCAGTTCACTGGGAACACTATCAGTTCACTGGGAACAATATCAGTTCGATGAAGAACGACTATCAGTTATGTGGAGCATTATCAGTTCGATGAAGAACGACTATCAGTTCACTTGGAACACTATCAGTTCAATGAAGAACGACTATCAGTTCACTTGGAACACTATCAGTTCAATGAAGAATGACTATCAGTTCACTTGGAACACTATCAGTTCAATGAAGAACGACTATCAGTTCACTTGGAACACTATTAGTTAGATGTCTTTCCCAAGGAGGGGCGGCAGCCATTAGAGCTCCAGTCGAGCTCTAGGCTGCTTTTGGTAGGTTCTTAGGAATTAGGTAATTTAAGTTAGTTGTCTAGATTCATTATATCAAGGGTATTAGTCAAAAACGTTTCTTGATTCTTTTGGTAAGTAAGATTGCTCCAAATTCGTGTAAGGTAACTATTGACCTTTGTGATTCAATCAAAAGAAATTTTAGAAGTTTTGTTGTCCAGCCAAGGGAGCAAGGGTTTACTTTTTCAAAAGTGAAAATAAGTGTGGATTTTGAAATTAAAATTGCCACAATTGTTCCACACGATTTTTGGAAGGGACTTAATTACTAGAAAGGTTTTCTTTTTGGAAATCAAGGAAATCGTGTGGACCATTTTGGGCTGGACGGTTTCTTCTTTTATAGTTTCTTAAAGTGCTATTCAAGACCATTAAGGATAGCGCCTCTATCCTCTATACGTTTTTTGAAACTAACCTTGAATTTCAAATTCCTTTCTTAAAAGGTTTTCCAGGATTTGGGAAAGATATTTAAGATTCTTTGGTTGTTTTTAAGGTAAGGTCAATTAGTTTAGACCCCATTTTGGGCTGGACGATTTTGGAGGCTCTCCACTTGACAATTTCGGATTGGATTAATTAGTAACTCCCTTGTTACTTTGTGTTATTGACTTAGATAAATTTTAGCATTAATTTTGCATTAACATTAGGTCAATTACCTTAGTTAAATGTATTAATCGTAGGTTAGCAATTAGGTTATTAATTAGGATATTTTAAATTGGTTTTAATTTTTGGGTTTTTAAATTAGGCAGTGTCTAAGTAGGTCGACCCAGTTGAATCATCTTTGTGGGGCGTGAACTTAATTCAATCCTAACTCTAAAACCGTACCCCCCTGTAGTCTTTAGGTGTTTAGTTAATGTTAGTTTTGCTTTTGATTAGTGTTAACTATAGTATAAGTTAGTTTAATTTTTCACTTAATCGATTTAGTTAGATTTTAGAAGTAGAGTTATTTAAGGTGTACTTGCTCATTGTGTTTGACTTTAGTAGTTCACTTAGTTCATTTGTAGCTATATGGTATTAACTGCAGCTTCTAATTTATGTAATTAGGTTTGCATTTTTAATTACCTTAGTTGCATTTGAATTAGTAGTTAACTTAGCGTTATTTGTAATTTGCATAGTGCATTTCATTTTTATGTCATTTAGCGTAATCACATTCATCATCTGCATATAAACTGTTATTCAGTACCATTTAGAGTTGCATTAGGGTTAGATTGCATTTTTATGATTTAAAATAGACTTATAAAGTGAATAGTACATTGAAATCAAAACCCGATTTTTGCCCTGTCGCGTTGTCGTTATTTCATATGCAAAAATCTTGAATTTTCCAAAAATTATTTTTCTATTCACTTTATTGGCGTGTTAACTATCTGCAGACCAAATTTCAGCTCGATCTGAGTTGGTTTGGTCTGATTTTTAAGTGTTTTGTGAAAACTGTTTTTCGGATTTTAAAATTTCGAGACCTGCGATATCCTGATTTTTCCCAGTTTTGAAACGCTTATATCTGGAGTTCCAGATATCATTTTTTAATTCTGTAAAAACTACCAGATTCTTGAATCTGTCAGTTACAGAATAGAACAAATTTCGGGAAAATCGGACCTCTTTTGCCTTGTCAAATAGTCATTTTCCAAAGAACTATCGGAAGTCTATTTTGCACTACTTAAGGGTAGTTTCGTAATTTCATTCTTTTAGTTGTTTTCAGTTTGTTTTCATCAATTTCTGCATTTTTAGCGCTGCATCTGCATCATTCAGCATTGTTAGACTTAGGTTAGTTGATTTTAGAATTAGTTTGATATTTTCTTTATTATTTTATTAGTGATTAGGTTTTATTTGTTTAAATTCTTCAGAATTAGGTTTAACTTATATTTTAATTTAGTTTTATTAAATTAGTTACTAACTTTGTATTTTGATGTGTTTTTAGGTCGAAAAGCATAACTATTTTCCAGGGATTATTGTCCAAGTGCGAAGATTTGATAATCAGCGAAAAGACAGAAATACCCTTGTCGTGCAACTGAAGACTGAAGAGTTTTTCTCATTAGTTGTAATTTTAATTTGATATTGTATTAACATTGTGTGATCATCGCAAAATTTTTTCTCTTGTAATATTCTCTCTCTTCCTCCTTTCCTTTCTAACCTCTTATTTTCCTCCTTTTTGAAGGGAGAAAGATAAAAGACAGGAAGAAAGAGAGAAGAGAAAAGAAGGAGAGGAACTCTTTTGCGGGTCTCACTTGACCTTAATTTTGAAATTTTTTGAAATAACTCGCCTCCGTTTTTGAAATATTTGCAGGATAACTGGGAGACGGGATCCGCTCGTCAGTACGAGGTTCGACCGTTCCTGACGCCTTTACCAGGGGTAATCGAACCAAGGGTCGAATTTTATGCCTTTTGCTTTGCTAAGAAATTATCTAAGAAATTACACTACAAAAAAATAGTTGATTAGCGACGGAATTTAGCGACGGAGTTATATCGTCGCTACTTAGCGACAGATTAACGAGAGAAATGAATCCATCGCTATATTTGTAGAATTTTACGAAACTAGCGACAGATTATATTCCCTCGCAAAATCCGTCGCTACTTAGCGACGGATTGTGCGAGAGAATATTTTGTCAAAATAAATACGACAGTTAGCGACGGAATTGCGACGGCTAAAATTCCGTCGCAACATAGCGACGGCCTAGGCGACGAAATATTTTCTGTCGCCTTTTTTGTTTTTTGAATTACGATGGCTTAGCGACGGAATTAATCCGTCGCTAAGCCGTCGCTAAATGTCGCATTACCCCTAATCCCAGCCCTCTTTTTCCTTTCTCCTTTCGCTGCTCCCGCCCGCCGCCCTCTCCCTCCTGCCGCCCTCTTCCTTCGGCCGCCCTATACATCCCGTCGACCTCTCTGCCGGCCCCCACCGTTCGCCGGAAGTCGATCTCCGTCAACCTTCCACTGCCGCCGTCGCTGCCCGGAGCAACCGCAGGTACGTATTTCACCTTAAATGGATTGGAGGTCGACCCCCTGCGTTTTCCGGCAGGGGGTCGACTCTGCCAGGCGGTCGACCCCGGTAGGTGGTCGACCCTCTGCCGTGTCCGGCCGGGGGTCGACCCCCTGCCGTGTCCGGCCGGGGGTCAACCCTGGTAGGGGGTCGACCCCCTGCCGTGTCCGGCCGGGGGGGGGGGGGGGGGTCGACCCCCCGCCATGTCCGGCCGGGGGTCGACCCCCCGCCGTGTCCGGCAGGGGGTCAACCCCGGCAGGGGGTCAACCCCTTTTGATGTCCGGCAGGGGGTCAACCCCCTGCCTTGTCCGGCCGGGGTCGACCCTCTGCCGTGTCCGGCCAGGGGTCAACCCCCTGCCTTGTCCGGCAGGGGGTCAACCCCTTTTGATGTCCGGCCGGGGGTCGACCCCCTGGTTTCTTGCTCTTTTTTTTCTTTTTTCAGAAATTAGGGTTTTTATTTTATTTTTATTGTTTAGTTTTCTTTGATTTTCATTGATTAGGATTTTTTATTTTGATTTTCATTTATTAAGCAATTGAATCAAATTTCTTAAATTAAGGCTATTTGTAGTTAATTTAATTAGGGTTTTTTATTTGATTTTGTTTTATTAGGGCTTTGAATCAAAATTTAAAAATTAGGGCATTTTATAGTTAATTTGATTAGGGTTTTCTTGGATTTGATTAGAGCTTTTATTTTTATTTTCTATGATTAGGGATTTGAATCATAATTTTTTTAATTAAGGATTTTTAGTTAATTTGGTTAGGACTTTAAATCAAAATTTTTTAATTAAGGCTTTTATAGTTAATTTGATTAGGTTTTTTTTATTTATTTAGAGTTTTTATTTTTATTTTCTATAATTAGGGATTTAAATCACATTTTTTTAATTAATACTTTTTAGTTAATTTGATTAAGGATTTTTTTGTATTTGATTTGGGCAGGTTTTTTCCTTGTTTGATTAAGGTTTAAATTGTGGCTTTTTTATTTAATTTTATGGTTTATTTTTCTTATAGTTTATGATGTTTTGGTTTATTTATAATTTATTTTCTTGTATTTTAAGGTTTTATGATTTAATATGGTCGAATAATTTCATGGTGACTTCATTTTAAAACATCATTTTTTTTTGCAGATTTCTCAACAGAACTCGCTTGTGCCCCGCCACCCGTGGTAAGTAAGTGACAAAAACAATGCAAATCGGGTAAATACCCGTGGTGAGTAAGTGATGCAAGCGCATCACATGTTATTTAATTTATTGAATATAACACTTTATTGTTCACACACTCACTTAGTTGTTGATATCTAGGACTACTTTGTTGGAGTTCGGAGATCATGCTGAGCATGATTTTAATGTATGAATATGGAAGTGTTCTTATTTTTGGAGTACGGAGTCCATGCTATGCATGGTAGTAGTTAGTGGGATATTGAAGTGTGTTTGCTGCAGGTACATGTTTGATATTTGTTTGATATGAATTATTTCGATGTATTGCAATGTTTGATGTGATTGTATCCATGCTTACATGTAGTTACTTTCAATTTGATTATGTCTTCCATGTGAAATTGTATACTGAAAGCATGCTTCAAATGAATGTATCGTGTCATGAATAGTTTGCACATGAAAATATTAAGTTATCAATGCATGCATCATAATTCTTGTGATTGTATGACATCATATATTGCATGATAAATTTGATATTTTCTTTATCATAGTATTCTGATGGTTCTCTTTTAACTGGTTAGGATACTATTCGTAACATCATACGACAGAATGACTGCAAACCGTGAATGGATGTACCGTAGGATAGTGGACAATGAGTTATCGTATGAATATATGGATGGTGTCGACAGTTTTATTGAATTTGCAATGGCAAGTGTCAGTACGGTAGATCCCACAGGTCGGATTAGGTGTCCCTGCAAGATTTGTAAGAATAATCGATTTGTAGAACCTCATGGCGTTAGACATCACCTATACAGAAAGGGTTTTGTGAGTGATTATCAGAACTGGACGTTTCATGGAGAAGAATTTAGAAACGATTTTGATGCACGGGTGAATGTGGTGCACGATAATCCATATACGAATTTGATATTTGATGCTGCAGGAACAGAACTGGGTTCTGCTATGAGTTCTAGTGATGTAAGAACTGTCGTAGATGAAGAATCACCAAACGATGCAGCTAGTAGATTTTATGATTTACTTAGAGATGCTGATGAGCCACTTTGGAACGGTTGTGAGAGTCACACTATCTTGTCTGCAGTTCTTCAACTAATGAATTTGAAGTCCGAGTATAATTTGAGTCAATCATGTTTTGACCGTTTGTGCATGATTGTGAAGAGTATGTTGCCTAAAGATGAGAAATTGCCACAAAATTTCTATCGTGCGAAAGTTATGGTCAACGCTCTAGGTATGGGTTACAAAAAGATTGATGCTTGTCCAAATCACTGCATGTTGTATTTCAAGGAGCAGGAAAACGACATATCATGCCCGTCATGTGGGCATCCTCGGTTCAAGCCAAAGACAAGAGGCAATGGTAGCACGAGATCAAAGAAAGTTTCATACAAGTCGCTCTGCTACTTTCCTATCACTCCTAGATTGCAGCGATTGTATATGTCTTCAAAGACAGCTAAACACATGAGATGGCATGCAAATAAAGTTTGACACGATGAAAACAAGATCACGCATCCTGTTGACGCTGAAGCTTTGAAGCACTTTGATCGTACTCATCAGAACTTCGCAATGGAAGTGCGAAATGTTAGACTCGGTCTATGTACAGATGGATTTAATCCATTTGGGGGTAGATCAACTCCATACTCATGCTGGCCAGTATTTGTAACTCCATACAACCTTCCACCAAGCTTGTGTATGAAACGTCCAAATATTTTCTTGTCTCTGTTGATCCCTGGTCTGACCTCACCTGGCCAAAATCTTGATGTATATCTAAGGCCATTGATTGATGAATTAAAAGTACTGTGGGATGACGGTGTTACCACGTATGATGCCCACAAAAAACAAAATTTCAACATGAAGGCCGCTGTTCTATGGACAATCAGTGACTTCCCTGCATATGGTATGTTATCTGGTTGGAGCACCCATGGGAGGTTGGCTTGTCCGTACTGCATGGAGAATTCCAAAGCTTTTAGATTGAGGCATGGAAGGAAGCCTTGCTGGTTTGATTGCCATCGTCGATTTCTACCCAGCGATCATCCGTTCCGACGTCAAAAGAATGCATTTACAGCAGGCACAACTGAAATGGAAGGTCCATCCTCAAGATTGTCTGGCATAGAGATTTTAAGAAGATTGCGATACTTTCCAGATGTATTAACAGATGCCCGCAGTCCTACACCCTTCCGTGGATTTGGGAAGGAACACAATTGGACGAAAAAATCTATTTTTTGGGAACTACCGTATTGGCCGACCCTATTGATACGACATAATTTGGATGTGATGCATGTAGAGAAAAATGTGTTTGATAATGTGTTCAATACAGTAATGAATATTAAAGGAAAAACGAAGGATAATTCGAAGGCCCGTATGGATTTAAAATTAATATGTAAAAGACCAGAATTGGAACTCAAAGAGTATAATGGCAAAGTACTGAAACCAAAGGCGAAGTACGTGCTCGGACCTGATCAAATAAAACATGTATGTCAATGGTTGAGACAACTGAGATTTCCAGATGGATATGTCTCTAACATTGCTCGGGCTGTGAAGATTGACGATGGACAGTTATATGGGTTGAAGAGCCATGATTGTCATATCTTTATGCAACGATTGATACCCCTAGCATTCCATGATATGTTAGACAAACCTATATGGGGGGTATTGTCTAAGTTGAGCGGATTTTTCACAACATTGTGCGCATCGGAGGTCATTGTATCAGATGTAAAGAATCTCGAGGACTCTGTCATCACCACTGTTTGTCTGTTAGAAAAGATATTTACGCCAGCATTTTTCGATGTTATGGAACATTTGATCATACATTTGCCATATGAACTAAGGGTTGGTGGCCCTGTGCAATATCGATGGATGTACCCATTTGAAAGGTATATGTTTTTTTATATTTGTCTCTTTAATGACAGATATTTAAAATTTGAAATGTATATTCTTGTCAGATGCATGTTCGACCTAAAAAAAAAGGTTCGTAATAAAGCAAGAGTAGAAGGCTCTATTTATGAGGCGTACACTTTAGAAGAGATTTCAAATTTCTCATCTATGTACTTCGAACCTCATATTTCAACACGTTACACATGCCCGCCCCGTAACGATGATGGAGAACAAGTAACTGTAGCTGACAAGCTGTCGATATTTCAACAACTTGGGCATGCATTTGGTAGTTGCCGATCAAGGCTATTGACAGATCGAGAGCAAGATGCAGCACACATCTATATTCTTTTTAATTGTTCAGCGATCGACCCATACATCGAGTAAGTATATGTATATGCAACTCAATTATAAATCCTTTTATGTTCTATATGTGGATACATGGCTCGGTAATATAAGTATTTGTGGTTTGCAGACGATTTGATCTGGAGTTGCAAAGCAAAGTTTCACATCTCACTAATGCAGAAGTACAAAAAGAACGTGAAACTAAGTTTGTGGAGTGGTTGAAACAGTTGGTAAAGAAGCTAACATAAATTTTGTACTTATAAACAACACTAAGTTACTTAATTGATCGTGATCACAATAATTGTTTATGTCTGTGCGTAGGTTCGCCATGGTGATGTTAAAGATCAAGGAATATGTGATTTAGAAAATGGTCCGACCAAAGTTGTGCAATGCTACAATGGGTATATCGTAAATGGTTATCGATTCCATACAAAAGACTACGGTATAAACAAATCAATGATAAATAGTGGCGTGTGTGTCAAGGGTAGCAGCTACGGTGAAAATGAACATGATTACTACGGTGTTATAGAGGAAATAATGGAGTTGACTTACTTAGGCATGAATAACAGGGTTACGGTATTCAAGTGTCATTGGTTTGATCCAACTGCAACAAGACTCGACAAAGCTTCAGGCATTGTGGAGGTGAATCATAAATCCAGGTTTGGAACATATGAACCATTCATATTAGCCTCGCAAGCTCAACAAGTTTATTATACTTCATATCCGAGTATAAAAAAGTCAGATAGAAATGAATGGTGGGCAGTTTGCAAGGTGAAATCCAAACTATACCCCGAGTATGATCAGTTACAAGAAGATGAGTTAGCTGAAGACAGTGATTACTATCAATCAGATGATGTCTGTGACTTCGCTTATGGTCACGATGTTGCGCATGATATGCATGTCATATCTCCATTGGCTGATGAAACATTCATAGAGGAATGTGATCCAAATGATGTACCAAGTGGATGGGCAAACAATGAAGAAGAAGAAGAAGAAGAAGAAGAAGAAGAAAGTCAAACTAGTGACGAGGAAGAATTCTCAAGCTAGTGAGCAAAATCTTATACTACAAACCTCTATTTAAATGCATTGTAATACTTGATGTGAGTTGTATTGCAATACTTGGTGTGAATGATTAAAAATTTTATTTCAATGTATTGTAATACTTGATACGAATGATTCGAATGCATTGTAATACTTGATGTGAATGATTTCAATTATCTGAATGTATTATAATTTATGCAATTAACGAATGATTTGAATTAGTGCAATACTTGATGTCAATGATTTGAATTATTTGAATGCATTGCAATGCTTGATGTGAATGACTTGAATGCATTGTAATACTTGATGTGAATTATTTGAATGTATTGTATGACATATGTTATTTGTTAGAATATGGTTCGTGGAGGTTATAGTGGTCGCTCATCCAGTAGTTGCCAGGCTCAACCTTCATCTTCACGGGCTCCTGTGATAGGTATATCATATAACTAATTAGATGCTTGATTAGTTCAAATGCACATTCTGAGAACTTGGTGTGTATTTTTTTACAGATGATGTTGCGCCTGTACACGACCCACCTACACCAGTTGATCGCACAAGTCAACAGCCAACACAGGAAACAGGGTCTTCTCAGGCTGGCACAAGAAGACTCATTCGAATAGTGTATATCGATAATCGACCGTAAGTATTTTGTTTTCAATTATTGCATATCTTTTAAATATTTTATATTGATATTTACTGTGTAACAATTCATGTGCAGCACGAGGTTTGAGCCACAAGAAGTAGTACGGGAGATTAGGAATTCACTTCTTCAACATCTACCAGGACCAGTTGCTCAATGGAAAGAGTACCCAAAGGAGGTATTAGACAGATTGTGGTCCTCATTCATGGTATACAGTTGTTCCTCATAGTTAATGTGTTTCATATTTAATTTATTTAAGCAATGTCTACTAACTTTCTGAAAATATTTGTAGGCTTCGAATCGCTTTGCAACTACGGTGGAAGAAAATGATGCAAGGAAGGTGTGGCAGAAGGTGGCTGCCAATCGATTTGCAGACATGCTGCACACTATGAAGACTGCAGCAAAAAAAGCATCTGGCGTAGTAGATGATCCATTACTGTGGAAGGGCCATGGTCCTATTACTATCAGGAGAGATTACTGGGATGAAATGTGCGATATGTGGGCGGGAGATGCATTTAAAAATCGCTCTGCGAAGGCTTCACAAAATCGATCGAAGATGCCCGAAGCCCATCTACACACAGGTGGATCTAAGACATTTGGGAGCCACCTAAAGAAAATGGTAACTCATCAATATATAATATTAATTTTATAAGTATTGTTGCAAATTTGTGTACTAAATCTTTTGTCATTTAACTTCGCAGGAAGCAGAAAAAGGAGGCAGTGTACCATATAAGGATGTGTTTGTAGAAACACATAAACGGAAGACCACGGGAGTCTTCGTATCAGAGAAGGCGAGAACGACAACGGTATGTATTAATTCTATTAATAATCATTGCAATATATATGCAAGTCATCATAATGTTATCATTAATTATTAATGAATACTTTAAACATTATTTTGTAGGAGGCATATGAGCAACAAATGGTAGAGCGATTTGGCGAAGACGCTACTCAGCATCCATCATTTGATCCTACAGCATGGGTGACTGCAGCAGGTGAACCCAAAAAAGGTCGCGTGTTCGGGTTTGAGAGTAATATGAACACTTCACCAGTTATTGGTTCTTCCAGTTACGGCTCACCAACTTCTTGCGCCGACATAAGCTCCAAGCAGCCGACTATTCTTTCTGGTGATGATGTACGCGAGATCATTAATGAATCACTGAATAACTACTTCCAATACACCGTCGCCCCCTTTCTCCGAAATGAGATCAAGGCCGCTGTTCAGGATAGGGGATCTTCGATTCCAGGTCCCTCTCAGGTATAATCACATATATAGTTTTTTTGACTGTCTTAAAGCACATCTGAGCATGGTAGAATCACATATAGAGTTTTTCTAGATGCCTTAGAACACATATGAACATGCTATAATCACATATTCAATTTTTTTACTGCCTTAGCACACATATGAGCATGATAGAATCACATATATATATATATTTAACTTTTTGTCTGTCTTAGAGCACATATGAGCATGATAGAATCACATATAAAGTTTTTTTGATTGCATTAGAACACATAAGCATGCTATAATCACATATTCAGTTTTTTTACTGCCTAAGAACACATATGAGCATATTATAATCACATATTCTGTTTTTTGACTGCCTTAGCACACATATGAACATGCTATAATAACATATAGAGTTTTTTAACTGCCTTAGAACACATATGAACATGTTATATATCATTTATGATAGAATCACATATAAAATTTTTGGCTTTGCCTGCCTTAGAGCACATATGAGCATGCTATATTCACATATTCAATTTTTTTACTGCCTTAGCACACATACGAGCATGATCGAATCACATATATAGTTTTTGCCTGCCTTAAAGCACATCTGAGCATGGTAGAATCACATATAGAGTTTTTTTATATGCCTTAGAACACATATGAACATGCTATAATCACATATTCAATTTTTTGACTGCCTTAGCACACATATGAGCATGATAGAATCACATATAGAGTTTTTTTATTGCCTTAGATCACACATGAGCACATGATAGAATCACATATAGTGTGTAATTTATTTCATTATATTTTGTTTATCAATACTGACTGTTCTTTTCTTGTGTAGGCTGCTAGCGATAATCAGGGTAGTGGAGCTGAAGGGACAGATAAAGACAATGAACAAGAAGACGCACAAAATCTTGGCGATGATTAGAGGACTGTGTTGAAGAAGTTCTATTTTTTTTATTTTTCCTAATTGTAATTGTTGAATTGTAAATAATTAAACTTCTTAGTTTTAAGGTGGAACGATTAATTATTATAGATACTTGTTATATGAATTTTTTTGTGTGGTTTGTTTTTTATTTACAGGAAATATAAATTGTACAGGAAATATAAATTGTACAGTTCTCGGTAATTAATTTTTAAATAATTTTTTTTTGATTTTTTTTCGTTTTTGCGACGGATTAGCGACGGATGATTCCGTCGCTATTCATATTAATCTAGCGACGGAATTAAATCCGTCGCCACGCCGTGGTCGCCGTTTAGTACCGGCGGATTGGCAACGGAATATAGCGCTCGTTATTCCGTCGCAATTAGCGACGGACTTGGCGACGGAATTATTCCGTCGCCAGTTAGCGTCGAAATATTCGCGACGTAAGCATACTGTCGCCGCGTTGTCGCTAATCCGTCGCTACCATGGTTAGCGACGGATTAGCGACGGAATGTGGTCGTCGCTAATCTACTGCTTTGTTGTAGTGTTATTCTAAATCTAAATGCACAAAGAATCATGCTTGTGCAAATGCAAAGATGTATGCTCTTTTTGAAAATGTTTTGAAGAATTTCCAAATGAATCTGATAAAGTGAAGAAATGATTTCTAACTTAGAACTTAAGATTAAAGTTCTAAGTTTTTAGAATAATCAAGAGCTTTGGGAAAATAAATATGGGTTTGAAAAATGATCTTGAAACTGAGATGAGAGAAGAAAGGAAATTCCAAAGTCATAAATGGACTTTGAATTGGAAATTTGAACTTGGATGAATATTTGGAATGGAATTGAATTCTGACTTTGAAGTTTTGAATTTAGAAGGAAATATGGGTAATCTAAAGGAATTGAGAAATGGGATTGATTTGGAATTCAAGATGGAATTTGAACCCAAAGTTTTGAATCCTAAATAAAGTTCAAAATCGAATTCTGGATTTAGAACCTAAAAATAGAAATTTGATTTGAAATCTGAAATGAAAATGGAATTGGATTTTGAGAATTGGAATCAAGATGAAATTTGGATCTGAAATTTTGAATGGAATTGGATTCAAGATTTGGAATCCAAGATGAAATTTGGATCTGAAGTCTAAGATCCAAAGTAAAGTTGGGTTCTGGATCCTAAATGGATTTTGGATCTTCAATTTGAGATCCAAGATGAAGTTGGATTTTTGGATCCTAAAATGGAATTGGATCTGAAGTCTGAGATCCAAAGTAGGATTGGATTCTGGATCCTAAAATGGATTTGCATCTAAAGTCTGAGATCCAAAGTGAATTGGGTTTTGGATCCTAGAATGGAACTGGATCTGAAGTCTGAGATCCAAAGTAGAATTGGATTCTGGATCCTAGAATGGATTTGGATCTAAAGTCTGAGATCCAAAATAGAATTGGATTTTGGATCCTAGAATGGATTTGGATCTAAAGTCTAAGATCCAAAGTAGAATTGGATTTATACTTGGAAATCTGGATCTAAGATTAGGATCTAACTTTGGTTTTGGGTTTTGAAAAGTCCAAATAGGACTTTTAAAGATGGATCTAGATTTTGAAAACCCAGATTGAACTTGGGAAGGTTTGGATTTTGAGATTTAGAATCAATCTCAACTTTGATTTAAACTTGAAGAAAACTTGATTTTAAATCAGAAGATGAATCAGAAACTTCAAAGTTAAATTGAACTTTGAAATTAAATTTTGAATTGAGTGGGAAGTTTGAAGTTTGCATATAAAATGATTTTGGAATTTCAAAGTCAAATTAGACTTTGAAATTGAATTTTTTGAATCTTGAAATGAGATAGAATTGGATTTGATTTGATCTGAGAAATGAAGAAGAAGAATCACTTGGAATTTTGAAAAGGAATTTTTGAAAATATGATGCAATTCTATCCTATATGATGAATGAATTTAAATAAGTTGAAATTGGATTTGAAAATTATATTTCATTATTCAAATGAATTTAAATAAGATTAATGATATAATACACTCCTGGCTATGGTCATTGAATGTATTATATAATAGTCATATCTAAATTCAAATGAAGGATAAAATACCTTTTTGGTGCTTTTATAGAATTTAAAATGAAATTAACCTTCAATATACCCTAGCTATGGCCATTGGTATAGATTTTGAGTTAATTTTAAGTTAAATTCTGATAAAAGAAGAAAATATTTAAGGAAAATATGATGAATTTTGAAAGTGGATCCAGTGGTATTTCATAAAAGATAAAAATACCAAGTCTTGTCTACATCCCGACTATGGCCGTTGATGTAAATCATCAACTTAGGATTAATTTACCTCTTACGAAATGGTGCACGTGCCATTCATGTTTCACCATTGTGAGAATTTTGAGGAAAATAAAAGATAATAATGAGACAAGTGATATTTACATCCATTCTAATTCTAAAACTGGAAATTTAGACATTATTATTAACACTAGCTATTACAACTACGATTTCTAAGATAAACACTTTCTATACATTTCCTGCAAAATAAAGTTAGTATTGAGAATATTTGACGAAGAGGAATGGAAATGTAAGGTGTAACTGATGAGATACCCCTGTAACTGTTTTGTACCGATGAAAATACAAATGCATTGTTTTAATGATAAAACATTCATTGGGATGGAATGTTAGGCTAAAATGTATACGTGATACCTTAAAATAAAGGAGAATGAACATATTATGACGCCATCAGCAGGATGTTACTCAAAACACCAGCTGATCCTGGGATGAAATTTCAATGAGCAAGCTTCTCCTTTTCTCTTGTGGTGGGCAAGCAATGTGATTAGCACCAAAATTCATTGGTATTAAATCAATCTTAAAAATACGTGGCCATCAACTCCATATCAAATAAATAGAGAATGTATGCACATCACAACACATATTTCCAAATAAAACAGTAAAGCCTATATATCAATTAAGTACCAAGGTGCTTAACACCACATTCTGAGCAAGACTTGGAGGTTACTTGTAAATAGGGAATTCCATATTCATCGCAGAACTGTGCCTGAATAGTTGACAGCACATGCAAGTGGGCAGCGGTATATGTTGTAGATAATAAAATCAGGGTACTGCTATACAGCAGGAAGGTGTTGTGAAAAATCTGAGATACACAGGTTTCAAGGCATCATATAAGTGGAATCCAGATGACCAATATTGAACAGCTGGAGTGATCTTCAATCAAGAATAACACTTTGATGAATATAGATTTACACAATTGACTTGGACAAACTATCTAAGAAATGGGGACAATCCAGTTCTTGCTGAGCCACAACTCAATGGATGATGGGGTTCCCTTTGACAAAATAGTAAAATATAACCACAAAATCTGATGTTAGGAAATAATTTCTAAGATATAATTAATTTCAAAGCTGTGTGACTTCCACAAGGCATCAGACCAGGAAACACGATATTGTCCTTACAGGGTAGAAAGAACAAATTTACACAAGGATACAAAAAAAAAAACCACACGAACTATACTTACTCTTATGGCTGGGCAGATGCAATAGTCAGAGTCCATTTAACAAAATATACAGTATAGTGGGAAATCAAATCTAAGATTGATCATATTTATGCTAAAAAAAAATGTCATACCTGGGATTTTGTCAGGGGACAACATCATGTGAAAATTTGCAGTTATTACCCTTGGATTCAGAGGGTAGCGAGATCTAAAGAGATGATCTCTTTGTCGGCTGAATGGCCTAGATGGCTAACCTTGTGACTGCAGTATTGGCGCCCGCAATTTTGAAGCAGGGGATGTAAATGGGGAAGACAGTGTGGGATTCAAGATGTAGTAGATCTGAAGTAGAAAATACAACATATGGACAATGTACCAAAGGGTGGATATCCCTCCTTTACTATCATTCAAACTGACAATCCCACATAACCGAGGATGATCCTTCACTGTTATCTGATCTAACAATGCTCAACAAATATTAGACGTGACTAAAAAAAAAATCTGGTGATATTAAAAAGAAAATAAGAGACGCACAGATGATAAGATGCTGTCACGATGCCAAGATGATCTAAACATGTAGGTGAAGGCATTCTAAAAAAAAATAACGATATGAACCATAGGCAATGAATCCTAATGGCTAATCATGCAAAAATACTTGAATGAAATTCTCAGAGGGAGCATAAATACAAGAAAGCATCGAATGATATAAAAAAAAAATGTAATTGCAGGAAAAGAAAAACACAAACTACAGGAAAAGCAATAAGGGGAAGGCCCTATGTTGAATCGATGAAGGCATGTTATAATAGATAAAAGTAAGAATAGAACAATCAGAGTATAGACAGATTAGTTGAGGGGAAGAAAGATACATTTACTTACCTGTGATTGCAGGGACATCTCTCCCGTGTGTTGCCGCCGGGAATTGATTTTCTTCAGATGAACCAATTGCTGCTACAGGGTGTTGATTGACCCCTTTTATTGGAATGAGTAGAACCAGGGAAAGTTATTTCAATTTTCACAATGTCTGAAGGAATCTTATGGGAGCTCATTGGCTGTACTTTGTTCCTTTCCCTGGATTGCTTTGATGGGGGAGTTCCAGTTCATTTGCAGTTACCAATTCGTATGATGTCGATAACAGGGAAGTTGTGATTTCATGAATTCGTTATTCTATTGAAACACATATTAAAACTCATTCACAAATCGGCTATAATTTTCCCTCAAAGATCAAGGTTACTGGTGGCAGGGTGCTGCCCATAGAGCATTGAACATGGTTCAGTCACATAGCTCTTCACGCTGTGGGGTTGACAAATACTCAACGATCGAGGTCGAACAACCTCCAATACAAATAGAAAGATGTAGAAGCTAAGTACAGAATGTAAACTATATGTAGATGGTGCTGTATTATAGATGAGTGGACTTTCAACGTGGTGATGATGACAATACTATACATGCCAAAGGTAAGAAATAACAGGGAAAAAAATGAATGACCCACGATGAATCAAATATCATCAAAAGCAAAGCAATTAACAGAAATATAACAGGGAATTGAGTTGAGGAACAACAGTCAAAATAATATGAGATATATATATTGAAATTGTGACAAGCAGGATGGCTATAGGATAGGGGATGAACAGATTATGGAATCACACGAAAAGGGATACATAAATTCCAAAAAAAAAGAAAAAGAAAACAACAGAAGGACAACATGAAAACATGCGCTGAGAAAGAATTCAACAAAATAAAAGAAAATTAAAAAAAAAAAAAAAGAGAAATGGAACTGACCAGAACATGGATAGATTAACAAAATGGGATTGAGAAACAGTAATAACGTAATAATTGAAATGAAAGAAAAAGGAAAAGGGGAATCATCATGAAATTAAAAGATCAGAATGGTAGAGATGAAGTGCATACCGAAAATCAAAGAGTGAGAAAAAGGGGAATATGAATTGATTACAGAGAAGCTAATCATAAGAGCAAAAATGAGAATATAATCAGTAAAAGGAAATACGTATATAAAATAAAAGGAAGGTGTTGGAATCTAAGGATTCCCATCCATATTGCATAAGAGAGGGGCCGACGTTGCTATGAGCAAGCCCGCACGCTCGATAATGCGTTTATGAAGGCCCAAAATAGGAAAAGCGGAAGCAAATGAGAAGGTAAAAAAAGGCAGGGGTTATTACCGGATGCTTGATCAGGAAAAGGAGAAAGTGTAGGCGGCCTCCGCCGATTGACGGATGAGTGCCGATGGATGATGACTCTAACCAACCGAGTAGAGAGTCCAGTGGCTGATGAGACACGATGATATGTGGATTATGTAGGGGTTCTGAAGGCTTCCTTCAGCTATTCAGGGGAAAGCCAGGGGATATTTCACGATTACCTGGGAGGTAGGCTCAACCGTAGGTTAATTGCTTGAGATTCTTGCAAGGGAGGCCGACTTTCTTCAGCTTACTTTTGTTTTTGCAGAATTTTGCTAGAGTATTAAAAGGGGTCTCTTCAGTAGAGAGGGGAAACGCCCGAGAGAGGAAGCAAAAGACAGATGGAGAAGAGGGAATTGAGAAGAACACGATGAGGAGGTGAAAACGGATCCTTGAAAAGGGGCCCCTGGGTGTCTTTTTAAGGGAAATCAAAAAGCCTCCAGAAGGAGAGGCTGTTAGGCATCGACGGTGGATGTAGGGGGTGCGATGGATGGTTTGAGGAGGAGGAATGGAGGTTGTTGCGGCTGGAAGCCATCCGTGAAGTAGGCGATTAGGGTTTCTGAGGGAAAACCCTGAGAAAAATCGGGCGAGAGAGGGAAAAGGGAGGGTTTCCCTAAGCTTTTGTTTTGTGATTTTTTTCGTTTTCCCAAAAGAAGGCTCTCTTAACAAAAAAATTCATAACAATGGTTAAGAAAATGATTTTTTTAGAAAAATTGATTTTAAAAAGTTTAAACTTGTTTGTTTTTCTCGTAATTTTTCCAATTTTTTTGGTTTTTTGCGTTATTTTTCCATTTTTTGTATTTTTATAATAAAATCCTACAATCTGTGAGAAAATAAAGATTAAAACTAATTTTTTTGTGTTTTTGCAAAAATATTTACAAAATGGAACTTTTCTGAGAATTTTAAAAGCCATTTTGAGAAAATTTCTTCAGAAATGGGTTTGGATCCGGATTTTGAGAAAATATGGATTTAAATACTGGATTCGGATCCAGAATTAATTTTGGATATAGCCTTATGGAATTTAATTCAGAGAATCTGAAGAATGACTGAAATTTAGTTTTGAAATCGCTTTGATTTTCTCAGAGGATGGAATTAGGGGCAAAAAGGGTCATTTTGCAAATCTTTGAAAAATTTGGGGTGTTCACACATTGTCTTTGTAATTAGTGTTTATTGATTAATAAATTAAATTTCTTAGAAATAATTGAGTAATTCTTGTTCCATGTGGATTCGACCCGTACTTACCACTTCGTGGAAAGTCGGTTATTTACTTTTGGTTGACGATTTTCCAAAGATTTTATTGAAAAATATTGTTTTAAAAATACCACTTCCAAAATATCAACCAAATTTTGGCGCCGTTGTCGGGGAACGGCGAATTACTTATTTTATTTCTTAGATTTTGATTTATTAATCTGTTTAGTTAGTTAATTAGTTGTTTTATTTTCTAGTTAGTAGGATTAGTAAGTGAATATAGGATTAACATAGTTAGCAAATATAGGATTCACGTACTGTTTTCTAGGATTCACTTTATATTCATTCTGCAAGGAGCGATTAGACAGGTGGGTTTTAGAAAAACTTAGTTTGTGATTTCCTGTATTTTTCTCTTTCAGTAAAGTAGAATAGTTTACTTTGTTATTTCAGTTACTTAGTAGATAGTTCTGACATAGATAGTTTAGCATATTTGCTTATTAGTGCCTTGATTTGTGTTATTTACATTTTAGTACCTGTCTTAGTTTTAGTTTTAGATTTAGGTCGTGTGCTTACATCTGGTCTTAGTACCAGTGTATGCAGGGGAGACGAGCTCTAGGAACCCCATTACATCCATTTGTTGACAACCTAGAGAGGATTTTACATTCTCCTTGAAGTTCGACAATAATAGCTGATATGGATCCTCCACCTCCACCCCCAGTTCATCCACGTCCTCTGCGGGAATACTTCATTCCCACAGAATATGTCCAAGCATCTTGCGTTCGAAGACCCGATGTAGGAGCGCCTCACTACGAGATTAAGGCCAGCATTATTCAAATGCTCCCTTCTTTCTATGGCCTTAGTTACGAGGATCCCTACCGACATTTAGATGAATTCCTCGAGATCTGTTCTACTGTAAAGATACAGAATTTCGACGATGATGCTTTGAGGTTGACCCTATTTCCGTTTTCATTGAAGGACAAGGCCAAGTATTGGCTAAAGTCCTTAGATTCTGTAGAGATAGGGTCCTAGGATCAGTTACAGCAGAAGTTTCTTAGGAAGTATTTTCCCAATGGTCGTACAAACCAATATCAGCGAGCCATCACTAGCTTTTCAGAGCTAGATGGTGAGCACTTTCATGAGACCTGGGAGAGAATGAAGGATCTCCTCAGGAAGTGTCCTCATCATCAAGTGCCAAGATGGCAACTGGTGTAGAGCTTTTATGATATATTGTCTGACAGGAATCGTCAGATGATCGACTCTTCATGCGAAGGACATTCATGTTGAAGAGCGAGGATGAAGCATGAAGGTTATTTGATACATTGGCCGAGAATTCCCTCCACCATGCTTCGAGCTCTTATTCGAAGAGAGCCACACCCAGCACTCAGAAGAAAGCTTGTGTTCTTGAGATTGGTCCATCTACTGCACTACAGTGCAAGGTAGACATGATTGCTCAGAAGCTGGACCAACTTCTCTCAGGACCACCCACTACTCAGCAGGTGTGTACTCTGTGTGCCAGTCCGACACATGATATTACTGAGTTCCCTTTGGCAGTTCAGTACCCTGAATTTGTTCAAGAACAAGTTCAGGCAGCTCAGAGTTACGTCAGACCGCAGAACAACCCATTCTCATCTACATATAATCCGGGTTGACGTAACCATCCCAATTTTTCATGGAAGAATCAACAGTCTTTCATGAAGATGCCTACATCCTCTCAGCCAGCTCGGCCGCCATCTTTTTCTCAGACATTTCCGAGGCCGAGCTATTCTCAATCTTCTCCCTCATTTACTCCCCCGATTCCGCAGGAGTCTGCCCAGCAGACATCTTTTGAGGAGAGACTTCTCCAGGCATTCCAAGAGGTGAAAACCTCTAATCAGAATGTCATCGAGAAGTGTAGTCAGATCTTGAGCTCACATACGTAGTCCATTGCGAAGTTAGAGTCGCAAAAGGGACAGTTAGCGGAGGCTATCAGTAGGAGACCCGAGGATACATTGTCGAGCCAGGCTATCATGAACCCGAAGGGCAAGGACCAGATGACCGGAGGCCTGTTTCATGCTGAGTCACAGCAGCAGGCCAAATCTGTTATGGCCCTGAGGAGTGGACATGAGTATCATGTCGAGAGCAGAGATAGTAGAGATGATCAAGGAGCCAGAGACCAGTGTTTCACCTTCGTCGGCTCAGCCATCATTACCATCCCCGTCCCCATCATCACCATCATCATCATCATCTTCATCCTCAGTGCAGAAGGATAGGAGTGAGCCTTCTCACAAAGAGGAGGAACCACCCGCGTATATTCCCCCGCCACCCTATCCCAAAGCATTAGAGTCTTCCGGATTCAGAGGGAAGCAGGGCACGAAGATCCAGGGCATGCTTGACATCTTCAACCATGTGTAGATCAACTTGCCTTTGCTCGATGCGATTCAGCAGGTGTCGGCTTATGCCAAATTCCTTAAGGAACTCTGTACGCAGAAGAGGAAATCCAAAGAGAGAGTTCCTAACAGGGTCCATCTTACTAAGCAGGTGAGTTCAGTACTTCAGCATCAGACACCACCAAAGCTCAAGGACCCTGGAGCCTCTATCATTGCTTGTACTATAGGGAACATCCGGATAGAACGCGCATTGCTGGATCTTGGAGCAAGCGTGAACATTCTGCCCGAGTATTTCTTTGATTCTTTTGGGCTAGGAGATATGAGATTGACTCCTATTACACTTCAGCTGGCAGAGCGTTCTGTCAAGGTACCGAGAGGTGTCTTGGAGGATGTGCTAGTTAAAGTGGATGATTTTTATTTCCCCGTCGATTTCATTATTCTTGATATGGAAGGTGTAGACAGCTAGCACCAGACTCCAATCATTTTGGGCAGACCATTCTTGGCGACTGCCAATGCATGCATCAACTGTAGGACCGAAGCCATGGATCTCTCATTCGGCAACAGGAAGGTCAAGCTAAATATTTTCAATGCCACTATGGGACCAGCAGGAGACATGGACTGCTTCCATGTAGATATTGCACAGGAGTTAGTGGAGGAGCAACCCGAGTTGTACATTACTGAGGATCCGTTAGATCTGTACCATATAGAGAAAGATAGTTGTATAGTTAGATTAGATGTGTCTAGAGTGTCGTCAGAAAGATCACCTTGGAGATCTATCATTGAGCCTCTCCCACCACTTGCGGAGTCCCCCGCCAAATCTTCGATCGAGTCTCCTCCGAAACTTGAGTTGAAATCCTTACCGGATTCACTCAAGTATGCATATCTCGGAGATGATAAGACTCTGCCTATGATCATCTCGTCCCTGCTCACTAAGGAGCAGGAGCAGAGATTGTTGACTATTCTACGAGAGCACAAGGCAGCGATTTGCCGGGGAGTTGCTGATTTGAAGGGGATTGATCATTCATTCTGCATGCATAGAAGGTTAAATCCCAACATGAAGAAAGTGGTGAAGAATGAGGTGGTGAAGTGGTTGGATGACGAAATTATCTACCCTATTTCTGATAACCAGTGGGTCAGTCTGATTCAGGTTGTTTCGAAGAAGTCAGGACTCACTGTTGTGAAGAACGAGAAGAGTGAAAGAATTCCGATGAGGACCACTACAGGATGGCGAGTCTGCATTGATTATAGGAAGCTGAACGTGGCAACTAGGAAAGATCATTTCTCGTTGTCATTCATTGATCAGATATTAGAGAGACTCGCAGGACAGAGCTACTATTGCTTTCTAGATGGGTATTCAGGATACAATCAGGTAGTTGTTCATCCTGACGACCAGGAGAAGACGACATTTACATGTCCTTATGGCACCTTTGCGTTCAGACGTATGTTGTTCGGGCTCTGCAATGCCCCGACAACTTTTCAGAGGTGCATGCTTGCTATCTTCTCAGACATGATAGATGATGTGATGGAGGTTTTCATTGACGATTTTTCAGTGTATGGCTCTTCATTTGAAGATTGCCTCCAAAAACTTACTCGAGTTATGAATAGGTGTGCGGAGACAAATCTTGTCCTGAGTTGGGAAAAGAGCCATTTTATGGTCCAGGAGGGGATTGTGCTTGGACACATTGTGTCCAAGAGAGGCATTGAGGTTGACAGAGCGAAGGTGGAATCCATTTCTCGTTTGACTCTACCTACCACTGTGAGGCAGATTAGGTCATTTTTAGGGCATGCGGGTTTTTATAGGCGGTTCATAAAGGATTTCAGCAAAATCTCTCGACCGCTTTGTACTTTATTGGAGAAGGACCAACCCTTTGTTTTTAGCGAGGATTGCATGAAGGCCTTTGAGATTCTCAAAGAAGCCTTGATTACTGCACCCATTCTGAGACCTATGGATTGGACTCTCCCATTTGAGATTATGTGCGATGCTTCTGATTATGCTATGGGGGCTATTTTAGGACAGTGCATTGATAGGAAGCCCTATGTGATTTACTACGCAAGTAGAACTTTGTCTGATGCTCAGATGAATTATACCACGATAGAGAACAAGCTACTTGCTGTAGTATTCACATTGGACAAGTTTAGGTCCTATTTGCTCGATTCGAAGGTGGTTGTCTATTCTGACCATGTTGCATTAAAATATTTGTTGAATAAGAAAGACACCAAACCGAGACTCATTCGTTGGGTTATACTACTACAGGAGTTTGATCTCGAGATTCGATATAAGAAGGGAAGCAAGAATGTAGTAGCAGACCATTTGTCTAGACTGATCGTGGAGACCACGCAGGATCAGAGGCCGATCAGTGATTCTTTCCCCGACGAGCAGATCATGTCAATCAGAACATCGCAGTTACCCTGGTTTGCGGACATTGTGAACTATCTGGTTTCACGACAGATACCTGAGCATTGGAACAAGAATGAGCGTGAGAGATTCTTATCTCAGGTGAGGCACTATTATTGGGATGAACCAGAGTTGTTCCGATATTGCGCAGACCAGATCATTAGGAGATGTGTGCCGGAGGAGGAGTACGAGTCCATTTTGAGTTTTTCCCATTCGTTAGCATGTGGAGGGCATTTTAGCAGTAAGAAGACGGCTGCAAAGGTTTTGCAGTCTGGATTTTATTGGCCTACACTCCACAGGGATGTGCATGAGTTTTGTAGGAGATGTGTTAGATGTCAGCAGATTGGGAACATGTCCAAGAGGGACATGATGCCCTTGCTTCCGATTTTGATTGCCGAGATTTTTGATGTTTGGGGCATTGATTTCATGGGACCATTTCCGCCTTCATTCGGAAATTTATACATTCTTGTGGCGGTTGATTATGTGTCCAAGTGGGTCGAGGTTGTGACAACCAAGACCAATGATCATAGAGTGGTGCTTAAGTTCATTAAGCACAACATTTTCAGTCGTTTTGGTGTGCCACACTCGATGATTAGCTATGGTGGCAAGCATTTTAGGAATATACAGATAGCTTCTCTGCTGAGAAGATATTCTGTCAATCATAGACTCACCACGCCGTATCATCCACAGACCAGTGGATAGCTAGAGGTGTCAAATAGGGAGATTAAGCGGATTTTAGAAAAGACAGTTCGCCCGGACCGCCGGGATTGGTCTCAGCGCTTAGATGATGCACTTTGGGCATATAGGACTGCATTTAAGACTCCCATTGGCATGTCCCTGTATCGCCTTGTTTTTGGGAAAGCATGCCATCTTCCTGTCAAGCTGGAGCATAGAGCGTATTGGGCCATCAAGAAGTTGAATTTTGACCCCGCCCAGGCTAGCAAAGCGAGAGCACTGCAGCTCTCAGAATTAGAGGAACTCAGGAATGATGCATATGAGAATGCCAAGTTATACAAAGCTCGCACTAAAGCATTTCATGATAAGCACATTTTCAAAAAAGTGTTTGAGTCAGAGCAGAAAGTTTGGCTATACAATTCTCATTTGCATTTATTCCCAGGAAAATTGAGATCCAGATGGACAAGACCCTACATCGTGAAAGAAGTGTTTCCACATGGAGTAGTCACATTATTCGATCCTATGACCCTACATTTTGTATCTATTGACCAAAATGTTGACCAAAATGTTGACCAAAATGTTGCAAAGTCAAGTCAATCAAATTCAGAAGCCCAACACAGATCAGGTTGTATCTATCCTTTCTCCCATATTCATTTTTCTTGTCTTTTAGTGTGCATTTGCATTGCATTTTTACATATTTTGTATGCCACTAGGGACAGTGTCATTCAAGCATGGGGAGGGGGGGGGGGGTTAGATGCACACTAAAAAAAATTTTATATGTCTGGTAGCTAAAGTAGGTATTTGAGAACAAGCTGTAGCATATATGATTGTTTTTGGCATAATCTAACAGTTTAGAAATTTTTAAGCCCCATGTAAAAGTTTTTTCTGAACTGATTCAAATAGAGTAGTGATTTATGAGAAAATTCAAAGAAAAGATAGTATTTGATTGTTAGAAAATTTTGAATCACTTTAGTATAAGTATGCACAGTATGTTTTGTGAAAGAAATAAGCAATGGAAAGATGTTTTTGAAAAATGAGCTTAAAAGAATAGAGCTACATTTAGTTGTTGATGTCTTCGTGAATCCTAGTAGTGGAACTGAGACACGAGATGAAGTGTTTGAGTCTCTTGATGAAAAGGATAACGAAGGAGATCATCCTCTTGTCTAGTCGATATCTGTAGCCTTTGTAGTTCGAGTAAGTAGAATATGAAGGGTGTTTTACACCTAGTGCCCCAAAGCCAGCTGGTTTGGGAGCCATCGGTTCGAAAGCTTGTTACATGGACTGCATAGAAAGCCTAAGAGATAGAGACATTGCACATGACGAGAGGAAGACTATACGTAAACTATTAGAATAAAAGGTCTAGTGACTCGAGCAATTAAGTCTGAGGGATACTTTGTATCTAGTGCCCTAAGGTCGTGTTTTCGTCGCGAAATTTTTTTCCTGTCTTCCCCTTTCTTGCGGAAGAGAAAGGGGGAAACGCTTTCGCGCTTCAAACTTGACCGGATTTTGGAAATTGTTTTGAAATACTCGCCTCCGTTTTGAAAATTGCGGGAAAATCCATGGGATGGGGCTCGACCTGTCGGTACGAGGTTCGACCGTTCCTGCCGCCTTTAATAGGGGTAATCGAACCAAGGACCAAAATTGTGCTTGACTTAGTTAAACCATCGAAATTGTGTTCTGTCCTAAATGCACAGAGAATTCAGGCATGTGCTATGAGATTTTGGAAAATGAAAGTAGGAAAACATGATCTATGCTTGGAAATATTTGGAGTGGAAAAACATTTCTCAGGAAAAAGGTGAAATTCAATTTCTCAGGAAACTCAGATGAAAAAAAAGGTTTTTGAAATCACAGGAAAGTTCATAAAGGTGTGGGAAAATCAGGAATAGTTGAAAATCCTGGAAAAATAGAAGTGATTCTTGAGAAAAAGGTGAACATTTGAAAAGGGAAACACTTATCAGGAAAACTTGGACTTTGAGAATTTTCTTAGGAAAATGATGGAAAATTTATAGGAAAACTCATTGGAGAGGAAATTCAAAACTTGGGAAATTGAAATCCTGGGAATTTTACCCTTGAAATACTTGGAAATCGATTTTGATCTTGGAGAAAGGTTGGAAAACTCTTTTGAAGCTCTTAAGAAAATAACATTTTCCAGGGAAAATTGTGGAAAAACTTGACTTGGGAAAACTGATTTTGGAAAATTCTTAGAGTTTCTTGAGAAATCAATTTTCTTGAGAATGAAATTTTCTTAAGAAAATCATGAGAAAACCAAGGATTTCATGATGCAAATGATATGAGTGAGTGAATGCACTTTGAAAGATTTTCTAAGAAATTTGTAGGAAAAATGTGTATTAAGTCAAAATAAATCCTTCACATATTCTGACTGTGGCCATGAATATGTTCAGAGTTTAATTGATTTAATGCACAATACTTTGAAATTATTAGAAATATGATGTGCATTTTAAGATAGCCTAAGAGTGTAGGCTCAATGTGACTAGTAGAAAGATGATGGATCTGGGTCTCGTCCATATTCCGACTAGGGCCGTAAATATGGATTCCACCGAGTTCATCAACTCCCTAAGAGTTGGTGCACGTGCCATTTGTGAACATCCATAGTGCTTTTGAAATAAAATGCATGAATCATATAAGCAGGATATTGCATAAATTCAAACTATATGATATGCATCCTAGTCTAAGCAGGAAATTAAAATTTTATTCCAAAATTTACATTATTACATCACTAAATAAATGAAATAAAAGAGATTGCAGACTGCAGCTCCTTCCTTTGAATGTCCCTGCCAAGCTTGAAATGGGGTTAGCTCAAATATGTGGGTTTTTCCAAGACTTTCCAATAATATTATGAAATTATTGGATTTAATTGGATATAAACCCTATTTTCATGCTTCCTTGATATTTGAAATGATGAAAATGCAAGAAATTCAGTAGAATATAGTTTGAAATTCGAAATTGGGGTCAAAATGACCAAAATACCCCTAAAATTAAAGTTATACCTTTAAAATCAGGGTTTTTTGAAGGAAATTTTGATAAAATTGAGATTTTGAAATTCGAATTGAATCAAATGATGATGAAATGCAGTAAGAGACATAATGACATGCTGCTAAACACATTAAGACTGTAAAATCAGAATTTGACATATTGCAATTTATCCAAAATAACGAATTTCGCTTGTTTTTCGCTTGGATCCGGGTCCTGCGGGACCCTGTTTTGATATTATGGCTAATCCGAACCTCAAATGGATTCCAAATTGCACCAAATTCGGTATGCAGCATCTACTTACTCTGATAAAAGCCTAGAATGCTAAAAATCACGAAATGATATGATTTAAATGCTAAAATTTAAAGGAAATCCTAAAATGGTGGATTTTGCCTATGGATACGAACCAAATGCAATGCTTAATATGATAATGCAAGATTTACACCATGAAAACTTATGATATTTTGCAGACTGTTAAAAGACCCAAAATGGAACATTTTTGGTTTTTACAGCCTCGGGATTTGAGCCATGGTGGGTTCAATAACAGGGATTTAGTTCTGACAGAGGTAAAAATCACCCTAATCTGATGTAAAATGCCAAAAAAATAGAAAACAGCCATGGAAATTTATGATATTTAAAAGAGCTACTCACGACACCTACATGAACAACTTTCATGTTCATGACTTCGGCATTTGATCAACAGAAACATTTATAAAAATATAACTTTTTAATCCTAAATTGACAGAACAGACAAATGTAACAAAACAGAAGACTGACAAGAAAAATTCGAAGCAGGTATCAACACTGTTCTAAAAATCGCATGCTTTCAGATGCAAGCATAAGACACCTCAGACATAACTTTCACTTTTTACAGTTTTGGATTTGAAGCAACACACAAAGACAACCCATCGACCTAAGTCGATCCAAAGTCTCAGAGGCCTAAATCAGGCTCTGACACGTGTCCCGCATTCTCGAATTTTTTTCAGACATTAAAAAAAATCAGAAAACTCTGAGAAAATCATGTAACAAACTAGACATTCTCCCGAGTTCAGAATAGATTTCGGATCAAAAATCGGATCTCCCATGAGGGAGATCCCGATTTTACAAGTCGGCAAATGATTTTTGAAACGCATCCCGGGTAACAAAACCCGACTTGCCATTTTGAATGTTTACCGCAGTAAACATATTCAAATGCTTCCGAATTTTTGGCACAATTCTAGGGACACCGAAGGTCGCATTTCGTGATTTTTTTGGGATTTGTAATTAAAAATAAATGCATGAAATGACGTGTTGACTGACTGACAAAAACAGAGAACTACTGAAAATGAACAGAATTGAAATAAATGCTAAATTAATCCTAATTAATTCATGAAACGTGCTAAATTGATGAAATAAAATGCAAATTAAATTTAGCTAAATGCATGAATGTTAAAAATCATCAAGGAAGCATAATTATATATTTTTATATATGTCGTTCCATGAGAATAGCTCAATCCATCTCTCGGATGAGCTCTTTCTTCAAACGACTCCCGAATCAAATTATGAAATCAAATCAAGAGGAAAAGAAGTGCACCTTGCTTCGTTACGCAGCGTAGAAGCTCTTGAAAAGGGCGGCTATCACGAGCTCCGTTCGTCCTTCGCTCCAGGCTTCGAATGGTTCACCAAAATCGACCCACTACACCTTCTTCACTGAGCCAAAGGGGGCGTGAATTCCAAAGTGCAAAAATCGGATTCTCAAGAAGGCTAGGTTGAATTTTCAAGTTCACAAGAGTTCTCAAAAGATGGTCTCCCTATGCTGGGCGTGGAGCCTTATTTTTATAGATTTTCTAAAAAAATTTGAATTTCAAACAGGCTCAATCTGAGCCCTCCATGTGGCGCCATCTCAGGGGTGCTATTTTGATTTTTGAGAAAATAAAAATTGAGAATTTTGTGGGTGAGACACCTCAGCAGGATTTGAAATTTTTCAAAATTTGGTTTGCTTGATTTTCTCTGCAGGAAGCTCCCAGATGGCGCCACCTCAGAGGGTGCTACCTGGGGTTTGAAATTCAAAATTTGCCTTTTGTAGGGAGCCCTCAGGTGGCGCCACCTCATGTGGCTATTTTTATTAAAAAAATAAAATAAATAAAAGAAAGGAAGCCAAGTGGGGCTCTGGATTGGCGCCACCTCAAAAGGTGTTCTGAGGTGTAAAGCTGGAAACAGTAGGAGCATGCCATGTGGCGCCATCTCTGGAGGCTCTTGACATGTGTCAGAAGGACAGGAGTGGAGGAAGCAGGCTGTGCCACCTCAGAGGAATTCAAATTCTACTTTTCTGCAGGAAAGGAGAGGCTGACATGTGGCATTTCCTCAGAGTGGCTCCTACGATGCCATGTGGCAGGAGAACATGAATGGAGGAAGCAAAATGCACCACCTCAGAGGCGGGGTTTTCTACTTTTTCTGATGCAGGGAGGTTTGGACATGTGGCAGACAAGTGTCAGCTGTCTGGAGAGGCCTTCTCAAATGGCGCCACCTTAGAAGGTGAATTTGAATTTCAAATGGAGGTTGGCTCTAGAGGAATGATGGATGGACATGTGGCACCACCTCAGGGTGGCCCCTACAATGCCATGTGGCAAGAGGGAGGAAAAGGAGGGAAAGGGACACGTGGCACCATCTCACACAAAATAGAAAAGGTGAAGTTCAAGATTTGTGCCACCTCAGCCTGGAGTTTGAATATTTGAATTCTAGCTTTCTCTGAAGGAGACAGAAAATGACATGTGTCCTCTACTTTTTCTAAGAAGAGCAGAGAATGACATGTGTCAGTCTGCTTTTTCTGAGAAGATCAGAGAATGACACATGGCATTTGCTTTTTCTGAGGAAATGAGAGATTGACATGTGTCCTCTGCAGGAGACACTTTCCAAATGGCGCCACCTCAGAGGAGACAAGCCTACTTTTCTGGAGGAAGCTAGGAGTGACACGTGTCTCCTACTTTTCTGAGAAAGGTAGGGAGAGACATGTGTCAGGCTACTTTTTCTGAAGGAGGGAGAGGTTGACATGTGTCCTCTGCAGGAGACACACTTTAAGTAGCGCCACCTCAGTGGAGACAAGCCTCCACTTTTTCTAGACAGGACAACCTATGACACTTGGCATCTCCTGGTGTTCTTTGAAATGACACATGGCGCATGATAGGATACTAACACATGGCAGATAAATGGGATGACATGTGGCGGCTTCTTAAGGTAGCCCCACACTGACACTTGGCACGGAAATGGGAGGAGAGAGAAAAGACAAGTGGCACCAATCCAGGGGACAAGGCTCCTATATTTTTGGGTTTTTCAAAATTCAAATTTTCAAAAGAAAAGCTTGTGTGACACCACCTCAGTGTGGGTCCCACATTGCTTCTTTATTGAAATAAGGATAAAACAACAACTTCTTTTTGGAATTTTCATAAAATCTGGACTAATGGGTAAAACAGGAATTTTTGGAAAGAGTTGGCCCCTGTAGGGCGATTTTGTAAAAGAATGATAGTTGCAATAGCTAAAAAAAGGCAAAATCTGAGTTGAAGTGGCTGAAATCCATATTGAAAACTATCCATATTATTTTTCTGAGGACATATTTTGAAATTCAGAGCCCTGGGGGTAAAATGGGAAGAATTGATAATTTTAAAGACCTAGGGTTTTGAAATCAATTTTGAAAACAATTGAAATTCTAATCTGGATTGAAAATTTTGAAATCGAGAGTTCTGGATCTCGAAATGACATGCTGTGCAATGCAGTGATATGAAATGTTCATGCAATGTTATGCAATGACATATTTTATGAAATGCAATCATGAACCAGGATTTGGAGATTCCCGTCTTCTGTCAGGAACAAAATTTTGAACATCTGAGCTAAAATAGAGGAATTTTGAGAGTTGCAGATGAAATTTAGACTTTTGCAAGATCCGGGCTCAGAAAATGACCATTTTGTCCTTCGACGATTTCAAAAAGGCTGGATGATGATGCTTGGTGAAGATGTCGGGGAGGTGAGTGAAAATTTGGGGTGTTTACAGATGCCCCTCTTTGCTACTAAGCCGGCTTGTGGCCGAGCTTAGTGGCAAAGAAAAACACACCAAATTTAGGCTATATAAAAAAAATGCCCCAGTTAGAAGGATCTGACTAGGTGTGAGGAAATTAGCCCGAGGAAGATGGTAGATATGAAGCGAAGAATGAAGAGAAAAGACTCACTCTGTAAGAGTGAACTTTAGGTTTTATGCCCTTAACCTGGATGGGACAAAAATACCTCGCTTGGAACGAAGCTCAGGTTTGACCCTTGACCTGATTGGGGAATGAAATATCTCATCGAAATGAGACTCAGGTTTGTACCCTTAACCTGATCGGGCGGAAAATGAAGTACCTCTTTGAGTGAGGCTCAGGTTTGTACCCTTATCCTGATCGGGCGGAAAATGAAATACCTCTTTGATTGAGGCTCAGGTTTGTACCCTTATCCTGATCGGGCGGAAAAATGGAATACCTCTTTGAATGAGGCTCAGGTTTGTACCCTTATCCTGATCGGGCGGAAAAATGGAATACCTCTTTGAATGAGGCTCAGGTTTGTACCCTTATCCTGATCGGGCGGAAAAATAGATGGAATCCTCGCAGGAAGAGACCATGATGGAACCTTCGGATTTTGCACAATAAATCCGACAGGGGTTTTGCAAAAGGAAGGAAAATGGGGTCCCTAAAGCTTGAAAAGGGATTGGTTTTGGGTGCCTCCTTGCTGAGACTGAAAATCAGCTTTTGAAATTGCCTTTCGCGAGAAAATGATTGGTGGTTCGACCTCGACCCGAAATGGGACTGTCTATGGTGGGACAGTGGGGACACAGGGAAGTGTGCAATTTTGAGAGTTCATGCTCTCAAAGAAGGGAAGGAATCAAGTCCTTAAGAGGGATTTAAAATTAGTGTCAGGATGTATCAAAGTCGGACATCAAGCTCTCAATTCACGTCAGGATAGCTAGAAAATATTGTCAAAATGTTGTTGATTCAAAGTTTTTGAAAATGTTGCACATTGTTGCAAAGATATTCTTTCTTTTCTACCCAAAGTATTACCTCCAAATAAGGTTCACTTCGTAGAATCGAGATTGGAAACCCAAATTACTTGCCATTGGCCTCCTTCAAGGAAGCTATCGATTTCCTTGATATGAACGGGAAAGAGAATTTGATATTATGAAAGCAATTGATGAAATAGTATTGATAATAGAATTTCACAAATTTAAAGAGGATTCTGGATAAACTTGGCAGTTTGATATCCTGGGAGCTTCTCTCATGATAATTTTTCTGCACTCTTTTGGCTCTCTTGGGTTTTTTTGCTACATTCTCTTTCATTTTGGAGATGTTCTTACTTTTTCTCTCTTTCTTTTTCCTCTCTTTCTCTCTTTTGGGAGGGTACGTCACAAGCTCCTTCATCTTGGAGATGTTTCGATCCTTCTTGGCCGATATTGACTCATGGGCTAGAGATCTTTGGATGATAACTGAAATTAAATATCTTTTAGGGATTGTCGGGAGGTTCATCGCATCTGCCTTCATCTAGACAGTGCTTTGAACTTTCCCTAGAAGGATCCATCACAAACTCCGTCATCTTGGAGATGTTTCAAATCTTCTTTGGCCCCGGGGGTCTACTCGCTTAATTCGTCTTCATCTTGACGACAAGTGAGAGATCCCTTTTGCGGATATTTAATTGCAGCTTAGGTGATTTTATGGAGACAAGGCTTGGATGAATTCTCTCTTTTTCTAGCGCTTAGGATATTTCTACTGCCTCATTTTCACAAGAATGGTCTTTAAAAATGTGCCATTGACTGCGATCAATATCAATCATTTATGGCTTTTCAATAACATTGAATCTTCTTTTCTGGCCATATCGAGGATTTATCCTTCATCCTTTTGGTTGGCCAATAGAAAGAATTTGAAGTTTGAATCTCTTTTCGTAAAAGCTTCACTCTCTTGGGAGTAATATTGAAGGTAAAATAAGGTAAATATTTATGCAATAAAATTTCTGAAATCAACAAATAATTTGATTGACAAATTGACATGTTCTTGAAATCCTTGGTGAAAGAGAGTATTTAAAGTCCTGCTTAACGCATCCGTGACGAAAATTATCCTCTCCTTTCCCCAAAGGAGGCGACTATCAGTTCATTGGGAACAATATCAGTTCAATTAAGAACGACCATCGGTGGGAATAATATCAGTTTAATTAAGAACGACTATCAGTTCACTTGGGAACACTATCAGGTCACTGAAGAACGACTATCAGTTCGCTAGAGAACGACTATCAGTTCATTGGGAACACTATCAGTTCACTGGGAACAGTATCAGTTCGATGAAGAACGACTATCAGTTCGCTGAAGAACGACTATCAGTTCACTGGGAACACTATCAGTTCACTGGGAATAATATCAGTTCGATGAAGAACGACTATCAGTTCTGTGGAGCATTATCAGTTCGATGAAGAACGACTATCAGTTCACTTGGAACACTATCAGTTCAATGAAGAACGACTATCAGTTCACTTGGAACACTATCAGTTCAATGAAGAATGACTATCAGTTCACTTGGAACACTATCAGTTCAATGAAGAACGACTATCAGTTCACTTGGAACACTATCAGTTCAATGAAGAACGACTATCAGTTCACTTGGAACACTATCAGTTCAATGAAGAACGACTATCAGTTCACTTAGAACATTATCAGTTCAATGAAGAACGACTATCAGTTCACTTGGAACACTATCAGTTCAATGAAGAACGACTATCAGTTCACTTGGAACATTATCAGTTCAATGAAGAACGACTATCAGTTCACTTGGAACACTATCAGTTCAATGAAGAACGAGGACCATTGTAGAGAGTTGAATCGCTTCTATGAATGGTTTCAGGATTATCCCCTTATCCTGAACGGGGATATGAATAAAAATTGGAAAATCATGGAAAATGATTCAGGTTTATCCCTTAACCTGAAGGGGAAATGGAATTGTGTGCATAGTTAATGCAAATGCAATGCACATGCACATGAAATGCAAATGAAGTGCAAATGAATGCAAATTGATGCAAATGACTGCACATATATGCAAAATGAGAGAATGGTTTATCCTGCCTGCATACAGGATGTTTTAAGGTAAAGATAAATTTTCCAAAAAAAAATGCCCCAGTGTAACTAGGGAGAAAATTTTGAATAAAAGAAGGATAATTGATGAATAAGGTGACAAGCTTCTTGACTGATAGATGTCCTCAAGATCATTCCTCACAAGAGACATTATAAAAAGGAAGAGGAAGTAAATAAGATGGCGCCAAGCTATTGAAAAATTTGATGATTTTATTGATGCTTTGAAATCAAGGAAAGAGAATGGGATTACATTATTCTTTTGAAAAAGCAAGATGAGAAATAGGAAAGTGTTGGCATTGTCATCTTCTTGAATGATTGTGGAAAAAGCTTAGTCAGGACGACTAGTCCTCCTTTTCATCTTCAACGAGGAGCTTCTTGTCAATGCAGTCTTGAACAATGTTCTTAAGGACGAAGCAGTTTTCTGTATCATGCCCTATTGCTCGATGAAACTTGCAAAACTGTTCTTTGAATCTGCCCATAATTGCTGGAGGATCATTGGCTTTAGGCAACCAGACAAGGTCTTTCTGAAGCATATACTCGAGGATATTCTCGAGTGTCTGATCAAGAGGGGTGAATTCTAGATCAGTTCTCCAGTCCTTGCGCTTTGATTTTTCCTGATCTTTCTTTTGATGTTGAGGGTTGGATTGGAGAGGTTTATCACTGTTGATGTCCTTTCCTCTTTGCTTTTTTATTCTCTCCAAACTATGATCTTTCTTGTTGCCTTTGCTATTATTGAAAGATTTGGCCGCAAAAGTGAAGTGAGCCTTCTTCTTTTGTTCACCTTGAGAGTTATTCTTGGAAAATGTGAAGCCTTCATAGACTCCATTCTCCACACTCAACTCGAGCCATTCTGCTCGTTCAATGAGTTCAATGAAAGATTTGGATGGTGAGGTAGAAATTAATCCTCTCAGAGGTTGCGAAAAATTATTGAGGATCAATGATAAAGCATGTCTTTCTGATATAGGATCCCTCATTTTGTTGCAGGTCTCTCTCCATCTGCGAATGAAGTCCCTTGCCTTTTCATTTTCATTCTGCCTTAGGTTGCAGAGATGGCTCAATGTTGGGAGCGCTTCAGTATTGAACAGAAATCGCTCGACAAAAAAATTCACGACTTTGTCGAACTCTTTCAGTTCTATAGGATTGATATGTTCCACGTACCATTTGGCCGCGACTCCTTCCAGGCTGCGGGGAAAGCATAAGAACAATGCTCTGTTGTCTCTCTTGAACCTAGAGCATTCATCGAAGAACATGGTGAGATGTGATTTCGGGTCGCCAGAACCATCGAACTTGATGAATTTACGAGGCAGGTTTTCCAGATTTTCATCCCCTTCTAAACCGTCATAAAAGTCCTCACTGGTAAAGACTTTCTTGCCCTTGTCGCGGGCTTGCAGATCTTTTACCACCCTGGCCATTTCTCTGAATTGCGCTTGCAGGGGTTCTTCTGTGACCTGACTTTTTGATTTGTGACTCCTCCTTTGGCCACGTTTCTGAAATGCCGGAGGCACCTCATATTCTTCATCGGTATCATCTTCATCTGAAGTATCTTGAACATTCTCCTCAGAGGACTTGGTTGACCTCTTGGCCACACGATCTCTAATTCTCTGACTGAATGGATTTTTGTCTGAGCTGGTGCCAGCCTGCTCACTCATCATCCTCTTCATCATTTTCTGAAACATTGCGTACATCTGAGGGTCGATACTGTCATCTTCTGGTTGCTCTTGGTCTTTGTCTGACCTTGGCGAATTCATCTCCCCTTCTGATGTTGATGAGTAGCTGATACGCTGAATTGGTGCGGTCTTCTTTCCTGACCTTGTCTGAACCATCAAATGTTGTGAAGGCTTTCTTGTATTCTCTCTCTTTCTCTGCAGGGCAAAGATAGGATCAAATTTTGAGGAATTTTTTTTTTTTTGGAAGGAAATATTGAAGAAAATATGGTAGACCATTGAAAGATTATCCCATTACTAGGGATGGAGTCGCCGCTGAAATCACGACAATTGTGTTGTTATTCTTTGTAAGAGAAATAAACAACAGAAAATGTGCCTTGCTACCTAGGCGAGGTCGTCAACCACGAGGAAAACACCATTTTTGAAGGAAAGAGATATCTTTTGGAAAAACAATCCGCAAACAAATTTAGAATAAGGAGAAGGCAAGTGGGTAAACAGTTTCCGCCACAATAATCAAAGTATGCACGAGAAAAATGCGGTGAAGAATTTTGCAAGTAAACAACAGGATTGAAAATCCAATGAGAGAAAACATATGATTTTGAAAAATTGCAGGCAGGATGAAAATGCAGCTGGAAATTCGAGATCCAATAGAAAGGTAGAATGGAAAATCACCTGGAGTTTTGAAAGAAATTGGGAAAGTCATCCAGGGTTTGAGAAAATAAAGGAAAAGGTGAAAAATATGGAAATTTGAAAAATATTTTTGGGAAAATGTAAGAAAATAGAGGTAATGTAAGAACAATCATATCCTGTACAAACATTTATGCACATACAGCACTCCCTAAAAGGCTGACTCTATATGCATCATTTTGAAAACAGTTGTAGGCCCTTAATCCTAACTCTAAGTTCAGATCATCTTTGTCCAATCCAGTTATGCCGATATACCCGAATCGAAATTCGAGGTACGTGGCATATAATTTCAACTCCGGTTCTAAGGTAAGGTTTTCCAACATCCTTGAGCGCCTATCGATATACTTCGGACTGTGGCCCGCGGTACGTGGTAGGGGGGTGTTAACCCAAATAGTTGGCCCAGTTGTGAGGCTCTGTCCCGAACTAGGGTTCTGGAAGAGAGCCCAGCAACGTGAAGACCGGGTAATGATAGGTAATAGAGATTTTGAAAAATGATCACATGCAAGAAATAGAGGGCTCTAAGTCCTAAAGAGATAGAATTTTGAAAACTTTGAAGAAGCATACATTGTTTGCATTCAGATCCTAAATTGAGGAGAGTTGTATTTAGAACTAAGTCTATGTGAGCATAAAAATTTCTCCTCAATCTGGTCCTACCAAACCATGCCTAGTCTATATGCAATCAATGTCAGCTAGGTCAGAATCTAGGCTCCTAGGTTCGCATGATATTGAAAGTAAAGAGCTGACATTTTGTGAACACAGTTTCAATAATTGAACAAAGTCAAGCATAATTTTAGTCAGACAAGGACAGGTCCCATCACGGTCGCCAAACCTGTTTTCGTCGCGAAATTTTTTTCCCGTCTTCCCCTTCCTTGCGGAAGAGAAAGGGGGAAACACTTTCGCGCTTCAAACTTGACCGGATTTTGGAAATTGTTTTGAAATACTCGCCTCCGTTTTGAAAATTGTGGGAAAATCCATGGGATGGGGCTCGACCTGTCGGTACGAGGTTCGACCGTTCCTGCCGCCTTTAACAGGGGTAATCAAACCAAGGACCAAAATTGTGCTTGACTTAGTTAAACCATCGAAATTGTGTTCTGTCCTAAATGCACAGAGAATTCAGGCATGTGCTATGAGATTTTGAAAAATGAAAGTAGGAAAACATGATGTATGCTTGGAAATATTTGGAGTGGAAAAACATTTCTCAGGAAAAAGGTGAAAGTCAATTTCTCAGGAAACTCAGATGAAAAAAAAGGTTTTTGAAATCACAGGAAAGTTCATAAAGGTGTGGGAAAATCAGGAATAGTTGAAAATCCTGGAAAAATAGAAGTGATTCTTGAGAAAAAGGTGAACATTTGAAAAGGGAAACACTTATCAGGAAAACTTGGACTTTGAGAATTTTCTTAGGAAAATGATGGAAAATTTATAGGAAAACTCATTGGAGAGGAAATTCAAAACTTGGGAAATTGAAATCCTGGGAATTTTACCCTTGAAATACTTGGAAATCGATTTTGATCTTGGAGAAAGGTTGGAAAACTCTTTTGAAGCTCTTAAGAAAATAACATTTTCCAGGGAAAACTGTGGAAAAACTTGACTTGGGAAAACTGATTTTGGAAAATTCTTAGATTTTCTTGAGAATGAAATTTTCTTAAGAAAATCATGAGAAAACCAAGGATTTCATGATGCAAATGATATGAGTGAATGAATGCACTTTGAAAGATTTTCTAAGAAATTTGTTGGAAAAATGTGTATTAAGTCAAAATAAATCCTTCACATATTCTGACCGTGGCCATGAATATGTTCAGAGTTTAATTGATTTAATGCACAATACTTTGAAATTATTAGAAATATGATGTGCATTTTAAGATAGCCTAAGAGTGTAGGCTCAATGTGACTAGTAGAAAGATGATGGATCTGGGTCTCGTCCATATTCCGACTAGGGCCGTAAATATGGATTCCACCGAGTTCATCAACTCCCTAAGAGTTGGTGCACATGCCATTTGTGAACATCCATAGTGCTTTTGAAATAAAATGCATGAATCATATAAGCAGGATATTGCATAAATTCAAACTATATGATATGCATCCTAGTCTAAGCAGGAAATTAAAATATTATTCCAAAATTTACATTATTACATCACTAAATAAATGAAATAAAAGAGATTGCAGACTGCAACTCCTTCCTTTGAATGTCCCTGCCAAGCTTGAAATGGGGTTAGCTCAAATATGTGGGTTTTTCCAAGACTTTCCAATAATATTATGAAATTATTGGATTTAATTGGATATAAACCCTATTTTCATGCTTCCTTGATATTTGAAATGATGAAAATGCAAGAAATTCAGTAGAAAATAGTTTGAAATTCGGAATTGGGGTCAAAATGACCAAAATACCCCTAAAATTAAAGTTATACCTTTAAAATCAGGGTTTTTTGAAGGAAATTTTGATAAAATTGAGATTTTGAAATTCGAATTGAATCAAATGATGATGAAATGCAGTAAGAGACATGATGACATGCTGCTAAACACATTAAGACTGTAAAATCAGAATTTGACATATTGCAATTTATCCAAAATAACGAATTTCGCTTGTTTTTCGCTTGGATCCGGGTCCTGCGGGACCCTGTTTTGATATTATGGCTAATTCGAACCTCAAATGGATTCCAAATTGCACCAAATTCGGTATGCAGCATCTACTTACTCTGATAAAAGCCTAGAATGCTAAAAATCACGAAATGATATGATTTAAATGCTAAAATTTAAAGGAAATCCTAAAATGGTGGATTTTGCCTATGGATATGAACCAAATGCAATGCTTAATATGATAATGCAAGATTTACACCATGAAAACTTATGATATTTTGCAGACTGTTAAAAGACCCAAAATGGAACATTTTTGGTTTTTACAGCCTCGGGATTTGAGCCATGGTGGGTTCAATAACAGGGATTTAGTTCTGACAGAGGTAAAAATCACCCTAATCTGATGTAAAATGCCAAAAAAATAGAAAACAGCCATGGAAATTTATGATATTTAAAAGAGCTACTCACGACACCTACATGAACAACTTTCATGTTCATGACTTCGGCATTTGATCAACAGAAACATTTATAAAAATATAACTTTTTAATCCTAAATTGACAGAACAGACAAATGTAACAAAACAGAAGACTGACAAGAAAAATCCGAAGCAGGTATCAACACTGTTCTAAAAATCGCATGCTTTCAGATGCAAGCATAAGACACCTCAGACATAACTTTCACTTTTTACAGTTTTGGATTTGAAGCAACACACAAAGACAACCCATCGACCTAAGTCGATCCAAAGTCTCAAAGGCCTAAATCAGGCTCTGACACGTGTCCCGCATTCTCGGATTTTTTTCAGACATTAAAAAAAATCAGAAAACTCTGAGAAAATCTTGTAACAAACTAGACATTCTCCCGAGTTCAGAACAGATTTTGGATCAAAAATCGGATCTCCCATGAGGGAGATCCCGATTTTACAAGTCGGCAAATGATTTTTGAAACGCATCCCGGGTAACAAAACCCGACTTGCCATTTTGAATGTTTACCGCAGTAAACATATTCAAATGCTTCCGAATTTTTGGAACAATTCTAGGGACACCGAAGGTCGCATTTCGTGATTTTTTTGGGATTTGTAATAAAAAATAAATGCATGAAATGACGTGTGGACTGACTGACAAAAACAGAGAACTACTGAAAATGAACAGAATTGAAATAAATGCTAAATTAATCCTAATTAATTCATGAAACGTGCTAAATTGATGAAATAAAATGCAAATTAAATTTAGCTAAATGCATGAATGTTAAAAATCATCAAGGAAGCATAATTATATATTTTTATATATGTCGTTCCATGAGAATAGCTCAATCCATCTCTCGGATGAGCTCTTTCTTCAAACGACTCCCGAATCGAATTATGAAATCAAATCAAGAGGAAAAGAGGTGCACCTTGCTTCGTTACGCAGCGTAGAAGCTCTTGAAAAGGACGGCTATCACGAGCTCCGTTCGTCCTTCGCTCCAGGCTTCGAATGGTTCACCAAAATCGACCCACTACACCTTCTTCACTGAGCCAAAGGGGGCGTGAATTCCAAAGTGCAAAAATCGGATTCTCAAGAAGGCTAGGTTGAATTTTCAAGTTCACAAGAGTTCTCAAAAGATGGTCTCCCTATGCTGGGCGTGGAGCCTTATTTTTATAGATTTTCTAAAAAAATTTGAATTTCAAACAGGCTCAATCTGAGCCCTCCATGTGGCGCCATCTCAGGGGTGCTATTTTGATTTTTGAGAAAATAAAAATTGAGAATTTTGTGGGTGAGACACCTCAGCAGGATTTGAAATTTTTCAAAATTTGGTTTGCTTGATTTTCTCTGCAGGAAGCTCCCAGATGGCGCCACCTCAGAGGGTGCTACCTGGGGTTTGAAATTCAAAATTTGCCTTTTGTAGGGAGCCCTCAGGTGGCGCCACCTCATGTGGCTATTTTTATTAAAAAAATAAAATAAATAAAAGAAAGGAAGCCAAGTGGGGCTCTGGATTGGCGCCACCTCAAAAGGTGTTCTGAGGTGTAAAGCTGGAAACAGTAGGAGCATGCCATGTGGCGCCATCTCTGGAGGCTCTTGACATGTGTCAGAAGGACAGGAGTGGAGGAAGCAGGCTGTGCCACCTCAGAGGAATTCAAATTCTACTTTTCTGCAGGAAAGGAGAGGCTGACATGTGGCATTTCCTCAGAGTGGCTCCTACGATGCCATGTGGCAGGAGAACATGAATGGAGGAAGCAAAATGCACCACCTCAGAGGCGGGGTTTTCTACTTTTTCTGATGCAGGGAGGTTTGGACATGTGGCAGACAAGTGTCAGCTGTCTGGAGAGGCCTTCTCAAATGGCGCCACCTCAGAAGGTGAATTTGAATTTCAAATGGAGGTTGGCTCTAGAGGAATGATGGATGGACATGTGGCACCACCTCAAGGTGGCCCCTACAATGCCATGTGGCAAGAGGGAGGAAAAGGAGGGAAAGGGACACGTGGCACCATCTCACACAAAATAGAAAAGGTGAAGTTCAAGATTTGTGCCACCTCAGCCTGGAGTTTGAATATTTGAATTCTAGCTTTCTCTGAAGGAGACAGAAAATGACATGTGTCCTCTACTTTTTCTAAGAAGAGCAGAGAATGACATGTGTCAGTCTGCTTTTTCTGAGAAGATCAGAGAATGACACATGGCATTTGCTTTTTCTGAGGAAATGAGAGATTGACATGTGTCCTCTGCAGGAGACACTTTCCAAATGGCGCCACCTCAGAGGAGACAAGCCTACTTTTCTGGAGGAAGCTAGGAGTGACACGTGTCTCCTACTTTTCTGAGAAAGGTAGGGAGAGACATGTGTCAGGCTACTTTTTCTGAAGGAGGGAGAGGTTGACATGTGTCCTCTGCAGAAGACACACTTTAAGTAGCGCCACCTCAGTGGAGACAAGCCTCCACTTTTTCTAGACAGGACAACCTATGACACTTGGCATCTCTTGGTGTTCTTTGAAATGACACATGGCGCATGATAAGATACTAACACATGGCAGATAAATGGGATGACATGTGGCGACTTCTTAAGGTAGCCCCACACTGACACTTGGCACGGAAATGGGAGGAGAGAGAAAAGACAAGTGGCACCAATCCAGGGGACAAGGCTCCTATATTTTTGGGTTTTTCAAAATTCAAATTTTCAAAAGAAAAGCTTGTGTGACACCACCTCAGTGTGGGTCCCACATTGCTTCTTTATTGAAATAAGGATAAAACAACAACTTCTTTTTGGAATTTTCATAAAATCTGGACTAATGGGTAAAACAGGAATTTTTGGAAAGAGTTGGCCCCTGTAGGGCGATTTTGTAAAAGAATGATAGTTGCAATAGCTAAAAAAAGGCAAAATCTGAGTTGAAGTGGCTGAAATCCATATTGAAAACTATCCATATTATTTTTCTGAGGACATATTTTGAAATTCAGAGCCCTGGGGGTAAAATGGGAAGAATTGATAATTTTAAAGACCTAGGGTTTTGAAATCAATTTTGAAAACAATTGAAATTCTAATCTGGATTGAAAATTTTGAAATCGAGAGTTCTGGATCTCGAAATGACATGTTGTGCAATGCAGTGATATGAAATGTTCATGCAATGCTATGCAATGACATATTTTATGAAATGCAATCATGAACCAGGATTTGGAGATTCCCGTCTTCTGTCAGGAACAAAATTTTGAACATCTGAGCTAAAATAGAGGAATTTTGAAAGTTACAGATGAAATTTAGACTTTTGCAAGATCCGGGCTCAGAAAATGACCATTTTGCCCTTCGACGATTTCAAAAAGGCTGGATGATGATGCTTTGTGAAGATGTCGGGGAGGTGAGTGAAAATTTGGGGTGTTTACAGATGCCCCTCTTTGCTACTAAGCCGGCTTGTGGCTGAGCTTAGTGGCAAAGAAAAACACACCAAATTTGGGCTATATAAAAAAATGCCCCAGTTAGAAGGATCTGACTAGGTGTGAGGAAATTAGCCCGAGGAAGATGGTAGATATGAAGCGAAGAATGAAGAGAAAAGACTCACTCTGTAAGAGTGAACTTTAGGTTTTATGCCCTTAACCTGGATGGGACAAAAATACCTCGCTTGGAACGAAGCTCAGGTTTGACCCTTGACCTGATTGGGGAATGAAATATCTCATCGAAATGAGACTCAGGTTTGTACCCTTAACCTGATCGGGCGGAAAATGAAGTACCTCTTTGAGTGAGGCTCAGGTTTGTACCCTTATTCTGATCGGGCGGAAAATGAAATACCTCTTTGATTGAGGCTCAGGTTTGTACCCTTATCCTGATCGGGCGGAAAAATGGAATACCTCTTTGAATGAGGCTCAGGTTTGTACCCTTATCCTGATCGGGCGGAAAAATGGAATACCTCTTTGAATGAGGCTCAGGTTTGTACCCTTATCCTGATCGGGCGGAAAAATAGATGGAATCCTCGCAGGAAGAGACCATGATGGAACCTTCAGATTTTGCACAATAAATCCGACAGGGGTTTTGCAAAAGGAAGGAAAATGGGGTCCCTAAAGCTTGAAAAAGGATTGGTTTTGGGTGCCTCCTTGCTGAGACTGAAAATCAGCTTTTGAAATTGCCTTTCGCGAGAAAATGATTGGTGGTTCGACCTCGACCCGAAATGGGACTGTCTATGGTGGGACAGTGGGGACACAGGGAAGTGTGCAATTTTGAGAGTTCATGCTCTCAAAGAAGGGAAGGAATCAAGTCCTTAAGAGGGATTTAAAATTAGTGTCAGGATGTATCAAAGACGGACATCAAGCTCTCAATTCACGTCAGGATAGCTAGAAAATATTGTCAAAATGTTGTTGATTCAAAGTTTTTGAAAATGTTGCACATTGTTGCAAAGATATTCTTTCTTTTCTACCCAAAGTATTACCTCCAAATAAGGTTCACTTCGTAGAATCGAGATTGGAAACCCAAATTACTTGCCATTGGCCTCCTTCAAGGAAGCTATCGATTTCCTTGATATGAACGGGAAAGAGAATTTGATATTATGAAAGCAATTGATGAAATAGTATTGATAATAGAATTTCACAAATTTAAAGAGGATTCTGGATAAACTTGGCAGTTTGATATCCTGGGAGCTTCTCTCATGATAATTTTTCTGCACTCTTTTGGCTCTCTTGGGTTTTTTTGCTACATTCTCTTTCATTTTGGAGATTTTGCCTTCTTGGGCGATTTTGTAAAAGAATGATAGTTGCAATAGCTAAAAAAAAGGCAAAATCTGAGTTGAAGTGGCTGAAATCCATATTGAAAACTATCCAGATTATTTTTCTGAGGACATATTTTGAAATTCAGAGCCCTGAGGGTAAAATGGGAAGAATTGATAATTTTAAAGACCCAGGGTTTTGAAATCAATTTTGAAAAGAATTGAAATTCTAATCTGGATTGAAAATTTTGAAATCGAGAGTTCTGGATCTCGAAATGACATGCTGTGCAATGCAGTGATATGAAATGCTCATGCAATGCTATGCAATGACATATTTTATGAAATGCAATCATGAACCAGGATTTGGAGATTCCCGTCTTCTGTCAGGAACAAAATTTTGAACATCTGAGCTAAAATAGAGGAATTTTGAGAGTTGCAGATGAAATTTAGACTTTTGCAAGATCCGGGCTCAGAAAATGACCATTTTGCCCTTCGACGATTTCAAAAAGGCTGGATGATGATGCTTGGTGAAGATGTCGGGGAGGTGAGTGAAAATTTGGGGTGTTTACAGGTCGTCTGGCCTGGAAGTCACTGACCCAAAGCTCGCTACACGGGTCACGAAAAATGGATATTCGAAATAGTGCTCATGTGAGAAGAATGCTCAAGAGAGAAAAATTGAAAAAGGGTGAAAAATTGAAAATCCAAAGAAAGAAAAAGAATGTGCTGAATGAAAATTTTCATTGCTTAGAAATCTGTGTGAATTACTGTGCAGAAAATATACAGGTGAGGATGAATGAGTAAAACATGATAGTACTTGACTTTCTGAGAAAAATCATAGATACCTACAATTTTAGAAAAGTGAAGGAAAAAGATTTTTACTATGGTGGCATGAGATTTTTGAATGTGTTTTGAGAATGTCCATTACATGAAATATTTGTTCTAACTATTTTCTTAACTGCCTAATATTTTTGAAAAGTCATTCCTGCTTTTCATTGATGTTTGTGGGTAGCATCTCTGCAAACCCTCACGAGACCTTACTCGCCCGCTGGTGTAAGTCAGGGGTTTAAAGGGCTTGCTGTATACGCTAAATGCAATCGTGATTCCTACGAAAGTGAGTTAGTCTTTATGCATTCATGTCTAGCATTTATTTGTCTGTTGCAAAGCATAGTAGTGGTTTGTTAAGGGACTAACAAACATTCAAGCATGGGGGTATTTGATCATGCATGAAATGCACATCATGTTAGCGGATTATTCATGCATTTTGTAGTGAGATTAAGGTTTTAAACCCATTTTTAGATGCATTTTGATAGTAAGGGGTTATGGTTCAAATTTCAGAGAAATCGGAGTTAAAATGAGTAAGTTATGGCTATTTTAGTGTTCGAGCATGGATTTCGAGGTAGATCGGATCCATATCCGACCCAACTAGGCTGTTTGGACTTTGGATAAACCTTTATAAAGCCCAAAATCCAACCCACATGCATATCCATATCCATTTCAAAAAGATTTGCAGAAAACCCCTAATAAAGTGGCGCATAGGAATAAAAAAATTTATAACCATGTTTCTGAAAACTATCAAAAGTATAAAATACAATTTCCAGCAAACCCTAGGCGTCTTTGGCATTGGGATTGGTGCCTCCTACAGTGATTCTAACTCCAGCACCTTCCAACCTCTCACTCCATCTCATTTTCCATCGAAAATTAGGTTTTTGCTTGGAAATCAAGCATTAATCTCTCTCTCTTTCCATTCCTTTTTGTTTCTTTAGTATCCTTGCTGCGTTTTTTCACCATTTGCTGTGTTTTTGCAGGTGTAGCAGAGGTGGAGACCATTAATCTTGCTTGGAAGTGCGAAGCACCCTAACAAGATGAGTCGGCCCTACCTCCATTCGGTTTTCTAAGCCCTCCGATCGCAAATCGGCACCCGTTCCATCTTCGGTGGATCTCCAACGTGTTGCAGTTGTAGATACCCTGCTGGTGATGATATTCCAGCATTCTCGAACTGTTCGGGACGTCAAGCCAAGGCCATTGTCTGCTCTCTTCTCCCCCATGATCGTTGGATCGCCCTTGAGGTAGGTCATCTTCTCTCTTTTCTTCTAGTTAAAGCCTAAAACGTGTGTGCTTGTTTTTCGTGTTTTATTTTCTGTATGTCTACTGTATTTTTCTTATTTCAACCCTAGTATAGAACTCGTGCACAGACCAGCATGATAGATTATGTTTTATTTCATTGTTTTTTGTGCTCGAATCATGTTTTCCTTTCATTTTCTCCTAAAACATGTAAATCGGCTAGAATCCCTTCTAGCCGATTTTGCATTTCTGTCCAGCGTATTTATGGTATTGTTTCTACAAAAAAATTGTTTTAAAAAGTTTCATTTTGATTTGGTTTAGGCGTTGGTTTTGTTTGCTTGTTATTTTAATTAAAAAGAAAAAAAATCGGCTAGATTAATTCTAGCCGATCTCTGTATTTGAATAAGTTTAGTTGCTGCAAAAAAATTTTTGTGGTTCTACTGCTAAAATCTGATTTGTGGTATCTGTTCCAGTGTCATTTATTTTCGTTTTAGGTGAGATTTGAGTTCTTATGTGTCGTGTGAATGTTTTTGCCAAAATCGTTGAATGAAGGTTTGAAGTTGTGTAAGTGCGTGTGAGTCCATTGTGTAAATCGTGGAGTTTGTTGTTTGTTTCGCAGTTAACAGTCTCGTAAAGTTGCGTGAGTCAAGTTCATTATCTTAGGATCGTTCTAAATATCGTTGTCGTGTTTTAATGTTTTAGGTGTTTTGTTTTTATTGAGAAAAATACAAAAACCGAGTTTTATTGTTCTCTTTGTTTGATAGTATTGTCCAGCCGGCTGTAGTCAATTTTCATTTTGTTTCAGTTTGTTACAGTGGTCTATTGTGTTGATTAATCTTTAGTTAAGATAGATTTGTATTTTGTGGTAAACGTAATGTGAATTAGTTTAAATTCTTAGTGTTTTATGTTAGGCGTGTAGTTAGGTTGCTGTCGAGTTTTATGTAATGTTCATGTCCAGCATTTTACTTAGTTAATTTAGTTGTAATTAGTGTAATTAGTTATTTCTAGTCAAGTGTTAAATTAGATTTATTTTTATCATGGCAATGCTTGTTTAATTTTTGCATTCGTCTTTTAGTTAGTAAAAATATTGTTTTAGTTTTAGTTAGATGTCTTTCCCAAGGAGGGGTGGCAGCCATTAGAGCTCCAGTCGAGCTCTAGGCTGCTTTTGGTAGGTTCTTAGGAATTAGGTAATTTAAGTTAGTTGTCTAGATTCATTGTATCAAGGGTATTAGTCAAAAACGTTTCTTGATTCTTTTGGTAAGTAAGATTGCTCCAAATTCGTGTAAGGTAACTATTGACCTTTGTGATTCAATCAAAAGAAATTTTAGAAGTTTTGTTGTCCAGCCAAGGGAGCAAGGGTTTACTTTTTCAAAAGTGAAAATAAGTGTGGATTTCGAAATTAAAATTGCCACAATTGTTCCACACGATTTTTGGAAGGGACTTAATTACTAGAAAGGTTTTCTTTTTGGAAATCAAGGAAATCGTGTGGACCATTTTGGGCTGGACGGTTTCTTTTTTTATAGTTTCCTAAAGTGCTATTCAAGACCATTAAGGATAGAGCCACTATCCTCTATACGTTTTTGGAAACTAACCTTGATTTTCAAATTCCTTTCTTAAAAGGTTTTCCAGGATTTGGGAAAGATATTTAAGATTGTTTGGTTGTTTTTAAGGTAAGGTCAATTAGTTTAGACCCCATTTTGGGCTGGACGATTTTGGAGGCTCTCCACTTGCCAAATTCGGATTGGATTAATTAGTAACTCCCTTGTTACTTTGTGTTATTGACTTAGATAAATTTTAGCATTAATTTTGAATTAAGTTTGCATTAACATTAGGTCAATTACCTTAGTTAAATGTATTAACCGTAGGTTAGCAATTAGGTTATTAATTAGGATATTTTAAATTGGTTTTAATTTTTGGGTTTTTAAATTAGGCAGTGTCTAAGTAGGTCGACCCAGTTGAATCATCTTTGTGGGGCGTGAACTTAATTCAATCCTAACTCTATAACCGCACCCCCCTGTAGTCTTTAGGTGTTTAGTTAATGTTAGTTTTGCTTTTGATTAATGTTAACTATAGTATATGTTAGTTTAGTTCTTCCCTTAATCGATTTAGTTAGATTTTAGAAGTAGAGTTATTTAAGGTGTACTTTCTCATTGTGTTTGACTTTAGTAGTTCACTTGGTTCATTTGTAGCTATCTGGTATTAACTGCAGCTTCTAATTTATGTAATTAGGTTTGCATTTTTAATTACCTTAGTTGCATTTGAATTAGTAGTTAATTTAGCGTTATTCGTAATTTGCATAGTGCATTTCATTTTTATGTCATTTAGCGTAATCACATTCATCATCTGCATATAAACTGTTATTAAGTTCCATTTAGAGTTGCATTAGGGTTAGATTGCATTTTTAGGGTTTAAAATAGACTTATAAAGTGAATAGTACATTGAAGTCAAAACTCGATTTTTGCCCTGTCGCGCTGTCATTATTTCATGTGCAAAAATATCGAATTTTCCAAATAATATTTTTCTATTCACTTTATTGGCGTGTTAACTATCTGCAGACTAAATTTCAGCTCGATCCGAGTTGGTTTGGTCTGATTTTTAAGCGTTTTGTGAAAAATGTTTTTTCGGATTTTAAAATTTCGGGACCTGCGATATCTTGATTTTTTCCAGTTTTGAAACGCTTATATCTGGAGTTCCAGATATCATTTTTTAATTCTGTAAAAACTACCAGATTTTTGAATCTGTCAGTTATAGAATAGAACCAATTTCGGGAAAATCGGACCTCTTTTGCCTTGTTAAATAGTCATTTCTCGAAGAACTATCGGAAGTCTATTTTGCACTACTTAGGGGTAGTTTCATAATTTCATTCTTTTAGTTGTTTTCGGTTTGTTTTCATCAGTTTTTTGCATTTTTAGTGCTGCATCTGCATCATTCAGCATTGTTAGACTTAGGTTAGTTGATTTTAGAATTAGTTTGATATTTTCTTTATTATTTTATTAGTGATTAGGTTTTATTTGTTTAAATTCTTCAGAATTAGGTTTAACTTATATTTTAATTTAGTTTTATTAAATTAGTTACTAACTTTGTATTTTGCTGTGTTTTTAGGTTGAAAAGCATAACTATTTTCCAGGGATTATTGTTCAAGTGCGAAGATTTGATAATCGGCGAAAAGACAGAAATACCCTTGTGCAACTGAAGACTGAAGAGCTTTTCTCATTAGTTGTAGTTTTAATTTGATATTGTATTAACATTGTCTTTGTAATTAGTGTTTATTGATTAATAAATTAAATTTTTTAGAAATAATTGAGTAATTCCTGTTCCATGTGGATTCGACCCGTACTTACCACTTCGTGGAAAGTCGGTTATTTACTTTTGGTTGACGATTTTCCAAAGATTTTATTGAAAAATATTGTTTTAAAAATACCACTTCCAAAATATCAACCAAATTTTGGTGCCGTTGCCGGGGAACGGCGAATTACTTATTTTATTTCTTAGATTTTGATTTATTAATCTGTTTAGTTAGTTAATTAGTTGTTTTATTTTCTAGTTAGTAGGATTAGTAAGTGAATATAGGATTAACATAGTTAGCAAATATAGGATTCACGTACTGTTTTCTAGGATTCACTTTATATTCATTCTGCAAGGAGCGCTTAGACAGGTGGGTTTTAGAAAAACTTAGTTTGTGATTTCCTGTATTTTTCTCTTTCAGTAAAGTAGAATAGTTTACTTTGTTATTTCAGTTACTTAGTAGATAGTTCTGACATAGATAGTTTAGCATATTTGCTTATTAGTGCCTTGATTTGTGTTATTTACATTTTAGTACTTGTCTTAGTTTTAGTTTTAGATTTAGGTCGTGTGCTTACATCTGGTCTTAGTACCTGTGTATGCAGGGGAGACGAGCACTAGGAACCCCATTACATCCATTTGTTGACAACTCAGAGAGGATTTTACATTCTCCTCGAAGTTCGACAACAATGGCTTATATGGATCCTCCACCTCCACCCCCAGTTCATCCACGTCCTCTGCGGGAATACTTCATTCCCACAGACTATGTCCAGGCATCCTGCATTCGGAGACCCGATGTAGGAGCGCCTCCCTACGAGATTAAGGCCAGCATTATTCAGATGCTTCCATCTTTCTATGGCCTTAGTCACGAGGATCCCTACCGACATTTAGATGAATTCCTCGAGATCTGTTCTATTGTAAAGATACAGAATTTCGACGATGATGCTTTGAGGTTGACCCTATTCCCGTTTTCATTGAAGGACAAGGCCAAGTATTGGCTAAAGTCCTTAGACTCTGTAGAGATAGGGTCTTGGGATCAGTTACAGCAGGAGTTTCTTAGAAAGTACTTTCCCATTGGTCGTACAAACCAATATCGGCGAGCCATCACTAGCTTTTTAGAGCTAGATGGTGAGCACTTTCATGAGACCTGGGAGAGAATGAAGGATCTCCTCAGGAAGTGTCCCCATCATTAGGTGCCGAGATGGCAACTGGTGCAGAGCTTTTACGATGGATTGTCTGACAGGAATCGTCAGATGATCGACTATTCATGCAAGGGGACATTCATGTTGAAGAGCGAGGATGAAGCATGGAGGTTATTTGATACATTAGCCGAGAATTCCCTCCACCATGCTTCGAGCTCTCATTCAGAGAGAGCCACACCCAGCACTCAGAAGAAAGCTGGTGTTCTTGAGATTGGTCCATCTACTGCACTACAGTGCAAGGTAGACATGATTGCTCAGAAGCTGGACCAGCTTCTCTCAGGACCACCCACTACTCAGCAGGTGTGAACTCTGTGTGCTAGTCTGACACATGATATTACTGAGTGCCCTTCGGCAGTTCAGTACCCTGAATTTGTTCAAGAACAAGTTTAGGCAGCTCAGGGTTACGTCAGACCGCAGAACAACCCATTATACTCTACATATAATCTGGGTTGGTGTAACCATCCCAATTTTTCATGGAAGAATCCACAGTCTTCCATGCAGATGCCTACATCCTCTCAGCCAGCTCGGCTGCCATCTTTTTCTCAGACATTTCCGAGGTCGAGCTATTCTCAGTCTTCTCCCTCATTTACTCCCCCGATTCCGCAGGAGTCTGCCCAGCAGACATATTTTGAGGAGAGACTTCTCCAGGCATTCCAAGAGGTGAAAACCTCTAATCAGAACGCCTTCGATAAGTGTAGCCAGATCTTGAGCTCACATACGCAGTCCATTGCAAAGTTAGAGTCGCAAATGGGACAGTTAGCGGAGGCTATCAATAGGAGACCTGAGGGTACATTGTCGAGCCAGGCTATCATGAACCCGAAGGGCAAGGACCACATGACCGGAGGCTTGTTTCATGCTGAGTCACAGCAGCAGGCCAAATCTGTTATGGCCTTGAGGAGTGAACGTGAGTATCACGTCGAGAGCAGAGATAGTAGAGAGAGGATCGAGGAGCCAGAAACCAGTGTTTCACCTTCATCGGCTCAGCCATCATTACCATCCCTGTCCCCATCGTCACCATCATCATTATCATCTTCATCCTCAGTGCAGAAGAAGGATAGGAGTGAGCCTTCTCACAAAGAGGAGGAACCACCCACGTATATTCCCCCACCAACCTATCCCAATGCATTAGAGTTGAGATTTGTTCAGAGGGAAGCAGGGCACAAAGATCCAGGACATGCTTGACATCTTCAAGCATATGCAGATCAACTTGCCTTTGCTCGATGCGATTCAGCAGATGCCGGCTTATGCCAAATTCCTGAAGGAACTCTGTACGCAGAAGATTAAATCTAGAGAGAGAGTTCCTAACAGGGTCCATCTTAATAAGCAGGTGAGTTCAGTACTTCAGCATCAGACACCACCAAAGCTCAAGGACCCTAAAGCCCCTATCATTGCTTGTACTATAGGGAACATCCGAATAGAAGGCACATTGCTCGATCTTGGAGCAAGCGTGAATATTCTGCTCAGGTATTTCTTTGATTCTTTCGGGCTAGGAGAGATGAGATCGACTCCTGTTACACTTCAGCTGGCAGATCGTTCTGTCAATGTACCGAGAGGTGTCTTGGAGGACGTGCTAGTTAAAGTGGATGATTTTTATTTCCCCATCGATTTCCTTATTCTTGATATGGAAGGCGTAGACAGCCAGCACCAGACTCCGATCATTTTGGGCAGACCATTCTTGGCGACTGCCAATGCATGCATCAACTATAGGACCGGAGCCATGGATCTCTCATTCGGCAATAGGAAGGTCTAGCTGAATATTTTCAATGCCGCTATGGGACCAGCAGGAGACATGGACTGCTTCCATGTAGATATTGCACAGGAGTTAGTGGAGGAGCAGCTCAAGTTGTACATTACTGAGGATCCGTTAGATCTGTACCATATAGAGAAAGATAGTTGTACAGTTAGCTTAGATGTGTCTAGAGTGTCGTCAGAAAGATCACCTTGGAGAGCTATCATTGAGCCTCTCCCACCACTTGCGGAGTTCCCCGCCAAATCTTCGATCGAGTCTCCTCCAAAACTTGAGTTGAAACCCTTACCAGATTCACTCAAGTATGCAGATCTCGGACATGATAAGACTCTGCCTGTGATCATCTCGTCCCTGCTCACTGAGGAGCAGCAGCAGAGATTGTTGACTATTCTATGAGAGCACAAGGCAACGATTGGCTGGGGAGTTGCTGATTTGAAGGGGATTGATCCTTCATTCTACATGCATAGTATCCATTGCGATGAGGAAGTCAAGCCAGTGAGGGATATGCAGAGAAGGTTAAATCCCAACATGAAGGAAGTGGTGAAGAATGAGGTGGTGAAGTGGTTGGATGTCAGGATTATCTACCCTAATTCTGATAGCCAGTGGGTCAGTCTGATTCAGGTTGTTCCAAAGAAGTCAGAACTCACTATTATGGAGAACGAGAAGGGTAAAAGAATTCCGATGAGGACCACTACAGGATGGCAAGTCTGCATCGATTATAGGAAGTTGAAGGTGGCAACTAGGAAAGATCATTTTCCGTTGTCGTTCATTGATCAGATATTAGAGAGACTCACAGGACAGAGCTACTATTGCTTTCTAGACGGGTATTCAGGATACAATCAGGTAGCTATCCATCCTAACGACCAGGAGAAGACGACATTTACATGTCCTTATGGCACCTTCGCGTTCAGTCGTATGTTGTTCGGGCTCTGCAATGCCCCGGCAACTTTTCAGAGGTGCATGCTTGCTATCTTCTCGGACAGGATAGATGATGTGATAGAGGTTTTCATGGACGATTTTTCAGTGTATGGCGCTTCATTTGAAGATTGCCTCCAAAAACTTACTCGAGTACTGTGAGGCAGATTAGGTCATTTTTAGGGCATGCGGGTTTTTATAGGCGGTTCATAAAGGATTTCAGCAAAATCTCTTGACCGCTTTGTACTTTATTGGGGAAAGACCAGCCCTTTGTTTTTAGCGAGGATTGCATGAAGGCCTTTGAGATTCTCAAAGAAGCCTTGATTACTGCGCCCATTCTGAGACCTCCGGATTGGACTCTCCCATTTGAGATTATGTGTGATGCTTTTGATTATGCTATGGGGGCTATTTTAGGACAGCGCATTGATAAGAAGCCCTATGTGATTTACTATGCAAGTAGAACTTTGTCTGATGCTCAGATGAATTATACCACGACAGAGAAGGAGCTACTTGTTGAAGTATTCGCATTGGACAAGTTTAGGTCCTATTTGCTCGGTTCGAAGGTGGTTGTCTATTCTGACCATGCTGCATTAAAATATCTGTTGAATAAGAAAGACACCAAACCGAGACTCATTCGTTGGGTTCTACTACTACAGGAGTTTGATCTTGAGATTCGAGATAAGAAGAGAAGCGAAAATGTAGTAGCAGACCATTTTTCTAGACTGATCGTGGAGACCACACAGGATCAGAGGTCAATCAGTGATTATTTCCCCGACGAGCAGATCATGTCAGTCAGGACATCGCAGTTACCCTGGTTAGCGGACATTGTGAACTATCTAGTTTCGAGACAGATACCTGAGCATTGGAACAAGAATGAGTGCGAGAGATTCTTATCTCAGGTGATGCACTATTATTGGGATGAACCAGAGTTGTTCCGATATTGCGCAGACCAGATCATTAGGAGATGTGTGCCGGAGGAAGAGTATAAGTCTATTTTGAGTTTTTCCCATTCGTTAGCATGTGGAGGGCATTTTAGCAGTAGGAAGACGGCTGCAAAGGTTTTGCAGTCTAGATTTTATTGGCCTACACTCCACAGGGATGCGCATGAGTTCTATAGGAGATGTATTAGATGTCAGCAGATTGGGAACATGTGCAAGAGGGACATGATGCCCTTGCTTCCAATTTTGATTGTCGAGATTTTTGATGTTTGGGGCATTGATTTTATGGGACCATTTCCGCCTTCATTCAGAAATTTATACATTCTTGTGGCGGTTGATTATGTGTCCAAGTGGGTCGAGGCTGTGGCAACCAAGACCAATGATCATAGAGTGGTGCTTAAGTTCATTAAGCACAACATTTTCAGTCGTTTTGGTGTGCCACGTGTGATGAATAGCGATGGTGGCAAGCATTTTAGGAATGTACAAATAGCTTCTCTGCAGAGAAGATATTCTGTCAATCATAGATTTACCACGCCGTATCATCCGCAGACCAGTGGACAGATAGAGGTGTCGAATAGGGAGATTAAGCAGATTTTAGAAAAGACAGTTCGCCCGGACCGCAGGGATTGGTCCCAGCGCTTAGATGATGCACTTTGGGCATATAGGACTGCATTTAAGACTCTCATTGGCATGTCCCCGTATCGCCTTGTTTTCAGGAAAGCATGCCATCTTCCTGTCGAGCTGGAGCATAGAGCGTATTGGGCCATCAAGAAGTTGAATTTTGACCTCGCCCAAGCTGGCAAAGCAAGAGCACTGCAGCTCTCAGAATTAGAGGAACTCAGGAATGATGCATATGAGAATGCCAAGTTATACAAAGCTCGGACTAAAGCATTTCATGATAAGCACATTGTCAGAAAAGTGTTTGAGCCAGAGCAGAAAGTTTGGCTATACAATTCTCGTTTGCATTTATTTCCAGGGAAATTGAGATCGAGATGGACAGGACCACACATCGTGAAAGAAGTGTTTCCACATGGAGCAGTCACATTATTCGATCCTATGACCCAAGGTACATTCAAGGTTAATGGGCAAAGACTGAAGCCCTACATTTCAGATTCCTTGCAGAATGGTGAGTGTGAGGTAGTGCATCTCACGAAGGCATGCAGATTCGACCAGAGGGATGTATCATATATACATTAGTGTTGTTTTTCATTTCAGTATTTTTCTTTATTTTAGTATTTCATTTCATATGTGCTGACATTTGTTTTTGATTTATGCAGGATGAATCTAACACTTAGTGCATGAGAATGAGTTATCAGGTACAAGGCAGAGTTTTCAGAGCAAATATTGACCAAATAAGCAGAAAATTATACAATCAGATATGCATAGTCAAGTCAGGTTGTATCTATTGACCAAAATGTTGACCAAAATGTTGACCAAAATGTTGCAAAGTCAAGTCAATCAAATTCAGAAGCCCAACACAGATCAGGTTGTATCTATCCTTTCTCCCATATTCATTTTTCTTGTCTTTTAGTGTGCATTTGCATTGCATTTTTACATATTTTGTATGCCACTAGGGACAGTGTCATTCAAGCATGGGGAGGGGGGGGGGTTAGATGCACACTAAAAAAAATTTTATATGTCTGGTAGCTAAAGTAGGTATTTGAGAACAAGCTGTAGCATATATGATTGTTTTTGGCATAATCTAACAGTTTAGAAATTTTTAAGCCCCATGTAAAAGTTTTTTCTGAACTGATTCAAATAGAGTAGTGATTTATGAGAAAATTCAAAGAAAAGATAGTATTTGATTGTTAGAAAATTTTGAATCACTTTAGTATAAGTATGCACAGTATGTTTTGTGAAAGAAATAAGCAATGGAAAGATGTTTTTGAAAAATGAGTTTAAAAGAATAGTGCTACGTTTAGTTGTTGATGTCTTCGTGAATCCTAGTAGTGGAACTCAGACACGAGATGAAGTGTTTGAGTCTCTTGATGAAAAGGATAACGAAGGAGATCATCCTCTTGTCTAGTCGATATCTATGGCCTTTGTAGTTTGAGTAAGTAGAATTCAAAGGGTGTTTTACACCTGGTGCCCCAAAGCCAGCTGGTTTGGGAGCCATCGGTTCGAAAGCTTGTTACATGGACTGCATAGAAAGCCTAAGAGATAGAGACATTGCACATGACGAGAGGAAGACTATATGTAAACTATTAGAATAGAAGGTTTAGTGACTTGAGCAATTAAGTCTGAGGGATACTTCGTATCTAGTGCCCTAAATTCGTACGGACTGGGAGTCATTGACCTAAAGCTCGCTACATGGGTCACGAAAACTGGATATTCGAAATAGTGCTCATGTGAGAAGAATACTCAAGAGAGAAAAATTGAAAAAGGGTGAAAAATTGAAAATCCAAAGAAAGAAAAAGAATGTGCTGAATGAAATTTTTCATTGCTTAGGAATCTGTGTGAATTACTGTGCAGAAAATATACAGGTGAGGATGAATGAGTAAAACATGATAGTACTTGACTTTCTGAGAAAAATCATAGATACCTACAATTTTTTAAAAGTGAAGGAAAAAGATTTTTACTGTGGTGGCATGAGATTTCTGAATGTGTTTTGAGAATGTCCATTACATGAAATATTTGTTCCAACTATTTTCTTAACTGCCTAATATTTTTGAAAAGTCATTCCTGCATTTCATTGATGTTTATGGGTAGCATCTCTGCAAACCCTCACGAGACCTTACTCGTCCACTGGTGTAAGCCAGGGGTTTAAAGGGCTTGTTGCATACGCTAAATGCAATCGTGATTCCTACGGAAGTGAGTTAGTCTTTATGCATTCATGTCTAGCATTTTTTTGTCTGTTGCATAGCATAGTAGTGGTTTGTTAAGGGACTAACAAACATTCAAGCATGAGGGTATTTGATCATGCATGAAATGCACATCATTTTAGCGGATTATTCATGCATTTTGTAGTGAGATTAAGGTTTTAAACCCATGTTTAGATGCATTTTGATAGTAAGGGGTTGTGGTTCGAATTTCAGAGAAATCGAAGTTAAAATGAGTAAGTTATGGCTATTTTAGTGTTTGGGCACAGAATTCGAGGTGGATCGGATCCATATCCGGCCCAACTAGGCTGTTTGGACTTTGGATCAACCTTTAGAAAGCCCAAAATCCAACCCACACGCATATCCATATCCATTTCAAAAAGATTTTCAGAAAACCCCTCAGAAAGTGGCGCATAGGAATAAAATTTTTTATAACCTTGTGTCTGAAAACTATCAAAAGTATAAAATACAATTTCCAGCAAACCCTAGGAGTCTTTGGCATTGGGATTGGTGCCTCCTACAGTGATTCTAACTCCATCACCTTCCAACCTCTCATTCCATCTCATTTTCCATCGAAAATTGGGTTTTTGCTTGAAAATCAAGCATTAATCTATTTCTCTTTCCATTCCTTTTCGTTTCTTTAGTATCCTTGCTGCGTTTTTTCACTATTTGCTGTGTTTTTGCAGGTGTAGCAGAGGTGGATATCATTAATCTTGCTTGGAAGTGCGAAACACCCTAACAAGATGAGTCAGCCCTACCTCCATCCGGTTTTCTAAGCCCTCCGATCGCGAATCGGCACTCGTTCCATCTTCGGTGGATCTCCAACGTGTTGCAGCTGTAGATACCCTACTCGTGGTGATATTCCAGCATTCTCGAACCATTCGGGACGTCAAGCCAAGGCCATTGACCGCTCTCTTCTCACCCACGATCGTCGGATCGCCCTTGAGGTAGGTCTTCTTCTCTCTTTTCTTCTAGTTAAAGCCTAAAACGTGTGTGCTTGTTTTTCGTGTTTTATTTTCTGTATGTCTACTGTATTTTTATTATTTCAACCCTAGTATAGAACTCATGCACAGACCAGCACGATAGATTAGGTTTTATTTCATTGTTTTTTGTGCTCGAATCATATTTTCCTTTCATTTTCTCTTAAAACGTGTAAATCGGCTAGAATCCCTTCTATCCAATTTTCTATTTCTGTCCAGCGTGTTTATGGTATTGTTTCTATAGAAAAATCATTTTAAAAAGTTTCATTTTGATTTGGTTTAGGCGTTGGTTTTGTTTGTTTGTTATTTTAATTAAAAAGAAAAAAAATCGGCTAGATTAATTCTAGCCGATCTCTGTATTTGAATAAGTTTAGTTGCTGCAAAATTTTTTCTGTGGTTCTACTGCTAAAATCTGATTTGTGGTATCTGTTCCAGTGTCATTTATTTTCATTTTAGGTGAGATTTGAGTTCTTATGTGTCGTGTGATTTTTTTTGCCAAAATCGTTGAATCAAGGTTTGAAGTTGTGTAAGTGTGTGTGAGTCCATTGTGTAAATCGTGGAGTTTGTTGTTTCTTTCGTAGTTAACAGTCTCGTAAAGTTGTGTGAGTCAAGTTCATTATCTTAGGATCGTTCTAAATATCATTGTGGTGTTTTAATGTTTTAGGTGTTTTGTTTTTATTGAGAAAAATACAAAAACCGAGTTTTATTGTTCTCTTTGTTTGATAGTATTGTCCAGCCGGCTGTAGTCAATTTTCATTTCATTTCAGTTTGTTACAGTGGTCTATTGTGTTGATTAATCTTTAGTTAAGATAGATTTGTATTTTGTGGTAAACGTAGTGTTAATTAGTTTAAATTCTTAGTGTTTTAGGTTAGGTGTATAGTTAGGTTGCTGTCGATTTTTATGTAATGTTCATGTCCAGCATTTTACTTAGTTAATTTAGTTGTCATTAGTGTAATTAGTTATTTCTAGTCAAGTGTTAAATTAGATTTATTTTTATCGTGGCAATGCTTGTTTAATTTTTGCATTCGTCTTTTAGTTAGTAAAAACATTGTTTTTAGTTTTAGTTAGATGTCTTCCCCAAGGAGGGGCGGCAGCCATTAGAGCTCCAGTCGAGCTCTAGGCTGCTTTTGGTAGGTTCTTAGGAATTAGGTAATTTAAGTTAGTTGTCTAGATTCATCGTATCAAGGGTATTAGTCCAAAATGTTTCTTGATTCTTTTGGTAAGTAAGATTGCTCCAAATTTGTGTAAGGTAACTATTGACCTTTGTGATTCAATCAAAAGAAATTTTAGAAGTTTTGTTGTCCAGCCAAGGGAGCAAGGGTTTACTTTTTCAAAAGTGGAAATTAGTGTGGATTTCAAAATTAAAATTGCCACAATTGTTCCACACGATTTTTGGAAGGGACTTAATTACTAGAAAGGTTTTCTTTTTGGAAATCAAGGAAATCGTGTGGACCATTTTGGGCTGGACGGTTTCTTATTTTATAGTTTCCTAAACTGCTATTCAAGACCATTAAGGATAGAGCCTCTATCCTCTCTACGTTTTTAGAAACTAACCTTGAATTTCAAATTCTTTTCTTAAAAGATTTTCCAGGATTTGGGAAAGATATTTAAGATTGTTTGGTTGATTTTAAGGTAAGGTCAATTAGTTTAGACCCCATTTTGGGCTGGACGATTTTGGAGGCTCTCCACTTGCCAATTTCGGATTGGATTAATTAGTAACTCCCTTGTTACTTTGTGTTATTGACTTAGATAAATTTTAGCATTAATTTTGAATTAAGTTTGTATTAACATTAGGTCAATTACCTTAGTTAAATGTATTAACCGTAGGTTAGCAATTAGGTTATTAATTAGGATATTTTAAATTGGGTTTAATTTTTGGGTTTTTAAATTAGGCAGTGTCTAAGTAGGTCGACCCAGTTGAATCATCTTTGTGGGGCGTAAACTTAATTCAATCCTAACTGTAAAACTGCACCCCTCTGTAGTCTTTAGGTGTTTAGTTAATGTTAGTTTTGCATTTGATTAATGTTAACTATAGTATAAGTTAGTTTAGTTCTTCACTTAATGGATTTAGTTAGATTTTAGAAGTAGAGTTATTTAAGGTGTACTTGCTTATTGTGTTTGACTTTAGTAGTTCACTTAGTTCATTTGTAGCTATCTGGTATTAACTGCAGCTTCTAATTTATGTAATTAGGTTTGCATTTTTAATTACCTTAGTTGCATTTGAATTAGTAGTTAACTTAGTGTTATTCGTAATTTGCATAGTGCATTTCATTTTTATATCATTTAGCGTAATCACATCATCATCTGCATATAAACTGTTATTCAGTACCATTTAGAGTTGCATTAGGGTTAGATTGCATTTTTCGGGTTTAAAATAGACTTATAAAGTGAATAGTACATTGAAATAAAAACCCGATTTTTGCCCTGTCGCGGTGTCGTTATTTCATGTGCAAAAATCTTGAATTTTCCAAATATTATTTTTCTATTCACTTTATTGGCATGTTAACTATCTGCAGACCAAATTTCAGCTCGATCCAAGTTGGTTTGGTCTGATTTTTAAGCGTTTTGTGAAAACTGTTTTTTCGGATTTTAAAATTTCGGGACCTACGATATCCTGATTTTTCCCAGTTTTGAAATGCTTATATCTGGAGTTCCTGATATCATTTTTTAGTTATGTAAAAACTACCAGATTCTTGAATCTGACAGTTACAGAATAGAACAAATTTTGGGAAAATCGGACCTCGTTTGCTCTGTCAAATAGTCATTTTCCAAAAAACTTTTGGAAGTCTATTTTGCACTAGTTAGGGGTAGTTTCGTAATTTCATTCTTTTAGTTGTTTTCGGTTTCTTTTCATCAGTTTCTGCATTTTTAGGGCTGCATCTGCATCATTCAGCATTGTTAGACTTAGGTTAGTTGATTTTAGAATTAGTTTGATATTTTCTTTATTATTTTATTAGTGATTAGGTTTTATTTGTTTAAATTCTTCAGAATTAGGTTTAACTTATATTTTAATTTAGTTTTATTAAATTAGTTACTAACTTTGTATTTTGCTGTGTTTTTAGGTTGAAAAGCATAACTATTTTCCAGGGATTATTGTCCAAGTGCGAAGATTTGATAATCGGCGAAAAGACAGAAATACCCTTGGTGTGCAACTGAAGACTGAAGAGATTTTCTAATTAGTTGTAGTTTTAATTTGATATTGTATTAACATTGTCTTTGTAATTAGTGTTTATTGATTAATAAATTAAATTTCTTAGAAAAAATTGAGTAATTTCCGTTCCCTGTGGATTCGACCCGTACTTACCACTTCGTGGAAAGTCAGTTATTTACTTTTGGTTGACGATTTTCCAAAGATTTTATTGAAAAATATTGTTTTAAAAATACCACTTCCAAAATATCAACCAATCCCCTTTTTATTTTTCAAACCCTAGACGATTTTCAAAAAATTCCTCTGCTTTTCCTCAAAACATCGGGCGATTTTTTATCCTTCTATTCCTCTGGATCTCGAATTTCTAGCTTTATTTTGATCCTACCTGCAATTTCTTCAAAAATCGTGTGGTTTTCCTCAAGACTTGTCCTGATGTCCTCTTTATATCTTTCAGCCTATCCTAATGGCATCCAGTCAGCTTGATTCGATCTTTCCTGAGCGCCATATCTCCTATGAGGTGTGGCAAGGTATATTCGATCATCAAACTCTGAACACCAGACCTTTTATTCCCCGGTGGTACTATTCTTGGCTCAAGAACTTTTCTCATATGTTTCCAGACCATCTGAGTGACTGTGGATTGGAACTGGCATCAGCAGTAGGAGAACAGATCATCAACGACAGTTTGATTCAAGCATTAGCAGAGCGGTGGAATCCTCATACCCGTACCTTTTGGTTCTCGTGAGGAGAGATGACTCTACTACTAGACGAATTATCAGACATCATGGGTCTACCTAAGCCAGCTGGTTAGCCTGAAGATCCATTAGAGCAGTAGTTTTTAATCAATGTCAAGGGACTGGACCTCCGAGATGCTTTAGCCCGTATGACTGAATGCAGATCTTGGCCACTGATAGAGACATATGAGAGCCAATATGTCAACTTGTTTGAGCTATACCAACAGTATAGGGCATTTGAAAAAGTTGACTCCTTATCCCGAGTAGTATGAGAAAGAATTCAGCATGCGATAGTTTTATGCACAATAGGGCTAGCCTTCTTTCAGGATGGACAGAACTACGCAGATATCAGAATAGTACAACTTTTAAGAAGATGGGAAAGTCGACAGACTAATCATCTTTCTATCGCCATGGCCGCACTTGCCTTCTTATACCGTGGATTGACCCGTTTCATGCTTAAAGATTCTATCCTAGTAGAAGGGTGCATCTACGCATTACAGTCTTGGTTCCTTCGGCATGTGTCATCTCGAGCCAGCTCATTCAGATATAATAACAAGAAGCCACTACCTACTTCTCGGTACAGATTCTTGATTGAAAACCTTCATGAAGAAGAAATCGTGTGGGACTACTTTGACTATTAGGAGTTGCTCCCTCGATACACTTATGCATATGGCAAGCGATTCAAGTTACTCGAACCTTTCTTCTCCGTTTATTATCAACCAAAGAGATGTGTCAGGCAGTTCTCACAGAGGCAGAAGCACATTGAAGCTCGATTATTGTCAGACATTGTGCTAGAATTTGATCTGAAGTCTGCTCAGCGATCCAGAACATACCATTCTGCCAAGCATAGCTGGGATTCTTTTGTTACCCTCACTATTTTTCTTGGTCCTCGAGTGTCTTTTGATTACCATGAGTGGTGGCAAATTGTTTGTCTGCCCCCTATTTGTCAAGTCTACTATTAACAAAATCATTTTTTTCAACAAATAAATTTTTTATGGTTTGACGACCTCGCCTAGGTAACAAGGTATATTCTAGTTATTTATTTTCTTTATAAGAATAACAATGCAATTGTTGTGATTCCCGCGATAACCCAATCCCTGGTAATATGATATCTTTCAAATTGTCAACCTAACTCTTATCAAATATTTTTTCCCTATTTGTTTTATCCTAAAACTATTCTTCAAATATAATTGCTCATTTTATTCTGCAGAGAGCATTCGCAATCCTACATGGTTCAGACGAGGTCCGACAAAAAGATCACATCTATCCAGCATATTGATCACTCTTCTGCATCTGAATAGGAAATGTCGTCTCCACGATCTCCCAGGGGTCAGAGCCAGCAAGGCAATAATGATGTTGATCCTCAGATGTATGCATTGTTTCAGAAGATGATGAAAAAGAGGTTGACTGAGCAAATAGGGGCTAGTTCAGGCAAAGCCAAGAAAAAGGATAAGGGTCGGGTAATGAAAAAGCATATGAAGATCTCAAAAAAGAAGAATCACCATAAGAACACTTCTGATGAAGTTGAATCAGTGGATGACACCGATGAGGAATATGAGACTCAGCAGGCGCTTCGAAAGTTGACTCATGGGCAAGGGTCGGCCTATAAATCCAAGGATCAGTCTGTTGATGACCCTGATCAGCCACAGCTCAAAGACGTGGTCAAAATGGTTGAGGATCTACAGGCCTGTGACAAGGTGTGAACACCTCAAATTTTTCAAAGGTTTTCAAAATGACCCTTTTGCCCCTAATTCCATCTTCTGAGAAAATCAAAGCGATTTCAAAACTAAATTTCAGTCATTCTTTAGATTTTCTGAATTAAATTCCATATTGATGTATTCAAATTCAATTCTGGATCCGAATCCAGTGTTTTAAATCCATATTTCCTCAAAACCCGGATCCTAATGCATTTTCTGAAGAAATTTTCTCAAAATAGCTTTTAAATTCTCAGAAAAATTCCCTTTTGTAAATATTTTTGCAAAAATACAAAAAAAATAGTTTCAATCTTTGTTTTCTCACAAAATTTAGGATTTTATTCCAAAAATACAAAAAAAAAGAAAAATAACATAAAAAAACCAAAAAAAATTGAGAAAAAACTACAAGGAAAATGAATGCTTTTTCAAGCTTTTGAAACCATTTTACCAAAAACCTCATTTTAAACCACTTTTCAAAAATCTTTCTAAAAGAGGACCCCCTTTTTGAAATAGGGAAAAATGCTAACAGACTCTCTCCCGCGTCCCTCTTCTCCTCTCTCTATCGTCCGATCTGCAACAACTTGCTTGTTCCTCCACCCTCAATCTTCAACGACCTCCCTCTCGAACCCTCCACGGCTCCTTTAAGAAGAGCCCTCCACCGCTTCTTCACGACGACTCGACGATTCCCTTCGGATCTCTTTCTTCTTCTTCTCCCCTTACATTTTCTCATTTTCTTCCCTTTTATCAATCACCCTTTTCCTCTGGTGCATCCCTCTGGTCTTTCCTGGAGCTGCTGAAGAGAGCTATCCTCCCTCTTCCAAAGCCCCTACAAGCAAAGCAAAGCTATCAGACTTCTCTCCTGCTTCCCCTGAAGAAGAATCGATCTCCTCCCTTTGGGTTTTTCTGTAACACTCCGAGGCGTATCCATCTTCAACCTCCAAAAGGGACATCACCACTTGATCACATCAGTCGTAAGTGCCTGTCTTTTCCTCTATTTACCTTCTCTTACATTCTCACGCCATTTCTTTTTTTTTTTTTTACTTTTCTGTATTTTTCTGAGTTTTCGTGCATAATGAATCTCGCGTGTGATGCCTATCTGCATATGGCAGTATTGGTTCACACAGAGTGACATCAATGGAATTTTAGATTCCAACACTTTTTCTTTTCTTTGCAAACCATTTCTGAGCCTCTTTGATTTTCACAGGTTTTGTATACCTACTTACATTTGGTTTCATGTCGTGTTTCATCCTAACTGTCTGATTATTTGTGATTTTTTTTTCCTTATGTTCATTCTAGTTTCTAATTCATCCTTGATTCCTCGTTTCATTCATGCATTGCATGGTACGGGATTAACTATCATCAACATAATCACGGCGTCGGATCCATCACATTTGTTGATATGGTTCACATCTAAAAAAAAATTTGCCTTATCTGTTGGTACTCGCGGATGTCTCGTAATGACATCAACGACATTGCATACCAATTTGTATCTTATTTCACTTTATTTATTTCCTCTGTGTGATCATCGCAAAATTTTTCCTCTCGTAATATTCTCTCTCTTCCTTCTTTTTTCCTTTCTAATCTCTTATTTTTCTCCTTTTTGACGGGAGAAAGATAAAAGACAGAAAGAAAGAGAGAAGAGAAAAGTGAAGAGAAAAGAAAAGAAGAGAGAAGAGGAATTCTTTTGCGGGTCTCACTTGACCTTAATTTTTGAAAATACTTGAAATAACTCGCCTCCGTTTTTGAAATATTTGCGGGAAAACTGGGAGACGGGATCCGCTTGTCGGTACGAGGTTCGACCGTTCCTGGCGCCTTTACCAGGGGTAATCGAACCAATGGTCGAATTAATGCCTTTTGCTTCGCTAAGAAATTATCTAAGAATTTATCCTAAGTCTAAATGCACAAAGAATCATGCATGTGCAGTGCAAAGATGTATGCTCTTTTTGAAAATGTTTTAAAAAATTCCCAAGTGTTTCTGAGATGAAACTGATAAAGTGAAGAAATGATTTCTAACTTAGAACTTAAGATTTAAAGTTCTAAGTTTTTAGAATAATCAGAGCTTAGGAAAATGAATTTGGATCTTGAGAGAGATGATCTTGAAACTGAGAAAAAGAAAGGAAATTTCAAAGTCATAAATGGACTTTGAATTTGTAAGTTTGAACTTGGATGAGTATTTGGAATGGAATTGAATTCTAACTTTGAAGTTTTGAAATTAGAAGGAAATGTGGGAAAAAAATGAATTGAGCAATAGAATTGTTTTGAAAGTTGGAATTTTCATGGAATTTGAATCCAAAGTTAAGATTTGAGTTGAGATTCGAATTTGAATTCTGGATTTTAGAATCTGGAAATAGGAATGGGATTTGAAATCTAAAATGACAATGGAATCAAGATAATATTTGGATCTGAGATTTTGAATGGAATTGGATTCAGGATTTAGAATCTAAGATGAAGTTTGGATCTGAAGTCTAAGATCCAAGATAGAATTGGATTTTGGACCCTAAAATGGAGTTGGATCTGAAATCTGAGATCCAAAGTAGAATGGGATTCTGGATCCTAAATGGAATTTGGATCTGTAATCCGAGATCCAAAGTAGAATTGGTTTTTGGATGCTAAGGTGGATTTGGATCTGAAGTCTGAAATCCAAAGTAGAATTGGGTTCTGGATCCTAAAATAGCTTTGGATCTGAAGTCTGAGATCCAAAGTAGGATTGGGTTCTGGATGGAATTGGATCTGAAGTCTGAGATCCAAAGTAGAATTGGGTTCTGGATCCTAGAATGGATTTGGATCTAAATCTGAGATCCAAAATAGAATGTGGATCTAAGGTCTGAGATCCAAAGGGGAAGTTGGATTCATACTTGGAAATCAGGATCCAAGTTGAGATTTAGGATTTAACTCTGAATTCGGATTATGAAGAGTCCAAATAGGACCTTTAAAGATGGATCTAGGTTTTAGAAACCCAAATTTAAACTTGAGATTCAAATCCAAACCTTGATTGAAGATAAGGGAATGAACTTGATTTTGAAATCAGAAGATAACTTCAAAGTTAATTTGAACTTTGAATTTTGAATTTTGATTTGAGGTGGAAATTTGAAGTTTGAATATAAAATAATTTTGGAATTTCAAAGTTAAATTGGACTTTGAAATTGAATTTTGAATCTTTGAAATGAGATAGAATTGGATTTGGATAAGATTTGATTTAAGAAGAAAAATCACTTGGAATTTTGAAAAGGAAGTTTTGAAAATATGATGCAATTCTATCATATATGATGAATGAATTTGAATAAGTTTGAAATTAGAATTTGAAAAGCTATTTCATTCTTTAAATGAATTAAAATAAGATTGGAAATATAATACATCCTTGACTATGGTCATTGAATGTATTATATGATAATCTATATTTAAATTCAAAAGAAGAATAAAATACATTTTTAGTGCTTTTATAGAATTTAAAATGAAATTAACTCTCAATATACCCTGACTATGGCCATTGGTATATATTTTGAGTTTAATTTTAAGTTAAATTCTGATAAAAGAGTAAAATATTTTAGGAAAAATATGATGAATTTTGAAAATGGATCCAGTGTGGATCCAATGTTATTTTGTAAAAGATAAAAATGCTAAGTTTTGTCCACACCCTGACTATGGCCATTGATGTGGATCATCAACTTAACATCCATTACCTCTTACGAAATGGTGCACGTGCCATTCGTGTTTCACCATTGTGAGAATTGGAGAAATGAAGGAAAAATGCATGAGAATAAGCAATTTATAATGTTTATAATGCTCATCCATTCTACCTAAAGCAGGAAATGTAAATTCTCATTCAAGTCTAGCTATTACAACATGTGAAATTAATTTTACAACTTCAAATGATAACTTTATCCACATATTTCCTGCAAAACAACCAGGTTAGTAATAATAATAAAAAAAGAAGAAGAAGGAAAATCACATCAAATGGTGAAAAGATATGTATGATGAAAAGGATTAGAAAATGGCATATATATGTAAATACATACGTGCACATATATATATATATATGGATCACATATAACACGTGCTTAATGTAGATAAATGAGAATATGCTTAACAGGTACAGCCAACTGAGTTTGCTGAAAGTTTGATTTGTGATTTACAACAATGAGACTACAGCAACTCAGGGAGCTGCTGTGGATGCAGAAAAATCATCGCAATGATGATTGTTTTTGGTAGATGAAAGGAAGCTGCAGCACTGCTGGGTGCTGAAGGGATATGATACATGTGACATTGGTGAATGCATGCAGGTGATATTTGCAGAAAATCCAAGAAAACATCATTCAGCATGTGCATTATGTAGGAGTGGATGATTACATGGAGATATAGTGCTGAAAGGTGTAGGCAATGGCTGATATAAATGGTGGGACAATGGTATGCTGATAGTGTTGCAACTGGGCTAAAAATAAGTGACTGCCATGGATGGTAAGTGGAAGAGGTGTTAAGTTGATATAATACCAACTTTTATACTGCGGCAAATACAGTGTTTCGTGAAGGATGAGTGCTGTGAGGTGCAGCCATTGTCAAGGGCTCATAGCAAGGTGAACATGACTGTTACAGGGAAGTGAGAGTGTGCAAAGATATTAAAAAAAAAAAAGTGCAGAGGAGTGTAAGTGGGTAGGCTAAGCCGCAAGAGCAGCTGTGGGGATATATATTGCAAACAGGGACTTTACTAATGTTGATGGGTGGATTGTTGGCAGTTACGATATGGTGAGATAGACTGTGTCGGTACTGATGTGGAGATTACTGCAGGTGTTATACAGAGTATGGCTGGGGTTGTGTATGAACTATCTTTAAGTAATATTCTTCTATCTCCAGCCAGTGACAGCTGGAAGTCTAAAGGAAAGGGGATTATGTACAAAAAAAAAATAACATGGCTGGCGAAATACAGGAAGTAATATACAGGAACTTATATATATGCTATGAAAGTATAGACATGGGATCATACACAAAGAACTATATACAAAAATTTCAGGTAGTATGACACAGGATGAAGTAATATTGTATAAAACGATGCCATGATATTTTGCAAAAAAAAAAATAGAAACAGGTGGAAATTTCATCAATATGATTGGAAGCACATGTTGAACATACAGAGATTGCTATACACATGAGTTTTATCACACTTTTCCATTGCTTTATCAGCATATATCTCAGCAACATAGATTAATTCTGAAATGTAAAGAGGATGTTGCAGAGATAAATAGTGAATGTGTTTTATCAGCAAGATTGATATGGTGTGCTTGTCAACGAAGGATTATAGGAGCTCCATCTCTCCCCTGTGTAGGTATTTCCAGTATTTTTCATGATTGTAGCTCAAGATTGTCTAGATGAGACGCTGATGACCCATCTGCCAACTTCATAATGGCGTGCGGAGATTCCTTAGTGTGAAACTCAATCCCTCTTACAGGCATTTGGTATACCACCAACCCCCTAATCAGCACCACTTAAGACCCCTAGCAGACTCTGTATCATGTAGGCCAACGAACAGGAAATTTAGAAGATATTGGGTTTTCTATCTTATCAGATGACCTGTTAGCATAAAAAAAAAGAAATTATGGAAATCATTTCAGTTAGTCCAGCTAATGTCAGATGATGAGAATCATCATCATGGCAATAATGGATTAAGGAACTCCAAGGATATAAGAAGAAAGCCTCTCAATGTTATGCTCCTCAAGCCGATCGGTCTCAACTAGAGGTACTTCTCTACCCTCATTGAGATGCATCTCCAAGGATATATTGTTTATTTGTGGATGGTAACCCAGCAACGGTTTTATAATGCCTCTGAGAGGCATTTGAAGCAAAGACCAATCACTTAGTTTCTTCCACCTTTTAACATATCATTTTTTTTTGTAAAGGAAGTAACTGAACAGGACCAGGGGCCAGAGGTGTCTAACTGGTTATAACACACACCAGTATCATTGCAATAACGTTGTAATAAGAACTAATATCTTTCAGAGGTGGAAGAGCCCTTTTACAGTCTATTTTCCCATGGAAGAGCATGACCGATTCAAACAGAAACTGGTGATGAATGTCAACCCAGAAATATGTGCTGATATGAAATGTATGGAACATGAACCAATATCTATTGGTTCAAGGTGATTCCCGCCCAGCAGATTGAACTGTGCATTCCGAAAAGAGAAAAACAAATAGGATTAACCTTGGCTACTGAACTATGAACCACATTGATGGTTATGAAAATCACCGAAACGCCAAGAAATGGAGAAGCAAAGCTAGTCCAGCGCGATGAAACAGATGCTCAACGAGAACATGATAAATAATATGAATGATATTACGGTTAGCAGGGCAATCAGATATAATCAAACAGGGAAATCAAATATAAATGGAAATCTAAAGGTAGAACCAAGATTGAAAAAGAAGAGTCAAGGTGATTTGCAATTCCCAGGAGGATGATGGGAGCTAAGATACAGTAAAATGCCATGATGCAGTGACCCCAAAAGAAAATTTGTAGTACAGAATATATGAGATTGAACCAAAACAGGGAATAACATATACAAACGAGAAATCAAGGAGCAATATACTGAAATGTAAAACATAAAAGAAAATTTGTTGGAACACAGTGGTTCCATTGATGTTGCACAGAGGAGTATCCGGGTTGCTATAGGCAACCTGATGCTTCCAAGAATGCTCTAACGAGGCCATGAACAAGAAGAACCGATAAAAAAAAAATCATAAGCAACGGAAAGAAAAAGGGGAAACTAAAGAAGAAGAAATGAAGAAAAATAATAATAAAATGCAAACATTACTATCAGATGAAATTGAAAATAAAAAAAAAGGAAAAAGAGTCGATGCTTACCAGATTTCTTTTTTTTTTAGTTGAAGCAGGAACTTAGGAAGGGAGAAGCAACACCTCCTGGATGTTGCGGACCGTTCGACCTCTTGTTTGCAGATAACTGAATTCCTTACGGGCGACTGTAGGAAGAATAATTTGCAGAGGGATTCTTCCTCTTATCCTCAATGATGGCAGATTGTAATGGGTATCTTCCTCAGAAGAGGTGTCGATCAGAGGGAATATCGATGAAAAGCTAGATGAAATTCATGGATTGTAAGAGATGAGTTTGATGGATGCGTGAACGCAGATAAAAAAAATGGATGCCCTGAAGAAGCTTGGAGGGCTCTTTTTAAAGGGGAAATGGAGAGTTCGGGAAGAAAATTTGTTGAGGATTGAGGGTGGAAAACGACGATGGCCGTTTGAAGATGGACGATGGAGAGAGGAGAAGAAGGAAGCGCGGGAGCGAGTTGTTGGAATTTTTGTGATATTTCCTAAAAGAGGCTCCCCTTAAAAAAGGAATTTTTGTAAAATAGTTCAGAATTGAGGTTTTCAGCAAGAAGCTTCTTAAAACCTTGAGAATCATTTGCTTTTCTTGTAATTTTTCCAATTTTTTTGATTTTTTATGTTATTTTTTCAATTTTTTTGTATTTTTAGAATAATCCTAAAGCTTTACGAGAAGTTAAAGATTTTAAAACTATTTTTTTTTTGTTTTTGTAAAAATATTTACAAAAGGAAATTTTTCTGAGAATTTTAAAGCTATTTTGAGAAAATTTCTTCAGAAATGGGTTTGGATCCGGTTTTTGAGGAAATATGGGTTTAAGGTCCTGGATTCGGATCCGAAATTAACTTTGAATATACCAATATGGAATTTAGTTCAAGAAATCTGAAGAATGAGCTTTGAAACTGCTTCGATTTTCTCAGAAAACGGGGTTAGGGGCAAAAGGGTCATTTTTACAAAACTTTGAAAAATTTGGGGTGTTCACAGATGCCCCTCTTTGCTACTAAGCCGGTTGAAAGCCGAGCTTAGTGGCAAAGATAACACTCCAAATTTTGAAAAAATGCCCCAGTCAGCAGATCTGAACTGGGTGTGGAAGAATCTATTTGGGAGATACGGCTTCTCAGGCTTTGAAATCTTATCCTGAATGGTTTTGGGGAGACGAAATCCTCGAAGATAATATGATTGAGTAGAAAATGAGGAAATCGTGATGGGACTTTAGATGGAAATTCCGAAATGGTGAGAAAATGAGAATTTTGATCAGGTCTCATGGGTGAGACGATACTCTTTTTGGAATGATTCAGGTTTAGCCCTTAATCTGGATGGGACGAAGATATATCAAAAATGAATTTGAAAATGAGGAAAGGAATACATGAGTACCTTGATGGGACATTTATGAGAGAAGGCCTTGTGAGATGGAGTTGAATTTAAATGATCTCTAGCAAATGGTTCAGGTTTGACCCTTATTCTGAGTGGGGGAAATCTACCATACAGGTTTCTCAAAAAAATGGAGAAAACCATAATGGGACCTTCAGAATTTGGATGAACAAATTCGAGAGGGGTTTTTGCGAAAGGAGGAAATATAGAGTCCCTAAAGCTTTGAAAAGGGGAAGAAATTGGGCGTCTCTTTGCTGAGACTGAAATAGCTTTTGAAATCAAAGAATCTTTCACAGAAATTTTAGGTTTGACCCTTATCCTGAGTGGGTAATCCATACAGAATTCGTTAATGAGAAAATCGTGATGGGACAGGAAGAGATACTTCTTCTGAGGCAACTCTTTTTGGGAAAGATAAACAACACTTGGTTGCATCAAAAAATGAATATTGAATGTTTATTTAATTCTTGGAATAGCTAGAAAATTTTGCCAATAAGATAAAATCATAGTAGATTCAAACGCTTCTAAATGTGCACGTATGTGCAAAGATATTCCCTCTTTTACCTAGAGTATTTTCTCCAATGAGGTTAACTTCTCGGTTTTAAGAGTCAAATTCAAAAATTTAGCGTTGATGATTTTCTTCAAGGAAACTATCCATTTCCCTGATATGAGAATAAAAGAAATATTCTTAACTTCATAAAAGCAGGAAATGAAGAGATATTGATAAAAGAATTTTGCATGAGAAAAGATGACTTCTGGCAACTTTGGCAGTTTGATATCTGGGTGTTTTCCCTACGATGATCCTTTTGCACTCTTTTTGAGTCATTTGGGCTTTCTCGGGTTTTTCTCATCATCCTTCATTTGGATGTCCTGACTTTTTTCTCTTTTTTTCAGGGAAGGGCACGTCACAAACTCCTTCATCTTGGAGATGCTCCGATCCTTCTTTTATCTCAGGGATTCTATTGATCTCACTGGCTCAAAAGGTCTTTAGATGATAGCAGAAATCAAATATCTTTTAGGGTTTGTCGGTAGGTTCATCATACTCGCCTTCATCTCGACGGTGATCTGAACTTTACCTGGAAGGATCTGTCACAAACTCCGTCATCTTGGAGATGTTTCAAATCTTCTTTGGCCCCGGGGGTCTACTCGCTTAATTCGCCTTCATCTTGACGACAATTGAGAGATCCCTTTTGCGGATATTTGATTGCAACTTTTTAAACGAAAATGAGAAGATATGGGTTTGAGTGGATTCTTTTTATAGCTCAAGATATTTCCACTGCCTGATTGCCAGAAAGTCATTTTTAAAACATACGCCATAGCCAAGATCAATATCAATTCGCTTCTGGCTTTTCAACATCATTAAAGATTTCTTTCATTGATCATATCGAGGACATTTCTTACATCCTTTTGGTTGATCAACAAGAAAAGATTTGAATTTTACCTCTTTTTCGCAAAAGGTTTCACCTTTTTGAAGGAAATATTAGAGGTAATATGAGGAAATTCTTTTTGTGTAGTCAGACTTTTAGAATCAACAAATGCTTTTAGCAAATTGGCAAAGTTTTCATGAATTCTTTGTAAAATAATCATTCAATATAGATTTTGACGAGACCTTGAGTTGCAATCTTTTGATTTTGGAAATACATGACCAGCAAAAGCTGGGACCTTTGAAATACATGACCAGCGAAGGATGGAACATTTGAAATACATGACCAGCGAAAGTTGGAACCTTTTCAAAATACATGACCAGCGAAGGCTGGAACCTTTTGGAATATATGACAAATAAACGTTGAGATTTTTTTGAAATACCTGTCCAACGAAAGCTGGAACCTTTGAAATATGTGACCAACGAGAAGCTGGAACCTTTTGAAATACTTGACCAGTAGAACTGGAACATTTAGAATACATGACCAACAATAATGCTGGAACATTTTGGAAATACATGACCGACGAGTGTTGGGTTTTTTGGGAAATACGTGAATGGTTATGAAAAACTGGGTTTTAATAAAAAGATTGAGAATGATCGAAATTGGGAGATTGTAACTCGAGGGTTGAGAAAATGGTGAATTTTTGAAAATATTGTACCTAGAGGTTGGAGAATTGATAATCTTGAGAGATTTGGAGATATGAAGGTTTGGAAATGATAGATTTTGAGAGATTGAAACCCGAAGGTTTGGAAATGAGAGAATCGAGAAATCGCAACATGAAGGTTTTGATTTATGGAATAGGTTGATTTTGGGAGCTCGACAATTGTGAGCTGGGACTTTTTGAAATTTATGACCAGCGAGAGCTAGGTCTTTTGAAAATACATGACCAAAAGCTGAGTTCTTTTTTTGGAATACCTGACCAGCAAAGCTGGAACGTTTGAAATGCGTGACTAGCGAAAAGCTGGAACGTTTGAAATACCTGACCAGCGTAAAACTGGAACGTTTGAAATACATGACCAACGAGTGTTGGATCTTTTTTGGAAATACCTGACTAGCAAACGCTGGAACGTTTGAAATACATGACCAGCAAAATGCTGGAACTTTTGAAATACATGCCCAACGAGTGTTGGATCTTTTAAAATACCTGACCAGCAGAAGCTGGGATGTTTGAAATACCTGACCAGCGAGAAGCTGGAACGTTTGAAATACATAACCAACGAGCGTTGGATCTGACCAGCAAAAAGCTGGAACGTTTGAAATACCTGACCAGCAAGAAGCTGGGACATTTGGAATACATGCCCAATGAGTGTTGGATCTTTTGAAATACCTGACCAGCAGAAGCTGGGACATTTGAAATACCTGACCCGCGAGAAGCTGGAACGTTTGAAATATATGACCAACAAGTGTTGGATTTTTTCAGAAATACCTGACCAGCAAAAGCTGGAACGTTTGAAATACCTGACCAGCAAGAAGCTGGAACGTTTGAAATGCATGCCAACGAGTGTTGGATTTTTTGAAATACCTGACCAGCAGAAGCTGGGACGTTTGAAACGTTTGAAATACATGACCAACGAGTGTTGGATCCTTTGGAAATACCTGACCAGCAAAAGCTGGAACGTTTGAAATGCATGACCAGTAAAACTGGGACATTTGAAATACCTGACCAGTAAAAACTGGGACGTTTGAAATATATCAGCTTTTGGAAGATTTTTAAATCAGAACTTGAATTTTGTAGAAGAAAGGATTTTGATCAAAAGATTGAATGTAGAAAGTTATTGGTGCGAGGATCGGATCCTCCAAATGAGCTCAATGGATGATTGGAGATTTTTGGGAAATACCCTAGTGCGAGGACTGGGTTGTAAAAGATGAGCTAAACAAAGTGAAATTTTGAGAAAATAAAGATTCTTTGGTAAAAATTAATGGACCATCATAGTTTATTTGCATGTGGTCGACTTTCGGGATTTTGTCCCCTTATCCTGAACGGGGAAAATAATAAAAAGAATACCTCATTAAAAGGAGGCATCAGGTTTATCCCTTAACCTGAAGGGGTACATTTTAAAGATAAAGGTAGATGAAAATTTTAATAAGATTGACGAAAATTTGTTTAAAACTTGACATAAGTGAGCAATAGCTTCAAGAACATTTGCTCAAACCAAAAAGTAAATCAAATGAAATGAAAATAAAGATTATAAGATCAAAATGAGAATTAACAAAATTCGAGAAAAAAGAGCTTTTGTCTAATCCTGCCTGCATATGATGAAAGAAGATGATTATAGATCAAAATAAAATGCCCCAGTATTATGGAGGAGAATGTAAGAATTGATAGAAGATCATTATTTTATTGAAATGGCTCTTTTAAAGAGTACAAAGGCTTCAGAATGAACATTTCAGGTGAAAAACTTCTTCAAATGCAGAGCATTGATGGGATCTGGCATTTCCACTCCATCTGCGTTGATTAGGCGATATGAATTGCGAGGAAGTGCTTCCTTAACCACATAAGGGCCTTCCCAATTGGGTGACCACTTGCCCCATGGTCGATGCTTGAGATGAGCTGTCGATCTGAGTACCAAATCGTTAACTCGAAATTTTCTCTCAATGACAGACTTGGCATAATGTCGAGCTATCCTCTGTCGATAAGCTTGAGCATGCTCTGCTGCCTTGAGCCTTTTTTCATCCAGTAAATCTAGCTGCACCAATCTCTGCTACTGATACTGATCAAGTGATAATTCTATAAGAGAAGCGAATTTGAGAGCGGGCTTCTGGATATGGAGAGGCAACACCACTTCAGTTCCGTAAACAAGTTCTAAAGGAGTGGCATTAGTCGGAGTCCGAATGGTGGTCCGATATGCTCAAAGTGCGTCATGAATTTGCTCATGCCAATCTCGACCTGTCTTCACAGTCCTTTCCAAAATATGAATCAAGATCTTATTGGTAGCCTCTGCTTGGCCATTCCCTTGAGGATAGTAGGGAGCTGAGAAATGATGGGAAATTCTGAATTTAGAATAAAATGTCTTCATCCTCTCATTTTTGAAATGGGTTCCATTATCTGAGACAATGTCGTGTGGTATGCCGAAGCGGCAAAGAATATTCTTGTGAATGAAAGAAACCACATGGCGGCCTTCTACTGTGCGTAGAGTAACATCTTCAACCCATTTCGTGAAATACTCCGTCGCAGCCAAAAAGTATTTGTGGCCGTTGGAAGCAGAAGGAGTAATCGGGCCGACGACGTCAAAAGCCCACATAGAAAATGGCCAAGGAGAAACAACTGATTGTAAATATGCGGCCGGAGCATGAATGTAAGGCGCGTGCAATTGGCACTTGACGCACTTCTTTACAAATCTATGACAGTTCTGCTGCATGGTATTCCAATAGTACCCTGCTCGAACGATCTGTTTGACAAGAGTTTGATAACCGACATGGCCACCACAAATCCCTTCATGCGCCTCTTGGATGATTTCCATAGCTTCTTCTTTGTCTAAGCACCTTGAATACTCAGAACTGAACCCGCGGCGGTAGAGAACATTGGCAAGAATAAAATAACGGGCAGACATACGCCGAATTGCACGTTGCTCCCTTTTTGGCATTTCTGGTGGAAATTCACCAGTCTCAATGAAATTCTTGATATTTTGATACCAAGGCTTCTCCTTCTGATTAACCTGGTTTACTTGCATATTTGAATCGAAAGCGGGTTGCTCGAGTCTGCCAACTTCAACAGAACGACATGGCTCACCACTTTTGAAGGATAGAATGAAGCCCAGACTGGCTAAACCATCAGCTATCTGATTATGCTCTCTTCTGATGTGACTGAGCTGAAATTCTTCGAAGCTGTCCACAAGAGCTAAGACGATCTTCTGATACGGAATCAATTTTGGATCTTTTACTTGCCATTCAGTGTTAACTTGACTGACAACAAGTAAAGAGTCGACAAAGGCATGCACTCTTTTGACATTGAAATTTTGCAGAATTTTGAGGCCTTGTATTAAAACTTCATACTCGGCCATGTTATGAGTGCATTGGAAACCAAGCTTGAGAGAATAAGGGATCATTTCTTTTTCTGGAGTGATCAACAAGACTCCAATCCCGATGCCAGACATATTTTTAGAGCCATCGAAGAACATATTCCAAACTGGGGGCTGTTGGATATTACAGATGTGCTCATCAGGAAAATCATCTTCTACTTTAATCTCTTCTGTCAGGGGGAAATCCGCCAACTGATCTGTGATCGCTTGGCCTTTAATTGATTTCTGAGAGACATACTCTAAGTCATATTGCATCAGAAGGACCTGCCACTTTGCGATCCGTCCGGTAAGAAACGGTTGCTCAAGAATATATCTGAGCGGATTAAGTTTTGACAGAAATTTGATTTCAGAAGCCAACAAGTAATGTCTTAACTTCTGGCACATCCAAACCAGAGCTAGACAAGTCTTCTCCATCTGAGAATACTTCTTTTCATAATCAATGAATGTTTTGCTCATGTAGTAGATGGCGTGCTCTATCAGGCTGCCCTCTTCATATTGTGCGAGGAATCCACCACAGGCATTCTGATTGACAGAAATATATAGTAGAAGAGGCTTCCTCAACTTTGGCGGCTTCAAAACTGGTGGATTAAGAAGATACTGCTTGATGTGCTCAAACGAGAGCTGACATTCTGATCCCCATTCAAATTTAACTCCTTTTCTTAGCAAATGATTGAATGGTTCGCATCTCATGGCCAAATTGGAGATGAATCTGCGAATAGACTGAATACGCCCTTGAAGGCTTCGCAGTTCCCTGAGATTAGTTGGAGGCGGCATATCAATAATGGCTTTTGCCTTGGCTGGATCCACCTTGATTCCTTTCTTGTTGATTATGAAGCCGAGCAGTTTGTCGGACTCCACTCCAAAAAAACATTTCTGAGGGTTAAGTCTCAATTTGTAAAGAATAAGTCTTTCAAAAACTTGACCAAGAGCATCAAGGTGATCCTCTTCTTCTTTAGACTTAACTAGATTGTCATCCACATATGCATCCATATTCTTATGCATTTGATCGTGGAAAATGACGGCCATTGCCCTCTGATAGGTTGCCCCGGCGTTTTTGAGCCCAAATGACATCACGGTATAGCAAAAGGTTCCCCATGGGGTAGTAAATGAAGTCTTTGACTGATCACGAACGGCCAGCTTAATCTGATTATAGCCTGAATATCCGTCCATGAAGGAAAACATGGCATGACCTGCTGTGCTATCGATCAACAGGTCAATATTAGGAAGCGGATAATCATCTTTCGGGGTGGCCTTATTGAGGTCCCTGAAATCAATGCAAATCCGAACTTTTCCATTCTTTTTAGGGACTGCCACAATATTTGCTAACCAGTCTGGGTAATAAATGGCCCGGATGAAGCCTGCTTTTAGCAAATCTTCAAGTCCTTCCTTGACTTGCTGCTCAATTCGAGGGTCTAATTTCCTCAATTTCTGCTTGATTGGTCTGGCTTCTGGTTTCAACTTGAGTCGATGCTCAACCAGTTTGATATCCAATCCTGGCATATCTTCATAAGTCCAGGCAAATACTTCCTGATGCTTTTTGAGGAATTAGATGAGTCTAGCTTTTTCAATTTTGCTTAGACTCGACCCGATTTTGAGAATTTTCGGATCATCTTCCGACCCAATGTTGATATCCTCAGTTGGATCTTGCACCAAAGACGATGGTTCATCCTGCTTCTGAATGTGAGCAAATTCTGGTAAATCCTGAATGGTGGAATCAAATTCAGCTGGCTCTTCAGTCTGTTCTGCTGCCTGACTGACTTCTGCTCTGTCTTTCATCTCAGGAAACCTTGCCAATTTTAGATACTTGAGATTGATAACAAATCTTGTCATTGATTCAGGAGTTAATAGTCTTGAAAATGTAAGAGAGGTTGTTTAAGAGAAAGTACGAGCCAAATCAAATTTTGTATAAAGCAGAGAACAATGACATAGACAAAGTATAAGAAGGAAATGATAGATGCCCGAATAGAAAATTTGATCTTTCATTGATTGAAGTAAAGTATTTACAAGACTCTGAAAAAGATGAGACTGTATTGTCCCTACAAGATTTAAACAAAGAAATGAGAACAGAAAAGCAGGAAAAACTAAGGCATCATCTCTTCATTGGCTCCCTTTGACAAAAACAGTCTTTTTGCTGAAATCCTGGCCGGTGAATCCCAACCCTGAACTGTCCGCATGCCGAACTAGAATGATGGGCTCTATCATGCCGTCTTCATCTTTCCCCATGCCTCGGAATGGCTGGTATCCATGTTTTATCAGCAGATCAAATCCCTTTCTGGCTTTGGAGAACTGAGGGAATAAAGGGTGATCTTTGAAGGAGGCGTAATCAATGCGTCCTCCTAACTTGAAGAAACAAGGTCCCTGCCATTGGACCGTAGCTGCAACATTTTCTTCTTCCATGACATCTTTCAGTTTCAGCATCTCTAGACTGTCACTGAGATTGATCTCATCCGCTTCTCGGATGCTTGGAATATCAGCCGTGAATGTTGGACGAGGAATCATAGGCTGTGGCAGCCTTTCTTCAGGGTCTTCGCCCAAAACGGTAGTGATCATTCCACCCTTGGACCACTTGATGCACTGGTGGAGAGTTGATGGAACGACATTGGCATTGTGGATCCATGTTCGTCCTAACAACAGATTGTAAGTTGGCGGCACGTTAACGACATGGAATAGCATCGTATGCACTGAGTAGTTAATAAAAATTTCCAGGAAGATCTTTCCCTTGACAGTCTGCTCGTGATTATCAAAGTCGTAGATGGTGATGGGATCAGGCACATATTCTTCCTCTTTCAATCCCAATGCTTTCGCTGTTATTTCTGGGCAAATATTCAAACTGCTGCCCCCATCAACAAGTACATGTGGGACAGTCATGCCCTTGGTCCTGACTACGATGTACAGCGCATTGTTGTGAAATGAATGAGGCTTCGGCAGGTCCTCATCAGAGAAAGTAATAGGCGCATTTGTCATCGCCTGGTTTATAATCTGTGCCATGTCTTCGGGCGTGGTGCCCGGCTTCACCTTGATTTTTCTTAATAGATCATCCAACTTTTCCTGATGCTTGGGAGAATCATGAGTTAATTCGAAGATGGAAATGTTGGAGAGTGTTGTAATTGGCTTCTGGAAATCATCAGCCTGTTCCTCTGCTGCTTTAGAGGTTTCTGCCTTCTCTGTGCAGGCCTCTTTCTTGAGGAAACTTCTTGGGAAAATTTGATTTTTTTCATTCTTGACTGGTACACTTACTTGGTCAAGAAGTGAGAAGATATCCATTTTCTGATATACAGGCTGATCCTGATGTAGAACCATTGCCTGATGCTGGAGTTTTAGCTCTTCACTAGAGCATGGATGTATATGACTCTGTGGGAGGAAAGAGTGTTCTGAGATTGTTGATGCTGAATGCTTCGGGAATGGAGCAGATAATATTTCCATTTTGCCTTCCTCTTCATCTTCTACGAGGATGCTTTTGTCGATACAGTCCTGGACCAAATGCTTCAAGATGAAGCAGTGCTCTGTATCATGTCCCATGTCTCTATGAAATTTGCAGTACTGCTCTCTGTACTTCCCCATGAATACTGGAGGATCTGCAATTTTGGGCAATTTCACCATCCCGTGGGACAGCAGATATTCCAGCACTTTCTCCAGAGGCTAGTCCAAATGAGTGAATTTTCTATCCTTGCTCCAATTGATGTGTTTTGGTTTTTCTTGAAAGTCCCCTTTTGTTGAGGACCGGTTGGGAGAGATTTGTCATTGCTCTTGAAGAATTTGCCCTTTCTTCCCCTGTTCTACTCAGGTTTCGACCTGCTGCCACTGTCATTCCTGCTGTTACTGCCTGGATGGTCTTCGGGGATATCAGCTGAGTAGGTAAAATGGGCCTTTTTCTTTGGGTCCAAGATGTTCTTTGCCGAAGAGACACCTTCGTACATCCCATTCTCTACCCCCATTTCGAGCCATTCGGCTCGCTTTGTTAGTCCGATGAAGGATTTGGAGGGATATGGGAAGAGGAGGCTTTTCAGGGGCTGACAAAAATTGTTTAGGATGACCTGGAGGGCATGTTCCTCAGAAATGGGATTTCTCATCTTATTGCAAATACTTCTCCACTTATGGATGAAATCCCTGGCCTTCTCATTGGGCTCCTGTTTGAGGTTGCATAAGTGGTTCAGGGTAGGCAGAGCCTCTGTGTTGAACAGGAAGCGTTCAATAAACATATTAACAACTTTGTCGAAATCCCTCAATTCGATGGGATTGATGTGTTCAGCGTACCACTTTGCTGCTATCCCGTCCAGGCTGCGGGGAAAACAGAGGAAAAGGGCGTGGTTATCTTCACTGAACCGGGCACATTCTGCGAAGAACATTGCTAAATGGGATTTTGGATCGCCGGTTCCTTCAAACTTGATGAACTTCCGGGGGAGGTTCTCTAGATCCTTGTCTCCTTCTAAACTGAGATAGAAGTCCTGCCTGGTGTATGACCTCTTTCCTTTGTCACGGATTTGCAGGTCCTTGACTATCTTGGTCAAAGCTTGAATTGAATCCTCTGCGGGGGCCCCATACTTGGGCTTGTTTACTGATACTGGCTCTTCCACTGGCCTCTTGGACTGCCGCAGGTGCTTTGGAATGTAGATCAACTGCTCTTCTTCTTCAGAGACTTCTCCTGCTGACCCGGAATCCTCAGAAGTACTGTCACGCTGCTTCTTCTGCTTGTTGATCTTGACTGGCTTCTTTATGGGCTTCTTCTTAGCCTTGGTCTTAGAAGCTGCCTTCCTGGGAGAAGCTTTGGCCTGTTCAGTCATCATCTTGGTCATCATTTTTTGAAAAATCTGGTACATGGCCGGATCAACGTCGCTTTCATCCCCGGAGTTATTCTTCTTGGATAATCTAGTAGAATTCATCTTCTCTGACTCGCTGTCACTGTGTTGTTGAGCAGCCCTTTTATCGGCCCTTGTCTGAACCATTTTCAGATGCCTAAGCTTTCCTGCAGAATATGGGAATGGTTAGAGTATGGAGAAGTTTTTTTGAAAATCATAATTTCTTTGAGAAAAAGCAAGAAATGAAGGGATTTGGTAGACAATTTCAAGAGATTATCCCATTACCCGGGATTGGGTCATCACACGATTTGTGATAATTATGTTACCATTTGATGATAACAGAGAAATGTGCCTTGTTACCTAGGCGAGGTCGTCAACCATGAGAAAATATATTTGAAAAAAATGTGGAAGTAATGTCCCTTTTACCCGGGATGAGGTCGTCACCCAAAATTTGTGACTATTTGTGCTATAAACAAAATACAAGAAATAAAATTTTGGCTAAAAGGTAATTTTTATTGATATTATCATTCAAAGACAAAGAGAGGGTGGGCAGACAGTTTGCCACCACTCTTGATATTCAGATGATACATTTGGTCCAGGAAATATAGACAGAGAAATAAAGGAATCCCAGGTATATTTGGCGACATGATATGCCCCAGACCACTGATCCGACTGCAGGTTGAATTCTGGCACGTTGCCTGTCGGAAAACGGGTGTTGGCACGAACCTGCCGCTGCGAAAACTGCCTCAGACATCGTTCTGGTTGATAATCAACACAAAAGAAGGGGCCCATCAACTTGTAGCGCTTGTCACGGGCATAAGTGTATCGAGGAACAATCTCTCTTCTGTCAAAGAAGTCCCAAGTAATCTCCTCCTGATGTAGCTTCTCGATCAGAGCTCGGCATTGGATGACTGTCTTTGGCTGCTTACTGTTGAATCTAAAAGAACTGGCCTTCGAGGGAACGTGGCGTAGGAACCACGACTGCAGGGCGTAAGTGCACCCTTCTACTAGAATGGTCTCCCCAAGAGCAAATCTAGCCAAGCCTCTGTAAAAAAAGGCTAATGCGGCCATGGAGACTGAAAGTTGACGGGTCTGCTTGTTTCCCCATCTTCAAAAGAGCTGAGCGACTCTGATATCTATGAAATTCTGACCATCTTGGAAGAAAGCTAACCCCACTGTGCACAGGATCATGGCATGCTGAATTCTGTCTTTCGCTGCTCGAGACAGAGTGTCAACCTCTTTGTAGGCTTCATACTTTTGATATAGTTCGAATAGGTCGATGAACTGATTTCCACCAATCTCAGTGAGAGGCCAGGATCTGCTCCCCGTTGCTTTTGCTAAGGCTTCTCGAACATCCACCCCTTTGATGTTAATCAAAAACTGCTGCTCGACAGGATCATCTGGCTGACCAGCTGGTTCGGGCAATCCCATAATATCATTGAACTCATCCATCAGTAGAGTCATTTCCCCCCAAGGAAACCAGAATGTGCAAGTACGTGGATTCCACCGTTCTGCCATAACCTGAATCAGGGCTCCATTGATGGTTCGCTTGCCTGCCGCTGATGCCATCTCCAACCCACAGTCATCCAAGTGGTCTGGGAACATACGTGAGAAGGTGGCGAACCAAGAATAATACCATCGAGGGAAGAAAGGATGAGACTGGATGACCCGCAGATCCGGAGGTCCATCCTGAATCTGATAGAAGACATGATCTCGGGGAAAGACAGCATCGAGGGAATTTGACGCCATTGGGAGGATACTGGGGCAAAGAAAATAAGGGGAATTAGATAGAATGCAGGACTTATGGATAGACTCTTTAAAGAATCAACCTGGAAATTTTGAAAAGGTTGATAAAATTTTAAAGGAATTTTCCAGAGTTTTGAAGAGAATTTGATCTAAAAGAGAAAAAGAAATGTAGGTAGAGAGAAATATACACCTGGGGTTTTTTGAAAATAAGGGTAAGTTTTGAATAATACACCCAGGGTTTTTGAAAAAGGGTTTGATACATATATATGAAAGAAATGAGAGAATTATCATACAACTAAAGCTGCATAAACATGGATGCGCATACAACACCCTCTAAAGGCTGACTCTAAATGCAATATTTGAAATCGCTTGTAGGACCTTAATCCTAACTCTAGGGTTCAAATTATCTGATTCCAATCAAGATACGCCGATATATCCAAGCTGAAGCTTGAAGTACGTGGCATAGAAATATTTCTCTGGTTCTAAGGTAATGGCTTCTCAACATCCTTGAGCACCTACCGATATACCTCAGACTATGACCCTTAGGTACGTGGTAGGGGGGCGCGAACCCAAATAAGTGGTCCAGTTGTGAGGCTCTCTCCCGAACTATGGTTCAGTGAGATAGCCCAGCAACGTGAAGACCGGGACAATATTAGGTAGGGAGGTTTTCAAAATATGTGCAACATGCAAGAAATCAGATGGCTTTAATGCAAGTCCTAAAGAGATAGATTAAAATGAAGAGAAGCATACACTTGCATACATTGTTTTGCATTCAATCCCTAAAATTGAGGAGAGTTGTATTTCAAGACCTAAGTCTAATGTGAGCATGGAATAATCTCCTCAATATGGTCCTACCAAACCATACTTAAATCCTATATGCAATGATGTCAGCTTAGGATAAAATCTAGGCTTCTAAGGTTTGCATGGAAATGAAGCTGACATATGTAGAATAAAGACTTAGATAATATCAAAGCAAAAGAAAATGCATAAAATTCGACCGGACGGAGATGGGTCCCATCTCGGTCTCCAAACCTGTGATCATCGCAAAATTTTTCCTCTCGTAATATTCTCTCTCTTCCTTCTTTTTTTCTTTCTAATCTCTTATTTTCCTCCTTTTTGACGGAAGAAAGATAAAAGACAGAAAGAAAGAGAGAAGAGAAAAGAAAAGAAGAGAGAAGAGGAATTCTTTTGCGGGTCTCACTTGACCTTAATTTTTGAAAATACTTGAAATAACTCGCCTCCGTTTTTGAAATATTTGCAGGAAAACTGGGAGACGGGATCCGCTCGTCGGTACGAGGTTCGACCGTTCCTGGCGCCTTTACCAGGGGTAATCGAACCAAGGGTCGAATTAATGCCTTTTGCTTCGCTAAGAAATTATCTAAGAATTTATCCTAAGTCTAAATGCACAAAGAATCATGCATGTGCAGTGCAAAGATGTATGCACTTTTTGAAAATGTTTTGAAAAATTCCCAAGTGTTTCTGAGATGAAACTGATAAAGTGAAGAAATGATTTCTAACTTAGAACTTAAGATTTAAAGTTCTAAGTTTTTAGAATAATCAGAGCTTAGGAAAATGAATTTGGATCTTGAGAGAGATTATCTTGAAACTGAGAAAAAGAAAGGAAATTTCAAAGTCATAAATGGACTTTGAATTTGGAAGTTTGAACTTGGATGAGTATTTGGAATGGAATTGAATTCTAACTTTGAAGTTTTGAAATTAGAAGGAAATGTGGGAAAAAAATGAATTGAGCAATAGAATTGTTTTGAAAGTTGGAATTTTCATGGAATTTGAATCCAAAGTTAAGATTTGAGTTGAGATTCGAATTTGAATTCTGGATTTTAGAATCTGGAAATAGGAATGGGATTTGAAATCTAAAATGACAATGGAATCAAGATAATATTTGGATCTGAGATTTTGAATGGAATTGGATTCAGGATTTAGAATCTAAGATGAAGTTTGGATCTGAAGTCTAAGATCCAAGATAGAATTGGATTTTGGACCTTAAAATGGAGTTGGATCTGAAATCTGAGATCCAAAGTAGAATGGGATTCTGGATCCTAAATGGAATTTGGATCTGTAATCCGAGATCCAAAGTAGAATTGGTTTTTGGATCTTAAGGTGGATTTGGATCTGAAGTCTGAAATCCAAAGTAGAATTGGGTTCTGGATCCTAAAATAGCTTTGGATATGAAGTTTGAGATCCAAAGTAGGATTGGGTTCTGGATGGAATTGGATCTGAAGTCTGAGATTCGAAGTAGAATTGGGTTCTGGATCCTAGAATGGATTTGGATCTAAATCTGAGATCCAAAATAGAATGTGGATCTAAGGTCTGAGATCCAAAGGGGAAGTTGGATTCATACTTGGAAATCAGGATCCAAGTTGAGATTTAGGATTTAACTCTGGATTCGGATTATGAAGAGTCCAAATAGGACCTTTAAAGATGGATCTGGGTTTTAGAAACCCAAATTTAAACTTGAGATTCAAATCCAAACCTTGATTGAAGATAAGGGGATGAACTTGATTTTGAAATCAGAAGACAACTTCAAAGTTAATTTGAACTTTGAATTTTGAATTTTGATTTGAGGTGGAAATTTGAAGTTTGAATATAAAATGATTTTGGAATTTCAAAGTTAAATTGGACTTTGAAATTGAATTTTGAATCTTTGAAATGAGATAGAATTGGATTTGGATAAGATTTGATTTAAGAAGAAGAATCACTTGGAATTTTGAAAAAGAATTTTGAAAATATGATGCAATTCTATCCTATATGATGAATGAATTTGAATAAGTTTGAAATTAGAATTTGAAAAGCTATTTCATTCTTTAAATGAATTAAAATAAGATTGAAAATATAATACATCCTTGACTATGGTCATTGAATGTATTATATGATAATCTATATTTAAATTCAAAAGAAGAATAAAATACATTTTTAGTGCTTTTATAGAATTTAAAATGAAATTAACTCTCAATATACCCTAACTATGACCATTGGTATATATTTTGAGTTTAATTTTAAGTTAAATTCTGATAAAAGAGTAAAATATTTTAGGAAAAATATGATGAATTTTGAAAATGGATCCAGTGTGGATCCAATGTTATTTTGTAAAAGATAAAAATGCTAAGTTTTGTCCACACCCTGACTATGGCCATTGATGTGGATCATCAACTTAACATCCATTACCTCTTACGAAATGGTGCACGTGTCATTCGTGTTTCACCATTGTGAGAATTGGAGAAATGAAGGAAAAATGCATGAGAACAAGCAATTTATAATGTTTATAATGCTCATCCATTCTACCTAAAGCAGGAAATGTAAATTCTCATTCAAGTCTAGCTATTACAACATGTGAAATTTATTTTACAACTTCAAATGATAACTTTATCCACATATTTCCTGCAAAACAACCAGGTTAGTAATAATAATAAAAAAAGAAGAAGAAGGAAAATCACATCAAATGGTGAAAAGATATGTATGATGAAAAGGATTGGAAAATGGCATATATATGTAAATACATACGTGCACATAAATATATATATATATATATATATAGATCACATATAACACGTGCTTAATGTAGATAAATGAGAATATGCTTAACAGGTACAGCCAACTGAGTTTGCTGAAAGTTTGATTTGTGATTTACAACAATGAGACTACAGCAACTCAGGGAGCTGTTGTGGATACAGAAAAATCTTCGCAATGATGATTGTTTTTGGTAGATGAAAGGAAGCTGCAGCACTGCTGGGTGCTGAAGGGATATGATACATGTGACATTGGTGAATGCATGCAGATGATATTTGTAGAAAATGCAAGAAAACATCATTCAGCATGTGCATTGTGTAGGAGTGGATGATTACATGGAGATATAGTGCTGAAAGGTGTAGGCAATGGCTGATATAAATGGTGGGACAATGGTATGCTGATAGTGTTGCAGCTGGGCTAAAAATAAGTGACTGCCATGGATGGTAAGTGGAAGAGGTGTTAAGTTGATATAATACCAACTTTTATACTGCGGTAAATACAGTGTTTCGTGAAGGATGAGTGCTGTGAGGTGCAGCCATCGTGAGCCATTGTCAAGGGCTCATAGCAAGGTGAACATGACTGTTACAGGGAAGTGAGAGTGTGCAAAGATATTAAAAAAAAAAGTGCAGAGGAGTGTAAATGGGTAGGCTAAGCCGCAGGAGCAGCTGTGGGGATATATATTGCAAACAGGGACTTTACTAATGTTGATGGGTGGATTGTTGGAAGTTACGATATGGTGAGATAGACTGTGTCGGTACTGATGTGGAGATTACAGCAGGTGTTATACAGAGTATGGCTGGGGTTGTGTATGAACTATCTTTAAGTAATATTCTTCTATCTCCAGCCAGTGACAACTGGAAGTCTAAAGGAAAGGGGATTATGTACAAAAAAAAATAACATGGCTGGCGGAATACAGGAAGTAATATACAGGAACTTATATATATGCTATGAAAGTATAGACATGGGATCATACACAAAGAACTATATACAAAAATTTCAGGTAGTATGACACATGATGAAGTAATATTGTATAAAACGATGCTATGATATTTTGCAAAAAAAAAAAAATAGAAACAAGTGGAAATTTCATCAATATGAGTGGAAGCACATGTTGAACATACAGAGATTGCTATACACATGAGTTTTATCACACTTTTCCATTGCTTTATCAGCATATATCTCAGCAACATAGATTAATTCTGAAATGTAAAGAGGATGTTGCAGAGATAAACAGTGAATGTGTTTTATCAGCAAGATTGATATGGTGTGCTTGTCAACGAAGGATTATAGGAGCTCCATCTCTCCCTTGTGTAGGTATTTCCAGTATTTTTCATGATTGTAGCTCAAGATTGTCTAGATGAGACGCTGATGACCCATCTGCCAACTTCATAATGGCGTGTGAGGATTCCTTAGTGTGAAACTCAATCCCTCTTACAGGCATTTGGTATACCACCAACCCCCTAATCAGCACCACTTAAGACCCCTAGCAGACTCTGTATCATGTAGGCCAACGAACAGGAAATTTAGAAGATATTGGGTTTTCTAGCTTATCAGATGACCTGTTAGCATAAAAAAAAAAGAAATCATGGAAATCATTTCAGTTAGTCCAGCTAATGTCAGATGATGAGAATCATCATCATGGCAATAATGGATTAAGGAACTCCAAGGATATAAGAAGAAAGCCTCTCAATGTTATGCTCCTCAAGCCGATCGGTCTCAACTAGAGGTACTTCTCTACCCTCGTTGAGATGCATCTCCAAGGATATATTCTTTATTTGTGGATGGTAACCCAACAACGGTTTTATACTGCCTCTGAGAGGCATTTGAGGCAAAGACCAATCACTTAGTTTCTTCCACCTTTTAACACATCATTTTTTTTGTAAAGGAAGTAACTGAACAGGACCAGGGGCCAGAGGTGTCTGACTGGTTATAACACACACCAGTATCATTGCAATAACGTTGTAATAAGAACTAATATCTTTCAGAGGTGGAAGAGCCCTTTTACAGTCTATTTTCCCATGGAAGAGCATGACCGATTCAAACAGAAACTGGTGATGAATGTCAACCCAGAAATATGTGCTGATATGAAATGTATGGAACATGAACCAATATCTATTGGTTCAAGGTGATTCCTGCCCAGCAGATTGAACTGTGCATTCCGAAAAGAGAAAAACAAATAGGATTAACCTTGGCTACTGAACTATGAACCACATTGATGGTTATGAAAATCACCAAAACGCCAAGAGATGGAGAAGCAAAGCTAGTCCAGGGCGATGAAACAGATGCTCAACGAGAACATGATAAATAATATGAATGATATTACGGTTAGCAGGGCAATCAGATATAATCAAACAGGGAAATCAAATATAAATGGAAATCTAAAGGTAGAACCAAGATTGAAAAAGAAGAGTCAAGGTGATTTGCAATTCCCAGGAGGATGATGGGAGCTAAGATATAGTAAAATGCCATGATGCAGTGACCCCAAAAGAGAATTTGTAGTACAGAATATATGAGATTGAACCAAAACAGGGAATAACATATACAAACGAGAAATCAAGGAGAAATATACTGAAATGTAAAACATAAAAGAAAATTTGTTGGAACACAGTGGTTCCATTGATGTTGCACAGAGGAGTATCGGGGTTGCTATAGGCAACCCGATGCTTCCGAGAATGCTCTAACGAGGCCATGAACAAGAAGAACCGATAAAAAAAAAATCATAAGCAACGGAAAGAAAAAGGGGAAACTAAAGAAGAAGAAATGAAGAAAAATAATAATAAAATGCAAACATTACTATCAGATGAAATTGAAAATAAAAAAAAAAGGAAAAAGAGTCGATGCTTACCAGATTTCTTTTTTTTTTAGTTGAAGCAGGAACTTAGGAAGGGAGAAGCAACACCTCCTGGATGTTGCGGACCGTTCGACCTCTTGTTTGCAGATAACTGAATTCCTTACGGGCGACTGTAGGAAGAATAAATTGCAGAGGGATTCTTCCTCTTATCCTCAATGATGGCAGATTGTAATGGGTATCTTCCTCAGAAGAGGTGTCGATCAGAGGGAATATCGATGAAAAGCTAGATGAAATTCATGGATTGTAAGAGATGAGTTTGATGGATGCGTGAACGCAGATAAAAAAAATGGATGCCCTGAAGAAGCTTGGAGGGCTCTTTTTAAAGGGGAAATGGAGAGTTCGGGAAGAAAATTTGTTGAGGATTGAGGGTGGAAAACGACGATGGCCGTTTGAAGATGGACGATGGAGAGAGGAGAAGAAGGAAGCGCGGGAGCGAGTTGTTGGAATTTTTGTGATATTTCCTAAAAGAGGCTCCCCTTAAAAAAGGAATTTTTGTAAAATAGTTCAGAATTGAGGTTTTCAGCAAGAAGCTTCTTAAAACCTTGAGAATCATTTGCTTTTCTTGTAATTTTTCCAATTTTTTTGATTTTTTATGTTATTTTTTCAATTTTTTTGTATTTTTAGAATAATCCTAAAGCTTTACGAGAAGTTAAAGATTTTAAAACTATTTTTTTTTTTGTTTTTGTAAAAATATTTACAAAAGGAAATTTTTCTGAGAATTTTAAAGCTATTTTGAGAAAATTTCTTCAGAAATGGGTTTGGATCCGGTTTTTGAGGAAATATGGGTTTAAGGTCCTGGATTCGGATCCGAAATTAACTTTGAATATACCAATATGGAATTTAGTTCAAGAAATCTGAAGAATGAGCTTTGAAACTGCTTCGATTTTCTCAGAAAACGGGGTTAGGGGCAAAAGGGTCATTTTTACAAAACTTTGAAAATTTTGGGGTGTTCACACTCTGCAACGCCATGTATAAATTTTTCTGTATTGTTATATTTTAGTTTATAATTACCTCTTGCATTCTGCAACATCGCATCCTCACATTTTGCATCCCTGTTTATATATATGTTATGTCCTCTCTCGTGTTGGTACCTGCATCAATGTTCTTTGTAGCATCCTATATCCATATAGCATCAGGTATCATGTTCCCCCCCCCCTGTCCACCCATGGCGTTCATGAAGCAAAAAACATCATTTGCATCTCATTTTTTTTTCTTCTTCTGTGTGTCATTTTGTTTTCCCGAGTCTTCATCAGGTATGGTATGCTGTTATATTACCTTTTGTTTGATGGATCGCACTGTTTTACATTAGCCAAAATGAGATCACAACTGAAGATTTTGGAAGGAAAGTGGGTTCTGGAGGTGTATATTATGACAAGCTGTTGGGTTTTTTTTTTTCCTTACATTCAGTTATTCAATTAACCACCTTATGTTGTAGTTCATATCAAGATTTAATTGTTGTTGTTTCATGGTTTTCATCATTACGCCTGCTATAGGAATGGTGATTTTGCTCCTTGCTCATTTTATTTGCCATTTATAATTGCTCTTTTACTAGGTTCGATTAGAAGCCCTGGGAATACAGTCCCTATCATGATTGCACCTGAAAAACAAAAGACAAAACAGTGTTTCCTTTATTGAGTTGTTGTATTAAATTTTTTTTGGTGCTTGCTGTAATTCTGTTGTCCATATCATGTTTGGCGAGGCACACGATTCTGTGAAAATGAAGCATTCTGAACAGGTAGGTAATGGTCTTGGAAATGAGATTTGTCTCATCCTTAAAAGCATGTTTGGGGATGTAAATAGCATATCCTTGCACTTCCGTGGGAGCTTCCTGTTTCAGATAACCAGAGCCACCCTATACAGTAGGCAAAATGCCCCGCTATCCAATTAGTAACAGAGGCAGATTCGAGCATCCATCATTGGAACCACCTTTTTTTTCTCTCATTAGTCTAATTCTGTATTGTGCCATCCGTGCTTGTGTGAAAAGGTAAGTTCGAGACATGAATTTGTTTGCGCTTCATAGCTTTCCTTCCATTGAATTTACTCTTTTCTGGTTCAATATTTTCGGTGAAGCACCTCCTCCTCGGCAGTCTCTGTTTACAGAAGTTTCGACGAGGCTATGGCAGCGGCTGCAAAGGACGCTCAGGCAATTGGTCCTATTGCCTTCCTAATACTTTAAGATGATCTCTCTGAAATGCTCAGCTCACAGGGAAAATATCAAGATCCTTGTGTAACTACAGCGACCTGGAGAGAGTTTGGACTTGGGCGATGATGTGTGGTCTGATGAATTCCCCTCCTGGTTGGGTTGCTTGACGCAATTAAAGAGCGCTCATTTTATGCTCAAGTCATCTTAATGGTCTGGTTGTTCCCCTTATGTCTCAGAAATTATTCCCTGTGCTATAAATCATCTTGATCTCACAGCATTTCTTACTCCACCAATACACAAGTCTCATGATGTTTGGCATCAGTGTTACCTACAGTACCACTTATTTGTACAATGAGCTGCATCCTTTTCACATTCCAGCAAGATGTCAAGTTTATTTTGCTGGAACTCAAGGGAAGCTTAAGAAGACTATGAGCCTCACTGAGAAGGCTGCTATTGAGGGTGCCACATACCACCAGCCTTGTTTCAAGTACAGTCATAAGGGATGTGTAATTAGCCCATCTATTTATGTTGCTCCTGAGCATTTTAGCTCATTGTTGCATACTAGTCTCCCACCTACATGTCCACTTCCTCCAGAATATTTTATAATTGTATATCTCTGCACTTGTATTTCTGTATTTTCCAACACTGTACTTCCACAGCATTTGTCATCATAGTCTTCCCATGCATATTCATTATAACCAATATCAGTATATAATCCATCCCCTCACAGTCTGTCAACATAGTCACCTTGCCTTCCTACCAATAAAGCTTCACTCATTGATGTTTCCACCTGCACCATGGTTTTCACTACCCCTTCACAGTGTTTCGTTATATCTGTCATTTACAGGTTGATTTACAAGCCATTCTGTGTATTATATCTTTGATTGGCTAGTTTATTTATTGCCATATTAGCCTGCCTATTGTCAATATGCTAATTCCTTCTTTTTTTCAGGTTTTGGTAAATTGGATACGTAAGTACTAGTTCAAATGACCGAATCACCAAATGTTAACCATTCTGTACCAAACAAGTGAAGTATGGCCATGACATCACATACTGACCCTGTTGAATTGTTTTAGACTTGGAATAGCACGGTGATTTGGTGTTCACAGGGCGAAATCAACATTGACAGATTATAATGAAAACAGACATGTATGCTGCTGATCAGGAGCGAGACATTGATGATGGTGTGGTCGATGCTGATCATGGTGGTTTTTGAAGATTGATTCCTTGATCTTTGCAAATATACTGTGAGATCATCTGAAGGACCCAAAGATTGGTGAAAAAGGGTGTACATTTTTCCTGTAACAAAGTTAACATCTGTATGCCTCTTCACAGTTTTCATTGTAGATAAGTGTAATAAGATGCTTGCATTGTAGTACTTTACTGTCTCTAGTTGTGCGGATAATCAAAGTAAGCTACTGATGTGGCTTTCAAAGCCCAGCTAGGAGTTGCAAACTTGCAAAAGGAAATGTAAGAACTGTATAACTCTTCTGGCCTCACTGATTTGCCCTGAGCACTCATAAGAGTAGGACTTATCAGAGAGTTGCTGCACAGTAAATGCAGCAGTTTGATACACCCACTTCGTCCATTAAACCCACCTTCATTTGTCAATCATCATGCTGCTACAGCACTGCTTGCAGCAACATTGGCATCCACCATCAATGCCCAGGCCTCTTCTCTAATATTAGCATATCTGTCATTCTTGTACACTTGTCTAATTATTATACCATTTAACACACAGTAAACAAACTGTGTAAAATGCACAATTTATCATTCATTTAAAAGGCAAAATTCTGAATATCCTTTTCATATATAGTTTCTCATTTGATTTTAGATGTTCTGATATATGTACATATACATGTCCATACACACTTATGTATATATATATATGTGCCCATATGTTTTCCCAAGTTATTCACATATACCCATATACATATATATATGCCAGAATATATATATATATATATATATATATATATATATATATATATATATATATATATATATATATATATATATATATATATATATACATATCATGTATCATCTTTCCATCATTCATATCCTGGTATATGAACATTTATTTTAGATATCCACATGATATATGCCATTTTCTTTCATTTTCATGTTAATTCAGTTGCTTTTTGCAGGAAATATATAGAAGATATCATCATTGGGAGTTGTAAATTCAACTTTATGCGTTGTAATAGTTAGATCTTAATGAGAATTTATATTTTTTGTTTTAGATAGAATGAATGAGCATTGTAAATATCATGAATTGCTTGTTTTCATGCATGTTTTTTGCCTTTATTTCTCAAATTCTCACAAATGACAACACAAATGGCACGTGCATCATTTCGTAAGAGGTAATTGATCCTAAGTTGACGATCCACATCAATGGCCATAGTCAAGATGTGGACAAAACTTAGTATTTTTATCTTTTACAAAATAACACTGGATCCACACTGGATTCTTTTTCAAATTCATCATATTTTCGTTAAAATATTTTCCTCTTTTATGAGAATTTAATCTCAAATTAATTCAATATATATACCAATGGCCATAGTCAAGGTATATTGAGGATTAAATTTCATTTTAAATTCTATAAAAGCACCAAAAAGGTATTTTATTCTTCATTTGAATTTAGATATGACTATTATATAATACATTCAATGACCATAGTCAGGAGTGTATTATATCATTAATCTTATTTAAATTCATTTGAAAAATGAAATATGATTTTTAAATCCAATTTCAAACTTATTCAAATTCATTCATCATTTAGGGTAGAAATTGCATCATATTTTCAAAAAAACCCAAGTGATTGTGAATATCCTTCTTCAAAATTCTATTCCAAATTCCATTCTAGGATCCAGAACCCAATTCTACTTTGGATCTCATATTACAGATCCGAATTCCAATTCTAGGATCCAGAACCCAATTCTACATTGGATCTCAGATTCAAATCCAAAATTCTCATTCTAGGATCCATAATCCAATTCTACTTTGGATCTCAGACTTCAGATCCAATTCCATTCTAGGATCCAGAACTCAATTTCACCTTGGATCTCAGACTTCAGATCCAAATCCATTTTTAGGATCCAGGACCCGATTCCATCTTGGATCTCCGATTCAGACCCAAATCCATTCTAGGATCCAGAATCCAATTCCACCTTGGATCTCAGACTTCAGATCCAATTCTATTTTAGTATCCAGAATCTAACTTCACTTTGGATCTCAGACTTCAGATCCAAATCCATTTTAGGATCCAGAACCCAATTCTACTTTGGATCTCAAACTTTAGATCCACAATCCATCTTGGATTCCAAAACTTAGATCCAATTCCATTTAAAATTCAGAATCCAATTTCATCTTGGATCCTAGAGTTCAAATCCAATTCCCATTTTCAGATTCTAAATCTAGAATTCAAATTCAAAATCTCAACTCTATTTAGAATCCATACTTTGGATTCAAATTCCATTTTAAAAGTTTCAGATGTCAAATCAACTTCTATTCTCAATTCCAAATCTTAAATCCAATTCCATTTTCATTCTCAATCTTCCAAAACCAATTCCTATTTTGGGATTCTAAATCCAAAATTCAATTTTTGAACTCTATTCAAATTCCATCTTGAAATCTATTTTCCGCATTTCATTCTGATTTCAAACTTCAAAGTTAGAATTCAATTCCATTCCAAATGTTCATCCAAGTTCAAACTTCTAAATTCAAAGTCCATTTATGACTTTGAAATTTCTTTTCTTCTCTTTTTATCTCAGTTTCAAGATCATTTCTCTCAAGATCCAAATTTATTTTCCCAAGCTCTGATTATTTCAAAAACTTAGAATTTTTATCTTAAATTCTAAGTTAGAAAATATTTCTTCACTCCATTATCAAATTCATCTCAGAAACACTTGGAAATTCTTCAAAACATTTTCAAAAAGAGCATACATCTTTGCATTTGCACAAGCATGATTCTTTGTGCATCTAGACTTAGGATAAATTCTTAGATAATATTCTAGCAAAGCAAAAAGGCATGAATTCGACCCTTGGTTCGATTACCCCTGGTAAAGGCGCCAGGAACGGTCGAACCTCGTACCGACGAGCGAATCCCGTCTCTCAGTTTTCCCGCAAATATTTCCAAAAACAGAGGCGAGTTATTTTCTAAATATTTTCAAAATTAAGGTCAAGTGAGACCCCGCAAAAGAATTCTTCTTCTCTTCTTTTCTTTTCTTTTCTTTTCTTTTCCCTTCTCTCTTTCTTTCTGCCCTTTTATTTTCTCCCTTCAAAAAGGAGGAAATAGAGGTTGGAAAGGAAAATAGAAGGAAGAGAGAGAATATTACGAGAGGAAAAATTTTGCGATGATCACAGGTTTGGCGATCGTGATGGGACTCGTCTTCGTCAGGTCGAATTTAATGCCTTTTCATTTGCTTTAATATCTTCTAAGTTTTTATTCTACATATGTCAGCTTCATTACCATGCAAACCTTAGAAGCCTAGATTCTGTCCTAAAAGCTGACATCATTGCATATAGGATTTAAGTATGGTTTGGTAGGACCATATTGAGGAGATTATTCCATGTTCACATTAGATTTAGGTTTGAAATACAACTCTCCTCAATTTTAGGGATTGAATGCAAAACAATGTATGCAAGTGTATGCTTCTCTTCATTTTAATCTATCTCTTTAGGACTTGCATTAGAGCCATCCAATTTCTTGCATGTTGAGCATATTTTGAAAACCTCCTTACCTATATTGTCCCGGTCTTCACGTTGCTGGGCTGTCTCACTGAACCATAGTTCGGGAGAGAGCCTCACAACTGGACCACTTATTTGGGTTCGCGCCCCCTACCACGTACCTAAGGGCCATAGTCTGAGGTACATCGGTAGGTGCTCAAGGATGTTGGGAAACCCTTACTTTAGAACCGGAGAAATATTTTTATGCCACGTACTTCGAGCTTCGGCTTGAGTATATTGGCATATCTTGATTGGAATCAGATAATTTGAACCCTAGAATTAGGATTAAGGTCCTACAAGCCATTTCAAATATTGCATTTAGAGTCAGCCTTTAGGGAATGTTGTATGCGCATCCTTGTTTGTGCAGCTTTAGTTGTGTGATATCTCTCTTATTCTCTCATATATATGTATCAAACCCTTTTCAAAACTCTCGGTGTATTATTCAAAACTTCCCCTTATTTTCAAAAAACCCCAGGTGTGTATTTTTCTCTACCTACATTTTCTTTTCTACGTTTAGATCAAATTTTTCAAAAACCCTGGAAAATTCCTTTAAAATTTTGTCAACATTTTCAAATATTCCAGGTTTGATTCTTCAAAGAGTCTATCTGTAAGTCCTGCATTCTATCTGATTCTCCTTATTTCTTCTTTACCCCAGTATCATTTCGATGGCGTCCAATTCTCTCGATGTTGTTTTTCCCCGAGATCATGTCTTTTATCATATTCAGGATGGATCCCCGGATCAACGGGTCATCCAGTCTCGTCCTTTCTTCCCTCGGTGGTATTATTCTTGGTTCGCCACCTTCTTACGTATGTTTTCAGACCACTTGGATGACTGTGGGTTAGAGATGGCATCAGCGGTAGGCAAGCAAACCATCAACGGAGCTCTGATTGAGGCTATGGCATAACAGTGGAATCCACGTACTTGCATATTCTGGTTTTCTTGGGGAGAGATGACTCTACTGATGGATGAGTTCAATGATATTATGGGATTGCCCAAACCAGCTGGTCAGCCAGATGATCCTGTCGAGCAGCAGTTCCTGATCAACGTAAAAGGGGTAGATGTTCGAGAAGCCTTGGCCAGAGCAACCGGAAGCAGATCCTGACCTCTTATTGAAATCGGTGGGAATCAATTCATTGACCTATTCGGACTCTATCGCAAGTATGGAACTTACGAGGAGGTCGACACTTTGTCTCGAGTAGCGAAAGACAGGATTCAGCATGCCATGATCCTGTGCACAGTTGGATTAGCTTTCTTCCAAGATGGTCAGAATTTCATAGATGTCAGAGTTGCCCAGCTCTTTCGAAGATGGGGAATCAAGCAGACTCGTCAGCTATCAGTTTCTATGGTAGCTTTAGCTTTTTTTTACAGAGGCTTGGCTCGATTTGCTCTCGAAGAGACTATTCTAGTAGAAGGATGCACCTACGCCCTGCAGTCGTGGTTTATGCGGCACGTTCCCTCGAAGGCCAGTTCTTTCAGGTTCAACAGTAAGCAGCCAAAAACAGCCATTCAGTGCCGAGCCCTGATCGAGAAACTGTATCAGGAGGAGATTACTTGGGACTTCTTCAACAGAAGAGAGACCGTTCCTTGATACACCTATGCTCGTGACAAGCGCTACAGATTGCTTGGCCCTTTCTTTTGTGTTGATTATCAGCGGAAACGATGTCTGAGGCAGTTTTTGCAGCGACAGGTTCGTGCCAACACCCGCTTCCCAACAGGCAACATGCCAGAATTCAACCTGCAGTCGGATCAGTGGTCTGGGGCATACCATGTCACAAAATATACCTGGGAGTCCTTTGTTTCTCTGTCTATATTTCCTGGGCCAAATGTATCATCTGAATATCAAGAGTGGTGGCAAATTGTCTGCCCACCCTCTCTTTGTCTTTGAATGTTAAAATATCAATAAAAAATTGCTTTTAGCCAAAATTTTACTTCTTGTATTTTGTTTTATAGTACAAATAGTCACAATTTTGGTGACGACCTCATTCCGGGTAAAAGGGACATTCCTCCCACATTTTTTTCTTCAAATATATTTTATCATGGTTGACGACATCGCCTAGGTAACAAGGCACATTTCTCTGTTATCATCAAACGATAACACAATTATCACAAATCGTGTGATGACCCAATCCCGGGTAATGGGATAATCTCTTGAAATTGTCTACCGAAATCCTTCATTCTTTTTCCTCAAAAAGTTATAATTTTCAAAAAAAGTTTCTCCATACTCTAACCATTCCCATATTTCTGAAGGAAAACTTTGGCATCTGAAAATGGTTCAGACAAGGGCTGGTAAGCAGGCTGCTCAACGGCACAGTGACAGCGAACCAGAGGAGATAAATTCTCCTAGATTATCCAAGAAGCATGACTCAGGGGATGAAAGCGACGTTGATCCGGCCATGTACCAAGTCTTTCAAAAAATGATGACCAAGATGATGGCCGAGCAGGCTAAGGCTGGTCCCAAGAAGACAGTTTCTAAGGGCAAAGCCAAGAAGAAGCCCATGAAGAAACCCGTCAAAATCAGCAAGTAGAAAGTACAGCGTGACAGTACTTCTAAAGATTCAGAATCAGCAGAAGAGAACTCCGAAGAAGAGCAGCTGATTTACGTCCCAAAACATCTGCGGCAATTCAAGAGGCCAGTGGAAGAGCCACTGTCAATAAACAAGCCCAAGTATGGGGCCCCGCGGAGGATTCAATCCAAGCATTGACAAAGATAGTCAAAGATCTGCAAATCCGTGACAAAGGAAAGAGGTCATACACCAGGCAAGACTTCTACCTCGGCTTGAAAGGGGACATCAATCTAGAGAACCTCCTCAAAAAATTCATTAAGTTTGATGGATCCGGTGATCCTAAAGCCCATCTTGCCATGTTCTTTGCAGAATGCGCCCGTTTCAGCGAAGACAACTGTGCCCTATTTCTCTGTTTCCCCTGCAGTCTGGAGGGGATAGCTGCCAAGTGGTATGCCGAGCACGTTAATCCCATCGAATTAAGGGATTTTGACAAAGTGGTCAACATGTTCGTTGAACGCTTCCTATTCAACACGGAAGCCCTACCTACCCTGAACCACCTGTGTAACCTGAAGCAAGAGCCCAATGAAAAGGCCAGAGATTTCATCCACAAGTGGAGGAGCCTTCGCAACAAGATGAGAAACCCTATTTATGAGGAACATGCCCTCCAGGTCATTCTCAACAACTTCTCCCAGCCCCTAAAAAGCCTCCTTTTCCCATATCCTTCCAAGTCATTTATTGAACTGACGGAGCGAGCGGAATGGCTCGAGATGGGGGTAGAAAACGGGATGTACGAAGGTGTTGCTTTGGCCAAAAATATTCCAGACATAAAGAAGAAGGCACACTTTACTTATTCAGTTGATGTTCCCAAAGATAATCAGGGCAGCAGTAGCAAGCAGGGCAGCGGCAGTGGCACGAAGCCCGAACAGAACAGAGGAAGAAAGGGAAAGTTCTTCAAGAACAGTGACAAGCCTCTCCCGACCGGTCCTCAGCAAAAAGGGGATCTTCAAGAAAAACCCAAGCATATAAACTGGAGCAGGAATCGAAAATTCACTCCCCTCGACCAGCCTCTAGAAAAGATTCTGGAATATTTGCTATCCCACGGAATGGTGAAACTTCCCAAAGTTGCCAATCCGCCAGTGGTCATGGGAAGATTTAAGGAACAGTATTACAAGTTCCACGGAGTAATGGGACATGATACTGAATACTGCTTCGTCCTGAAGCATCTGATCCAGGACTGCATTGATAAAAGCATCCTCATCGAGGATGAAGAAGAAGGCAAAATGGACATCCTGTCCGCCCCATTCCCAAAGCATTCAGCATCAACCATTTCTGAATACTCTTTCCTTCCGCAGAGTCACATATATCCATGTTCTAGCGAAGAAATAAAATTGCAGCATCAGGTAATGGTTCTACATCAGGATCAACCTGCATCTCAGAGAGGGGATATCCTCTCATTTCTGAACATAAGAAACATATCGGTTGAGAGTGGAAGAACCCAAGTTTTTCCAAAAAGATTTCTGAAAAAAGAAGCCTCCACAAAGGAAGCAGAAACCTCCGAGGCAGCAGAAGAGCGGGCCAAAAGCCTTCAGAAGCCTATTACAGCGCTCTCCAACATTTCTATTTTCGAATTGACTCATGATTTTCCCCAGCATCGGGAAAAGCTAGATGATCTACTGAGAAAGATCAAGGTGAAGTCGGGCACCACGCCTGAAGATATGGCACAAATAGTAAATCAGACGATGACTAACGCGCCTATTACTTTTTCAGATGAGGACCTGCCAAAGCCTCATTTATTCCACAACAATACACTATACATCGTGGTCAGGACTAGGGGCATGACTGTCCTGCACGTACTTGTCGATGGAGGAAGCAGTTTAAACATTTGCTCAGAAATGACAGCAAAGGCACTGGGATTAAAGGAAGAGGAATATGTGCTTGATCCCATCACCATCTACGGCTTCGATAGTCACGGGCAGACTGCAAAGGGCAAGATATTCCTAGAAATCTTCATTAACTACTCAGTACATACGGTGCTATTCTATGTCGTCAACGTCACACCTACTTACAATTTATTGTTGGGGCAAACATGGATCCACAACGCCAATGCAGTTCCATCAACCCTCCACCAGTGCATCAAGTGGTCCAAGGGAGTTATGATTACTACCATCCTGGGAGAAGACCCTGAAGAGAGGTTGCCGCAGCCTATGATTCCTCGCCTGACATTTACAGCAGATATTCCCAGCATCCGGGAGGCAGACGAAATCAATCTCAGTGACAGCCTAGAGATGCTGAAATTAAAAGATGTCATAGAAGAAGAGAACGTTGCAGCCACGGTCCAATGGCAAGGACCTTGTTTCTTCAAACTAGAAGGACGGATCAATTACACCTCCTTCAAAGATCATCCTTTATTCCCTCAGTTTTCCAAAGCAAGAAAGGGATTCGATCTGTTGATCAAACATGGATATCAGCCATTCCAAGGCATGGGGAAAAGTGAAGACGACATGATAGAGCCCATCATTCCAGTTCAGCATGCAGACAGTTCAGGGTTGGGGTTCACTGACCAGGATTCCAGCAAAAAGACAGTTTTTGTCAGAGGAAACAAGTGAAGATGATGCCATAGTTTTCCTGCTTTCTTTTCTTATCTTTTGTTAAACTTGTAGGGACAACACAATCACATCTTTTATCGATGTCTTGTAAATACTTCATTTCCAATCAATGAAAGATCAATTTTCTCTTCACATTTGAGCATCTATCATTCTTATCTTATATTTTGTCTATGCCATTATTCCTTGCTTTGGATAAAAAGCTCACTTTTGACTTGTATTTTCTCTTAAAAATCTCCTCTTGGCATTTTCAGGGCCATTAACTCCTGAATCAATGACAAAAAGCGTTATCAATCCCAAATATCTAAAATTGGCAAGGTTTCCTGAGATGAAACACAGAGCAGAGGTCAGTCAGGCAGCAGAGCAGACCGAAGAGCCAGCCGAATTTGATTCCACCATTCAGGAATTGCCAAAATTTGCTCACATTCAGAAGCAGGATGAACCATCATCTTTGGTTCAAGATCCCATTGAGGATATCAACATTGGGTCAGAAGATGATCCGAAAATTCTCAAAATCGGGTCGGGTTTAAGCGAAGTTGAAAAGGCTAGACTCATCTATTTCCTTAAGAAGCATCAAGAAGTATTTGCCTGGACTTACGAAGATATGTCAGGATTAGATCCCAAGCTGGTTGAGCATCGACTCAAGTTGAAACCAGAAGCCAGACCAATCAAGCAGAAACTGAGGAAGTTAGACCCTCGAATTAAGCAGCAAGTCAAGGAAGGACTTGAAGAGTTGTTGAAAGCAGGCTTCATCCGGGCCATTGATTACCCAGATTGGTTGGAAAATATCGTGGCAGTCTCTAAAAAGAACGGAAAAGTCCGGATCTGCATTGATTTCAGGGATCTCAATAAAGCCACCCCGAAAGATAATTATCCACTTCCTAATATTGACCTGTTGATCGATAGCACAGCAGGTCATGTCATGTTTTCTTTCATGGACGGATATTCAGGTTATAACCAGATCAAGCTGGCCGTTCGTGATCAGTCGAAGACTTCATTTACTACCCCATGGGAAACCTTTTGCTATACTGTGATGCCATTTGGGCTCAAAAATGCTGGGGCAACTTATCAGAGGGCAATGGTCGTTATTTTTCACAATCAAATGCACAAGAATATGGATGCATATGTGGATGACATTTTGGTTAAGTCTAAAGAAGAAGAGGATCATCTTGATGCTCTTAATCAAGTTTTTTAAAGGCTTATTCTTTACAAGTTAAGACTTAATCCTCAGAAATGTGTTTTCGGAGTTGAGTCCGAAAAATTGCTCGGCTTCATTATCAGCAAGAAAGGGATCGAGGTGGATCCGGCCAAGGCAAAAGCCATTATTGATATGCCGCCTCCAACTAATCTCAGAGAACTGCGAAGCCTTCAAGGGCGTATTCAGTCTATTCGCAGGTTCATCTCTAATTTGGCTATGAGATGTGAACCCTTCTATCATTTGCTTAGAAAAGGAGTTAAATTTGAATGGGGATCAGAATGTCAGCTCTCGTTTGAGCGCATCAAGCAGTATCTCCTTAATCCACCAGTTTTGAAGCTGCCAAAGCTAGGAAAGCCTCTCTTGCTATATATTTCAGTCAATCAGAATGCCTGTGGTGGATTCCTCGCGCAGTATGAAGAGGGCAGCCTGATAGAGCACGCCATCTACTACGTGAGCAAGACTTTCATTGATTATGAAAAGAAGTATTCTCAGATGGAGAAAACTTGTCTAGCTCTGGTTTGGATGTGCCAGAAGTTAAGACATTACTTATTGGCTTCTGAAATCAAGTTCCTATCGAAGCTTAATCCTCTCAGATACATCTTGTAAAAACCATTTCTCACTGGACGGATTGCAAAGTGGCAAGTCCTCCTAATGCAATATGATTTAGAGTACGTTTCTCAAAAGTCGATTAAAGGCCAAGCGATCGCAGATCAGTTGGCGGATTTTCCTTTGACAGAAGAAATTAAAGCAGAGGATGATTTTCCTGATGAGCACATCTGTAACATCCAACAGCCCCCAGTTTGGAACCTTTTCTTCGATGGCTCTAAAAATATGTCTGGCATAGGGATTGGAGTCTTGTTGTTCACCCCAGAAAAAGAAATGATCCCTTATTCCCTTAAGCTTGGTTTCCAATTCACTCATAACATGGCCGAGTATGAAGCTTTAATACAAGGCCTCAAAATTCTGCAAAGTTTCAATGTCAAGAGAGTGCATGCTTTTGGCGATTCACTACTTGTTGTCAGTCAAGTTAACACTGAATAGCAAGTGAAAGATTCCAAATTAATTTCATATCAGAAGATCGTCCTAACTCTTGTGGACAGCTTCGAAGAATTTCAGCTCAGTCATATCAGAAGAGAGCATAATCAGATAGCTGACGGTTTGGCCAGCTTGGGCTCCATTCTATCCTTCAAAGGCAGTGAATCTTGTCGTTCTTTTGAAGTTGGCAAACTTCAGCAACCTGCTTTCGCTTCAATTATGCAAGTAAACCAGGTTAATCAGAAGGAGAAACCTTAGTATCAAAATATCAAAAATTTCATTGAGACTGGTGAATTTCCACCAGAAATGCCAAAAAGGGAGCAGCGTGCAATTCAGCGTATGTCTACCCGATATTTCATTCTTGCCAATGTCCTCTACCGCCGTGGGTTCAGTTCTGAGTATGTCAGATGCTTAGACAAAAAAGAAGCTATGAAAATTATCCAAGAGGCACATGAAGGGATTTGTGGTGGCCATGTTGGCTATCAGACTCTTATCAAGCAGATCATCCGAGCAGGGTACTATTGGAATACCATGCAGCGGGACTGTCATCGATTTGTGAAGAAGTGCGTCAAGTGCCAATTGCACGCGCCTTACATTCATGCACCGGCCACATATTTACAATCAGTTGTTTCTCCTTGGCCATTTTCTATGTGGGCTTTCGACGTCGTGGGCCCAATTACTCCTGCTTCCAACGGCCACAAATACTTCCTGGTTGCGACAGAGTATTTCACAAAATGGGTTGAAGCTGTTACTCTACGCACAATAGAAGGCCGCCATGTGATTTCTTTCATTCACAAGAACATCCTTTTTCGCTTCGGCATACCGCATGACATCGTTTCAGACAATGGAACCCATTTTAAAAATGAGAGGATGAAAACATTTTATTCTAAATTCAGAATTTGCCATCATTTCTCAGCTCCCTATTATCCTCAAGGGAACGGCCAAGCAGAGGCCACCAATAAAATTTTAATTCGTATTCTAGAAAGGACTGTGAAAATAGGTCGAGACTGGCATGAGAAAATTCATGACGCACTTTGGGCATACCGGACCACCATTCGGACTCCGACTAATGCCACTCCTTCAGAACTTGTTTACGGAACTGAAGTGGTGTTACCTCTCCATATCCAAAAGCCCGCTCTCAAATTTGCTTCACTTATAGAATTGTCACTTGATCAGTATCAGCAGCAGAGATTGGTGCAACTGGATCTACTGGATGAAAAGAGACTCAAGGCAGCAGAGCATGCTCAAGCTTATCGACAAAGGATAGCTCGACACTATGCCAAGTCCGTCATAGAGAGAAAATTTTGGGTCAATGATTTGGTACTCAAATCAACAACCCATCTCAAGCATCGACCACGGAGCAAGTGGTCACCTAACTGAGAAGGCCCTTATGTGGTTAAGGAAGCGCTTCCTCGCAATTCATATAGTCTAATCAACGCAGATGGAGTGGAGATGCCAGATCCCATCAATGCTCTGCATTTGAAGAAGTTTTATACCTAAAATGTTCATTCTAAAGCCTTTGTACTCTTCAAAGAGCCATTTTAATAAAAACAATGATCTTCTGTCAATTATTACATTCTTCTCCATGATACTAGGGCATTTTATTGATCTATTGTAAAACCCGTGAAATTTATGAAATTCTAAATGAATAAAAAAGGGATCCGTTATGTGAAATAGTAAGATTTTAAGTTAGGCAGTACAATTTTTATGACTTGTGGTTTCTAGAACGAAACCGATAACAAACTCTCACAAGTGGTTTTGGATCCGGATCTTGGCGAGATCCGATGATCCGACCCGGTTCACGAGTCCAAGTAAAGAAACCCGATGTTTTCGGGATGATAGCGTGAGATCCGAAGCACATTTAAAGTAAGCAAGTGCAAGTTTAAAACCAACGGGTGAAAAATCCACTTGAAAATGGAAGAAATCCATCAACAAGGAAAAACGTCCCAATATGACATAAAAAGAATATTTTTGCAAAAGTAAACAATAAGTGGTGAAGTGGAGTTATGGTAGGACGCACAGGGTTGTAGAGTTGCAACCTCAATTCAAAACCCCCTGTGCACAAATTATTTTTTTTTCACAAGAAAGTGATGTTTTCTACCTTGGTGAAAAAGGTAAAAACGTGGGATTATGTTAAGCCTAAATTTTTGGCTTTTCCATCTAGCTCTACCAAGGATTGAGGAGAATCCCAGGTGACATGGAAGAGGGGTACCCATAAAGCAAATAGTGAGGGAAGTTAGAGGAAATCATGCCAAAGACAGGAGGGGGCATTGTTGGAAATAGACATCACCCACCAAAAAATGTAAGATTTGGGTGAAGTTTTAATGCCTTGAAAATTTGGTAACTTCCCCCTAAATAGAGGAGTTAAATGAGAGATTTTTGGTAAGGAGTTACATTAGACGTCTCTCTCTCTCTCTCTCTCTCTCTCTCTCTCTCTCTCTCTCTCTCTCTCTCTCTCTCTCTCTCTCTCTCTCACGGTGGTGGTCGACCTCCATTGGTGGACTGTGTGGACCTCCCTTGCTGAACGCGTGAACATCCATTATCGACGTGGGGTGCCGCTCTAACGAAGAGAAGGGATTGCAGCCTTGCCGTCGTGAGACTCCAAAGAGGTAAGGAGCATTGTTATTTGTATGTAAGTGGTTGATGCCTTGATGCGCATCTATGTTGCAATATCATGGAGTTTACGTGACCAGCACCACCTATATGTAGGTAGGTTTAGGGCCTCGAGACCTAGGTGGCATGAGTTGAAACACCTACTCACCAATAGGTCAATATGTAGTGGTTCAGCCAATGGTTCTCACCCTTGGCCAACGTTGGGGCACTGTGGTGTTCTTGGTAAGGGCATTATGTTCCTATGTGTATGCCTGGTGATATGTAGTACTCATATCAAAACCTACAGTCCAAATCTATGTAGGAAAAATGCATATATTTTTGGTGTGGGTGTTAGCCATGACAGATTCAAGATCGAAACAAAAATAAAGTAGGCAAATGGCGTGGAACCTTAAGTATCTCGGATTATTATTCATGAAATTATTGTTTGGTTGTATTTTCTTGTTCAATACACCTTTCATACCTTGTAGATTGAATGGTTTTAATCAAATTTGAAGTTATGTATACGTGATTGTTATTTCACATTATGGTAAAATAAAGATATATCATTCCTATTGGGTAATTCGATTGGATTCGATGTTTTTGAGTGTGGAATGCACTCATATTTATAGTTGAAAGATTTCATACATTGAGGATGAAAGGGGTGGCAAAACAGTCCATTTAGAATGATCAAAATGTTTGAAAAATAAAAAGATACACCCTTTTAAAAGTTACAGAAAAACGGCAAAATTAGTCGACTGAGACAATAGTTAGTCGACTGATAATATGTTCAGTCGACTGATAAAACCTTCAGTCGACCACTGCTAAAATTTCTAGAAAACAGATATTCTGATCATTCGACTGATAAACCCTTCAGTCGACTGATGCTAAAATTTTTCCAGAAAACAGATATTTTGATCAGTCGACTGATAAAACCTTCAGTCGACTGATGCTAAAATTTTCAGAAAATTGATATTCTGTTCAGTCGACTGATAAACCCTTCAGTCGACTGATGCTAAAATTTTTCCAGAAAACAGATATTTTGATCAGTCGACTGATAAAACCTTCAGTCGACTGATGCTAAAATTTTCAGAAAATTGATATTCTGTTCAGTCGACTGATAAACCCTTCAGTCGACTGCTATTAAATTTTTCCAGAAAACGGACATTCTGTCCGGTCGACTGATAAAACTTTCGGGCGACTAATTTTATGATCAGTCGACTGATAAACCCTTCAGTCGACTGCTGCTAAATTTTTCCAGAAAACGGACATTCTGTCTGGTCGACTGATAAAACTTTCGGTCGACTAATTTTATGATCAGTCGACTGATAAACCCTTCAGTCGACTACTGCTAAAATTTCTAGAAAACAGACATTCTGTCCGGTCGACTGGTTAATTCTTCGGTCGACTAATTTTACAAAAAAAATAACGTTTTGCTTAGAAGATTTGAAGCCAAAAAGGTTGGTCGACCGGTGAGCCTATTGGTCGACTAATAAACATGAAAAATTGAGTAAAGAGTTTTTCTAAATTGATTTTTTTTATGAAGGGTTTTTTTTAGAAAAGTTTTTATAAAGACTTTTTAGGTGAAATGCAATTGAAATATCTATAAAGGAAATAGTTTCGATGGTAAACTAAATATATGATTCACATATGGACTTTAGGATTATGTCCAATACATGGAACACACATGATAAAGTTGGATAATGCCATGTTGCGGCATAACCAGTGGGGGTATGAAACGTACACTCGAGCTCATAAACAAAACTGAAAATGCTGAATGTTTAAGTACTCAACACAAAGTTGAACCAGAATTATGAGAAATTGTGGTTGGTGCCTTTGAGGCATTCGATGAGTAATGTGCATATACTAAGATCAACCTGAGTATGAGTTGGGGTTTTGAAAATCCCCTGTGGTGCAATGACTTGCACATGAGAATAAATAAATAAATAAAAAATATGCACACATAACCTAAATATGGGATTTTGGGTATACCTGAAAGATGGTATATGTTACTGGTTTCCCAGGGTTCTGGGTACATCTGAAAGAAGATGTATGTTACTCGATCCAAACAAACAAGAATGAAAATTTATACACATATAAATTAAATATGTGGGATTCTGGGTATACCTGAAAATGGTATATGTTACTGGTTTCCCAGGGCTCTGGGTACACCTGAAAGATGGTGTATGTTACTGGACCCATGGTCTACCTTGGAGAGGGTAGGTGGTACATGCTTCGTGGACATTCTTGTTCTTGTGAGAGCTAGGCGTCTCACCCGGTCCCCAGTCCACGAAGTTAGGGGACCAGGACTACCAGTATGTCCTAGGTGGTAGATCCAAGTCTTCTGCAGAAGTACAGTGTGCATCCTAATTTTTGTTCTAGCCACTGGGGATCTCTCTCTCGGTCACGGACCGTCTCCTTTGGATATCCGTACGGCTAGTCATACGGGTTATTAAATAATAGACCCCCGTATGGTCTCGGTCCGCTACGAGGTCTATGCTTGTGTGTACCCACAGGGTAAGAGTAAGATAAGCATTAAATAATTTAAGTTGACTAGAAACTTATCTCTGAAGAATTATATTTTGTTGAGTTGACTTTAGAAAAACTTGTGGAATCTACAGCTTGTACTAATGTGGATAAACATACCTCTAGTTCAGTCATCTTTTGCATTATATCATGAATTAGAAAGCATAAGCATCTTCTTAGAATGTTATAAACTTCCATGCTAGTTATATCTGCAGTACTTGCACATATTTATACACAGGTCACTGAGCACCACATATAAATATAATGCTTCTTATGCAGACAGGGGAGTCTGACCCTTCTGCTTTAAATGTTTTTCAGGTAGCAACTAATTAGAGCATCGGGGTGTCATTTTGGATAAAGCCAAGAGATCTCATTTATTCAGTATTTTATGTTTGAACTCTGATTAGTAAATTTACAATTCTGTTATGGGATGTTATTAATGACATTAATGCTTCAATTAATGAATGGTATGTTTAGTACTTCTCTGTTTTACCCTGTAATGCGCCCGACTTGTATTTTACGCACTTCCGCTATTTAAAAAAAAAAAAAAAATTTACTCCAAAATTTTTACTATAAAAAGTTGGGGCGTTACATCTATAATCATCTTCTTTATTCATATGCAGGCAGGATTAGACGAAAGCTCTTTTCCTCAAATTTTTAATTCTTAATTAATCTTGTGGTCTTTATTTTTACATTTCATTTGATTCACTTTTGGTTTGATCAAATTTACATCAAGCTAATGCTTATTTATGTCAAGTTTTAACAAAATTCGTCAATCCTATTAAAATTCCATCTACCTTTAAAAATACCCTTTCAGGATAAGGGATAAAACTTGATGCCGCTTTTCAATGAGGTATTCTTTTTATTATTTCCCCCATTCAGGATAAGGGGATAAATCCTGAATTATCTTCTAAAAACTCATTTTGAAAATCTAGCTCATCTTCAAAACCCAGTTCTCGCACTGGTTATTTCTCAAATTTCTCAATCATATATTAAGCTCATTTGGAAAATCCGATTCTCACACCGGTAACCTTCTAAAATCAGTCTTCTGACCAAAAACTTTTCTCCTTCTAAATTCGAGTTCTGACTTTAATTTCCCAAAACTTCATGTATTTTCAAAAGATTCAGCTTTTGTCGGTCATGTATTTCTAAAGGATCCAGCATCTTGCTGGCCATGTATTTCTAAAGGATCCAGCATCTCGCTGGTCATGTATTTCCAAAAAGATCCAACACTCGTTGGTCATGTATTTCTAAAGAATCCAGCATCTTGCTGGTCATGTATTTCCAAAAGGATCCAACACATGTTGGTCATGTATTTCCAAAGGATCCAGCATCTCGCTGGTCATGTATTTCCAAAAAAGATCCAACATCCTGTTGGTCATGTATTTCCAAAAGATCCAGCATCTCGCTGGTCATGTATTTCCAAAGGATCCAGCATCTCGTTGGTCCTGTATTCCAAAAGATCCAGCTCCCGCTGGTCGTGTATTCCAAAAGATCAAACCCTTAGGGTGCGACTCTGTAAACACCCCAAATTTTCATTATCCATTCTCAAATAACCCTCCTCGTGTAGTGTCAACCCTGTTAGGTCAGTGTAGGAGTCAAACCTCGAGTCAGTTCTAGAAAATCACCATTTTACCAACTTTCATTAGGAAGATTACCATTTCACCCCTAGGTCATCCCGGACCCCAGTCAGTCAGAGTCAACCAAGATCACTGGTCAGTTCAGAACATTTAGAATATTAGTCATTCTAAGCTCATCTGTGCTCACAGTGAGAAAACCATTTTCATTTCTGACAATTCCTGCCAAAATGGGATCATTTCTTCAGAAATAAGCTCATTTCTTGCTCAAATCCAAGTCAATTGTCTTCGAGTCAGTCATTCGTAGTCAGTCATACTCCCCATAGTCTAACTTGAGCTCACCAGAAGTTCGAGTGCTCCCATTTCAGTTCAAAACCATTTCTAAGTGTCCAGGAGCTCATTTTAGTCCATTTCAGCTCTTTCAGCTGAAATTGAGCCGAGTTAAGTCAGTTGAGCTAGTGTTTGAGCCTCGATTTTAGGTCATCTCAGTATTACTAACCTTTGTTTCAGCTCAAACCCAGTTCAGGTTCCTAATTCATTTCATTCCAGTGATCATTCCATACCATTTCTCTAAAAATGACAGCTTTTCTTGAAAATTCAATCGGAAAGGTCAGTTGAGTCAGTATCATTGCCAGCTCATTGGAGTTCTGAAACTCTAAAACCCAGCTCAATCCATCTCATCTCAGTTCAATCCAGCTCGAACACCAATTTTCAGTGTCACTCTAACCCAGTAGAGTCTCGGAAACCATTTCTTGAGCTATTTTGCAAATTTTGTCAATTTTAATACTTTTTAAACTGGTACAGCTGCCAAACGGGGTCTAACATCTAAAATTCTTCATTCAGGGTTTGCATTTCGCATGTCATTTCTCATCATTTCATATCATTTCTTAGCATTTCATCACATTTCATTTTCTTTTCGAAGTCCAGAACTCCAGTTTTATAAATTTCAATCCAGATTGAGTTTTAAAAGTTTTCAGAAATCAATTTCAAACCTCGGGTTTCCAAAATTGACATTTTCACCCCGAGAGTCTAAATTTGGAAATATTTTCTCTAGAAAAATAATCTGGATTTCTTTCAAAATTAAATTTTCAATATTTACACTGGATTTGCTTCGCAATGAGCTATTGAACTTCAAAATCTGAGATCGTTTCAAAAACTGTCAAAAATAGCTCATTTTGTCTGAAAATAGATTTGGAAGCATTTTCTCGAGAAAAACAATTTGGATTTCTTTCAAAATTATATTTTTAAATTCTACATTGGATTTGCTTCGCAACGGGGTATTGAACTTCAAAATCCGAGCTTGTTTCAAAAACTGCCAAAAATAGCTCGTTTCGTCTGAATTTTTTTTGAAAAGACTATTTTACCCCTCTAATTGTCAAAATGAATTTCAAAATAGGAATTTGGACCCGCTTTGAGATGACCCATTCATTTACATTTCTACTTTATTAAAAAAAATGTTTCTTTTTATTTGTTTGTTTTTGTTTTTATTGATTTTTATTTTTTTATTTTATTTTATTTTATTTTAGAGAGGAGGTGGGACCCACAAGGTGGTCACCCAAACCTCCAGCCCCACTTTCCATTGTTTTTCTCATTTTTTCTTTCCCTTTTCCTTTTTCCCTCCTTTTCTTTCTTTCCTTTCTTTTTCCCTTTTCTTTCTTTTTTCCTTCCCTTCCTTCTTTCCTTCTTTCCTTCTTCCCTTCTTTCCTCCCTTCCTTTCCCTCTTACCCACACTTTTTTCTTCTCTTTCAAAAAAACTTATTGACATAAAAAACTTAGGAAAATCTTATGAGTTCCTAAGTTAAAAAAAAAAGAAACAACAAAAGAAAGAGAGGAGGAGATTCATACGGCTGCCCAAGAATCCCCTTGATCTCTCTCTCTCTCTCTCTCTCTCTTCACCTCCCTTCTTCTCTCCTTAGCAGCTGCAGACCATCTTCAACCTTCAGTCACCACAGCAGGCTCCTCCTCCACACCCAGCAGCACCAGCCGGTTTCTCTTTTCCAGCAACCTATCAGTTGCTTCTTCCTTCACCCAGCAGCTGCACCATAGCCCACTTTGCTGCATCCCTCAACCAGCTCCACCAGGGATCCACGCCCAGCAGCCAGCATCTACTTCCTTGGACGCCCCAGCCCAGCACCCCAGCAGGCGGCTTCCCTTCAGTCCTCTTCTTCAGCTCCTCCCAACCGTGGAGGCTACTACCTCCAGTCCATTCAACGGTGGAATCCACCATCTCCACTGCAGCCATCACATCCGCCCTCCTTTAGCCGATCCAAGGTAAGCCCAGACTCCTCTTTGTGCTGTACCGATTTCCTTGAAAAAAGTATGCCCTCTTTAAGGTGATGAATTCAATAGAAAAAAGAGAGAGAATAGTTTAGAACTGGGATTATATGATCGAAAATGTTCATTCTTCATGTTGATGCCACGTAGGTGAGAGGATCCATTCGATGGATGGGCTGGATCCCTCGCTTCGATGGCCAACACCAAATATCAAGCATATATACCTGTCATTTCCTAGTTTATTTTTGTGATTATCATGTATTTTTTTCATTTTTTGTCATGGTATTTAGAACGTTTTCCCTATTTCATAAGCATGTAATATAACTTTTATCGATTTTTAATTTAGTTTCATTTAGGCAGCAAGTCCAGTTATGATTTTATGTGAAGTTTCCTGTTCAAAAATCCTAAAAATATTATTATAGTTGTGGTTATGTGTCTGTGTTTCCCATTCAAAAACCCAGGTTTGTTCGGGTTTTGGAACCCATCTAAACCGATCAAAACCTAAATCAGGTTTTGAACCCTTCAGAAATTTTTATTTCTGTCTTAGCAGAAAAGAACCTCTGATACCACCCTTGTGAGAGACTCGGATTGTCCTCAAAAAATCACAGTGTATTTATAATCAAATCTACTAAGGATCTGAAGATTTTGAAGTTTTTACAAATAGTTTTGATCTCTGTCAAAAATTAGATTTCTCAGACCTCTAAGAAAATTTAAATTTTCCTTCATCAGGGTATAGACAGACCCTAATTCATCAAGTCCGCCCAATACGTAGACTTTATGCAAAAAATTTCAACATGAAAGTTGTTCCTAACATAATTTCCTGTCAGTTTCCAAAATTTGGGAATTTTTGGATCTGTTTCATTATTTTTCCCAAATTTTCGCTTTCTCTCTAACAGATTCCAATGTCCAGAAATCTCAGAGATTTAGGTCTCTGATAACAGTATGGAATTTTCCGAACCATTACTCGAATCCAAATGGTGTCAAAAGATCAAATCTTCATCTGTTTGTCAGAGACTGTTTCCCACAATTTCAGCCTTTTTCCCATTTATTTACTATTTTTCCCACATTTTCTACCGAAACCTGTCTGTTTCCTTCATTTACTAGAGTTGCCGGATTCCGATCCGACTTGCCGGAGTGGCACAGCTCCGACCATAGGTTAAAACCAAAAAGTGTAAAAGGAAACAATCCTTGCCTTACTGTTCTCTGTCACCCCATATAATTTGGGAAAATTTTATGGAAATTTGATATCCTAAATCACTATTAAAATCAACATTTTAGGCAAAAATCACAAAATTTAGGGTTTTTACTTGAATTTCTATATTTAAAAATACAAAAAAAATAGATTTTCAAGCTCCATTCTGTTTTTAGGGTTATTTTAGGTGTTCATGCCAAATTTGGCTTAATTCCAAGTTCATTTGCTCCATGTGTTAGTTTATCTTTAAATTCAGAAGCGAAAATCAGGCGAAAATCAAGTTAAATTTGATATTTTATGATATTTTCGTCATTTTAAGGTTTTTATCATGTACATGAGCATATATAATTATATTAGGGTTAATTTCAATGTCATTTACATTTCACATTTTTCATTTTTGCAAAATTTATTTCAGAAAACCCTAGTTTCAAGGCCATAGTCTTGTTATCGGGGGTGTTTTGGACATTTTGACCGAAATTTCGAGATTTCAATTTCTAAATTTCATGCATATCATCATATTTTATCATATTATGTTTGATTTATTTCATTTGATTTCCAAAATTTACAAAAATTCTTTTAGAAAACCCTGATTTCAAGGTCATCAGGGGTATTTTGGTCATTTTGACCCAAATTTCGAATTTTCAAGTTTATTTTCGAAATTTATTAATTATTTATCATGTTTATATCAAAGGGGGTATGAATTTGGGTTTATATCTGAATAATATCCGATAATTTCCCATATTTTCGGATAAATTCAGAAAAACCTACATTTTTGTGCTAACCTTGTTTTCTAGTTTTGCAGGAACATTCAAGAAAAAGACTTAGCTTTTATTTTTTTTTATTTCAATTCAATGTAACCTCAAATGTAATAATTTGGAATAAGAGTTACTTTTCTGCTTAGAATAGGGTTGCATTGCATATAGTTTAATTTCTGCAAAATTCCAATATCTGATGTATTTCATGTGCATTTATTTCAAATCCACTATGGTTTACACGAATGGCACATGCACAAGATCTTATGGAGTTTATAAACTCGGTGGGTGTAAACACCTCAAATTTTCACCCTCATTCAGTATTCATCCATTTCATATGTAATTGCATATCACTGCATACATTTTTGCATATCATTTCATCGCATTGCATGTCATTACATCTCATTTTCGAGATCCAGCACTCCTGTTTTCAAAACATTCAATCCAGATTTGAGTTTTAAAACTTTTATTTCAAAAACAATTTTAAAACCTGAGTTTTTATTCAACATTCTGTCATTTTCCAAACCCCCGGGACCTTATATTTTGAAGTATTTTCTCAGAAAACAATCTGGATTCATTTCAAACTTAATTTCAATTGATTTCAATTCTCAGATGAGACCCATTTAGGTGGTGTCGCTTCTGGATTCCTTCATTTATCAAAAATCCCAAAAATTTGAGAGTCCTAATTGGATCAGGACTCTTTTTCCAGAGTCCTAGTCGGATCAAAACTCTACTTTTCACTACCTTTTTACCTGTTTTCGGAGAAAACCTTTCAAAATCTTCTGTTTTGGCCAAAATCTTAGAGTCCTAGTTGGATCAGGACTTATCTTCAAGAGTCCAGACGGATCAGGAATCTTCTTCAGAGTTTTAATCGGATTAGGACTCTAATCTTTTACAGCTATTTTATTCATTTTCAATCAAATCTTTCAAAATCTTTCAAAATGAGTCAGAAACTCAGAATTTCAGTCAAAACAGGACTCTGATCCTGATTTCAATTTTGAGAAAATCTTTCAAAAATCTTTCCATTTATCAAATTTGTTACACTTTTATCAAAGAATTTCAAAATTCTGAGGTTTTATCTCAGAGTCCTGATCAAATCAGGACTCTACCCCAGAGTCCTGATCGAAGTAGGACTCTATCCAAAATTGATTTTCTCACTTCATTTTCACTAGTTTTCAAAAAAGCTTTGCTTAAATTTCATCATTTGCTTATCAGAAAACCAAAATTTTTAGAGTTCTGATCGAATCAGGACTCTTTCTCAGAGTCCTAATCAAATCAGGACTCTGAACCAAAACTTTGATTTCATCTTGTTTTTAACTGTTTTTCAAAATTCTCTCATTTGTTTTCTCAGAAAATCCAAAAATCTGAGAGTCCTAGTTCAATTAGGACTCTGTTCTCAGAGTCTCAGTTGAATCAGAACTTTGTTCTATTTCAATACTTGTCATTGTTTACATTGTTCTTTCGTCTGTTTTTCAGAAAATACCAAAAAAATCTAGAGTTTCAGTCCAATCAGAACTCTGTCTCAAAGTCCTAGTCCAGTCAGGAGTCTGTTTTGAAGTATGTTTTTATTTCATTTTTATTGTTTTCAAAATTTAGGTCATTTTACAGAGTCCAGTTAATTCAGGACTCTATTTTAGAGGTCGGTCGAGTTAGGAGTTTACCCCTGACTGTGTTTTTTTGACTTATTTCGTCAGTTTTTTATAAAATCTTTCGAAAACTCTTCCATTTGAATTCTAAAATCTAAAATCTCAGAATCCTAAGAGTTCAGGACTCTAACTCGGAGTTCCAGTTCGCTTGATACCCTATTTTCAAAGATCTTGAATTTCAAATACTGATTTTAACCCCTTTTCAAAACCATTTTCAGTGTTTATTTCAAAATTCTTCAAAACTCGATGTGGGCTCACTCAGTTGGCACCATATCCAGAGGAGTTATGACTTGGTTAGAACTCTATGCCATTTCAAAAATTCTAATTTTAAGATTTCTTTTGAAAATCCTTTTGAAAACTCCTTCAATTTCAAGTTTTAAAATCGTTTTTTTTGAAAAACTCAAGTAGGGCCCACTCGGGGTGGCGCCATATTCGAGTAAGTCAGGTCTAGACTAGGGTTAGTCAGTGTCTTGGTTAGTGTTAGGGGTTTAGAAGAGTTAATATCATTTTGAAAACCCATTTTGAAGTTTAGTTTTTAAAACTAGTGTTTTTAAAGGTTTTTAATGGTTTTTAAAAAACCAAATGTGGAAGATGCCAAGTGGCATCACATTTGGGGGTTTTCTAGGTTTAGTTAGGGGCTAATTAGGGATTAATTAGAGTCCCATCTAGGCTATAATTCTCCAAAAAAATCGTTGCCCCCTTTATTGGATTTCTTAAAAAGAGTTCTAAAAAAATAAAACTCCTTAATTAACCCTAATTAAGGAGGTTTTGAAAACTTATAAATAGGAGACTTCAAGAGGTCAAAAAGGGCTCTTTTTCTCTCAAATTTTCGTGGTATCTCTCTCCTCTCCAGCACTTCCACCTTCCTCCATTGTAGCTGCAACCCCAAGGTGAGTTTATTTAATATTATTTTATTATTATTTTATTAGTTTTTATGATTTTTCAATAGATTTCACCATGGAAACTCTTGTGTTCATGGATTTAACCATGGATTTCATCCAAGAACCCCAAAATCGACCCAAGAAGATGATCTAACTCAGTTTGAGGTTGATTTCAAGGATTCTAATCCATTAGAATCGATGAGAGGTACATTTTTCATGTTCTTAACCGACGAAACGTGAGATTTACCCGTTAAATGGGTTAAATCCATGATTTCAAAGGTGAAAGAAAATTCCAGCCATGGATTCCCTGTATTTTATTTATTTCTTTGCTTATTCATGTTTATTACACGTTTTCCAGCATAGAAATCAATTTTATTTTACTGTTTTATGGTTTATTTTATTGTTTTTCATTAGTTAATGCATATTTTCTCAAGTTTCTTAGATTTCTGTGTGTTTTTAGTTTAGAACAGAAAAGAGCATGCTGTTTCAGATTGAAATATGTGTTTTTAATTTCTGATTTTTTTATATGTGATGAATGCATATGTGATTGAGCTAATGTAAAAAAATCAGAGATTTTGGACTTCGGGAACCCTGTCAGAAAAATCAGACATCAAGTCGGGTTTTTAAAACTTTAAAATCATTGTTAAAATCAGGAAGGTAACTTGTTGTGATGATATTTTTCTCATCCTATATCCGATTTTAGATCTGTAAAGTGCCATGGATTCACATTAATTAGATCTGTCTACTGTCAAATTTTCAGAATTTTTTATTACAGTTTAGTATTTTTCCTCTGTCAGAGACTCTGATTTTCAATTTAAAACTCGTTAGGGTTTACAAAAACCCTAATCAGACTTGTGTTGTTTATAAATCCCAAACCACAGATCCGATTCATTATCTCGCTGGTCATGTATTTCCAAAAAGATCCAACACTCTTTGGTCATGTATTTCTAAAGGATCCAGCATCTTGCTGGTCATGTATTTCCAAAAGGATCCAACACTTGTTGGTCATGTATTTCCAAAGGATCCAGCATCTCGCTGGTCATGTATTTCCAAAAAAGATCCAACATCCTGTTGGTCATGTATTTCCAAAAGCTCCAGCATCTTGCTGGTCATGTATTTCCAAAGGATCCAGCATCTCGTTGGTCCTGTATTCCAAAAGATCCAGCTCCCGCTGGTCGTGTATTCCAAAAGATCAAACCCTTAGGGTGAGACTCTGTAAACACCCCAAATTTTCATTATCCATTCTCAAATAACCCTCCTCGTGTAGTGTCAACCCTGTTAGGTCAGTGTAGGAGTCAAACCTCGAGTCAGTTCTAGAAAATCACCATTTTACCAACTTTCATTAGGAAGATTACCATTTTACCCCTAGGTCATCCCGGACCCCAGTCAGTCAGAGTCAACCAAGATCACTGGTCAGTTCAGAACATTTAGAATATCAGTCATTCTAAGCTCATCTGTGCTCACAGTGAGAAAACCATTTCCATTTCTGACAATTCCTGCCAAAATGGGATCATTTCTTCAGAAATAAGCTCATTTCTTGCTCAAATCCAAGTCAATTGTCTTTGAGTCAGTCATTCGTAGTCAGTCATACTCCCCAGAGTCTAACTTGAGCTCACCAGAAGTTCGAGTGCTCCCATTTCAGTTCAAAACCATTTCTAAGTGTCCAGGAGCTCATTTTAGTCCATTTCAGCTCTTTCAGCTGAAATTGAGCCGAGTTAAGTCAGTTGAGCTAGTGTTTGAGCCTCGATTTTAGTTCATCTCAGTATTACTAACCTTTGTTTCATCTCAAACCCAGTTCAGGTTCCTAATTCATTTCATTCCAGTGATCATTCCATACCATTTCTCTAAAAATGACAGCTTTTCTTGAAAATTCAGTCGGAAAGGTCAGTTGAGTCAGTATCATTGCCAGCTCATTGGAGTTCTGAAACTCTAAAACCCAGCTCAATCCATCTCATCTCAGTTCAATCCAGCTCGAACACCAATTTTCAGTGTCACTCTAACCCAGTAGAGTCTCGGAAACCATTTCTTGAGCTATTTTGCAAATTTTGTCAATTTTAATGCTTTTTAAACTGGTACAGCTGCCAAACGGGGTCTAACATCTAAAATTCTTTATTCAGGGTTTGCATTTCGCATGTCATTTCTCATCATTTCATATCATTTCTTAGCATTTCATCACATTTCATTTTCTTTTCGAAGTCCAGAACTCCAGTTTTATAAATTTCAATCCAGATTGAGTTTTAAAAGTTTTCAGAAATCAATTTCAAACCTCGGGTTTCCAAAATTGACATTTTCACCCCGAGAGTCTAAATTTGGAAATATTTTCTCTAGAAAAATAATCTGGATTTCTTTCAAAATTAAATTTTCAATATTTACACTGGATTTGCTTCGCAATGAGCTATTGAACTTCAAAATCTGAGATCGTTTCAAAAACTGCCAAAAATAGCTGTTTCGTCTGAAAATAAATTTGGAAGTATTTTCTCGAGAAAAACAATTTGGATTTTTTTCAAAATTACATTTTTAAATTCTACATTGGATTTGCTTCGCAACGGGGTATTGAACTTCAAAATCCGAGCTCGTTTCAAAAACTGCCAAAAATAGCTCGTTTCGTCTGAATTTTTTTTTAAAAGACTATTTTACCCCTCTAATTGTCAAAATGAATTTCAAAATAGGAATTTGGACCCGCTTTGAGATGACCCATTCATTTACATTTCTACTTTATTAAAAAAAATGTTTCTTTTTATTTGTTTGTTTTTGTTTTTATTGATTTTTATTTTTTTATTTTATTTTATTTTAGAGAGGAGGTGGGACCCACAAGGTGGTCACCCAAACCTCCAGCCCCACTTTCCATTGTTTTTCTCATTTTTTCTTTCCCTTTTCCTTTTTCCCTCCTTTTCTTTCTTTCCTTTCTTTTTCCCTTTTCTTTCTTTTTTCCTTCCCTTCCTTCTTTCCTTCTTTCCTTCTTCCCTTCTTTCCTCCCTTCCTTTCCCTCTTACCCACACTTTTTTCTTCTCTTTCAAAAAAACTTATTGACATAAAAAACTTAGGAAAATCTTATGAGTTCCTAAGTTAAAAAAAAAAGAAACAACAAAAGAAAGAGAGGAGGAGATTCATACGGCTGCCCAAGAGTCCCCTTGATCTCTCTCTCTCTCTCTCTCTCTCTTCACCTCCCTTCTTCTCTCCTTAGCAGCTGCAGACCATCTTCAACCTTCAGTCACCACAGCAGGCTCCTCCTCCACACCCAGCAGCACCAGCCGGTTTCTCTTTTCCAGCAACCTATCAGTTGCTTCTTCCTTCAGCCAGCAGCTGCACCATAGCCCACTTTGCTGCATCCCTCAACCAGCTCCACCAGGGATCCACGCCCAGCAGCCAGCATCTACTTCCTTGGACGCCCCAGCCCAGCACCCCAGCAGGCGGCTTCCCTTCAGTCCTCTTCTTCAGCTCCTCCCAACCGTGGAGGCTACTACCTCCAGTCCATTCAACGGTGGAATCCACCATCTCCACTGCAGCCATCACATCCGCCCTCCTTTAGCCGATCCAAGGTAAGCTCAGACTCCTCTTTGTGCTGTACCGATTTCCTTGAAAAAAGTATGCCCTCTTTAAGGTGATGAATTTAATAGAAAAAAGAGAGAGAATAATTTAGAACTGGGATTATATGATCGAAAATGTTCATTCTTCTTGTTGATGCCACGTAGGTGAGAGGATCCATTCGATGGATGGGCTGGATCCCTCGCTTCGGTGGCCAACACCAAATATCAAGCATATATACCTGTCATTTCCTAGTTTATTTTTGTGATTATCATGTATTTTTTTCATTTTTTGTCATGGTATTTAGAACGTTTTCCCTATTTCATAAGCATGTAATATAACTTTTATCGATTTTTAATTTAGTTTCATTTAGGCAGCAAGTCCAGTTATGATTTTATGTGAAGTTTCCTGTTCAAAAATCCTAAAAATATTATTATAGTCATGGTTATGTGTCTGTGTTTCCCTTTGCAAAAACTCAGGTTTGTTCGGGTTTTGGAACCCATCTAAACCGATCAAAACCTAAATCGGGTTTTGAACCCTTCAGAAATTTCAATTTCTGTCTTAGCAGAAAAGAACCTCCAATACCACCCTTGTGAGAGACTCGGATTATCCTCAAAAAAATCACAATGTATTTATAATCAAATCTACTAAGGATCTGGAGATTTTGAAGTTTTTCCAAACAGTTTTGATCTCTGTCGAAAATCGGATTTCTCAGACCCTTGAGAAAATCTCAATTTTCCTTCATCAGGGTATAGACAGACCTTAATGCATCAAGTCCGACCAATCCGTAGCTTTTATGCAAAAACTGTCAACATAAAAGTTGTTCCTAACATAATTTCCTGTCATTTCCCAAAATTTGGGAGTTTTTGAATCTGCTTGATTATTTTTCATAAATTTTCTCTTTCTCTCTAACAGATTCCAATGTCCAGAAATCTCAGAGATTTAGGTCTTTGATAACAGTATGGAATTTTCCAAACCATAACCTGAATCCCAATGGTGTCAAAAAATCAAATCTTTATCTGTTTGTCAGGGACTGTTTCCCATAATTTCAGCCTTTTTCCCATCTGTTTACTATTTTTCCTACATTTTCTACCGAAACCTGTCTGTTTCCTTCATTTACTAGAGTTGCCGGATTCCGATCCGACTTGCCGGAGTGGCACAGCTCCGACCATAGGTTAAAACCAAAAAGTGTAAAAGGAAACAATCATTGCCTTACTGTCCTCTGTCACCCCATATAATTTGGGAAAATGTTATGGAAATTTGATATCCTAAATCCCCTTTAAAATCAACATTTTAGGCAAAAATCACAAAATTTGGGGTTTTTACTTAAATTTCTATATTTAAAAATACAAACAAAATAGATTTTCGAGATCCATTCTTTTTTTAGGGTTATTTTAGGTGTCCATGCCAAATTTGGCTTAATTCCAAGTTCATTTTCTCCATGTGTTAGTTTATCTTTAAATTCAGAAGCGAAAATCAAGTTAAATTTGATATTTTATGATATTTTCTTCATTTTAAGGTTTTTATCTTATACATGAGCATATAGAATTATATTAGGGTTAATTTCAATGTCATTTACATTTCACATTTTTCATTTTTGCAAAATTTATTTCAGAAAACCCTAGTTTCAAGGCCATAGTCTTGTTATCGGGGGTGTTTTGGTCATTTTGAACTAAATTTCGAAATTTCAATTTCTAATTCTCCAAAATTTCATGCATATCATCATATTTTATCATATTATGTTTGATTAATTTCATTTGATTTCCAAAATTCCAAAATTTACAAAAATTCTTTTAGAAAACCCTGATTTCAAGGTCATCAGGGGTATTTTGGTCATTTTGACACCAATTTCGAATTTTCAAGTTTATTTTCGAAATTTATTCATTATTTATCATGTTTATATCAAAGGGGGTATGAATTTGGGTTTATATCTGAATAATATCCGATAATTTCCCATATTTTCGGATAAATTCAGAAAAACCTACATTTTTGTGCTAACCTTGTTTTCTAGTTTTGCAGGAACATTCAAGAAAAAGACTTAGCTTTTATTTTTTTTATTTCAATTCAATGTAACCTCAAATGTAATAATTTGGAATAAGAGTTACTTTTCTGCTTAGAATAGGGTTGCATTGCATATAGTTTAATTTCTGCAAAATTCCAATATCTGATGTATTTCATGTGCATTTATTTCAAATCCACTATGGTTTACACGAATGGCACGTGCACAAGCTCTTATGGAGTTTATAAATTCGGTGGGATTCGTATTTATGGCCATAGTCAGAATACGAAGAAAACCAAGATTTATGATCTTCATATTAGCCACATTCAGCCTACACACTTAGGCTAACTTCAAAAATGCACTGCATTTTTCAAAACTTTAAAAGGATTTCTCAATTCCTCAATGAAATTCCCTTTTCAAATTCATATTCATTCATTCATATTATTCAAATTGCATTGTTTTCAAATTCATTTTCCAATTACAATTTCAAAAAAATTCAGTTTTCTCAAGAATTTCCAAGTCTTTCTCAGGATCTGATTTTCTCAAAATCCTAAGTTTTCAAATGACATTTCAAAGCATTTCCCAAGTTCAAATCAAGATTTTCCTATGTTTTCAAATTCTCAAATTTCAAAATCCCAAGTTTTCAGAAATCGATTTTCTCATATTTTCCAGTTTTCCTGAGAATTCATTTTCCATTTCAAAAGTCATTTTCCAATGAATTTCTTAGATTTTCTCAGAATTCTCAAATCCATTTTCTCAGAAAAGCAATTCCAAATTTCAAAATCGATTTTCTCAAGTTCAAATTTTCCTGAGAAATCACTTTCCAATGCAAATTTCTGATTTCCAATAAAATTCAATGATTTTCCCAGGAATTCCATTTTCAAGCATTTTCCAGTGTTTTTTCTAAATGCATTTCAATTTTTCAAAGCAAACATCATATTTTCTCAAACTTGCATTTTTCAAAATTTCATAGCACAAGCCTGATTCTTTGTGCATTCTAGGAAAAATAGAGGATAATTTAGATATTTGAGTCAAGTTAAAGCACGTAATTGATCCTTGGTTCAATTACCCCTGGAAAAGGCGTCAGGAACGGTTGAATCTCGTACCGACAGGCAGATCCCATTCCACGGAATTTTCCCGCAAATTTTCAAAATGGAGGCGAGTAATTTTCAAAACCATTTTCAAAACTTTGGTCGAGTTTGACTCGCAAAATTCGTTTCTCTCTTGCAAGAGAGGGGAAAAATTTTGCGATGATAACAGGTTTGGCGACCGAGATGGGACCTGTCTTCGCCTGATCAATTATGTGCTTTAACTTAGCTCAATTATCAAAATTATGTTCTATGGAATGTCAACTTTAATTCCTGATATCATGTGAACCTAGGAGCCTAGACTTGAACCCAGCTGACATGGATTGCATGTAGACTAGGCATGGTTTGGTAGGACCATATTGAGGAGAATTATGCATGCTCACTTAGACTTAGGTCTGAAATACAACACTCCTCTATCTAGGACTTGTATGAAAACAATGTTTGCTTCTTCAAATATTTCAAAATTCTATCTCTTTAGGATTTAGAGCTCTCTATGGCTCTCTTCCAGAACCATAGTTCGGGATAGAGCCTCACAACTGGGCCACTTATTTGGGCTAACGCCCCCCTGCCACGTACCAAGGGCCATAGTCCAACGTATATCGACAGGCGCTCAAGGATGTTGGGAAAACACAAGCCTAAACCCGGAGATGAGTTTTATGCCACGTACATCGAGCCTCAGCTCGAGTATATCGGCATAGCATGATTGGACACAGTTGATCTGAGCCTAGAGTCAGGATTAGGGTCCTAAAGCTCTTTCAAAATCAATGCATTTAGAGTTGACTTCTTAGGGATTGTTGTATGTGCATAATTGTTTGTGATTGAATGTATTCATTTTCGTCTTATTTTCTCATATTTTTCCAATTTTTCCAAAATATCGGACAATTTTTTAAAATACCCTATTTTCCAACTTTTGTGAAATATCTCCTTTTTCTCAAAAACCCTGGACGATTTTTCTAAATTATCAAGCTTTTCCTTCAAAACTCCAGGAGATTTTCCATTCTTTCATTCCTCTGGACTTCGAATTTCCAGCTTTCATTTTATCCTGCCTGCAATTTTAAAAATTCTTGTATTTTTCAAAAGTCTAATTTCAGTCTTCTTGTCTTTCAGTCCAATGGCATCCAGTCAGCTCGATTCTGTTTTTCCTGAGGGTCACATCTCCTACGAGGTGCGACAAAGTCTTCCTGAGCATCGATCTCTTAGCACCGGACCCTTCTTCCCCCGGTGGTACTATGTCTGGTTCAAAAACTTCTCTCGTATGTTTCCGGACCACTTGAGCGATTGCGGGTTGGAATTGGCATCTGCAGTGGGAAAATTGACAGTCAACGGCAATCTGATTCATGCATTGGCAGTGCGGTGGAATCCGCGCACTTGCACGTTTTGGTTCCCGTAGGGCGAGATGACACTACTAATGGATGAATTTTCAGAGATTATGGGACTGCCTGAGCCAGCCGGTCAGCCTGGAGATCCGTTAGAGCAGCAGTTTCTTATCAATGTCAAGGGTCTGGACCCCAAAGATGTCGTAGCTCGTATGACAGGGCGCAAGTCTTGGCCACTGATTGAAGAAAATGGGAATGAGTACGTGAGCCTGATCAAGATCTACCGACAGTATGGAGAATTTGCAGAAGTCAGCTCGCTGTCCAGAACAGCTCGAGAGAGCATTCAGCATGCGATGGTTTTGTGCATTGTGGGACTTGCTTTCTTTCCAGACGGACAAAACTATGTGGATGTCAGAATAGTTCAGCTTCTGAGAAGATGGGGAAGTCGACAGACCAGCCGTCTTTCGATAACCATGGCCGCGCTTGCTTTTCTATACAGAGGACTGACCCGCTTCACACTTGGAGAGTCCATCTTAGTCGAGGGATGTACTTATGCTCTTCAGTCTTGGTTCCTTCAGCATGTACCGACCAGAGCTAGTTCATTCAGATACAATGGCAAGGAACTTCTTCCAGTTGCGCGGTACCAATTCATGATCGACTATCTGCAGGAAGAAGAAGTGGTGTGGGACTATTTTGATTGAGAATTATCGCCTCCCAGATACACCTATGCATATGGCAAGAGATTCAAGTTGCTTGGTCCATTCTTCTGTGCTTACTATCATCTGGAGCGGTGTGTTCGATAGTTTTCTCAGAGACAGAAGCACATAGAGATGCGGCTGCTATCAGGAGTCGTGCCAGAGTTCGACCTTACATCAGCACAGTGGTCTGGAACATACCATTCTGACAGATATGGCTGAGACTCTTTTGTTACTCTTCCGCTTTTTCCCGGTCCTTGTGTCTCTGCTAGTTATAAAGAGTGGTGGCAAATTGTCTGTCCGCCCCCTCTTTCCCAAGTTTATTATTAATGCAATCATGTTTTTCTTTCAATAAATAAAAATCTTGCAAATTCATCAATTCATGGTTTGACGACCTCGCCTAGGTAACAAGGCATGATTTTCAGTTGTTTATTTTCTTTGCAAACGAATGACAACGCAATTGTCGTAATCCCTAGTAATGGGATATTCTTTCAATTGTCTACCAAAATTCTTAGCAAATATCTTTCTTCCAGTCAAAATCTCTTTCGAAAGCTTAACCTTAAATCTTGCCCTGCAGAGAGCATTCATGACATTCAATGGTTCAGACAAGGTCAGGGAAGAAAACTGCACCAGTTGAAGGCATCGCATATTCAACAGCTTCGGACGAAGAGATGGATTCCCCGCGTGTAAACACCCCAAATTTTCCACATCCATTCTCAAACAACCCTCCTCGGGCAGTGCCAATCCTGTTAGATCAGTGTAGGAGTCAAACCCCGAGTCAGTTTCAGAAAATCACCATCTTACCCATTTTCATTAAGAAAATTACCATTTTACCCCTAGGACATCCCAGACCTCAGTCAGTCGGAGTCAACCAAGCTCATTGATCAGTTCAGGACAGTCAGAATATCAGTCATTTCGAGCTCATTTGAAATCACAGTGAGAAAGCCAATTTCATTTCTGACCATTCCTGCCAAAATAGGATCATTTACTCAGAAATGAGCTCATTTCTCACTCAAATCCAAACCAATTGTCTCCGAGTCAATCATTCACAGTCAGTCATATTCCCCAGAGTCTACCTTGAGCTCACTAGAAGTTCAAATGCTCCAGTTTTAGTTCAAAACCATTTCTAAGTGTCCAGGAGCCCATTTTAGTCCATTTCAGCTCTTTTAGCTGAAATTGAGCCGAGTTTAGTCAGTTGAGCTAGTGTTTGAGCCTCAATTTTAGTTCACCTCAGTATTACTGACCTTTGTTTCAGCTCAAACCCAGTTCAGGTTCGTAATTCACTTCATTCCAAGGATCATTCCATACCATTTCTCTAAAAATGACAGCTTTTCTTGAAAATTCAGTCGGAAAGGTCAGTTGAGTCAGTGCCTGGTCACTTCATTTGAGTTCTGAAACTCTAAAGCCCAGCTCAATCTGGCTCATCTCAGTTCAATCCAGCTCAAACCCTGACTTCCAGTGTCACTCTGACCCAGTAGAGTCCCCAAAACCATTTCTTGAGCTATTTTGCAAATTTTATCAATTTTAATGCTTTTTAAACTGGTACAAGTGTCAATCGGGGTCTAACATCCAAAATTCTTCATTCAGGGTTAGCATTTCGCATAGCATTTCATGTCATTTCTCATCATTTCATATCATTTCTCAGCGTTTCATAACATTTCATCACATTTCATTCCATTTTTGAAGTCCAGAACTCCAGTTTTATAAATTTCAATCCAGATTGAGTTTTAAAAATTTTCATAAATCAATTTCAAACCCTGGGTTTCCAAAATTGACATTTTCACCCCGAGAGTATAAATTTGGAAATATTTTCTCAAGAAAAATAATTTGGATTTCTTTCAAAATCAAATTTTCAAATTCTACACTGGATTTGCTTCACAACGGGGTATTGAACTTCAAAATCCGAGCTCGTTTCAAAAACTGCCAAAAATAGCTGTTTCGTCTGAAAATAAATTTGGAAGTATTTTCTCGAGAAAAACAATTTGGATTTCTTCCAAAATTAAAATTTTAAATTCTGCATTGGATTTGCTTTGCAACGAGGTATTGAACTTCAAAATCCAAGCTCATTTCAAAAACTGCCAAAAATAGCTCGTTTCGTCTGGAATTTTTTTGAAAAAACTATTTTACCCCTTTAATCGTCAAAATGAATTTCAAAAATGGAATTTGGACCCGCTCTCAGATGGCCCATCCATTTGCATTTTCTTGTTTTAATTTATAAGAAAAAAAATTTATCTTTTTCTTTATTTTTTTTGTTTGTTTTATTTTATTTTTTAATTATTTTATTCTTCCTAAGATGGGACCCACAAGGGGGTCGACCACCCTAGCCCACCTTCCAGCCCACTTCCTTTCTTCTTTTTCCTCCATTTTTTTTTCTTTTTATTTATTTATTTTTTTCCTTCTTTCTTTCTTTCTTCTTCCTTTCTCTTTCTTTCTTTCTTTCCTCCTTTCTTTCCTCTCCCAGCCACTCACGTATACCCCTTTTCAGCCCCCCTTCTCTTCCTTTCCCTCCTTTCTTTTCCTTTTCCATCTTCCCTTCTTCTTTCCTTTTCCTTCCCTTCCTTCTTTCCCCTTTCTTCTTTACCTTCTTCACATCTTTTTCAATGGCACAAGAGCCTCCAGTCATTCACGTATGCTATTCATTAAAGGCATTAACTATTATTAGAAACTTAGGTTTTGAATTTATCAAAACCTAAGTTGTCTTAAAAAAAACTAAGAGAAAAAGAGGCATACGGTGGCTATTCAAGGGGAACTTCACGCCTCTCTCTCTCTCTCTCCCTCTCCCTCTCCCTCTCCCTCTCTCTCTCTATCTCTCCCTTGGTTTTCATAACACAGAAAACTTTCCACCTCTCCAAGAGCAGCACAGCCATAGCAACTCCTCCATTTTGAGGCAGTCCTCCTTCCAGCAGCATCACCAACTGTAGCAGCCTGCTACCCTTTCAGCCAGCCGGTTCATCTCCAACATCTTCATCATACGGCTACCCCAACTGCAGCCCCATCACCAAGGCAGCCACCTTCATCATCATCAATAGCAGCTGCACCTTCACTGCTTCAGCCGTTCCTCTCTCTCTCAGCCCATCCCTTGCAACCTCTCTTCAACCTTCAGCCAGCACCATTGGCAGCAATACCACCATCAACTTCAAACGTGTAGCAGCAACCACCTTTTGAAGTTTCCTGCAGCCAACACACATCACCTCCAGCTTCCTTCACTTGGACAACAGCCAGCCTTCAACCATCAACCACTTCAACTGTTGCAGCCACTGCTACCTCTCCAACACTTCCAAACTGTAGCAGCTCCTCTCCAACAAGGCAACAGGTTACCTCTAGATCAGCCTCCTCTCCAAGAACTCCCATTGGTGTTCTCCAAGCGACGCCTTTGCATCCGGATCAAGGACAGCCTTTCCCCCCAAGGTAAGATCTCCTTACTTCATAAAAAAAAAAGTTTGATTAAATCTTACCTTTCTCTCTTCTTTTTTATTTATATCTATATATCTCATGGAATGCTATATAAAAGAAGAAGATCTGTCTGATTCATGGACCGGATCCCTTATTTTCAATAGCCACATTAAAGTGAAAGTTTACCTCCCTGATTTTTGTTATTTTATTTGTAGATTTCATATAGATTTTACTTTTCAAGCATCATATTTAAGATTTATGGCATCGATTCGTATTTGTTTCACATATTTAGGTGAGTTTCATTAGAATCTCGACATTTTATAGATTTGATTCTGAATGTCCAGACCCATAGTTATTTCATGTATGAATTCTCTTTTAAAAATCTCGAAAGTTTTATGGTAGTTAGGTTTATTTGTCTGTAATCTCCTTCAAAAAACCCGGACTGAAATGAATTTTATAATTTCATCAAATAAATCAAACACTGAGTCAGTATTTTACCATTCTGGAAAATCCCAATTCCATTTTAGCAGACAAAAACCTCCAGCACCACCCTTGTGGGAGATTCGGATTGTCTTCCAAAAATCACAGTGGATTAATAATTGAATCTACTAGTGATATGGAAATGTTTAGGTTTTTCCAAGTAATTTTGACCTCTAAAAAAAATTGGATTTCCCAGACCCTTGGGAAAATATTGATTTTCTTTCGTCAGGGTATAGACAGACCCTAATGCACCGAGTCTGTTCAATGCGTAGCCCTTTTGCAAAAACTTTCAACATGAAAGTTGTTCTTAACATGTTTTCCTTTCATTTCCCAAAATTTGGGAATTTTTGGATCTGTTTCATTATTTTTCCCAGATTTTTCTTTTATGTCTAACAGATTCCAATGTCCAAAAATCTCAGAGATTTAGGTCTCTGATAACAGTATGGCCTTTTCCAAACCATAACCCGAATCCAAACGGTGTCAAAAGATCAAATCTTACTCTGTTTGTCAGGGACATTTTCCCACAATGGCAGCCTTTTCTCCATCTGTCTTCCATTTTTCCCATGTTTTCTACCAAAACCTGTCTGTTTCCCCTAAATCCTAGAGTCGCCGGATTCCGATCCGACTTGACGGAGTGGCACAACTCCGACCATAGGTAAAAACCAGAAAGTGTAAAAGGAAAAAATCCTTGTCTTACTGTCCTCTGTCACCCCCATAAAATTTGCAAAAATTTTATGGAAGTTTGATATCCTAAATCGCCTTTAGAATCAACATTTTAGGCAAAATTCACAAAATTTAGGGTTTTTATTTGAATTTTCATATTTAAAAATACAAAAAAATAGATTTTCGAGCTCCATTCTGTTTTTAGGGTTATTTTAGGTGTCCATGCCAAATTTGGTTTAATTCCAAGTTCATTTTCTCCATGTGTTAGTTTATCTTTAAGTTCAGAAGCGAAAATCAAGTTAAATTTGATTTTGTATGATATTTTCGTCATTTTAGGGTTTTTATCATGCACATAAGCATGTAAAATCATATTAGGGTTAATTTTAATGTCATTTGCATTTCATATTTTTCAATTTTGCAAAATTTATTTCAGAAAACCCTGGTTTCAAGGCCATAGTCTTGTTATCGGGGGTATTTTGGTCATTTTGACCTAAATTTCGAAATTTCAATTTCTAATTCTCCAAAATTTCATGCATATCATCATATTTTATCATATTATGTTTGATTTATTTCATTTGATTTTCAAAATTCCAAAATTTACAAAAAATCTTTCATAAAACCCTGATTTCAAGGTCATCAGGGGTATTTTGGTCATTTTGACCCCAATTTCGAATTTTCAAGTTTATTTTTGAAATTTATTCATTATTTATCATGTTTATATCAAAGGGGGTATGATTTTGGGTTTATATCTGAATAATATCTGATACTTTCCCATATTTTTTGATAAATTCAGAAAAAACTACATTTTTGTGCTAACACTGTTTTCTAGTTTTGCAGGAATATTCAAGAAGAAGATTTTATTTTCTTATTTTATTTCAATTCAATGTAAAAAAAATAATGTAATATTTGGAATAAGAGTTACATTTCTGCTTAGAATAGGGCTGCATTGCATATAGTTTAATTTATGCAAATTTCAATATGTGATGTATGATTCATGCACATTATTTCAAATTCACTATGGTTTACACGAATGGCACGTGCACAAGCTCTTATGGAGTTTATAAACTCGGTGGGATTCGTATTTATGGCCATAGTCAGAATACAAAGAAAATCAAAATTTATGATCTTCGTATTAGCCACATTCAGCCTACACACTTAGGCTAACTTCAAAATGCACTGCATTTCTCAAAGTTTTAAAAGGATTTTCCAATTCCTCAATTGAAATTCCCTTTTCAAATTCATATTCATTCATTCATATCATTCAAATTGCATTATTCTCAAATTCATTTTCCAATTTCAATTTCAGAAAATTCAGCTTTCTCAAGAATTTCCAAGTCTTTCTCAGGATCTGATTTTCTCAAAATCCTGAGTTTTCAAAAGAGATTTCAAAGCATTTCCCAATTTCAAACCAAGATTTTCCAATGTTTTAAAATTCTCAAATTTCAAAGTCTCAAGTTTTCAAAAAGATCGATTTTCTCAGATTTCTCATTTTCATGAGAATTCAGTTTCCTGAGAATCCATTTTTCATTTCAAAAGTCATTTTCCAATTAATTTCTTAGATTTTCTTAGAATTCTCAAATCCATTTCCTCAAAAAAGCAATCTAAATCTCAAAATTAATTTTCCAAAGTACAAGTTTTCCTGAGTATTCATTTTCCAATGCAAATTTCTGATTTCCAATGAAATTCAATGATTTTCCTAGGAATTCAATTTTCAAGTACTTTTTCAATCAATTTTCAAGCATATTTCAATTTTCCAAAGCAAACATCATATTTTCTCAAACTTGCATTTTTTTAAAATTTCATAGGACAAGCCTGATTCTTTGTGCATTCTAGGAAAAATAGAGCATAATTTAGATATTTGAGTCAAGTTAAAGCACGCAATTGATCCTTGGTTCAATTACCCCTGGTAAAGGCGCCAGGAACGGTTGAACCTCGTACCGACAGGCGGATCTCATTCCACGGAATTTTCCCGCAAATTTTTAAAACGGAGGCGAGTAATTTTCAAAACCATTTTCAAAACTTTGGTCGAGTTTGACTGGCGAAATTCGTTTCTCTCTCGCAAGGGAGGGAAAAAAATTTTGCGATGATAACATGTTTGGCAACCGTGATGGGACCTGTCTTCGCCTGATCAATTATGTGCTTTGACTTAGCTCAATTATCAAAATTGTGCTTTGTGAACTGTCAGCTTTTAATTTCTGATATCATGTGAACCTAGGAGCCTAGACTTGAACCCAGCTGACATGGATTGCATATAGAATAGGCATGGTTTGGTAGGACCATATTGAGGAGAATTATGCATGCTCACATAGACTTAGGTCTGAAATACAACACTCCTCAATCTAGGACTGGTATGAAAACAATGTTTGCTTCTTCAAAAGTTTTCAAAATTCTATCTCTTTAGGACTTAGAGCCCTCTATTTGCTTGCATGTGATCATATTTCAAAAACCACCCCACCTATGTCTACCCGGCCTTCATGTTGCTGGGCTCTCTTCCAGAACCATAGTTCGGGACAGATCCTCACAACTGGGCCACTTATTTGGGCTAACGCCCCCCTGCCACGTACCAAGGGCCATAGTCCAACGTATATCGGCAGGCGCTCAAGGATGTTGAGAAAACACAAGCCTAGAACTGGAGATAAATTTTTATGCCACGTACATCGAGCCTCGGCTCGAGTATATCGACATAGCATGATTGGACACAGTTGATCTGAGCCTAGAGTCAGGATTAGGGTCCTAAAGCTCTTTCAAATTTGATGCATTTAGAGTCAGCTTCTTAGGGATTGCTGTATGTGCATAATTGTTTGTAATTGAATGTATGATATTCATTTTTGCCTTATTTTCTCATATTTTTTCCAATACCAAACAATTTTCCAAAATACCTAATTTTCCATCTTTTATGAAATATCTCTTTTTTCTCAAAAACCCTGGATGATTTTTTCAAATTATCCACCTTTTCTTCGAAACTCCAGGTGATTTTTCATTCTTTCGTTCCTCTGGACTTCGAATTTCTAGCTTTCACTTTATCCTGCCTGCAATTTTCAAAATTCTTGTATTTTTTTTCAAAGTCTAATTCCAATCTTCCTATCTTTCAGTCTAATGGCATTCAGTCAGCTCGATTCTGTTTTTCCTGAGGGTCACATCTCCTACGAGGTGCGACAAAGTCTTCCTGAGCATCGATCTCTTAGCACCGGACCCTTCTTCCCCCGGTGGTACTATGTCTGGTTCAAAAACTTCTCTCGTATGTTTCCGGACCACTTGAGCGATTGCGGGTTGGAATTGGCATCTGCAGTGGGAAAGTTGACAGTCAACGACAATCTGATTCATGCTCTGGCAGAGCGGTGGGATCCGCGCACTTGCACGTTCTGGTTCCCGTGGGGTGAGATGACACTACTGATGAATGAGTTTTCAGAGATTATGGGACTGTCCGAGCCAGCCAGTCAGCCTGGAGATCTATTAGAGCAGCAATTTCTGATCAATGTCAAGGGTCTGGACCCTAAAGATGTTGTGGCTCACATGACAGAGCGTAAGTCTTGGCCACTGATTGAAGAAAATGAGAATGAGTACGTGAGCCTGATCGAGATCTATCGACAGTATGGAGAATTCGCAGAAGTCAGCACGCTATCCAGAACAGCTCGAGAAAGAATCTAGCATGCAATGGTTCTGTGCATTGAAGGGCTCGCCTTCTTCCCAAATATACATATGTGTATGGCAAACAGTTCAAGCTACTTGGCCCATTTTCCTATACCTACTACTATCCAGAGTGATGCATCAGGCAATTCTCTGAGAGACAAAAACACGTAGAAGCTCAGCTACTATCAGGAGTTATGCCAGAGTTCGACCTTGCATCAGCGCAGTGGTCTGAAACATGCCATTCTGCCAGATATGGCTGGGATTCTTTCATAATTCTCACTCTTTTCCTTGGTCCTCGTGTCTCTGCTGATCGTTGAGAGTGGTGGCAGATTGTCTATATACTCTCTCTTTCTCAAATCCACTATTGATGCAATCATATTTTTCCTTCAATGAAGAAAAAAAAATCCTTCAATTTTCATTCTATCATGGTTTGACGACCTCGCCTAGGTGACAAGGCATATTTGCAGTTGTTCGTTCTCCTCGCAAAGAAGGGGCAACACAATTCTCGTGACTCCAGCGGCGACCCAATCCCTAATAATGGGATGTTCTTTCAATTATCTACCAAATTCTCATCAAATATTTTTCATATATTCATTTCTATCCTGAATCTTCATCATTAAAATATAATCATCCATTCTGTAGAGAGCATCAGTATTCCCAAGTGGTTCAGATCAGATCAAGCAAGAAGACACCACTGTATCAGGGCATCAATGATTTTAGAAGTAGACAAGAAGAAATGGATTCTCCAAGATTTGCCAGAAGACAGAGTCTGAATGATAGGGATGACATTGATCCTGCTACATATCAGATGTTCAAGAAAATGATGATTGGGATGATGTCTGAGCAAGCTGAGGACAGTTTCAGAAAGGCTCTCATCAAGGAGAAGACATCTGTCTCCTTCTCTCAGATTATCACTGGTAAGAGCAACGAGCGATTCAGTGCGTGCCTGCCCAATATTTTATTCTCGCTGATGTCCTCTATCATCGTGGATTCAGTTCTAAATATGCCAGATGCCTAGATGAAGATGAAGCCAAAGAAGTCATGCGGGAGGTACACGAAGGCATTTACGGTGATCGCGTCAACTACCAAACTCTTATCAAGCAAATCATCCGGGCATGATATTATTGGAAGACTATGCAGCAAGATTGCTACCATTTTGTGAAGAAGTGTGCTCTATGCCAGATACATGCACCTTCTATTCATGCGCCAGCAACATATTTGCGAATCGCCATCTCGCCATGGCATTTTCTATGTGGGCTTTTGATGTTGTTGGCCCCATTACCCCTTCTGCTTCAAATGGCCATAAATATTTTCTTGCTGCAACAGAATATTTTACTAAATGGGTAGAAGCAATCACTCTACGCACAGTAGAAGGTCGACATGTGGTCTCATTCATCCATAAGAATATCCTATGTCGTTTTGGCATACCACATGATATTGTGTCAGATAATGGTAGTCATTTCAAGAATGAGAGAATGAGGACTTTCTGTTTGAAGTTCAAAATCCATCATCATTTCTCCGCTCCTTATTATCCTCAAGGAAATGGCCAAGCAGAGGCCACCAATAAGATTTTTATTCGAATCCTGGAGTGAACTTTGGAAACAGGCCGTGACTGGCATGAGAAGATTCATGATTCATTGTGGGCATATCGAACCACCATTCGAACTCCAACTAATGCTACTCCGTCAGAACTTGTCTACGGAACCGAAGTAGTATTGCCTCTACATGTTCAGAAACCTGCTCTGAAATTTGCATCACTTCTCGAATTACCTCTTGATCAGTATCAGCAACAGCGGCTAGTACAACTTGATTTGCTAGATGAAAGAAGACTCAGAGCAGCAGAGCACGTTCAATCATATCGTCAGAGGATAGCCAGACAATATGCAAAATTTGTCATTGAAAGGAAATTATGAGTCAATGATCTAGTACTCAGATCCATGGCTTATCTCAAGCGCCGCCCAAGTGGCAAATGGTCACCGAATTGGGAAGGGCCCTATGTTGTCGATGAAGCATTACCCCGCAATTCATATCTGCTTATCAATACCGATGGTGTGGAATTATCAGACCCCATCAATGCTCAATATTTGAAAATTTTCTATACTTAAATCCTCTATTCCATCATTTGTAATTCCTCAATATATTTTCTTCAATAATGGTCAAATTCTTCTTTCCCAGTTACATTGGGGCATTATTTTGAAAATTATTTTCAAAACATCTTGTATGCAGGCAGGATCAAACAAATCTCTCATTTTGCATGCATGTGCATCATTTTGCATGCATGTGCATCATTTCGCATTCATTTGCATACATTCGCATTCATCTGCATCAATTTGCATTTGCATCGAGTTTCCCCTTCAGGTTAAGGGATAAATCCTGAGACCCCGACAGTTGTCCAAGTCGTCGTGAGGGTGAAGACTGAAAATCTTCTATCAAAATCAATTAGTAAATTCTCAAAAATCCAGTGTTCGTGCTGGTAAGATTTTCAAAATACAGTGTTCGTGCTGGTAAAAATTTTCTAAATCTAGTGTTCGTGCTGGTAAATTTTCAAAATCCAGTGTTCGTGCTGGTAAGATTTTCAAAATCCAGAGTTCGTGCTGGTAAATTCTTCTAAATCAAGTGTTCGTGCTGGTAAATTTTCAAAATTCAGTGTGCGTGCTGGTAAAATTTTTTTTAAATCCAGTGTTCGTGCTGGTAAATTCTTCAAAATCCAGTGTTTGTGCTGGTAATTCTTCCAAAAATAGTATTTGTACTGATCTATTTTCAAAATCCAGTACTTATACTGGTTCATTTCCAAAATCCGGTATTCACACTGGTACATCTTTCAAAATCCAATTTTTATTGGTCAAACTTTCTAAATCTGGTTTTACTGGTTAATGTTTTCAAACCTAATCCATGCTGATCTAGTCTTCTTGCGGGATTCGAGTTCTGACTCGAATTTTCTTTCCTCTGGGATTCGAGTTTCAACTCGAATTTCTTTCCCTTCTGAATTGGTCTAGAAGATTAGAGTTCCGACTCGAATCTTCTTCCAAATCCAATTTCAAATATCAAATTTCAAAGTTCCAAATTCTAATTTCGGCCCTCGGGCCACCCAATTTCCAAATTTCCAATTTTCACCTTCAGGTCAATCAATTTCCAAATTTCCAATTTTGACCTTCAGGTCAATCAATTTCCAAATTTCTAATTTTGACCTTCAGGTCAATCAATTTCCCAATTTCCAATTTCCAAGTTTCGAATTCCAAATTTCCAATTTCGACCTTCGGGTCAATCAACTTCAATTTCGACTTTCGGGTCAATCAATTTCCAATTTCCAATTTCAAAAACCAAATTTTAAATTTCCAAATTTCCAATTTCCAATTTCCAATTTCCAATTTCCAATTTCCAATTTCCAATTTCAAATACCAAATGTCCAATTTCCAATTTCCAATTTCCAATTTCCAATTTCCAATTTCCAATTTCCAATTTCCAATTTCCAATTTCCAATTTCCAATTTTCAATTTCCAATTTCCAATTTCCAATTTCCAATTTCCAATTTCCAATTTCCAATTTCCAATTTCCAATTTCCAATTTCCAAATTCCAAATTTCCAATTTCCAAATTCCAATTTCCAATTTCAAATACCAAATTTTAAATTTCTAATTTCCAATTTTTAATTTCCAATTTCCAATTTCCAATTTCCAATTTCCAATTTCCAATTTCCAATTTCCAATTTCCAATTTCCAATTTCCAATTTCCAATTTCCAATTTTGACATCCGGGTCACCCAATTCTCTATTTCAACCTTCGGGTCACTCGATTTCTAATTTTGACCTTCGAGTCATTCAAATCCTCAATTTCGACCTTCGGGTTATTCAATCCTTCAATCTCAACCTTTGATTTCCCATTTCGACCCCTTGTGTCATTCGACTCCCAATTTCGACCTTCGGGTCATGTAATTCTCAAATCTTGACCTTCGGGTCATCCAATTTGATTAATCAGGCCTCTGGGCCGTCCACTCTATCAGATTCTCAATTCAAGCCTTCGGGTTACGATCTTACCAACATCAATCATTCTCCTGCCTTCGGTTTACAACTTTGTCAATATCTATCACTTTCCAAGCCTTCGGGTTACAATTTCATTAATGTCAATCATTTTTAAATCAACAAAATCCTGCTTTTGAGCTGGTCGGTCAACAAATCCTGCTTTCGAGCTGGTCGGTCAACAAATCCTGCTTTCGAGCTGGTCAGTCAACAAATCCTGCTTTTGAGCTGGTCGGTCAACAAATCCTGCTTTCGAGCTGGTCGGTCAACAAATCCTGCTTTCGAGCTGGTCGGTCATCAAATCCTGCTTTCGAGCTGGTCGGTCAAACCAAATCCTGCTTTTGAGCTGGTAAATCAAAACAAATCCTGCTTTCGAGCTGGTCGGTCAACAAATCCTGCTTTCGAGCTGGTCGGTCAACAAATTCTGCTTTCGAGCTGGTCAGTCAACAAATCCTGCTTTCGAGCTGGTCGGTCAACAAATCCTGCTTTCGAGCTGGTCGGTCAACAAATCCTGCTTTCGAGCTGGTCGGTCATCAAATCCTGCTTTCGAGCTTGTCGGTCAAACCAAATCCTGCTTTCGAGCTGGTAAATCAAAACAAATCCTGCTTTCGAGCTGGTCGGTCATCAAATCCTGCTTTCGAGCTGGTCGGTCAAACCAAATCCTGCTTTTGAGCTGGTAAAACAAAACAAATCCTGCTTTCGAGCTGGTAAATCAAAACAAAACCTAACTTTCAAGTTGATCTCTTACTAAAGTATTTTCAGGATTCAGTTTAGTCATGGATGTGTTGCGTTGTGCTTCAAATACTCGCTTCCACAAAGGATTTCAAGAAAATTTTGCCAATTTGTCATTAAATATTTGTTGATTTCAAAATCTTTATTACACAAAAACATTACCTCAGAATACCTTCAGTATTACTTCCGAAAGGACAAAGCTTTCGCGAAAAAAGATTTAAAATTCAGAATCTTTCTATTGGTCAACCAAAAGGATAAAGAATAAATCCTCGATATGGCCAGCAAAAGAAATTCAATGTTGTTGCAAAGCCATAAGTGATCGATATTGATCGCAGTCAATGGCACATTTTTAAAGATCATTCTTGGAAAATAAAGCAGTCGAATTATCCTGGGTGATACAGAAAAATCCATTAAATCCCTATATCTCCTCAATCACCTAAGCTGCAATTAAATATCTGCAAAAGGGATCTCTCAATTGTCATCAAGATGAAGGCAAATTAAGCGAGTAGACCCCCGGAGCCAAAGAAGATTTGGATCATCTCCGAGATGAAGGAGTTTGTGACGGATCCTTCCAGAGAAAGTTCAGAGCACCGTCAAGATGAAGGCGACTGCGATGAGCCTCCCGACAAACCCTAAAAGATATTTAATTTCCACTATCATCAAGAGATTTTCAACCAAAGAGCCAATAACCGTCAATATAATCCCTGAGAGAAAAGAAGGATCGGAGCATCTCTAAGATGAAGGAGTTTGTGACGTACCCTTTCAAAAAAAAAAAAGAGAAAAGTCAGGACATCTCCAAAATGAAGGATGATGTAATAAAATCCCCAAAAGCCTAAGAGAGCTCTAATTCTGCCAAAAAAAAAAGTGGGCAGAAAGATCATCATGTGAAAAGAATCCCAGGATATCAGACTGCTGAATCTGTAAAGAATCTTCTTTAAAATTTGTGAAATTCTATTATCAATATTCCTTCAGCAATTGCTTTCACAATATCAAGAATACTCTCTTTTCTATTCATATCAAGGAAATTGATAGCCTCCTTGAAAGAAAGTCAATTGTAAGAAATTTGAATTCGAATCTTGATTCTATGAAATTAAACCCAGTCAGAGGTAATACTTCAGGTAGAAAAGAGGGAATATTTTCAAAACAATGTGCATCACTTTCAATTATTTTGAATCAACAATAATTTTCAACATTTTGACAATATTTTCTAGCTATCCTGGCGTGAAGCGAGAGCTTGAGGTTCATCTTTGACGCATCCTGACATCAGTTGTTATCCCTTTTTAGGACTTGATAACGGGAGTTTTCAAGATTCCTTCCCTTCTGTTAGTATAATCTGAGCGCATGGGCTCACAGATTCGCACACTTCTCTGTGTTCCCACTGTCCCACCATAGACAGTCTAATTTCGACTTGAGGTTAAGCCACCAATCATTTTCTCGCAAAAGGTCACCAATTTCAAAAGTTATTTAGTCTCAGCAATGAGGCACCCAAAATCAAACCCCTTTTTCAAGCTTTAGGGACCCCAATTTCATCCTTTTGCAAAACCCCTGTCGGATTCATTGTGCGGAGATCCGAAGGTTCCATCATGGTTTCTTCCTTCGAGGATTCCATTCATTTTCCGCCCAATCCGGATAAGGGTACAAACCTGAGCTTCCTCTAAGGAGGTATTTCGTTTCCCGATCAGGTTAAGGGTTAAACCTGAGCCTCCTTTGATGAGGTATTTCATTTTCCGCCCGATCAGGTTAAGGGTTAAACCTGAGCCTCATTTTGATGAGGTATTTCATTTCCCGGTCAGGTTAAGGGTTAAACCTGAGCTTCGTTTCTACACGAGGTATTTCCCGTCCCATCCAGGCAAAGGGCAAAAACCTGAATCTCACTTCTTAGAAGCAAATTTTTCTTCTTTATTTTTCACTTCATATCTACCATTTTCATCAGGGCTAATATTTTCATATCCAGTCAGATCCTTCTAACTGGGGCATTTTTATAGCCCAAATTTGGTGTGTTTTCTTTGCCACTAAGCTCGTCTTCAAGCCGGCTTAGTAGCAAAGAGGGGCATCTGTAAACACCCCAAATTTTCCACATCCATTCTCAAACAACCCTCCTCGGGCAGTGCCAACCCTGTTGGGTCAGTGTAGGAGTCAAACCCCGAGTCAGTTTCAGAAAATCACCATCTTACCCATTTTCATTAAGAAAATTACCATTTTACCCCTAGGACATCCCAGACCTCAGTCAGTCGGAGTCAACCAAGCTCATTGATCAGTTCAGGACAGTCAGAATATTAGTCATTTCGAGGTCATTTGAAATCACAGTGAGAAAGCCATTTTCATTTCTGACCATTCCTGCCAAAATAGGATCATTTCCTCAGAAATGAGCTCATTTCTCACTTAAATCCAAATCAATTGTCTCCGAGTCAGTCATTCACAGTCAGTCATATTCCCCAGAGTCTACCTTGAGCTCACTAGAAGTTCAAATGCTCCAGCTTTAGTTCAAAACCATTTCTAAGTGTCCAGGAGCCCATTTTAGTCCATTTCAGCTCTTTTAGCTGAAATTGAGCCGAGTTTAGTCAGTTGAGCTAGTGTTTGAGCCTCAATTTTAGTTCACCTCAGTATTACTGACCTTTGTTTCAGCTCAAACCCAGTTCAGGTTCGTAATTCACTTCATTCCAAGGATCATTCCATACCATTTCTCTAAAAATGACAGCTTTTCTTGAAAATTCAGTCGGAAAGGTCAGTTGAGTCAGTGCCTGGTCACTTCATTTGAGTTCTGAAACTCTAAAGCCCAGCTCAATCTGGCTCATCTCAGTTCAATCCAGCTCAAACCCTGACTTCCAGTGTCACTCTGACCCAGTAGAGTCCCCAAAACCATTTCTTGAGCTATTTTGCAAATTTTATCAATTTTAATGCTTTTTAAACTGGTACGAGTGTCAATCGGGGTCTAACATCCAAAATTCTTCATTCAGGGTTAGCATTTCGCATAGCATTTCATGTCATTTCTCATCATTTCATATCATTTCTCAGCGTTTCATAACATTTCATCACATTTCATTCCATTTTTGAAGTCCAGAACTCCAGTTTTATAAATTTCAATCCAGATTGAGTTTTAAAAATTTTCATAAATCAATTTCAAACCCCGGGTTTCCAAAATTGACATTTTCACCCCGAGAGTCTAAATTTGCAAATATTTTCTCAAGAAAAATAATTTGGATTTCTTTCAAAATCAAATTTTCAAATTCTACACTGGATTTGCTTCGCAACGGGGTATTGAACTTCAAAATCCGAGCTCGTTTCAAAAACTGCTAAAAATAGCTTGTTTTGTTTGAAAATAAATTTGGAAGTATTTTCTCGAGAAAAACAATTTGGATTTCTTCCAAAATTAAAATTTTAAATTTTGCATTGGATTTGCTTCGCAACGAGGTATTGAACTTCAAAATCCAAGCTCATTTCAAAAACTGCCAAAAATAGCTCGTTTCGTCTGGAATTTTTTTGAAAAGACTATTTTACCCCTTTAATCGTCAAAATGACTTTCAAAAATGGAATTTGGACCCGCTCTAAGATGGCCCATCCATTTGCATTTTCTTGTTTTAATTTATAAGAAAAAAAATTATTTTTTCTTTATTTTTTTTGTTTGTTTTATTTTATTTTTTAATTATTTTATTCTTCCTAAGATGGGACCCACAAGGGCGTCGACCACCCTAGCCCACCTTCCAGCCCACTTCCTTTCTTCTTTTTCCTCTATTTTTTTTTCTTTTTATTTATTTATTTTTTTCCTTCTTTCTTTCTTTCTTCTTCCTTTCTCTTTCTTTCTTTCTTTCCTCCTTTCTTTCCTCTCCGAGCCACTCACGTATACCCCTTTTCAGCCCCCCTTCTCTTCCTTTCCCTCCTTTCTTTTCCTTTTCCATCTTCCCTTCTTCTTTCCTTTTCCTTCCCTTCCTTCTTTCCCCTTTCTTCTTTACCTTCTTCACATCTTTTTCAATGGCACAAGAGCCTCCAGCCATTCAGGTATGCTATTCATTAAAGGCATTAACTATTATTAGAAACTTAGGTTTTGAATTTATCAAAACCTAAGTTGTCTTAAAAAAAACTAAGAGAAAAAGAGGCATACGGTGGCTATTCAAGGGGAACTTCACGCCTCTCTCTCTCTCTCCCTCTACCTCTCCCTCTCTCTCTCTATCTCTCTCTTGGTTTTCATAACACAGAAAACTTTCCACCTCTCCAAGAGCAGCACAGCCATAGCAACTCCTCCATTTTGAGGCAGTCCTCCTTCCAGCAGCATCACCAACTGTAGCAGCCTGCTACCCTTTCAGCCAGCCGATTCATCTCCAACATCTTCATCATACGGCTACCCCAACTGCAGCCCCATCACCAAGGCAGCCACCTTCATCATCATCAATAGCAGCTGCACCTTCACTGCTTCAGCCGTTCCTCTCTCTCTCAGCCCATCCCTTGCAACCTCTCTTCAACCTTCAGCCAGCACCATTGGCAGCAATACCACCATCTCCTTCAAACGTGTAGCAGCAACCACCTTTTGAAGTTTCCTGCAGCCAACACACATCACCTCGAGCTTCCTTCACTTGGACAACAGCCAGCCTTCAACCATCAACCACTTCAACTGTTGCAGCCACTGCTACCTCTCCAACACTTCCAAACTGTAGCAGCTCCTCTCCAACAAGGCAACAGGTTACCTCTAGATCAGCCTCCTCTCCAAGAACTCCCACCGATGTTCTCCAAGCGACGCCTTTGCTTCCGGATCAAGGACAGCCTTTCCCCCCAAGGTAAGATCTCCTTCATAAAAAAAAAGTTTGATTAAATCTTACCTTTCTCTCTTCTTTTTTATTTATATCTATATATCTCATGGAATGCTATATAAAAGAAGAAGATCCGTCTGATTCATGGACCGGATCCCTTATTTTCAATAGCCACATTAAAGTGAAAGTTTACCTCCCTGATTTTTGTTATTTTATTTGTAGATTTCATATAGATTTTACTTTTCAAGCATCATATTTAAGATTTATGGCATCGATTCGTATTTGTTTCACATATTTAGGTGAGTTTCATTAGAATCTCGACATTTTATAGATTTGATTCTGAATGTCCAGACCCATAGTTATTTCATGTATGAATTCTCTTTTAAAAATCTCGAAAGTTTTATGGTAGTTAGGTTTATTTGTCTGTAATCTCCTTCAAAAAACCCGGACTGAAATGAATTTTATAATTTCATCAAATAAATCAAATACTGAGTCAGTATTTTACCATTCTGGAAAATCCCAATTCCATTTTAGCAGACAAAAACCTCCAGCACCACCCTTGTGGGAGATTTGGATTGTCCTCCAAAAATCACAGTGGATTAATAATTGAATCTACTAGTGATCTGGAAATGTTTAGGTTTTTCCAAGTAATTTTGACCTCTAAAAAAAATTGGATTTCCCAGACCCTTGGGAAAATATTGATTTTCTTTCGTCAGGGTATAGACAGACTCTAATGCACCGAGTCTGTTCAATGCGTAGCCCTTCTGCAAAAACTTTCAACATGAAAGTTGTTCTTAACATGTTTTCCTTTCATTTCCCAAAATTTGGGAATTTTTGGATCTGTTTCATTATTTGTCTCGGATTTTTCTTTTATGTCTAACAGATTCCAATGTCCAAAAATCTCAGAGATTTAGGTCTCTGATAACAGTATGGCCTTTTCCAAACCATAACCCGAATCCAAACGGTGTCAAAAGATCAAATCTTACTCTATTTGTCAGGGACATTTTCCCACAATGGCAGCCTTTTCTCCATCTGTCTTCCATTTTTCCCATGTTTTCTACCAAAACCTGTTTGTTTCCCCTACATCCTAGAGTCGCCGGATTCCGATCCGACTTGACGGAGTGGCACAACTCCGACCATAGGTAAAAACCAGAAAGTGTGAAAGGAAAAAATCCTTGCCTTACTGTCCTCTGTCACCCCCATAAAATTTGCAAAAATTTTATGGAAGTTTGATATCCTAAATCGCCTTTAGAATCAACATTTTAGGCAAAATTCACAAAATTTAAGGTTTTTATTTGAATTTTCATATTTAAAAATACAAAAAAATAGATTTTCGAGCTCCATTCTGTTTTTAGGGTTATTTTAGGTGTCCATGCCAAATTTGGTTTAATTCCAAGTTCATTTTCTCCATGTGTTAGTTTATCTTTAAGTTCAGAAGCGAAAATCAAGTTAAATTTGATTTTGTATGATATTTTCGTCATTTTAGGGTTTTTATCATGCACATAAGCATGTAAAATCATATTAGGGTTAATTTTAATGTCATTTGCATTTCATATTTTTCAATTTTGCAAAATTTATTTCAGAAAACCCTGGTTTCAAGGCCATAGTCTTGTTATCGGGGGTATTTTGGTCATTTTGACCTAAATTTCAAAATTTCAATTTCTAATTCTCCAAAATTTCATGCATATCATCATATTTTATCATATTATGTTTGATTTATTTCATTTGATTTTCAAAATTCCAAAATTTACAAAAAATCTTTCATAAAACCCTGATTTCAAGGTCATCAGGGGTATTTTGGTCATTTTGACCCCAATTTCGAATTTTCAAGTTTATTTTTGAAATTTATTCATTATTTATCATGTTTATATCAAAGGGGGTATGATTTTGGGTTTATATCTGAATAATATCTGATAATTTCCCATATTTTTTGATAAATTCAGAAAAAACTACATTTTTGTGCTAACACTGTTTTCTAGTTTTGCAGGAATATTCAAGAAGAAGATTTTATTTTCTTATTTTATTTCAATTCAATGTAAAAAAAATAATGTAATATTTGGAATAAGAGTTACATTTCTGCTTAGAATAGGGCTGCATTGCATATAGTTTAATTTATGCAAATTTCAATATGTGATGTATGATTCATGCACATTATTTCAAATTCACTATGGTTTACACGAATGGCACGTGCACAAGCTCTTATGGAGTTTATAAACTCGGTGGGATTCGTATTTATGGCCATAGTCAGAATACGAAGAAAACCAAGATTTATGATCTTCGTATTAGCCACATTCAGCCTACACACTTAGGCTAACTTCAAAATGCACTGCATTTCTCAAAGTTTTAAAAGGATTTTCCAATTCCTCAATTGAAATTCCCTTTTCAAATTCATATTCATTCATTCATATCATTCAAATTGCATTATTCTCAAATTCATTTTCCAATTTCAATTTCAGAAAATTCAGCTTTCTAAAGAATTTCCAAGTCTTTCTCAGGATCTGATTTTCTCAAAATCCTGAGTTTTCAAAAGAGATTTCAAAGCATTTCCCAATTTCAAACCAAGATTTTCCAATGTTTTAAAATTCTCAAATTTCAAAGTCTCAAGTTTTCAAAAAGGTCGATTTTCTTAGATTTCTCATTTTCATGAGAATTCAGTTTCCTGAGAATCCATTTTTCATTTCAAAAGTCATTTTCCAATTAATTTCTTAGATTTTCTTAGAATTCTCAAATCCATTTCCTCAAAAAAGGAATCTAAATCTCAAAATTAATTTTCCAAAGTACAAGTTTTCCTGAGTATTCATTTTCCAATGCAAATTTCTGATTTCCAATGAAATTCAATGATTTTCCTAGGAATTAAATTTTCAAGTACTTTTTCAATCAATTTTCAAGCATATTTCAATTTTCCCAAGCAAACATCATATTTTCTCAAACTTGCATTTTTTTAAAATTTCATAGCACAAGCCTGATTCTTTGTGCATTCTAGGAAAAATAGAGTATAATTTAGATATTTGAGTCAAGTTAAAGCACGCAATTGATCCTTGGTTCAACTACCCCTGGTAAAGGCGCCAGGAACGGTTGAACCTCGTACCGACAGGCGGATCCCATTCCACGGAATTTTCCCGCAAATTTTCAAAACGGAGGCGAGTAATTTTCAAAACCATTTTCAAAACTTTGGTCGAGTTTGACTCGCGAAATTCGTTTCTCTCTTGCAAGGGAGGGAAAAAATTTTTGCGATGATAACACCGCGCTCGGGCAAAAATCAAGGGCAGCAGGTTGAGGATGACATTGATCCTCAGATGTATGCCATGTTCAAGAAGATGATGACCAAGATGCTGGCAGAGCAAGCTGAAGCCAGTAGAGAGAAAACACAGGTAAAGCAAAAGACAAAAGGTCGGGCAGTCAAGAAAGCCGCGAAGATATCTAAAAAGCCTACCCAGAATATTGATACAACTGATGAAGAGGGATCAGCAGAGGATTCAGATGAAGAGTTTGAGACTCATCAGGCATTCCGCAAATCTACTCAGGGGCAGGGGTCAGCCCACCAATTCAAAGAGCAGTCCGTGAATGACTCTGACCAGCCGCAGTTCAAAGATGTGGTCAGAATGCTTCGAGACCTGCACGCCCACGACAAGGGCAAGAAAGTCTTCACCAGCGAAGACTTCTATGATGGTTTGGATGGGGACGACAATCTCGAGAATCGCCCCAGAAAGTTTATCAAATTTGATGGTTCTGGCGATCCTAAAGCTCATCTCGCCATGTTCTTCGCTGAATGCTCCAAATTCAAGCGAGACAACCGGGCACTTTTCCTTTGTTTCCCTCGCAGTCTGGAGGGAATAACAGCAAAATGGTATTCAAAACATGTCAATCCTATCGAGCTGAAAGAATTTGACAAAGTGGTGAACATGTTCATCGAGCGATTCCTCTTCAATGCTGAGGCGCTTCCCACCCTCAGTCACCTATGTGGCCTCAAACAGAGAGAAAATGAGAAGGCCAGAGATTTCATTCACCGTTGGAGGTCAGCTTGCAACAAGATGAGGAACCCCATATCAGAGGGACATGCTCTGTCCCTAATTCTGAGTAACTTCTCACAGCCTCTAAGAGGTCTCATTTCTACTGCACCATCGAGGACATTCATTGAACTGACAGAGCGAGCCGAATGGCTCGAGTTGAGTATGGAAAATGGTTTCTATGAAGGTTTCACCTTCACTAAAAACAACGGCCAAACTGAGCAGAAGAAGAAGACTCACTTCACTCATTCTGTCAGAAATAATAATTGGAATCACCGTAAGGGGCAGAACAAAGATTTCTGTTGTGGGGCAGGAAGTTCCAACAAGAACAATCAGAAAGGCAAGCCAGTGCCTCAATACAATAAGCCACTTCAATTAGAACAGGGACCGAAGCCCCGAGAAAAAGCAAAGCATGAAGGGTGGAGTTATGACAGGAAATTCACTCCACTAGACCAATCCCTCGAGACTGTGCTCGAGTATATGTTGACCAAAGAGATGGTCAAACTGCCTAGGTTGGCTGATCCCCCTGTTCCCATGGGGAAATTCAAAGATCAATTTTGTAAATTTCACAGAACAGTGGGACATAATACTGAGAACTGCTTTGTTCTCAAAAATATCGTCCAAGACCTTATCGACAAGAATCTTCTGGTAAAGGGTGCCGAAGATGAAAATATGGATATTCTAAAGAAACCCTTTCCCCATCATTCTACGCCAGTCATCTCTAAACAGCCTTTTCAGCCGCAAGAGCATGCTCTAAAAGGGATATGCAAATCCAACATCAGGTCCTTGTACTGCAGCAGGCTCAGTCCAAAGCTCATAAAATGGATCTCATTGCAGCTTTTGGTAAAATGAAAGTATCTGATAAACCCGTTGGGGTATCTCCTGAGGTGGCTAAAAGAATGCCATGGCTCCCCAAACACTTTATTAAGCTCGTCCTGGAGAAAAGTGAGACATTCACACCAAAGTTGATAACAGCATTATCCAATGTCTCAATTTTGGACTTAGCTCAAGCTTCCACCAAACACCAGCAGGTGTTGAATGATCTGTTGTGGAAAATCAAAGTGAAACCGAGCATAAGTCCAGAAGACATGGCCCAGATAGTCAACCAGGCCATGACAAATGCTCTGATAACTTTCTCGGATGAAGATCTTCCCAAGCCTCATGTATTTCACAACAATGCTTTATACGTTGTGATTCGAGCACGAGGAATGACGGTTCCTCACGTGTTGATAGATGGAGGCAGCAGCCTCAATATATGCCCAGAAATGACAGCCAAAGCTTTGGGCATCAAAGAAGAGGAATATATCCCAGACCCGATCACTATCTACGGGTTTGATAATCATGGTCAGACAGCGAAAGGAAAAATTTTCTTGGAGATTTTCATCGACTATTCAGTCCACTCTGTCCTTTTTCATGTGGTCAATGTGCCACCCACCTATAATCTGCTTCTCCGGAGACCGTGGATTCACAATACGAACGTTGTGCCGTCTACTCTGCATCAGTGTGTCAAATGGTCAAAAGGTGGAATGATCACAACAGTCTTGGGCGAGGATCCAGAACAGAGGCTTGCACAACCCATGGTTCCTAGGCCCACTTTTACTACTGATATCCCTAGCATTAGGGGCATTGATGAGGTCAGTTTTGAAGAAAATTCGGGAATACTGCAGACGGCTGAACAACCAGCACATACAGTGGCCATGACTCGATGGAGAGGCCCACAGTTTTTCAAGATTGGAGGACGAATTGACTATAGCACATTCAAAGATCATCCATTGTTCTCCCAATTTATGAAGGGCAAAAAGGGATTTGATCTGTTAGTAAAGCATGGTTATCAGCCTTTTCAAGGTCTGGGAAAAAATGGAGATGGTCGTCTCGAGCCAGTAATTCCTCAGCACTATCCTCAGAGGGCCGGATTGGGCTTTAATGGCAGAAGATCTCAGAAGGGCACTATCTTTGTCAAAGGGACGCACTAAGGGCATATGCTTGTCTTTCATTTCTATTCTTTTGTTTTCACATTTAGGATGATATCCCGTTTCATTTCAATCATTGTCCTCAATTCAATCTTTCAATAAAGTTGCAAATTTCCTTTGTCTGTCTGGATGCCATTTGTCTCTTTACTTCTCATTATCAAATCTTTACAAAATTGCCATTATTTTGCTCTTTTATTTTTCCAATTACTTTCTCAATAAAAGCAGTTTGTTTTATGATGGGCGATTTCCCTGAATCGATTTATTCTTCAATTTTCAGAATGTCTTCCCGATCTATCAAGAAGCTCGTTCTTAATCCAGAGGCCTTTTCGAAGCCAACAGTGATTCATCAGGTTAAAATAAGAGCAGAATGTAGTCAGATTACAAAGCAGTCAGAAGAACCTGCAGAATTTGATTCAGCTCTTCAATAATTACCAGAATTTGCAGCAATTCAGAAACAAGATGAGCCATCATCCTTAGTTCAGGATCCGACTGAGGATATCAATATTGGATCAGAAGACGATCCTAAAATTCTCAAGATTGGCAGCAGTTTGAGCCCGGAAGAGAAAGAAAGGCTCACCCATTTTTTCAAGCAACATGAAGAAGTGTTCGCGTGGACGTATGAGGACATGCCAGGTCTAGATACCAAATTGGTTGAGCATCATCTCATCCTAAAACCAGATGTCAAGCCGGTTAAGCAGAAACTGAGAAAGATGGATCCTCGAGTGGAACAACAAGTTAAGGAAGGTCTAGAAGACCTACTCAAAGGAGGGTTCATTTGAACCATTGACTATCCAGATTGGCTAGCAAATATTGTTGTTGTTCCCAAGAAAAATGGTAAAGTTTGAATTTGCATCGACTTTAGAGATCTCAATAAAGCGACTCCTAAGGATGATTATCCACTTCCTAATATTGATCTTTTGATTGATAGCACAGCAGGTCACGCTATGTTCTCTTTTATGGATGGATATTCTGGATATAATTAGATTAAGTTGGTCGCTCGTGATAAGTCCAAGACATTTTTCACTACTCCTTGGGGCACTTTTTGTTATACAGTCATGCCATTTGGGCTTAAGAATGCTGGAGCCACTTATCAGCGTGCTATGGCCATCATTTTCCATAATCAGATGCACAAAATCATGGATGCCTATGTCGATGATATTCTGGTAAAGTCCAAAGAAGAGGAAGATCTTATTGAAGCTCTCAATCAAGTTTTCAAGCAGCTCATTCTTTACAAGCTAAGACTCAATCCACAAAAATGTGTTTTTGGAGTCGAATCTGGCAAATTGTTAGGCTTTCTAGTCAGTAAAAAGGGGATAGAAGTTGATCCCGCTAAGGTCAAAGCTATCATTGACATGTCTCCCCCGACTAATCTGAAAGAATTGCGTAGCCTTCAGGGACGTATGCAATCAATTCGGTGATTCATATCCAATTTGGCCATGAGATGTGAGCCTTTCAATCATTTGCTCAGAAAAGGAGTGAAATTTGAATGGGGACCAGAGTGTCAGCAATCATTCGAACGCATCAAGAAATATTTGCTCAATCCTCCTGTGTTAAAGCTGCCAGAATTGGGGAAACCCCTACTGCTATACATTTCAGTTAATCAAGTGGCTTGTGGCAGATTCTTGGCGCAATACAAAGAAGGCAGCCTGATAGAGCATGCCATTTACTATGTGAGCAAAACCTTCATTGATTATGAGAAGAAATACTCTCAGATAGAGAAGACATGTCTAGCTCTGGTTTGGATGTGTCAGAAATTGAGACACTATCTGTTGGCATCTGAAGTCAAGATCCTATCCAAATTAAATCCTCTCAAGTACATTCTAGAGCAACCCTTCCTCAGTGGACGGATTGCCAAATGGCAGGTTCTATTGATGCAATACGATTTGGAATATGTCTCTCAGCAATCTATCAAGGGCCAAGCAATTGCAGATCAATTAGCAGATTTTCCTCTAGCAGAGGATGTTAAAGTCGAGGATGATTTCCCCGATGAGCGGATCTGCAATATTCAACAATCCCCAATTTGGAATTTATTCTTTGACGATTCCAAGAATATGGCAGGCATAGGAATCGGGATTCTGTTGATCACACCTGAGAAGGAAATGATTCTCTTTTCTCTCAAATTAGATTTTCAGTGCACTTATAATATGGCCGAGTATGAAGCTTTGATACAAGGTTTGAAAATTCTACAAGACTTCAATGTTAAAAGAGTGCATGCTTATGGCGACTCTTTGTTCGTCGTCAATCAAGTCTTAGCTAAATGGCAAGTGAGGGATCAAAAATTACTTTCTTATCAGAAGATCGTCTCAGCTCTTGTTAGCAATTTCGAAGAATTCCAACTTTTTCATGTCAAGAGAGACTTCAATCAAATTGCAGACAATTTAGCCAATCTGGGATCCATCATGTCTTTCAAGAGCGGAGAATCTTGTCGCTCCTTTGAAATTGGCAGACTTGATCAACCTGCTTTCGTCCCAGTAGAGCAGATAAACTAGGCTGAGCAAAAGAAGAATCTTTGGCATTATGACATCATGAATTTCATTGAAATTGGCGAATTTCCTTCAGAGCTCTCAAAGAAAGAGCGGCGAGCAATTTAGCGCATGTCTGCTCGATATTTTATTCTTGCCAACATCCTTTATCGTCGTGGATTCAGTTCTGAATATTCCAGATGTTTGGATGAAGAAGAAGCCAAAGAAGTTGTGCAAGAAGCACATGAAGGCATTTGTGGTGGTCACGTTGGCTACCAAACTCTTGTCAAACAAACCATCCGAGCAGGATATTACTGGAGAACTATGCAACAAGATTGCTATCGTTTTGTGAAGAAGTGTATTCAATGTCAAATGCATGCACCTTCTATTCATGCGCCAGCGACATACTTGCAATCCGTCGTCTCACCATGGCCATTTTTCATATGGGCTTTTGATGTCGTAGGCCCCATTACTCCTTCTGCTTTAAATGGCCACAGATATTTTCTTGCCGCAACAGAATATTTTACTAAATGAGTAGAAGCAGTCACTCTACGCACAGTAGAAGGTCGACATGTGGTCTCATTCATCCACAAGAATATCCTATGTCGTTTTGGCATACCACATGATATTGTGTCAGATAATGGCAATCATTTCAAGAATGAGAGAATGAGGACTTTCTGTTTGAAGTTCAAAATCCATCATCATTTCTCTGCTCCTTATTATCCTCAAGGAAATGGCCAAGCAGAGGCCACCAATAAGATTTTGATTCGAATCCTGGAGCGAATTCTGGAAACAGGTCGTGACTGGCATGAGAAGATTCATGATGCATTGTGGGCGTATCAAACCACCATTCGAACTCCAACTAATGCTACTCTGTCAGAACTTGTCTACGGAACCGAAGTAGTATTGCCTCTACATGTTCAGAAACCTGCTCTGAAATTTGCATCACTTCTCGAATTACCTCTTGATCAGTATCAGCAACAGCGGCTAGTACAGCTTGATTTGCTAGATGAAAGAAGACTCAGAGCAGCAGAGCACGCTCAATCATATCGTCAGAGGATAGCCAGACAATATGCAAAATCCGTCATTGAAAGAAAATTTCGAGTCAATGATCTAGTGCTCAGATCAACGGTTTATCTCAAGCACCGCCCAGGTGGCAAGTGGTCACCAAATTGGGAAGGTTCCTATGTTGTCAAAGACGCATTACCTCGTAATTCATATCGGCTCATTAATGCCGACGGAGTGGAATTACCAGATCCCATCAATGCTCGACATTTGAAAAAATTCTATACTTAAATTATTCTTTGTAATTCCTCAAATTTTCTTCAAATAATGATCAGATTCTCCTTTCCCAGTTATACTGGGGCATTTTAAAAAAAAAAAAAACTTTGTCTTTATCTACAAATACCCTGTACGCAGGCAGGATAAATAAATCTCTCACTTTGCATGCATGTGCACTCATTTATATCATTTTCATATTTGCATACATCTGCATTCATTGGCATGCATTTGCATCAAGTTCGCTACCCATTCAGGATAAGGGATAATCCTGAGACCTCGACAATCATTCTCGTTACAATTCCCTAATATTTTAATATCATAGATCTCTTTCAAAAATTTAAATTTCAATTTAAAAACAAGGTATGTTTTCAAAATCCAGTGCTCGAACTGGTACATTTTCAAAATCAAGTGCTCGAACTGGTGTGTTTTTTAAAAAAAATCCAGTGCTCGAACTGGTACATTTTCAAAATCCAATGTCTATGTTGACATATTTTCAAAACCCGGTATTCATGCTGGTGTTCTTTCAAAATTGAGCACTCGTGGTTAGTGTCTCCCTGGTTGGTCATATCACTCAACCTCTCGAGTTCAGTCTTTGTGTTGATCATTCATCAAAGTTAAAATTCCAAATACCAGTTTCGGCCCTTGGGCCATCCAATTTCCAATTTCGGCCTTCGGGCCATCCAATTTCCAATTTCGGCCTTCAGGCCACCCAATTTCCAAGATTCCAATTTCGACCTTCAGGTCAATCAATTTCCAAATTTCCAATTTTGATCTTCGGGTCAATCAATTTCCCAATTTCCAATTTTCAAATTCCAAATTTCTAATTTCGACCTTTGAGTCAACCAATTTCAATTTCAACCTTTGGGTCAATCAATTCCAATTTCGACCTTTGGGTCAATCAATTTCCAATTTCCAAATATCAATTTCCAAATTCCAAATTTCCAATTTCAAATATCAAATTTCAAAATTTCAAATTTTCCAAATTCCAATTTCGACCTTTTGGTCACTCAATACCAATTTCAATCATCTTCTCTTGTGAGAGACCCTTTTTATAGGGAGAGTTCAAGGGAGCTCGTTCTTTTCGCATGCTATTCTTTGTTCACCTAGCCCCTTTTCAGGGAGAGTTTGAAGGGACCCGTGTCTATGTGAACCGTTTGCAAAACAAATTTCCAATTTCATACAAGGAACCCTTAGTTCAGGGAGAGCTTCGACGGAAGTTCGCTTTCCTTGTGACCATAATTTCATACTAGGTCATTTCATCATGAAGGACCCTCTTTTCAGGGAGAGTGTGATAGACTCGTTCCTTCATGACCAATTCACCGGCCTCACCATTACCGGCCCCCTTTCCATAAGAGAAGCCTAATGTTAGGAAGTTTTGACGAAAACTTAATTTTTCTTCGAAAGTTCGTTTTGCAAACACCTCCTCTTCAAGGAAGAGAGGAGTAATTCCTATTTCCAATTTCTGAATCTTCTTCTTTGGGGAAAGGAGAAGAAAAATTCTGTCATAGATGCGTTGCGTTGTGCTTTAGATGCTCGCTCTCACAAAGGATCTCAAGAAAATCTTACCAATTTGTCATTAAATATTTGTTGATTTCAAAATTTTTATTGCACAAAAACAATACCTCAGAATACCTTCAGTATTATTTCCGAAAGGTCAAAGCTTTCGCGAAAAAGGATTCAAAATTCAAAATCTTTCTATTGGCCAACCAAAAGGATGAAGAATAAATCCTCGATATCGCCAGCAAAAGGAAATTCAATGTTGTTGCTAAGCCATAAGTGATCGGTATTGATCACAGTCAATGGCACATTTTTAAAGATCATTCTTGGAAAATAAAGAGTCGAAATATCCTGGGTGATACAGAAAAATCCATTCAATTTTCACTTCCTCAATCACCTAAGCTGCAATTAAATATCTACAAAAGGGATCTCTCAATTGTCGTCAAGATGAAGGCGAATTAGAAGAGTAGACCCCTGGGGCCAAAGAAGATTTGGATCATCTCTAAGATGAAGGAGTTTGTGACGGATCCTTCCAGGGAAAGTTCAAAGCACCGTCAAGATGAAGGCGACTGCGATGAGCCTCTCGACAAACCCTAAAGGATATTTAATTTCCGATATCATCAAGAGATTTCCAACCAATGAGCTAATGACCGTCGATATAATCCCTGAGAGAAAAAGAAGGATCAGAACATCTCCAAGATGAAGGAGTTTGTGACGTACCCTTCTAAAAAAAAGAGAGAGAAAAGTCAGGACATCTCCAAAATGAAAGATGATGTAATAAAATCCCCCAAATCCCAAGAGAGCCCTAATTCTGCCAAAAAAAAAAAAAGAATGGGCAGAAAGATCATCATGAGAAAAGAATCCCAGGATATCAGACTGCCGAATCTGTCAAGAATCTTCTTTAAAATTTATGAAATTTTATTATCAATATTCCTTCACCAATTGCTTTCACAATATCAAGAATACTCTTTTTTCTATTCATATCAAGGAAATTGATAGCCTCCTTGAAAGAAAGTCAATTGCAAGAAATTTGAATTCGAATCTTGATTCTACGGAGTTAAGCCCAGTCGGAGGTAATACTTCAGGTAGAAAAGAGGGAATATTTTCAAAACAATGTGCATCACTTTCAATTATTTCGAATCAACAACAATTTTCAACATTTTGACAATATTTTTTAGCTATTCTGGCGTGAAGCGAGAGCTTGAGGTTCATCTTTGGCGCATCCTGACATCAGTTGTTATCTCTTTTAGGACTTGATAACGGGAGTTTTCAAGATTCCTTCCCTTATGTTGGTATAATCTGAAAGCATGGGCTCTCAGATTCGCACACTTCCCTGTGTCCCCACTGTCCCACCATAGACAGTCCAATTTCGGCTTGAGGTTAAGCCACCAATCATTTTCTCGCAAAAGGTCACCAATTTCAAAAGTTATTTAGTCTCAGCAATGAGGCACCCAAAATCAAACCCCTTTTCAAGCTTTAGGGACCCCAATTTCATCCTTTTGCAAAACCCCTATCGGATTCATTGTGCGGAAATCCGAAGGTTCCATCATGGTTTCTTCCTTCGAGGATTCCATCATTTTCCGCCCAATCAGGATAAGGGTACAAACCTGAGCCTCATTCTGATGAGGTATTTTATTTTCCCGATCAGGTTAAGGGTTAAACCTGAGCCTCCTTTGAGGAGGTATTTCATTTCCCGATCAGGTTAAGGGTTAAACCTGAGCCTGATTTTGATGAGGTATTTCATTTCCTGGTCAGGTTAAGGGTCAAACCTGAGCTTCGTTTCTACACGAGGTATTTTCTGTCCCATCCAGGCTAAGGGCAAAAACCTGAATCTCACTTCTTTTGAGGCAAAATTTTTTCTTCTTTATTCTTCATTTCATATCTACCATTTTTATCAGGGCTAAATCTCTTCATATCCAGTCAGATCCTTCTAACTGGAGCATTTTTATAGCCAAATTTGGTGTGTTTTTCTTTGCCACTAAGCTCGTCTTCAAGCCGGCTTAGTAGCAAAGAGGGGCATCTGTAAACACCCCAAATTTTCATTATCCATTCTCAAATAACCCTCCTCGTGTAGTGTCAACCCTGTTAGGTCAGTGTAGGAGTCAAACCTCGAGTCAGTTCTAGAAAATCACCATTTTACCAACTTTCATTAGGAAGATTACCATTTTACCCCTAGGTCATCCCGGACCCCAGTCAGTCAAAGTCAACCAAGATCACTGGTCAATTCAGAACATTTAGAATATCAGTCATTCCAAGCTCATCTGTGCTCACAATGAGAAAACCATTTTCATTTCTGACAATTCCTGCCAAAATGGGATCATTTCTTAAAAAATAAGCTCATTTCTTGCTCAAATCCAAGTCAATTGTCTTCGAGTCAGTCATTCATAGTCAGTCATACTCCCCAGAGTCTAACTTGAGCTCACCAGGAGTTTGAGTGCTCCCATTTTAGTTCAAAACCATTTCTAAGTGTCCAGGAGCTCATTTTAGTCCATTTCAGCTCTTTCAGCTGAAATTGAGCCGAATTTAGTCAGTTGAGCTAGTGTTTGAGCCTCGATTTTAGTTCATCTCAGTATTACTAACCTTTGTTTCAGCTCAAACCCAGTTCAGGTTCCTAATTCATTTCATTCCAGTGATCATTCCATACCATTTCTCTAAAAATGGCAGCTTTTCTTGAAAATTCAGTCGGAAAGGTCAGTTGAGTCAGTATCATTGTCAGCTCATTGGAGTTCTGAAACTCTAAAACCCAGCTCAATCCAGCTCATCTCAGTTCAATCCAGCTCGAACACCAATTTTCAATGTCACTCTAACCCAGTAGAGTCTCGGAAACCATTTCTTGAGCTATTTTGCAAATTTTGTCAATTTTAATGCTTTTTAAACTGGTACAGCTGCCAATCGGGGTCTAACATCTAAAATTCTTCATTCAGGGTTTGCATTTCGCAAGTCATTTCTCATCATTTCATATCATTTCTTAGCATTTCATAACATTTCATCACATTTCATTTCATTTTCGAAGTCCAGAACTCTAGTTTTATAAATTTCAATCTAGATTGAGTTTTAAAAGTTTTCAGAAATCAATTTCAAACCTCGGGTTTCCAAAATTGACATTTTCACCCTGGGAGTCTAAATTTGGAAATATTTTCTCAAGAAAAATAATCTGGATTTCTTTCAAAAATAAATTTTCAATATTTACACTGGATTTGCTTCGCAATGAGCTATTGAACTTCAAAATCTGAGATCGTTTCAAAAACTGCCAAAAATAGCTCGTTTTGTCTGAAAATAGATTTGGAAGCATTTTCTCGAGAAAAACAATATGGATTTCTTTCAAAATTACATTTTTAAATTCTATATTGGATTTGCTTCGCAATGGGGTATTGAACATCAAAATCCGAGCTCGTTTCAAAAACTGCCAAAAATAGCTCGTTTCGTCTAATTTTTTTTTGAAAAGACTATTTTACCCCTCTAATTGTCAAAATGAATTTCAAAATAGGAATTTGGACCCGCTTTGAGATGGCCCATTCATTTACATTTCTACTTTATTAAAAAAAATGTTTCTTTTTATTTGTTTGTTTTTGTTTTTGTTTTTATTGATTTTTATTTTTTTATTTTATTTTATTTTAGAGAGGAGGTGGGACCCACAAGGTGGTCATCCAAACCTCCAGCCCCACTTTCCATTGTTTTTCTCATTTTTTCTTTCCCTTTTCCTTTTTCCCTCATTTTCTTTCTTTCCTTTCTTTTTCCCATTTCTTTCTTTTTTCCTGCCCTTCCTTCTTTCCTTCTTCCCTTCTTTCCTCCCTTCCTTTCCCTCTTACCCATCCATTCAGGTAAACCCTTTTTTCTTCTCTTTCAAAAAAACTTATTGACTTAAAAAACTTAGGAAAATCTTATGAGTTCCTAAGTTAAAAAAAAAAGAAACAACAAAAGAAAGAGAGGAGGAGATTCATACGGCTGCCCAAGAGTCCCCTCTCTCTCTCTCTCTCTCTCTCTCTCTCTCTCTCTCTCTCTCTCTCTCTCTCTCTCTCTCTCTCTCTCTCTCTCTTCACCTCCCTTCTTCTCTTCTTAGCAGCTGCAGACCATCTTCAACCTTCAGCCACCACAGCAGGCTCCTCCTCCACACCCAGCAGCACCAGCCGGTTTCTCTTTTCCAGCAACCTATCAGTTGCTTCTTCCTTCAGCCAGCAGCTGCACCATAGCCCACTTTGCTGCATCCCTCAACCAGCTCTACCAGGGATCCACTCCCAGCAGCCAGCATCTACTTCCTTGGACGCCCCAGCCCAGCACCCCAGCAGGCGGCTTCCCTTCAGCCTCTTCTTCAGCTCCTCCCAACCGTGGAGGCTACTACCTCCAGTCCATTCAACGGTGGAATCCACCATCTCCACTGCAGCCATCACATCCGCCCTCCTTTAGCCGATCCAAGGTAAGCCCAGACTCCTCTTTGTGCTGTACCGATTTCCTTGAAAAAAGTATGCCCTCTTTAAGGTGATGAATTCAATAGAAAAAAGAGAGAGAATAGTTTAGAACTAGGATTATATGATCGAAAATGTTCATTCTTCATGTTGAGGCCACGTAGGTGAGAGGATCCATTCGATGGATGGGCTGGATCCCTCGCTTCGGTGGCCAACACCAAATATCAAGCATATATACCTGTCATTTCCTAGTTTATTTTTGTGATTATCATGTATTTTTTTCATTTTTTGTCATGGTATTTAGAACGTTTTCCCTATTTCATAAGCATGTAATATAACTTTTATCGATTTTTAATTTAGTTTCATTTAGGCAGCAAGTCCAGTTATGATTTTATGTGAAGTTTCCTGTTCAAAAATCCTAAAAATATTAGTCGTGGTTATGTGTCTGTGTTTCCTATTCAAAAACCCAGGTTTGTTCGGGTTTTGGAACCCATCTAAACCGATCAAAACCTAAATCGGGTTTTGAACCCTTCAGAAATTTCAATTTCTGTCTTAGCAGAAAAGAACCTCCGGTACCACCCTTGTGAGAGACTCGGATTATCCTAAAAAAATCACAGTGTATTTATAATCAAATCTACTAAGGATCTGGAGATTTTGAAGTTTTTACAAATAGTTTGGTCTCTGTCAAAAATCGGATTTCTCAGACCCCTAAGAAAATCTCAATTTTCCTTCATCAGGGTATAGACAGACCCTAATGCATCAAGTCCGCCCAATCCGTAGACTTTATGCAAAAACTTTCAACATGAAAGTTGTTCCTAACATAATTTCCTGTTAGTTTCCAAAATTTGGGAATTTTTGGATCTGTTTCATTATTTTTCCTAAATTTTATCTTTCTCTCTAACAGATTCCAATGTCCAGAAATCTCAGAGATTTAGGTCTCTGATAACAGTATGGCATTTTCCAAACCATAACTCGAATCCCAATGGTGTCAAAAGATCAAATCTTCACCTATTTGTCAGGGACTGTTTACCACAATTTCAGCCTTTTTACCATTTGTTTACTATTTTTTCCACATTTTCTACCGAAACCTGTCTGTTTCCTTCATTTACTAGAGTTGCCGGATTCCGATCCTACTTGCCAGAGTAGCACAGCTCCGACCATAGGTTAAAACCAAAAAGTGTAAAATAAAAAAATCCTTTCCTTACTGTTCTCTGTCACCCCATAAAATTTGGGAAAATTTTATGGAAATTTGATATCCTAAATCCCCTTTAAAATCAACATTTTAGGCAAAAATCACAAAATTTAGGGTTTTTACTTGAATTTCTATATTTAAAAATACAAAAAAAATAGATTTTCGAGCTTCATTCTATTTTTAGGGTTATTTTAAGTGTCCATGCCAAATTTGGCTTAATTCCAAGTTCATTTGCTCCATGTGTTAGTTTATCTTTAAATTCAGAAGCGAAAATCAGGCGAAAATCAAGTTAAATTTGATATTTTATGATATTTTCGTCATTTTAAGGTTTTTATCATGTACATGACCATATAGAATTATATTAGGGTTAATTTCAATGTCATTTACATTTCACATTTTTCATTTTTGCAAAATTTATTTCAGAAAACCCTAGTTTCAAGGCCATAGTCTTGTTATCGGGGGTGTTTTGGTCATTTTGACCTAAATTTCGAAATTTCAATTTCTAAATTTTATGCATATCATCATATTATGTTTGATTTATTTCATTTGATTTCCAAATTTACAAAAATTCTTTTAGAAAACCCTGATTTCAAGGTCATCAGGGGTATTTTGGTCATTTTGACCCAAATTTCGAATTTTCAAGTTTATTTTCGAAATTTATTAATTATTTATCATGTTTATATCAAAGGGGGTATGAATTTGGGTTTATATCTGAATAATATCCGATAATTTCCCATATTTTCGGATAAATTCAGAAAAACCTACATTTTTGTGTTAACCTTGTTTTCTAGTTTTGCAAGAACATTCAAGAAAAAGACTTAGCTTTTTTTTTTTTTTCAATTCAATGTAACCTCATATGTAATAATTTGGAATAAGAGTTACTTTTCTGCTTAGAATAGGGTTGCATTGCATATAGTTTAATTTCTGCAAAATTCCAATATCTGATGTATTTCATGTGCATTTATTTCAAATCCACTATGGTTTACACGAATGGCACATGCACAAGATCTTATGGAGTTTATAAACTCGGTGGGTGTAAACACCCCAAATTTTCACCCTCATTCAGTATTCATCCATTTCATATGTAATTGCATATCACTGCATACATTTTTGCATATCATTTCATCGCATTGCATAGCATTGCATGTCATTACATCTCATTTTCGAGATCCAGCACTCCTGTTTTCAAAACATTCAATCCAGATTTGAGTTTTAAAACTTTTCTTTCAAAAACAATTTTAAAACCTGGGTTTTTATTCAACATTCTGTCATTTTCCAAACCCCCGGGACCTTATATTTTGAAGTATTTTCTCAGAAAACAATCTGGATTCATTTCAAACTCAATTTCAATTGATTTCAATTCTCAGATGAGACCCATTTAGGTGGTGTCGCTTCTGGATTCCTTCATTTATCAAAAATCTCAAAAATTTGAGAGTCCTAATTGGATCAGGACTCTTTTTCCAGAGTCCTAGTCGGATCAAAACTCTACTTTTCACTACCTTTTTACCTGTTTTCGGAGAAAACCTTTCAAAATCTTCTGTTTTGGCCAAAATCTTAGAGTCCTAGTTGGATCAGGACTCTTCTTCAAGAGTCCAGTCGGATCAGGAATCTTCTTCAGAGTTTTAATCGGATTAGGACTCTAATCTTTTACAGCTATTTTATTCATTTTTAATCAAATCTTTCAAAATCTTTCAAAATGAGTCAGAAACTCAGAATTTCAATCAAAACAGGACTCTGTTCAGAGAGTCCTAGTTGGATCAGGACTCTGATCCTGATTTCAATTTTGAGAAAATCTTTCAAAAATCTTTCCATTTATCAAATTTGTTACACTTTTATCAAAGAATTTCAAAATTCTGAGGTTTTATCTCAGAGTCCTGATCAAATCAGGACTCTACCCCAGAGTCCTGATCGAAGTAGGACTCTATCCAAAATTGATTTTCTCACTTCATTTTCACTAGTTTTCAAAAAAACTTTGCTTAAATTTCATCATTTGCTTATCAGAAAACCAAAATTTTTAGAGTTCTGGTCGAATCAGGACTCTTTCTCAGAGTCCTAATCAAATCAGGACTCTGAACCAAAACTTTGATTTCATCTTGTTTTTAACTGTTTTTCAAAATTCTCTCATTTGTTTTCTCAGAAAATCCAAAAATATGAGAGTCCTAGTTCAATTAGGACTCTGTTCTCAGAGTCTCAGTTGAATCAGAACTCTGTTATATTTCAATACTTGTCATTGTTTACATTGTTCTTTCGTCTGTTTTTCAGAAAATACCAAAAAAATCTAGAGTTTCAGTCCAATCAGAACTCTGTCCCAAAGTCCTAGTCTAGTCAGGAGTCTGTTTTGAAGTCTGTTTTTATTTCATTTTTATTGTTTTCAAAATTTAGGTCATTTTACAGAGTCCAGTTAATTCAGGACTCTATTTTAGAGGTCGGTCGAGTTAGGAGTCTACCCCTGACTGTGTTTTTTTGACTTATTTCGTCAGTTTTTTATAAAATCTTTCGAAAACTCTTCCATTTGAATTCTAAAATCTAAAATCTCAGAATCCTAAGAGTTCAGGACTCTAACTCGGAGTTCCAGTTCGCTTGATACCCTATTTTCAAAGATCTTGAATTTCAAATACTGATTTTAACCCCTTTTCAAAACCATTTTCAGTGTTTATTTCAAAATTCTTCAAAACTCGATGTGGGCTTACTCAGTTGACACCATATCCAGAGGAGTTATGACTTGGTTAGAACTCTATGCCATTTCAAAAATTCTAATTTTAAGATTGCTTTTGAAAATCCTTTTGAAAACTCCTTCAATTTCAAGTTTTAAAATCGTTTTTTTTTGAAAAACTCAAGTAGGGCCCACTCGGGGTGGCGCCATATTCGAGTAAGTCAGGTCTAGACTAGGGTTAGTCAGTGTCTTGGTTAGTGTTAGGGGTTTAGAAGAGTTAATATCATTTTGAAAACCCATTTTGAAGTTTAGTTTTTAAAACTAGTGTTTTTAAAGGTTTTTAAAAAACCAAATGTGGAAGATGCCAAGTGGCATCACATTTGAGGGTTTTCTAGGTTTAGTTAGGGGCTAATTAGGGATTAATTAGAGTCCCACCTAGGCTATAATTCTCCAAAAAAATCGTTGCCCCCTTTATTGGATTTATTAAAAAGAGTTCTAAAAAAATAAAACTCCTTAATTAACCCTAATTAAGGAGGTTTTGAAAACCTATAAATAGGGGACTTCAAGAGGTCAAAAAGGGCTCTTTTTCTCTCAAATTTTCGTGGTCTCTCTCTCCTCTCCAGCACCTTTACCTTCCTCCATTGCAGCTGCAGCCCCAAGGTGAGTTTATTTAATATTATTTTATTATTATTTTATTAGTTTTTATGATTTTTCAATAGATTTCACCATGGAAACTCTTGTGTTCATGGATTTAACCATGGATTTCATCCAAGAACCCCAAAATCGACCCAAGAAGATGATCTAACTCAGTTTGAGGGTGATTTCAAGGATTCTAATCCATTAGAATCGATGAGAGGTACATTTTTCATGTTCTTAACCGACGAAACGTGAGATTTACCCGTTAAATGGGTTAAATCCATGATTTCAAAGGTGAAAGCAAATTTCAGCCATGGATTCCCTGTATTTTATTTATTTCTTTGCTTATTCATGTTTATTACACGTTTTCCAGCATAGAAATCAATTTTATTTTACTGTTTTATGGTTTATTTTATTGTTTTTCATTAGTTAATGCATATTTTCTCAAGTTTCTTAGATTTCTGTGTGTTTTTAGTTTAGAACAGAAAAGAGCATGCTGTTTCGGATTGAAATATGTGTTTTTAATTTCTGATTTTTTTATATGTGATGCATGCATTTGTGATTGAGATACTGTAAAAAAATCAAAGATTTTGGACTTCGGGAACCCTGTCAGAAAAATCAGACATCAAGTCGGGTTTTTAAAACTTTAAAATCATTGTTAAAATCAGGAAGGTAACTTGTTGTGATGATATTTTTCTCATCCTATATACGATTTTAGATCTGTAAAATGCCATGGATTTACATTAATTAGATATGTCTACTGTGAAATTTTCAGAATTTTTTATTACAGTTTAGTATTTTTCCTCTGTCAGAGACTCTGATTTTCAATTTAAAACTCGTTAGGGTTTACCAAAACCCTAATCAGACTTGTGTTGTTTATAAATCCCAAACCACAGATCCGATTCATAATCTGTAAAAAATGAGTATTATTATTTTTTTGTCAGCTATTTACTGCTAAAATATCAGATATTTTAGATCAGTATTTCTATTTATTCCGAAATTATTAATTGAAAGTATCTGTTTTAACCCCTGTTACATTTGTTAGATTTTAGTTCAGATTGCCGGATGGGTTTCTTCCTAACCGGAGATGATTTTTCCGATCTGTAAATTGGGAAATCTTTGTTTTTCTATATAGGTTGTCTCTGTAAAATTTCATAGATTTTCATGAAAGATTGACACCATATTCGGGTCTAACTCTGAGACTGGTTGGTGAACTAGGTCAAAAATAACATATTTTTAGGGTTTGATGCAATTTTCGGGTTAATTTAATGTCAAAAAAATATTTTTATAATTCTAATTCAAAATTATGGTTATAAAAAGTGTAGGTACCAAATTTGATGAATTTTGGAATCTGATTGATGGCTGAATTAAGCAAATTGCAAAACCGGGTTCCTGAAAGATCCAAAAACACTGCCAAAATCACAGTTTTTGTGATATTCTTGGATTTTCGTGCATAAGCATATATTTTTAGGGTTTAATCACATTCATAATCATATTAGGATACTTTAGGTCAAATTTGATGTTAATTTGATTTCATTTAGTCCTTAAAACCCAAGTTTTTACCAAAATCTATTTCAGAAAACCCTGATTTCAAGGCCATAGTCTTGCTATCGGGGGCAATTTGGTCATTTGACGTCAAGTTCGAAATTCCTAACCCTAATTTTCATATTTTTAATCATGTCATAGCATATTTAGTTTGGTTTATTTTCATTTGAATTTCAAAACTTGCATTTTATCAAAATAACTTTATGAAAACCCTAATTTCAAGGCCATAGTCTTGTTATTAGGGGTATTTTAGTCATTTTGACCCCAATTTCGAAATTGCGAATTCCATTTTCATATTTATTCCATTTTATTTCATATTTTATCAATTTTGATTTAAGGGAATCATGGAAAAAGGCTTATGTCTATCAAAATCCAGTAATTTCTAGATATTACTGGATAAACCTAGAAAAGCCAACATATTTTCATTAATCAAGTTTTCTAGTTTTGCAGGTACCTTGAAGATTTTATTTTTCTTGTATTTAAATTTCAATAGTGATGTAATTTGTAATTAAACTTTGGAATAAGAATTTAAATTTCAACTTAGACTAGGATTGCATTGCATATAGTTTAATTCTGCAAATATTAAATGTCTGATGAATGAATCATTCATGCATATTTTTATAAATTCACCATGGTCTACACGAATGTCCCGTGCACTAGCTTTTATGAAGTTTATAAACTTGGTGGAATTCATATTTATGGCCATAGTCAAAATATGAATGATACCCAGATTTATGATCTTCACATTAGCCACATTCAGCCTACACTCTTAGGCTAACTTCAAAATGCACTGCATTTCTCAAAAATACAAAAAGTATTTCTCAATTCCTCAAATCCATATTCATTCATTTCATGCATTTGCCAATGCCAATTCAAATTTCAATTCAAAGAAGTTTATTTTTCTCAAAAATTTTCTAAGTCTTATTCTAAAATCGATTTTCTCAAAACTCTAAGTTTTCAAATGATATTTCAAGTATTTCCCAAGTTTCAAATTTGATTTTCCAAGTTATATATTCAATTTCAAAGTTTGAATTCAAAGAAATCAAGTTTTCCAAAGTTATTTCACATTTCTCAGAATCGATTTTCACAAAAATCTCTTGAATACTTCAGAAATCGATTTTCACTTTCTCAAATACAGTATCTCAATGATGATTCATGATTTTCAAAGAGTTTATTTTCCAATCTTTAAAGCAAACATTATGTTTTCAAATATGCATTTTCAGAAATTCATAGCACATGCCTGATTCTTTGTGCATTTAGAAATTAGAATATGATTTAGACAAGTTGAATAGAGCAGAGCAGTAGATTGATCCTTGGTTCGATTACCCCTATTAAAGGTGGCAGGAATGGTCGAACCTCGTACCGACAGGCGAGTCCCATTCTTCGGAATAATCCCGCATTTTAAAAACGGAGGCGAGTTATTTTCAAAATCTTTTTCAAAGGTCAGTTTGACTCGCAAAAAGTTAAAAATTTTGCGATGATAACAGGTTTGGCGACCGTGATGGGACCTGTCTTCGTCTGATCAATCTAATGCTTTGCTTAGTTAAATTTGTCAAAATCGTGTTCCATGGAATGTCAGCATTTATTTCATGATATCATGTGAACCTAGGAGCCTAGGCTTGAACCCAGCTGACATGGACTGCATGTAGACTAGGTATGGTTTGGTAGGACCATATTGAGGAGGAAATTTTCATGCTCACATAGACTTAGGTCTAATACAACCCTCCTCAATCTAGGTTTGATTGAAAACAATGTTTGCTTCTTCAAATTTTTCAAAATTCTATCTCTTTAGGTTTTAGAGCCTTCTAATTTGATTGCATGTGCTCATATTTTTCAAAAACCACCCTACCTATATTGTCCTGGTCTTCACGTTGCTGGGCTCTCTTCCAGAACCATAGTTCGGGACAGAGCCTCACAACTAGGCCACCTATTTGGGTGAAAACCCCCCTGCCACGTACCAAGGGCCATAGTCCAACGTATATCGGCAGGTGCTCAAGGATGTTGGAAAACTTGAACCTAGAACCGGAGGAATTGATTTTATGCCACGTACATCGAGCCTTAGCTTGAGTATATAGGCATAACTGGATTGGATACAGATGATCTGAGCCTTAGAGTTAGGATTAAGGTCCTACAGCCATTTCAAAATTTGTGCATCTAGAGTCAGCTTTTAGGGAATGTTGTATGTGCATACTTGTTTGTGCAGAATGTGATTGAATATGTTATAATCATTTCCTTTTATTTTCCATATTTTCCCAATTTTCTAAAAATACTGGATGATTTTTCAAAATTCCCCAATCCATGTACATGTCCATGTTTTAAATCCTGGACGATTTTCAAAACACTTCATTTTATGAAGTACTTCCTTATATTTCATTAAACCCTGGACGATTTTCATAAAATTCCTCCATTTTCCTCAAAACTCCAGGTGATTTCTCATCTTTCCTGTCTTCTGGATCTCGAATTTCCTACTTTATTTTTATCCTGCCTGCATTTTCCTCAAATTTCCTGTATTTTTCCAAGTCTTATTCCAATTTTCCATGTTTTCCAGTCTGATGGCATTCAGTCAGCTTGATTCAGTCTTCCCTGAGGGTCACATCTCCTACGAGGTGCGGCAAAGTCTTCCTGAACATCGAGTCCTCAGCACCGGATCCTTCTTTCCCCGGTGGTACTATTCATGGATCAAGAACTTCTATCGTATGTTTCCGGACCACTTGGACGATTGTGGGCTAGAACTGGCGTCCGCGGTGGGAAAGCAGACAGTCAACGGCAATTTGATCCATGCACTAGCAGAGCGGTGGAATCCGAGCACTTCTACCTTCTGGTTCCCGTGGGGCGAGATGACGGTGCTGATAGATGAATTTTCAGAGATTATGGGATTACCCGAGCCAGCCGGTCAGCCTGGAGATCCATTGGAGAAACAGTTTCTGATTAATGTCAAGGGTCTGGACCCTAAAGATGCTTTAGCTCGCATGACAGGGCGCAAGTCTTGGCCATTGATCGAGAAAGATGGAAACGAATATGTGGACCTGCTCGAAATCTACAGACAGTATGGGATATTCGTAGAAGTCAGCTCATTGTCCAGGACAGCTCGAGAGAGAATTCAGCATGCGATGGTTCTGTGCATGGTGGGATTGGCTTTCTTTCTCGATGGACGAAATTATATGGATATCAGAATAGTTCAGCTTCTAAGGAGGTGGGGAATTCGACAGACCAGCCGCCTCTCCATAGCCATGGCCGCACTCGCCTTTCTATACCGAGGGTTGACCCGCTTCACACTTGGAGAATCGATTCTAGTCGAAGGGTGCACCTATGCATTGCAATCTTGGTTCCTTCGGCATGTGCCAGCCTGAGCCAGCTCATTCAGATATAACGGTGAAAAGCTTCTGCCAGTTGCGCTCTACCGGTTCTTGATCGATAACCTTCAGGAGGAAGAGGTCGTATGGGACTACTTTGATTGTCAGGAATCACCTCCTAGATACACTTATGCATACGGCAAGCGGTTCAGGCTACTTGGTTCATTCTTCTGCGCATACTATCATCCAGAGCGGTGTGTCAGGCAGTTCTCTCAGAGACAAAAACGTGTAGAGATTCATCCACTATCAGAGGTCTTGCCAGAGTTCGATCTCAGATCAGTGGTCTGGAGCATACCATTCTGCCAGACATGGCTGGGATTCCTTTGTTACTTTTACTATTTTTCCTGGTCCTCGAGTGTCCTCTGATTATCCTGAGTGGTGGAAAATTGTTTGTCCCCCTCCCCTCTGTCAAGTGTATTATTGATAAAATCATGTTTTTCTCTTCAATAAAATTCCTTTATTTTACATTTCACTTTGGTTTGACGACCTCGCCTAGGTAACAAGGCATATTTCCCGTTGTTTTTTTTGCAAAGAATAGCAACGCAATTGTCGTAATCCCAGCGACGACTCAATCCCTAGTAATGGGATACTCTTTCAATTGTCTACCAAAATTCTCAATAAATATTTTCCTCCAAACCAAATTTCCTTCAAAAGCCTAACCATCAATTCTGCCCTGCAGAGAGCGTTAGCAATCTCCAGAGAGTTGTCGTGACATTCAATGGTTCATACAAGGTCCAGAAAGAAAACCCTATCAGCTGAAGGCATGGCATACTCAGTCGCTTCAGAGGAGGAAATGGACTCACCCCGTGGTCAAGGTCAGCAAGCAGAAGATGACGTAGATCCCCAGATGTACGTCATGTTCAAAAAGATGATGAGTAAGATGCTGGCAGAGCAAGCTGAAGCCAATGCTGAACAGACCCAGAACAAACAGAAGGATAGGGGCCACACGGCCAGGAATGTGAAAATCAGTAAAAAGCAGAATCGTCATGAGGAAATGTCTGATAAGTCAGAATCAGCAGATGATACTGACAAAGAATATGAAAACAAGCAAGAATTCAAAAGGTCGACTCAGGGGCAGGGGTCGGCCTACAAATCCAAGAATCAGTCTGTTGATGACCCTACGCAGTCACAACTCAAAGATGTGGTGAAAATAGTTAAGGATCTTCAAACTCGTGACAAGGGCAAAAGGGTCTTTACAAGTGAAGACTTTTATGATGGACTGGATGGGGATGATGATCTTGATAATCTCCCCAAGAAATTTATCAAGTTTGATGGTTCGGGCGATCCAAAAGCGCATCTTGCCCTATTCTTCGCAGAGTGTTCCAGGTTCAAGAGGAATAATCGTGCCTTATTTCTCTACTTCCCTCGCAGCTTGGAGGGTATTGCGGCAAAGTGGTATTCAGAGCATATCAACCCGATAGAGCTGAAAGAGTTCGATAAAGTGGTCAATTTATTTATTGAGCGCTTTCTATTCAATGCTGAAGCACTCCCGACTCTCAGTCATCTTTGCAGCCTCAAGCAGAAAGAAAACGAGAAGGCCCGAGATTTTATCCACCGATGGAGGTCAGCTTGCAATAAGATGAGAGACCCGATATCAGAAGGGCATGCATTGTCACTAATCTTGAATAATTTTTCACAACCCTTGAAAGGTCTCATTTCCACGGCACCGTCAAAAACCTTCATCGAACTGACAGAACGAGCCGAGTGGCTCGAGCTAAGCATGGAAAATGGAGTTTATGAAGGCTTCATCTTTACACAAGGTAACAATCAGAGTGAGCAGAAGAAGAAGGCTCACTTCACTCTTTCTGCCAATGATAGCAAAAGCAACAAGAAAAATCATGATCACTATTCAGAGGGATCCAAGGGCCAAAAAGGAAAGTTCTCCAACAATGATAGGCCTCTTCAATCTAGTCCTCAGCATAAAGAGAAAGATCAAGAAAAGCCAAAGCGCAAGGATTGGAGTACGGATCGAAAGTTCACCCCTCTGGACCAAACACTAGAGAGTGTTCTGGAATACATGCTTGCAAAAGATATGATCCGTTTACCTAAAGTAGCTGATCCCGCAACAATCATGGGTAGATTCAAAGAAAGATTTTGCAAATTTCATCGGGCAGTAGGGCATGACACTGAGAATTGTTTCGTCCTGAAAAATATCATTCAAGATTGCATCGACAAGAATATCCTTATTGAAGATGAGGAAAATACCAGTCGACCATCCTGAGCAAGTTTTCTAAAAATTGACAATGTCGAGACTATGTCACTTTCATCATTTTGTCATTTTGAAGCGACAATGTAGTCTCAGTTCTTCTATCAATTTGTTATTTCCTTCTTCAATGCATTAATAAATTTGTCAATCTTCCTTATGGCCTGGCGTCATCTTTTATATTCCTCATTTGCAAATGTTTAAATGTCTTCTTATAAGGGGTAACCTTTTTCAAAGTGCCTCTCTGATCAACCAAGAAGCTCATTGTCAGTTTTACCTCGTTATCCTCAGAGAATTCTCATCAAATATCAATTACTTATCCTTTCTTATTCCCCCATTACACTGAGGCATTACTTTGGAAATTGTCTTCAAAACATCCTGTATGCAGGAAGGATCAAACAAATCTCTCATTTTGCACGCATGTGCACCCATTTATATCATTTTACATACATTTGCATTCATTTGCATTTGCAGGCATTTATTCGCATTCATCTGCATTTGCATCAAGCTTCCTCGCTCAGGAGAAGGGGTTAATCCTGAAAACAGACTTTGAAAAGCTAACTATGATGGTCCATTCAAATCATGAACCAAGAATTTTTATTTTCCAAATTCAAAACCCATAAGTTGAACCCTTCCTTCTTAAATTATGATCCTTAGGTTAAATCTCTATGGAATTGATAGTTCGTAGGTCAAACCCCTGCAGAGTCAATGTGATTTGTAGGTTGAACGCCTGTCAAACCAATACGGCTCATAGGTTGAACCCCTTTCGAACCAATCTCGTTCTCAAAAATTTCGATCTGTAGGTTGAAGTCCTCCTGATCCAATATTCTTTACAGTCCTTAGGTCGAACTCCTTTTGGATTGGTATTTTTTAGATATATGATTTATAGGTTGAAGTCCTCCTGATCCACGTTCTTAGGCTGAATCCCTATTGAACCCATGCCGTTCCCAGTGAACCAATGCCGTTCTTAATTGAACCAATGTCGTTCTTAGGCTGAATCCCTATTGAACTCATGTCGTTCCCAGTGAACCAATGTCGTTCTCAATTGAACCAATGTCATTCTTAGGCTGAATCCCTATTGAACCCATGTTGTTCCCAGTGAACCAATGCCGTTCTCAATTGAACCAATGTCGTTCTTAGGCTGAATCCCTATCGAACCCATGTTGTTCCCAATGAATCAATGTCGTTCTCAATTGAACCAATGTCGTTCTTAGGCTGAATCCCTATTGAACCCATGTCGTTCCCAGTGAACCAATGCCGTTCTCAATTGAACCAATGTCGTTCTTAGGCTGAATCCCTGTTGAACCCATGTTGTTCCCAGTGAACCAATGCCGTTCTCAATTGAACCAATGTCGTTCTTAGGCTGAATCCCTATTGAACCCATGTCGTTCCCAGTGAAACAATGTCGTTCTCAATTGAACCAATGTCGTTCTTAGGATGAATCCCTATTGAACCCATGTCGTTCCCAGTGAACCAATGTCGTTCTTAGGCTGAATCCCTATTGAACCCATGTCGTTCCCAGTGAACCAATGTCGTTCTCAAATGAACCAATGTCGTTCTTAGGCTGAATCCCTATTGAACCCATGTCGTTCCCAGTGAACCAATGTCGTTCTCAATTGAACCAATGTCGTTCTTAGGCTGAATCTCTATTGAACCCATGTCGTTCCCAGTGAACCAATGTCGTTCTCAATTGAACCAATGTCGTTCTTAGGCTGAATCCCTATTGAACCTATGTCGTTCCCAGTGAACCAATGTCGTTCTCAATTGAACCAATGTCGTTCTTAGGCTGAATCCCTATTGAACCTATGTCGTTCCCAGTGAACCAATGTCGTTCTCAATTGAACCAATGTCGTTCTTAGGTTGAATCCCTATTGAACCCATGTCGTTCCCAGTGAACCAATGTCGTTCTCAATTGAACCAATGTCGTTCTTAGGCTGAATTCCTACAGAACCCATGTCGTTCCCAGTGAACCAATGTCGTTCTCAATTGAACCAATGTCGTTCTTAGGCTGAATCCCTATTGAACCCATGTCGTTCCCAGTGAACCAATGTCGTTCCCAGTGAACCAATGTCGTTCTTAGGCTGAATTCCTACAGAACCCATGTCGTTCCCAGTGAACCAATGTCGTTCTTAGGCTGAATCCCTACAGAACCCATGTCGTTCCCAGTGAACCAATGTCGTTCTCAATTGAACCAATGTCGTTCTTAGGCTGAATACCTATCGAACTCATGTTGTTCTCAGTGAACCAATGTCATTCTCAATTGAACCAATGTCATTCTTAGGATGAATCCATACAGAACCCATGTCGCTCTCAGTAGACCAAATCACAATTTTGATCTCCAGGTTATCCAATATCCTATTTCCAATTTCTGAGTCTCTCCTTTGGGGAAAGGAGAGGAGAATCTAGCCACGGATGTGTCATTTAGATCTCAAGTGATTTCTTTCACCAAGGATTTCAGGAATATTTTGCCAATTTATCATAAAAAATAGTTGTTGATCTCAAAATCTTTACTGCATAAAATTGTACCTCAGAATACCTTTAGTATTACTTCCGAAAGGACAAAGCTTTTGTGAAAAATGATTCAAAATTCAAAATCTTTCTATTGGCCAACCAAAAGGATGAAGAATAAATCTGCGATATGGCCAGCAAAGAAAATTCAATGTTGTTGCAAAGCCATGAGTGATTGATATTGATCGCAGTCAATGGCACACTTTTTAAGATCATTCTTGGAAAATAAAAGCAATCGAAATATCCTGAGTGATACAGAAAAATCCACTCAATCTCCATGTCTCCTCAATCACCTAAGCTGCAATTAAATATCTGCAAAAGGGATCTCTCAACTGTCGTCAAGATGAAGGCGAATTAGATGAGTCGACCCCCGGGGCCAAAGAAGATTTGGATCATCTCCAAGATGACGGAGTTTGTGACAGATCCTTCCAAGGAAAGTCCAGATCACCGTCGAGATAAAGGCGAGTGTGATGGACCCCCCGACAATCCCTAAAAGGTATTTAATTTCTGCTATCATCAAGAGATTTCTAACCAATGAGCCAATAATCATCATGATAATTCCTGAGAGAAAAGAAGGATCGGAACATCTCTGAGATGAAGGAGTTTGTGACGTACCCTTCCAAAAAAATAAAGAGAGAAAAAGTCAGGACATCTCCAAAATGAAGGATGATGTAATTCCTGAAAAATCCAAGAGAGCTCCAATTCTATTAAAAAGAGAGTGCAGAAATATCATCATTAGAAAAGAATCTCATGATATCAGACTGCTGAATCTATCAAGAATCTTCTTTAATTTTGTGAAATTCTTTTATCAATATCCTTTCACTAATAGCTCTCGCAATATCAAGAATACATTCTTTTCCGTCCATATCAAGGAAATTGATAGCCTTCTTGAAGGAAAGTCAATTGCAAGTAATTTGAATTCGAATCTTGATTCTACGAAGTTAAGTCCAATTGGAGGTAATACTTCAGGTAGAAAAGAGGGAATATTTTTCATATATATATATGTGTTTATCATTCTTGAATTAACTACAATTTTTTATCTTATTGGCAATCTTTTCAAGTTATCCTGACATGAAGTGAGAACTTGATGTTTATTTTGATGTATCCAGGCATTGTTGTTATCCCTTTTAGGATCGGATGATGGGAGTTGTCCAAGATCCTTCCCTTCTTGTTTTAATCTGAGTGCCTGGGCTCTCAGATTCGCACACTTTTTTGTGCTCCCCACTGTCCCACCATAGACAGTTCCCGTTCAGGTTAAGGGTTAAACCTGAATTTTCTGCAAAAAGGTCATATGTCTTAAAAGCCATTCAGTCTCAGTGATGAGATGCCCAAGATCAATCCCTTTTCAAGCTTTAGGGAACCCCCTTTCTTCCTTTTGCAAACCCCTCTCGGATTTATTGTGCAAAATTCGAAGGTCCCATCATGGTTTCTTCATTCGAGGACTCCGTATATCGTCCCCTTTCAGGTTAAGGGTTAGGTCTGAGCCTCGTTTTTCCACGAGGTATCGTCCCCTTTCAGGTTAAGGGTTAAGCCTGAGCCTCATTTTTCCACGAGGCATCGTCCCCTTTCAGGTTAAGGGTTAAGCCTGAGCCTCATTTTTCCATGAGGTATCGTCCCCTTTCAGGTTAAGGGTTAAGCCTGAGCCTCATTTTTCCACGAGGTATCGTCCCCTTTCAGGTTAAGGGTTAAGCCTGAGCCTCATTTTTCCACGAGGTATCGTCCCCTTTCAGGTTAAGGGTTAAGCCTGAGCCTCGTTTTTCCACGAGGTATCGTCCCCTTTCAGGTCAAGGGGTTAAACCTGAGCCTCATTCTGATGAGGTATTTCATTTGTCGTCCCATCCAGGTTAAGGGCTAAGCCTGAGCCTCATTTCGATGAGGTGAATCTTCTTCTTTATTCTTTATGCTATATCTACCACCATCATTTGAACTAATTCTTTCATACCCAGTCAAATTCATCTAACTGGGGCATGTTTATAGTCTGAATTTGGTGTGTTTTTCTTTACCACTAAGCTCGGCTTACAACCGGCTTAGTAGCAAAGAGGGGCATCTGTAAACACCCCAAATTTTCACCCTCATTCAGTATTCATCCATTTCATATGTAATTGCATATCACTGCATACATTTTTGCATATCATTTCATCGCATTGCATAGCATTGCATTTCATTACATGTCATTATATCTCATTTTCGAGATCCAGCACTCCTGTTTTCAATACATTCAATCCAGATTTGAGTTTTAAAACTTTTCTTTCAAAAACAATTTTAAAACCTGGGTTTTTATTCAATATTCTGTCATTTTCCAAACCCCCGGAACCTTATATTTTGAAGTATTTTCTCAGAAAACAATCTGGATTCATTTTAAACTCAATTTTAATTGATTTCAATTCTCAGATGAGACCCATTTAGGTGGTGTCGCTTCTGGATTCCTTCATTTATCAAAAATCTCAAAAAATTTAGAGTCCTAATTGGATCAGGACTCTTTTTCCAGAGTCCTAGTCGGATCAAAACTCTACTTTTCACTACCTTTTTACCTGTTTTCGGAGAAAACCTTTCAAAATCTTCTGTTTTGGCCAAAATCTTAGAGTCCTAGTTGGATCAGGACTCTTCTTCAAGAGTCCAGTCGGATCAGGAATCTTCTTCAGAGTTTTAATCGGACTAGGACTCTAATCTTTTACAGCTATTTTATTCATTTTCAATCAAACCTTTCAAAATCTTTCAAAATCTTTCAAAATGAGTCAGAAACTCAGAATTTCAGTCAAAACAGGACTCTGTTCAGAGAGTCCTATTTGGATCAGGACTCTGATCCTGATTTCAATTTAGAGAAAATCTTTCAAAATCTTTCCATTTATCAAATTTGTTACACTTTTATCAAAGAATTTCAAAATTCTGAGGTTTTATCTCAGAGTCCTGATCAAATCAGGACTCTACCCTTGAGTTTTGATCGAAGTAGGACTCTATCCAAAATTGATTTCATCACTTCATTTTCACTAGTTTTCAAAAAAACTTTGCTTAAATTTCATCATTTGCTTATCAGAAAACCAAAATTTTTAGAGTTCTGATCGAATCAGGACTCTTTCTTAGAGTCCTAATCAAATCAGGACTCTGAACCAAAACTTTGATTTCATCTTGTTTTTAACTGTTTTTCAAAATTCTCTCATTTGTTTTCTCAGAAAATCCAAAAATCTGAGAGTCCTAGTTCAATTAGGACTCTGTTCTCAGAGTCTCAGTTGAATCAGAACTCTGTTCTATTTCAATACTTGTCATTGTTTACATTGTTCTTTCGTCTGTTTTTCAGAAAATACCAAAAAAATCTAGAGTTTCAGTCCAATCAGAACTCTCTCCCAAAGTCCTAGTCCAGTCAGGAGTCTGTTTTGAAGACTGTTTTTATTTCATTTTTATTGTTTTCAAAATTTAGGTCATTTTACAGAGTCCAGTTAATTCAGGACTCTATTTTAAAGGTCGGTCGAGTTAGGAGTCTACCCCTGACTGTGTTTTTTTGACTTATTTCGTCAGTTTTTGATAAAATCTTTCGAAAACTCTTCCATTTGAATTCTAAAATCTCAGAATCCTAAGAGTTTAGGACTCTAACTCGGAGTTCCAGTTCGCTTGATACCCTATTTTCAAAGATCTTGAATTTCAAATACTGATTTTAACCCCTTTTCAAAACCATTTTCAGTGTTTATTTCAAAATTCTTCAAAACTCGATGTGGGCTCACTCAGTTGGCACCATATCCAGAGGAGTTATGACTTGGTTAGAACCCTATGCCATTTCAAAAATTCTAATTTTAAGATTGCTTTTGAAAATCCTTTTGAAAACTCCTTCAATTTCAAGTTTTAAAATCATTTTTTTTTTAAAACTCAAGTAGGGCCCACTCGGGGTGGCGCCATATTCGAGTAAGTCAGGTCTAGACTAGAGTTAGTCAGTGTCTTGGTTAGTGTTAGGGGTTTAGAAGAGTTAATATCATTTTGAAAACCCATTTTGAAGTTTAGTTTTTAAAACTAGTGTTTTTAAAGGTTTTTAATGGTTTTTAAAAAACCAAATGTGGAAGATGCCAAGTGGCATCACATTTGGGGGTTTTCTAGGTTTAGTTAGGGGCTAATTAGGGATTAATTAGAGTCCCATCTAGGCTATAATTCTCCAAAAAAATCGTTGCCCCCTTTATTGGATTTATTAAAAAGAGTTCTAAAAAAATAAAACTCCTTAATTAACCCTAATTAAGGAGGTTTTGAAAACCTATAAATAGGGGACTTCAAGAGGTCAAAAAAGGCTCTTTTTCTCTCAAATTTTCGTGGTCTCTCTCTCCTATCCAGCACCTCCACCTTCCTCCATTGCATCTGCAGCCCCAAGGTGAGTTTATTTAATATTATTTTATTATTATTTTATTAGTTTTTATGATTTTTCAATAGATTTCACCATGGAAACTCTTGTGTTCATGGATTTAACCATGGATTTCATCCAAGAACCCCAAAATCGACCCAAGAAGACGATCTAACACAGTTTGAGGGTGATTTCAAGGATTCTAATCCATTAGAATCGATGAGAGGTACATTTTTCATGTTCTTAACCGACGAAACGTGAGATTTACCCGTTAAATGGGTTAAATCCATGATTTCAAAGGTGAAAACAAATTCCAACCATGGATTCCCTGTATTTTATTTATTTCTTTGCTTATTCATGTTTATTACATGTTTTCCAGCATAGAAATCAATTTTATTTTACTTTTTTATGGTTTATTTTATTGTTTTTCATTAGTTAATGCATATTTTCTCAAGTTTCTTAGATTTCTGTGTGTTTTTAGTTTAGAACAGAAACGATCATGCTGTTTCGGATTGAAATATGTGTTTTTAATTTTTTATTTTTTTATATGTGATGAATGCATATGTGATTGATCTACTGTAAAAAAATCAGAGATTTTGGACTTCGGGAACCCTGTCAGAAAAATCAGACATCAAGTCGGGTTTTTAAAACTTTAAAATCGTTGTTAAAATCAGGAAGGTAACTTGTTGTGATGATATTTTTCTCATCCTATATACGATTTTAGATCTGTAAAGTGCCATGGATTCACATTACTTAGATATGTCTACTGTGAAATTTTCAGAATTTTTTATTACAGTTTATTATTTTTCCTCTGTCAGAGACTCTGATTTTCAATTTAAAACGCGTTAGGGTTTACCAAAACCCTAATCAGACTTGTGTTGTTTATAAATCCCAAACCACAGATCCGATTCATAATCTTTAAAAAGTGAGTATTATTATTTTTTGATCAACTGTTTACTGCTAAAATATCAGATATTTTAGATCAGTATTTCTATTTATCCCAAAATTATCAATTGAAAGTATCTGTTTTAACCCCTGTTAGATTTGTTAGATTTTAGTTCAGATTGCCGGAAGGGTTTCTCCCTAACCGGTGATGCTTTTTCCGATCTGTAAATTGGGAAATATTTTTTTTCTTTCTAGTTTGTCTCTGTAAAATTTCATATATTTTCATGAAAGATTGACCCCTGATTCGGGTCTAACTCTGAGACTGGTTGGTGAACTAGGTCAAAAATAACATATTTTTAGGGTTTGATGCAATTTTTGGGTTAATTTAATGTCAAAAAAATATTTTTATAATTCTAATTCAAATTTAGGGTTATAACAAGTGTAGGTACCAAATTTGATGAATTTTGGAATCTGATTGATGGCTGAATTAAGCAAATTGCAAAACCGGGTTCCTGAAAGATCAAAAAACACTGCCAAAATCACAGTTTTTGTGATATTCTTGGATTTTCGTGCATAAGCATATATTTTTAGGGTTTAATCACATTCATAATCATATTAGGATACTTTAGGTCAAATTTGATGTTAATTTGATTTCATTTAGTCCTTAAAACCCAAGTTTTTACCAAAATCTATTTCAGAAAACCTTGATTTCAAGGCCATAGTCTTGCTATCGGGGGGCAATTTGGTCATTTGACCTCAATTTCGAAATTCCTAACCCTAATTTTCATATTTTTAATCATGTCATAGCATATTTAGTTTGATTTATTTTCATTTGAATTTCAAAACTTGCATTTTATCAAAATAACTTTATGAAAACCCTAATTTCAAGGCCATAGTCTTGTTATTAGGGGTATTTTAGTCATTTTGACCTCAATTTCGAAATTGCAAATTCCATTTTCATATTTATTCCATTTTATTTCATATTTTATCAATTTTGATTTAAGGGAATCATGGAAAAAGGCTTATGTCTAGCAAAATCCAGTAATTTCTAGATATTACTAGATAAACCTAGAAAAGCCAACATATTTTCATTAATCAAGTTTTCTAGTTTTGCAGGTACCTTGAAGATTTTATTTTTCTTGTATTTAAATTTCAATAGTGATGTAATTTGTAATTAAACTTTGGAATAAGAATTTAAATTTCAGCTTAGACTAGGATTGCATTGCATATAGTTTAATTCTGCAAATATTAAATGTCTGATGAATGAATCATTCATGCATATTTTTATAAATTCACCATGGTCTACACGAATGTCCCGTGCACTAGCTTTTATGAAGTTTATAAACTTGGTGGAATTCATATTTATGGCCATAGTCAGAATATGAATGATACCCAGATTTATGATCTTCACATTAGCCACATTCAGCCTACACTCTTAGGCTAACTTCAAAATGCACTGCATTTCTCAAAAATACAAAAAGTATTTCTCAATTCCTCAAATCCATATTCATTCATTTCATGCATTTGCCAATGCCAATTCAAATTTCAATTCAAAGAAGTTTATTTTTCTCAAAAATTTTCTAAGTCTTATTCTAAAATCGATTTTCTCAAAACTCTAAGTTTTCAAATGATATTTCAAGTATTTCCCAAGTTTCAAATTTGATTTTCCAAGTTATATATTCAATTTCAAAGTTTGAATTCAAAGAAATCAAGTTTTCCAAAGTTATTTCACATTTCTCAGAATCGATTTTCACAAAAATCTCTTGAATACTTCAGAAATCGATTTTCACTTTCTCAAATACAGTATCTCAATGATGATTCATGATTTTCAAAGAGTTTATTTTTTAATCTTTAAAGCAAACATCATGTTTTCAAATATGCATTTTCAGAAATTCATAGCACATGCCTGATTCTTTGTGCATTTAGAAATTAGAATATGATTTAGACAAGTTGAATAGAGCAGAGCAGTAGATTGATCCTTGGTTCGATTACCCCTGTTAAAGGTGGCAGGAATGGTCGAACCTCGTACCGACAGGCGAGTCCCATTCTTCGGAATAATCCCGCATTTTAAAAACGGAGGCGAGTTATTTTCAAAATCTTTTTCAAAGGTCAGTTTGACTCGCAAAAAGTTAAAAATTTTGCGATGATAACAGTGGGATTCGTATTTATGGTCATAGTCAGAATACGAAGAAAACCAAGATTTATGATCTTCATATTTGCCACATTCAGCATACACACTTAGGCTAACTTAAAAAATGCACTGCATTTTTCAAAACTTCAAAAGGATTTCTCAATTCCTCAATGAAATTCCCTTTTCAAATTCATATTCATTCATTCATATTATTCAAATTGCATTGTTTTCAAATTCATTTTCTAATTTCAATTTCAAAAAAAATCAGTTTTCTCAAGAATTTCCAAGTCTTTCTCAGGATCTGATTTTCTCAAAATCCTAAGTTTTCAAATGACATTTCAAAGCATTTCCCAAGTTCAAATCAAGATTTTCCTATGTTTTCAAATTCTCAAATTTCAAAATCCCAAGTTTTCAGAAATCGATTTTCTCATATTTTCCAGTTTTCCTGAGAATTCATTTTCCATTTCAAAAATCATTTTCCAATGAATTTCTTAGATTTTCTCAGAATTCTCAAATCCATTTTCTCAGAAAAGCAATTCCAAATTTCAAAATCGATTTTCTAAAGTTCAAATTTTCCTGAGAAATCACTTTCCAATGCAAATTTCTGATTTCCAATAAAATTCAATGATTTTCCCAGGAATTCCATTTTCAAGCATTTTCCAGTGTTTTTTTTTAATGCATTTCAATTTTCCAAAGCAAACATCATATTTTCTCAAACTTGCATTTTTCAAAATTCCATAGCACAAGCCTGATTCTTTGTGCATTCTAGGAAAAATAGAGCATAATTTAGATATTTGAGTCAAGTTAAAGCACGTAATTGATCCTTGGTTCAATTACCCCTGGTAAAGGCGTCAGGAACGGTTGAATCTCGTACCGACAGGCGGATCCCATTCCACGGAATTTTCCCGCAAATTTTCAAAACGGAGGCGAGTAATTTTCAAAACCATTTTCAAAACATTGGTCGAGTTTGACTCGCAAAATTCGTTTCTCTCTCGCAAGGGAGGGGAAAAATTTTGCGATGATAACAGACTCCTCAATACTATCATTTTCAAACCTTCAAGATCTTCAATTCTATCAACCTCTGGTTATAATATCTTCAAAATCTCATCATTTTCTCAACCCTCGGGTTATAATCTCCCAAATTCAATCACTTTTAAACCATCAGATTAAATCCTTCATTTTAAAATTCAGTTTTTATAACTGGTCGGGATCTGCAAATCTAGTTTTTATAACTGGTCGGGATTTTTAAAATCCAGTTTTATAACTGGTCGGGATTTTCAAATCCAGTTTTTATAACTGGTCGGGATTTTCAAATCCAGTTTCTATAACTGGTCGGGATTTTCAAATCCAGTTTTTATAACTGGTCGGGATTTTCAAATCCAGTTTCTATGACTGGTCGAGATTTTCAAATCCAGTTTTCATAACTGGTCGGGATTTTCAAATCCAGTTTCTATAACTGGTCGGATTTTTAAATCCAGTTTTTATAACTGGTCGGGATTTTCAAATCCAATTTTTATAACTGGTCGGGATTTTCAAATCCAGTTTCTATGACTGGTCGGGATTTTCAAATCCAGTTTTCATAACTGGTCAGGATTTTCAAATCCAGTTTTCATAACTGGTCAGGATTTTCAAATCCAGTTTCTATAACTGGTCGGGATTTTCAAATCCAGTTTTTATAACTGGTCGGGATTTTCAAATCCAGTTTTCATAACTGGTTGGGATTTTCAAATACAGTTTTCATAACTGGTCGAGATTTTCAAATCCAGTTTCTCATAACTGGTCGGGATTTTCAAATCCAATTTTTATAACTGGTCGGGATTTTCAAATCTAGTTTCTATAACTGGTCAGGATTTTCAAATCCAGTTTTTATAACTGGTCGGGATTTTCAAATCCAGTTTTTATAACTGGTCGGGATTTTCAAATCCAGTTTTTATAATTGGTCGGGATTTTCAAATCCAGTTTCTATAACTAGTCGGGATTTTCAAATCCAATTTTTATAACTGGCCGGGATTTTCAAATCCAGTTTTCATAACTGGTCGGGATTTTCAAATCCAGTTTTCATAATTGGTTGGGATTTTCAAATCCAGTTTCTATAACTGGTCGGGATTTTCAAATCTAGTTTTTATAACTGGTCGGGATTTTCAAATCCAATTTTTATGACTGGTCGGGATTTTCAAATCCAGTTTTTATAACTGGTCGGGATTTTCAAACCAAGTCTCTATAACTGGTCGGAATTTTCAAATCCAGTTTTCTATAACTGGTCGGGATTTTCAAAATCCAGTTTTTATAACTGGTCAGGATTTTCAAAATCCAGTTTCTCATAACTGGTCGAGATTTTCAAAACCTACTGTATTTCATCAGTCCAGTTTTCTAAAGTCTGATTCTTACACCAGTTCTTTAAATTACAGCTAAAGATCTCATTAAAATCTATATTGAGTGATTATCTCACAAAGAATTCGTGAAAACTTTGCCAATTTGCTAAAAGCATTTGTTGATTCTAAATATTCTTACTGCATAAAAAGAATTTTCTCAGATTACCTCCAGTATTTCCTTCCAAAAGGTGAAACTTTTCGCGAAAAAGGGATAAAATTCAAATCTTTTCCTGTTGATCAACCAAAAGGATGTAAGAAATGTCCTCAATATGATCAATTAAAGAAATCTTTGATGATGTTGAAAAGCCAGAAGCAAATTAATATTGATCTTGGCTATGACGCATGTTTAAAAAATGACTTTCTGGCAATCAGGCAGTGGAAATATCTTGAGCTATAAAAAGAATTCACTCAACCTATGTCTCACATACATTTAAAAGTTGCAATCAAATATCTGCAAAAGGGATCTCTCAATTGTCGTCAAGATGAAGGCGAATTGAGCAAGTTAGACCCCCGGGGCCAAAGAAGATTTGGATCATCTCCGAGATGAAGGAGTTTGTGAAGGATCCTTCCAGGGAAAGTTCAGATCACTGTCAAGATGAGGGCGAGTGTGATGAGCCTACCAACAAACCATAAAAGATATTTGATTTCTGCTATCATCTAAAGACTTTTTGAGCCAATATCATATATAATCCCTAAGAAAAAGAAGGATCGAAGCATCTCCAAGATGAAGGAGTTTGTAACGTACCCTTCCCTGAAAAAGAGAGAAAAGTCAGGACCCATCCAAATGAAGGATGATGTAAAAGCCCGAGAAAGTGCAATGACTAAAAAAGAGTGCAAAAAGATCATCATGGGAAAACATCCAGATATCAAACTGCCAAAGTTTTCAGAAGTCATCCTTTCTCATGCAAAATTCTTTTATCAATATCTTTTCATTACTTGCTTTTATGAAATTAAGAATATTTCTTCTCTTCTCATATCAGGGAAATGGATAGCTTCCTTGAAAAAAATCATCAGCGCTAAAATTTTGAATTTGACTCTTAGAACCGAGGAGTTAATCTCGATGGAGGAAATACTCTAGGCAAAAGAGGGAATATCTTCGCACATATGTGCACATTTCCAAGCATTTGAATCAGCTATAATTTTATCTTATTGGCAAAATTTTCTACATACTCCAAGAATGAAATAAACATTCAATATCCATTTTTTGATGCAACCTAGCGTTGTTTATATCTTCCAGAAGAGTTCCCTCATTCGGTTGAAGTATCTCTTCCTGTCCCATCGCGGTTTCTTCAGTCAAGGATTCTGTATGGTGTTCCCACTCAGGTTAAGGGTCAAAACCTGAATTTTCTGCGAAAGGTTATTTGATTTCAAAAAGCTATTTCAGTCTCGGCAAATGAGACGCCCAAAATCATTCCTTTTTTTGAGCTTTAGGAAACCCTATCTTCTTCCTTTCGCAAACCCCTTTCAGGATTTGTTCGTCCAAATTCCGAAGGTCCCATTATGGTTTCTCCATTTGATAAACTCGTATGGTAGATTTCCTATTCAAGTTAAAAGTTAACCCGGAACCTCGCTTCGCGAGGTATCTTCCTTGCAGGTTTGGGTTAAACCTGAGTCTTGTTCCTACAAAATTCCTCGTTTTAACGAGATGATTTCTCCCAGTCCCATCATGGTTCTTCCCAATGAGGAATCCATGCTTTGTATATCCATCCAAAGAAAGGATTTCACTTGAGCTTCATCTCACGAGGCATTTTCCAAAAATGTCCCATCAAGGTCCTCATGCATTCCTTTCCTCATTTCAAAATTCATCTTGATATATTTTTGTCCCATCCAGGTTAAGGGCTAAACCTGAATCATTCCAAAAAGAGTATCTTGTCTCACCCACGAGACCTGATCAAAATTCTCATTCCCCACCATTTCGGAATTTTCATCCAAAGTCCCATCACGATTTCCTCATTTCTATCATCTAACCATATCATTTTCAAGGATTTCATCCCCCGAAACCATTCAGGATAAGGCTCTAAGCCTGAGAAGCCATATTTTCAAAATTAATTCTTCCACACCCAGTTCAGATCTGCTGACTGGGGCACTTTCAAAATTTGAAGTGTTGTCTTTGCCACTAAGCTCGGCTTTCAACCGGCTTAATAGCAAAGAGGGGCATCTGTGAACACCCCAAATTTTTCAAAGGTTTTCAAAATGACCCTTTTGCCCCTAATTCCATCTTCTGAGAAAATCAAAGCGATTTCAAAACTAAATTTCAGTCATTCTTCAGATTTTCTGAATTAAATTCCATATTGATGTATTCAAATTCAATTCTGGATCCGAATCCAGTGTTTTAAATCCATATTTCCTCAAAACCCGGATCCTAATGCATTTTCTGAAGAAATTTTCTCAAAATAGCTTTTAAATTCTCAGAAAAGTTCCCTTTTGTAAATATTTTTGCAAAAATACAAAAAAATTAGTTTCAATCTTTGTTTTCTCACAAAATTTAGGATTTTATTCCAAAAATACAAAAAAATAGAAAAATAACATAAAAAAACCAAAAAAAAATTAAGAAAAAGCTACAAGGAAAATGAATGATTTTTCAAGCTTTTGAAACCATTTTACCAAAAACCTCATTTTAAACCACTTTTCAAAAATCTTTCTAAAAGAGGACCCCCTTTTTGAAATAGGGAAAAATGCTAACGGACTCTCTCCCGCGTCCCTCTTCTCCTCTCTCCATCGTCCGATCTGCAACAGCTTGCTTGTTCCTCCACCCTCAATCTTCAACGACCTCCCTCTCGAACCCTCCACGGCTCCTTTAAGAAGAGCCCTCCACCGCTTCTTCACGACAACTCGACGATTCCCTTCGGATCTCTTTCTTCTTATTCTCCCCTTACATTTTCTCATTTTCTTCCCTTTTATCAATTGCCCTTTTCCTCTGGTGCATCCCTCTGGTCTTTCCTGGAGCTGCTGAAGAGAGCTATCCTCCCTCTTCCAAAGCCCCTACAAGCAAAGCAAAGCTATCAGACTTCTCTCCTGCTTCCCCTGAAGAAGAATCGATCTCCTCCCTTTGGGTTTTTCTGTAACACTCTGAGGCGTATCCATCATCAACCTCCAAAAGGGACATCACCACTTGATCACATCAGTAGTAAGTGTCTGTCTTTTCCCCTATTTTCCTTCTCTTACATTCTCACGCCATTTCTTTTTTTTTTACTTTTCTGTATTTTTTTGAGTTTTCGTGCATAATGAATCTCGCGTGTGATGCCTATCTGCATATGGCAGTACTGGCTCACACAGAGTGACATCAATGGAATTTTAGATTCCAACACTTTCTTTTCTTTGCAAACCATTTCTGAGCCTCTTTGATTTTCGCAGGTTTTGTATACCTACTTACATTTGGTTTCCTGTCGTGTTTCATACTAACTGTTTGATTATTTGTGTTTTTTTTTTCGTTATGTTCATTCTAGTTTCTAATTCATCCTTGATTCCTCGTTGCATTCATGCATTGCATGGTATGGGATTAACTATCATCAGCATAATCACGGCGTCGGATCCATCACATTTGTTGATATGGTTCACATCTAAAAAAAAAAATTTCCTTACCTGTTGGTACTCGCGGATGTCTCGTAATGACATCAACGACATTGCATACCAATCTGTATCTTATTTCACTTTATTTATTTCCTCTGCAACGCCATGTATAAATTTTTCTGTATTGTTATATTTTAGTTTAGAATTACCTCTTGCATTCTGCAACATCGCATCCTCACATTTTGCATCCCTGTTTATATATATGTTATGTCCTCTCTCGTGTTGGTACCCGCATCAATGTTCTTTGTAGCATCCTATATCCATATAGCATCAGGTATCATGTCCCCCCCCCCCTGTCCACCCATGGCGTTCATGAAGCAAAAAACATCATTTGCATCTCATTTTTTTTTTCTTTTTCTGTGTCATTTTGTTTTCCCGAGTCTTCATCAGGTATGGTATGCTGTTATATTACCTTTTGTTTGATGGATCGCACTGTTTTACATTAGCCAAAATGAGATCACAACTGAAAATTTTGGAAGGAAAGTGGGTTCTGGAGGTGTATATTATGACAAGCTGTTGGGTTTTTTTTTTCCCTTACATTCAGTTATTCAATTAACCACCTTATGTTGTAGTTCATATCAAGATTTAATTGTTGCTGTTTCATGGTTTTCATCATTACGCCTGCTATAGGAATGGTGATTTTGCTCCTTGCTCATTTTATTTGCCATTTATAATTGCTCTTTTACCAGGTTCGATTAGAAGCCCTGGGAATACAGTCCCTATCATGATTACACCTGAAAAACAAAAGCCAAAATAGTGTTTCCTTTATTGAGTTGTTGTATTAAATTTTTTTTGGTGTTTGCTGTAATTCTGTTGTCCATATCATGTTTGGCGAGGCACGCGATTATGTGAAAATGAAGCATTCTGAACAGGTAGGTAATGGTCTTGGAAATGAGATTTGTCTCATCCTTAAAAGCCTGTTTGGGGATGTAAATAGCATATCCTTGCACTTCCGTGGGAGCTTCCTGTTTCAAATAACCAGAGCCACCCTATACAGTAGGCAAAATGTCCTGCTATCCAATTAGTAACAGAGGCAGATTCGAGCGTCCATCATTGGAACCACCTTTTTTTTCTCTCATTAGTCTAATTCTGTATTGTGCCATCCGTGCTTGTGTGAAAAGGTAAGTTCGAGACATGAATTTGTTTTCCCTTCATAGCTTTCCTTCCATTGAATTTACTCTTTTCTGGTTCAATATTTTCGGTGAAGCACCTCCTCCTCGGCAGTCTCTATTTACAGAAGTTTTGAGGAGGCTATGGCAGCGGCTGCAAAGGACGCTCAGACAATTGGTCCTATTGCCTTCCTAATACTTTAAGATGATCTCTCTGAAATGCTCAGCTCGCAGGGAAAATATCAAGATCCTTGTGTAACTACAGCGACTTGGAGAGAGTTTGGACTTGGGCGATGATGTGTGGTCTGATGAATTCCCCTCATGGTTGGGTTGCTTGACGCAATTAAAGAGCGCTCATTTTACGCTCAAGTCATCTTAATGGTCTGGTTGTTCCCCTTATGTCTCAGAAATTATTCCCTGTGCTATAAATCATCTTGATCTCACAGCATTTCTTACTCCACCAATACACAACTCTCGTGATGTTTGGCATCAGTGTTACCTACAGTACCACTTATTTGTACAGTGAGTTGCATCCTTTTCACATTCCAGCAAGATGTCAAGTTTATTTTGCTGGAACTCAAGGGAAGCTTAAGAAGACTATGAGCCCCACTGAGAAGGCTGCTGTTGAGGGTGCCACATACCACCAGCCTTGTTTCAAGTACAGTCATAAGGGATGTGTAATTAGCCCATCTATCTATGTTGCTCCTGAGCATTTTAGCTCATTGTTGCATACTAGTCTCTCACCTACATGTCCACTTCCTCCAGAATACTTTATAATTGTATATCTCTGCATTTGTATTTCTGTATTTTCCAACACTGTACTTCCACAGCATTTGTCATCATAGTCTTCCCATGCATATTCATTATAACCAATATCAGTATATAATCCATCCCCTCACAGTCTGTCAACATAGTCACCTTGCCTTCCTACCAATAAAGCTTCACTCATTGATGTTTCCACCTGCACCATGGTTTTCACTACCCCTTCACAGTGTTTCGTTATATCTGTCATTTACAGATTGATTTACAAGCCATCCTGTGTATTATATCTTTGATTGGCTAGTTTATTTATTGCCATATTAGCCTGTCTATTGTCAATATGCTAATTTCTTCTTTTTTCAGGTTTTGGTAAATTGGATACGTAAGTACTAGTTCAAATGACCGAATCACCAAATGTTAACCATTCTGTACCAAACAAGTTAAGTATGGCCATGACATCACATACTGACCGTGTTGAATTGTTTTAGACTTGGAATAGCATGGTGATTTGGTGTTCATAGGGCGAAATCAGCATTGACAGATTATAATGAAAACAGACGTGTATGCTGCTGATCAGGAGTGAGACATTGATGATGGTGTGGTCGATGCTGATCATGGTGGTTTTTGAAGATTGATTCCTTGATCTTTGCAAATATACTGTGAGATCATCTGAAGGACCCAAAGGTTGGTGAAAAAGGGTGTACATTTTTCCTGTAACAAGGTTAACATTCGTATGCCTCTTCACAGTTTTCATTATAGATAAGTGTAATAAGATGCTTGCATTGTAGTACTTTACTGTCTCTAGTTGTGCGGATAATCAAAGTAAGCTACTGATGTGGCTTTCAAAGCCCAGCTAAGAGTTGCAAACTTGCAAAAGGAAATGTAAGAACTGTCTAACTCTTCTGGCCTTACTGATTTGCCCTGAGCACTCATAAGAGTAGGACTTATCAGAGAGTTGTTGCACAGTAAATGCAGCAGTTTGATACACCAACTTCGTCCATTAAACCCACCTTCATGTGTCAATCATCATGCTGCTACAGCACTGCTTGCAGCAACATTGGCATCCACCATCAATGCCCAGGCCTCTTCTCTAATATTAGCATATCTGTCATTCTTGTACACTTGCCGAATTACTATACCATTTATCACACAGTAAACAAACTGTGTAAAATGCACAATTTATCATTCATTTAAAAGGCAAAATTCTGAATATCCTTTTCATATATAGTTTCTCATTTGATTTTAGATGTTCTGATATATGTACATATACATGTCCATACACACTTATGTATACATATATATATATATATACATATATATATATATATATATATGTGCCCATATGTTTTCCCAAGTTATTCACATATACCCATATACATATATATATATGTCAGAATATATATATATATACATATCATTTCTCATCTTTCCATCATTCCTATCCTCGTATATGAACATTTTTTTTAGATATCCACATGATATATGCCATTTTCTTCCATTTTCATGTTAATCCAGTTGCTTTTTGCAGGAAATATATGGAAGAAATCATCATTGGGAGTTGTAAATTCAACTTTATGCGTTGTAATAGTTAGATCTTAATGAGAATTTATATTTTTTGTTTTAGATAGAATGAATGAGCATTGTAAATATCATGAATTGCTTGTTTTCATGCATGTTTTTTGCCTTTATTTCTCAAATTCTCACAAATGACAACACGAATTGCACGTGCATCATTTCGTAAGAGGTAATTGATCCTAAGTTGACGATCCACATCAATGGCCATAGTCAGGATGTGGACAAAACTTAGTATTTTTATCTTTTACAAAATAACACTGGATCCACACTGGATCCTTTTTCAAAATCATCATATTTTCGTTAAAATATTTTCTTTTTTTATGAGAATTTAATCTCAAATTAATTCAATATATATACCAATGGCCATAGTCAAGGTATATTGAGGATTAAATTTCATTTTAAATTCTATAAAAGCACCAAAAACGTATTTTATTCTTCATTTGAATTTAGATATGACTATTATATAATACATTCAATGACCATAGTCAGGAGTGTATTATATCATTAATCTTATTTAAATTCATTTGAAAAATGAAATATGATTTTTAAATCCAATTTCAAAGTTATTCAAATTCATTCATCATTTAGGGTAGAAATTGCATCATATTTTCAAAATCCCCTTTCAAAAAAACCCAAGTGATTGTGAATATCCCTTCTTCAAAATTCTATTCCAAATTCCATTCTAGGATCTAGAACCCAATTCTACTTTGGATCTCAGATTACATATCAAAATTCCAATTCTACTTTGGATCTCAGACTTCATATCCAATTCCATTCTAGGATCCAGAACTCAATTTCACCTTGGATCTCAGACTTCAGATCCAAATCCATTTTTAGGATCCAGGACCCGATTCCATCTTGGATCTCCGATTCAGACCCAAATCCATTCTAGGATCCAGAATCCAATTCCACCTTGGATCTCAGACTTCAGATCCAATTCCATTTTATGATCCAGAATCCAACTTCACTTTGGATCTCAGACTTCAGATCCAAATCCATTTTAGGATCCAGAACCCAATTCTACTTTGGATTTCAAACTTCAGATCCACAATCCATCTTGGATTCCAAAACTTAGATCCAATTCCATTTAAAATTTAGAATCCAATTTCATCTTGGATCCTAGAGTTCAAATCCAATTCCCATTTTCAGATTCTAAATCCAGAATTCAAATTCAAAATCTCAACTCTATTTAGAATCCATACTTTGGATTCAAATTCCATTTTAAAAGTTCCAGATGTCAAATCAACTTCTATTCTCAATTCCAAATCTTAAATCCAATTCCATTTTCATTCTCAATCTTCCAAAACCAATTCCTATTTTCGGATTCTAAATCCAAAATTCAATTTTTGAACTCTATTCAAATTCCATCTTGAAATCAATTCTATTTCTCAATTCTATTTTCCGCATTTCATTCTGATTTCAAACTTTAAAGTTAGAATTCAATTCCATTCCAAATGTTCATCCAAGTTCAAACTTCTAAATTCAAAGTCCATTTATGACTTTGAAATTTCTTTTCTTATTTTTTTATCTCAGTTTCAAGATCATTTCTCTCAAGATCCAAATTTATTTTACCAAGCTTTGATTATTTCAAAAACTTAAAATTTTTATCTTAAATTCTAAGTTAAAAAACATTTCTTCACTCCATTATCAAATTCATCTCAGAAACACTTGGAAATTCTTCAAAACATTTTCAAAAGGAGCATACGTCTTTGCATTTGCACAAGCATGATTCTTTGTGCATCTAGACTTAGGATAAATTCTTAGATAATATTCTAGCAAAGCAAAAAGGCATGAATTCGACCCTTGGTTCGATTACCCCTGGTAAAGGTGCCAGGAACGGTCGAACCTCGTACCGACGAGTGAATCCCGTCTCCCAATTTTCCCGCAAATATTTCCAAAAACGGAGGCGAGTTATTTTCTAAATATTTTCAAAATTAAGGTCAAGTGAGACCCCGCAAAAGAATTCTTCTTCTCTTCTTTTCTTTTCTTTCCTCTTCTCTCTTTCTTTCTGCCCTTTTATTTTCTCCTTTCAAAAAGGAGGAAATAGAGGTTGGAAAGGAAGAGAGAGAATATTACGAGAGGAAAAATTTTGTGATGATCACACAAGGGCAAGAAGGTCTTCACAAGTGAAGACTTTTATGATGGTTTAGACGGAGATGACAGTCTCGATAATCTCCCGAGGAAGTTCATTAAGTTTGATGGTTCTGGCGACCCTAAAGCACATCTCTCCATGTTTTTTGCTGAATGTGCCAAGTTCAAGCGAGACAACCGAGCTATGTTCCTTTGTTTTCTTCGCAGTCTGGAGGGAACAATGGCTAAGTGGTATTCGGAACATATTACTCTCATTGGGTTGAAGGAATTCAACTAGGTGGTCAATTTGTTTATTGAGCGGTTCCTATTCAATACAGAGGCACTACCAACCCTCAGTCATCTCTGCAGCCTCAAGCAGAAGGAAAATGAGAAGGCTCAGGATTTCATTCACATGTGGAGGTCCGCCTGCAATAAAATGAAGGATTCAATATCAGGACACGCATTGTTGTTAATCCTGAACAATTTTTCACAACCCCTAAGGGGCCTGATTTCTACTTCTCCATTAAGGACCTTTATTGAATTGGCAGAGAGAGCCAAATGGCTCAAGCTAGGCATAGAAAATGGAGTGTATGAGGGTATCACCCTCACCAAGAATAGCAGCCAACAGGAGTCAAAGAAGAAGGCTCATTTCACTTACTCCACTGATACGGGTTGTGGCAAGAATCGTTGTAAGAGTGAGGGGAAATCATTCAATTATGCAGGCTCGAATCCTAGCAAAAATGAGCCGAAGGGTAAGTCATTCCCACATAATAACAAACTGCCTCTGCCAGCCATTGAATAAGAACCAGAATCGCAATAAAAGGTGAAGCATGAAGGTTGGAGCTATAACTGTAAATTCACCCCCTTGGATCAATCACTCGAAACTGTGCTCGAATATATACTTACCAGTGAGATGATTAAGCTCCCAAAGATAGTTGATCCACCTGTTGTCATGAGGAAAATGAAAGACAGATTCTGTAAATTCCATCGAACAGTGGGGCATGACATCGAGAACTGTTTTATTCTCAAAAATATAATTCAAGATTATATTGATAAGAATCTCCTTATAGAGGGTGGCGATGATAAAAAAATGACTATACTAAACCAACCATTTCTTCAACATTCTGCAGCTGTAATCTCTGACCAGCCATTCCTGCCACAAGATCATATTCAGTCATACTCCAGTGAGTATATTTGTATCCAGCATCAGGTATTGGTATTACAACAGGCATAGTCCAGCGCCCAGAAGATGGATTGTGAACACCCCAACATTTTCAAAATTTTGTAAAAATTTCCACTTTTGCCCCTGGTCTCCATTTTCTGAATAATTGAGTCAGTTTTAATCAAAATTTCAGTTATTTCTCAGATTTTACTAGAATCAAATCCATTTTATATATCTGACTCAATTTTCGGATACGGATCCAGTACTAAAATCTGAATCTGAGCCTCGTTATCCAATTTCCAAATTAAAATTACAAAAATACTAAAAATAGTTTTTGAATGGCTCGGACAGTCCATTCGGTATCTGTTTGGATTCACTGTTCTATATTCCTCGATTCGAGTTTCAAAACTTGAATATTTTCTCAAAAAATTGGATCTAAACCCATTTTCTGAAGAAATTTCCAAAGTTTAACCCTGAATTCTCAGAAAACTCTTCTTTTGTAAATATTTTTAAATTTCACAAAAATATTTCAAAATCCTTTGTTTTCTCATAGTTTTAGAGATTTTATTTCAAAAACACAAAAAAACACAAAAATTATAAAGAAAAAGAACAAAAAAAATAATAATAGAAAAGGAAATTCAGAAAAGATAGTTTGAAAACCTCCTTTTGAAAATATCTTTTTATTAAAAACCCCTCTTAGAAAACCTTTGAAAAGGAGTCATTCTTCTGAAATTTTAAAAAAAAATCTTCATACTCGGTTCAAAATTTTTCCAACGGTCTCTCTCTATAAAGAGAGACCGCGGGGAAGGGGTCAAGCATCGATTAGCCTCATCGCCCATCCATTGCTTTCTTTTCTCCCTCTGATCCTCTCCTCTTCTCTAGTAGCAGAAGGCCTCTACAGTAGAAGAGAAGAGCTTGGCTTCCTCATTCAAAAACTTTGCAGAGCTTCAGTAAGTCCCCCTTTTCCTTCTTTGGTTTTCCTTGAACTTTTTTTTTTAGTTTTTCTATTTCTGGCACCCATTAACGCACCATGAATGGTATCCAGTTGCCTATAGCAATCCTGATACCTCCTTGTGCTACAATAATGGAATTTCGTATTTCAACACATTTTCTTCTCTTCTTTTGATATTTTTCTGTTTGAATCCGCTTAGAGTTCGATTTTTTATTCTATCATCAGTCTATATATGGCAGTTTTGATCGATATTTTACTTTCATTTTGTTTATGTTTGAGTTCTTGTTTTATAAGATTTCCCGTTTCTCTCTTTTATTCATTGTAGTTAATTCACATGTTATTTTCATTTTCTTTGTATTAACTTTGTATTAACATTTGTTCCTCTGATCATCCATCGCATTCATATCATGTTAGATCATCCTCTTTCTCTTTTGATTCTCTTTAGGAACTTCTTCTCTTATCCCATAACATTTCTCAGTTTTAATGGTGTTCTGTGTCATTCTCTCTTTTCATTTTTTGCTATCTTAACGCACCAGTGGTAGGGTCGACCTGCATATAGCAGGACCGGCCCACCATTTACAAAATTAATGGATCATCTATGTTCCGACATTTGTCTTGTTTTCTCTAGAATGCTCTTCAGAGTTTCCTTAATTTTTCTTGGTATATTTCAGCATAATTTACAAGTTGTTTCTGTGTCTGTTTCCTTTACAGTATACTTTTTTTTTGGGGTTCTTATTTCAGCAGTTTAACGCTTATGTGATCTCTGATCAATATCTCTGGTTTGATTTGCGTTTGCATTTTCGTTGCATTGATCTTCATTCTGTCGGCTCTTGGTCTTATTTTTCATTTATACATCTTATGTGAACTCAGCATTAATATCATCTCCATATTTCTGTGGAAATATCCCATGCAACTTCTTTCTTTTGTTTTAGATTTTACGGTTCATTGGTTTAATCATTTTCTCTGTTATTTCCCCCTTTCACTCGTATGTTTATCACAACATTTATAACTATACCATCACCATCACTGGGTAAATTTGGTCATTTCATTGCATTTTACTGCGTCAACCATGTTGCACTGGATCCATTGTTTGCATACTATATGGACATCACCCCATCTGTTTATATTTCACGTTGATTGATTGCCTGCATCTCATACATCTATGTGTGTTTCCCTATTACACTTCATCTTGTCACTCGCCTTCCCCCCAAAAACGATGATCAAGGGAATAAAATAAGGAGAGTTAAAAATGAATTGTGTCAGTATGCAAAGTCTTTGTGATGGGCATAAATTGATGCTTATATCGTGGTAGGGGGCTCATACCAGATGCTTCCAAAACCTTCTTTGTCATTTTCCTTATTTTCTCATGATGTTTGTTATAAATTTTCTGATATGCTATGTTGAGAAGCTAGCAACCCAGGACTGAATTTGCCAATCATTGATCTGGTTGGTGATGATGGGAACTTCATAGAAATTCATCAGACAAAGCTTATCCCTGTAGCATAGGAAGATGCTTATGAATTTATGAGATTTGCAATTGATACAATGCAATCAGTTTGCCTTGATGAGTTTGGGGGGGAGGGGGAGTTATTGAGCCAAGCAATCAAGAGACTACTCTTATCCATTGCATATTGAGGGATCATCTCCAATCTCAGGTTATATATGCAATAAGATCTCAAATCATACGAGAATATGATGGACTTGACAGTTGAAATTCATGGGGATGCTGAATTTTTGGAAGAATATCTCAACTAGTTCACTGGCAAGGAATGACTTGGTGGATAAGATATGTACAAATGTGATGGATGCAATGCTTACATGATGGCATGAAAGCACGTCATTGTTCATCAGGCTCCAAACATTCTTACAATTGCTCTAAAGAGATTCCAGAGTAGAAGATTTGGAAAATTAAGCAAGAGAGTGACTTCTCCAGAAACGTTGAATTTAGGTCCATACATGAGTAAAGCAGGTGGCGGCATCAATTTTACAGACTTTATACTGGTGTGGTTCATGTTGACATGCCTAATGCTTCATTTTTTTTTTTGGATATTATATCTGCTATGCAAAGGATGCCTTCAATGACTGTAAAGGGGATGAAAGTGGAATTAGAGGAGGTACTCTCACAAAGAGCATATATGCTCCTATATAGGAGGGTACATGTTTGGTCAGCTTATGATAAATCTCTTAAAAGGTTAAAGAAAGACGATAAACAACCAATGGCGACTGAAAAGTTCCGGAGTTTCACAACTAAGTCTGCCAATTGTCTCACTATGATGGAGCCAGTACCTGCTACATCTTCTGGAATCTCAACTTTTGATCTGGGCATGGAGTCGGTCCCAATCCTTCTTCGCAGCCTCCAACAGCAACCCATTTCCTGCTGCCACACTCCACCCACTCGCTACATGCATAGACTCTCTGCACCCTTCCTCTGTCACCTATCTGCAGTCCACTGCTTCACCTACCATAGCTCCTGCTCCCCCTGTGTATTCGCATCCACAGCATCTACTTCATTCACCGTCCCTTCACACTCACCTCCTGCACTTCCTCCTCATTGTTGCTTATCACAGCTACACTGTTAGTAACATCTTCACATATACACAGTGCATCACCTTCCTTCACTTGCTACCACCATTATTGGTCACAACCCCATATATTATTCGTCATCCCTTTCCCTTACTGTCATCATCATGTCAACAAACTGTAACATGCCACCATCTCCACTTTTCCTGCCACGTTACTATCATCATCTCGAAGGAAATCATCACATGGTAATCCCTGCAATCACCTGCAACACACATATCAATTTTTATTTTAGTTTACAGCATACCCACCTTCACCCATTGCACTGCTACAGTACATTCATTGCTACACCTACATCCCCTCATACTTTCACCTTCACTATCATTCACATATGCTCCATTTAGCACTCATTTGTTGCATCCCCAATACATCTCTTGCTGCACTTTCACGTCTTCTTCTGCATTATCATATATACATTATCTTTACATTTGCATTTTCCATAACATATCATATAGGCACTTTAGATATTCATTCCATTATTTAAATACATTCCAATGTAGATGTTTTCTCATTCATGATGCATTAAAATTCCATTAGCTTAAAACATAGGCATGAGCATTCCACCATTTTCACTTTAAACTTCAAATGTGATATCTCTTGACATATGGATTTTTTTTATGCTAACTTTGTTTTTGCAGGAATGAATGAAAAATCCAGATTTCCTTTTCTTAGATTAGAGACTTTGATATTTTCAAATTCAATTTAAATGATGTAATAGCTAGATTATAATGAGAATTTACATTTCCTATACTAGATTAGAATGTATGAGCATGCATATTTTCTAGAATTGCTTGTTTCATGTCATTTCTCTCTTTTATTTCAAAAATTCACGAATGGGAACACGAATGGCACGTGCACCATTCTAATAAAAGGTGATTAAATCCTAAGTTGACAATTTACATTTATGGCCATAGTCAAAATGTGAACAAAACTTAGGGTTTTCATCTTTTATGGAATAACATTGGATCCACATTGGATCACTTTTCAAAATCATCATATCTTTCCAAATATTTTCTCCCTTTATCAGAGTTTAACTTGAAATTAACTTAAAATATATATCAATGGCTATAGTCAGAATATATTGAGAGTTAATTTCATTTCAAACTCTATAAAGGCACCAAAATATGTTTTATTCTTCATCCGAATTTAAATATAGATTATCTTATAATGCATTTTATGACCATAGTCAGAAATGTATTATATCTTCAATCTTATTTCAATTTATCTAAACAATGAAATATGCTTTTCAATATCCAGTTTTCAAAATTATTTAATTCATTCATCATTTATGATAGAATTAAATCATTTTTCAAAAGTATTTCAAGTTTTCTTCAAAATTCCAGTGATTTTGAGATATATCTTCAAATGTCTTCTTCATTTCTCAAATCAATCTTCAATTTTTATTTCAAATTCATCTTTTTATCCTCAATTCTATCTTATTTCAAATTCAAACTTCAATTTCAAAGTCTAATTCGACTTTGAAATTTCAAATTCATTTCTAGATTCAAAAATTCAATTTTCATTTCAAATCAAAATTCAAAGTTCAATTCAACTTTGAAATTCCAAATTCATTTTCAGGATTCAATTTTAAATTCAATTCAATGTTCCAAATCAAATTTCAAAGTTCAATTTAACTTTGAAATTCCCAGATGCATCTCCTGATTTCAAAATTCAAAGTTTAAAATCAAGTTCATTCTTTATTTTCAAAATCTTCAAAGTTTTGTCTATAGATTGAGTCTTGATTCTCAATTCAATTCAATTCATTTATCCAAAATCAAGGTTTCGAGATTGATTCTGAATCTCAAAATTTGATTTTCTCTAAATTCTAAGGCAGGTTTCAGATCAATCCAGGATTTCTCAAAACCAATTCCAAAATCCAGATCCATCTTCTAATTCCATATTGGATTCCAGATTTTAAATCCAATTTCATCTTGGATTCCAGATTTAAAATCCAATTCTATCTTGGATTCTGGATTTCGAATCCAATTACATCTTAGATTCCGGATTTAAAATCAAATTCTATCTTGGATTATGAATTTCATATCCAATTCCATCTAGGATTCCAGATTTCAAATCCCATTCCATCTAGGTCTCCAGACTTCAAATACAACTCCATATTGGATTCCATATTTAAAACCCAATTCCATCTTGGATTCCAGATTTCGGATCCAACCTCATCTAGGATTCCAGGTTTCAAATCCAATTTCATCTAGGATTCCAGATTTCAAATCCAATTTCATCTTGGATTCAGATTTTTAAATCCAATCTCATTTTCCAATTTGATTTCCAAATCTCACATTGATTTTCAAATCCGGGTTCTAATTCCAACTCTATTTTTGAAATTCACTTTTCCCAAGTCTAAATTTAACTTCCAAATTCAGTTCCTGTTTCAGGTTCTGAATTTAAAGCTCAAAGCCAAAGACCCCTTTTTGAAATCGATTCTTGAAAATCGATCTAAATTCAAAGTTCATTTTAACTTTGAAATCTCATCCTTACTTCAAATTCTACCTCAGTTCCAAATTCTCTTTTTTCTCTTCATTTCTTCAAATCCAAGAGCTATTTTCAAATCTTTGACTATTCCAAGACTTAGAATTTTAAATCTTTCAGGTCTATTTCAAGTCTTAAGTTAGATTCAAAATCTAACTTTTCTAAGTCAATCTTCAACTTTCAAAAATCATTTTTTTCACCATATTCTCAAATTTTTTTCAAAATCACTTAAAAAATCCCAAAAAATTCTAAATTATCTTCTCAAAAGCATACATATCTGCATTTGCATTGTACAAACATGATTCTTTGTACATTCTTAGACTTAGAATAATTTCTTAGATAATATTTAAGCAAAGCAAAAGGCATGAGTTTGATATTTGGTTTGATTAATCCTGGTAAAGGCGCCAAGAACGGTCGAACCTCGTACCGACAAGCGAATCCTGTCTCTCCATTTTCCCGTAAATTTTCAAAACGGAGGCGAGTAATTTCAAAATATTTTCAAAAATTAAGGTCAAGTGAGACTTTTGCAAAAGAGTTCCTCTCTCTTCTTTCTTTTCTTTTCTTTTCTTTTCTTTTCTTTTCTTTTCTTTCTTTTCTTTTTTTTCTTTTCTCTCTTCTTTTTTATCTTTTATTCCCCTCTAAAAAGGGAATAGAGGCTAGAAAGGCAAAGAGAAGGAAATGAGGGACACAAGAGGAAAAAATTTGCAATGATCACATGGACCTCGTTTCAGCTTTCAGTAAGCTAAATGTCTTAAGGGAGCCCACTAAAGCATCCCCTAAAGTGGCCAGCAGGATTCCAGGATTTCCTAAGTGCTTCATCAAGAATACTCAAGATAATAGCAGGACAGTCAAAGAAAACATTTATTCGGTCCAAAAACCAATCATTGTCCTTTTAAATGTGTCAATCCTCAAATTGGCACATGCCTCTTCCAAGCATCAGCCGGTCTTAGATGATTTGTTATGGAAGATCAAAGTGAAACCGAGCACAACTCTGGAAGACATGGCCTAGATCGTCAATCAGGCCATGACCAACGCTCCAATCACTTTTTCAGACGAGGATCTGCTAAAGCCTCATGCATTCCACAATAATGCATTATATATTATGGTGCGGACCAGGGGAATGATTGTCCCCCATATGCTCGTTGATGGGGGCAGTAGCCTCAACATTTGTCCGAAGATGACAGCTAAGGCTCTGGGGTTAAAGGAAGAAGAATACCTCCCTGATCTCATCATCATCTACGGTTTTGACAACCATAGACAGACTGCAAAGGAAAAGATTTTCCTTGAAATCTTCATCAACTATTCAGTCCATACAGTCCTTTTCCATGTCGTCAATGTGCCACCAACATATAATCTTTTATTGGGACAAACATGGATTCACAATGTGAATGCAGTGCCATCCACCCTTCATCAGTGCATTAAATGGTCCAAAGGCGGCATGATCACCATGATCTTGGGGGAAGATCTAGAAGAGAGGTTGTTATAGCCTATGATTCCCAGGCCAACCTACACAGCGGATATCCCTAGCATTAGGGAAAGTGATGAGGTTATTCTCAGTGAAAGCCTCAAAATGTTAAAGCTAGAGGAAGCACAATTGATGGAGCATACCGCAGCAATGGTCTGATGGCAAGGATCACATTTCTTCAAGATCGGAGGTCATCTTGATTACAATACTCTCAGATATCATCCTTTATTTCCGCAGTTCATAAAAGCCAAGAAAGGATTTGAACTTTTATTGAAGCATGGTTACTAGCCTTTCAAAGGTTTGGGCAAGGACGGAGACGGCTGGCTAGAGCCAATAATCCCTGACCATCACCCACGCATAGTGGGATTGGGATTCATGGGCAAGAGATCTCATAAGAATATTGTCTTTGTTAAGGGGATCCATTAAAAGCATCTGTCGTCATTCTTTTTCATTTTATTCCTTTGATTTCTGCATTTTGTAGGGACGATGTCCCATTTCGTTTAATTTCCTTTATTGTTATCATTTCATTCAAGTCTTCAATTAAGTTATTATTTTTTCTCGTCTATCTGGATGTCGTCCTTCTCTTCTTTCCCTATAATTTCTCTTTGAAATTTGTTATTATTATTTTCTCTATTTTGCGCAATTTATTTTATAATAGATGAATTTTTCTAAATATTATTCCTTTCCTAAAATTTAATTTCAGAATGTCTTCCCAATCAATAAGGAAGCTATTCGTCAATCCTACAATCGTGTCGAGACCCGCAAAGATCTATCGGGTCAAGGCAAGAATAGAGGATAGTATGACAGCAAAGCAGTCAAAAGAACTTGCAGAATTTGATTCATCTCTCCAAGAATTGACAGAATTCATAGCAATTCAAAAGCAAGATGAGCCATCATCTCTAGTTCAAGATCTGACCGAGGACATCAATATTGGTTCAGAGGATAGTCCAAAGATTCTCAAGATCAGTACTAGTCTGAGCATAGATGAGAAGAAAAGGCTCATCGATTTTCTCAAGCAATATCAAGAAGTGTTCGCATGGACTTACAAGGATATGCTAGGTTTAGATCTCAAATTGGTTGAGCATCGCCTCATTCTGAAGCCAGAGGTTAAACTGGTTAAGCAGAAGTTGAGGAAAATGGATCCTCGAATCGAGCAGCAGGTCAAGGAAGGACTTGAGGATTTACTCAAAGTTGGGTTCATTCGAGCAATAGATTATTCAAATTGGTTAGCAAATATTGTAGCAGTTCCCAAGAAAAATGGTAAAGTTTGAATTTGCATCGACTTTAGTTATCTCAATAAAGCTACTCCAAAGGATGACTATCCGCTCCCCAGCATCGATCTCCTGATCGACAGCACAGTTGGCCATACCATGTTCTCCTTTATGGATGGATATTTCAGATATAATCAAATCAAGTTGGCCACTCGTGACCAGTCCAAGATCACCACACCGTGGGGCACTTTTTGTTACACAGTCATGCCATTTGGGCATAAGAATACTAGGGCAACCTATTAGCGTGTAATGGCTATCATTTTCCACGACCAGATGCATAAGATTATGGATGCATATATCGATGATATCCTAGTCAAAACTAAGAAAGAAGAAGACTACATTGATGCTCTTGGTTAAGTCTTCATGCGACTCATTTTATTCAAGTTGAGACGCAATCCTCAGAAATGTGTTTTCGGGGTAGTGTCAGGCAAGCTGCTTGGTTTCATGGTCAGCAAAAAGGGGATAGAAGTAGATCCCGCTAAGACAAAGGCTATTATTGATATGCCACCTCCAACCAATCTCAAAGAGTTGCGTAGTCTTCAGGGACGTATGCAGTCGATCCGACGATTAATATCCAATCTGGCCATGAGGTATGAACCTTTCAATCATCTACTCAGAAAAGAAGTAAAGTTTGAATGGGGACCAAAGTGTCAGCAGTCGTTCGAGCGCATTAAAAAGTATCTCCTCAATCCTCCCATTCTAAAGTCGTTAGAATTGGAAAAGTCTCTTTTGTTATATGTCTCAATCAATCAAACTGCTTGTGGTGGATTCTTAGCTCAATATGAAGATGGTAGTCGAATAAAGCATGTCATTTACTATGTGAGCAAAACCTTTATTGACTACGAAAAAAAGTATTCTTAAATAGAGAAGTAATGCCTAGCACTGGTCTAGATGTGTCAGAAATTGAGACATTACTTGTTAGCATCAGAAATCAAGATTCTATCAAAGCTTAATCCTCTCAAGTATATTCTCGAACAACCATTTCTCAATTGAAGGATCGCCAAGTGGTAAGTTCTGTTAAAGCAGTATGACCTAGAGTATGTGTCTCAGAAGTCAATTAAAGGCCAGGCTATCACCGACCAGCTAGCCGATTTTCCTTTGACAGAAGATGTAAAGGCTGAGGATGATTTTCCTGATGAGCGCATCCATCACATTCAACAGTCTCCAGTTTGGAGTTTATTCTTCGATGGTTCCAAGAACATGGCATCAGGATCTTATTGATCACGCCCGAAAAGGACATGATCCTTTTCTCCCTCAAACTTGATTTTCAATGCACTCATAACATGCCTGAGTATGAAGCTTTAGTACAAGGTCTGAGAATTCTGCAAGATTTCAATGTCAAGAAAGTGCACGCATTTGGTGATTCGTTGCTCGTCATCAGCCAAGTCAAAGCCGAATGACAGGTCAAGGACCAGAAGCTACTTCCTTTTTAGAAGATCGTCTTAGATCTCATCGACCGCTTCGATGAATTCCAACTTTTTCATGTCAAAAGAGAATTCAATCAAATAGCTGATGGCTTAGCCAGCCTAGGCTCCATTATGTCTTTCAGAAATGGTGAATTCTGTCACTCTTTTGAAATTGGCAGACTCGATCAACCTGCCTTCTTTCCAGTTATGCAAATTAACCAGGCTGAACAAAAGAAGAAACCTTGGTACTAGGATATCAAGAGCTTTATCGAAACTGGCGAGCTTTCACCAGAATTGTCAAAGAAAGAGCAGAAGGCGATTTAACGCATGTCTGCCCGATATTTTATTCTTGTTGATGTTCTTTATTATCATGGGTTCAGTGTCGAGTATTCCAAATGCTTGGACGAGGAAGAAGCCAAGAAAGTCATCCGAGAAGCGCACGAAGGTATTTGTGGTAGTCATATTGGCTACCAAACTCTTGTTAAGCATATCATCCGAGCAGGGTATTACTGGAAAACCATGCAATAAGACTGCTATCATTTCGTGAAAAAGTGTGTTTAATGTCAGATGCACACACCTTTCATTCATGTGCTGGTCACATATTTACAATCGGTCGTATCTCCGTGGTCATTCTCTATGTGGGCCTTTGACGTTGTAGGCCCAATTACTCCTTCTACCTCCAATGGACACAAATATTTCCTTGTCGCAACAGAGTACTTCACCAAGTGGGTTGAGGCTATCACTCTGCGTATAGTGAAAGGTCGACATGTGGTCTCATTCATCCACAAGAATATTTTTTATCATTTTGGCATACCACACGACATTGTTTTAAATAATGGCACTCATTTCAAGAATGAGAGAATGAATATCTTTTGTTCGAAATTTAGAATTCATCATCATTTCTCAGCCCCCTACTATCCTCAAGGGAACAGTCAGGCGGAAGCAACCAATAAAATTCTGATTCACATCTTGGAAAGAACCGTTGAGACGGGTCGTGACTGGCACGAGAAAATCTATGATGCACTCTAGGCATATCGAACCACCATTCAGACCCCAACCAATGCAACTCTTTTAGAGCTTGTTTATAAAACCGAGGCGGTACTGCCTCTTCATGTTCAGAAGCTTGCTCTTAAATTCGCATCTCTACTAGAGTTATCACTCGATTAGTATCAGTAGCAAAGGTTGATACAACTTGATCTACTTGATGAGAGAAGATTCAAGGCGGCAGAGCACGCTCAATCTTATCGTCAAAGGATAGCTGGACAATATGTCAAATCAGTCATCGAAAGAAGATTTTGAGTTAACAATCTGGTCCTTAGATCAATGGCTCATCCCAAGCACCGCCCTCATGACAAATGGTCACCAAATTGGGAAGGTCCATACGTGGTCAAAGAAGCATTACCACGCAATTCATATCGTCTGACTAATGCAGATGGGATTGAATTATCTAATCCTATCAATGCCCAACATCTGAAGAAATTCTACACTTAGAAAACTTCTATTCTATCTTTTGTATTTCTTAATAAATTTCTTTCAAATAATGATTAATTATCCTTTTATCTAAACATCTTCCTCCCAGATTACACTAGGGCACCTTTTGTTATGAAACTTGACTTTTATTTGGAATACCTTGTATGCAGGCAGGATCAAACAAAATCTTTCATCATTCATTTACATCTATTTGCAGCCATTTTGCATTTGCATCAAATTTTATTACCCATTCAGGATAAGGGACAAATCCTGAGACCCTGGCAAGTTGTCCAAGGGACAAATCCTGAGACCTTTGGTCATTAATTTTTATCAAGCAAACCTTTGGGTTATCAATCCTATCAAAGTCAATCATTATTTTCCAACCTTCGGGTTGCATCCGCCAATCATGATATTTCAAGATTTGACCTTTGTATCAAACTCGTTTGTCAATTAGCTCAAAATCAATTATCAATCATTTCTCTTGCGAGGGACCCTTTCTTATAGGGAGAGTTCGAGGGAGCCCGTTCTTTTCGCATGAAATTTTTGTTGGTTCGTTAAACCCCTTTTTAGGAAGAGTTTAAAGGGACTCATGTTTCGCAAACAGTTTGCAAAGCAATTCTTTATTGTTACACAAGGAACACTGTTTCTAAAGAGAGCTTCGACGAAAGCTCGTTCTCCTTGTGACCCCCAAATATTTTTTTTTTTAGGCCATCCCGTCATCGAGGGCCCTTTTTCAGAGAGAGTGTGATGGACTTGCTCCTCTATGATATTTTTCTTGATCTTTATTATCGGTCAACTTTCCATAAGAGAAGCTTAGAGATAGGGAGTTTTGATGAAAACTTTATTTTTCTCCGAAAGTTTGTTTTGCAAACACCTCCTCTTCTAGGAAGAAAGGAGTATTTCTTATTACCCATTTAGGTAAGGGTCAAGCCTAAGTCGCTCCTTTAGGGAAAGGAGAGGAGAATTTAGCCACGGATGTGTCAATTAGACCTCAAGCAATTTCTTTGACCAAGGATTCCAAGAATATTTTTCTAATTTGTCATAAAAAATAGTTGTTGATCTCAAAATCTTTATTGCACAAAATTTTACCTCAAATTACCTTCAGTATTCTTTTCAAAAGGACAAAGCTCTTGTAAAGAAAGAATCAAAATTCAAGTTTTTTCCGTTGGTCAACCAAAATGTTGAAGAAAAAATCCTCGATATGACTAGCAAGGAAAATTCAATGATGTTAAAAATCATAAATGAACTAATATTGATCATAACTATGGCACATTTCTAAAGACTGTTCTTCTGGTAATAAGGCAGCGAAAATATCTTGGGCGATATAAAAGAATTTACTCAATCTCAATATCTCTTCAATCAATCAAGCCGTAATTAATTATCTGTAAAAGAGATCTCTCATCTATCATCAAGATGAAGACTAATGGATAAATTAGACTCCCGGGGCCAAAGAAGACTTGGATCATCTCCAAGTTGAAGGAGTATTTAACGTGTTCTTCCAGAGAAAGTTTAAATCATCGTCAAGTTGAAGGTTGATGCGATGAACCTCCTGCCAATCCCTTAAAGATATTTGATCGTTGTTATTGTTAAGAGATTTTTAATCCAATGAGACAATTCTATCAATATATATATTGGGACTAAAGAAGACTTGAATCATCTCTGAGTTGAAGGAGTATGTGATGTGTCCTTCTAGGAAAAATCAGAATAGCGTCAAGATGAAGGCTGATGTATTGAAATTCTTGCCAAATCTCAAGAGAACTTACTTTTCATGTCTTAAAAGAACGCAAAAGATTATCAAGAGGTTTCAATTAAAGAGACAACATCATTAATATAATTTCTGGGACCAAAGAAGACTCGAATCATCTCCAAGTTGAAGGAGCATGTGACGTGTCCTTCCAGGAAAAATCATAACATAACCGAGTTGAAGGCTGATGTGATGAAATTCTCGCCAAACCCCAAGGAAAACTCATTTTCTAAGTCTCACAAGAGTGTAAACAGATCATCATGGGTAAACCTCAGATATCAAACTGTCAAGAATTATCTTTATTCATGTAAAATTCTTCTATCAATATCCTTTCATTAATTGCTTTTATGATACTGAGAACAAATTCCTTTCTTTTTATATCAAGAAAATGGATAGCTTCCTTGAAAAAACTCAACAACAATAAATTTGATTTTGATTCTGGATTCTACGAAGTTAGCCCAGTTGGAGGTAATACTCTAGGTAGAAAGAGGGAATATATTTTTTGCACAAATGTGCTTACATTTTAATCATTTTTTAATCAACTACAATTTCTATCTTATTGACAATATTTTTAAGTTATTCTGACATGAAGTGAGAGTGTGATGTCTATTTTAATATATCCTGGCGTTATTTTTATCTTTCTTTAGGACTTGATAATGGAAGTTTTTAAGATCCTTCCCTTCTGTTTTTAATCTGAGCGCCTGGGCTCTCAGATTCGCACACTTCCCTATGTTCCCCATTGTCCCACCATAGACAGTTCTCGTTCAAGGTAAGGGTTAAACCTGAATTATTTCTGCAAAAGGTCATTTGTTTTAAACCCCATTCAGTCTCAGCAATGAGACGCACAAGATCAATCCCTTTTCAAGCTTTAGGGAACCTCGTTTTCATCCTTTTGCAAACCCCTCTTGGATTTATTATGCAAAATCTGAAGGTTCCATCATGGTTTCTCCTTTCGAGATTCCCATTTTCCCGTTCAGGTTAAGGGTCAAGCCTAAACCTTGTTCTTCCATGCGGTATTTTTTGTCCCATCTAGGTTAAGGGCAAAGCCTGAGCCTCATTCCGATGAGGTGAATTTTCTTCTATTTTCTTTATTCAGGTCAAGGGTCAAGCCTGATCCTTGTTCTTATATGAGGTATTTTTCGTCCCGTCCAGGTTAAGGGCTAAGCCTGAGCCTCATTCTGATGAGGTGAATTTTCTTCTTCATTCTTCATGACATATCTACCATTATCACCAGGGCTAATTCTTTCATACCTAGTCAGATTCTTCTAACAGAGGCATTTTTATAGCCTAAATTTGGTGTATTTTTCTTTGCCACTAAGCTTGGCTTTCAACCGACTTAGTAGCAAAGAGGGGCATCTGTAAACACCCCAAATTTTCCACCTTCATTCACAAACCCTTTCTTCCTGCCACTGGGACCCACCCTCTGAAGCCTTCAGAGAACCAGTTGATCGATATCTTAGTCAGTTTAATACTTTGTCCTACAACCAAGAGATAATCTCCATTATGGCTCAATTTCAATCATCAATCTTTACCTTCGAATAAAAATATTTAATTCTTTGTCTCTGCTAGGGGTCCGGGACTTCAAATCCCTTATCCAGGGTTTTGTATTTTGCATCTCATTTCATATCATTCTGTATCATTTCTATCATTGCATGTCATTTCATGATATTTCATCGCATTGCATGTCATTGCATCTCACTTTCGAGATCCAGCACTCCTGTTTTTCAAAAGATTTAATCCAGATTTGATTTTAAAACTTTTCTTTCAAAATCAATTCCAAATACCTGGGTTTTAAATCGACATTTTGTCATTTGTTAATCCCCATGATCTTATATTCTTTTATTTCAAAATATTTTCTTTATAAAACAATCTGGATTCATTTTAAAATCAATTTTTAACTAATCTCAGTTCTGATATGAGACCCATCTAGGTGGTGTCGCTTCTGGATTCTTCCATTCCTTAAATTTCTCAAATTTTTAGAGTCCTAGTCGGATCAGGACTCTATCTTTTTACTTTTTAAACCTTTTTCAAAATTTTATTTTGGTTTTAAATCAGAGGTAGTCTTATCTCTTGTCCATTCTTGTCATTTTGGCCAAAATCTCAGAGTTTCAGTCAGATTAGGACTCTTTTCCAGAGTTTTAGTCGGATCAGGACTCTACATTTCACCTCTATTTTTATCTCTTTTCAAGAAAAACCTTTCAAAACCCTTCATTTTGACCAAAATTTTAGAGTTTTGGTTAGACTAGGACTCTGTCCCAAAGTCCTAATCGAATCAGGACTCTATCCTGATTTTATTTTTTATTTCATTTTCACTTATCTTCAAAAGTCCGTTTTAAAATCTCGTCATTTGCTTCTCAAAAAACCAAAATTTCTCAGAGTTCTAGTTGAATTAAGACTCTTCCTCAGAGTTCTAGTCGGATCAGGACTCTGAACCTGACTTTAATTTCTATCTTATTTTCACCTGTTTTCTAAAATCCTCTCATTTGTTTTCTAGAAAACTCTAAATTTTAAGAGTTTTAGTCGAATTAGGACTCTATCTAAGAGTCCCAGTTGGATCAGGACTCCAACTCTGATTTTTGTTTTTACCTTGTTTTCATCTATTTTTGCGAAAAGCTTCTAAAGCCTCCTTGTTTGTTCAAAATTTTGAGAGTTTTAGTCAAATTAGAACTTTGTCCCAGAGTCCCAATTTGACCAGGACTCTGACCCTAACTTCGTTTTTCAGCTCATTTTATCAAATTCTAAGAAAATCTTTTAAAACCCCTTTATTCATCTTTCAAAAAAGACAAAATTCTAAAGTTTTAGTCGAATTAGGACTTTGTCCCCAGAGTTTCGGTCAAGTCAGGACTCTATTCTGATTTCACTGCTTGTCGCTATTTTCACTTGTTTTCAAAAATCCTTTCATATGTTTTCCAAAAGAAGCAAAATTTTAGAGTTTCAGCGGAATCAGGACTCTGTCCCAGAGTCTCAATCGGTTCAGAACCCTACCATGATTTTATCTGTTACCTTTATTTTACTTATTTTTTTAAAATAAACCCAAAATTTTAGAGTTTCAATTGAACTAGGACTATGTCTTAGAGTTTTAGTTGGATTAGGACTCTAATCCTGATTTCAAATTTCATCCTATTTTCACATGTTTTCTAAAAACTCTCTCAATTATTGTCAGAAAAACTAAAAAGTCTAGAGTTTCAGTCCGATCAGGTCTCTGTCCCAGAATCCTAATCCAGTTAGGACTCTATTCTAATTTTTGTTTCTACTTCCATTTTTCATTTATTTTCAAAAATTAGTCCATTTCGCAGAGTTTTAGTTGATTTAGGACTCTATTTCAGAGTTTCAGTTGAGTTAGGACTCTAACCCTGACTGCTTTTTCTGACTTATTTTCACTTATTTTGAGAAAATCTTTCAAAAACCTCTTTATTTAGCTTTCAAAAACCTAAATTTTAGAGTTTTAGTCAGTTTAGGACTCTAGTCTAGAGTTTCAGTTCCCTTAGGACTCTATTTAAAAAAAAAACTTCTGATTTTTATTCGGTGATTTTTACTCTGTTTTGAAACCATTTTCAGTCTTTATTTTAACTTTTTCAAAATCCTGATATGAGGCCCACTCAGTTGACGCCACACGTCTGGAAGAGTTGTGATCCAGTTAGAACTTTATTTAGTTCAAAAACTTTCCATTTCAATTCCAAATTCTAAACCTCTTTTTGAAAACTTTCATTTTCAAGTTTAAAAATTCGCTTTTGAAAATCAAGTGGAGCCCACTCTGGGTGGCGCCACATTTGAAAGAGTCAGGGTTAGATTAGGGTTAGTCAGTGTCCTAATTAGGTTAGGAGTTTGAAAAGGTCCAAATTGATTTTAAAACTTCATTTTACTTTAGTATTTTCAAAACACATTTTTAACTTTTAAATTTAAGCCTTTAAAAACCAAATGTGGGCCCACAGGGGTTGGTGCCACATTTGGATTGATTTAGGATTTAATTAGGACTTAGGTAGAGTTAGGGTTAGATTAGGAGTTTTCAAAAAATCTCCACCACCCCCACCACCCCCAATGTAGTTATCCAAACCCATTTAGGAAATTTTCAAAATTCGTTCTAAAAATAGCATTTCAAAAACCTATATAAAGGGGCCAAAATGGTGGGTCGACCCCTAGGCTTTCTCTCTCCCTTTCTTGCTGCTTCTCTCTCCTACCAACATCATCTTCTTTTTCCATTGGAGCAGCAATCCCTAAGGTAAATTTTCTCTACCTTATTTCATTAATTTTATTAGTTTTTTTTTTTGCTTTTTTTTATGGTTTTCACCATAGTTGCTCCTTGTGTATGGATTCCAAGCTTTTTTTTATTCAAAAATCATAAAATCGATTCAAGAAAGTGATCTAAGGCTGTGTATGAATGTTTTTCATTATTTCAAACCGTTGAAATCATTTAAATTATCATTTTTATGTTTAAGCCAATAAAAAGATGAGATTTGCCCGTTAAATGGGTTGAATCTCTCTTTTCAAAGACTAAATCAAATTCTAACCGTGTATTCCTTGATTTTTTTATTTTATTATCATATTAATGTTTATTTTACTCATTCAAGCATCAAATCCAAATTTGTGATATTATTTGCATGTTTTTTTTATTATTTTTCATGTTTAGATTAGGGTTTTTCAAGTTTTAGCGATAATATATGGATTTTGATCCTGGGCACACGGGAACAGTGTTATTTCATGCTTGTTTTTTTTATCAAAAAAAAACAGATTTTTTTAGAGTTAAATTGTGAATATGTCAGTGATTTCTTGTAAAAAAATTGAATTATTTTGAGTTCTGAAACCCTATCAAAAAAATAGAAAACCGAAGCTTACTTTTTAAACCATGAAATCGCTATGTGGATTCAAAAACAACTTGCAGCGGCAATATCTCCCTCATCAAAGATCTGATCGACAATCCGTAAGTTGAATTGTCTTCGTTATCATGTCTAGTATTTATTGTAAATTTTTTAAATTTTTATGCATCTATTTGATATTTTTATTTTGTTAGAAAGTAGAATCAGTTTTACAGAGCTTGTTATGCATTATCTAAACCCTAGATCGACTTGTGTCAATAGTATCTCCCTCACCAAAGATCCGATCGATGATCTGTAAAAAAGGAAAACCTTCCTATGTATGTCTACTTTCATCTTCTAAAAGTTTATAATTTTTTAACATGATTTGCTATATTTAACTGAAATCATATGTATTTATTTCAATTTATTATTTATTCACCGGAATCAAGTGTATATTGCCGGAGCGATATCTCCCTAACCGAAGATGATTTTTCCAATCGATAAAAAGAAAAATATTTGTTTTACTATCTAGTATCTATATGTAATTTTTTGTGAATTTCTATGATGATTTGATACCTAATTCAAGTCTGACACTGTGATAGGTACGTGCCCATGAGCAAAATCGCGTATTTTAGGGTTTTATTCAATTTCTATATTAAAATAATGTCAAAAACATATTTTTTTGAATGCAGTCTAATTTTAGGGTTATAAGAATTATCCATGCCAATTTTTACAGATTTTTTAGTTTCTTTGATATATTATTTGATTAAATCATGAAAACAGGGTGCTCTCGGAGTCCCTATTCGAGTAAATTACTGATAAAATCATTATTTTTGTGATATTTCAACTTTTTAATAAAAGGTTTTATATTTTTAGGGTTTGATCATGTTTATAATCATGCTAGGGTGCTTCACACCCGATTTGGTGTTTATTTAAATCCATTTGAGCCTTAAATCCAAAGTTTTACCAAAATCTTTTTTGAAAACCCTAATTTCAAGGCCATAGTCTTGTTTTCAGGGGTATTTTTGTTATTTATCTTCAAATTCCAAATTCCAAATTTCAAAATTATTTATTTTATTATTTCTTCAATTTTACATCCCCTTTTATTATGTTTATCTTAGAAAAACATGGAAAAATGCTTATATTCAGATAAATCTCTCAATTTAGATATTATTAGATAAATCCTGAAAAGCTAACATATTTTCACTAACAAGTTTTCTAATTTTGCAGGGACATTCAAGAGTGTATTTTATTTTATTTTATTTTCTCTTTTTATGTAAATTGTAATTGTAAACATTGAAATAAGAATTTAATTTTCTGCTTAAAATAGGACTACATTGCATATAGTTTATTTCTTTCAATAATGTCAGTATGTGATGGATGATGATTCATGAATATTCAAATTCACAATGGTATACACGAATGGCACGTGCACTAGCTTCTAAGGAGTTGATAAATGAAATTCCACTAGAGGGGGGGTGAATAAGGAATTACTAAACAGATCGATAAATTAAAAATATGATGCAATAAAGGCACAACACATAAACACAGAATATATACTGGTTCGATCAAAACTCTAACCTACATCCAGTCCTCAAGCAAACCACTTGAGCTTTCCACTATAACATTCGAGTCACCGGATAAATAGTACAACACCCTCTTCCTCAGAGGTCTTCTTCTCTCAACAGAGAAGGGGCACACCCTCTTCCACAGAGGTCTTCTTCTCTCAACAGAGAAGGACAACACCCTCTTTCACAGAGGTCTTCTTCTCTCAACAGAGAAGGGCAACACCCTCTTTCTCAGAGGTCTACTTCTTTCAATAAAGAAGGAATACAGTGAATAACAGAAAGTTACAATACTTCCTATAGAACCTTCAGAATGATATGAATGCACGAATGAAGGATTCTTAGAATGTTCTGTTCTTTTCACTCAGAAGATATTCTTTGTCAAAGAGTTATTCTTGACTTTTTCTCTTTCTTTTCTCTTTCTTTTTCTAGGCTCTCTTTCAAATATCGAATAGGAATTTTTCTCGTTGTAAGCTCACATATCCATTTTCATGTTGGAATAGTTCAATTGAGTGTGTTTATATAGCTTTAAAAAAGTAGTCATTACTTATTTCAAATCGTAGTCTTTTTGAGATGTGAAATATCATGTCATTTCAAAAACCAAATTTATGGGTTTTTCGAAAAAGTCTTCTTTCTATAAAAGTAAAATATAGGGTACAATAGTCGTTGTAATATTTTAGGTAATATATATTTTATGTAAAAAGTCTATTTCTTACAATAGTACATTTAACGTTGGATTATAGGCTGTCATGTAGTTTTGTCTTTATCCTAATTAATGATTTGTGGTACATAAGTACTTCTTTACTTTAAATGAGTGTAAGTACAATAAATGCTTTGAGATATTTATTTGTACATAGTCATATCAAGAGCTTTCTTTATGATGTGTTTTTCAATGTCTACAGAGAGAATGAAGACTTTAAACAAGTCGACATTCTTGAGATGGATATTAACAAGGATTTCTTACAGGAGGTATTTAATGCTATACAAAGAGAATGATGACTTCAAGTAAGTCGACATTCTATGGGTTTGTAAAAAGGTAACTAAAGTCTTTTCACCAAGTATTATATTTGTTTTTCTTTGTGTAGCCGATTTCCATGTTTTGTCTTTTTCCTACACATTTGAAATCATTTCTTTAAAAAGGTGACTAAAGTCTTTTCAACAAGTATTATATTTGTTTTTCTTTGTGTAGCCGATTTCCATGTTTTGTCTTTTTCCTACTTTTAAAATCATTACTTTTCAAGTTGTCTTGTATATGATAGAAGGTACAATTATTGCTTTTTGAAATCATGAATTATATCATGTCAAAATACATTTTTCATAAAGGTTTGTAAGAAGGTACAATTATTGGTTTTCAAAAAAGGAGCTTTTTGAAACTATCGTATACTTTTATGAAATAGCTTTTCTGAATGAGTATGTAATATGCAATATGCATGCTTCTGGAGGTTCTGTTACATATGACTCTAAAGAAGAAAAAAGTCTTCAACTTGAGGTAGCTGATCTCTTTAGATGGTCTTTAGGAATGCATGGCTCATCAAGCATTTTCTTCAAGCAGTCTGATTGCACCATAGTCATACTTGAACAGGAGGTCTCCATCCTTTTTGAGTGAGATATCCTTGCATCAAATACTCGTTAGATATATGGCAAAACATATCCAGTCATAATATAACATTTTTCAAGAAGACATATTATCATATTATATAAAATCAAATACGACAGTGTATCATATTATGTGACATCATAATAGAGTTTCTCAACATTCTTCCCCTTTTTTATGATGACAAAATATGCTCCCCCTGTCAAAAAGACATTATGCATAGAAATAATACTATCATAAAAATATTGAAAAATGTCAAAGACGAGTATTTTTCTCCAATAATGGAGACAGGTTTTTCTCTCCCTTTGTCATGGACAAAAAGGAAGGGATCAGAGTAAGCAGAGTTATTACAGACCAAAAAAAATAAAGTTAAACCAAAATAATGTAAAGTTATTACAGTCCAAAAAGAGTTTATTTTGATCCGGAGGAAGGGTGAAACTTTCGGAGTAATGCATCTTGGCCGAGTTGTAGTGAAGCTTGATTCTTCAGAAGGAGATCCTGGGTGTTCTGGACATTGACAAGAGCTGAGAAGATGTCAAGGTCAGAAGTTGCTGCTTGATCTGCTTCTTGAGGGCCTTCGTCGTCAGAGTTTAGGTGAGAGGACTCTTCTTCATGGAGAGAGGAGTCATCAAATATATTGTTTGAGTAGTAGACGACATCTGTTGCAAGAGGAATCGGGAAGAATTCAAGAATGAGTGTGATGAAATATCCGAAGGGAAGAGACTTAAAGGAACGAAAGTTGATCATGTTGTGGAAGATGACACTGGACCAGTTGATGGAAAAGGTAGAGAAGATAGCATAAATAAGAAGGGAGACTTCATTTGCAATAAATTCCCTAGAGGGCGATTTGGGGACGATATTGGAGGAAAGAATTTTGGACAACAATAGAGCATGAGGTTGGAGATTGCTCTCATGCCATGGGAAGTGAGTGGAGCGAGTGGAGAGGAGGATTTTCTGAAACACAGAGTGGTCGAGAGGAACAATGTTGGGAAGCTCAATATCGTAAGAAGAAATATTCAAAATGTTGCCTAACTAAGATATGTCGAAGGAGAAAAAAATTTCATGTACCATGGAAGTGATAGAAGAGTGATCATGGTCGATAGAAAGGTTGGTGTAGAATATTTTGATAAGATGAGGATAGATGGGCAATTTTTTTGGAGAGGCTAGAACATGAATAAGTTCGGAAAGAGAAGTTTGTAAGTCAAAAGCTGGAAAGGCTTTAAGATGAACCAGGCTGCCTGGTAGGATGGTCAAAGATTTTATGGAGTGATAAGTGTGAATGAGATCCGGAAATCTCAACTCTGAAGCTTGGAGTAAGTCGGATGTGCAAGAGAAAGTCATTGCAAGAGCTTAGGAAAAACGAGCAAGAGAGAAGAGTTTGGAAGGAGTAGTAGTTTGTAAGAGAATAGAGATATTCGTGGGGAATTGGTGAGAGATGAATCAATCTATTAAATAGAAGGAGAAAAGTAATGGTGATAAGAAATGAATGACATTGGAAGTGAAGGATTTTTAGATTTTAGCTGAAAGAGGAAATGCGTGAGTTGGAAATAAAGAGGCTTGTGAATGACAAATTAAATCAGTTTTTTTTTTTATGATAGTGTATTATATGTTAAGAAGGACATAGTTTTTAAAGTTTTCTATATAGATAAAGGTTTACTATGGGAGAGTTTGTCGAAGTTTGATATGTGTCATGTGATGCATATGGACTATCTTATTAGACTAGGATTTTAAAGAGTTCCGTGTGATAAAGAGATGTGAGAAAAGATGTATAGTGAAAGAAATAATGGCCTAATAAAACAAACAACTTTTTAAGCCAAATATTATGTTACTTTACATGAAAGCATACAAAATCCGTGAGAGATGAATTCGGAATAGGACAAGCAAGGATGCAATAATTTCTTATTTGAGAAGAATTTTTGTAGGAGAGTGAAAAAAAAATTTATAAAGACAGATGAGTTGATATACGAATTTGAAAGAGAGAGAGAGAGAGAGAGAGATAAAGGACAACAATCACTTGATGTATGACATAAAGTCATGATTGATGTTTGGCTAAGAGGACATGGTTTTAATGGAGGGAGTTCATGGTTTTTGAAAACGATAAATTTAAATGTATAATGGTCACGGATGGAGATTCACTTTGTATTGGATGAAAAGTGACAAAAAAATGTGGTACTAAATAGTACATAAGAAAAAGAATGGTGGACAAGTTTTTGAAAATAATAATTATTCATAAAGAGGTGTGAATGATGACATGATAGAAATAGAGTGTACGTAATATATGATATAACAAATGATATAGTAAAATTATACGTGAAATACAACAACTTAATCTTTAGAAGAAGGTAAAGAGAACTAAAAAGATAATCATTCGATTTTGACTAAAATTTGAAAAGCAAGATTTCTCATAAAATACTATTCTTGTTTAAGTTACGTAGGCAAGTTGAGAGGAATATGGTATCATGTTGAAGGTGAACTAACTTATCGTAAGAGAAGTTTTCACAAAAGGACAAAAATAATAAAAGGTGTTATGAGATGAGTGATGTGAACAATGTTATGATAGCTTTTACTTAATATAATTAGTTCTTATGGATATGAGTGAAAGAAAATAGGACAAGGAGTCATTATAGATGTGTACTTGAAAGATGACAAGTTGAAAGACATAAAGAATGTGTCATGATGAATGTGTTTTTATAAGTGTTTAGAGTATACGTGAATATAGAAACATAGTTTGTTTGTTTTTTGTTTTTGTTTTTGTTTTTTTAAAAATAAATATAAGAAATAGATAAGAATGAAACCGAATAAAATAAAATTTTAATAGAACTCATAAGATGTTTTAGTCTTAGTAGGTGAGATTAATTATAAGTCACTTAGTTTGCATATTCCTAAATCTCTTCTAATTCGTGTAAAGTCTTCATGTTTTAATGGTTTAGTAAAGATGTCTGCTAACTGTTGATTAGTGGGTATGAATTCGAGTTTAATTATGTTGTTTAAGACTTGTTCTCTTAAGAAGTGGTGTCTTATTTGAATATGCTTAGTTCGTGAGTGTAAAATAGGATTTTTAGATAGGTTTATAGCACTAGTATTATCACAGAAAATAGTTGTATTTTCAAAATTTAAACCAAAATCTTTCAAAGTTTGTTTCATCCAGATAACTTGTGTACAAGCTAGGCTAGCAGCAATGTATTCAGCTTCAGTAGTTGATAAGGATACACAGTTTTGTTTCTTACTGAACCATGAAACTAGTGAGTGCCCTAGCATATGACATGTTCCACTTGTGCTTTTTCTGTCAGATTTACTTCCAGCAAAGTCAGCATCGCTGTATGAGATTAGATCAAATGTAGAGGATTTTGAATAGAATAATCCAAAATCAACTGTGTCTTTTAAATATCTCATTATTCTTTTTACAACTTTAAGATATGATTCTTTTGGATTTGACTGAAATCTAGCACACAAGCAAACACTGAACATAATATCTGGACGGCTAGCAGTTAAATACAGAAGTGATCCTATCATACCTCGGTATACCTTTGTATCAACAGACTTACCATCTTCATCTTTGTCCAAAACAGTGGTTGTGCTCATAGGAGTGGTTTTTGAAGCTGTTGAGTTCATGTTGAACCTCTTTAGAAGTTCATGAGCATACTTGGATTGATTGATGAAAACTTCATCCTTGGTTTGCTTAATATGCAGTCCAAGAAAGTAGTTGAGTTCTCCCATCATACTCATTTCGAATTCCTTCTGCATGGACTTAGAAAATTCTTCACAGAGAGTGTTGTTAGTAGATCCAAAGATGATATCGTTCACATAAACTTGAACAATTAAGGTATGATTATTCACAACTTTTACAAATAGAGTAGAGTCTGTTTTGCTTACCGAAAAACCGGTTTTTAATAAAAAGGTTTTGAGTCTATCATACCAAGCACGAGGTGCTTGTTTTAATCCATATAAGGCACGTTTTAGTTTGAAAACATGATCTGGATATTGTTCATTTTCAAAGCCTGGAGGTTGTTTTACATAAACTTCTTCATTTATAAAACCATTAAGAAAGGCACTTTTAACATCCATTTGATAAAGTTTAAAATCCATATAGCTTGCATATGCTAAAAACATCCTAATAGATTCAAGTCTAGCAACAGGAACAAATGTTTCATCAAAATCAATATCTTCCTCCTGGTTGTATCCTTGAGCTACTAGTCTTGCTTTGTTTCTTATAATATTACCTGTTTCATCTAGCTTGTTTCTGAAGATCCATCTTGTCCCAATGATTTGATGATCCTTTGGTTTTGGTACAAGATCCCAAACTTCATTTCTTTGGAATTGATTTAGTTCTTCAGTCATGGCTAGCATCCAGAACTCATCGATGATGGCTTCATCAATCTTCTTTGGTTCAAGTTGAGAAATGAATGTCATATTTGCAATCTGTTCTAGCTGAGCTCTAGTCTGAACCCCCTTTGTCAGGTCTCCCAAAATCTGCTTTTGAGGATGATCTTTGATTTCGACAAATGTTCTTTGATGATCATCTTTATTAGATTTGGCTGTGTTATCTAGGAACAAATTTGTACTTTCAACATCATCATCGTTAGTCTGTTTAAGAACAGATTGATCAATAGATTCACAAAAACTGACATGCATAGATTCTTCAATAGTATATGAACTCTTATTAAAAACTCTATAAGCTTTACTATGACTTGAATATCCTAAGAATATGCCTTCAATAGACTTAGCATCAAATTTATCCAGGCTATCTTTTGTGTTAATGATAAAGCATTTACATCCAAAGACTTTAAAATAGTCTATTCTTGGAGTCCTGTCATAGAATAATTCATAAGGAGTTTTATTTAATAAGGGTCTAATAAGAACTCTATTTGATATATAGCATGCAGTATTAACAGCTTCTGCCCAGAAAGATTTAGCAAGATTATTATGTTGGAGCATAGTTCTAGCAGATTCCTGAAGGGTTCTATTTTTTATTTCTAATACCCCATTTTGAGGTGCAACTCTAGGAAAGGCAAAGTTATGAGAAATACCATGCAAGTTACAAAAAATTTCAAAAAGTTCATTTTCAAATTCTCCTCCATGGTCACTACGGATTTTTACAATGGAACAAGATTTTTCATTTTGTAATTTTTTGCACAAAATTTCAAATTGACAAAACGTGTCACTTTTGTTTTTCAAAAATATTACCCAAGTAAATCTTGAGTAGTCATCCACAATGACAAAAACGTATTTATTGTGATTAAGACTAGCTACTCTAGAAGGATCAAAAAGATCCAGGTGGAGAAGCTCTAAAGGTCTTTTGCTTGAAATGATATTTTTGGATTTGAAAGATGATTTTGATAGTTTTCCTAGTTGACATGCATCACAAAAATAATCCTTTTTAAAAGATATTTTGGGTAACCCACGTACTAACTTATCTTTAGCTAATTTAGACATGTATTTGGAGTTGACATGACCCATTCTCATGTGCCATAAATATTGAGTGTCATTATTAGCTATAAGGCAATGTTCAGTGATGTTTTCTAGGTACAGTTCATATATATTATTTCTTCTTATACCTTTTAAGATGATGTTCTCGTTGGTGTCTGCTATAAGACAAACATCATGATTAATGCTAACATTATAACCTGTGTCACACATTTGACTAATACTTAGAAGGTTATGTTTTAAGCCTTTAACCAGGAGAACGTCTTTGATAAGAGGTTTATCAATATTACCAATATTACCAATTATCAAACCTTTGTTGTTATCTCCAAAGGTGACTGTTCCTCCTTCTTTATGATGAAGAACAGCAAAAAGGTCTGGATGTCCTGTCATGTGCTTTGAACATCCACTATCTAGTATCCATCTGTTCTTCTTCTTTGGAGCCTGCAAAACATTAAGTAAAACTTCTTTTTGGTACCCAGTCGGGTCCCTTTTTGTTAGATTTTGGAACCCAAATCCATTTTGATTTAGGTTTGTCTACAGCTTTAAAGGAGTTTAAGGAATTAAAATTATAGTACTCCTTTTTAGGTTCAGAAAAACTTTTCACAAAAGTGGTCTTTTAATTCATACAAGAAGGCTTGTTGAAATGAGAGTAGCCAATACCATTCTTATAGAAAGAGACTTTTTGAGAGGATAGGAGTTTATCCAAGTTCTCTTTTCCTTTAGTAAACTTGAAAACCGTTTTCATAAGGTTCTCAGTTTTACTTTTTAATTTTGAAATTTCTACTTGCAGATTTTTAGTCTTGGAGCTAGTAGAAGAGATTTCAGAAGTAATAAGAAGATTTTTCTTTTGTAACTCAGAATTTTCAATACTGAGTTTTTCATTTTTCAGAATGAGCTCTAGATTCTCATATTTCAAATGTCTATTTTTGAGAATCGTTTTCCTTGATTCTTCAAAAAGTTCCTGAAAAGCATTTTGAAGTTCTTCAAAGGAGAAATCAAGGGATTCACTTACAGAGCTTTCTGCCATGAAGCACATGTTGGCGGTTTCTACTTCATCATCATTTGACTCTTCACTTGTGGATGGTTCTGAATCATCCCATTGAGCATGCAGAGCCTTTTTCTTGAAGAACCTTTTCTTTGGTTCCTTAGTCTTGGATTTTCTTTTGAGAAGAGGACAGTCACGTCTCAAGTGACCTGGCTTATTACACTAGTAGCACATAGAATCTTGCTTTGGGTCTTTTCTTTCTTTGTGCTTATTTGGAAGCTGGTTCCTTCTCATAAAGCGCTGGAATTTTCTGGTGAGTAGTTCAATCTCAGTTTCTTTTTCTGAGTCCTCATCCTCAGATAGAGCTGGGAAGGCTAGAGTTTTCTTTAAAGGTTGTTCCTCTTCCCTTCTTTCCTTCATGTGGACTTCATAGGCCATAAGATTGCCTATTAAATCATCCAGGGTAAGCTTGGACAAATCTTGAGCTTCTTCAATAGCAGTAGTCTTTTTCTCCCAATCAGTTGTGAGAGATCTCAAGATTTTCTTCATCTTTTCTGTCTGAGAGTGGGTTACACCCAGAGATTTCAGATCGTTGGTGATGTTGGTGAATCTGGTGAACATCTCTGTGATGGGTTCATCTTCGTTCATTTTGAACAACTCATATTTTCTGACAAGAGATGAGATTTTGGCTTCTTTCACTTTGTTGGTTCCTTCATGAATAACCTCCAAAGAATGTCAAATATCATATGCAGATTCACATATAGATATTCTATTGAATTCATTCTGATCAATGACACAATATAAGGCATTCATAGCCTTTGCATTTAAATTTGCCATTTTCTTTTCTTCATCAGACCATAAGCTATAGTCTGTGGATGGAGACGTGTATGGATGCTCAACAATTTTCCATACAGCAAAATCTATGGACTTGAGAAATATAGTCATTCTGCACTTCTAGTATCCATAGTTGGAGCCATTGAAGAAAGGAGGATGAGATGCGTGTTGACCTTCAATATCACGAGCATAGGAGGTAGATGCCATTTGTGCTGGAAGACTTGTTATGTCGAAACCAGGAAACCTGCTCTGATACCAAATGAAATTCCACTAGAGGGGGGGTGAATAGGGAATTACTAAACAGATCGATAAATTAAAAATATGATGCAATAAAGGCACAACACATAAACACAGAATATATACTGGTTCGGACAAAACCCTGACCTACATCCAGTCCCCAAGCAAACCACTTGAGCTTTCCACTATAACATCCGAGTCACCGGATAAATAGTACAACACCCTCTTCCTCAGAGGTCTTCTTCTCTCAACAGAGAAGGGGCACACCCTCTTCCACAGAGGTCTTCTTCTCTCAACAGAGAAGGGGCACACCCTCTTCCACGGAGGTCTTCTTCTCTCAACAGAGAAGGACAACACCCTCTTTCACAGAGGTCTTCTTCTCTCAACAGAGAAGGGCAACACCCTCTTTCTCAGAGGTCTACTTCTTTCAACAAAGAAGGAATACAGTGAATAACAGAAAGTTACAATACTTCCTATAGAACCTTCAGAATGATATGAATGCACGAATGAAGGATTCTCAGAATGTTCTGTTCTTTTCACTCAGAAGATACTCTTTGTCAAAGAGCTATTCTTGACTTTTTCTCTTTCTTTTCTCTTTCTTTTTCTAGGCTCTCTTTCAAATATCGAATAGGAATTTTTCACGTTGTAAGCTCACATATCCATTTTCATGTTGGAATTGTTCAATTGAGTGTGTTTATATAGCTTTAAAAAAGTAGTCGTTACTTATTTGAAATCATAGTCTTTTTGATATGTGAAATGTCATGTCATTTCAAAAACCAAATTTATGAGTTTTCGAAAAAGTCTTCTTTCCATAAAAGTAAAATATAGGGTACAATAGTCGTTTAATATTTTAGGTAATATATATTTTATGTAAAAAGTCTATTTCTTACAATAGTACATTGAATGTTGGATTGTAGGTTGTCATGTAGTTTTGTCTTTATCCTAATTAATGATTTGTGGTACATAAGTACTTCTTTACTTTAAATGAGTGTAAGTACAATAAATGCTTTGAGATATTTATTTGTACATAGTCATATCAAGAGTTTTCTTTATGATGTGTTTTTCAATGTCTACAGAGAGAATGAAGACTTTAAACAAGTCGACATTCTTGAGATGGATATTAACAAGGATTTCTTACAGGAGGTATTTAATGCTATACAAAGAGAATGATGACTTCAAGTAAGTCGACATTCTATGGGTTTGTAAAAAGGTAACTAAAGTCTTTTCACCAAGTATTATATTTGTTTTTCTTTGTGTAGCCGATTTTCATGTTTTGTCTTTTTCCTACACATTTGAAATCATTTCTTTAAAAAGGTGACTAAAGTCTTTTCAACAAGTATTATATTTGTTTTTCTTTGTGTAGCCGATTTCCATGTTTTGTCTTTTTCCTACTTTTAAAATCATTACTTTTCAAGTTGTCTTGTATATGATAGAAGGTACAATTATTGCTTTTTAAAATCATGAATTATATCATGTCAAAATACATTTTCCATAAAGGTTTGTAAGAAGGTACAATTATTGGTTTTCAAAAAAGGAGCTTTTTGAAACTATCGTATACTTTTATGAAATAGCTTTTCTGAATGAGTATGTAATATGCAATATGCATGCTTCTGAAGGTTCTGTTACATATGACTCTAAAGAAGAAAAAAGTCTTCAACTTGAGGTAGCCGATCTTTTTAGATGGTCTTTAGGAATGCATGGCTCATCAAGCATTTTCTTCAAGGAGTATGATTGCACCATAGTTGTACTTGAACAGGAGGTCTCCATCCTTTTTGAGTGAGATATCCTTGCATCAAATACTCGTTAGATATATGGCAAAACATATTCAGTCATAATATAACATTTTTCAAGAAGACATATTATCATATTATATAAAATCAAATACGATAGTGTATCATATTATGTGACATCAAAATAGAGTTTCTCAACAATAAACTCGGTGGGTTTCGTATTTGTGGCCATAGTCAGAATACGAACAAACCCTAGATTTATCATCTTTTTCTAAGCCACAAATAGCCTACACTCTTAGACATCTTTAAAAATCATTGCATATTTGAAAGTTTTTTTCTAAATATTTTCTTCTTTTAGAACCAAATGAGATATTATTCAATACATATTCATGGCCATAGTCAAGGATATGTAGAGAATTTACTTCATCAAAATTCTATAAGGCACAAAAATCTCTTTTTTAAAGATTTTCCTCAAATTCTTCAGAAAATATTTTTGCAAACTGCATTCATTCATTCATCTAAGTTAGATTGCATCATGAATAGTTTTCACAGGGCTACACGCCCATAGCTTTTGATGTTTTCCCATTTAATCTCAACAAAAATTAATTTTCTCATAGTTATTTAAATTTCTTCAAAATCGATTTTCTCAAAACCTCAGGATTTCTTCAAAAATCGATTTTCCTTTTCTTCAGAAATGTTTTTCAAATGCAATTCACGATTTCCAAAGTATCTCCTTCTTTCAAGTATTTTCCAATTATTCCAAGCAAACATCATGTTTTTCAACCTGTAATTTTTTGAAATTCATAGCGCATGCCTAATTCTTTGTTCATTTAGGAATAGAACATCGATTTAGACAAGTTGAGCAAAGCAAAGCACAAGGTTGATCTTTGTTTCAATTACTCCTAGTTATGGCACCAGGAACGGTTGAACCTTGTACCGACAGGCGAGTCCCATTCTTCAAAATTATCCTGCATTTTAAAATGGAGGCGAGTTATTTTCAAAATCTTTTTCAAAGGTTAGTTTGACTTGCAAAAGTAAAATTTTACAATGATAACAAGAATCCAAATTCATTTGAGTAGATCTGAATCCAATATCCATTTAGAAAAAATCCAAAACCAAAATTTAATTAGAGAAAATCCAAATCCATTTGGATAGATCAAAAAAACAAAATCCATTTACGTGAGTCCAAATCCAAAATCCAATTAGAGAAAATATAAATCCAAAATCTAATTAGAGAAAATCCAAATCTATTTGAGAGTATCCAAATCCATTTGGATAGATCCAAAAACGAAAATCCATTTGGGTGAGTCCAAATCCAAAATTCAATTAAGTAAATACAAAGCCAAAAGTCCATTTGAGAAGATCCAAATCCACTTATAAAAATCCAAATCCAAATCCAAATCCAAAATCCAATTGGAGAAAATCCAAATCGAAAATCCAATTAGAGAAAGTCCAAATTCATTTATTCCAAAACCTATACTCATTCAAAAAGAAATCTGGTTTTTATTTTAAGAAATTTGAATTTCCAAAAATCTATTTTTCTTTTGATTAGATGAACCATAACTATCCAAATTTCTTTACTTTGAATCTTCAATTCATCTATTTTACTTTGGGCATGATTCTAATGATCATGGTTGCACGATTTTCTCAAAAGTTGATTTTCACATCATACAAATTTTGAGCGTACATTTTCTCATATTCACATGAATAAAATTCATTTTAGTAGATCTAAATCCAATATCCATTTGAAAAAAAAATCCAAATCCAAAATTTAATTAGAGAAAATCCAAATCCATTTGGATAGATCAAAAAACCAAAATCCATTTATGTGAGTCCAAATTCAAAATCCAATTAGCAAAAATATAAATCCAAAATCCAATTAGAGAAAATCCAAATCTATTTGAGAGGATCCAAATCCATTTGGATAGATCCAAAAACCAAAATCCATTTGGGTGAGTCCAAATCCAAAATTCAATTAAGTAAATACAAATCCAAAAGTCCATTTGAGAAGATCCAAATCCACTTATAAAAATCCAAATCCAAATCCAAATCCAAATTGAATATCCAATTAGAGAATATCCAAATTCATTTATTCCAAAACCTATACTCATTCAAAACGAAATCTGATTTTTATTTTAAGAAATTTGAATTTTCAAAAATCTATTTTCCTTTTGATTAGATGAACCATAACTATCCAAATTTCTTTACTTTGAATCTTCAATTCATCTACTATACTTTGGGCATGATTCTAATGATCATGGTTGCACGATTTTCTCAAAAGTTGATTTTCACATCATACAAATTTTGAGCATACATTTTTTCATATTCACATAAATAAAATTCAAGATTTCAAGAATAATCAAGACATATCATTTCACATGAATTCTTAAGAGTAAAATTTTCCTTTTTCATTAGCACATGGATTTTCAAAAGCTTCTTAAATTTGGGTGAAGCATGACTTAACAAAGAAAATCATGTATCTTGAGAAGGGATAAAACAAATAAAAAGTATAATTACTACTCATTTCTTATCACTATATATGTTATGAAAGCACATGCCTATATGGTTGAGGATGGTGATTAGGAGAGAAAATAGAAATTGAATATTATCAAGATGCATAAAGAATAACTTCACTTACCTTAACTTGGGACTTAGGCTTGAACTTCTTCTTGCTTTGGTTCTTTCAAAGTGCTAAGAGAATAAAGAAAAGTTCCTAGAGAGGCACCCTTCACTACTCTCAAGTGAAGAAAGAAGAACAACTTCAAAAACCAAAAAGGGAGAAGAAAACAAGAAAGAGAAGGAAGAGAGAAGCTCTTTGATGCTTGAAACTCTCAATTTGATGGTGTATACGGGGAGGGTAATGATTACTTTTTAAATGGAGGGTTGAGATGAATTACAAGGAATAAAAGGTTGAGATTAAATCATTTCAATTCTCCAACACTTTTCTCCCAAGCATAACCCTTGATCCTATTATGAAGACCTATTAAGCTAGATATTTTAACTTCTTAGAAGATATTTTAGAGATTTCATTGAATTTAGAAAATCCAATCTCATCATTACGAAAAATTGCCCCCCTCTAGTGTACTTGCATTTGGTTGAATGAAATTGGTAATTTCTACCTAATTTATACTTTTTAGTTACTTTTTTAGTTGTATATTATTTCTTTTAATTAGATTCTAACTATTTAGTTGTCCTTTTTATTTCTTGAAATATTCTTACTTGCTTTAAGATAATTTCATATTGAATCTTGTATTTTCCAAAATTTAATTACAATGCTATACTTTCAAAAATTCATTTACAAGGTCACACTTTTCGAAAATCATATACAAGGTTATTTTTTTTCAAAATTCATATACAAGGTTATATTTTTCTAAAATTTATATACATGGTTACATTTTTCAAAATTCAAATACAAGGCTATATTTTTCCAAAAATTAAATATAAGACTATATTTTTCTAAAATTCTTACATTGATTTTTAGAATGTGTAAATGTTGATTCTTGTCTAAATGTGATTTATGTGTGTAGATTTTTATTATGTCTAGTGATTTTTAAAATATGCATGTTTGATTATGTCTATATACATATGTAGATTTTTTTTATTATATCTACATGTGATTTTTTTTCAACATGCATTTGGTTTTAAATATGAATGTATATGCATTTTTAATATGTATGTACATGCATTTAGTTTGAATATGTATGTACATGCATTTAGTTTTAAATATGTAGGTATATGTATTTTGAAAATGTATGTGTGCATTTAGTTTTAAATATGTATATAAATGCATTTAGTATTGAAATCCGATTTCAATCCTAAGTTTAAAATTTTAATTTTTGTCTTAAGTTTGGAAATTTAATTTTTGTCCTAAGTTTGAAATCTGATTTTTGTCCTAAGTTTGAAATCTGATTTCTATCTTAAGTTTGAAAATCTGATTTTTGTCCTAAGTTTGAAATCGAACTTTTGTCTTAAGTTTGAAATCTGATTTCCTGTACGTAGTGAAATCTGATTTTATTAAGTAATGTGTTGATCATGGTAAGTGGTTATGCTAGGTAAGAACACTTATGCAAAGGTAATTATGAATGATGATATCTAATTTACGATAATGCTTATATTGGATATATGTTTAAAGCAAGATATCAAATATGGCTATGTCATTATGTTAGGCATGTGATTAGATGCTATCATAACATATTAAAATTTTGCATTTTAAATATATGCATACACGGCTTATAGCTCATAATAGAGCTTGTAGTTCAAGAAAACCATTTTAGTTCCTTAAATGTTTATTTGATATATAGGCATGAGAATTATTGTGGTACTGTTAGGCATAGATGAGCATGCATGTACACATGATTAATAAAAACCCTTGGGGTGCGAGAGGCACACCAGTTATGAAAATTCTTGCATACATAATTTACTGAACTAGTTTAAAGGCTTCAGAGATTATTGAATGGGTTATAAGCAAGAAAAAATAATAATATGAAAGTTACGTTGAAGAGAGCTTGGGCCATTGAGCCCTGATTTGCCAAAATTATAAGAGGCATATGTGATGAAATATAATACCTTGTTAATAATAATAGACCCAATAACCCATTCAGTAGATGTTTACCATGGACAGGGTAAGTGGTACAAACTTTGATGGATATTTGAATTGATTATCATGTTCTCGAGTGGCAATAGCTCAGCATCCTCAGTCATCAGATTTAGAGGGCTGGATTCTACCCAATTATTATCCTAGGGAGGTAGTTTTTCATGACTGTTGTAGTAGTATAGGATATATCCTAAATTTGATGACCTTTGTAGGGAGCTTCTCTCAGTCTCGGACCACCTGCATTGGCCGTTACGATTCAGTTAATCACCCAAAAAAATAAAATACATAGCATAATAAATGCCCAGTGTGGTCTTTTTTGTTTCGGGTTGTTCCATAAGTACCCATTGGAACTGGTAACTAAGAGAAATAAAAACTTATACTTGATCGCTTTACTTTATGATAAACATGAGTGAAAATATATTCTAATAATTCGAACATTCAAAGCATGATCTTTTACTTGTTATGATAATACTACATGTCATTGATTGTCATGAAAGTCTTTGTGCAAACCAGATGTTGAGTCTATGGAGTTGGTATTATCTTGGTATATTGTCATATAAAATTTCTTTTGAATATTATGACAAACGCTTTACCCTTATCTTGTGTAAAATCTATCATTGATAAGTATTAGAAGGGATTATGATATCAGTGATATGTGATTGAATGGATTATGGAGGTGACATGTGGTTTGTAAGGACCATAATTTTGATGTATATTTTAGTTTGATATGATTATTATGTGATTCGTGTATACCTAGCAGACTAGATGTAGTCTGACCCCTTCAATATTAAACATTTTAAGTAGCAAATGAGTTGGCTAATCTTGCGATGGCTGGATGGAGCAACGAGTCAAAGAACCACACTCTATGCGATCCTTGGTTTTTTATATTTTTATTGAATGTCTAAACTATTTTAATTTTGAGAATGTTAACTCAAATGTCTACCAACTTTTAATTCAATTATGGTTTGAAAAGAATAGAGTTTGAATTTTGAGACAAAATGGTGTGCATGGGTTTTTGGATCCAAGTCCAATAAAAATTGAGATCCAATACTTGTAATCATGTGTTTACCTATAACTCACCCAAGATTTGCCAACTTAGAACCATCAAATGTTTTTCGTTGTGTTATCAATTTGATTCATCGAATCATTAAAAAAAATTTATGCAAAATTTTAAAGTTAGAAATTTTGGGGTGTTACAAATTGGAAATAGTATGTAAAAAAAGGCCATTTATATACCTTTTATTTATTCAATTAACAAAACTACCTACAACAACCACTCAGTAAACCAACTACTTACAACAACCACTCTCTAAACTAACTACCTACAATAACCTTAAACCTTATTCAATGCTTGCACATAGTCAACCCCAATCCCATCACACTAATTAAATGCCTATGTGCAATCAATCCTAATGCCATTACCCAAGACAAAACCACTAAATATTACATAAAAGACAAGCAAACAAATATAACTCATCTACAATATCAACAAATATATGTATATATCTATGAAGAATACCCTAAAGGCTCGTTTGCATAGTGTAGAAAGCCAGGGGTTTTCGCAAAAATGCATGGTATTCCATGCATTTTCATGGGGCCCATGATAGTTAAGCAAATGGGGGAACGCCCTTCTGCGCGAAAGGAGGCCCCAAATTCAATGCCCCCCCCCCCCCCCCTTTTTGCGGTAATGCTTCTCATGAGGAGTGTTCCATGGTAACACTTATAGAGGAGCTCTCTTATGTGACACAAATGCGCCGTAAACAATATATTTGATGCCAAATATTAAATAAAACACAGAAAAACATACATAAAACATCCACAACAACAAGCAAACAAAAATACTACACGACTATTAAATGCTTATTTTATAAAAAAACTTTGGAATGAAATAAAACTATGTATATATTATTTGTATGGAACTTACCTTTCGACCTAACTGAGAAAATCGATGAAAAGGATACCTCAACTTTATTGGAATGCGGCAAAAAGATTTCACAAGAATCTCAACAAGGAAAGAGGCAAAAGGGTTAGAGTTCTAGAAGGAAAATGGTTAAGGTTTTAATCAGAAACAAATGAAAAAAAAAAAAGAACGGCAATGCATTTATATATATGAATGAGCAAGCATGCGAATGTATGAACATTTGTAGAAGAAATTTTGGTAAGAACACACATTTGCAGAATTCATTGAAGAGAAATTCATCCTGAGAGATTCGCAGGAACTTCACACAAAGGTCATACCACATTTGTGATGGTAGTATCATATTTGCGAAAGTTGTATCATAGTGCGAACGTCGCAGACATTCATATATATATATATATATATATATATATATATATATATATATATATATATATATATATATATATATATATATATATATATATATATATATATATATATATATATATATATAGATCTGTGTGTGTGAATGTCACCACACATTTGCATACCTCCTTGAGGATCAATTACTTAAAAGAGCTTTGCATGGTAGCTCACAAATATCATGTTATATATGTGAATGTCCGTGAAACTATCATGTGAATCTATTTTTTAGTTAAAACTAGCCAAGTTCGCAAATTTGGCTATGCAAAAATCATGAAGTCTGCAAAACTATTGTGTAAATCTATTTCTGAGTGAAAGGTTGTCAGCTTCCTATAGCATACCTATATATCATGTGAACCTCAGGAGATTCGCTAGTGTGAAGGGTAAAAATGTCCTAAAAAGGCAGGGCATCCGCAATTGTGGGCATGGGTGGGTTTCATAAATTGTTGAGCATTTTAGAAAACGTGCCATTTTGCAAAGACTACACGGTCGTTTTCCCGATTTTTATTTGCATAGACGTGGAAACCCTACAAAAATATGAAAGTGAACATTTTCATTCTTGAAATCAAGACATACGTATTGAAAGATTTTGTGTTCCATTTTTCTTATAGAACTTTCCTATCTTCTCCCCACTTCCGAACAGGGCATTGAGAGTCCCTCGAGATGCCCCAGAACCAATGCCAGGGTACAGCAAGCAGAAACTCCACAAGTACGAAAAACGGTTGCTCAACAGACAAGCTCTTCCAAGTGTAATGGGGTAGACACACAAATAAGTCTCGATCTGATTGGAGTCCAGCTTTGTACTTTTTCTGCACAGTCTTCCCTCGGCCTAAAAAATCAGCTCGACTGAAACAGGAAGCAGGGAACTGCACTTCCAGGAAATTTGAGGCCTAGTGCTTGGGTACCCATATTCAGGGAATAAGACCTATTGCCAGATCTTTTTTTTTTTGATAGGTCATGTTACAAGACTCAGCACCATCTAAAATCTTTCACCGGTGGCTCTTTCCTAAAACGTCCTTCCTCACCAAAAATGAGAAGATCCATTCCCAAATAATGCAGCGATCCACTTTTATGTAAAAATAGAGTAATCTTTCCAAAGTTTTCTATGATACACCACCAATCATTACCTCCCAAGCAAAATGGGTCCATGGTACAAGGTTCACAAGTACATTTTTAAGCAGGAAAATGTCTGCTACAAAGATTTGTACGTACAAATACCTCTGGATCACCATGGTGCAAGTTGTTTTGATCCAATCAGACCATAGAGATGGATCACCATATCCAGAACAGTAGAGATTGACTTTTCAATTAGTTCCTTTAACGAAAAAACAAGATTTTATGACTCAAGAAAGTACTGCACATTGTAGGCCATTGATTTTTGAAGCCTTACAGAACCTGCTTATGTATCGTAATCGATCTAATAGCTAATTAGCACTAAAAAAACATGTAAATCACATCTGTGCGGTTAGTTTTAGGAAAAACAACCCAAAAAAAGAGAGCGTACTTACAAACTGCAGCAAATATGATTCAACATGCAACACACCCTAAAATTTTGATTCTTGGATGCATTAGAAACTTTTCGCCATGCGTCAGGCTAGAGGAAAGGCCCACCCTTTTTTAGGGTTAGTGATAGCAAAACCGATGTTGCGTTTGATACACCAGACAAACACCACGTGGATCAAACACTGTTTTTTCAGTCACACCCCCAGGTGTGTGACTGGTGCATCCCACACTGACGTTATCAACACATTGCATGGGTCACAGTTTGTCCTGACCCGGACAGCATGCGGAGCACAAATCAAACGTGGGATGCACACCATGGAGGTGTGCATCCCGCAAATCAAACACAACCTCCTAAGGGATCGCATGAACAAGAGTTAATCATAAGTATTATGCAACCAATGTGCATCCAGCAAAACATTTAAAGCAATTTTTATAAGCAAAGCTAATGCCTGGACATGTGAGATTCACTACATCATTCAACTTATTCAAATTGTCTGACTTGAAAAAACCAAATATCAGATGAAATCTCTTGATTTTGGAGACCAAGAAATTTCAAATCTACAGCGTTCCAAATTTATATGAAAAAACCTTCAAACTGAAACCAAGTAGTTCTCGTAGTACGAGTCATTTTGTCGAGTGCTCAGTCGTACATCTGAGAAACCCAGAAACTGAAACCAAGTAGTTCTCACAATCCCTGATAGATATCAATATATCCCCCCTTATGCTGCAGATTCTGCATAAGAATCAAACACATTTCAACCATAAATGTAAATAGTAAATTCATATCAAGCACACCTATTTCATGTTTCTGAACTTTACCTTTTCAATCATTCAAAGGCTTGTCTTCAATGATCAGTACCTGCGTAGTCCACGATCACTAAGCCTACCTGAAGGACATTCATATGCTACATGCCCACGGCCACCACAGTTGTGACAGATCATCATGGGCGGCATGCAATCCCTGCTCAAATGGCCTACTTGATTACAGTTCCTGCAGATTACATCCCGGAAACCACCACCCCGCCCTATGCCAACACCACGCTCTCCGCGCTCTCCAATCATTTCCCCCTTAGGGCACTGCCTGGCAACATGCCCAGAAACATTGCACAAGTTACAAACTGGCTCGTTTGGACAATCGCGTGCAAGATGACCTGTCTTCCGGCAATTGTTGCATGCCTTGTCATTTGTACAGTCAGCAGCAATATGACCTTGTTTGTAACAGTTGTTACAGAGCCTCAGATCACCAGGTGGAAGTGCTGGAGCCGAACACTCTCTAGCAAGGTGACCAACTTTCCCACAAGTGTGACAGATGGCTTCATTAGGGCACTCACTAGCCACATGACCTGGCTCCCTACAATTCCAACACAGAGACTTGGTACTGCATTCAGAAGCAATGTGCCTGAACAAGATAAAATAAAACTAAATTAGCAAACATACAGATCAAACCAGTATATACGTTGGAAAAGGAAAAACACAGCAAATGGCATATGTCAGCATCACCCAGGAAGGCCACAGTTGTTGCAAACAGACACATTTGGGCACTCTTTAGCATAATGTCCAGGACGCTTACAGTTATTGCATAAATTGCTTGACCTGCAATTATTAAAATACAAATTCAATAATGCCCCAAGAGATAAGAAGTGAAAAATCATCAAGATGAATAATGTCCTGGCACATTCATAAGCATTAAAAAAAACATCTTTCCATGCTTTTCCTTTTCCATAACACAGTAATTAGGAGTAGAAAATAAATCTCCATAAAGGAAGGTCTTACTCTTATTAGAATAAGAGTATCAATTGGTATTTGATATATTATGCGGTTGGTAACATTGGTGAATTAGAAGAGGCTACGGAAAGAGAGAGGGATTCAATCCTCGGTAGATAAAAGTCTACGTAACATTTTCGATGGTGTGCTTTGAACCACTCAGCCATCTCTCCTACATAACCTTATTACTTATGACTCAGTAACAAGTGAATAGCAAGTCATTCACACGGATACATTGTCATATCACAACTTTTTGTCAATGAATAGACTTCTAGTTTCGAGGGATAAAAAATGAAACTGTATTCCTTGTCAAGACAATGCTTCATCTTATTTATTGTAAGACCCACAAAATTTCAGTAATTCTAAACAAGGATTTTGATGTTTAGTGCGGAATATTTCATTTCTACTGTTAAATTTATGAGAGTGCTTGATTTGTTTTGAAAAACTAAATTTAGGGTTTAACTTAGGCATTAATGTTAATTAGTGCCTAATTAATAATTAAAATTAAGAGTCTAAGTAACTGACAATTTCATGTGATTATTAAGTTGCAAATAAATTGGTAGCTAGATGAAAATCAACTATGTAAGTTAATTAAACTGTTGTTGTAATGAATGAATAAATTCATTGGGGTTTGGGTTTGGATTCGAGTCCAATTGGGGATCCATTATAGAATTGAAATTAACTTAGGAATTTCAAGCAAATTACTAAATACATGAATATGTAATCGATATATATATATATATAATAAAGTAAACTTGGTTGGTTGGTCTAGTTGGGATTGAACCAACTAGCCCACCAAGGGGGGGCAAGTTTCCCATGTGGGGCCCTCCCCTATGTCATGTGCATATGGAGAGGAGAGACACCTTTGGACGCATGAGAAGATCTTCCTCTCATGCCACTCCCAAGGTGATTCCATGTGTGAGAATCTCAAGTTTTGTCCCAAAGAAGATGAGATCTTTTGAAAGGACAAAAGGAACATTCTTTTTTTGTGAAATTAGAAAAGAGAAATTTTGAATTTTGTAAAAAATGGTCCAGCCCAAAAATCGAGTTTTGGGAGTAGAGGCTAGATTTCATCCCAGCCCTCCATCCTCCCCCATGTATGCTACACCACACATCTAATCTCAGCCCATTTCACCCTATAAATACCCCTCCTAAGGCAATGATAGGGCCCATTCCTTGGATTTCAAAAACTCTCTCTCTCTCTCTCTCTCTCTCTCTCTCTCTCTCTCTCTCTCTCTCTCTCTCTCTCTCTCTCTCTCTCTCTCTCTCTCTACGGAATTTCTTAGAGGATTCGGGTTTGGTCTCCACCACTATACACATAGGTGTAGGGTGAGGTACCATTGTGGACTTCATCCTACACATTTTTGTGGTTTTTGGTGTTTAGTTGTTCTTATTGTTAATTTTTCTATCAAGGGTAAGTTTCATTCCACATTAGAGTTGTTCAATGCTTGTTCTATTTGTCTTTCTATCATTACACACATGTATTCATGTAATACATGCGGGTATGAGTATGGACATTTAATCTTGTTGATACTCTTCATTCTCTTAGTGGTAGTATCACTTTTTAATTTATGATTATGGTTTATATTGTTGCTCTTAGATTTTTAATGATGACATTGTATTTTTAATTTATGCTTAATGGTGAAAAAAATGTTCTTAGATTATTTATGGTAATCTTGCAATTTTAACCCATGCTTATGTTAAAAAAAATTATTGTTCTTAAATGTCGTTTTATGATAACAATGTATTTTTTTTATGTATGGTTAAGAACAGAGTTGCCAGTTGAGGAAGCGGGAGCGGAAAGCGATACGGGAAGCGGAAGCGAGAAGCAAGGTACTTCTAAAATTTTAGGAAGCGAGAAGCGCGGGACGACTTAGGAGCGAACCGGGAAGCGTCTCGGAAGCGACCTAGGAAGCGTCTCGAAAGTGATATAGGAAGTGAACCGGAAGCGACCTAAGAAACGAAAAAGGAAGCGACATAGGATTCAAATGAGAAGCGAAAGGGAAGCGATTTTGGGATATGATTCCCAATTTTTATTGTTTTTTTTTATTTTATATTGATTGCCAGATCATATACATGAATTTAGTGTTCATCATTATAAAATTGGCTGAGCATTGGAGATTCGAGATATTGTATTTGTTGTTAATGTCCCTGCACACAAATAGAACAACAACAACAAACAACAACAACTACGCCTTCATCCCAAAACAATTGGGGTCAGCGATATGAACCAAAAAAGAAATTCATTTTGGGTCTTCCACATGAATCCTTTTCCTCCAATCATTTCTATCCAACGCCATGTCCTCGGTGAGGTTCAAAGCATTCATATCCTTTCCTATCATCTCCATCCAAGTCTTCCTAGGCCTACCCCGACCTCTTTTAACTAATATATTTTCCCATTTCTCCAACCTTCTAACTGGAGCATCATTAGGCCTTCGCCGAATATGTCCAAACCACCGTAAACGATTCTCTCGCATCTTATTTTCAATGGGTGCAACACCTACCTTCTTACGTATCTCTTCGTTCCGAATCTTATCTTTTATTGTATTTCCACACATCCATCTAAGCATCCGCATCTCAGCTACACTCATTTTTTGAATATGATGTCTCTTGGCAGCCCAACATTCCGTACCATATAGTAAAGCGGGTCTAATAGTCGTCCTATAAAACTTTCCCTTCAACCGCAATGGCATTCTACGATCGCACAGCACTCCAGTAGCACTTTTCCATTTCATCCACCCAACCTTTATCCTATGATTTACATCTCCATCAATTTCTCCATACTTTTGAATGATGGATCCCAAATATTTGAAATAATCATTCACCGGTATATCTTGCTCACCAAGCTTCACTACACTCCCATCACTACTTTGTTGCTTACTAAACCGACATTCCATATATTCAGTCTTACTCTTACTCAACTTAAAACCTCTAGCTTCCAATGTCTGTCTCCATAATTCTAACTTAGCATTAACCCCAGCTCTAGACTCATCAATCAAAACAATATCATCAGCAAACAACATACACTACGGTACATTTTCTTGAATTGATCTCGTAAGCTCATCCATCACTATCGCAAATAGGAAAGGGCTTAAAGCAGATCCTTGATGTAACCCAACCGTTATCGGGAAATTGGTTGTCACCCCTCCACAAGTGCGGACATTGGTTACTACTCCTTCATACATATCTTTAATTATACTAATGTACTTGAGAGAAACACCTTTCTTCATCATTGTCCACCAGAGAACGACCCTAGGTACTCTATCGTATGCCTTCTCTAAATCAATAAAAACCATATGCAAATCTTTGTTCCTCTCTCTATATCTTTCAATAAGTTGTCTAAGAAGATGTATAGCTTCCATAGTTGATCTTCCAGGCATAAAACCAAATTGATTCTCCGATATCATGACAACCTTCCTCAACCTAGACTCAATCACCCTCTCCCAAAGTTTCATAGTATGACTCATGAATTTTATACCACGATAGTTTGTGCAATCTTGTATATCACCCTTATTCTTATATAAAGGCACCAAAGTACTCTTCCTCCACTCATTAGGCATCTTATTTGTTCGCCAAATCAAGTTAAAAAGATTTGTCAACCATTCTAAACCTTTCTCTCCCAAGCATTTCCAAGCCTCGATAGGTATACCATCTGGGCCAACTGCCCTTCTTGATTTCATTTTCTTCAAAGCCTCTGCAATTTCTTTCTTTTGAATCTTGCGCATGAAGTCACGATTTATCTCATGAAAAGGAATGGAGAAGTCTCCAAGATCTTGAGCATGACTATCATTAAATAGCTTATCAAAATAATCTTTCCATCTCTCCTTAATCTCCTCATCTTTGACTAAAACCCTTTGCGTTTCATCTTTGATACATCTAACCATACCCAAATCCTTCGATTTCCTATCTCTCATCTTTGCAAGCCTATAAATATCCTTCTCGCCTTCTTTGGTATCCAACTTGTCATAAACCTCCTTATATACCTTAGCCCTCGCGTTTCGAACAACTTTTTTAGCTTCCTTCTTTGCTATCATATACTTCTCCAAATTCTCATTATCACGACTCTTACTTAGATTTCTATAACACTCTCTTTTAACCTTAATAGCTAATTTGACATCCTCGTTCCACCATGATGTATCCTTACCTAGTGGTGCACCGCCTTTAGACTCACCCAATACCTCCTTAGCTACTTTTCTCATACCACCCGCTATCTTATTCCACATTGATTCTGAATCCTCCTCGAGACACCAATCAACTTCCTTAACTACCTGCTCTACAAACATTCCTTGTTTAGCTCCTTTCAGTGCCCACCACTTAATTCTAGGATCTATCCTATGTCTATCCCTTTTGCGGCATTGTCTAATTCTAAGATCTAAAATTAAGACTCTATGTTGTGTAGCTACACTTTCTCCTGGTATAACCTTACAATCGATGCAACAACCCCTATCTCTCTTTCTAAGTAGGAAAAAATCTATCTGACTCGTATTAACCCCACTTTTAAATGTTACTAGGTGAGACTCCCTCTTCCTAAACCAAGTGTTTGCTAAGATCATATCATAGGACAAACAAAAATCTAAAATCCTTTCTCCACTTTCATTTCTTTCTCCTATACCATAGCCTCCATGGATATTCTCAAATCCATCCCTACTAATGCCTACATGTCCATTAAGGTCACCGCCGATGAAAAGCTTTTCTCCATAAGATGTCTCTTGTACTACTCCATCTAAATCTTCCCAAAATTGATGCTTAATGGAATCATCTAAACCTACTTGAGGTGCATAAACACTAATAATATTAATAATATCCGTACCTAATACTAATTTAATAAGTAAAATTCTATCACCCTTCCTACGGACCTCAACTACATTATCTATAAACTGACGACTCATAACAATCCCTACTCCATTCCTATTCCTATTTATTCCTGTATACCAAATCTTATATCCCCAAGGTTCTATCACTTTAGCTTTCTCACCTACCCATTTGGTCTCTTGAAGACATAAAATATCAATCTTTCTCCTACACATAACATCTACTAACTCTACCAACTTACCAGTTAAAGACCCTATGTTCCAAGTGGCTAACCTAATTTTATGGTCTTGGACTAACTTCTTTACCCCCACCCGTCCAACAAAGTGAGGGAACCCTTGCCTATTTGACACCACACCCGGGCGCCGGTGTGACGCGTCGCTTCTGGGCGACGACCTAGCAACCCTTGCACATTTATCACTGCCTCCGGGCCTAGAGAGTACAGCGCGTCGCTCAGTAGGGAACGCCCCAACGAAATTCTCATATTGGTTCATTTTCATAGGATATGACAAAGTTTTTATGCTGGCTGTCACAGGCCTACCGCAACCCTCCTCCTTTATCCGGGCTTGGGACCGGCAGTGTATAACTACAAATAGAACACCAAGAAAAAATATGCAGAATATATCTAAAACTCGGCATGATAACACCAATAAAATATCATACCTATAGCTTCATATGAATATGAATACTCAACTATAGGCACCAAAAGTAAGCGAGAACTAACAATAAGTTCACATCCAAACTGAGTATATCACATCCATACTACCACAAATATCATACATGATATCCAAGCCATCAATACAATGAGATGAACTTACCTCACAATGCCGATAAGCTCATCAAGCCAAATCCAGGTTACCGCCTCTAGTACCACTTCATAAGCATCACGAGAACTCAGCCAAACATGAATAATATCAACCCAAATCACGTTTGTCTGATGGTATACATCAAAACGACCAAAATACAATCCATCCGAGACCCAAACACTCACCGATTGGATTACATTAAACAAAAAACCAAATCTGGACATAAGAAACCTCAATATCCAAAAATCACCAAAAAATCGATAGAAAATCAACCACTCAACTGATTGTCGGATGTCGGAGGTCACCGGAGAAGGTCGTCGGAGAATATAGCCGAAAAAGGTTGCTAAATTGGCTGAGCGAGAGAGGGAGGAGGAGAGGCTCGAAAGAGGAGTGAAAAAAAAAACCCTAAGCCGCTCTTTCGAGTTTTTATTTCACAATTTTTTGAAATTTCCCATTTTACCCTTAAAGAAAAAAAAAACTTTTAAAAAAAAGGGTAAAATGGTAAAATGCGTACCCCTTTAATGGGGTACGCGTACCCTCTAATGGGGTACGCGTACCCCTCTAATGTGTTACTCGTCCCCCTTTAATGGGGTACGCGTACCCCATTAAAGGGGGATGCGCTTCCTGTCATAAGTGTGCGCTTCCCCACGCGTTTCGGAAGCGCCGCGTTTCGCGCTTCCGAAGCACGTATCGGGGAAGCGCGCTTCTCCTATAGTAGGGGCGCTTCTGGTAACTCTGGTTAAGAATGATGTGTTTGAATTTTTAGTAAGTGATATTTACATTTTTAACTCTTGGCCATGGTTAAAAATGTGTTATTGAGTTTTCAATGGTAATACTACATTTTTAACCCATGCCTATGGTTAAAAAATGTAGTGTTTAGATTTTTTATAAGAGATTCGATATTTTTAACTTTGGACATAGTTAAAAATGTTGTTCTTCAAATCTTAAGGGTGATTCAACATTTTCTAACCCATGCCTATGGTTAAAAACGTGGTGTTTGGATTTTCCATAAGAGATTCTACGTTAACTCTTGCCATAGTTAAAAATGTTGTTCAAATTTTAAGGGTGATTCAACCTTTTCTAACCCATGTCTATGGTTAAAATCGCAGTGTTTGGATTTTTCATAAGAGATTCGACATTTTTAACTTTTGCTATAGTTAAAAATGTTGTTCTTCAAATTTTAAGGGTGATTCAACATTTTTTAACTCATGCCTATGGTTAAAAACGTGGTATTTGGATTTTCCGTAAGAGATTCCACATTTTTACTTTTTCCATAGTTAAAAATTGTTGTTCTTCAAATCTCAAGGGTGATTCAACATTTTCTAACCCATACCTATAGTTAAAAATGTAGTGTTTGGATTTTCCATAAGGGATTCTACATTTTTAACTTTTGCCATAGTTAAAAATGTTCTTCAAATCTTAAGGGTGATTCAATATTTTCTAACTCATGCCTATGTTTAAAAATGTGGTGTTTGGATTTTCCATAAGAGATTCTACATTTTTTAACTCTTGCCATAGTTTAAAATGTTCAAATTTTAAGGGTGATTCAACATTTTCTAACCCATGCCTATGGTTAAAAACGTGGTGTTTGATATTTTCATAAGAGATTTGACATTTTTAACTTTTGCCATAGTTAAAAATGTTCTTCAAATCTTAACGGTGATTCAACATTTTCTAACCCATGCCTATGATTAAAATGTTGTGTTTAGGTTTTAGTAATAATTCTATATTGTTTTGACTCATATCCATAATAAAAAAAAGAAATATATATTTATGATGTTGATTTCAAAGGAAAGAAATATATACATGTTTATGTATGTTTATATATATATATATGGTGCAATAATATGCATTCACTTATATGGACAACACTTGTGTGAAAATGCGATTCAGAACTTTTATGTGTACTCTCAAATGAGTAAATTGGGTTTTGGCACACACACACACACACACACACACACACATATATATATATATATACATATATATATAGCCTGCATGTATGCAATGAATGATGTGTGCTATAACTACATATTTTGATTATGCTATGAGTAGTGCATGGTGTGAATGTGAAACATGAAGTTATTATGTTATGAATGCGCAATACTTGTGATACATGTTCACGCGATTGTTTCTTGTGTAAAGCGCATGGTTCAAGGAACCTTCCAGTATTGATGAACACTTGTGCGGATTTACTTATTTACGCAATTGTTACAATTACGCATTTGAGCTATGTTATATTTATGCTTGATAGCTCTGGAATGAGCTTGGGTGGGTCAAGAACCAATAAGGTATGCAAGGTCGTACCATTATAAAGGCATACAACCAAGCTTGGTTTGATCTCGCTCTCATCGGTGAGACGCTCATATGGGCTAAAGGAACCGGAGTAGCGTGAATGGGTTGAGTACATACCTGTGTTATCATATGACTATTACCCTAAGAAAGTATTCAGACTACTAAGCGTTGTTTGCCTCATGAAAGGAAGTACTTAGAATGGCAATCATATTAATTAAGAAATACTTGTAACCCATTTATACTAATGGTCTATTGGAGAAGATAGATCGGTAGAGCTTCGAGTGACCTGATCGCATGTAGATTCATTTACATGTCGTACCTCGTTTGGTAGCAATGGCGTCCCTTGGGCCCCCGGTCACTCGAAGTTAAGGAGGTCGGGGTTGTCCATGGAATATACCTCAACTACAGCAAATAGTCTGGATTGCAATTTGTGTTAAATGTTGGAACCTTACGGGTTTTTCTCTCGGTCACCGACTGCCCGCTTGGAGATGGGATCTGGTCTGTTAAACACTACGGGCAAACAAATCATATAGCATAACCAACACCCGTAGCGACCTCAACAGATTATGTGACTCACTCTCCATGTACCTGGAGGTGTAATCAAGAAAAACAAATCTTATGTTGGCATATCAATGTATAGATATATAGTTTCAGTAGTTCTGTTCAAGGTAGATCATGATTATGTTAACCGTTGTGCTTATGAGATCATGATAGTGTTAAACTGTTAAGCTGTGATATCATAATTTGATGAATGTTCAGGCATTGTTTAAACTTTATATATGTAGTTTATTCTACATGCTCAAAAGAATTTGACCATGTTTCATGAGAATGCAGGTGATGAGTAAATAGGTGCGATTGTGAGATGTGGTAGTGAAGTCGGGGGCCATGTTTTTGTTACTCATTGTCGAACCTAGGAACTTTTGTTCATCTCAGTTAGACTGAGATGTTATTTTTATTTCTTTTACATTGTGAACATGTTATCTTCATTTTGGAAATATCGGATTTATCATTAAGTTATGTATGGTTATGCTTCTTGAAAGCACTTGTCCCATTGAGATTATTTTGTATGCGGACCTAGATCCAAATCCAAGTAGGAATTGGATCTAGTCTAGCTTAGACTTTATATTTCTGTAACCCGCCAGAGTTGTCCAACTTTAAACCCCCAACAAATTCCGCTATGTTACATTTCAAAAAAACTAATAATAAAATTGGGTTGAAATTTGACGTTATTTCAAGTTGAAAAATTTATGGCGTTACATTTATATATCATGTCTATTGATCATGCATATATTTTGCATTTTATTCATCTTATTTTATACATGATCCAGTCGAAAATCGCATTAAAAACTCATTTTTATTGTTAGTTTCGAGAAACCATATTGAAAAAGAAATTACCAGAAAATCGTGTATTTCAAAGCTTGCCCTGCGTTTTTCAATATTTTTATTAGTTTTAGAGTTTTCATCATTATAAATTAGTTAGATTAGGACTTAATTAATTATTTTTAATTAGTTTTAGGAAAAAAACCTTTTGAAAAACACGTTTTTAAGGAAGACCCTCTTGGGAAATTGCGAAAATATTTTGAACCTTCTTTGAAAATCATGTTTTGACCTAGAATAGCTTATAAATAGTTCTTTTTCCAGCAAATAAGTTGTTTTTTCCAGCAGCTTCAAGCCATCCTTTGCTCCCTCCCTCTCTTCTCTTTCTCCCTTGTTTTCGATCATTGTCGATTTCTCCCCCTCTCTTCTTCTTCTTCTTCTTCTTCTTTCTCTTTTTCTCTTCTCATCCAATCTGTCGTCGGCAACCGTTCTTTTCGTCGGGGAGGCGTATGTTCAGCTGGGATTAGCCACCTTCTCTTCTCATTTCAATCTGTCGGAGGCGATCCGTGATGGTTTGCTTCTTCCTCTCTCGTTTCACCGTAGATCTAGTTTTGCATCGCATAATGCATAGCATCGCATGTAGTTTTATGAGATCATTGCATCATCTGCATGTTAATATAGTTTAATTCATGTTGTGCATCTGAAAAATAAAAAGAAAAAAATAGATTTCATTTTAAGTAGCTTAGCCGGTTTCTTGATCTAAGACTTGAATAATCTTGATTAAGGTAAATCGATGGTTTTAGCATAGTTTTCCGAATTAATATTTTTTTTTGTGCGTCAATTAGATCTTGCTTCTTTGTTTTATTTGTTGTTCAATACTTGCCATTAAGTTTAATCAAATATTAGATTAGTTTTAGTTCGTTAGATTGTTTATTAGATTAAAAGAAAAAGAAAAAAATTGAAAGCATAGTGCAGCGTCTTCTTGTGTCAATTTGCATGTTAATTTTTTTTTACTCAATCGGCTTTAGTTTCAGCATTTTGCTTAGTATTCATTCAGCTTCAGTTTTTTTTTATTCAATACCAACGTCGTTTCTAGATTTGCATACAACGTTTTCTTTTGTTAAGAAGGTTCAGCGTCTTTTTATTATTATTTAGAGCAACATCTTTGATAGTTTTTGTTCATCACGTTTTTATGATTCCAGCTGCATTGGCGTTTTGTTTTATTCAGTAGCATAGTAGTTAGTTAGAAATTAACTTAGTTGTTTTTATTATAATTAGGTAATATTATATTGTTTGAGTTGGTTATGCTTAGTTCATAGCTACAGTTTATAGTTAAATTTTTTTTGGGGTGCAGAATATGAGTTAAATGATTTATTTCATTAGTTATATGTTCTGGTCATTGATTTCATTAGTCATTGTTTGACTTAGTTATTGATTGTTGTGTTTGTTTATTCCAGATTTGCAGTGCTTTCATTATTCATTGGTTTAGTTCTTCCCAATTGTTGTTTGTTTAGGCTCTCGTTATTCCTTAATTAGTTACGTTCTTTAGCATTAGTAATTGTTTAGGTAGTTTCAGTATTAGTTAGCTTATTTTAATTATTTCAAGCAATTCATTAATGTAAACTTTAGTTGGTTATTTCAGAGTTTGATTCATTAGTTGAGGTGATTGAAGTTGTTTTAGTTAGTTAGGTTGTTTTGTTATTTTGTCTTTTAGTGGTAGGTTGTTACAAGTAGTTCATAGGTTAGTTCATGTTATTAGTTTATTTTAGTTAGTTTAATTCTTAATCTTGTTGATTTATTTTTGTCATTAGCTAATCAATTCTTGTTTAATTTCATTCGTACTGCTGTATTTTGTTTTTGTGTTTTGCAGGGAAGCTTTTGGACGTGCGGTGATCCCCTTTTCGTACCCCCGAAGTACCCTCTAAGGTCCCTTCAAGCTCTCAGAAGTGCCCTCAGGGAGCCCTTAGAGACCAAAAAGTGTTCAACCTAGTAACCAAAGGGTACACAGAGGGAAGGATAAAGGGAAGCAAATATAGTCTCAAGACTATAAAAGCCTCAAGCACTGAAGATCATTTTCCTTTCTTTTTAGATTAGGATTTTCTTTATTTAATTCAATTGAGTTTGTAATAAGGCACTTTAATTATTTGTTGGGCAACACTCTCTTGTTTATTTAGTTAATTAAAATTTTCAATTTTCAAGGCAATAAAGCGTAGTTTAGATTGTGTGTTGAATACAAAGTATTTTTCATTCCCTGAGATCAACCCGGACTCCACCACTCGTGCAAGCCAGTTTTTATATTTTTTGTGTCTGGCTTTCACTTAGTTTTTATTAAAAATATTGTTTTAAAAACTGTTTTCATAAAACTCACACCAAATTTTGGCGTCGTTGTCGAAGAACGGCGAATTATACGAGTATTCACTTTATTGTTAGTCTTTGTTTACGTTTTGTAGGTTGCTAGTTTACTTTTTGTTTATTGTTTAGGTTGTTTAGTTTAATTCATGCTTCATATTTAGGATTGTTTAGTTTTCTTTCCGTACTTAGGCTTAAAACCACGTGTTTGCACACTCTAGATACCAGTTTACCTTTCTTGCACGGCCCACCTATTAGGATACCCTTAGAGGCTATGTCACATGGGTGCGGGTGCGGCACTTTCAAAAAACTTGGGTGCGGGGGTGCGGCAAATATATATATATATATATATATATATATATATATATATATATATATATATATATATATATATATATAATAAAGTCTAAAAGTTGGACATAAATGACCCTGAGTGCATTGACTACACCCAGGGTCAGGTTGACCGCATCGGGTGTGGGTGTGAGACGCGGGTGCAACACCTAGTTGAAGAGTCCCTGTGACATAGCTTAGAGGTGACTATGCACGATTGGTACCGTGCCCATAGTTTGCTTTTCGCAAAATATATGTTGGGTGCAAGTGTGGTGTTTTTTTATTTACCGTTTTTTAGTCTTATTTTATTTTTCTTTTACCTGCTTTGTGGTTTGATGTGGTTTGGTCGCATTGCACGTTAGGTAGGTAGAAAGTCTTTTACTTAGGATGGTTGTTGCACCGATCTACCCTGAGGTGCATGCAAGGCCGACGCTCGCTTGACCTCGAGCTTGCGGAGATAGTCGAAGACCCCGAGTCCCTTATTAGGAGAGTACATCGATCCGGCCCCATGGCTCAGGATCAACAGTTGACTCGTCCTCTTAAGGAGTATTTCACTCTCAATGCTTACACTCCGGCCTCCTGCATTGCGAGATCCGTTGTAGGAGCACTGCAGTTTGAGATTAAAGTTAGCATTATACAAATGCTACCATCTTTCTATTGCCTGAACAGCGAAGACCCTTACCGTCATCTCGATGAGTTCCTCGAGATCTGCTCTACCGTGCGGATCAATAATTTTGAGGATGACGCATTGAGGTTGATGTTGTTCCCGTTCTCCCTCAAGGACGAAGCCAAGCACTAGCTAAAGGCCTTCGATATTGTTCAGATTACCACTTGGGAACACATGCAGCATTAGTTCTTCAAGAAGTATTTTTCAATTGGTAAGGCAAACCAGTTTCGTAAAGCCATTACCAATTTCTCTCAAATTGAGGGAGAACAATTCCATGAGATCTGAGAGTAGATGAAAGATCTTCTCCGGAAGTGTCCCCACCACCAGATGCCCCGTTGGCAGCTGGTGCAGTATTTTTATGATAGCTTGACCGAGAATGATAGGCAAATGGTTGATTTTTCGTATGGGGGCACATTCATGCTCAAGAGCGATAATGAGGCATGGATATTATTTGATACATTGAGCGAAAATGCTATACACCATGCCATATCCTCGCGGCTTGATAGGATTGCACATGTTCCTAGTGGTCCTAAGAAGGGAGGGATTTATGAAGTTGGGTCCGAACATGATCTACAAATCAAAGTGGACCAGTTGACCAGGAAAGTTGATCAATTACTGGCCAACCCAGCTTCATCGAATCAAGTAGAAAAAGTGTGCGAACTATGCGCTAGCCCTGCACACTTTGTTTCTGAGTGTCTGGTAGCACCACTCTATCCTGAATTCGTTTAGGAGTAAGTGAATGTTGTTCAAGGTTTCGTCAAACCGGTGCACGACCCTTATGCACCTACCTATAACCCGGGATGGCGAAATCATTTCAACTTTGCGTGGCAAAATTCACATGTGCCACCCCCACATGCCTTCCCTGCAATATCATGTATTTTCACACTTAGTTAAATTTGAAGATTTTTAAAAATTTGGCTAAGTTCGGGAGAAAAATCGTTTGAGGCAGGATTTTTAGACTGATGTCTTTGAGTCCGGGCTTGGCCCAGGTCTCATCGACAAGGTCGTAACGAGCCAATCGAAGCGTGAGAAAGAGTTTTATTTTTTACCTTTAAATTCAAGCGAAATTCGGGTTATTTTCAGGCGAAATTCAAAATTTAGTATTCGTGTAACATATCGTTGGATGCATCTCGAAATTTTGTGCGCAACAATATTTTGTTTTCTTGATTTTGAGTTCCAGTTTGCCCAAAAATTGTATTTTTCTAAAAATTGAGCAGTTTGTCGAAATGGATCTGGAGTTGGATCGGATTGGATCCAAGGCCTAGAATCTGAATTTTTATGGATTTGGGTTCTATTTAGGTCCTACTTAAATCTGGATTTGATCTAGGTCTTGATCCATTTTCGTTTTGGGTATAGGTTTGGATCTTGGATCCGAATCCAAACCCAAATCCAAGCCCAACGTTTTCCCAGCTTTAAATTCAATATAAAGCCTTAATTTGGGGTTTAATAAAGTTAAGAAGCGTTTTGGGTTAATTTGGTTATTTTTGAAAGTTTTTAGATAATTTTAATTAATTAATATCATTTCCGAATTTTTATTTTTAGGCTGAGTGGGACTCTCTAAAAGAGTCCTATTCTTACCTAAGAGAGGTTAGGAAAGAGTTTTAAAGGGATAGGAAGTTTGTTTTGAAAAGTCGACATTTGGTAGTAATTTAAAAAAAAAATAGGAAACAAGGAGAGAGAGAGGTTTCTCTAGGGAACTCTCTTAGAGAGGGATGGAGAAAAGAGGGGAGGGGGGCGTCACCCCCTCTCTCATTCATTTTGCACAAGAGAAAAAAAAAGGGGGAGAGAAGGAAAAAGAGAAAGAGAAAGAGGGAAAAGAGGAGAGAAAGAGAAGAAGGAAGGAGGAAGGAGAATAAGAAGAAGGCCATCTTCTTCTATCATCCAACCATTTTCCACCATCAACCTTGTTCTTTTCTCAATCCACGCAAAGGTATGGGTCTCCTCTCTTGATCTAAGTAAGAAATCAAATACCGATTTGATTCTCATGCTATATCTTGGTGTAAACCATGGTAAAAAGGGGTAGATCTAGGTGATCACCCTAAGATATGCGGAAGAGGATTCATGGATCCTCTTTCCATGGATGCGTTTTGGTTTTTCCATCCTCTCAGACCAAAAAAAAAAAAGATTTCTATATATGTTATAATGGAAACTGTTTTTGACATAGGAGTGGTTCCTTTAGAACTCTCCTTGTGAATATCGATTCTTTGGCTGGATCTGGATATGGGTTAGTTAGATACATTGGTAATAAATGTTGCAACCACATTGTACTTATGTACTGCTCAGCAAAAGTGTGCATAATGTGATACCATTGAGAAAATTGATTATGCATGCACTTATGAATGAGTATTCTTGGCTAAGTTTGTTGCTTATATTATATTTCTGAAGTTGTAAACTGTGTTGTAAACTTTTGTGTTCAGGATCATTGTCTGATCATGGCTTAAAACATGCATATCTCGGTAATAAATGTGTAAAATCATGCAGGTGTAAATCCCACATTGGTTAATACATGTTTTCATTTGTAAAACCATGCACAGTGCGTACATAGTTTTAAAGAGTAGGAAGTTGGGTCATTAATGGACCCTCTCCCTCTGTTTTGGACCTGAAGGCCTGGCCGACCAGACCAGCCAAGCATGACTCTGCTGGCCAGGTCTGGCCAGACCTGGCAATGATCTGACAGGTCTGACAGGCTCAGCTGGACCGAGCCCAGCCACCCTGACAAGGCCTGTTAAGCCGCAGGGGCACAGCCGAGTGACTCGGCTGAGCCGGCTCAAAAAAAATATGCTCATGCTTTACCTTCTTTTGCAGCCTCCTATTGGGAGGGTATTTTAGTTTCTTTTTATTGGTCGTTACAGGGCTTGAGAGCAGCCCAGCCGAGGCATGCTCGGCTGGCCTGTCAAGATCTGCAGACCTGCACAGGCTAGGCCTGTGCAGGGTGGTGGCTGGCCAGCAGACCAGTCAAGCCATGCTCAGTTGGCTAGCTGAGTATATATATATATATATTGTAGATGGCTGACAGTCAGAAGGATGTTGCTCGGCTGCCAGCCAGGCCCTGGCAGATCACATACAGACCCAGGCTGAGCCTGTGTATGATCTGTCAGGCCCAGCCGACTGAGCTGGCAGGGTCCGGTCAGGGCCAGTCCAGCCTCCTGGCTGGACTGGTACCGGCCTGGCAATCTCTTGCCAGGCCAGCTAGGGTCTGACCAGACCTGGCCGCACCTGATAGGCTTGGCCTGCCAGGTCCTGTCTGGCCGCTGGGGGGCTCAGCCAAGTGGTTCGGCTGGGCAGGTATACAAAAAAAAGATATACATATATACATGTGTATTAATGATAAATATGTTATAGTTAACGTATATGTATGTGATTTAAATCAATGATTTGAGTTACACAGTGCATTAGCAAATATATGCATTGGTGGGTACATGTTCTTTTCACGAAAAGAAACCGGGCAATTACAGTGTGTAAGGTGAGACGTGTATGTGCATTTCATAAGGAAGCATTGCATTTACAGCTATACACGCACTTTGAAGAAAACTATGCATTAATGTTTATTTCAAATAGAATCAGTGCATTGATAGTTACATATGCACTTAATAAAAATGAGCATGTGATGTTTATTTCAATGAAAAACATGCATTGACAAGTATGTATGCACATGATGGGAAGAAGCTTTGATATGTTCATGCAAGTTTATTGATATCATGCAATTGACATGAACATGCATGATTGATGGGGATATGCATTTACATGAGAACCTATATTCAAAGGATACGTATATGCAAATGAAAGAATACAGTTGACATAGCTGTGCATGAATTAAGTCAATACATGTTAATGAATATTTTTGTTCCATACGCATGATAAAGGGTTGCATATATTAATATGCATTTGAAACATGTGAATTGTGTCAACTATGTTATGATGTTATGGTTTTTGCATATGGTGTATCGATGATCAAAATAAATATTCGTGAGCTTGATGGGCCTCGAGCTATGGTTTGCTCCCTCTTTATTTACTTTTAAATGCATCGCAAAAATCACAGTTATTTTTATTGTACTTTTCTATGTGTTTTCACAGGCGGGAGTCTCGTGATGATTCTGCTTTTGCATGCTGAATTGCAAAACTCAATAATTGGCTTTTAATAAAAAGATAATGAATAAAAACAGTGTAATATACGTTCTGGGATCTCCCATCGAAAGAATGTGAATCTTAGATATTCGGTTTTGGGAGACCACGAGGATACAAAAACTCTTTTTACTTTGCTTTTACCCCTGAACTCGATATTGAGGTTCTTTCTCCTGACCATAATTTTAGGGAGAATACGTCATTTTACCTGGAGTGGTGTGTAGACACAGCTGTTGTTGTTTTGGTATATCAAGAAAGTGACACTTGTAAGCGTGGAGGGTCCCTGATGTCCCGACATTAAATGTGGAGGTATAATGTTCCGAAGGTGATTCGGTCGAGGGCTAAGTTTGAAACCCAATAATAAAATAAACTTGTGTGCTAAGTTACCTTGATAAACCCTACTTGACCTCGAAAAATTGTACTCGTTTGGTATATCCGCGGGCAACGTTAATTAAAAAGATAAACTTAAATTGTGTATATTTAATAGGGCATGCATATGGAAAAGAAAAACTTTAATGGAAGATAACAAAGTACACTTAAATCATGCATATTCTTGTTATGCATTAGATCATGCACATTTTACCTGTTTTCTTAATTGTTAAATGTTGGTGAATGCATAATATTGTTCTCTATTACATGTCATATGACCGTATTGCTTAAATAGTGATCTCTGTCATTACTTACATGTTTCTTCATGCTTAATAAATGTTTCTTGTTGCATGAATGCTTAATTGAATTATATAATAATTGTTATAATTGCATTCCCCTAAATTATTGCATGAAATTTTATCTGTGTTCTTTATGCTCATTTATTTCATTAGAGAGATTTGTACGCAGAATTCCTCGAATTTCTGACACCCTCTTTCTATGGTTTTTCGCAGACGCAGGAGATCAGTGAAACGACTAGCTTCTGGGAGAGCTACGGGTGTCACGTTTTTGCTAGACAGTTCACAGAGGAACAGTGTGGCTCGGTCTTCTTTATTTTTCCTTTTACATTTAGTGGTTACTGCACTCTGAATTCTTCATTTATGTCATTGCCTCGAGACTTATCACTTATTATTCAATAAATGTTTGGTTTGGTACGGATGATAATTATAAGCTCTATTGTGGTTGGTTGTTTTATCCAATTGAGAGTGAAACTATAAAGGCCCCGAGTTTCTAGGAAGATTTCTGCAATGATTTTAAAAAAACGCATTTCCAAGGGGTATGAGTTGGGGTCGTTAGATTCTCAAACACAGCACAGACAGAGTAACCTCCTACAAGGTTACCCACGTCCCACATTTCCACAGGCTCATCGCCAGCTTAGCTTGCCTTCTCCTCAAGAGCCCACACTGAGCCCATCTTTTCAGGAGAAGCTGCTCGAGGCCTTTTCTGACATTAAGGCCAACCTCAGTTCCCACACACAGTCAATAGCGAAGCTAGAGACCCAGATGAGACAGTTGGTTGAGACCTTGAGCAAGCGAAACGAAGAAAGCCTCCTGAGTCAGTTTATCGTCAACCCGAAGGGTAAGAAACCCATATATCACGACCTGCACCTCACATAGTCCCACCAAGAGCATGCCAACTCTGTTATGACCCTTTAGAGTGTGAAGGCATTTCACCCTACTCCGGAGTCGACTGGAGAGCCCATTGCCACACCTATTGACCAGTCGATCTCCTCCACCAGGCCCAAGGAGAATGGTCAGGGCCCACAGCCTGTGCCTTCTTCGTATATCCCTCGAGCCCCTTTTCCTCAAGCCTTAGAAAAATTGATTGCTCTCGACAAGCAAGGGGCGCACATGCACGAAATGCTTGACATGTTTAAGCAGGTTCACATAAACATCCCCCTACTTGATGCCATCCAACAGGTACGGCCTATGCAAAGTTCCTCAAAGAACTTTGCACGTAGAAAAGAAAAGCGAGGTCGTTGCCCAAGACGATCTTCTTGACTAAGCAGGTGAGCTCCGTATTTCGGCACCAAGCCCCACCCAAGCTCAAGGATCTTGGGGCACCGATCATCTCGTGTTATAGGGAACATGACTATCGAGCGTGGATTGCTCGATCTTGGGGCAAGCGTGAACATATGGCCAGATTCCTTATATGACACCTTTGGAATTGGGAATTTGAAGCCCATGACTATGGTCTTGCAGTTGGCTGACAGGTCTACCAAGCGTCCACGAGAAATCTTGGAAGATGTGTTAGTCAATGTCGAGGACTTTTACTTTCCTGTCGATTTTCTTGTTCTGAACATAGGAGGCACTGATGTCACTCATCATATCCCTATTATTCTGGGCAGATCATTCTTGGTTACTGCTCATGCTCGTATCGATTGTCATACTAGGAAGATGAAGGTTTCTTCCGGCAACAAGCGTTTACTATTACATATCTTTGATGTTGCCACGAGTGACAGGACATGACGATTGTTTCCAAGTGACAGCCGTCACAGGAAAGCAATCCGATCCATAGTTGGATGTGTGTCTTGATAGTTGTTCGGTTTATGACTCACCATAATTTCAGACTAGTCTCCATTTGGAGACTAATCTCGTTCTTCCTACTAGTTTAGAGAGTCATCGTAGTGTCCAGAAGGGTAAAGTTGAAGGAAACATATAGTGCAGTATCACAGATAGGGGTGAAAAAATCTGACACGACCCGCCAACCCGCTTCTTAAGCGGGTTCGGGTTTGGCTTAAACGGGTTCGTGTCGTAAACGGGTCGACCTACCTAACTCGTTTATTAAACGGGTCGAGTTCGTGTTCGGGGTATGCCAACCCGGCTGACTCGTTTAATAAACGGATTAGGCGGGCAGGTCAACCCGTTTACCCGAACCCGACCTGCCAACCTGCCCGCTAATCCGCCAACCTGTTTACCCGACCCAACCAGTTTATTAAACAGGTTAACCGTGTCAGGTTACCCGTTTAATAAATGGGTCGGATTCATGTTTGCCACAGCCGACCCGTTTAATAAACGGGTCGGGTTCGTGTTGAGGTATGTTGACCCGCCGACACAACCCGCCAACCCGACCCGATTGCCACCCCTAGTCACAGATGACACTCTTTTCCTCAAAGCCCCTGATTGAGCATGACTTCACATCTATTGATCTCATGGATGATGGAGGGTCTCTAGAGATCAGTCTGGCTGAGGACGTAAAACTTAGCGCTTTATGGAAGGCAGCCCATATTTGTGATGTACTATTAGTAGTCTTCGTAGTTTTTTTGTTTTTAGAAAGTTTTATTCTTTCATGAGTTTGATGCCCGATCCTGTATGCATTGCATTTTTAGTGTGTATTTTTATGAGTTGCAAACTGTGAGACAGGTGGAACATCTGCAGAACCATTCACATGTCATATCAGGTAAGGTTCCGCAGCATAGATTAGGTGACTTCTACTACTTTTCTCCCATTTATTTTTGTTCTTGTATGCATTCACTCAGTTTCATGCAAGCATGGAGGAGTACCACTAAGGATAGTGTCATTCATGCACGGGGGAGGGTATAGTTTGCACACCCAAACTTTTTCTATCTTTGTACTTGCACTTTTGATGACAACTCATAAAAATTGAGCTTTTAAGGAACGAGTTTGAACTTATATGACTGCTTTGCAAAATTTAATGTTTTTAGAGGATTTTTAAGCCCCATGAGAAAAAAAAATTTGACACCGACTAGAAAACTGTGGTTGTTTATGTGGATTTCAAAGAGATGACGATATATGCATGTTAGAGTTTATTTTGAATCACAAGTATGAATATGCACAGTTTTATTTTTGAAAAACTAAGTTAATGAACAACATTGCATTCATGAGTTCAAAAAGTGAAAAGAGCATATGTTTAGTTGTTTGATCTCTTTGTATTCTCTAATAGCTGGGCTTAGACACAAGTTGAAGTGTTTGAGTTCTATGTCGAAAAAGATAACGAAAGAAGTCAATTTTTTGTCTAAGTTGATATCTGTGGCCTATTTTGTTCGAGCAAGTAGAGCCTAAGAGGTGTTTAGGCCTAGTGCCCTAAAGCCATCCGGCTTGGGAGCCACCGGCCTGAAAGCCCGTTACATGGACTTTATAGAGAACCTAATAGATGTTGACATTGCGCATGATAGAGAAGCAAGATATACGTAAAACTATGAGAATGGAAGGTCTAGTGACTCGAGCAATTAAGTTTGAGGGATACTTTGTATCTGGTGCCCTAAAGTCATTTGGCCTTAGAGTCACTGACCCAAAGCTCGTTACACGGGTCACAAAAACTTGAAATTTAATATAGTGCTCAACAAAAAAAGAAAGAAAAAGGGTAAAAAATTGAAAATTAAGGAAAAAGAGCATAAAAGAGAAAAGTTCACTGCTTAGAAGCAAATTTTGATAAAACCTATGCAGAAAACATATAAGTGAGAATTAGTAAATAATGACATGTAAATATTTGATTTTCTGAGAAAAAAACGTAAATGATTATGATATTTAGAAAAGTAGAAGAAAAATGTTTTATTTTATAGTAGCCTGTAAAAGACTCTAATTATGTTTTGATAATGTAATGGCATGAAATATTTGTGAAAACGAACTCCTTAACTGTCTAATGCTTTTTAAAGTTGATAAGTTTATGCATACATGACAGATATGTTTATGGGTAGCATCACTGTAAACCCTCACGAGACCTTCCTCGTCCACTGGGGTAACCCAGGGATTTAAAGGGCTTGGTGCGTACGCTAAATGCAACCGTGATTCTTACGAAAGTGAGTTAGGTTTTTGTTTTGATTAGTTTAGCATTTTTGCTTCAGTTTGCTCGAGGACTAGCAAACGATAAGCATGGGGGTATTTAATCATGCATATATTTTGCATTTTATTCATCTTATTTTATGCATGATTCAATGAAAAATCGCATTAAAAACCCATTTTTATTGTTAGTTTCGAGAAATCGTATTTAAATAGAAATTATCAGAAAATAGTGTATTTCAAAGCTTGCCCTGCGTTTTTTGGTATTTTTATTAGTTTTAGAGTTTTCGTAATTATAATTTAGTTATATTAGGACTTAATTAATTGTTTTTAATTAGTTTTAGGAAAAAACCCTTTTGAAAAACACGTTTTTGAGGTGGACCCTCTTGAAAAATTGCGAAAATATTTCGGACCTTCTTTGAAAATTTGTGTTTTGACCTAAAATAGCTTATAAATAGTTCTTTTTCCAGCAAATAAGTTATTTTTTCCAGCAACTTCAAGCCCTCCTTTGCTCCCTCCCTCTCTTTTCTTTCTCCCTTGTTTTCGATCCTTGTTGATTTCTCCCCCTCTCTTGTTCTCTTCTTATTCTTCTTTTTTCTTTTTCTCTTCTCATCCAATCTGTCGACAGCAACCGTTCTTTTCGTCGAGGAGGCATGTGTTCAGCGAAGATTAGCCACCTTCTCTTCTCATCAAATCTGTCAGAGGGGATCTGCGAGGGTTTGTTTCTTTCTCTTCCGTTTCACAGCAGATCTAGTTTTGCATCGCATAAAGCATAGCATCGCATGTAGTTTTGTGAGATCATTGCATCATCTGCATGTTAATATAGTTTAATTCATGTGCATCTGAAAAATAAAAAGAAAAAAATAGATTTCGTTTTAAGTAGTTTAGCCAGTTTCTTGATCTAAGCCTTGAATAATCTTGATTAAGGTAAATCGATGGTTGCCGAATTAATATTTTTTTTTTGTGCGTCAATTAGATCGTGCTTCTTTGTTTTATTTGTTGTTCAATACTTGCCATTAAGTTTAATCAAATATTAGATTAGTTTTAGTTCATTAGATTGTTTATTAGATTAAAAGACAGAAAAAATCGAAAGCATAGTGCAGCATCTTCTTGTGTCAAATTGCTTGTTAAATTTTTTTTACTCAATCGGCTTTAGTTTCAGCGTTTTGCTTAATATTCATTCAGCTTCAGTTTTTTCTTTAGTCAATACCAGTGTCGTTTCTAGATTTGCATACAGCGTTTTTTTTGTTAAGATTCAGCGTCTTTTTATTATTATTTAGAGCAACATCTTTGATAGTTTTTGTTCATCACGTTTTTATGATTCCAGCTGCATCAACGTTTTGTTTTATTCAGTAACATAGTAGTTAGTTAGAAATTAACTTAGTTGTTTTTATTATAATTAGGTAATATTATATTGTTTGAGTAGGTTGGTTCAACGTTTTCTTTTAGTCATTGTGTGCTTAGTTCATAGCTATCGTCATAGCTACAGTTTATAGTTAACATTTTTTTTGGGGTGCAGAATATGAGTTGAATGATTTATTTCATTAGTTATATGTTCTAGTCACTGATTTCATTAGTCATTGTTTGCTTTAGTTATTGATTGTTTTGTTTGTTTATTCCAGATTTGCAGTGCTTTCATTATTCATTGGTTTAGTTCTTCCCAATTGCTGTTTGTTTAGGCTCTCGTTATTCCTTAATTAGTTACGTTATTTAGCATTAGTAATTGTTTAGGTAGTTCCAGTATTAGTTAGCTTATTTTAATTATTTCAAGCAATTCATTAGATGCAAACTTTAGTTGGTTATTTCAGAGTTTGATTCATTAGTTGAGGTGATTGAAGTTGTTTTAGTTAGTTAGGTTGTTTTGTTATTTTGTCTTTTAGTGGTAGGTTGTTACAAGTAGTTCATAGGTTAGTTCATGTTATTAGTTTATTTTAGTTAGTTTAATTCTTAATCTTGTTGATTTATTTTTGTCATTAGCTAATCAATTCTTGTTTAATTTCATTCGTACTATTGTGTTTTGTTTTTGTGTTTTGCAGGGACGCATTTGGACATACGGTGAGCCCCTTTTCGTACCCCCAAAGTGCCCTATGAGGTCCCTTCAGTCTCTCAGAAGTGCCCTCAAGGAGCCCTCATACACCAAAAAGTGTTTAACCTAATTACCCAAAGGTACACAGAGGGAAGGATGAAGGGAAGCAAATATAGTCTTTAGACTATAAAAGCCTCTAGCACTGAAGATCATTTTTCTTTCTTTTTATATTAGGATTTCCTTTATTTAATTCAATTGGGTTTGTAATAAGGCACTTTAATTATTTGTCAGCACTCTTTTGTTTATTTAGTTAATTAAATTTTTTATTTTTCAAGGCAATAAAACGTAATTTAGATTTGAATACAAAGTATTTTCCGTTCCCTGAGATCGATCTGGAGTCCACTCGTGCGAGCCAGTTTTATATTTTTTGTATCCGGTTTTCACTTCGTTTTTATTAAAAATATTGTTTTAAAAATCATTTTCATAAAAGTCACACCATCTATCGTAAGGTTACCTAATTTGTGTGAATTGTGATGAAAAGCATTGAGGATCTTTCCTTGAACTCTTATAAAATATCTTAAATTGAGTTGCCTGAATATGAAACGTATCAATGTCATCTGTGTATAGCATGACCTCAGCATAGAATGCAGTTGAGCATTTGAAGTTGAATCAAACAGTGAGCAATGCAACCACAGGACATGCTACTTTAATCCTGGTTCAAAAAACTACATATATTACATCTCAAAAATGAGGGGTACAAGTACCACATGGTGTATGGTGTCATGTCGAGCAGGAGAAATGTCAGGTTGAGAAATAAATCATAGTGGAGAAAAAAAAAGGAAAAATCTCACATACTTTTCCATCATGAGTTTAAGAGTTTCATTAGTATTTTACTGTAGAATGTCAAGGGTTCGCAGACAACTATTCCTGATGCAAAACATGTAAAAATGAATGATCAAACACCCCCCTTTCTCATGAGACGAGCAACGAAAGTGACAGAGAGGGGGAGGAGGAATCAGAACCATGCCAAGATTCATCATGCTAATCATTTTTGTTCTCAATGCTGAAAGCCATACCAAGATATATATTAGAAGAAAAAAACTGAATTAAAAAGAATTAAGAAAATAGGCAAGATTTAAAATCTGGTACAATCATTTCAACAGTTTCCAGCATTACTACCTATACAAATGGTAACAATTTCCTAAAATGGTAGAGCTCATAGTAGCTTATATGTCGCATGTCCAAGACTTTAGAAGTCTCATCAAATAGGATTCCTTTTCATCATTGATTTCCCTCAATACACAAATGCACCTTTAGTTAAGGGCGACGACAGCATCTAGCATTAAAAGCTTATCATTGTGAAGGCAGAATGTTGGCATACATTTCTTCATTATGTGTGCACTATCCTTCACCTTTTCAAAGACTTTGGTCCACAATCTAATGCATCTGCTCTCTAACATGTCAGAGAAATATCAGTGATCCCTGTCATCGAACTAAACACTTGAAAAACAATGTTTTTACCACTCAAAAACCTTGAATAGTGATATAAATATTCCTTCATTTCCTCATTTGAACAAAAATTACTGCCCCAACAAGGTCATCAACATACAACGCCACACCTCTTAAATCCTGCTGCGATAATGGAATCTACTAGTAACTTGTAAGAAAGGAAGAAAGTGAAGCCTCAAAATAACCAATCTTTTCTCTCAAGTGGGCTGCACCCTCTTTCTCTTAATAATAAGAGAAGTCCTGATAAGGCGGTACAATAAAGTAAACAGAACTTGGATAATTACAACAATGCCACTTAAGTAAGCTTAGCACAAATAACAAACATATAATATGACTAACTCAAACAATGAACCATGGAGATAAAAGATGAAAGATGTGGGACTGTAAGCATGAGACAGCTGAGATGTGAAAAGATTATATTGCCCTTGATGCAAATGTTGTTAACACCAGAGTTACCGAAAGCACCTAGGTAAAAGGGGAAGCGCGCTTCCCCGAAGCGTGCTTCGGAAGCGCGAAACGTCACGCTTCCGAAGCGTGCGGGAAAGCGCCACTTTTAAATGGGAAGCACGCTTCACACTTCCCCCACGCTTCTCCAATTTTTTTCAATTTTTTTGTATTTTTATTTTTTTTTTTACTTTTTTTTTCGCTTCCCCCTCTCTTTCTAGGTCGCTTCCGGTTCGCTTCCGAGACGATTCCCGACTCACTCCTAAGTGGTCCCACGCTTCCCGCTTCCTAAAATTTTGAAAGTGCCTCGCTTCCCGCTTCCTCAACGGGCAACCATGGTTCACACCTTAGTAGTCCCCCTCAAATTGTGCATCAAGCTCCAACATGCACAACATGCTTTTAAGAATTCTGAATCTGTCCTTGGAGAGGCCCTTAGTGAATATATCAGCTATCTGTAGCTCTTTTCTAACATACTCAGTCTTTGCCTCCTGATTCTCCACCTTTTCTCACACAAAAAGATAATCAATCTGAATATCTTTTGTCTATAATAGAAAATAAGGTTGGCATCAATGTTGAAGCCCTCTTCATATCACAATAAATTGTTGAATGTCCAGTTCTAATGCCAAGTCATGCATGAAGCTATTGATCAATGCAACTTTTGAAATGACCTGTATTATGCCTTTGTACTTTATCTAGTTATGCTTTTCGGATTCTTTTCCATGATATCAAATTGTTTCTCATGAAAATGCAATAACCAGAAACGGTCCTTCAAGAGTCAAGGGAGAGAGAGTTAATTCCTAAGTCACACGGACTCGGCTAGGGAGGCGCCGCACCCAAGTCGACACGCCCTGACACGGGTGCGACTTAGGACACGATCCGCACTTGGTCAACGACGAGTCAGACTCAGTCAATTAATCGAGACTGAGTCCGTCCTCGTTTTGGACTCGGTCAACATTGACCGAGTCTATATTCGTCCATTTTTAGGAAGAAAAAACTAAAAAAACTGAATTTTTTTATATATTTTTTTAAATATATATATATATATATAAAGAGACTGTACTGTGCACAGTCACAGTGACTGTGCTGTGTTCACAGTCACAGTGACTTTGTTGTGTGCACAGTCACACTGCAGGTTGTGCTGGGTGCACAGTCACAGACTGTGCACTTTTTTTTTTAAATATATATATATATATAGCCGAGTCCCTGTGTCCAAAATTTTTAAAATTGCGCCGCACCCATGTCGCACCCGCACCCATGTGACATAGGTTAATTCTCATGTTTTTGTATCTACTTTATGGAATATGAACCCATGTATAGAGTAGTCTTGACATATTTCATTATTCACTTTGGTAACACTAGATGGGATTTTGTGGGGTAATGCATGAACTAACAAGCTTGATTAACTACATGAGCAATGCCAAGGCATGTAATGATCAGTATACTGAAGGGCACCAGCCATATTTCTATATATCTCAGCATTCTATTTTTTGCCATCAAATTTTCATAATTTCTTCCCAAAAGCAACTGAAGTGGTAATGGGCTTACAAACAACTACACTAAGCTCTTTTAGGATATCCACTATATACTTTTGCTGAGTTAGCCTCATGTTATCTTTGTCTCTATCGATCTCAATCCCAAGGAAATAACTAAGAGATCCCATGTCCTTTATTTTGAACTTCTTGTGCAAAAATTCCTTTACCTTATAAAAAAGTTAACCTTCCTGAATTCCCCATGATAATGATAGCAAATAAAGCAATACAATGACAACGTCTTTGCCTCCATAATTGAAAAGAGAGTTATTTGACATTGATCTTTTAAAACCTTTGCCTTTCATAGCATGGTAGAAGCATTGGAACCATGTGTGAGATGCTTGTTTCAAGCCATATATCGATCTCTTAAGCTTGCATACAAATTATCTTGAGTCGACTTCATAGTATCTAATGGTTGTTCCATTATACTTTTTTTTAATTCTCCATGAATAAAGGCATGTTTGACATCAGGCTAATATAATGGATAACAAAATGAAAGAGGAAGGGATAGAACATGAACTGAAACCATCTTCACCGCGACCGAATGCTTTTTCATAATTCATTTCATGTTGTTGCTTGAATCATTTAACTACTAATTTTGCTTTGTGCCTTTCAAATATCCCATCAAATTTGCATTTTACTTTGTATACCCATTTGCTCTCCATAACTTTTTTGTTTTCAGGTCTTGGGACTATGGTCCATGTTTGGTTCAATAGCATAGCTTCCATTTCTTCACTCATCGCATTGATCCATCTTTCTCATCTGACAGCTTGGTGGTAGGATGTTGGGTCCTTGATTTTGTTTATCAGATAAAAATTTATTTGGAAATCATGTGTGAAGTCTTCGTATGAGACAAGCCTCTCAATGGGATGTCCCTCTCTTGTGGACCTGTGCAATCCTTCATTGGTTGAACCAGCTTTAGTCTTGTTCATTTTTGCCCTTCTCCTGTAAACATTCTAAATCTTTGGTCTCTCTAGCAGAGGAGACATAGCTTCAATAATACGATCTTGGGAAGGATACATAGAGATTGTGTTTTATTAATCTGTTATGGTGTGTGCTTCATTATTTTTATCATTGACCACATTATGTTGAACCACGCTCTCTAAATTATATTCATTCTTTTTATACATATATTCAAATTCTTCACCGGGATTTGTGTGCACCGCTATAGGCTCATCTTCATCCTAATGCATGCACCTTGTGAATTCATTGGAGGCTGCAAAGAAAGGCCCATTTCTTTCTTGGAAACCTTTGCTGACAGCATTAAGCTGATAATCTTCTTGTGGCATTTAAGGTAGCCTATAAATGGTGATCTCATCAATCATAACGTGGCAAGATAATATGCATTTTGTCCTACACTAGATCATAACATTGATATCCTTTGTGATGGACAGAGTAGCCATTGAATATACATAGGATTGCCTTCGGTTGCAAGTTGTTTTCCGGCTAACATCAACATGAACATAAAGACAGCCAAACACTTTAATAAATCATAATGAAGAATCCTTCCATAAAGTTCATAAAGTGACTTATTTTTCAAAGCAAGTGTAGGGAGTGTATTGATAATATGAACAGCAGTATGAAAAGCTTCAGTCCATATCCCCATTTATATGCATGTATTTCCTCACTACACCCCTTATTTTGCTTAGTGGTGCAAGGAAAAGAAACCAGACCCTCTATCCCATTGTCCCATAGAAAGTCACAGAACATCAAAGATGAGTATTCACCACCTCCGTCGTTCATGAAAGAACCAATGGGTAATGAAGTGTGTCACGTGAAATCATCAAACGTATGTTTCAGAAAGAAAATCAATGTGTGCCTCGTTAAATCATCAATGAAAGTAACATAATATTTAGAACCATAGTCACATGTATTGTATAAAGCAGTTTCTCACCCAAGGGTTTTTCTCAGAGTTTCTTTCAATGAGTGGTTTTTCTTGAAAAATCTGAAAAATCTTGGAATACTAAAGGATTATGAAAATATAAAATATAATGAAAGAAATATGAAATAAAACTTTTGTATTATTTTTTCTTTTGAGTGTGAATATGGATCCAGTTAGGATGGATCCATATTGAGAAGTTTTGTTAGTAGGGGTACTATGTCACAGGGATTGGGCCAACCAGGTGCCGCACCCGCGTCGACACGATGCAACGCGGGTGCGCGTGTGGGTGAGGCACCCGGTGCGGTCAACGCACACAAGGTCATAAATGTCCAAATTTTGGACTTAAAAAAAAAACTCAATGAAATGGGCTGAGAGGAGGATTAGGGCAAAAAAATTTACCCTAATCCTCCCGACCCCAACCCATCTCCAGACCCCGATGCCAGCGACGACCTCGAACTACCACCGAAGTCCGGTATGCATTCTCTCTCTCATTCTCTCCTTCAATCTCTCTCTCCCCTCGTCTCTCAATCTCTCTCTCCCCGTACTATGTTGGTTCTGCCCACTTTCTTGTTCTCAGCTCAAAATCACAGTTTTTTGGTGTTTTTTCTCACATTCAACACCATAGATGTGATATATAGGTTTTGTTTAGTGGGAACCAACTTTTGGATCACCGGAATCTGACCTGTATACAGGTTTTTCCAGTGATTCAAGAATCAAAATCAATGGCTATGAAGTATGAAGGTATCAGTTTTTTTGCTCATAAAAACATATTTTTTCATCAAAAAATCATGATCCAAGAGTCGATTCTCACTAAATCGAGCATGTTAAACACATCTAATGGTTCAGATCTATCATAAGACACTTCAAAACTATGGGGCAGAATGGGGCAAAACGAGAAATTAGGCCTAATATATATATATATATATATATATATATATATATATATATATATATATATATATATATATATATATATATATATATATCAAATTCCTTTAAAACTCTTATTTACATGTGTTTAATGCTTAATCCAAACCTGTAGATATGTTTATAATTGCTTACTCACTAAGCAACATGCTTTGGACTGAATTAATTTAACAAGAAATAGATAATATTTTAAAAATAATAAATATTATTTTTTGTTACAATATTGTCATTTGAAAATATCACTAATTTATCGCAATATTTTCAAAATGTGGGTGATATTTGTGACACGCACACACACCAATTAAAAAGGAAAGCATAGTTGTTTTTTATTTCATTAGTGTTATTGTTGTTAACTGTTAAAACTTAAAAATTATATATATATATAATATATATATATAATTTTTTATATTTTTTCCCTCCCGCACCCCCGCATCCAAGTTTTTTTAAAGTGTCGCATCTCCACACCCGCACCCATGTGACATAGTAGGGGTACTTTTGACTTTTGTCAAATCTCACCAACTCTCTCTAATGGATTTCTCCTTAAAATGAAAGGAAAAGAAGGGGATTACTAAAACCTTCTTCCTTTTTCTATATTGTGCTATTTTTCATAACAAAAAGAGAAGAGAAAAGAGGGTAAGGACCTCTTTGCCTCTTAGGAAACAGTCCTTTCTTTTATTAAAAGAAGAAAAGAGGAAAGAGAGTACAACCCCTTTTATTAAAAGAACAAAAGAGTACAAGGAGTACAACCCCTATTTATTAAAATAACAAAAGTAAAGGGAGTACAACCCCCTTTCTCTCTTTGTTTCTTAAAAGAAGAGAAGAGGAAAGGGAGTAAAAAACCCTTCTCTCTTTCTTTCATAAAAGAGAAAGAAAAAGAACAAAGATGAGGAAAAGGCAGAGGAGAAAAAGAATGAGAAGGAGAGGGGAAGAGTAAAGGTACGCCCTCCTCTCTCTCAAAAAAATGATGGCATATAAAAATAGGAATTTTTTCAAAAACTTGACAAAATATCACAATAATTTTGCAATATTTATTCTTTGGCGATATTTTTCCAATATTATTGGCTTACCTAAAAATACTGATAAAATGGCGATATTATCGGTGACTGTGTTTGGAACTAAACAAATAAGCAACAAGAGCAAGATCCATACATCAAAATGAATAAGTTCCAAAGGATGAGAATTTCTATTTCGTTGACTGAAAAGGACAAACAAGTATGTCTTCCTAGTTGAAAACATTAACAAAGCTTATAAGGATCCATACTATGGCTACTCATATTAACAAAACCAGAACTAATGTAATACTTAGCATTTTTCTAAAAATCAAGAATTTATTTAATTCAATTTAATAGCAATTTTTAATGTGAATTCATTAATAATTAATATTTAATTAATAATATAGGTTAGTATATCAAGTTGGATCATGGGAGTGGATCCTATATTGGATCGTGGACTCTTTAGATAGAATCCATAGTCCATGTAAGAGAAGAGTCTGTTAAAATGTAATATATATATATATATATATATATATATATATATATATATATATATTTATCATTTTTATTTTTTTTATTTTATTTTAATTTTTGTACAATAAATATTATCTAGTTCGTATCGAACTAGATAATAACTAGTTTGGTTAAAAGTTAGTCGTTGGAACTAGTCCAACGACTAGATTTCTAGTCGTTGGACTAGTCCAACGACTAGAAGGGAGAGCTCCTTATGAGCTCTCCCAATAGCTCTTGTATAAATAGGGGTGCAGCCCCTCTTGTAGAAATACTTCTTGTAATGCTTTCCAAGCATCTCTTTACATAAATAAAAATTATTTATTTATGTGTGTTGTTCCTATTTTACCCTTTTTAAGGGTTTTGCTTAAAGTGTCTTCTAGACACTTATTTTGAGTGTTCCAAGGGCGTTCGTGGAAGACCACCATTTCGCTACATGGTATCAGAGCAACTGAAATACTAGATATTGAAGAAAAGCTGCATCGGTTTCCATGCCCTTTGAAAAGTATTTTGCCACTTGAAGAGAAGTGTTTTATCACTTCATTGAAAGAGCTCCTGCATCTTGTATCTCTTTCTTTTTCATTCTTTTATTGTTCTTCTCTTCTATCCCTATTCTTTCTCTTCCCTTGTAATCGATGGATGACAATGATAAAGTCACCATCATTCCCTTGAAATTAAGTGATACGAACTATGTAACATGGGCTTGAATCATGAAACATCATATATGGGGAAAAGGTCTTTGGGGGATTGTGGATGGTTCCGATTCGGAACCTAAACTATCTCTTACCAAAAAAGAAGGAGATAAAGAGGTCCCAGAAAATCAAGGCCCTAGCCTTTTATGAGAAAAAATGGAAAGAGTGGAGAATGGCTCATGCAAAAATAATGCCATGGCTTATCAATAGCGTTGACATTAAAAAGTGCTCAAGCCTTGCCAAGTTTGATCATGTCGTGCCTTAAAAATATGTATTCCCTTAAAGATATTGCACGTGTGTGCAACCTCCAAGAAAGAGTTCGAATAATGACCCAAGGAAATAAAACGATTCGTGAATACTACAATGGATTGTCAGAACTTTAGGAAGAACTTTCTATCTTAGAACCAAAGTGGCATTGTGCCGAAGACATCAAGATTCGCCAAAAGCAACTCGATGTTGAACACTTTTACCAGTTTATAACTTGATTAAGTCTGAAATTTGAAACCACCAAATCGGCCCTTCTTCACCAGAGAAAAATTCCTTCCAATGTTGAAACTATTGAAGAATTAACAATGGAGAAAAATCGTCTCCGGAAAGGTTCCTCTAAAGTTGATGATGATTCCGTCCTAGCTGTATCTAGGCCTGGGAATCATACTCGCACCTACAGGCCACCTCAGTTTTGGAGACAATGGCGAGTTTGATAAAAGAAAAGTGATTTGTCATCACTGTCATAAACCGGGGCACTATAGGCCTCAATGTCCAAAATTAAAGAAAAGAGATGAAAAGAAAGTTGCATCAGTTAAAGAATCAAAAGACCAAGATGCACCTGTTTTTATGGCTCAACTTATGGAGATTCTTCAGCCTCTTCTTCAAAGGGTCTCTTCTTCCGTTGAAGCCTCAACTGGAGTGGTAGTTGTATCTGTTTCCGATTCAGGTAACTTTTCTTGGCTTTTAGATTCTGGTGTCTCATTTCACATGACCCCACATTATAAATACTTATCTGAATGTCTTAAAAATAACTCAAGTATTTCAAAAGTCTTTACAGCAGATGGAACATCTGTTGAAATAAAGGGAATTGGGTGTTTTGAAAAAACCAAAACTTGTTGTGTTCCAGAAGTTAGATATATCCCAAAACTCAATTTAAATCTCTTATCTGTTTTTCAAATTTCTGATTATGGATGTAGTATATCCTTCTCTTCTGATGGTTGCTGGATACAGGATCGCCAGTCAGGTGGGAAGGCCATAGAGAAGGAGGACTATATTACATGGACTTTTTGAAACTACCCAAGAATGTTTTTTGCTTAAATGTTCAGAAATTGGAAACAGACTTATGATACAAAAGACTTGGTCATCCTCATATGTCTAAAATCCAATATTTTTTAAGTTTGGGAAAGTTTTGTAAATATGAAAATTTTGTTTGTAAAGAATGCATTCTTGGAAAAATGAAAAGATTACCTTTCTCTAGTAGAACTTTTGTCTCTTCAATACCTCTTAAGTTAATACATTCGGATGTTTGGGGACCCGCACCAGTGATTTCTAAAGGTGGTTTTGCATATTATGTCATTTTTATAGATGATTTTACTAGACATACTTGGATTTATTTTCTTAAACATAAATCCGAAGTTTTTACTCACTTTCAAATATTTCATGAAATGGTCACAAAAAAATTTCAAAGTAATGTCTCCATTTTTCGCACTGTTTCAGGGGAAGAATTTATGTCTGCAGAGTTTAAAAATTATCTTAATTCATATGGCATTATTCATCAACGATCTTGCCCAAATACCCCGCAATAGAATGGTCTTGCAGAACGCAAACATCGTCACATTATGGAGACCACTCGGACTTTGCTGATAGCAAGTCAAGTGCCAAAAGGGTTTTGGGCTGAAGCAACTTTAAGTGCTACTTATCTCATAAATCGAATGCCATCTTCTTCTTTAGAAAACATATCTCCGATTGAAAAACTTTATACCTTAGCTCCCGACTACTCCAGACTAAGAGTATTTGGTTGCAAATGTTTTGTATTTACAGACAAAAATGATAAATTCTCTCCTCGCGCTATGTAACAGGGATTCGGCTAGCAGGGTGCCGCATCCGCGTCGACGCAACTCGACGCGGGTGCAGTCAACCCGACCCTGGGTGCGTTGACTGCACCCAGGGTCATTTCGGTCTATTTTTTTTGGATTTTTTTTTTAAAAATTGCCCTATGAAATGGGCTGCGGAATTTTTTTAAAAAAATCTTGGGGAGGAGGCACTGCGGGACCCGCCCGTTGACCGCGCAGCGGGACCCGCGTTGGGGAACCCCCAGTCCCCCCCTTATATATTTTACATTTTTGCCCCTGCCGCACCCCCGCACCCAGGTTTTTTGGAAGTGTCGAATCCCCGCACTCGCACCCATATGACATAGTCCTCGTGCTATTCCATGTGCCTTTTTAGGATATGCCGAAAACCAAAAAGGGTACAGATGTTACGATGTTCAAAATAATAAGTTATATGTGTCAAGGAATGTGACCTTCCTTGAAAAGGAAAAATTTTTTGAAAGTGAAAAACCCAAGGATATTACTGAATATTCCTTTTTAATTGACTTAACTTCCAAATCCGATGAAGAGGATTTTGAATGTAATTTTGACAATGATCAAAGCCTTACTAGCTATGAACATGATATTGAAGATCAAACTAGTAAGGATGTTAGTTTTCAATATTCAAAACGAAGAATTGGAGAGCAACGCCCCCCATGTGCATTAGAAAGATTTTCTGAAGCTCCTCCTCGTAGGACTTCTAGAATCTCTAGACCCTCCAGGAAGTTTGTGTCTTATGAATCCTTTTCTCCCTCATATAGGGTAGCTCTTGCTTTAATTCAATCCTATGTTGAACCTTCCTCATATTTTGAAGCCAAAATCATGCAAAATGGATTAAAGCTATGAAATTAGAGCTAGATGCTTTAGAAAAGGCCAATACTTGGTTTATCCAAGATCTACCTCTTGGAAAGAAACCTATAGGTTGTCGATGGATCTATAAAGTCAAAACCAAAAGTGATAGGACCCTAAAAAGATATAAGGCACGACTTGTAGCCAAAGGCTATGCTCAAGAGTATGGCATTGATTACGAAGAAACCTTTGCTCCTGTGGCTCGAATGACCAACTTTAATTGCCTTAGCCTCTATTAAAAAATGGCCTATATTTCAAATGAACGTTAAAAATGTCTTCTTAAATGAGAGTCTTGTTAAAGAAGTATACATGGAAGCTCCTCTTGGTATTAGTCTTCCTAAGGGTAAAATTCTTCGTCTTGAGAAAACGCTTTATGGTCTTAAAGAGGCACCAAAAGCCTGGTATGACAGGTTTAGTCATGTTATGACTGATATTGGTTTTTGTTCTTGTTTGACTGACACTGTCTTGTTTATTAAACAATCTGATGCAGGTATCATCATTCTTCTTCTTTATGATGATGATGTGATCATCAGTGAAAGTGATAAACAGGGAGTAGCTAATATCAAAACTCTTCTTAAAACTCATTTTGAGATGTCTGACCTAGAACTATTACGATATTTCCTAGGAATAGAAGTTGCTTATTCTCCTAGAGGGTACTTGATATCTCAATCTAAATTTGCTTCTGACATTATTTGCAGGTCGGGCATCTCGGATGAATAGAAAGTAGATACTCCAAAAGTAGTCAATGTTAAGATGAAAATTGATGATGGAGAACGACTTGAAGATCCTACTCCATTTAGACAACTTGTTGGAGCTCTTTCTTACCTTTCTATCACTCGGCTAGACATTGCACATGTTGTCCACGCAGCTAGTCAATTTCAACATGCTCCCATCTCTCTTCACATAGGAGCAGTCTTACGCATTATTAGATATTTAAAGAGCTAGCAGATTTCTTCACCAAACCTCTTGCGGCTCCCAGATTTCACTTCCTTTTAGACAAACTTTCGCTCATTGTACCGTAAGTTTGAGGGAGAGTGTTAAAATGTAATATATATATTTATCATTTTTATTTTTTTATTTTCTTTTAATTTTTTATACAATAAATATTAGCTAGTTCGTATCGAACTAGATAATAACTAGTTTGGTTAAGTTCCACTTGTAACTTAACCAAAAAGCTAGTGGTTGGAACTAGTTCAACGGCTAGATTTCTAGCCGTTGGACTAGTCCAACGACTAGAAGGGAGAGCTCCTTATGAGCTCTCCCAATAGCTCTTGTATAAATAGGGGTGCAGCCCCTCTTGTAGAAATACTTCTTGTAATGCTATTCAAGTATCTTTTTACATAAATAAAAATTATTTATTTATGTGTGTTGTTCCTATTTTACCCTTTTTAAGGATTTTGCTTAAAGTGTCTTTTAGACATTGCTTTTGAGTGTTCCAAGGGCGCTCGTGGAAGACCACCATTTTGTTACAAAGTCCTACTAAGAAACCCTTCCCCAATATGAAACCCAATCATCCTCTGTATAAAGAAGGTTGAGCCTCCTTATTAGAAAACACTATTCACGTTTTTGAGAAGGGGAGAGAGAGAAACATATTTTAGAGAGGAAGAGAGCCAAGGGAGAAGAAGATCGGCCAACCCTGTGTAACAATTTTTTTTCCCGTGATTTTTTTCGGTGATTGGCCGTAGGATCCGTTCATACTCATGTTTTTATTCATTTTTGTGTGTTGGATCTGATACAAGGTTTGTACCTTGGCCTTGGACAACAACCACTAGTGTTAGGAAAGAGATTTCATATCTCTTTCGTGTTCTTTCGGTGTGTTGATTGTTTTTCATCGTGGATCGATACTCGTTCGCGTGTTTGTTGTATTATTTGTTCGTTTACACATCAAAGGTACGAAGTTTCTCATTATTCAACATGTTTAGGGTTTAGTACAAGTCAATCAAGCATGAGATTGTATTCCTACAATTCGATATATGCTATATTGATTTTAAAAGTCCTATTTCGCTTTTGATCTAATTGTTTTTAATCGTAAAATTAGTTTAACCCATTTACCAAAGAAAAATGATGTAGATTCGTGATTAAATGCATGTTTCATGTTATATTTTATGTTTCCAGCATACTAGATGTGTTTATGGATGGATTTAATATGGTTTTGATGGATTAGAAATTTATTTGGAGGATTTTATAAGGCTGATATCTTTTTCATAAATTGGTTTTGGGACAAACGTATTATCTTACGTAAAAACGTTGGATCGTATGTTTGATTTATGTTATAAATTAAATCTTTGTGTTTACAGTATGCTTGGACGTGAACGCATGATTTGGATGTTTTTTTGATGAATCAAATTCGTTGTATGCATGTTCTTGATGTTTTTGATGAAAAATCTAAAGTTCTTAATCTGGTTTCTTGAAAACTACATCTTGTCCTGTATTTTTATTCCGACCAGTTTTAAAGAAAATTATGGTTCTCCAAAATGATGAACGCATAAATCTTAAAAATTTAGAAGGATATTCTAGACATGTAGGAGCAATCCCAAAAAAAAAATTGAGCTCATTTGAGTTCCTAGTTGAGAGAAACGACATCTGCAAATCAGCACAAAATTTTTGTCCTGACAGAAATTCTGTAATGGTTGCACGTTTTTTATAGATTTTATTGCTCCCAAACTATTTAAGATTCATGACTAATATTTTTATGTGTTAGTTTATATATTGAAGAACACGATAAAAATCTTATGCAGTAATTCATTATGATTTAAGAATTAAAAATCATGAAAGTTTATTGCATAACCTGAAATTCCTAGAAGAGTCTGTCCAACAACAGAAACAGACTATAATGTGTGATTTTAATTTTCTACTGGGATGGAATTTAGACTTTATTCTTTTTGGAGCTTGTGTCAGATACACCAAGCTAACTATAGTAAAAATTACAGAATTTTTTTTATTTTGTAAATTCATTGGCTTATTTTTCTTCGGCGAGGTTGGACCGGTGATGCTTGTTCTATAAACAAAAAATAGGTTTCAGTAAAAGAATTATTATTCTCTTATCCACAATAAGTTTGGATCTAAGTTTTTTCCTGTCTACAGCAATACATATGTGCAACTACAGTAAAAAACTGAGAATTTATTTCATTCAGTTTAAGGCATGACGGAATTAAAACTAACAGAAGGAAATTCAGCTTTTATAGTTTAAATGTAAATTGCTTTGGCCTAATTGAATATGATGTGTTGAATCGCATGCATATGAGGGTTCTAAGTGTGGACCAGGTCTTGTTTATGCAACATGATGGTAATGTATAGCATGATGTGATTTTAAATATGTGCTTATGTTGATCATATGTAGCATGTGGTTATGATATGTGGTTTGTGAATGCCTCATTATGTGAAATGCTTGCCTATGTGCATGAAACGATTTAAGAGAGGAACTGAATTTTTATTGTGGTTTATGATTGAGTTACATGTGAATCGAAGTGAGGCTATGTGCTAGTGCATTAATCTTGTAATAATCATGTAGATCTATTGTTTATGTTGTGTTATGATGCATATGATTAATTGCATTTGTTGGCACATGATGGTTCACATTGTTGTGACCGAGCAAGGATTGCCCAATCGGATGATGCATGATAATGTGCATGTTTGAGTCGATATGGAGCTCATGTAGCATGGTGATCTGCTATGAATATTGTGGATTCATGTGTTTTGGGTGTCACTCATTATATTTAACATTTTTCTGATAATGAGGCTCAGGCTTAGTCGAAGTGTACCTAATTTCTCCTTGGTTGCCCTACGTGTGTCGTGGGATCGTTGGAAGGGTGCTATTGTTGGGAACGTGGTAATCAAATCTGTGGTATTTTTTTCTCCAAGAAACCGATATTGAGGTTCATGTTCCCAATTACGGTAGTAAGGAACATTTCCACCATTTTGGCCTGGGAACAGTGAGGGTTGGCTTCAGCTGTTAGCATATTGGTATACCAAGAAAAGTGGCATCGGAGGGTGTGGATGCTCTTGTCGTCCCAACATCCAAGTATGGAGGCCCTGATGTTCCGGCTAGGGTGCCCAACATTAGCCGAGGTACATCTGTGGGACCCAGTTAATAAAATATAATTGTGTTAGTCGAGGTACATATGTGAGACCTAGTTAATAAAATATAATTGTATGTAGTTAAGATACATTGGAACTGCCTTGAACTTCGAGTTTTACTGGTGATAGTACCCACTGAGGAGTCAAGAGAAAACTTAAATTAATTACAAGTGAGATGTGCATGCATTCAAAAGCAAGTGTTAATAATGAGAAAAAAGCTACTCATGCAATTTGCATTGGTTCATGCATCATATATGCCATGGTACATGCAACGTATATAAATTGATTCTTGTATCATGTAATAATGCAAGTATTTTAGAATTCGTTTGTGTGCAAGCATATCTAAATTGTTGTGTATTATGAATGTTTTCTAAAATATATGTTTGTTTGATTTATGTTTTATCCTTTACTGTTGGGTAATGTGAGATTTCATACAAGAACAGTTGATTCTCACTCATTATATTTAACATTTTTTTGATAATGAGGCTCAGGCTTAGTCGAGAGGCATGATGGTGGAGCTGACTTGTTGGGAGTGGCGATATTTATGAATTGGTGATTGAATTCTAAACGTTTGGGATGGAGTTGAATTTAAACTTGTGAACTTAAAGTTAGAGTTTGTTAAGTTTAATTGTGGGTTGAAACTATTTTATTTTAAATTATGGTTAGAAATGAATGGTTGATGTGGTGGATGTTAATCTATGATAGACATCAGATCCATGAGATGTTTTTTGCATTTATTTAAAAAGTTGTATTTCTTTTTTGACAAGAGATTTTTGTCTTTGGTATCTCTTTCGTGAACTTAGTTCTAGTGAGTTAATATAAGCTCGTGCATGTGCTTAGGCGGACCCCCTAAGGCTTAGTCCGGTTAAAGCAGGACCATAGATTAGTTCTGGAAAAAAATCTATATATTTTCCAGGGTGAATTTGGGGTTGTTACAACTAATAGGAACTTTAAGGTATTGAAACTACAGTGGCCAAGATGTTGGTGTCATATATAGGCATCCTTCTCAACTACAAGAGAAAAAACTGCCCTAGAGGGTGGTGTGGTCTAAAAAGTAGAGATAACATGATGTCAAAGCAAAAGTGGCTCCCAAATGCAAATCTTTAAGAAAAGAAAGTCAGGAATGAAGATAAAGAAGATATTATTTTCTTTACACATTTGAGAAATGGAGATGGGATTCTTTCAAAAGTTAGGAACAAGGAAAACATTATTCAATATGATATGATTGTATCCAACATAAGTGATAGACTACTTAACATGGGTATTTCTACCAGCCCTTCATATTTGTGTAGTACTCATCATACACACATAGTACCCATCATACACACACTGGTACTTGGGTACTTCGAGTACGAGTGAGCAGAGTTTTGGACTTCATTCTACTCATTTTATCCATTTAATGATCTAATGAACGTGCAGTTAAAACTTGAAATCAAATGAGTCCAATGTTAACTATATACTTGTTTGTATAGATCTAGCCACCAAATGCTAAATCTAACTGTACAAATGTGTTTAACATCATTTAGTTGCTATGTTAGAAGGTTTTATCATATTTAATACACTATAAGATTTTATTTTTGAGATGGTGAAAGATCAATAACTCACAATTCATGAAAATAAGGGTGTTTTGAAAATGGTATAAAACATCATGTTTGAATCAACTTTAACACATGGATATAGTAAATAAAACATGCTAAACATAATCCAAAGGTTAGATTTTGCTTGTGGAGCTTAAATCTATGTAAATCAAGTGTACCACAGTAAGTTATGGTGGTACAGTACCACAATAGAAGGGATGAGGTATCCTCCATACCCACAGTTTGAGATATTGCCGTGGCATATCTTTTGTACATATGTCGTACCCCGTAACCGTACCCATGTGACATACATGATTGAATGGGAAGAACTATCTCCAACGATTGGATCCTTTGCCAATAAAAGTGAAGAGGGAAGAAAATATACCAAGATTCCAAATACATGGATAGTGGTACCACTATCAACTACCCAAGCAAGGCCATGAGGATCACTGATGGCCATGGAATTAAAGAAAAAGGCAGCTGCTTCGATAATAGCATCTTCATGAGTAGGCTCACTACTCCCTTCATGTGCTAAGGAATGGTGATGAATTCCAAATTGATTAGGGGAATCATGCTTGAAACAATCATAGCATTGCTTAACGCTATGCCTCTTTTGCCACAAATTCAACACACCACATTGGCAAAATTCAAAGAATTTTCATGTCTAATTTCCATAATTTGGGCTATTGTCATATACCATTAACTTTTTGTTCATACCCACCATAATTGTTGTTGTTGTTGTTGTTGTTGTTTTTGTTTGTTTTTGTTTGTTGTTTGTTGTTTGTTGTTTGTTGTTTGTTGTTTGTTGGTTGTTGGTTGTTGTTGGTTGTTGTTGTTGTTGTTGTTGTTGTTGTTGTTGTTGTTTGCTATGTCACATGGGTGCGGGTGCGGGTGCGGGTGCGGGTGCGACACGGGTGCGGCGCAATTTCAAAAATTTTGGACACGGGGACTCGGCTATATATATATTAAAAAAAAATAAAATATATATATATATAAGACTCGGTCAAAGTTGTGCCCATTAGGGGACAGGTGATGAGTTGTGAAGGCATTCTGTACACTTTCTTCATACAGGAATAATTCACTTTTGGGCACTTTCTTCATACACTGTAATAATTCACTTTCTTCATACAGGAAAAAACCACAAAAACTTGAGTTGTGCCCATTCTGTACTTAAAACTTGAAAGTGTACAGGTTTTTTAGTTGTGATGGGTTTTTTTCCTTACAGTTGTAGCCCAGAAAATTAAAAAAAAAAATTCAAAAAAAAAATTCCAAAAAATGGACCAAAATGACCCTGGGTGCGTTGACCACACCCAGGGTCGGGTTGACCGAGTCCGAGCCGCACCCGTGTCGGTGCGTGTCGACGCGGGTGCGACGACCTTGGAGCCAAGTCCGTGTGACATAGGTTGTTTGTTGTTTGTTGGTTGTTGGTTGTTGGTTGTTGGTTGTTGGTTGTAGGAAATTTATCCCTCATGGATATATTCACCACAAAGTCTTATGTTCTTCACCTAATCCATGTTTGGCATAGTAAACTTTATCGTGCTCATTCACCGGTTGTTCCACCATGGTTAATTGATCAAAGATTTGCTTAAGGTAGGCGAGGTAATTGGAAATAGGTTTACTCTCCTTCTTGCACTCTATTAGAGGTTGCTGAAGATGCATAATATTCACAGCGGAGACTTGAGTGCATGCCTCATGAATTGAATTCCATAACTCTTGGGAAGTAGAGAGCCCAACAACTTGTGAGAGTATCTCATCGGACAAGGTGGAATATATCCACCCAATCAACCCTTGGTCTAGAATCATACATTAGAATCATGAGAACTTGTTTAGAACCATCTTCTTTAATATTCTCATGAGTTATAATGGGTGGAGGAATATTGCCACTTCCTTCGATGTGACCCAAGAGCCTAAGAACCTTAATATGTGGCATGGTAACCTTTCAAGTAAAATAATTGGTATCATTCAACTTATTCCTAATTTTGGGAATGGATAAGGATTAAGATTGAGATTTGACACACCCATTAGGGTATCATTAGAATAAGATTTATTAGGATTGGGATTTAGCACACACAAAAAGCTAGCACTGGGGTTAATATTCTGATTAGGGTTCAATGGAATGTTAACAGAAGTTGAACCAATAGCATTCATGGTAGGAAATTGGGTATTTTCACCATTCATCACTACAGGAGTAAGAAGTAAGGCAATCCCAAGGGTAGAGTAGTAATAGAAGAGGGAAGGCAAAAGAAGAAGAGAGAGGGAGTTTCCTTGGGGACAAGAAATGAGAGAAGAAAAGGGAATAAAGAAACCAGGGAATATATGAAGATGATGCACTTACCTTAGATGATTAAGAAGGATGTGTAGCTCTACTACCACAATAATTTGTGAAGGGATGAAGGAAGGCAACAAGGCCACTTAAGCAAGCTTAGCACAAATAACAAAACATATTAATAAACATATAATAATTAACATTACATGATTAATTCAAACAATGAAATATGAAGATAAAAGATGACAAAATGTGGAACCATAGGCATGGGACAGCTGAGATGTGAAAAGATGACATTGCCCCTGATGTGAATGATGTTCATGCCTTAATGGCTATTACACTTACAAAACCATGTCTCTATAATGAACAAGGGTAGGTTTTGGAAAGTGTTGTGTGGATCCCAATCAAAATACATATGAAATTGTATTGCTCAAAAAGAGGAGCAATATTTGCGCTTTTTGCTTTAGCAATTGAAACAAGCTTCAAATGCCATGATTTCATTGTCCTCATTTATCTCATTATTTTTTAAATTGTTTTCCTTTATCATATATTTTTTTGTTTCTCTTTATTTCACCCTTTACAGAAGATTTCCTGATATTTCCCCCAAAAAACAACTTTTCCTTGCCAAGAAAACCCTAGGAACTATGTCACAAGAACACACCGTTTTTAGCCTTGTGTCTAGTGGCAAGACATGACGCAAGGACATGACAATTACACATAATATTTTACTATTATTGATATTTTAAATAGTTTTAATAATATTGTCAATAACAAATACATTTTTATATTAAAAGATCAAACACATTTTTAATGAACTAAATAATGAAAAAATACCATGTACTTATGTCATATTTCTTGGAAAAAATTGCAAGGTTGGGTCTCAAGCACATATTGAGCCATGGTTCGTGTATGTCCTTGTGACATAGCCTAAGAATGAGATTTATAACAGTGGTCCATATTAGATTTTGCACTTGTAGGCTATGTCACACGGACATTCCATTTTGCCCTCTGTACCCGTGTCGACACGCGTGTCCCCGTGTCGATGGGTACATACAAGTTTGCATTCAATTTATAATTTATAATTATATTCTCAATTTATAACTTTAGATTTTCAGTAATATTATATATATTTTAGATATAACATATATATTTAGATTATACTCAGTCTATTTTGAATTTATTTGATACTTAATATATACATAGTTGGCAACCCTGACGAGTCGACCCGAAATCGCCCGAGTCAACTCAGATCGGACCCCTAATGGGTCACTGATTCAAGTTACTGACCCTGATGCATATTATAATTTTATCATGTATTTTATGATTTTAATGCACAATTCTTATATAAAGTCACTTGTTATTAAGAATCTAATATTGTTCAATGAAAAAAATTAATAATCATGTATAATTATATGGTTTTGTAACTTAACTGTTGACACATTAGCTTGAAGTTTAGTTATTTTCATGTCTTATTCATGTGCTTAAATTATAAACTATAGAGTCATGACTCGTCCGAGTCAACCCAATGACTCGTGAATCAAGTATTGGGTGATCCGGCCCCGAGTCACGAGTTTGCCAACTATATATATATATAGAAGAGGAAAGAGTTTGTGTATGGATCCATTTACAATCCAGACCCAAACTCTTTCCTCTATCTATAAGAGAGAGAGGAAAGAGTTTGGGTATGGATCCAAATACGACCCAGAGAGAGGAAAGAGTTTGGGTCTGGATCCAAATACGATCCAGACCCAAACTCTTTCCTCTCACTCTCTCTTATAAAAGGGGAAGGTGAGCTCTCACTCTCTCTCTCTCTCTCTCTCTCTCTCTCTCTCTCTCTCTCTCTCTCTCTCTGATTGTTGTAGGAAGAAAAAAAGAAGAGGCATGCCCTTTCCCCTCTCTCTCTCTCGGATTGTTGCAAGAAGAAGAAGAAAAGACATGCTTCCCCCTTTCTCTCTCCCTCTCTTCCTCTTCCTCTTTCGTCCTCTTCTTCCTTCTCCTCCTCTTATTCTTCCTCTTTCGCCCTCTTCTTCCTTCTCCTCCTCTTCCTCTTTCTCTTTCGTTCTCTTCTTCCTTCTTCTCCTCCTCTTCCTCTTCCTCTTCCTCTTTCATCTTCTTCTTCCTTCTCTTGTTTCTTTTCTTCTTCTTCCTTCTTTTTTTTTCTTCTTAATCCTCCTCTTCCTCTTTCTTTTTCTTCTTCCTGCTCCTCATTTTTCTTCTTCCTCCTTGCCTTTCACCAAGGGCAAAAAAAAGAAAAAAAACAAAAATTGGGTTGGGTACCCGATCTGGACCAGCACGTACTCGTGCAACGTCCGGTACGCCGACACGGGTATGGCTGCTTGGTTGCCATGTCTATGTGACATAGGTCGTACCCTATAACCATAACCACAAATTTCAGTGATATTTTCAAATATAATGATATTTATCGATGCAAAAAAATTTAAAAAAAAAATACAAAAAAAATCTCACAATATTTTTAAAATACCAAGAATTTAAATCTATCGCAATAATATCGAGAAAATCTCAAAGAATTTATATTTATGGTTTATGTTCATGGTTTATTGCTTCTTTGCTTAACATGTATTTTTTCTTGTTTATATTTATGTTCGTGTTTTCTTGCTTCTTTGTAAATATGCATTTTTTTCTTATTTTTTCCAATTTTTCCTTTTTTTTTGTTTTCTAAAACTTTTTCAATATTTATTAAAATAATAATAATAATATGTCAAGATCTTTTCTCGCCGAGACCAATATTTGTGACTATGCAAGTAACACACACTAGTACCTATGTGACATAGGTTGGTTTGTTTGTAGGTAAATTCTGGGATGGATTTGCACCACTAGGTTCACATTGTGTATTCCCATTTGTTAGGTCATGTAGGCAAAAGTCTAGGTTGCATAGGGTTGGGTCCGGGTTGCTTTGGTCCTAGTGTTTTCCCAAATTCTATGCATGTGTGTGTTAGGTCAAATGTAGGGTGATCTAATGCAAGGTGGTTAGGGTTGACATGGCATAACTGGGAAATTTGTTAAGATGGGAACAATTCCATTAGGCAGCTACTCTATTTAATTAAGTAAACATCAACACAAAGATAAAGCATGCAGGTGGGAGCTGTTGCATTCTCTCATGTGGTAGCATATCTAGCTAGGAAGAAACCACAATGTTTTGGGGAGTTTCAAAATATTCTCCAAGACCCATTCATTTAATCATTCAAAATGCTGCATAGAACTACGTCTCAAGAATAAGTGTCATTATATAGATTGGGAAAGTTATAGCTTTGTATTTTGTTTTCCTAGTGCTTTCCCTATCTAGGGGGTCTACCCTCATCCTCATTTTTTTAATGGAAATGATCTTTCCCTTGAAACAAAAAAAAGAAACTAGAGGCCCAAACTCTAGTTATTCAAGAATTTTGCACATAGAGATTATGACCTCCTTTTCTTTTTTTATGAAAGTTATCTAATGTATTGATTTCTTATTCAAGAATTTTGCATATTTTAATGTTCGTTATTAATCATATAATCCTTTAGATCACATAAAATTATGGTTTTACCTTAAATTATAAAATTAATATTATTCATATTCCAGTTTTTTCTATTTTTTCATCTAGAAAGTAGTTTTCTTCTTTCTTGATTGCTATGAAACAAATTATTCATGCTCAGTACTTCTACACTATATTCACTTTTTCCCCTCAAAACAAGGAATTCTTAATTAAATGTTTTTATGAATATAATTTGGTTTATTTGTTCTAAATATTTCATGACAAGAATGATGAGCATTAGACTACAGTTAACAATAGATCCATGCTGTTTTTTATTTTTTTGTTATTTGGTTTCAATTCCAAGCACTATTACGCTTTCTTATTCTTTCCAATTTTTGTGGCATATGCATCAATACCCCTTGCCTCAAAATGTTCCCCTTAGTTTGCTTATTCCTGGCCTTTACAAATTTGAAACCAACCTAAAAAGGATGCTTTTGAAACCACAATTGCAATGACATGATGCAACATAACAAAATAAGTTCTAGACCCTAAAATCCTAAACAACGCTCACAACAAAAGAGCTGGATTAGCAAAATGGACGCAACTAAATCTTCAAAACTGAGATTAGAATTCATTAACCCATTTAGCCTTCAATATTGAAACGATATAAGATACATCACTCCATATGGGTATAGAGAAGTGGATCTCAAATCAAAAGTAGGGAAATTATGTAACTGTCAATGTCGTAATTATCGTGTCGGAAGGGTTGGCGATAGGGGTGTATCATACCATATCATATTGTATAGTGAGATACAGAAAAAAAAACATTTTAAATTCAGAAAAAATAAAAAATACACAAAAAACAGAAAGACAAATTAAAAAACAATTTTAAGCATTATAAACAATTAAAACTAACAACTAACAAAACAAAAGGGTTACTATTAGAGAGTCACGTTAGATGACAAACAAAAGAAAAAAGTTTCAAGTAAACTATAACAATCATATAATACAAAAATAAAATAAAATTAAAAATATGACCACTTGAAACAAAACACATTGAAGTAGTCAAACTACAATATTAAGTAAATGTAATTAATAAATAAATTAAGCATGAATAAATATTAAAATTATCAAATATAAAAGCTATAATTATGATGTTATAACAATGTATCATTACATATATCAAAAGGGTATGAAATTAGTCATTAAAAAGTAAAAAAGAAAAAGAATGTACTGTCACTTCTAAGTAGTAAGCATTGAAAAAAGAAGTTTCATAATGTCTTTCATTAATTAATTTCACTAGTTACAATAAGCACAAGAGTTGAATAATATGTGTTCTTCCATAATAAAACTTCTCTTCTTTCTTGTTTTCACTAATCCCAATAAATTAAAAGGAAACATCTATTTTTTGTTCACATAGCATATGAGAGAAGTGAATAGGATTCTAATAAAGTATTATTTATGTAAAAAGTTATCAATAAAAGAAAAAATATCCAAAATAAATTACTTGAAATTTTTCAACCAAAAAAGTGAAAAAGTAGTTGTATCTTGTAAGATACAGTCCGATATGGACCGATAATCATAAATTTTCTGGTACATGGACACTATAGTGTAGGTTCTCCTACCGATAGTGCAACATATCATACGGCACGATCCGATACTGATAACACTAGTAACTGCATACTGAAAGTCTAAATGGCTATAGTAGCAAATACAAAGGTTTCAATAAAACAAAAATGAAGTTGCCACAACCATGATTGCAACACTCATTTATCAACATACCTAGGTAAGCTAGTATCTCAAACTCCACCCTTATCAAACATGTAAAGATACCCAATATGAAGATGTAATGAGAATGTGTATAGAACCATCTAACAGTTAATACTTAATAGACTCCTCCACTATGCAGCATAGACAAAAAGCATATGCTAGACAGCAAAGGGAAACAGACCCGCACAAGATGGAAACCTTCAACACAGAGAAAAACACATAAAGCATGCACCAAAATGCACACCCTAGTCATGCCCAAACACATAAAGGAACAAATGATAAAGAAGCATATGAAACCTGGAACTCCCACGAAAATCCCGTCTGTAAGGAGCATCACGGTACGAGTAACGATCGCTTCCGCGGCTACGGTGAACTCTTGGCGGGCTCCTACTCCTCGGACCCATCCTTCCAATCCAAACAAAATATCAAAACAATCAAGAGGCCCCCGTCCACGACGAAACAGCAACACCACCACCACCACCACCCACCGGTTCTTCCTTCTCCACCTCCTCTGCACATTCATAGTCATACAACCCAAAAGCCACCTCCATGAGTCCACACACACAGATATTATCCACCCTTTCACAGTCTCTCCCCACACAGCCTCCCAATTCCCAACCTCAAACCACAAACTTCATAGAAAAAACAGAGCAAAAACCACCAACCTCTCCTCCCTACCCCAAATCGCAAACAGAAAAAAAAAGGAACTAAAAACACAAAAAAATGTCGTCGAGAAAGCACAACCCATTTAATCAAAATATAGCTCCGTGAATATCATAATCGAGAAAGGAGTCAAGATAGAGAAATTCATGGATCGTGTATTTCATGGTTTTTCAACATGCATCAAAAGATGATAATCATAACAATAGGTACAATATTGCATCAAAATAGAGAGATGCCATCTAACTGTTAGCTTATCACGAATAAAAAGCAGGATAGAGAGAGAGAGAGAGGCACCTCGCGTTTCTGTAACGGCCCCCGCTCCTTGGACAACGCGACGAACGAATGGGGCTGAAACTGATAAAAGGAAGGTGGGTTGGCTTCTAGGTTTTTATTGCGGTTTTTTTTCTCCGGGTCCGATAGGCGACCTGAGATGGGCGAGTTTGAGCTGCCTTGTGGCTAAGGCTAACGTACGAAACGTGCTGCTCATAAGCTCGGCCACTTCCCTCGCCCAAAACTCGTTCGGAAGAGTGCGATGCTAATAGTCTTGGATGAGAGGGTGTTGTGTGTTTTCCCCGGAACACAAATTGCTGTTCCTGTGTGAACGGAGGAATATTTTGGGACCCGCGATAATTCATATGCCAATGTTGCTCGTAATGACTTTATAATAAAATAACATATAAAAAAGGTAGATATGCTTTTGACAGAAATGTCCCCCCTATGATAGATATGTGTTAGACAAAAATATTCTCCTGCTCTCCGTAAATAGATTTGCACGTTTTGCCTTTGTTTTTAGCTTGTGTTACAACACATGGTCGTCTTCTCGTTCCTACCTTGTGTTATATAGAAAAAAATTTCGGATTCGTTCCTACCTCATGGAGATAACTATAAATCGAACGACTGGTTCGATCATTGATGGGCGTCATAGGGAGATTTGTCAGTCATCTCTTTTTACAGTTTTTTCTTCTTCATTTCCGTTAGGCAGTATGGAAAAAAACAATGATGCACAAACATTCCAACAAGTGCCATTAAGGTCACATTATGAGTATTTTTCCATGTCATCATGCTATTGTTGAAGAACATATGTGGTAGTGAGTGTCATTAAGGCATTGTTTTGTTATTGCACGTAGATTTTATCGTTTCAACAGTTGGAAACTTAAAGACATTTGTAAGACGCTGGGACCTGTTGACAATAATGATTGGTTACAGATGCGTGCAAGGGCCTCTACTCCATCCGGTATCATCCATTCACTCAGTATATTCAATATAACGCAAATCGCGGTTGTAGTAACACGTATATCGATTTGTGAGATATTTTTTGTTTATTAATAGCGATTTGTAATATATTATGTTGAAATATCGTATATCGGTTTGTAATATATTATGTATTTTCTAGTGTCAAATTGTGATATATTGTTTTGCTTGATAATATCGATTTGTAATATATTATGCTTAATTGTTGTATATGGATTTGTAAGATATTATGTATTTTCTAGATTCATTTATGAGATATTGTTTTGGTTGAAAATCTCGATTTATAATATATTTTGTTGAATTTTCGTATATCGATTTGTAAGATGTTATGTGTTTTTCAGTGCCGATTTGTTTAATATTGTTTTGTTTGTTAATATCGATTTGTAATATATTATGTTGAATTGTCATATATCGATCTGTAAGATATTGTGTTTTCTATTATCGATTTGTGAGATATTGTTTTGTTTGTTAATCTCGATTTGTAATATATTAGGTTGAATTTTTGTAAATCGATTTATAAGATGTTATTTGTTTTTCAGTGTCGATTTTTGAGATATTTTTTTTATTGTTATTATCGATTTATAATATATTTTGTTGAATTGTTGTAAACGTATGGGCTGGCTAACGCAAATTAATGTTTTGCTCATGACAGTGTTGAGTATATCAACTGGTTGCAGTGAAGATGATGTGTCTCAATCACTGGAAAGTCATGGAGCAACGAGCATTCGTACTATCAATGCACCTGAAGAAGTGAATATGTGCACTATTGATGCACATGATAATAAGGGTGCAGGCATTGGATTCATTCTAGACTTGAATATTTCAGCAAATGAAATGCAATTCGATAATGATATTCCATCATACGAAATGCAATTCGATAATGAGGTAGACGATCATGACAGTGCACTTGACAAAGATGCAGATACCTCAAGTCTACATGATATTACACTTGACTCTGTTCCCGTAGAGAGAATGCAGTTTAATAATGAGGAAGCTACATATAAATTTTATGACGATTATGCCTTAAAACTTGGATTCAGTGTTAGAAGGTATTCTTGGGCAAAAGATGCACAGGGTGTCGTGGTGAGAAAGGCATATGTTTGTTCTAAGTAAGGTTGGAAGAAGTCAAGTGGAAATCCAACAAGGAGCAAGTCAGATTCAAGATGTGGTTGTCCAGCGAGAATGGTGTTAAGAAGACTTCTGAATGGGAAATATGTAGTTTGGACTTTAATCAATGATCATAACCATGAATTAGCCCCTTCTTTTCTGACTCCTATCTTAAGGTCACATCGTAAAGTGACTGAAGTGCATGCTGCAGTTGCTGAAATAGTTGATAGTGTCGGCATTGCACCAAGGAAGACATATAATTTGTGTGCGCGTATAGATGGTGGTCGCTAGAATGTACCATTCACACCTATGGATCTAAGAAACCATTTGAAAAGGAAGGTGTCAGACAACATGAAGAATGGAGAAATATGTTCTTTGGTTGATTACCTACATAAGAATTTAAGCAATGACCCTATTTTTTTTTTAGTGCAATGCAACTGGATGAATATGGGTATGCATTTCAATATGTTTTGGGCAGATTCAAAGTCAAGAGTAGATTATGAATGCTTCAATGATGTGCTTGTTTTTTATACAACAGTGAAGATTAATATGAAACAGTGGTCATTTGCGCAGTTTGTCGAAGTGAACCATCACTCACGGAGTTGCATATCAGGCGGTGCTTTTTTGTATGACCAGACCAAGGAAACCTTTGAGTGGTTGTTCAGAGTATTTACACAGGCAATGAATGGGAAGCACCCTGGAGCTGTACTTACAGATGGTGATCATGCAATTGCGACTGCAATGTCTCATGTATGGTCATATGCACATTATCGCCTATGATTGTGGCATGTCTTTCAAAATGCAGCAAAGAACATATGACACATTTACAATCAGAAGTCAGGGTTTGATAAAATATTTAGAAAGTGTGTACTTGAGAGCATGAACGAGGTTACTTTTCTGTCTGATTGAGAGCAAATGATTCAGATGTACGACCTTGAAGACTGTGTGTGGTTACAAAATTTATATGTAGACAAAGACAAGTGGGCATTGGCATATGGAAGACAATACTTTTGTGCATGTATGATAAGCACACAAAGAGCTGAATTTATGCATGCCACACTGGAAAAAAAAACTGTGTTCATGTTTAACAATGTTTCACTTCATGGAACAATATGAATTATTTGTTGACGGTCTTAGACAAAATGATCATGAACAAGATGTGAAATGCTTCAACACTTGCCTTGTAACTTTGGGCATGAAAATATTGAGGCTACCTACAGATTTGTATACACTAACTGTATTTGAATGGACTAAGAAGGAGGTTATACAGGTCATGAATTACAACATAGAAGGATATGTGCAATATGAGAATATGCACAAATACCATGTGGTATGGGAGGGCAAAGAGCAACCAAAAAAGAAAGAAGCACATGTTACATACAATGTTGACAACAGAATAGTTGAATGTACGTACAAAATGTTTGAATTCAAAGGTATTTTATGTCGTCATGCATTAAAGGCACTTAATCAAGAGAAGATACAAGAAATACATGAGTCATACATAATGCGAATATGGACAAGACAAACAAAGATTGAACTGCTGGATAGAAATAATGTCAGTCCATCTGGTGTTGATGAGAAGTGCCACATATCCTCCCGTTACCAACAACTATGTAGGTCACTTATGCATATTGCAGATTTGGCATCGAAAAGAGAAGAAGCCTATGTATATATGAGAGAAGTGTCAAGGGAATCACTTAAAAAAATGCAATTAATTCACCATGAGTCTGTTGCAGCTCCTAAAGACCAATCTAAGAAAGCGGGATCGAATAGCGTAGGTGAAATTCATATTTTTCCTGACTTTTATGACAAGTTGCACCAAAGTATCAACATCATCTTCGACAAGTCAGGAGTAAACCTTGTACATTATGATGAAAATATTCACCTAGCGAAGGGTATTAAAAGGAAACATGTCTCTGATCACAGTCGTTAGAGGACAAAGGGTTCACTGAAATTGGTTTACAAGAGAATGTGTAAGAAACAATCAACCCTTAAGCAACCAAGCCCTTCACAATAACAAGTATGTAATACAGTATATTGCTTTCCATGTAAATTATATTACGTGCAACTTATCAATATCTAATTTGTGTAATTTCTAACATGCAGCAATACCCTACAGATGTGCATTACAATGTTGGAACCTGCATTCCCCCCGACCTGTTTCAATGAAACGATGGCATGAGTTTGACGAGTCTTTTGGTATGTAACAATTTTAGAATGATGTTTGCATTTCTTGTTGAACTTATTGTAGTGTCTGATATTGTTCTGTTTAATGACATGCTCAGTTCAATTCAAAAGTGAGCAACACAATACAGGAATCACGTGTGGATTCTTTATCTACAAAATACTTGTAGCATTTAACTTTCATCAGTATAAATTGTTGTAATGTTTAGCATTTTGTAATTCTTTGTTGTAATTCTATAATTCATTATTGTAAATCGCTAATTCTTTCTTGTAATTTTATGATTCTTTGTTGTAAATCTAAAATTCGTTGTTGTAACATTATAATTCTTTGTTGTAATTCTACAATAGAAATCATACTACAAATATCATAAAACTCATCCTTAGAAAACACATAATATCTCATAAATCGCTATACAACAATTGTGTATAATATCTTACAAATCAATATACGATAATTCAACATAATAACCTACTAATCGATATTTACAAATAAAACAATATCTCAACAATTGATACTAGAAAACGCATAATAGCTTACAAATCGATATACAGTAATTCACCATAATAGCTTACTAATCGATATTAACAAACAAAATAATATTTCACAAATCGATACTAGAAAACAATAACATCTTACAAATCAATATACAACAATTCACCAATAATAGCTTACAAATCGATATTAACAAACAAAACAATATCTCACAAATCGACACTATATCAGAAAGCTTCATTCTCAAAAAGGCGGGTTGCGAATGAGGTTTTGCCTCATTAATTTTCTTGAGAAAAGAGAGGGTGTGCTGACAAAAACAGTAAACAGACTGACACTAAGAAGTCAAAGATTGAACCCACTGATTAATCTTTCCCTATTTCATAAATTAATGACCTAAAAGTGACCATTTCTAAGAAAGCTTCTAAGAATTTTCACTTCTCTTTGGCTTGATATCTTACAAATCGATTTACAGCAATTCTGCATAATATCTTCCAAATCAATGTACGAAAAATCAACATAATATATTACAGATCGATATTAACAAACAAAACAATATCACTAAATCGATATTCGAAAACACATAATATCTTACAAATCGATGTACCGCAATTCAACATAATAACTTACAAATCGATATTAACAAACAAAACAATATCTCACAAATCGACACTAGAAAACACATAATATCTTACAAATCGATATACGATAATTCACCATAATAGCTTACTAATCGATATTAACAAACAAAACAATATCTCATAAATCGATACTAGAAAACACATAACATCTTACAAATCGATATATGGCAATTCACCAATAATAGCTTACAAATTGATATTAACAAACAAAATAATATCTCATAAATCGCCACTATATCGGTGTGAACACCCCAAATTTTCCCAAAAAATCAAAAATTCTCTTTTTGCCTCTGGCCCCCATCTTCTGAATAAATCAGGTCAACTTTTGATCAATTTCTATTCATTTCTCGGATTCACTGGTTGGAGATCCAAAATCCAAATTCAAATTTCATATTTAACCCAATCTCGAATCCAATTCTGAACTCGAATCTTCTATTTTTCAAAAAAATCAAAAAAATAAATTAGATGTATCTGGATCTAATCTTAATTCAAGATCCAAACTCGATATTTTCTCAAAATCTCGGATCCAGACCCGTTTTGAAACCCAATTTTTGAAATTAACCATGTATTTTCTCAAAAACTTCATTTCAGAAAATTTTTAAATTTTAAAACAAATATTTTATAAAAAATATTTCAAAAATCCTTGTATTTCCCTCGTATATTTCCAGGTTTTCCCTTATATAAAAAGAAAAAAAAATCAGAAATTAGCCTAAACCTCTTTTCTGAAAAAAAAAAAACTTTACAAATAGAACCATCGTTTTGAAAAACCTCCTTTCAAAAGCCATCTTTCTGAAAACTTTAAAAAATGAGGGACCACTTTGGTAAACTCCCCCAATGGCTTTCTATTATAAGAAGAGCCGCGAGGGAGGTCTCTCCTCATCCGCTTTTCACCTCTCCCTCCCGACGATCGTCTTCTCCCCTTCTCCTCCCCTCTTCTTTCCCTTTCGCCATTGCCTTCATCTCTTGATCTCTTCTCCCTTTTCTCAACCTCTTTTCTCTTGATTTCTCTAAGTTGGTTGAAAAAGGTTGACCACCTCTGCAACATAAGGTCATGGTAAGTGCCATCCCCCTTCTCTCTTTTATCTTATTTCCCTGGTTTTTCTTGTTCTTTCCATTAAAGCACCCCTGTAATATCGATTTGATCATAGCAAAATCGATCTACAGATATGCGATAGCATTGGAATGATCCCATTCCAACACCTTTTTTTTGTTGTGTTTTTCTTTGTTTTCTTGGCAATTGCTTTGGTTTATGTAGTTTGAATATATATTCATTTTTTTATATTTCTGTGTAGTATCATGCATTCATCTGATCCTTTCTGTTTCATATTCATCACATTATACATCATCTCATTTCTTTACTTGTTATGCATTGTTATTGCGATATCGTTGCATTGGCACATCATCCCTTCATTCTCCATCATCATATGTATATTCTGCATAATGAACCAATAAATCCATGTCGTATTGTCATGTGGATCATCTACATTTCAAATTCTTGCATGATGTTCATAAATCTCGTTGCATTTTGATTCAACGGATTTCATTTGCATCAACAACATCATGTTCTGATTCTATAAACCCTTTCTGTTATTGTTAAACCCCATCCATGTTTTATGCATCCACCATGGACACCATCAATGGTGGCAATAAGCTGCTACGCCAATGTTGTATCACAGTGCTTAGCCATCTACTTTGCCATTTATCATTTTGCTCAGCGTAGATCAACTCGCAGAGATCGATTCACTGTGAATTGATTTGTGGCTGAAAGTAGTTTGTCAAGCTGTCATAACAATCTGAGAAACAAATCTGCTGAATGATGATATTCAAGTAACGTATTATATTGATTTTAGCATATCAATTATACTGATTTTATTTTCTGATTGTCTCTTCTAAATATTCAACTCAATCCATGCTTGTTGCAAGTTTTAAATTCGTTATATGCCTTGCATTTGGTCATCATCCTCATCCGATATCAAATTCAGTTCAGCATCCTGATTTTAGTGTTTGTTCACCTTGGATGTAGTAGTGTTGCTCCGAACATTTACATGGCTAAAACGAAATACATGGCATCATTTATGATCCAAAAAGGTGCTCCAGGAGGGCTGCAAAGCAACTATTTTATTTTGTTTCAAATAAAGAAGGTGAATTTTGAGGGATATCACCCTTTACGGAAACAACAAAATTTAGTTGGGACAAATAGGTGTGAATATGAGCCACAAGATCTGGGTGGGTTTCTCAGGTTTAGCAATTTTGTTGTGTGAACTAGTGCTTCTAGGAATGCTTCAGGCTTTGTAAATTTTCTTGCCTATGTGAACTAATGCATCTGGGAATGCTTCAGGCTTTGTAAGTTTTCTTGCCTCTGTTAATGACAATGTTGGTACTCTAGAAGGTGTAGAACTCCTGCGCTCTGTAGAAGGATTTGAACTATTGTCCACCAAGTGTACATTGAGTTCACTAGGCCTGTTACATACTCTCAGTGTGCAGAATCTATTAGGTTTAAGCTTTTGGGTGACAAGGGAAAACAAATTGTTTTCTATAACCTTTTTGATGCTCCATACTTCACCACACTGGAAACAGACCAGCCTGAGATGAATTCAAAGTTGGTTTAACACTTGTTAATAATCATGGATGAAAATTTAGAACAGGTGCTCTATGAAAGCTCTGATTGTTTTAGTTGCAATCATGGTTTCCCTGCTAAAACCTCTCATATGACCATCCAAGATTGGCCTCTGGACATTACCTAAGCACTAGGATCTCTTCTTTCAATGCCAATGCTAGGGTGGTTCATTCACCAAAGGTATTTCATAAATACATTTTGATTGAATAAGAGAATTTACAGAATATGAAGTGGAAGACAGGTCTAGGGTTTTCAGTTGGGGTTGATGCAATTTTACTATAAAGCTTGTGTTTTGACATGGGTATGCTGTTGTTTAGCATTTGGGTAATGCTGCACTCATAATCAAAAGTTTTCTGTTGAAAAAGATTGAGTGGACAAAGACATAAATGGATGCATCATCTCTATCTCCTGCTTCAAACCCTTCCCTATTTTCTTCACCATCTTCACAGGTTGTGTCAAGTCCAGGGGTTTCTGCTGATTCTCCTTCACTCGCACCATCACCCACAACAACTTCACTGCTATACCTTCATCACTCATAGCACCATCTATCACTTGCATCACCAAACCCACTTGCATTTTATCATTTTACTAGTTGATTCACTTGTTATCAGTTAGCACATCATTTGCATGTCATACTTAATTTCTGCATCAACTTTTGATAAATCACTTTCAATATCAACTTCTGATAAATCACATTCAACACTTGCTGCCTTCACTTACACACAACAACACTTATATGCTACACATCACCTGGGCACCTGCAACACTGCATCCACACTTAACTTCTACATTTTTGTATGTCCACGCACCCTCTTCATAGTAATATCCCTGCATGTGTGTATTGCACCCATCCTTTCACTATATAACACTTGCACCTTGCCACTTACCTACAACACTCAGAATTACCTACTGCAACACTGCATCACACTTATCACTCCCTACACCTTTACTTACAACAACATCATCTACAACAACAATATTGTGTCCACTTGCTTGCTGCACAACAACCCTTACCCTGCTGCACCTCGTCACCGCCTATCACTGCAACACTTCCACCACACTCATACTTACCTACTGCATCTCTATGCTTCCAGCCACCTCTACACCCTCTTGATTGCTACAATATTCTGTAGCACCTTGGCCTGCGAGCTTACTTCTACACCCTCTTGATTGCTACAATCCCTTATAGCACCTTGGCCTGTGAGCTTACCTCTTCACCTTCTATACACAAACCCCTTCCCTGTTATGAGTGTTCACAGCAGCTCATAGTTGCTGTGTACTCACATCCCTTGCACCAACATGTACTCTCCCTTCATCCCCCGCACTTCACTTCCTACAATATCACTCTCGCAGCATGTTACCTACAACATCTCAGTTAACATTTTCATAAATCTCTCACTTAATACCCTCACAGCATGTCATTGGAAACCTTTGTAACATCCTTGATTCCTCGAACTGTATCATTCGATCCTTCACAATTCCCTCGTAGTATTGTATCTTCTTAGGAACTCACAACAACTCCTTGAGTTGCTGTGATTTCTTAAAAACTCACAACACTCTTGTAAATTGTTGTGACGGTTAGAAATACATAGTACTCCCTTGGTGCTATAACTTCTCATGAATTGCTAGAATTCGGTAAGTTCACAGCACATTAATTGATATTCTCACCAGTGTGTTGCTATATATTTTCACATCATATCCCCTGGTGCTTTTACAACACACAGCTGGATATTCCTATAACACATTGCTTGAATACTTTTCACATTATACTACTGTCCACCTCCATAGCACAACCTTTTAGGCTTTCCTAATATGTCGATATATGTATCTTCACTCCAAGTTGCGCTTATCCTACTACACCTTTTATATCACTTGTTTCCCTTGCATGCTTTACAACATACTTCACCTTCAGCCACTACATTTTCACAGTATTTTTTCATAGCACATGTACATCACTTGCCCACTTTGCACACCATGTTCAATCCCAACACCCACCATTTCAACACTACACTCTGTTGAGTGTGCACCACAAATTCAATCATGGCTTTGCATTTCATTTCATCACTGCATATCCTCTTTTAGTTCATCATATTTTCCTGCATATACATATTATATATTATCTGGGTATCATCCTACTCATGGCAGTTCACTTCCCTGTAGAACACATCTCATAACAACATATTTTTCATTCTCTGTTCAACATATCACCTATATTAGGTTGGTGTTCATGATCATATATGTTCTAATTTCAATACGATATTTGCAAGTTCTTTCTATATTTGTCTATTATCTTGTGCTAACTCAGTTTTTGCAGGAAAATATGGAAAATGTTGATTTCCTTTACTAGATTAGGGATTTTGATATTTCAATTTCAATTTAAAGGTTGTAATAATGTGATATTAATGAGAATTTTATCTTTTAAGTTTAGAATAGAATATATGAGCATATAATTCTCATAATTGTCTGTTTCATCTCATTTTATTTTTACTTTTATTTCAAAAATTCACGAATGGTGAAACACGAATGGCATGTGTACCTTTCTAATAAGAGGTAAATAATTCTAAGTAAATGATTCACATTTATGGCCATAGTCAAAATGTGAACAATACTTAGGATTTTTATCTTTTATGGAATAACATTTGACCTCCACTTAGGTCTCTTTTGACAATCATCACATTTTTCTGAAATTCTTTTCTTCTTTTGTCAGAATTTAATATGTGAATTAACTTAAAATATATTTGTGGCTATAGTCATGGATATACTGAAAGTTAATTTCATTTTAAATCCTATAAAGGCACAAAAATTTATTTTATTCTTTGCTAGAATTCAAATATAGATTATATTATAATGCATTTGTGACCATAGTCATGAATGTATTATGATTTAATCTCATTTCAATTCTATTAAAGAATAAAATATGCTTTTAAATTCCAGTCTTCAAATAAATTTCAAGGCATTCATCATTTAGGATAGAATTGCATTTATTTTCAAATTAGTTTCCAAATTCTAAGTGATTTTGAAATAAACTTTCAAAAACCCAATCTTCATTTTCTAAATTCAAAATCATTTTCAACTCTTATCTATAAATTCAAATTCATCTTTTATTCTCTAAATTCCATTTAATTTTAAATCTTACTTCAAAATTCCAATTTCCAATTTTCATTCTTGAATTTCAAATCCAAATTCATTCAAATTATTTATCTCTATTCCATTTTGAATTCTACTTCAAATTCTGAGTTTTAATTCAAACTCCAAATCAAAGTTTTGAAATTCATTTTTAGATTCCAAATCGAGTTTTGAGATTCACTTTGAATTTCAAAAACAAGTTTCAAATCCCATTCTGATTTTAAACTTCAGGTTTGAATTTAGATTCTATTCTCAACTTCAAAATCCAATTTCAATTTTAAGTTCAAAATCTAAATTCAATTTCAATTTTCAAATTCATTTCCAAGTTCAAAATTCAACTTCAAAATCAATTCAATATCCCAAATTCAACGTTCAATTCAACTTTGAAATTCCATTCTGATTTCAAATTCTAATTCCAATTTCTAGTTTTATTTCAAAGTTCAATTCTCAGTTCCAGTATCAATTCCAAATTCAACTCTCATTTTCAAAATCTCAAATTCACTTCAAATTCTAAGTTTAGATTCAAATTTCAGTTTTTCAAAACAAGTTCAACTTTTTTTCACTTCATCAAAGATGTTTTCAAACTTATTTCAAAATCACTTGGAAAAATCCAAAATGTCTGAAGCACTTCTCAAAAGCATACATCTTTGCATTTTCATTGCATAAGTATGATTTAATGTGCATTTAAGATTTTTAGAATAATTACTTAGACAAATTTAGGCAAAGCAAAAGACATTAATTTGATCCTTGGTTCAATTACCCCTGGTAAAGGCACCAGGAACAGTTAAACCTCGTACCGACGAGCGAATCCCGTCTCTCCATATTTTCCTGCAAAATTTCAAAAACGAAGGCGAGTTAATTTTTCAAAATCTTTTTCAAATAAAGGTCAAGTGAGACCTTGCAAAAGAGTTTCTTTTCTTTCTTTTCTTTCTTTTCTTTCTTTTCTTTCTTTCTTTCTTTCTCTTCTCTCTTCTTTCTTTCTTTCTTTTTCCCCCTCAAAAAGGGAGAAAGGCGAGAAAGGAAAAATAAGAGGAAAGAGAGAAAAAGAAAAAGGAAAAATTTTGCAACGATCACAATAGGGAAGCTTCATTCTAAAAAAGGCGGGTTGCGGATGCAGTTTTGCCTTATTAATTTTTTTGAGAAAAGAGAGGGTGTGCTGACAAAAATAGTAAACAGATTGACATTAAGAAGCCAAAGATTGAACCCACTGATGAATCTTTCCCTATTTCATCAATTAATGACCTAAAAGTGACCATTTCTAAGAAAGCTCGTAAGAATTTTCACTTTTCTTTGGCTTGATATTATACAAATCGATTTACAACAATTTAGCATAATATCTTCCAAATCGATGTACGGAAAATCAACATAATATATTACAAATTGATATTAACAAACAAAACAACATCACCAAATTAATATTCAAAAACACATAATATCTTACAAATCGATATACTGTAATTTAGCGTAATAGCTTACAAATCGATATTAACAAACAGAACAATATCTCACAAATTGATACTAGAAAACACATAATATCTTACAAATCGATATACGACAATTCACTATAATAGCTTACTAATCGATATTAACAGACAAAACAATATCTCACAAATCGATACTATATCAACATAATAGCCTACTAATCAATATTAACAAGTGCCAGTTGCATAATTTTGTAAGATATTTGGATTATGATTTTGAAACATGTGCCTGCGCAATTGACATTGTTGTGATTTGCACGCTTGAAGTGGCGATTTGCGTATTCAACACACATATGCCAGTGCGTAATATTGGTTTATGGATCAATGCCAATTTTGAAGTCTTACAAAATTTGTATACACAGTCTATAAAATCTGTTACAAATGTCTGTACACAAAATTTCTCCTGTTCAGGAAATTGAATGTTGAACCGAAAATTCCTCTCTCTCTCTCTCTCAGCAGTCGAATGTAACCCTCTTCACATTATCCTTGAGAACAGGTAGACGTTTAAAACAATTTCCCCTTACTCCTAGGGGCCTCGCATCCTTCGTTTCTTTCTAGGTATTCCTACAGTCTGGGGTTTTGTATCCATCACAATTAGAAAATCCATTAGTTTTTTGCATAGTTCCGTGCAGAATCGAGGAATATCATCCTAAAAAAATAAAATTCGATAGTCAGACCAATATAGAAATGTAGTCAGCAATAATATAGGATAATAAAACATGTTTAAGTGTATAACATACTGCGGTGAATTTTGGTACTAGTCCATAGTATATTGCTTCAATATACTTCATTACAAAGACGCCACAATCGACGCCATTATTTTGTAAAGGAGCATCCTCGGTGACGTGAATCCTCCACGGACCAATGACGACACCCAACATGTCTCTGAAAAATCCAACCTGTGGTTTATGCAAAAGCAAGTAAATTTTGGGCCACGGTAGAAGATACAGTAATCTTATAGATAAAAAATTACCAAATGCATAATGTCACAGTCTACACCAATGTTATAGTCCAAGGAGTTGTATAACCATATTTTTTGTTTTCATACATCCAACATGTATAAGACCCAATGCTTTTCCGATTGCCACAATATAGGAATCAATATCTAAAAATCGATGTTAAGAATCAGCACAGAAATCGATATTAAGAATCAAAATAATATCTTAAATCGATATTAGGATTCAACATATAAATTGATATTAAGAATCAGAAAAATATCTTAAATCGATATGTAAATTCCTATTGATAGCTTAAAATAGATATTAAGAATCAACATATAAGTCGATAATCAAAATAATATCTTAAATCGATATTAGGATCCAACATATAAATCAATATTTAGAATCATAACAATATCTTAAATGGATATGTAAATTCCTATTGATAGCTTATTGATTGCAAATTGATATGGTCATAAACCTTTTCACTTAACGAGAAGTCTGTCATTTGGTCATCATCACCCCAATATTGTAGTCCATCTAGAAATCTAGCCGCGTATGGCATTCAGCGGATGATACTCTGTCGAACAAAACAGTAATAATAGTAAGTTTAAAACATGCAGGTACATTAGTAAATCAAAAAAGAAAATGAACATATAAGATAACCAATATATCATAAAATAAGGGGTGACGATGCATACCAGCATGAATAATCTCTTGCTTTGAATATACATGACAAAATCGTGTATAGTCTGTTTACAACAAATATGCACTTGTTAATATACATGACCACGACATACGTAAATGTATAACAGATAGTGTTTTCATATATACAAAATTACTGATAGTGTCCTTCTGCAAATTCATCTCGCATCCGATCAATGTTCTCTTTGAGCATTTTGTTGAGTTTTTGGGTACCTTGTTTTATGGATGTTGCACTGAAATTAGCTGAATATGATGTAAATGAACCGTTACATTGTATTCAGTAAGCGAAATGTAAACTATATAAAAAAGATGAAGCAGGTTAAATCAATCAAAGCTACCCTTTTTTGTGGATGGTTGACTGAATCGCAACTTCCTTTTTTGACATCAATACAGTTTTTGCGACGACGGTGGTTAACTGAAACATTGGGTTTTTTGTTTGTTGTTCACGAAGCAGAAAAATGAAACGTCGCATGTTCCTTGCTCTTAAAGGAAACGTCGTATGTTTCTTGCAGAACACACTACCGAAGTTAATCATTTCATGTCGTTTCACATCCCGCCCGTTTTCAAAAATACCACCACCAAAGATTATATTAAATAAATTAATTAAATTCTGCATTAAATAAAAGACGTCGTTTTATTTGCTAGTATCATCGCAACGACGTTAGTACGTGTAAATGAGTGACACATCGCTTAACATCAGTAGTGTGTCATATGACATTTACCTAAACTCTAGACCCTAAACCCAAAACTAATCTTATGCGACGTTCCTTGCACTTAAAGGAAATGTTATAAATAATAAACCCTAAACCAGAAATCGCTTAACGGTTGAGCAAACCTATGTACAAATCATGGTAACTTCATAATCGCTCTACCTAGTAATCGCTATTACAGGAATCACTGTACATAATAAACTCAAAACTAGTAATCACTATATGACGTAGCAAACATAAGTACAACTCGTGGTAACTTCATAATCTCTATACTTATTAATCGCTATACTAAGTAATCGCTATCACAAGAAATGCTATAAATAATAAATCGTAAACTAGTAATCGATATACGATTTAGCAAACGTAAGTACAAATCATGCTAATTTCAGAATCGCTATACTAACTTATCGCTATTACAAGAATCTCTATAAATAATAAGTCCTAAACCAGTACTCGCTATACGAATTAACTTCTTGTAAGTAGTAATCACTAACTTCATAATCGCTATACTGAGTAATCACTATTATAAGATTCGCTATACATAATAAACTCAAAACTAGTAATCGTTATACGATTGACCAAACATAAGTACAAATCATGGTAACTTCATAATCGCTATACATAGTAATCACTATCAGAGTAATCGCTATCACAACAAATGTAAAGAAAGAATTAAATAATTACACTTATTAATCGCAATCTGTGTCACACTTATTAAGGAAAGAATTATATAATTACAACAAAGAATGAATGAATTACAACATAAAATTATCAAGATACACAAATCACATAATATGTTTATTCACTAGCACTTGACGACTCAGATGGACCTACAAATCGTCTCTTTCTTTTCCTTGGTGAAGTCTCTTTATTCAGTGGTCTCTTCACTCCTTTGATCTCATTAAACTCACTAATAATTATCTCAACCAGTGACCCAATTTATCTCCCCAAATTTTGCACGTCCTTCTGTAACTCCTTATTCTCTCTCTTAAGTATCGCGAACCTTCTGTCGGACGATACATTCTCCTTTTAGAGCAGTGTTTGCTCTCTATCGTGTACTGCAACAGAGAGAATCGCAGGAAGTGCCAAAGGGACATAAGGGACGTTATGTCTATGATGGAAGACGACATGATTAGGGACAAGTGCATCCTTACTTTTAGGTTGCTTCTTCTCAATCTGTCAATTTGGATGCATGGGTTGCCAATATTGTTTGAAATAGTTGGGGTCATATTGTCATTCTTTATAATTATATGGTATGGCATGAACACCTCCTTTGTTCCAGTTATCTATTTGTTTCCTGAAGCGTTTGTGCCAATTCACGTTTCTACCCCCACCACTATTCATTTTCCTTCTAAATAGCACATGCTCTTTTGGTACCGACTGTCCCAAGCCAGCTTGTAGGAGTACGCGACTGCCATGCTACAACTCCGCTTCACATTTGCTAAAGTGCTAAATATCGTAGACAGACAATCTCGCAGCCACAACAACAACCTCTTTGTCCTTGTCCTCCACATCTACATAGGGTCTCCAAACAACCTGTGCATTCGAGATTGTAGTTTAGATATAAACATAATTATTCATGTAAAATGCTGAATGCGATAACAATTTGTACTAAGAAAGACAAAATCCTAAAGCGATTATTACTAAAGAATACTAAACATTATAACAATTTATGCTAATGAAAGTTAGATGTTAAGGATATAACGATTTGTACTAAGGAAGACAAAATCCTAAGGCGATTACCTCATTTAATGCTAAACATTACAAAGATTTTACAAAGATTACAAAGATTTTAGATGCTAAACATTACAAAAATTTTAAATCATTTACCTCATTTAATTACAATCCATCTAAAATGAACTGAACATTTTCCTCCTTGACATTTATTAAAGCTCACTGGCCGATCCTGGGAAAACCACAAACTGCAGTGCCACACAGAGGACGCAAGGCGACAATATGCTCCCACGTCCAGGCCTACAAAATCAATATATTAGTAAGACAACCTTCAACGAGCTTAGTCCACAAGTACTAAATATTTAATAAACAAATACCTGAACAAATGGCCAAAACCCGTCAACGATTTTTGTACCATTACTCGCACGATAAAGTTGACTATACAAGTATGCGAGCATAGCAACACCCTATGCTCAGTTGTCGACTTCATCTAAGTCTTCCAGAAACTGCAGCCATAAGCAACTTATTCTCGAACCAGAACAATCAGAAAATAAAGTAAGTCCAAAAAAATAAAGAAGAAAGCTGCACAACTCTTGGTCAGCTGCTTTAGATGCACATGCAGCGGACCAACCTTCCCATTTATTACGGAAAAAATGAACTTTCATCATTAAGAAATTGCCTCCACCGAAAATACACTCACGTCATTCCTCCATCGACATTCCTAGAAGGGTCGTGTAATTGTTCTTTGGGTTATAGTTTGAATCCCTTGTTAGGACAACACTTCCATGGCACTTGAGACCCGTAATCCATGCCACATCTTCTAGGGTCATGGTCATCTCAAAAACCCCAAACTAGAACGTGTTCGTCTTATAGTTCCACTTATTGACAAGTTAGGTCATGGTGTTCCAGCAATTTTCAAAATAATATTGGTCCAGAAGGCCACCGAAGTGCATCATTCGTAATTGGTCATTCTGATATTCACTCAACTTTCTGTACCACGATAAAACTACAGACCACTGACACCGCCCTTTCAGTTTTTCACTTGCTGCTCTGTTTCTCTTCTGACCAACCTATAACACAAAATATCAAATCACAATTAATTACTATATATAGTAATCACTATCACAATAATCGCTATCGCAGTATTCGCTATACATAGTAATCACTATAACAGTAATCGACATACAGAGTAATCATTTTTCATAGTAATCGCTATACAGAGTCATCACTATACATAATAATACCTACAATAGTACATCGCTATATCCAGTAGAGATTAACATACCTTAGTCACACTTGTCTCCTCTTCATCCCCTTCCTTCCATAGCTTTTGTACTTCTTCCTTCCTTCACTCTTACACATTCATTATCTTCTTTTTCCTTTCCCTTTCCCTTTCCCTTTCCTTCTCTCCCTCCTCCTACTTCTTCCTTTCTCTTCCTCGTCCTCCTTCTTCTTCCTTTGTCTTTCTTTCTCTTCCTCGTCCCCCTTCTCCTTCCTTTGCCTTTCTTTCTCTTCCTCATCCTGAATCTGCTTCCTTTGCCTTTTCTCTTCCTTCTTCAATTGTCTTTGCTTCTCTTCCTCCTCCTCCTTCTTTTTAAATTATCTTTGCTTATCTTCCTCCTCATTCCTCTTCTTCAAATTCCTTCATTTTCTTCCTCCTCCTTATTCTTCCTTTATTTTTCCCTCTCCGCCATCTCTTTTTTCCTTCGCTTTTCTTCCTCCTTCTTATTCTTCTGTTGCTTTTCCCTCTCCCCCTCTTCATTCTTCTGCCTTCACTTCTCTTCCTCCTTCTCTTTATTCTTCCTGTCTTTTCCTCTCCTCCTCCTCTCCCTTTTGCCTTTGCTTCTCTTCCTCCTTATTATTCTTCCTTTGCTTTTCCCTATCATCCACATCCTCCTTCTTTCGCCTTGATTTTCTTTGTTTTTTTGCTTTATCCTGCTCCTTCCTTTTCTTTTGCTTCTCTTTGTCATCATTCTTCTTCTTTTCCATCTATACTTCTTCCTCAACATTCTTTGTTGGATCATCATCTTCAATATCTGACGGATTAGGCTCTGTTCTATACTTGAGCAGCAATTGCTTCATTTCTTTGTCATTCTTAATCATCAATATTTTGTAGTACGCTTCTAATTACTCATACAAAGCATACTGTTTAACGATTTTGGTTACAGATTTTCCCTCGAATGACGAAGTGTTTCTTCGCTTACGAATGTAAGCCATTGGTAACCTGCACAACACAAAAACTCACCGAGATAGCAAAGGGAGCTCTGGGGAAGAAGACAAAGCATTAGATTTTTTGTGGATCATTTATGGGGTAATATTGCGAGGATCTCCTTTTATAGCAGAGGAGTTCAATGATTATGGGACCTGCCAAAGATTTTATAATAAAATAACATATACCTTTTAGCGGTTCACATTTTAGGCGGTTTACGTAATGACGTCTTTATCGGCCACAAAGTGATATAGAAATTCCTATTGATAGCTTATAAATTGATATACAGAATCATGATAGAAATCAATATTATGAATCAAAACAATATCTTAAATCGATATTAAGAATATTATGCTGAATTGCCGTATCAATGATTAATACATTGAACGATATGTATATCGATGTGTAAGATATTAGGTATTTTCTAGTATTGATTTGTAAGATGTTATACTGTGTATTATCCTATCACGATTTACACAATGACGTTTATGTCGACCACAACTTGATGAAAATCATAAATTGCATGAGTACAAATCGTGATACAAGTGCACAGCTAAATAGTTGTCTCATCTAGCCTTCAAATTTACACATCGTTATACACATCATTTAGGGTTTAGGGTTTAGGTATAATGTTTAGGATTTAGGTTTAGGGTTTAGGGTTTAGGGTTTAGTGTTAGGGTTTAGTAAGATATGACACAATTTGTAATATATTTTGCCATATGTATATCGATTTGTAAGATTTTATGTGTTTTATAGTGTCAATTTGTAAGCTATTAGGCTGAACTTCCATATCGATTAGTAATATTTTATGCGATATGTATATCGATGTGTAAAATATTATGTGTTGTCCATTATCGATTTTGTTCACAAAGAAAGAGTTTTGGGATGAATCCATTTTCATGAATCGTGAGCCACAAAAATAGAATTGTTAATATTTTTTTGCATCACCATTCATGAAAATGGCTTCATCCAAAAAGCATATGAATTCTGTTTAATAATGTATCATTCACACGTACAAATCGTTATAATAGGTATCATTCACATGTGTAAATCATTGTCTTGTCTAGCCTACAGAGCCACAATTTTGAAAGTCCTGTTGATAGCATCATACAAATTGATATAGAAAGTCCTGTTGATAGCTTATAAATTGATATACAGAATCAACATATAACTCGCTATTTAGAATCATAACAATAATATATAAATCAATATTAAGAATTAAAACAATAACTTAAATCGATATCAAGAATCAGCACAAAAATCAATATTAAGATTCAGAACAATATCTTAAATTGATTTGGAACCCTAGTATAGATATATATAAAACCCTACCCTACCCGACCCGACCCGACTCGACCCGTTGTCCAGGTGTAAAACCCTAGTCTATTTAACCTCTCTTCCTCTTTTCTGTGGCAGAGCTTCTTCTTCTTCTTCTTCTTTTTTCTCCTCCGCCTTCATCTTCTTCTTCTTCTTCGACATTTCCATCAAACACATATCTATCTTTTAAAGACTCCCATTTTTACAGATGAGATCACCAAAACATCCATAGCGTTCATCATCGAGTTCATTTCCTGCTGCAAAGTGATTCTATGTGCAATTGCGGATACATCCTCTCCAAGAAAATGCGCTCGTTAGTAATGGTAGCCCACTACACCATTTTCCTCGAGATGAGGCTGATAGAGACTCCAACAGTGGTGCACTCTTAAGAATATGCTTTACAAACTTCAGATCAGACACTGAACCCTTGAAGGATCCGATGAGCTACATCATAAGTTGCTTTTATGTATTTGTCTTCGATATATTTTATGACAAATACGTAAAAGAGATTTATGATATAACCCATCGACTCTTCAAGAGAACAGTGCCTGAGCTAAAGTTTATGAAGCATATTCTCAAGGTGCACCATTACTCGAGTCTCTATCAGCCTCAACCCGAGGGAAATGGTGCAGTGGCATGTCATTACTAATGAGCTCATTTTCTTAGAGAGGATATATCCGCAACTGCAAATAGAATCGCTTTGCAGCAGGAAATGAACTCGATGATGAACGATACAAATGTTTTGGTGATCGCTTCTGTAAAAATGGGAGTCTCATAAAGATAGATATGCATTTGACGGAAATGTCCTCTCATAAATAGCTTTCCACATTCCTGCATCTGGATTGCATTAGAAGCTCATCACTAATTTGGACGTGGGTTTCATACTTGTGATGATATATGTTTTCTTTCTTGATGATGGTCATGTATTGTATCTAAGCCAAACCATTGGTCATGATGTATTGTATCTAAATTCTAATATTTTTTTGTATATGAATGTGGTTTTAAATCATGTGGATTTGTAGTTACGAAATTGCAAAGAGAACGATATGTGTTTGTAAAAGCAAATCGCGATAGCACGTGACCTTCATACGTCATTGTGTAAATCGCGATGGTACGTGTCATTCACTTAGATAAAGCTCATTGTCTAAAAGACAGATGTCATTGTATAAATCACGATGGTATAACGATTTACACAATAATGTCTATGTTAGCCACATCTGGATAAAAATCGTGGTGCATGAATACATAGCGCGTTTATGCAAATCATTTCAGCCATTTATCAAAATTTATGCAAAGCGATTAATTACTAGTAGATTGCTTTTACGTTTTATAATTCATCGTTTCAGACATTTATTAACTCAACTGTGTAAATTACGATAGGAACAACTCGTAAAAGCAAATCAATAGCATTTTCACTGTACACACCGCTAAACGATTGTTTGATTTTTATTTACGAACGCCGATTATTACAATGATTTGTTCAATGACAACGATTTAGTCTATTTGCCTTTGTTACGAAATTATTGTCATAGCATCATACAAATTGATATGGAAATTCCTGTTGATAGCTTATAAATCGATATACAGAATCAACATATAACTCGATATTTAGAATCATAACAATAACATATAAATCGATATTAAGAATCAAAACAATAACTTAAATTGATATCAAGAATCAGCACAGAAATCAATATTAAGATTCAGAACAATGTCTTAAATCGATTTGGAAATTCATTTTGATATCTTAAAAATCGATATTTAGAATCAAAACAATATCTTAAATTGATATTAAGAATCAAAACATTTTCTTAAATCGATATGGCAAATCGTATTGATATCTTAAAAATTGTTGTAATGTTTAGTCGATTTTCCTTTGTTACAAAAATATTGTCATAGTATAATGCAAATCGATGACCAAATATCATATAAATCGATATGAAAATTCTTGTTTATAGCTTATAAATTGATGTACCGAATCATCTTCATAATAGAGGGTTTAGGTATAGGGTTTAGTTTATAGGTTTTAGGGTTAGGTTTTAGGTTTAGGGTTTAGGGTTTAGGGTTTAGGTTTTAGGGTTTACAAATATATTAAGGGTTTATGGTTTAGCATTACAGTTTAGTAAGATATTAAGGGCTTAGGGTTAGGGTTTAGTAAGATATTAAGGGTTTCAGATTTAGGTTAAGAGTTTAGGGTTAGGGTTTAGTAAAATATTAAGGGTTTAGGATTTAGGGTCTAGGGTTACGGTTTAGTAAAATATTAAGGGATTAGGGTTTAGGTTAAGGGTTTAGGGTAAATGGTTTACGGTAAAAGGTTTAGGGTAAAGGGTTTAGGGTTACGGTTTAGTAAGATATTAAGGCTTTAAGGTTTAGGGTTTAGTAATATATTAAGGGTATATGGTTTAGCATTATGGTTTAGTAAGATATTAAGGGTTTAGGGTTTAGTAAGATATTAAGGGTTTAGGGTTTAAGGTTTAGGGTTTATAGTTTAGCATTACGGTTTAGTAAGATATTAAGGGTTTAGGGTTAGGGTTTAGTAAGATATTAAGGGTTTAGGGTTTAGGTTAAGGGTTTAGGGTTAGGGTTTAGTAAGATATTAGGGGTTTAGGGTTTAGGTTAGGGGTTTAGGGTTTAGTAAGATATTAAGGGTTTAGGGTTTAGGTTAAGGTTAGGGTTAGAGTTTAGGTTTAGGGTTTCGGGTTTTAGGGTTTAGGGTTTAGGGTTTAGGGTTTAGGTTTAGGTTTAGGTTTAGGTTTAGGTTTTAGGGTTAGGGTTTAGGCATTATGGGTTTTAGGGTTCCAGATTTAAATATACAAATCGCTGCTTCAAACGTACAAATCGATGTAGATATCACACCATTCATAAGTACATATAGTTGTAACATTTGGACTTCAACATTAAACATCATTGTACGATTTAGCAAACTTGATTACAAATCTTGGTAACTTTATAAATCATAAATCTCTACTGCATTAAATGTATAAATCATTGCTGCTTTAAATGTGTAAATCATAAATCACCACAACGATTTGCCTTTGTTATAAAAATATGTCTCATTTATTTGTAAAAGAAACATCATTTCATATCCCTCTCATTGTAAAAAATCGATATGCCTTGTAAGACCTGGATTCCGATTGTGATGTTTGCCATTTAAGCAATGACGTCTATGTAAGCAACAACAATTTGCCTTTGTATAGAAAATATTAGAATAGTATAACGCAAATCGTGGTTGTAGTAACATACTATTGATTTGCGAGATATTGTTTTGTTTGTTAATATCAATTTGTAAGCTATTATGCTAAATTTTCGTATCGATTTATAATATATTATGCGATATGTATATCGATTTGTAACATACTATGTGTTTGCTAGTGTTGATTTGTATAATATTTGTATTTAACATACTATTTATATTGGTTTACGATTGCGGTGGCGATGTGCGTACTCAAATTGTTGTTCATTTAGCGATTAAAATCGAAATTGCTTCGCAGCATTATAGATGTTATTAAATCGCTATCTCTTGAATCACTATTATCAACACACATATATGATAAGTCATTTCTTTTATTGACACGGTAAATAACAACTCGATGCATAGTATAGTGCGATGCCACTGATGATCATGACAGATAACATGAAGAATGATGTGCATCTAGATTTAATTTTGCATGGTCGGCAAGAAAAAATCCTTTTACCTCATAAGTGTGCGTAGTTTTCATTCTCCTCCTCCTTTCTTTGCTTTTCCTTCTCTTCATCATCCTTCTTCTTCTTCTTCATCTTTAGTTCTTCATCATCTTTCTCATCTTCAATATCTGAAGGATCAGGCTCCGCATAATAAATATCCAACAATTTGTTCATGTCTTTTTCATTCTCAATGTTCTTTACATAACCCTCACATATATCGGATTGGCGGATGATTATTTCAAGAGTCATCCCCTCAAACAGTGAAGGTTTTCTTATCTTATGAATTGTAGTTATTGCTAACCTGCACAACACATAAATTTAACCGCATCATTGTATGTTACAACCACTTTTCCAAGTATATATTATTACAAATTATCACATTCATTAAACAATCACCAACGTTATAAGCCGTCGTAATATTTGGCTTCATAAATAAACATCATAGTACGATTTAGCAAAATTAAGTATAAATCTTGGTAACTTCATAATTACACATCGCTACTGCATCAAATGTATAAATTGTTGCTTCTTTAAACGTATAAATTGTTATACAAATAGCATCCTTCATAAGTACATATCATTGTAACATTTTGGCTTCCTAAGTAAACAATGTAGTATGATTTAGCAAACTTAAGTACAAATCGTGGTAACTTCATAAATCATAAATATACATGACTACTGCATCAAACATATAAATCATTGCTGCATCGAACGTACAAAGCGCTCCTTCAAATGTACGAATCATTATAGAAATCAAACCTTTCATAAGTATATATTGTTGTAAATCATAAATCACTACTACATTAAATGTATAAATCGTTGCTGCTTTAAATGTATAAATCATGAATAATAAATCGTAAATTGTTACTGCTTCAAACATATAAATTGTCGCTGCATCGAATAAATTGCTACTGTATTAAATATATAACTCTTTGTTAATTTCAAACTTACAAATCATTGTAGAAATTTAGCCTTCATAAGTACATATTGTTGTCTTTCATGACTCTTGTTTTAGTATGAAAATAGGTGTTATTTAGCATGTATAGTACAACCACTTATAAGATTTAACATTTGGATTTACAAATCGATTTGTTTACATAATGAAAACTTACACAAAACTCACCTTCTAGGACACAAGTTTTGCTAATCCGACAGTGGAGGAGAAACACCTAGAAGGTAGATGCAGTCGATGGTGGCAACGGTGCTCCGACTACACTTCGACGGCAGTAGACGATGGCAAAGGTTGCGTCGTCAAAGGGAGCTCCTGTTACAACAGATGGTGCATCATCAAAGGGTGATCCGAAACGTTTAGGGTGACATATTGCGAGGAGCTCCTATTAAAGCAGAGGAGTTTACTCCTTAGGGCGAAAATGAAGATGATTTTAACCCTTTCTGACGGGAGGACATTTTTGTCCTTTACTCGAAACATCATTTTATGGCGCCAATGGCAGGAAAGGGTACTTAAGTATTTGCAAACTCTGGTGAGAGGATATTTTTGTCCTTTACTTAAAACATCATTTTATGACGCTAATGGTGGGAAAGGGTACTTAAGTCCTTACAAACGACCAAACTTTGATGCTAAGTGATGTAGACACACACGGGTGTAAACACCCCAAATTTTCCTCATCCATTTTCAGACACCCCCTCTCGTGCAGTGCCAACCCTGGTAGGTCAGTGTAGGAGTCCAACCCCAAGTTTGTGTCAGAAAACTATCATTTTACCCACTTTTATTAGGAAAATTACCATTTTACCCCTAGGTCATCCCGGACCCCTAGTCAGTCAGAGTCAGTCAACCTTATTCTTAAGCTCAGAATAATTAGAATATCAATCATTTCAAGCTCACCTGAGCTCACAGTGAGCAAAACCATTTTCATTTCTGACCATTCCTGCCAAAATGGGATCATTTTGTCAGAAATGAACTCATTTCTCACTCAAATCCATGCCAATGGTCTCTTAGTCAGTCATTCCCAGTCAGTCATATTCCTCTGAGTCTAGCTTAAGCTCACCAGGAGTTCAAGTGCTCCAGTTTTAGTTCAAAACCATTTTCAAGTGTGTAGGAACCCATTTTAGCCCATTTCAGCTCATTTACCTGAAATTGAGCTGAGTCTAGTCAGTTGAGCTAGCGTTCGAGCTTCAATTTTAGTTTATCTCAGTATTACTGACCTTTGTTTCAGCTCAAACCCAGCTCGTGTTCGTAATTCACTTTACTCCAGTGACCATTTCTCGCCATTTCTCTAAAAATGGCAGCTTTTATTGACAATTCAGTCTGGGAGTTCAGTTGAGACAGTGTCTTGTCAATTCACTTGAGATCTGAAACCCTAAAACCCAACTCAATCTAGTTCAATCCAGCTTAAACCTCAATTTTCAGTGTCACTCTGTCCCGGTAGAGCCCGAAAACCATTTCTTAAACCATTTCGTCCAATTTTATCAATTTTAACACTTTTTGAATTGACACAAGTGTCAATCAAACTCCAATATCCAAAATTCTCCATTTAGGGTATGTATTTTGTATAGCATTTCATGTCATTTCTCATTATTTCATATCATTTCTCAGCATTTCATAACATTTTATCACATTTCATTTCATTTTCAAGATCCAGAACTCCAGTTTTATAAATTCCAATCCAGATTGAGTTTTAAAAGTTTTCAGAAATTAATTTCAAATCCTGGGGTTTCAAAATTATCATTTTTACCCCCAAGATTCTAAATTCAAAAATATTTTCTCGAGAAAAACAATCGGGATTTCTTTCAAACTCAAAATTTTAAATTCTAAATTAGATTTGCTTCGCAACGGGGTACGAAATTTCAAATTCAGAGCTCATTTCGAAAACTGCCAAAAATAGCTCATTTTGTTCATAATTTTTTTTAAAAAGACCATTCTACCCCTATGATCTTCAAAATGCATTTCAAAATTGAAAAATAGGCCCACTCTGAGATGGCTTATCTATTTGTATTTTCTTTTAATAAAAAAATATTTTCTTTTATTAGTTTTTTTTTTCATTTACACTATTCTCTTTATTATTTTTATTTTTTATTTCATTTATATATATTTTTAATATGGGACCCACAAGGGAATCGACCCTCCTTCCCCCTTCTTCTTCCCCTTTTCTTTCCTTCTTCTTCTTTCTTCTCTTTCCTTTCTTCTTTTCTTCTTTCTTCCTTTTCTTTCTTTCTTTCTTCTCTTTCTTCCTTCCTCTTTTCTTCTCCTCTTTCCTCCAGCTCTCCCCTCTTCTCCAGACCTCTCTCTCCCCAAACTCCTTCTTGGCTCCCCCTTTGTGGCTACAACCACCTCCATCAAGGAACTCCTTCCTCCCAGCCGGCTCCATCACCAAAGCAGCTCCTCCGGATAGAGCCACCAGCAACCGTCTCTTCCATTCACATCCACCTTCAACCCTCCTTGAATCAACCACTTGGAAGCACCTCCTTCAGCAGCTGCAGCTTTCACGCCCAGCAGGGTCTTCAAGTGTCCAACCTTCACCCACACCACGGTTCAACCATCAGCTTCACATCACCTCCAGCAAGTTCCCCTCCATTGGCGACTCTTCTTTGCTTTGGCAGCACGACCCCATCTCCTTCACTTGTCGCAGCAAGACCCCAAGGTAAGCCTTTGCCTTCCTTGCTACTGCAATTTCCTTCGTGATTCTAGCATGAATCCGGTTCAAAAACTAGATTCACCTAGTTACAAAGGTGATTTTATGAGATTATAGCATTGATTAAGGCTGTACTGAATAGAGGGATCCATCCGATTGATGGATCGGCTCCCTCTACCACCAATAGCCAACATCAAGTATGGACCATACCCTCTGTCATTTCTTGTTTTATTTTTATTTTCATGTAGTTTTTATATTGCATTTAGAATAGTTTTTTATTTCATGAGCATTTAATATTGCTTTTATCGATGTTTAACTTAGGTTCATTAAGGCATCAAGTCTAGTTATGATTTTATGTGAAATTTTCTGTTCAAAAATCCTAAAAATATTATAATAGTCATAGTTATTTGTCTGTGTTTTCCTTCCAAAAACCTAGATCCGTTTGGGTTTTGGAACCCTCTCTAATAAATCGAATCCCAAACTAAGATTTTATCCTTCTGGAAATTCCAGGTTTTGTTTTAGCAAACAAGAACATTTGAGATCTCCCAGGCTAACGATCCAAATCCTCTAAAAAACAATACAGTGGATCCCTGTTAGAATCTATTATTTTCCAGTATTTTCCTAGATTTTTCTAAGAAGATTTGGTTCCTTCCAAAAATCAAATTTTAGAGACCTATGTGAAAATCTCATTTTTTCCTTGTCAGGGTCCAAACCGACCCTAATCCGCTGTGATGCTTCAATATGTAGGTTGGATGTCAAAACTTTCAACAAAGAAATTGGTTCTTATTATTCTATTTATGATTTCCCAAAATTTGAGAATTTTAAAAGCGTCCTAGGTAGTTTTCCCAGAATTAAACACCTTGTCTGTCAAATTCCAGTGTCTGAGAATTATAGAGATTTAGATCTATGATAATCCTCTGCTCCTCTCTAAACCCTAGCTCGAATCCCAATATTGTAAAAAGAGAAATCTTTTCTCTGTTTGTCAAAAATATTCTCCCAAAATTTCAGTCATTTTCTCCACTGTTTGCTATTTTCCCCATAATTTTCCCCGAAACCTGTTAGTCTGCCCTAAGTCCTAGAGTCGTCGGATTCTGATCCGATTTGCCAGAGCTGTCAAGCTCCGACCATAGGTCAAAACCAGAATCTATAAAAGGCAAAAATATTTTCCTAACTGTCCTTTATCACCCCATAAAATTTGGAAAATTTCTATGGTAGTTTAGTACCCAAAATTTAGTTTAGATTTAGAATTTTAGGCAAAATCTTGATTTTTAGGGGTTTTACTTAATTTTCATATAAAAAAATATTAAAAATATAGATTTTTGAGTTCCATTCTATTTTTAGGGTTAGTCTAGGTGTCTATGCAAAATTTGGATCAATTCCAAGTTCATCTACATTGTGTGTTAGTTTACTTTTAAATTCAGAGGCGAGAATCAAGCGAGAATCAAGTTAAATTTGATATTTTGTAATATTTTTGCCATTTTAGGGGTTTTATCATGTGAATAAGCATATAGAATCATATTAGGGTTAATTTTCATATCATTTGCATTTCACATTTCAACTTTTTTCAAAATTTATTTAAGAAAACCTTGGTTTCAAGGCCATAGTCTTGTTATCAGGGGCATTTTGGTCATTTTGACCTCAATTTCAAAATTCTAATATTTAATTCTCTAAATTTTCATGCATATCATCATATTACATCTGATTATATTTAATCCTATTTCATTTGATTTTCAAATTTCCAAATTTTAGAAAAATTCTCTCAGAAAACCTTGATTTCAAGATTATCAGGGGTATTTTGGTTATTTCTACTCCAATTTCGAATGTCCAAGTTTATTTTCGAATTTTATTACTTATTTCTCATGTTTATATCAAAGGGAGTATGAATTGGGTTTATATCTGAATAATATCCGATAATTTCCAATATTTTCAGATAAATCTAGATAAACCTACATTTATGTGCTAACATGTTTTTTAGTTTTGTAGGAACATTCAAGAAGAAGGCTTTCATTTATTTTATTTATTATTCAATTCAATGTAATATCAAATTTGTAATATTTGGAATAAGAGTTACATTTCCTGCATAGAATAGGACTGCATTGCATATAGTTTAATTTATGCAAATTTTAATATCTGATGTATCATTCATGCGCATTTTTCCAAATCCACTTGGTTGACACGAATGGCACGTACACAAGCTCTTAGGGAGTTCACAAACTCAGTGGAATTCATATTTTTGGCCATAGTTAGAATATGAAGGAGACCCAGATTTGTGATCTTTGTATTAGCCACATTGAGCCTACACTCTTAGGCTAATTTGAAAAATGCACTGCATTTCTCAAAATTTTAAAAGGATTTTCCCAATTCTTCAAAGAAATATCTTTCAAATTCATATTCATTTATTCAATTTGCAGCATTTTCAAACTCATTTCCCAATTTCAATTCAGAGAAATCGATTTTATCAAAATCTTATAAGTCTTTCTCAAGAATTGACTTTCTCAAAAACTCTGAGTTTTTCAATGATATTTCAAAGTATTTCCCAAGTTCAAATCATGTTTTTCCAATATTTTAATATTCTCAATTTCATTTTCAAAGTTCACAAATCGATTTTTCCAAAGTCCTTGAATTACTTATGAAATTGATTTTTTTCAGAATTCTCAAAATCCATTTTCTCAGAAAAGTAGTCTAAATCTCAAAAATCAATTTTTCAGAGTCCAAGTTTTCTTGAGAATCTATTTTCCAATACAATTCCTGATTTCCAATGAAATTCAATAATTTTCCCAAGAATTCCATTTTCAAGCACTTTTCCAGTCATTTTCTAAGTACATCTCAATTTTCTAAAGCAAACACCATATTTCTTAAACTTATATCTTTTCAAAATTTCATAGCACATGCCTGATTCTTTGTGCATTCTAGGAAAATAGAGAATGATTTAGATAATTAAACTTAGTCAAAGCACACATTTGATCCTTGGTTCAATTACCTTTGGTAAATACGCCAAGAACAGTTGAACCTCGTATCGACAGACGGATCCCATTCCACGGAATTTTCCCGCAAATTTTCAAAATGGAGGCGAGTAATTTTCAAAACTATTTTAAAAAACTTTGGTCGAGTTTGACTCGCAGAATTGTTTTCTCTCTCTCGTAGACGGAGGGGAAAAATTTTGTGATGATAACAGGCTTGGCGATCGTGATGGGACTTGTCTTCGTCTGATCAATTGTGTGCTTGACTTAGTTCAAATTGTCAAAATTGTGTTCTATGGAATGCCAACTTTTACTTTCTCATATCATGTGAACCTAGGAGCCTAGACTTGAACCCAACTGACATGGATTGCATATAGACTAGGTATAGTTTGGTAGGACCAATTGAGAAGAATTATGCATGCTCACTTAGACTTCTGTCTGAAATACAACACTCCTTAATCTAGGATTTGTATGAAAACAATGTTTGCTTCTTAAAATTTTCAATTTTTTTTATCTTTTTAGGTTTTAGAGCCCTGTGTTTGCTTGCATGTGCTCATTTTTCAAAAAACACTCCACCTATATCTACCCAGTCTTCATGTTGCTGGGCTCTCTTCCAAAACCATAGTTCGGGACAAAGCCTCACAACTGGGCCACTTATTTGGGCTAACGCTCCCTTGTCACGTACCAAGGGCCATAGTCCAACGTATATCGGCAGGTGCTCAAGGATGTTGGGAAAACACAAGCCTAGAACCAGAGATGATTTTTTATGCCACGTACATCGAGCCTCGGCTCAAGTATATCGGCATAGCATGATTGGACACAACTAATCTGAGCCTAGAGTTAGGATTAGGGTCCTAAAGCTCTTTCAAAATTGATGCATTTAGAGTTGACTTCTTAGGGAATGCTGTATGTGCATAATTGTATTATGCAGAATGTAATTAATTGTCTTGTAGTTATTTTTCCTTTTATTCTCTCATATTTTCCTATTTTTTCTAAAAATCTTTCAAAATATTCTCATTTTCCATTTTCATAAAATATTTCCTTTATTTTTCCTAAAACCCTGGACAATTTTCCAAACTATCTGTTTTCTCTCAAAACTCTAGGTGATTTTTCATTCTTTCGTTCCTCTGGACTTCGAATTCCCAGCTTTTTCATTTTATCCTGTCTGCAATTTTCAAATTTTTTGCATTTTTCCTAAGTCTAATTCGAATTTTTTAGTCCAATGGCATCCAGTCAGCTCGATTCTGTCATTCCTGAGGGTCACATCTTATATGAGGTGTGACAAAGTCTTTCTGAGCATCGAGCTCTCAACACCGAACCCTTCTTTCCCTGGTGGTACTATACTTGGTTCAAGAACTTCTCCCGTATGTTTCCAGACCACTTAAGCGATTGCGGGTTGAAACTGACATCCGTAGTGGAAAAGCTGACAATCAACGGCAATCTGATCCATGCACTAGCAGAGCGGTGAAACCCACACACTTGTACTTTCTAGTTCCCATGGGGTGAGATGACCCTACTGATAGATGAGTTTTCAGAGATCATGGGATTGCCCGAACCACCCGGTCAGCCTAGAGATCCACTTGAGCAGCAATTCTTGATCAATGTTAAAGGTTTGGATCCCAAAGATGCTTTAACTCGCATGACATGACATAAGTCTTAGCCATTGATTAAGGAAAATGGAAATGAATATGTGAACCTGATCGAGATCTACCGACAGTATGGGGTATTCGCAGAAGTCAACTCGTTATCCAGAACAACTCAAGAGAAAATTCAGCATGCGATGGTCCTGTGCACTATAGGACTCGCTTTCTTTCCAGATGGACAAAATTATGTGGATGTCAGAATAGTTTAGCTTCTGAGAAGATGGGAAAGTCGACAGACCAACCGTCTCTCGATAGCCATGGCCGTACTTGTTTTTCTATACCGAGGGTTGACTCGCTTCACGCTTGGCGAGTCCATCTTAGTCGAGGGGTGTACCTATGCACTTCAGTCCTAGTTCTTTTAGCATGTGCCGACCAGAGCTAGTTCGTTCAAATACAATGACAAAGAGCTCCTACTAGTTGCATAGTACCGGTTCCTAATTGATCATCTGCAGGAAGAAGAAGTGGTGTGGGACTATTTTGATCGAGAGATATCACCTCCTAGATACACCTATGCATACGAAAAGCGGTTCAAGCTACTTGGTCCATTCTTCTGCGCCTACTATCATCCAGAGCGGTGTGTCCGACAGTTTTTCCAGAGACAGAAGTGCGTGGAGATGCGGCTGCTATCAGGAGTCGTGCCAGAGTTCGACCTTACATCAGCACAGTGGTCCAAAATATACCATTCTGCCAGATATGGCTGAGACTCTTTTGTTACTCTTCCTCTTTTTTTCGGTCCTCGTGTCTCTGCTGATTATCAAGAGTGGTGGCAAACTGTCTATCCGCCCCCTCTTTCTCAAGTTTATTATTGATGCAATCATGCTTTCCCTTCAATGAATAAAAAAAATCTTTCAAATTCTTCATTGTTGGTTTGACGACCTCGCCTAGGTAACAAGGCATAATTTTCAGTTGTTTTCTTTGTAAAGGAATGACAACACAATTGTCGTAATCCCAACAATGACTCAGTCTTTAGTAATGAGATATTCTTTCAATTGTCTACCAAAATTCTCAGCAAATATTTTCTTCCAATCAAAATCTCTCTCAAAATCCTAACCATCAACTTTGCCATGCAGAGAGCATTTGCAAATCTAATGGTCCAAACAAGGTCAGGAAAGAAGACCGCAGAGTACTCAATGGCTTTAGAAGAGGACATGGATTCCCCGCGGTCAGTCAAAAGTGAGGGAAAGCAAGCAGATGATGGCATCGATCCTCAAATGTATGTCATGTTTAAAAAGATGATGAGCAAGATGCTGGCAGAGCAAGCCGAAGCTAGTACAGAAAAGACCCAGGTCAAGCAGAAGGCAAAAGGCCGGGTAGTCAAGAAAGTTTTGAAGCTATCCAAGAAGCATATTCAGAATAGTAATACGTCAGATGAAGAGGAATCAGTAGAGGGCACAAATGAGGAATTCGAAACTCAACAAACATTCCACAAATCTACTCAGAGGCATGGGTTAGCCCACAAGTTCAGAGAACAGTCTGCCAGTGATTTTGACCAACCACAACTCAGAAATGTGGTCAAAATGGTTAAGGATCTGCAAGCTCGCTACACGGGCAAGAAAGTCTTCACGAGCGAAGATTTCGATGATGGTCTGGATGGGGATGACAATCTTGACAATCTCCCCAGGAAATTCATTAAATTTGATGGTTCTGGCGACCCCAAGGCACATCTCATTATGTTCTTCGCTGAATGTGCCAAATTCAAGCGAGACAATTGGGCTCTTTTACTTTGCTTCTCTCACAGTCTAGAGGGAACAACTGCAAAATGGTACTCAGAGTATGTAAACTCGATTGAATTAAAAGATTTTGACAAAGTGGTAAATATGTTCATCGAGCGATTCCTCTTCAATGCTGAGGCACTTCCAACTCTGAGTCATCTCTGCAGCCTCAAGTAGAAAGAAGATGAGAAGGCCTGAGATTTTATTCGCCGATGGAGGTCAACTTGCAACAAGATGAGAGATCTGATATCAGAGGGGCATGCATTGTCACTCATCTTAAATAATTTTTTGCAACTTCTAAGAGGTCTCATTTCTACTGGACGGTTAAAAACTTTCATCGAACTGACAGAACGAGCCGAGTGGCTTGAGCTAAGCATGGAAAATAGAGTTTATGAAGGCTTCATATTTACCCAGGGTAACAATCAGAATGAGCAGAAGAAGAAGGCTCACTTCACTCTTTCTGCCAATGATAGCAAAAGCAATAAGAAAAATCATGATAACTATTCAGAGGGATCCAAGGGCCAAAAAGGAAAGTTCTCCAACAATGATAAGCATCTTTAATCTAGTCTTCAGCATAAAGAGAAAGATCAAGAAAAGATAAAGCGCAAGGATTGGAGTACAGATCGAAAGTTCAGCCATCTGAACCAGACACTCGAAAGTATTCTAGAATATATGCTCGCAAAAGATATGATTCGTTTACCTAAAGCAGTTGATCCTACAACAATCATGGGCAGATTCAAAGAAAAATTCTGCAAATTTCATCGGGCAGTAGGACATGACACTGAAAATTGTTTCATTTTGAAGATTATCATTCAAGATTGCATCGACAAGAATATCCTTATTGAAGATGAGGAAGACACCAGTCGACCATCCTGAGCAAGTTTTCAAAGAAATTAACAATGTCAAGATTATGTCACTTTCATCATTTTGTCATTTTGAAGGGACAATGCAGTCCCAGTTCTCTTATCAATTTGTTATTTCTTTCTTTAATGCATTAATAAATTTATCAATTTTCCTCATGGCCTGACACCATCTTTTATATTCCTCTTTTGCAAAATGTTCAATGTCTTCTTACAAGGGGTAACCTCTTTTAAAGTGCCTCCCCGATCAATCAAGAAGCTCATTGTCAGTTTTTTACCTCGTTATTTTCAAAGAATTCTTGTCAAATATTAATTACTTATCCTTTCGTCCAACATCTTATTCTCTAGTTACACTGGGGTATTATTTTGAAAATTATCCTCAAAACGTTTTGTATGCAGACAGGATCACACAAATCTCTCATTTTGCACGCATGTGCACCCATTTACATCATTTTGCATTCATTTGCATTTGCATGCATTCATCTGCATTTGCATCAAGCTTCTCCGCTCAGGTTAAGGGATAAACCTGAATCATTTTCCATGACTTCCTCAAAATGCTTCTCAAATTTATTTCATCCCCATTCAGGATAAGGGGTTAATCCTGAAAAATAAGCCACATACAATTAACTATGATGGTCTATTAAAATTCAAAACATTCAACAAATTTCTATTAATCTTTTATCAATTTTTATCAATTTTATCAATTCCTCTCAATTTTTATTCATTTTCCCTTCAGGTTAAGGGATAAACCTGAGTTGCCCATTCAGGATAAGGGATAAATCCTGAGGCCCCGACAGTTGTCCAAGTCAGCATGAGGGTGAAGACTGAAAATCTTCCATCAGAATCAATTGACAATTTTTCAAAACCTAGTGTTCGTGCTGGTAATTTTCCAAAAACCAATGTTCGAGCTGGTAATTCTCCAAAACCTAGTGTTCGTACTGGTAATTTTTTAAAACCCAGTGTTCGTGCTGATAATTTTTCAAAACTCAGTGTTCGTATTCGTAATTTTTCAAAACCCAGTGTTCATGATGGTAATTTTTCAAAAACCAGTGTTCATGACGGTAATTTTTCAAAATCATGTGTTCGTGCTGGTAATTTTTCAAAAACACAATGTTCATGTTGGTAACTTTTCAAAAACTCAGAGTTCGTGTTGGTAATTCTCCAAAACCTAGTGTTCGTACTGGTAATTTTTCAAAACCCAGTGTTCGTGCTGGTAATTTTTCAAAACCTAATATTCGTACTGGTAATTTTTCAAAACCCAGTGTTCATGCTGGTAATTTTTCAAAAACCCAATGTTCATGCTGGTAATTTTTCAAAACCTAGTGTTCGTACTGGTAAATTTTCAAAATCCAGTGTTCGTGCTGGTAATTTTCCAAAACCCAGTATTAGTGCTGGTAATTATCTAAAATCCAGTGTTTATGCTGATAATTTTTCAAAAATCCAGTGTTCGTGTTGGTAATCTTTTAAAACCTAGTGTTTGTACTGGTAATTTTCTATAACCCAATGTTCGTACTGGTAATTTTTCAAAACACAGTGCTTGTACTAGTTCATTTTCAAAATTCGATGTTCACATTGGTACACTTTAAAATTCAGTATCTACATTGGTCTAGTTTTCCTTCGGAATTCGAGTTCTGACTCGAATTTTCTTTCCTTCTAATTGATCTAGTTTTCCTTCAGGATTCGAGTTTCGACTCAAATTTTCTTTCCCTCTAATTGGTCTAGTTTTTCCTTTGGGATTCGAGTGTCGACTTGAATTTCTTTTTCTTCTAATTGGTCTAGTTTTTCCTTCGAGATTCGAGTTCCGAATCGAATTTCCTTTCCTTCTAATTGATCAACTTTTCCTTCAGGATTCGAGTTCTGACTCAAATTTCTTTTCCTTCCAAATTGATCTAGTTTTCCTTCAGTATTCGAGTTCCAACTCGAATTTCTTTTCCTTCCAAATTGATCTAGTTTTCCTTCAGGATTCGAGTTCTGACTCGAATTTATTTTCCTTTCAAAATGATTTAGTTTTCCTTCAGGATTCGAGTTCCGACTCGAATTTCTTTGCCTTCCAAATTGACTTAATTTTCCTTTAGGATTCGAGTTTCGACTCGAATTTCTTTTCCTTCCAAAATGGATCTAGTTTTCCTTCGAAGATTCGAGTTTCGACCCAAATTTCTTTTTCTTCTAAATTGGTCCTAAAAATTAGAGTTTCGACTAGAATTTTCTTTCAAATCTAATTCAAATGTCTAGAATTGGTCTAGAAAATTAGAGTTTCGACTCAAATTTTCATTCAAATCTAATTCAAATGTCTAGAATTGGTCTAGAAACTTAGAGTTTTGACTCGAATTTTCATTCAAATCAAATTCAAATGTCTAGAGTTGGTCTAGAAAATTAGAGTTTCGACTCAAATTTTCTTCCCAATCCAACTCGCTTCGCTTTCCTTTAAAGGTATGAATTTCTACTCGAACTTTTCAGCAAATTTAGTAATTAGTCTGGAAGATCCAAGTTCCGACTCGAATTTTCTTTCAAAACCCAATTCATTTAGTTTTTCCTTAAAGATTTGAATTCCGATTCGAATCCTCTTGCCAAAATCCAGTTTAGCATTGGTCTTTCCATCAAATTCAACCTCCCATTGATTATTTTATTAGATCCAATTTTATGCTGATTCTTTTACCCAATCCAGTCCTGAGTTGGACTTACCTTCAAAATCCAGCATTGTGCTATGACTTACCTTCAAAATTCCAATTTCGTATTGGATTTACCTTCAGAGTTCAGGTTCGTGTTGGACTTTCATCCAGAATCCCACTGACGTGTCAACTCGAATATCAAACAATTTCTTTCACTAAAGATTCCAAGAATATTTTGCCAATTTGTCATGGAGAACAGTTGTTGAAATTAAACCTTTATTGAACAAAGAATTACCTCAAAATTACCTTCAGTATTACTTCCAAAAGGATGAAGCTTTTGCGAAAAAGGATTCAAAATTCAAAATCTTTCTATGGGCCAACTAAAAGGATGAAGAATAGATCCCCGGTATGGCCAACAAAGAAAATTCAATGTTGTCGCAAAGCCATAAGTGATTGATATTGATTGCAGTCAATGACACATCTTTAAAGACCATTCTTGTAAAGACAAGGTAGTCAAAATATCCTGAGTAAGAAAGAAGAATCACTCAATTTCCATATCGCCTCAATCATTTAAGCTGCAATTAAATATCTGCGAAAGGGATCTCTCAATTGTCGTCAAGTTGAAGATAAATTATGCGAGTTAGACCCCCGGGGCCAAAGAAGATTTAGATCATCTCCAAGATGAAGAAGTTTGTGACAGATCCTTCCAGGGAAAGTTCAGATCACCGCTAAGTTGAAGGTGAATGCGATAGACCTCCTGACAAACCCTAAAGGATATTTAATTTCTGCTATCATCAAGAGGTTTCCAACCAATGAGCCAATACCGTTAAGATAATTCCTGAGGCAAAGAAGGATCGAAACATCTCCAAGTTGAAGGAGTTTGTGACGTACCCTCTCCCCCCCCCCTAAAAAAGAGAGAGAGAGAGAGAAAAGTCAGGACATTTCCAAAATGAAGGATGATGTAATCCCCAAAAACCCAAGAAAGCTCCAATTCTGTCAAAAAAAAAAAGAGTGCAGAAAGATCATCATAAGAAAAAAAAAATCTCAGGATATCAAACTGTCGAATCTGCCAAGAATCTTCTTTAAATTTTGTGAAATTCTTTTATTAATATCCTTTCACCAATCACTTTCACAATACCAAGAATATCTTCTTTTCTGTTCATATCAAGGAAATTGACAGCTTCCTTGAAAGAAAGCCAATCACAAGCAATTTGAATTTGAATCTTGATTCTACAGAGTTATCCCAATTGGAGGTAATACTTTGGGTAGAAAAAAGGAAATATTTTCATACCAATATACATCAGTTTCAAGTATTTTGAATCAACAAACAATTGTTAACATTTTGGCAATATTTTCTAGTTATCTCGATGAAGTGAAGAGCTCAATGTCCATCTTGACACATTTTGGCATCACCTTTTGCCTCCTTGAGAGAGTAACCTTTATCGTCTTTCGCATTGTTGAAAGATTAGTCTTCTCTCTGAAAAAATAGCCTTTGTCATCTTTTGCGTTGTTGAAAGATTAACTTTCTCTCCGAAAAGATAGCCTTTGTCATCTTTTTTTCGGTCCTCGTGTCTCTGCTGATTATCAAGAGTGGTGGCAAACTGTCTATCCGCCCCCTCTTTCTCAAGTTTATTATTGATGCAATCATGCTTTCCCTTCAATGAATAAAAAAAATCTTTCAAATTCTTCATTGTTGGTTTGACGACCTCGCCTAGGTAACAAGGCATAATTTTCAGTTGTTTTCTTTGTAAAGGAATGGCAACACAATTGTCGTAATCCCAACAATGACTCAGTCTCTAGTAATGAGATATTCTTTCAATTGTCTACCAAAATTCTCAGCAAATATTTTCTTCCAATCAAAATCTCTCTCAAAATCCTAACCATCAACTTTGCCATGCAGAGAGCATTTGCAAATCTAATGGTCCAAACAAGGTCAGGAAAGAAGACCGCAGAGTACTCAATGGCTTTAGAAGAGGACATGGATTCCCCGCGGTCAGTCAAAAGTGAGGGAAAGCAAGCAGATGATGGCATCGATCCTCAAATGTATGTCATGTTTAAAAAGATGATGAGCAAGATGCTGGCAGAGCAAGCCGAAACTAGTACAGAAAAGACCCAGGTCAAGCAGAAGGCAAAAGGCCGGGTAGTCAAGAAAGTTTTGAAGCTATCCAAGAAGCATATTCAGAATAGTAATACGTCAGATGAAGAGGAATCAGTAGAGGGCACAAATGAGGAATTCGAAACTCAACAAACATTCCACAAATCTACTCAGAGGCATGGGTTAGCCCACAAGTTCAGAGAACAGTCTGCCAGTGATTTTGACCAACCACAACTCAGAAATGTGGTCAAAATGGTTAAGGATCTGCAAGCTCGCTACACGGGCAAGAAAGTCTTCACGAGCGAAGATTTCGATGATGGTCTGGATGGGGATGACAATCTTGACAATCTCCCCAGGAAATTCATTAAATTTGATGGTTCTGGCGACCCCAAGGCACATCTCATTATGTTCTTCGCTGAATGTGCCAAATTCAAGCGAGACAATTGGGCTCTTTTACTTTGCTTCTCTCACAGTCTAGAGGGAACAACTGCAAAATGGTACTCAGAGTATGTAAACTCGATTGAATTAAAAGATTTTGACAAAGTGGTAAATATGTTCATCGAGCGATTCCTCTTCAATGCTGAGGCACTTCCAACTCTGAGTCATCTCTGCAGCCTCAAGTAGAAAGAAGATGAGAAGGCCTGAGATTTTATTCGCCGATGGAGGTCAACTTGCAACAAGATGAGAGATCTGATATCAGAGGGGCATGCATTGTCACTCATCTTAAATAATTTTTTGCAACTTCTAAGAGGTCTCATTTCTACTGGACGGTTAAAAACTTTCATCGAACTGACAGAACGAGCCGAGTGGCTTGAGCTAAGCATGGAAAATAGAGTTTATGAAGGCTTCATATTTACCCAGGGTAACAATCAGAATGAGCAGAAGAAGAAGGCTCACTTCACTCTTTCTGCCAATGATAGCAAAAGCAATAAGAAAAATCATGATAACTATTCAGAGGGATCCAAGGGCCAAAAAGGAAAGTTCTCCAACAATGATAAGCATCTTTAATCTAGTCTTCAGCATAAAGAGAAAGATCAAGAAAAGATAAAGCGCAAGGATTGGAGTACAGATCGAAAGTTCAGCCATCTGAACCAGACACTCGAAAGTATTCTAGAATATATGCTCGCAAAAGATATGATTCGTTTACCTAAAGCAGTTGATCCTACAACAATCATGGGCAGATTCAAAGAAAAATTCTGCAAATTTCATCGGGCAGTAGGACATGACACTGAAAATTGTTTCATTTTGAAGATTATCATTCAAGATTGCATCGACAAGAATATCCTTATTGAAGATGAGGAAGACACCAGTCGACCATCCTGAGCAAGTTTTCAAAGAAATTAACAATGTCAAGATTATGTCACTTTCATCATTTTGTCATTTTGAAGGGACAATGCAGTCCCAGTTCTCTTATCAATTTGTTATTTCTTTCTTTAATGCATTAATAAATTTATCAATTTTCCTCATGGCCTGACACCATCTTTTATATTCCTCTTTTGCAAAATGTTCAATGTCTTCTTACAAGGGGTAACCTCTTTTAAAGTGCCTCCCCGATCAATCAAGAAGCTCATTGTCAGTTTTTTACCTCGTTATTTTCAAAGAATTCTTGTCAAATATTAATTACTTATCCTTTCGTCCAACATCTTATTCTCTAGTTACACTGGGGTATTATTTTGAAAATTATCCTCAAAACGTTTTGTATGCAGACAGGATCACACAAATCTCTCATTTTGCACGCATGTGCACCCATTTACATCATTTTGCATTCATTTGCATTTGCATGCATTCATCTGCATTTGCATCAAGCTTCTCCGCTCAGGTTAAGGGATAAACCTGAATCATTTTCCATGACTTCCTCAAAATGCTTCTCAAATTTATTTCATCCCCATTCAGGATAAGGGGTTAATCCTGAAAAATAAGCCACATACAATTAACTATGATGGTCTATTAAAATTCAAAACATTCAACAAATTTCTATTAATCTTTTATCAATTTTTATCAATTTTATCAATTCCTCTCAATTTTTATTCATTTTCCCTTCAGGTTAAGGGATAAACCTGAGTTGCCCATTCAGGATAAGGGATAAATCCTGAGGCCCCGACAGTTGTCCAAGTCAGCATGAGGGTGAAGACTGAAAATCTTCCATCAGAATCAATTGACAATTTTTCAAAACCTAGTGTTCGTGCTGGTAATTTTCCAAAAACCAATGTTCGAGCTGGTAATTCTCCAAAACCTAGTGTTCGTACTGGTAATTTTTTAAAACCCAGTGTTCGTGCTGATAATTTTTCAAAACTCAGTGTTCGTATTCGTAATTTTTCAAAACCCAGTGTTCATGATGGTAATTTTTCAAAAACCAGTGTTCATGACGGTAATTTTTCAAAATCATGTGTTCGTGCTGGTAATTTTTCAAAAACACAATGTTCATGTTGGTAACTTTTCAAAAACTCAGAGTTCGTGTTGGTAATTCTCCAAAACCTAGTGTTCGTACTGGTAATTTTTCAAAACCCAGTGTTCGTGCTGGTAATTTTTCAAAACCTAATATTCGTACTGGTAATTTTTCAAAACCCAGTGTTCATGCTGGTAATTTTTCAAAAACCCAATGTTCATGCTGGTAATTTTTCAAAACCTAGTGTTCGTACTGGTAAATTTTCAAAATCCAGTGTTCGTGCTGGTAATTTTCCAAAACCCAGTATTAGTGCTGGTAATTATCTAAAATCCAGTGTTTATGCTGATAATTTTTCAAAAATCCAGTGTTCGTGTTGGTAATCTTTTAAAACCTAGTGTTTGTACTGGTAATTTTCTATAACCCAATGTTCGTACTGGTAATTTTTCAAAACACAGTGCTTGTACTAGTTCATTTTCAAAATTCGATGTTCACATTGGTACACTTTAAAATTCAGTATCTACATTGGTCTAGTTTTCCTTCGGAATTCGAGTTCTGACTCGAATTTTCTTTCCTTCTAATTGATCTAGTTTTCCTTCAGGATTCGAGTTTCGACTCAAATTTTCTTTCCCTCTAATTGGTCTAGTTTTTCCTTTGGGATTCGAGTGTCGACTTGAATTTCTTTTTCTTCTAATTGGTCTAGTTTTTCCTTCGAGATTCGAGTTCCGAATCGAATTTCCTTTCCTTCTAATTGATCAACTTTTCCTTCAGGATTCGAGTTCTGACTCAAATTTCTTTTCCTTCCAAATTGATCTAGTTTTCCTTCAGTATTCGAGTTCCAACTCGAATTTCTTTTCCTTCCAAATTGATCTAGTTTTCCTTCAGGATTCGAGTTCTGACTCGAATTTATTTTCCTTTCAAAATGATTTAGTTTTCCTTCAGGATTCGAGTTCCGACTCGAATTTCTTTGCCTTCCAAATTGACTTAATTTTCCTTTAGGATTCGAGTTTCGACTCGAATTTCTTTTCCTTCCAAAATGGATCTAGTTTTCCTTCGAAGATTCGAGTTTCGACCCAAATTTCTTTTTCTTCTAAATTGGTCCTAAAAATTAGAGTTTCGACTAGAATTTTCTTTCAAATCTAATTCAAATGTCTAGAATTGGTCTAGAAAATTAGAGTTTCGACTCAAATTTTCATTCAAATCTAATTCAAATGTCTAGAATTGGTCTAGAAACTTAGAGTTTTGACTCGAATTTTCATTCAAATCAAATTCAAATGTCTAGAGTTGGTCTAGAAAATTAGAGTTTCGACTCAAATTTTCTTCCCAATCCAACTCGCTTCGCTTTCCTTTAAAGGTATGAATTTCTACTCGAACTTTTCAGCAAATTTAGTAATTAGTCTGGAAGATCCAAGTTCCGACTCGAATTTTCTTTCAAAACCCAATTCATTTAGTTTTTCCTTAAAGATTTGAATTCCGATTCGAATCCTCTTGCCAAAATCCAGTTTAGCATTGGTCTTTCCATCAAATTCAACCTCCCATTGATTATTTTATTAGATCCAATTTTATGCTGATTCTTTTACCCAATCCAGTCCTGAGTTGGACTTACCTTCAAAATCCAGCATTGTGCTATGACTTACCTTCAAAATTCCAATTTCGTATTGGATTTACCTTCAGAGTTCAGGTTCGTGTTGGACTTTCATCCAGAATCCCACTGACGTGTCAACTCGAATATCAAACAATTTCTTTCACTAAAGATTCCAAGAATATTTTGCCAATTTGTCATGGAGAACAGTTGTTGAAATTAAACCTTTATTGAACAAAGAATTACCTCAAAATTACCTTCAGTATTACTTCCAAAAGGATGAAGCTTTTGCGAAAAAGGATTCAAAATTCAAAATCTTTCTATGGGCCAACTAAAAGGATGAAGAATAGATCCCCGGTATGGCCAACAAAGAAAATTCAATGTTGTCGCAAAGCCATAAGTGATTGATATTGATTGCAGTCAATGACACATCTTTAAAGACCATTCTTGTAAAGACAAGGTAGTCAAAATATCCTGAGTAAGAAAGAAGAATCACTCAATTTCCATATCGCCTCAATCATTTAAGCTGCAATTAAATATCTGCGAAAGGGATCTCTCAATTGTCGTCAAGTTGAAGATAAATTATGCGAGTTAGACCCCCGGGGCCAAAGAAGATTTAGATCATCTCCAAGATGAAGAAGTTTGTGACAGATCCTTCCAGGGAAAGTTCAGATCACCGCTAAGTTGAAGGTGAATGCGATAGACCTCCTGACAAACCCTAAAGGATATTTAATTTCTGCTATCATCAAGAGGTTTCCAACCAATGAGCCAATACCGTTAAGATAATTCCTGAGGCAAAGAAGGATCGAAACATCTCCAAGTTGAAGGAGTTTGTGACGTACCCTCTCCCCCCCCCCTAAAAAAGAGAGAGAGAGAGAGAAAAGTCAGGACATTTCCAAAATGAAGGATGATGTAATCCCCAAAAACCCAAGAAAGCTCCAATTCTGTCAAAAAAAAAAGAGTGCAGAAAGATCATCATAAGAAAAAAAAAATCTCAGGATATCAAACTGTCGAATCTGCCAAGAATCTTCTTTAAATTTTGTGAAATTCTTTTATTAATATCCTTTCACCAATCACTTTCACAATACCAAGAATATCTTCTTTTCTGTTCATATCAAGGAAATTGACAGCTTCCTTGAAAGAAAGCCAATCACAAGCAATTTGAATTTGAATCTTGATTCTACAGAGTTATCCCAATTGGAGGTAATACTTTGGGTAGAAAAAAGGAAATATTTTCATACCAATATACATCAGTTTCAAGTATTTTGAATCAACAAACAATTGTTAACATTTTGGCAATATTTTCTAGTTATCTCGATGAAGTGAAGAGCTCAATGTCCATCTTGACACATTTTGGCATCACCTTTTGCCTCCTTGAGAGAGTAACCTTTATCGTCTTTCGCATTGTTGAAAGATTAGTCTTCTCTCTGAAAAAATAGCCTTTGTCATCTTTTGCGTTGTTGAAAGATTAACTTTCTCTCCGAAAGGATAGCCTTTGTCATCTTTTGTGTTGTTGAAAGATTAACCTTCTCTCTAAAATGATAGCCTTTATCATCTTTCGCGTTGTCAAAAGAATTCATCTTTCGCGTTGTCGAAAGAATCACCCTGCTCCTTTGGATCACCTTGTTCATCTTTCACTTTGTCGAAAGAATCGCCCTGTTCCTTTGGATCACCCTGTTTGTCTTTTGCGTTGTCAAAAGAGTGCCTTATTCTTCTTTAAAAAAGTTATCTTATTCTCCATCCAACTTACCATTTTCTATCATCTCGATCAGGTTAAGGGTTAAACCTAAGCCTCATTTTGATGAGGTATTTTATCTCCCGGTCAGATTAAGGGTCAAACTTGAGCCTCGTTTCTACGTGAGATATTTCCCGTCCCATCCAGATTAAGGGCAAAACCTGAATCTTACTTATTTGAAGTAAATCTTTCTTCTTCACTCTCCCTTTCATATCTACCATTCTCATTAGGGCTAATTTCTTCATACCCAGTCGGATCCTTCTAACTGAGGCATTTTTTTTATAGCCCAAATTTGGTGTGTTTTTCTTTGTCACTAAGCTCGGCCCTAAACCGGCTTAGTAGCAAAGAGGGGCATCTGTAAACACCCCAAATTTTTCTCATCCATTTTCAGACACCCCCCCTTATGCAGTGCCAACCCTGGTAGGTCAGTGTATGAGTCCAACCCCAAGTTTGTGCAAGAAAACTATCATTTTACCCACTTTCATTAGGAAAATTACCATTTTACCCCTAGGTCATCCCAGACCCCTGGTCAGTCAGAGTCAGCCAAGCTCATTCTCAAGCTCAGAACAGTTAGAATATCAATCATTTCAAGCTCACCTGAGCTCACAGTGAGCAAAACCATTTTCATTTCTGACCATTCCTACCAAAATAGGATCATTTCGTCAGAAATGAGCTCATTTCTCACTCAAATCTGAGCCAATGGTTTCTGAGTCAGTCATTCCCAGTCAGTCATATTCCCTTGAGTCTAGCTTAAGCTCACCAGGAGTTCAAGTGTGTTACGACACTGAAGCCGTACATGATACTTCAAGTACAAGGTTTTGATGATGAACAAGTAAATCAACTGCATTTCAGCTAAGGCAATGAAGATATTGAAGAATTCGATGAAGAATCTTTGAAGACTAGTGTGCAAATGTTAAATTCATTAAAAGTCTTAGATTCTTGTAAGAGCCTTACTTAAAGTGCATATTTCGATTGCATTTTACCTAAAAAGTCTTTAGAAAAACTTTTCTAAAAGAACCCCTCATGAAAATCTTTTTAGAAAACTCTTTTTTTAAATTTTCGTGTTTATTAGTCGACTAATAGACTCACCAGTCGACTAATCCTTTCACGCCATATTTTCTAAAAAGTCATTTTTTGTCAAATTAGTCGACCGAAGGTTTTATCAGTCGACTGGACAGAATGTTTGTTTTCTGGAAAATTTAGCAGCAGTCGACTAATGACTTTATCAGTCGACTGGACTGAACATGTGTTTTATGGAAATTTAGCAGCAGTCGACTAATGCTTTTATCAGTCGACCGGACAGAATGTATGTTTTTCAGAAGATTTTAGCAGCAATCGACTGAAAGGTTTTTCAGTCTACTGATGATATTATCAGTCGACTAACTTTTCTCTAGTCGACTAAGTTTCAAAAGTTCAGATTTTCAAACGGCTTGATAAACAAATCAGTAGACCGACGATAACTATCAGTCTACTAATAACTAACTATTAGTCGACTAACTACTATTTCAGTCGACTAATTTTGCCGTTTTTCCTGAAACTTCAAAAAGGCGTGTCTTTTCATTTTTCAAACGTTTTGATCGTTCAAAATGGACTGTTTTGATACCCTTTCATACCCTCAATGTATGAAATCTTTTAACTATAAATATGAGTGCATTTTACACTTAAAACAACTACAATTCAATCAATTTGAATCAATTACTCTTTGCTTTTCACTCATATTCATTTTCTCACTCACGTGATATTTTTCACTTCAGTTTTTCACTCAAAGTCCTTTGAGAGATAGTGAATTCATGAGTAGAGTATTTCAACAACCTCAAAAGCCAATTGCATGTCATTTGCATTCAAAAGAAGGGCTCATAGGTTGTATTGTAAGTTGTTACTTATTTCAATTTTCTGTAAAAGGAAGGACTCCTTGGTTTAAAGGAGTTGTTTGCTTTCAGTAGGTGTGTTACTGAAAGTGGGACCGGATTTGGTCTCTATGATCTTGTAGTTACACAAGGTTAATAGTGGAAATCTCAAGTTGGTTTTGCTTGGGGACTAGATGTAGGTCGGGAAAGACCGAACCAGGATAAATTATAGTGTTCTTTGTGTGTTTGCTTTTCAAATTGCAAAATCCGTTAATATTCCGCAGACATTTTTTTAAAAGCACTATTCACCCCCCTCTAGTGCTCGTTGCCTCGATCCTACTGCACTTTCAAAGTGCACTAGTTTCAGTTTAAAACCATTTCCAAGTATCTAGTAACCCATTTTAGCCCATTTCAGCTCATTTAGCTGAAATTGAGCTGAGTCCAGTGAGTTGATCTAGCGTTCGAGCTTCAATTTTAGTTTATCTCAGTATTACTGACCTTTGTTCCAGCTCAAACCCAGCTTGTGTTTGTAATTCACTTTACTCCAGTGATCATTTCTCGCTATTTCTCTAAAAATGGCAGCTTTTCTTGACAATTCAGTCCGTGAGTTCAGTTGAGTCAATGTCTTGTCAATTCACTTGAGTTCTGAAACCCTAAAACCCAGCTCAATCTAGTTCATTTCAGTTCAATCCAGCTCAAACCTCAATTTTCAGTGTTACTCTGGCCCGATAGAACCTGAAAACCATTTTGTCTAATTTTATCAATTTTAACACTTTTTGAACTGGCACAAGAGTCAATCAAAGTCCAATATCCAAAATTATCCATTCAGGGTCTGTATTTCACATAACATTTCATGTCATTTCTCATCATTTCATATCATTTCTCAACATTTCATCACATTTCATTTTATTTCATTTTCGAGATCCAGAACTCCAGTTTTTAAAATTTCAATCCAGATTGAGTTTTAAAAGTTTTCAGAAATCAATTTCAAATCCTAGGTTTCCAAAATTGACATTTTTACCCCCAGGATTCTAAATTCGAAAATATTTTCTAGAGAAAAACAATCTGGATTTCTTTCAAACTCAAATTTTCAAATTCTAAACTGGATTTGCTTCGCAACGGGGTACAAAATTTCAAATTGGGAGATCATTTCAAAACTGTCAAAAATAGCTCATTTTGTCCAAAAATTTTCTAAAAAGACCATTCTACGCCTATGATCTTCAAAATGCATTTCAAAATTGAAAAATGGGCCGACTCTGAGATGGCTTATCCATTTGCATTTCCTTTTAATAAAAAAAATATTTTCTTTTATTAGTCATTTTCACTATTTTCTTTATTATTTTTATTTTTTATTTCATTTATATATTTTTTAATAAGGGACCCACAAGGGGATTGACCCCCCTTCCTCTTTTTTCTTTTCTTTTCTTCTTCTCCTTTTCTTTCCTTCTTCTTCTTTCTTCTCTTTCCTTTCTTCTTCTGTCTTTTCTTCTTTCTTCCTTCCTCTTTTCTTCTCCTTTTTTCTCCAGCTCTCCCCTCTTCTCCAGACCTCTCTCTCCCCAAACTCCCTCATGGCTCCCCCTTTGTGGCTACAACCACCTCCATCAAGGAACTCCTTCCTCCCAGCCGGCTCCATCACCAAAGCAGCTCCTCCGGATCCAGCCACCAGCAACTGTCTCTTCCATTCACAGCCACCTTCAACCCTCCTTGAATCAACCACTTGGAAGCACCTCCTTCAGCAGCTGCAGCCTTCACGCCCAGCAGGGTCTTCAAGTGTCCAGCCTTCACCCACACCACGGTTCAGCCACCAGCATCACAACACCTCCAGCAAGTTCCCCTCCATTGGCGCCTCTTCTTTGCTTTGGCAGCACACCCCCATCTCCTTCACTTGTCGCAGCAAGGCCCCAAGGTAAGCCTTTGCCTCCTTGCTACTACAATTTCCTTCGTGATTCTAGCATGAATCCGGTTTAAAAACCGGATTCACCCAGTTACAAAGGTGATTTTATGAGATTATAGCATTGATTAAGGCTGTACCGAATAGATTGATCCATCCGATTGATGGATCGGCTCCCTCTACCACCAATAGCCAACATCAAGTATGGACCATACCCCCTGTTATTTCTTGTTTTATTTTCATTGTCATATAGTTTTTATATTGCATTTAGAATAGTTTTTGATTTCATGAGCATTTAATATTGCTTTTATCGATGTTTAACTTAGGTTCATTTAGACATCAAGTCTAGTTATGGTTTTATGTAAAATTTTCTGTTCAAAAATCCTAAAAATATTATGATAGTTGTAGTTATTTGTTTGTGTTTCCTTGCCAAAAACCTAGATCCGTTCATGTTTCAGAACCCTCTCTAATAAATCGAATTCCAAACTAATATTTTATCATTCTGGAAATTCTAGGTTTTGTTTTAGCAGACAAGAACATCGAAATCTCCCAGACGGACGATCCGAATCCTCTAAAAAAAATACAGTGGATCCCTGTTAGAATCTATTGTTTTCAGTATTTTTCTAGATTTTTCTAAGGAGATTTGATTCCTTTCAAAAATTGAATTTTTCAGACCTTTGTGAAAATCTTGATTTTTCCTTGTCAGGGTCCAGACCGACCCTAATCCGCTGTGATGCCTAAATCTGTAGGTCGTATGGCAAAACTTTAAACAGAGAAATTATTCCTAATTATTCTCTTTATCATTCCCCAAAATTTGAGAATATTAAGAGCATCCTAGGTATTTTTCCTAAAATTAAACTAGCTGTCTGTCAAATTCTAGTGTCTGAGAATTACAGAGATTTAGATCTCTGATAATCCTTTGCTCTTCTTCAAACCCTATCTCGAATCCCAATACTGTAAAAAGAAGAATCTTTCCTCTATTTGTCAGGAACATTCTCCCAAAATTTAAGTAATTATCTACACTTTTTGCTAGTTTTCCCATAATTTTTTCTGAAACATGTTCGTCTGCCCTAAGTCCTAGAGTCGTCGAATTCTGATCTGACTTGTCGGAGCTGTCAAGCTCCGACCATAGGTCAAAACCAGAATCTATAAAAAGCAAAAATATTTTCCTAACTGTCCTCTGTCACCCCATAAAATTTGGGAAATTTTTATGGTAGTTTAGTACCCAAAATTCAGTTTAGATTTAGAATTTTAGGCAAAATCTTGATTTTTTGGGGTTTTACTTAATTTTCATATAACAAAATATTAAAAATATAGATTTTTGAGTTCCATTCTGTTTTTAGGGTTAGTCTAGGTGTCCATGCAAAATTTGGCTCAATTCCAAGTTCATCTACATTGTGTGTTAGTTTACTTTTAAATTCAGAGGCGAGAATCAAGCGAGAATCAAGTTAAATTTGATATTTTGTAATATTTTTGCCATTTTAGGGGTTTTATCATGTGAATAAGCATATAGAATCATATTAGGGTTAATTTTTATATCATTTGCATTTCACATTTCAACTTTTTGCAAAATTTATTTAAGAAAACCCTGATTTAAAGGCCATAGTCTTGTTATCAGGGGCATTTTAGTCATTTTGACCTCAATTTCGAAATTCCAATCTTTAATTCTCTAAATTTTCATGCATATCATCATATTGCATCATATTATGTTTAATCCTATTTTATTTGATTTTTAAATTTCCAAATTTTATAAAAATTCTCTTAGAAAACCCTGATTTGAAGGTCAAGAGGGGTATTTTGGTCATTTCTACTCTAATTTAGAATTTCCAAGTTTATTTTTGAATTTTATTACTTATTTCTCATGTTTATATCAAAGGGGGTATGAATTGGGTTTATATCAGAATAATATCCCATAATTTCCAATATTTTTGGATAAATCCAGATAAATCTACATTTCTGTGCTAACATGTTTTCTAGTTTTGCAGGAACATTTAAGAAGAAGACTTTCATTTATTTTATTTATTATTTAATTTAATGTAATATCAAATTTATAATATTTGGAATAAGAGTTACATTTCCTGCATAGAATAGGACTGCATTGCATATAATTTAATTTTTGCAAATTTCAATATCTGATGTATCATTCATGCATATTTTTCCAAATCCACTATGGTTGACACAAATGGTACGTGCACAAGCTCTTAGGGAGTTTAAAAACTCGGTGGAATTCGTAGTTTTGGCCATAGTCAGAATACGAAGGAGACCCAGATTTGTGATCTTCGTATTATCCACATTCATCCTACACTCTTAGGTTAATTTAAAAAATGCACTGTATTTCTTAAAATTTCAAAAGGATTTTCCCAACTCCTCAAAGAAATATCTTTCAAATTCATATTTATTTATTCAATTTGCATCATTTTCAAGAGAAATTGATTTTCTCAAAATCTTATAAGTCTTTCTCAGGAATTGACTTTCTCAAAAACTTTGAGGTTTTCAATGATATTTCAAAGTATTTCCCAAGTTTAAATCATGATTTTCCAATATTTTAATATTCTCAATTTTATTTTAAAGTTCACAAATCGATTTTTCCAAATCCTTGAATTACTTATGAAATTGATTTTTCTCAGAATTCTCAAAATTCATTTTCTCAGAAAAGTAGTCCAAATCTCAAAAATCGATTTTCAGAGTCCAAGTTTTCCTGAGAATCCATTTTCCAATACAATTCCTAATTTCCAATGAAATTCAATAATTTTCCCAGGAATTCCATTTTCAAGCGTTTTTCCAGTCATTTTCCAAGTACATCTCAATTTTCCAAAGCAAACATCATATTTCTCAAACTTGCATCTTTTCAAAATTTCATAGGACATGCCTAATTCTTTGTGCATTATAGGAAAACAGAGCATGATTTAGATAATTAAACTTAGTCAAAGCACACATTTGATCCTTGGTTTAATTACCCCTAGTAAAAACACCAGGAACGGTTGAACCTCGTACCGACAAACGGATCCCATGCCACGGAATTTTCTCGCAAATTTTCAAAACGGAGGCGAGTAATTTTCAAAACCATTTTAAAAAACTTTGGTCAAATTTGACTCACAGAATTGTTTTCTCTCTCTCGCAGAGGGAGGGGAAAATTTTTGCAATGATAACAACGGGGAAATGAGCCCCTCATGCTTACATACGCGGTGCTCATTCAGACCCAAGAACACGCACCTGCGTGTTCTGGGGGGAACATATAACCTGCTTCGATCTTGGATCGACTCATTCCTGTTTTGTCGTCACAAAATTGATTCGCTAAGGGCTGATTCAGCCCAAAGACAATTTTTAATATTTTAATATTTTAATATTTTAATATTTCATAAAATATTTTATTAATATGTTTTAGTTTTTATTGATTTTTTAATTTAAAAAATAACTGATTCAGCCCGATCGGTTGAGTTCAAAACGGATACTGACAAATGTTTGGTTCGCAACTCATAAAAGCAACCTGGGTGAGCCAGCCACAAGCACCTCGAAAAGCATGGGCATGAATAAGAGGTGTTCGGCTTGGTTTGACTGTGCACTTTATATATATGGGTTTAACATTTAATGGATTCAATCTTACGTGAACATGACTAATATATACTAAAAAATAGCATTTTTGAAAAATGTAAGGTTATCTTTTGAGGTCAAAAAAATAATTTTGATAGCTTCATAATTTTTTTTGAAAAGGTGTTTGACTTTTAAATTCTTGTTTATAATGCTCAAAAAAATAACTTCACACTTTTTAAATGTCATTATTTTAATGATGTTTTAGTCATTTTCATATGGTTGAATCTATCTAATGTTAAACCTAACTGATTTAATGGTAGATTAACTCTATATATAAATATATATAGGGAAATGAAAACCTACCAAATGGTTAATGATTTTCCAATGTTTTTTTTCAAAAATTTTACCCCATAGATGTGTTCAGCATGATTGATTTACTCGAAATAATGTTAGGACATCAATTTTGGGATCAATGCACTGATAGTTTTCTCAGAAATTATGAAAGACTTGAGCTCTTATTGATGTGCTCGTGAATAATGAGAAACTGCATATGGCACAATCAAAGGGAGAAACACATTCTCAATGATCGAAAGCGGTCAGTTTAATCAAAGAGAGATCCTTAATCTCGATGATTGTACCCTCAAAAAATGTGAAAAGAAAAAAATTGAGAAAACATTATCTCAAAGAGAAGAGTTCCCTAAAAGTGTCCAAGATACTTTGTTATGGGGCTAAGTGCCCCCTTAAATAGTCTAGGGGTGGATTAGGTCCAGTGTAGAACTGATCCATTACAAACCAAAGCAAATGCAAATCGGTCCAAGATGGATCTGATCTCAAACAACCCAAACTAAAGTAACAAGTCCAAAACTCAACCAAATACCTGGTCCAAATACACGTAAGTTCAAATGAGAAGAAATTGATCTGATCAATCCAAACTAGAAAGGAACAGGATCCAGGGCGGTCCATAACAATTCTCCACCCCTGAAAAATTGCCTTGTCCTTAAGGTGAGAAATCTGGGTAACACTACACCAATTCATCCTCAACCTCCTCGTTCACTCTGCTCCTGGTCCACAACATTGCCCCATCACATATTTCTTCTTCACCAAAAGTATCAGCGAAGAGTACTGGCTCTTACTAGGGTGAATCACTCTACCCTACAAGATCTCTCGTACCAACTGTTTGATTTCATCTTTTTACACTTGAGCATAACGGTATAGTCTCACATTAGCTGGTTTGGCTCCCAGCTCTATCGGTATCGCATGGCCATGGCTCCTTATGGGTGGCAGTCCATGTGGCTTACTGAACATTGATCTATACTTGGTCAGGACCTGCTCCAACTGTAGGTGCATCTCTACCCGGTCCTCTATTGTCGTATCATCAACCACCATAAGACATAACTATGTATCTCCCTGTGTGAGGATTCAAGTCATTTGGCATGTCTCGGTGTCTATGGAAGGGACTGGGGTTGCTGCAGCTATAGAGATCCTCTTCCATGCATGATGGAACTCCATGTTTAAGTCTTTGAAATTCTACTATACACTGCTTACCTGTAAACCTGCAAATTTTTAATATTTTACGAGAAATAAGAGTGAATGTTAAATTATTATTCAAACTCAAGATTAGATATAATTGTAATTCGAGCTTTAATTGGATTTAGAATGAATCTCAAATTGGAAATTTATTTTGAATTGAGTTTTGATTTTTAATCGGATTCTGGGTTTAAGTTGAACATAATTAGAATTTAATTTAAGTTTCAATATTAGCCAGGAATAGAATTGAGTGTGCATTGGAATTTGGAGTCTCGTTGAATTTTGATTTCAATTTCTAGAGTTTTATCGAATTGGGACTTTGATTTGAGAATTTGAATTCATATTGGATTTGGATTTGAATTCAGATTTAATAAATATGTCCCAAAATTTATAATTGGATTTGGGTTTGATTCGAATCTAAATTTAAGATTTAATTGAATGTCAATTCAAGTTTGAATTATACAATAATTTGAATCCTTGTCGAAATTGAATTTGGAATTTAAATTGAATTTGGATGTAATACTTATGATTCTTTAGGTGTTTTCAATGAATAAAATAATATTAATGATGAATTTTATAAGAAATGAGCGTAAAAATAAAAACTAGCCTTAGATGAATGATAAGAAAGATCCTATAAAAAAATTTAAGTTGATTTTAGTGAAATTCGCATTCAGAATTGAATTTATGAAAAAGATAGAATTTAATAAAATAATTGTTAAATTTTGTCGAACTAAAGTCGAATATGATTAAGATGAATTTATGATAATTTGATATGTATGTAATGTAATTTCAATAAATTTAAATTTAGTTTCATGAGTTTAAAATCCAATTTACAAAAAAATAAAAATGACTAAGTTGTCTTGTCGACCATAGTGAAAATTGTACTCAAGATTAATTTCAGTAAAAATGATATTTCTGAGAAAAGAATTTAAATAATTATGACAAATAAGTATTTAAAAGAATTTATATGAATTTAAAATAATTTAGTTTACATGTAGTGTCATTCCATCTAAAATTGAAATTTTAGTTTTAAAAATCCAAAATACCAAATAAAGTTAATTAATAAAATAAATATTATAGAATGAAAATATTAATGTAAACAAATTGTATAAAGAAGTAGAGGTCTATAGGTGGGGCATCCTCTTTGGGGCCCATCTTATGTGACACCTCAAAGTTAAATTGGAAAAAAAAATCCCAAATCTCTCTAAACTCAAGTAAAAGGTTAATCTAAATAATTCCTAAATTTAAATAAATGTTTAATGTAGTAAAGAGCAAACTTTACTAAATTTGGTAATAGAAGTCCCTCTAAGAGGGAATGTCCCACCCTAGTGGGCCCTCCTATTTTGGGCTGGAACCCTATTTCAAAAAAAAAAATATAAAGAAAACAAGTAAATTAAAAAGTCAACTTTCTATACAACTTAAAAGAAAATGAGGGGTTGAAATATGGGCTTTTAACACTATTTTTTTTAAGAAAAGTTTTGGTCAAGAGGGACGTTTCCCTTTTGGTGGGCTCTCTTGGGCTTGGCTGGACCGCTTTTGAGAGGTAAGCTACTATATGTAGATATATCCATATACTATATATTTATATTATGTAACTTACATATAGGTTTTTAAAACTTAGAAACAAATAAATATAAACGTATCTAGTAGAGTATGATATAGGCAGATGAATTTGCAGGTTAACATAGTTTTAGCTTTATATAGGAATAGTTGGTTAAATAAGATTTATGGGATTGTATAGCTGGACATAGGCCTCATAATGATGATGATGATGATGATGGTGGTGGTGGTTATAATGACGAATGATGATCTTTAAGTTTTTACACAATTTCTTATTTTTAATTGTAAAGGAGTTCATTCATTAAATAGTTCAATGGTTACATAGGTCATGTGGCTATTGCTTCTACATTGTTGGTTCTTCAGATCGACAATGATGCCAATGGTTTTGGTCTTGGATAAGTGGTATTTCAAAAGTTTCAAAAAAAAAAGTGAAAGATAAAACAATAAAACTCATAAAATATTAAAAAGCTGTGTAATTTTTTTGAACGAAAAATTAGAAAGTGTGTGGGCTGAAAATAAGTGAGAAAAAAGGCAAGTAAATAGAGCCTATTGGGATTTGGAAAAAAATCCCAATACGCTTACAAAAGAGGAGTTCATGCCCGACCTAGACTCTCTTTATTTTGAGTTCTTCTTCCTTTCTCTCCCAAATTCGTTTCAGACCTCTCTCTTATTCTTCCTCTTCTCCCAAGGGTGGTAACCTCCATTAAAGTAAAGGTATAGCTGCAAAGGAAGAGGACCAACTGAAGGATCCAGCTGGCCTGTGCGAATTGTATACCTGTATGACTCAAAGTTTGGTTTTGGCTTTACAAGGTAGGGGGTTCTATTCTCTACACGTATATCGTAACTCATATGCAAAATTTATTCTAATTTTTAATTAGATGAATCTCCTACCAAACCTCCCATGCAAGGGTTCGGCGTCAGATTTGTTAAAATTAGAGTAGAGACAAGTTTTTCGAGGAAAAACCTTCTCAGAAATTGGTTTTGCTCAATCAATTTTCTTGGGTCTTAATTAAAATTGAGCTATGACACTAATATGAGTGAATACACTCTTAACCAAAGTTGTACACATGCATACACGTGTAAGTAAGGCTCTGGTTTTAAGCCTTAATGAGAAAAAAATTATAAGTTGTGCATTGGGTTTGAAGATGAGAAAATCGGGCATAGTCGATCAGCCCAAATTCGATGTATGAAGAGTTTTCAAATGAAAGCCCTTCATAAACCCTCAAGTATATTAAAGAAGAAGAGTTTTATCTGATTTTTCTAGAGAAAAAATAGTTCAATCTCTAGAAAAATATTTTGTTTAAATTGAAAACTTAAGATTTGATGCAAATCATGTGTTATGGATTTTTTAGAAATAAATATTATTTTTGAAATACAATAGGGTAACATATAACCGATTCTTTGTGAAAATTTTAGTTGCAATGTTTGATTTAATATTTTTATTCATGTTGTATGTTGTTAATTGAATTTTTGCCATTGTTGTTATGAAAAAAATTATAACTCTATACATGAATCTAAGAAAAATACCAAAAACTTTTTTGAGAAAATAGTTTTCAGGATGACGGATCGATTTCCCTGCCTAATGGCTGCGAAAATGGGATTTGTTTGTAAAGAAATATGTAATATCATGAATGAGGATTTTTGAGATAATATTTGATGCACTATTGTTGAAAATTTTTGAAAATTTCAATTCGGGTGGCCTATTTCTGCTCACCCGATTGCATATTTCCCACTATTTTGTATTTCTAGCTTGACACCCGACCAGTAAATCATTTGTATCTCTCTCGTTTGGAGGTATTTTTATGAATGATTTATTGCATTAAAAAGCTAACAAAATTTTATATAATCTTGAAATTTTGAGCTCTGTACTCGAACTAATATTGAACTGTGACAGTTGGAATAAAAAAGTACATGTATGCACTAAACCAGTTATATCTCTCTCATACGGAGAAATTTTTATGAACGGTCTATAGCATTAGAAAGCTGATAAATTTTTCTATAACTTGTCAAAATTTTAGCTCTATCCGCAGACTGTACACACATATGTGACAGTCGTAACAATCTAACAGATTAGGGGTCCGACGAATCCCGAACCGGTTAAGGGACCGATTAGCAATAGGTGTGATATTTTATGAGGCATTCAAATATGCTTTTATGTGAATTGAATGATGCTGCATATGTACTACAAAAGGAATGTTTATGTAGGGATTGAGTGTCCAATTTGGGTCAAGAACTGAATGAAGTATGTACGCAGTACTTGGCTTTTGTCGCCATTTGCTATTGAATTGAAAGAAATGAACACGAATTATAATTGAATATGGATGCTTTAAATTGTTTATGACTATTGCATATTGATGAATGGATGTTAAAGTTAAAAATGCATTAATGCATGGTTATTGCCTCATATTTGAAACATGTGCATCAATGAGTCCTGATAAGGCCTAAATCTTGTAAATTGATTTGAATTGTGTGTTGCATGAAATTAATGAATTAAAAAGAGTTAAACATATAACACTAAATATTGATGCTTACAAGAAGAGGGTAAATGATACTTTTGGCTTCGTGGATACCACATTTGAGCACGAAAGGTTGCTCCTTCCCAGCTATGAAGATAAGGAAACCCTCCACATTATACTGCAACATGGAGGATAAAAACTCATGAGTAAAAAACTGATGCATTGGGATGACAGTATTGGAAGCGCTCTCTCGATACACTCATCCCTCACCTGTAAGACTGGTGAAAGGTGCTCGGCCAGGCTAAAGCTACAATTATATAGAAACATTCTTCCATCATGGCCCTCATTCAGGTTTAAGCCTATGTTAGTACCCACAGGGCTAAGAACTGAAACTTAAATTTATTGTGCATTTAGTTAGGCATGCCATGCATCATTTAAAAAGAAAATCTAATTAAAGATGTTAAAGTCACTCATGCATACAGTTCTAATTCGATAATGGTAAGTGCATTCATTATTAACTGTTCATGCATGTTTAAATATTATAAATATATAAGTGCTTTTGATTGAAAGAGTTATGCAAGTGTGAATAATTGAAAATTCTGTAAAGCATTGCATCGTATGTATTCTTAACTTGTTAATTGATATTTGTACGTGTGGGTATTGAAATATGCTTTTGCATGCTTATTTTAATTTATGTGTATTAAATAGCGCTTTTCTGCTGATGACTTGTTAAGTCTGACCCTATTATTAAATTATTTTTTAGGTAGCAAATAGAGGACCATGCGATAGTGGGAGGTTATGACGAGAATCGAGCCAAATCTTTCTCCTTTTTGCTAGTGTTTTGGATTGCAAACATTCATATTTGTTTAAGAACTCTGATATTATTAATTAAAATTTTATAATGGACATTTATTAAATGTGGATGTTAAATTTTAAGTTTATTTGTGAATGATATGATAGATTTGTAATACGCCAAAACTTTTACCTTGTTTTGAATTTCCGTTGTGATTTCTAAAACCATTTGAAAAAAAAAATTCTATGATTTTTGGAATAAAAATTTTGGGGTATTACACTAACGACTCGAGCCACTATATCCCTAATATCATGTATGCCCCCTTCATAGGCAACACAAACAAGTCGACTAGAAAGTGGTGGCCCTTCATCTATAACAAAGTCTTCGGGCAACAAGCATCACACCTCAGATTGCTCTTGTCTCCCACAACCACGTTGAATGGTGTTTGTAGAATGATAACACAATTCACTTTATGAGCCGTGTTCACATAAATAAAGTTGTGTGTTGACCTCGTGTCTATCAGGATGGATATGCTCAACTTCTCAATCACACACTGTACTTTCATAGTATGGAGCACCTCTACTCTTGCAAGGGCATGATAGATCTCTACAGTCCCATAAGCCTGATCCTTTATCTCTGGCTCAATCTTACCACCCTCTTCCAGATCGTCCTCATTGTCTGAGTCACACATGTATAAGTAAAGTAGCTTGCACTTGTACCTGAGTCACCTCACCTCATCGCAATCATAGTAGAGGCCCTTATTTCATCTTTCTTTCATCTGCTCATGGGAGAGTGTGCGAGTCTCCCATCATTTCTTCTATTTGGGACTGCCCTTTGTTTGATTGCCTTCCGTTGCCATGGTAAATCGTGACCGCTTGCTCATTGTCCTCCACAACTTCTCCTCTACCACCCTAGCCAACTCGAATACCTGTTGGAGGCTAATCGGTCATCCCGCCTGCACCTCGGTTTTGATCTCCCACTTTAGGCCGGCTACAACAATACCTATTAGCGGATTTTTTGGCCAGCCCATTACCAATGAACTGAGCCTCTCGAACTTCACTAGATGTTGTACTATTTTCCCTGTATGTCTCAACTTTGAGAAGGTCACGTCATGGTTTATGAAGGCAGACTTTGAAGCACACCATCAATGCCCTCAAGAATATCCTCGAGTTTGGTGTCCTGTTCATTCCCTTGAACCAGTGATACCACCATATCACTTTCTCTTCTATATGAATGGAGACACCTGTACTATGTCCTCCTTAAGGGTTTGAGTCACACACAAATATTGCTCTGCATGAAATAACTAGCTCGTCAGCTCGTTCTTAGAGAATTTCAAGAACTATAACCTCGAATGATGAGTCTAGTAGGGCCCAAGCTCTTGGTGTGGTGCCCTCTATAACTGGTCCATCCCTTGCAGCAACTGTTGATGACTCTCATCAATCTTGGCATTCAACTCCCTACTCGCTCATTAGCTGCCATCAATTGTGCATCGAGAGTTGCCATCCTGCGATTCATCTCTACTATCAAATAGTTGAAGTCAACTTTGGTATCCTCGATATAGGTTGGGTGCTATTCCATATCTGTTTGAAGCTCTATGACCATTTTATGTACTTGCATCATGATCAAAAGAAGACAAGAAGAGAGAAGAAGATGAGAATAGAGAAAAAGGCAAGAAAAAGCAACAATAAAGGAAGAAGAGAGAAGAGGAGAGGTAAGAAAAGGAGAGGGAGTGAAAGAGATAGAGAGAGTGTGGTCAGACGGTGGCAACATTGTGATCCACACTCTAAATTTTATGATTTTTTTTGAAATTATATTGAAATCAATGAAAGAAGTTTGGTTTATGAAAACTGATTTAAGAGAAAACACTATCAACACTGAACAAAACTCAAGAGTTAAAATCCAACTAAGCTTTTTCATTTCATTCAAAAGAAAGTTCATTCATGCATAGTTCAGTTTACACAATATCAAAATTCATAATATGTAAAAGTCTAAAAACACACAACGGTCACAAGAATAGAAGGGTCAATGATCCAGCTCTAGAGATATTCGATCCACCGCATCCATCACCACCAAAGCATGCCTCTCCATGGGTACCTAAAAAAGGAAAAGTAAGTAGGCGTGAAACCAACCATTGTCTTAGTAAGCAACTTGACCTCCGGTCTTGTGATAGGTCTACAAGCAATAGGACATCTTAAAGGTCTACAACACAACCACGAGTCATACACCTGTCTCTCCATGTGATTTGACTCAACACTTTGTCAAACTCTAGAGGAAACACCAACAACATATCACACAGACCAAGACATGCACAATCCTAGATGCATGCATATATTTTAATTATTTTTGCCTTTTAAATTTTCTCTTTTGCTGTTAATAAGAAGCAAATATAATTACTCATTTTGATATTAATTAATTGTTTCCATGAGAGCACTACCACTTTGGGCTGCTATAGCCTCCTCGGTCTACATGGGGGTGTATTTTCAAACACTAGTATTTTATATTGTTTTATTAACCCTAGGAGCACATGGTTACACCAGTACAAAGGTTCAAAACCCTTCGTCAAAGTGTTTCTTTCCCTGAACAAAGTCACAGTGAACTACTGCTAGCGTACGTAGCATAGGCTTCCCATTTCAAGGAGTCTTTGTCCCCTAAGCCACTGTCATTGGAGACTGGTCCACCCTCAACGACTAAGATGGGGCCCACAACAACAACACACCATCATCGCTGAGAAGGAGTATGTCGTCAACTCAGCACATCCCATGGGGTTGGTGCAAACTCACTCACTAGACAAGTACAAAGTCACTCAAAGTGATAGGTTAGCCCATCTATCCGAGCATAACCTCACAGATCTGTGTAACTTGCTACACTTTATCTTTAGTTTATATGCATTAATGCAAATTATTTAGGTACCCACATCAGTACCTTGGGCCTTTAGCCAATAAGCTACATAATGTTATTCTTTAAGCAATATATTCTATTTGTGCAAAACCTTTATTGCACACACGAGGTCATTGTTGTACCCCAATCGGCATCATGCTATGCATTCATCAATGTATTGTCCATCCTTGTAATACAAACTAGAATCTTGTGCCCACATCAGCACTACAACTTTGTATTGCCATAGTTGTAAATAGGACCCACAACCAAACAAGATCATGCATGTTTAAACTACGCAATGCCACATGCAACCTTTAATCAACAATACTAAAAGAAAAAGAGCATGAATCACATTCATATGCATCATCTCATGCATGCATACTTGCAAACTTGTGCATCTCAACACAAACTGGGTCCTCCTTGGACCACCAAACACATATTAGTGCATTAATCTCAAAAATACAATACACACAGGTCTCCCAACCTATTCCCAAGGTGATTCACTTGAATTCCTAGCTCAACGACCTTTACCCGAGCTCAAAACATTAATATATCACATTCTGGTACACAAGAGCTGACTCTCCTGAACACAGAAGTCAACTCTCATGCCAACAAGAACTTAATCCACACACAGGAGTCGACTCTCCTGATCAAAGAGTTGACTCTCAAGTCAAATAGCTTTTGAACAACTCACAAGAGTCGACTCTTCCACTGTAGGGGTCGACTCTCCATCTGCAAGGTTTAACTATGGATGTAACAAGAATTGAATCTTCTGAAAAGAGTCAACTCGTCTGAAACAAGGGCCGACTCTTTTAAAAGGAGTCTACTTTCTTATTGAGCCAAGGGTGAAAACACCAAGGTTTTGGAGTAGGGAAAAGAGAGAAGAAGAGAGGGATTTTGGAGAAGGGGAAAAAGCCTAAAAAAAATTAAGGAGAGCAAATAAGGGGGCACAGGTGTAACACCCCAATTTTTATAACCCAAAAAATGGTGGAATTTTTTTTTTGAAATACATTAGCAAATAACGGCAAAAAAACTCAACGGGTCTAAAAATTGGCCTGCTACTTCACATGGACACTTGCATACATATAATTATGGAATTTAAAACTTAACAACTAATTAATCATGCATAAAATAAAATCAAGGTTCTACAATATCCAAAATCATTTATATTTGTCCTTGAATTGAATTAAAATAAATCAGAGTTCAAAATCCATGAAGCAGAGGAAAGGTAGGCTCGTTCCCCATCACAACCTTCCGCCTTCGCATATAAGTACCTACTCCTTACATAAAAAATATTAAACCATATAGGGTCAGACACACATGTCTCAGTAGAATGAAATATACTAAACTTGTAAAATAGAATACGAAGCATGAATTTCATTAGATTTTTTATAATTTAATATTTAAAATAAAAGAAACTACTTACACAACTGACATGCATATTCAATTACTACATTAAATCACTATGCATCTATTCATTCTTTCAGACAAATTCAAATGCATGAGCAGTTAATATGCATGACTTACCATATGCAGAAGCAACTAAATGCATGCGTAATTTCTTATCTTAAATTATATTTTTTTTCTTAAATGATGCATGCAATGCCTAACTAATGCACATACATATTTAAGTTATCACTTTTTAGCCTTGTTGATACGACACATACTTGACTCTCAGATCAAGATCATGGCTGAGGCGGTGTTTTACATACATGGGTGACTTTAGCTTGGTCGAGCCCTTTCACCAAGATGAGGTGATGGATGCTAGTACGAGAGAGATTTCTCAACACCTTTCTACCTGATGCATCGGTTTTTTCCTCATGAGTACCTTGCCCTCTGCACTGCAGTCTAATGCAGAGGTTTCCCCATAAATTCGTGGGAGTGGAGGAGCAACCTTTCGTGCTCGAATTTTACTTGCCCCATAAAGTTTGTATCACTTTCCACTCTCCTAGCAAGTATCTAGAAATTTAAATGTCATATATTTACTTGATTTAACTTGTATTTTTCATGCAACATCTAAATTCTTTGCCACTTTACGGGCAATAGATGCATTCTTATAAAGCATTGAAACTTTTATTTAAATTATGCTTTTAACATAAACTTGAGCACATGCGAATATGAAAATTTTATTCATTTTCATGCTTTGATTAACACATATGCATGTACATGGCTAATGAAATAAAGAACATAAACTTGAGCACCCATATTATTAAAACATTAATATCATCATAACATGTTCAAATTTGCAGTTACAATTAATACTTGAAACATAACACTGCACTTTGCATATTGGACCCTTCGGTCTGTCAATTAACACTTGGCTCCCTTTGAGCAACAAGATTAATTACGAGCCTTCACTTTCATGCCATAAGAACGGTACATCATTCACTATATAAATCAGACATGAATATACAAATGCATTATACATTCAATTCATACTCAAAATTGCATAAAACATAGATAACTGCTCATATATCGGGGTTAGACCCTTAGACCAACTCCAAATTGCAAAACTCTCAACTCTGTCCGATTGTTACAGAGTTCACAGAAAATTTTTCATTTAGTGAACAAAACTGAGATTTTTACAAAACGTAGTAAATTTTGTCAACTTTCTATAGGCGCAAACCGTTCATAAAAATTCTTCTGTATGAGAAAGTTATAAGCGTTTTACCACAGACATATTAGACTGAGTTCCAACTATTGTCAAACCGGACTCAGACCACGAACATGACTCAAAATTTTACAGTAGATAGGAAATTTTGTTAGCTTTCCAACGCAATAAACTGTTCATCAAAACTTCTCTAGACAAGAGAGTTATGAGTGATTTACAGGTTGGATGTCTGACCAAAAAACTGTAATTTCGGGTGTATGCACTCGGTGGGCCCAAACTGGGTCACCCGAATCCGTACACCCATAATATTTTTGATAAAATTTAATTAAAAATCATAATAAAACTATATATCTAGGTATGATCTAATATCTTTGAGACAAATCCTATTTTTTCTCAGCCTTTTGGCCAAAAAAAATAACCTGTCTCTCACATGCATTATTTCCTCAGAAATTAATTCAGAACAATACACAATTAAATGAATAAATCATGGAATTTATGTGCAAATAAAATTCAAAAAAATCTATAAAAATCACATAATACTTTTATGCATATATTCTACCAACTACACAAATAAAATCATATGCGTTTATACACGAAATTCATGATATTTTCTAATTTACCAAAATCTTTTCTGAAAAACTGATTTGACTAAAATTGCAATATCTCAAGATTTTGACCATGAAAATTCATAAATTTTTTCCATAACATCTATAACATCATATACTACCAACCTAAATTGATACTTGCATGAAAATCATGGCATATTTTATGAAATTTTAAAATTTACAGATTTCTTTTCTGAGAAACCCATTTTTGAGTAAATCGTGTTTTCAAAGAGGGTTTTCCTTCGAAAAACCCTTTTTTTTTCCATGATTTGATAACACTAAGACAAACCCACGTGTGTGAGGGTTGTTTTAGAGTCTATGGATGTAAAAAACCCATGAAATTCATACCACGAATTCCGTTTCACAAGAAAAGTATAGATCACCTACCTTTTTTGTCAAACTTTTCATTCTTTCGTGCACCGGTGGGTCATTTCGCATGATCTGTCAATTCTAAATACACCACAGCCTAGTGTAGGACCTCCTTAGACCTTTTTCAAACACGTGAATCCCTTCCTCTTGTTGGAATAAGGGAGAAAAACCAATGGTGTTTGAGAAAAGAGAGGAAAAAAAGAGGGTTTTGAGAGGGGAGAGAGAGGAAGCTTGAGAGAAGAATTTCAAAAGGGAAAAATAGGGGGACTATGAGCCCATCCTCTAGTTTTATAGGATTTGTTTCTAGGGTTTGGGGTCAAGGGCTGGATTAATTTCTAGCCCTTGATCTAGATCAAACTAAATTTCTAAATCTCAATGTGATTTTACTTTCTCTTTCTTTTTTTTTTGTATCTTATTTATTTATATATATTTTTTCATAGCTTAGTATACTATATACTTTATACCCTATTAGGTATATTATGTATACATATATACATACTATATTATATCACATGAAGGGTCTCCATAGGGCTGGTCGACCCCCCTATGGAACCCTCTCTTTCCTTTTTGCAAAACATAGCAACTTGCTTGCTTGACAAGCAAGTTGACTAATTCAATTTTTTTCTTTAGTTTTTTTTTCTTTTCTTTCCTTAAGCTTTGTTTTTTTCTTATTTTATTCATGGGTCCAGCCCTTTCTGGACCCTTTTAGAACTCACTCAAAAAGGGTGTCACCCCTTATGGGGCTTATTTTAAAAACAAGAAAGTTGACTTTTTCCAACCTCTATTTTGTAATTTGAAAACTTTGATTTTAAACTTAATTTCAAGTTTTTTTTTTTAATTTAACAATTTTAAGTAGGATGCCACATAGGATGGGAGGGACCACCTATGGACTCCTACCATTTTATGAATTCCAATTAATTTTTGAGATCCATTCCATGGAATTTGAGTTAAATTCTTTCTAAATTACATTAAAATGCCTTGTAAATTAAATCAAAATTCACATAAATTCTAATGAATGTAATTTAAGTAAATTCACCCCTAAATAAATTTTATTAATATATTTTCTACATTTTTAGCGTATTAACTATTTTTTTTAATTAATTCCTCTAGGTTAGAATCTGAATTTTACCGAATTATGCCTCAAGTTTCTGAGAATTCAAGGCGTGTAGGGTTAAATACATTGTTAATTATTATTTTTCATTCTTAAAATTTTTCAACTACTTCACAAACACCTTAAGTACATTTTAGCTAAAATTTTGAATATAAAATTTATCACAAATATAAAAATTCAAAAATTCCAGAAAAGCCTTGAAAAATCATCGATGTTACAACAGAAGCCTCTCCTCTATTTTTATAGTGTTAGGGTTGGATCAAGGGCTGGAGTAAATCTCAGCCCTGGATTTTAGATCAAGGCTAGTTTCTAAATCTCACAAGTTTACTTTATTTTTTTTTTGTACTTCCTTTTAGTTACTTAAGGTAATATTATATATAACATATACTATATGTTGTATTACATATATAGAACACCCACAAGGGTGGGTCGACCCCCCTTTCCTTTTTCTAACCTTGTCAACTTGCTTGCTTGGCAAACAAGTTGACTTGGTAACTTTTTATTTATTTATTATTATTTTTTCTTTCATTTTCTCATTCTTTCTTCTTTTTTTTTACCTTGGTGCATCCATTCTCTAATTGAAATGGATGTCCCCCTTCTTGGGAGGCCTACCTAATAAATTAGGTAAGTATTGACTTTGGTTTTAAAACCTTAGTTTTTGGAAACTTAAAAAAAAAACCTTTGTGGATTTAAAGTTTTAAGTTCATTTTAATTTCTTAAAATTGCCAAGGAGGTGTCACATAGGATGGGATGGCCGACCTATGGACTCCTACCATTTTATAAATTCTAGTTTATTTACAAGTTTTATTCTATTAAATAAATTCGTAATTAATTCAAATGAAATTCTATAAAAATTCAAATATGAAATTTCATAAAATGATAATAAATGAAATTTGAATTAGGCGTAAATATAAATAGACTCAATCTATAATTTTTTTTTTTAACTTTTATGTATTTAAATTGTTTATTATCTGTTCTAAAAATGTCATTTTCTCAAAAAATGAATTTTGAAAATGATTTCTCCCAGGGTTGGTAGAACCCATTATCGTTTTAAATATTTTATTTTTGTAGATTAGATTTCAAACTCATGAACTAAGTTCAAATTTATATTACATACATATTAATTTATAATAAATTCGTCTGAAATCCTATTCGACTTTATTTTGATAAAATTTACCAATTATTTTTATTAAATTCTATATTTTTCATAAATTTGATTCTGAATGCTAATTTCACTTAAATCAACTCAAGTCAACTATTATTTTTCGTACAATATTTCTTATAATTCCTCTTAGGCTAATTTATATTTTTACACTTCTTTCTCATAAAAGTTATTATTTTATTTATTAGAAAAATTCTAAAGAATCACATGTATTACTTCTGAATTAAATTTAAAAATTTAAATTCAATTTCAACAAAAATATAATTTATTGTATTTTTCAAACTTAAATTAACATCTAATTAAGCCTTTGATTTAGATCTGAATTAAACTCAAATCTAATTGCAATATTTAAGATAAATTTATTGAATCCAAATTTAAATCCAATCATGACCCAAATTCAAATTTCCAAATTGAAATTCAAATTGATAAAACTTCAAAAATTGAAATCAAAATGTAATAAGACTCCAAATTGAAATATACACTTAGTTCGAATCTTGACTAATATCAAAACTCAAATTAAGTTCCAGTTAAGTTAAGCTTACATTCAGATTAAATCCGACAAAAATCAAAACCTTGATTCAGAATAAATTCTCAACTTGAAATTTATTCTAAACCCCAATTATTACTTGAATTATTATTAAAATTTTAGCTTACTTTCAAATAATATTTTAGCCTTAAGTTTACTATTCTTTGACATAAAATATTGAAAAATTATAGATTTTAGATGCTTTCCTCCTTAAAGAAATTTCGTCCTCAAAATGTAACTAGGGTTATTTATCGACACAGTTCTGAATTTGTTAGTTTATTAACTATAGAAAATTTATGGGTATTACATTATTCCCCCTAAAAAAAAAATTATCCCCAAATTTCAATATCAAATAATCAACCCTAATATATTCAAAATAGAAATCATTATACATATTAGATTTATTAAATCACTATATCTCAAAAATTAAAACACGTATATTTCATATCAGAAAATGTTTAAAGCTCAATTTCTTCAACATAAGTTTTTTTATATTGCATAACCCAATTTATCTACTGATGTCCCTAGCAGGAATCTATATTTTGAATTTACACAATTCATGTAATCTGTATAATTCAAGTAACCATTTTCATATCAAAGCATAAAAACACAAAAAGTAGAATATACTCCCAGCGATAGTGGTCAGCTGGACGAGCTTTGAGCCACACTTTTCCTCTGCTTTGATACCAAGTTGTAACACCCCAATTTTCAAATCTCAAAAATCATGATTTTTTTTGAAATACTTTTAATTACTTTAGCAAAATTACAACAAAAAATTTATCAGGGCTAAAACTTGGTGTGTTACTTCTCATTTACATTCATAACCATACACGCATTTGAAACAAAAATCAAATATTCATATATTGAATTAAATGTTCATAATTAATTATAAATGTCTAATTAACAAATAAATTTAATTATTAGTCTTGAGCAATTAAAATTGCTCTTAATCCAAAACATCAAAGGTTTGGGAAAGGTATGGCTCGGTCCTTGTTGCAACCTCCCGCCATCGCACATGAGTTCACTCACTTCCTCAAAAATATTAAAATTCATAGGCTTAGACAAACATTATCTCAGTAGGCTAGAGCTATACTAAACATGTAAATCAACATACATAAGCAGAAATTTCATCAAATTTTTATGCAATTAATCAAATTAAATATAGACAAATTTAACATGCATTGCAAACATCTCAAGTAAGCATACCTTTGCAAAAGTAACATTTATTCAAACTTAAACAAGTAAAAATCCATGAACAGTTAAAAAAATGCATGTACTAACTAATGCAAAAGTCATTCATATGCATGAACCGATTTTTATCTTTGATTATCTTTTCATTCTTAGATGATGCATGCCATGCTTTTCTAATGCACATACATTTAAGTTCTTCTTCTTAGCCCCGTGGGTACAAACACATGCATATACGTGGATCAGGACCATGGCGTAGATAGTGTTTTCATACAAAGGTGGCTTTGGTCTATCCGAGCACCTTTCACCAGTTTTGGATGAAGGACGACAAGAGTGGGAGAAACTCTTAACACCACCATCCCAATGCATCAAAATTTTATTCATAAGTTTCTTCCCCCTACACTGCAGTCTATTGCAGAGGGTTTCCTCTATCGTCGTGGTTAGGGATGAGCAACCTTTCATGCTAAAAAATATATTCCCACGAAGCTATTTGTACTGCTTGCCCTCTCCTTGCAAGCCCTTGCTTTAGTGTTAGATGTATCACTTATTTAAAATAAATATCTTATATGCAACAACATATTTGAATCCATCAAAGAGAATTCGACCACTTTGGGCCAATGGATGCGTATCTAGAATATTATATTCGATACATGCTCAAATTTTTTGCTTTGTAAACATGAGCACATACACATAAACAATGTAGTAAACTTTCATAACTTTGCATACACCCATACATCATCATCATCATAGAAATATGTGTAAACATACAACATGGATAATATTTTTAATATTCATCATTAAGACCACAAATCGAACTATACGGTCCCTTACGTAGCCCATGGCTATATAGGCGAGCACATTAATTCATTAAGAACTCATGCTCCAATAGTTGGGCATATCATTTCCTACAGAAAACCAGACCTTTATAAAGCATACATAGGCTGATAAGTATTTGTAAAAGCACGCATGTCGCTGAATGATTTATGCAAGTATTCAGGATGAGTTCTTAAACTGGTTCCAAACTTGCGAAAAGTCCAACTCTATCCAACAGTTATAGAAGCAACAAAATTTTTTTTAGTAGATGGTCAAAGCTAAAATTTTCACAGTTTGTAGGAAAAATTTTCAGCTTTCCAATGCCACAAACTATTCATAAAAATTCATCTGTATGAGGGAGTTATGAACGTTTTGGTACATACCTATACTTTTCTATTTCGACTGTCACATAACAGTCCTAACCCATGAACAAAGCTCAAAATTTCATAGTAGGTGTGAAATTTTGTTAGTTTTTCAACATAAAAAACCACTCATCAAAACTTTGCTAGATGAGGGAGATACGAGAGATTTACTGGTTGAGTGTCAGGCCAAAAATACGCAATATCGAATACATGCATTCGGGTGGGGCCAAAACGGGCCACCCAAATTCATATTTTTGATTTTTTTATATGAACTAAGGAAGAAAATTTATAAAATTTTAACTACACTAAACTAAGACAAACTACCATGGACAAATTTTAATTTCACAGCCGTTTAGCTGGAAAATAGACCTGTCTCACATAAGGCTTATTTTCTCATAAATAACTTTGGTAAATTTCATAATAAAATAAGTAAATCATATAATTTTCCTATAAATAAAAATCTAAAAATTATGCAATAGTTTTAGACTATTTCCATGCACATACACTATAACTTTTAATAAAATTTTTGCATGAAATTAGTAAGACAGATCATGGTTTTTGCTAAAATTACCAAATATTTTTTGAGAAACCCAATAACACAAAATATGTAATTTCCTAAGAATTTGACTACAAAAATCTTTCAAACTTTTACAGTGCATTCATATTAACATGATCTACTAGTCCCAATCAAAATTTACAGAAAAATAATTAAACAACATGTGCACTTCAATATTTTTATGGTTTTATTTTTTGAGAAATCGATTTTTTGAGAATACGATTTTTAGAGGGGTTTTCTTTCAAAAACCTCTTTCTATCACATACTTTGAAAGTCTTAAGCCAAACCCACATGTGTGAGGCATGGTTTAGGGTTTATACTCATAAAAAAATGATGGAATTCGTGCCCACAAATTCTAATTTACATGTAGAGCATAAAACCCCCTAGCTCTATAGCAAAAATTGGTTCCTACACACGTAAGTTGATCTTCTACCATGAACCGGCCATCCAACATGAACAACTATAAAACTTAAGATTTTTCCTTGATAATTAAAGTGAATAAATGATAAATTATTGGTGTATTTATGACTATAATTATGAAGGATTGATTTTCTTGATTTTGATTAATTTTGAACATTTGTCTCAAGTTATAAAAAATATTTTAAGAATAATTGAAAAAGCTAAAATATATGGACTTAACAAGAAAGTAAATTATTTATATATTTTTAGATTATGAATTTTGGATTTGTTCTAGTCTCATTGGATTGGGCCCATAGTGTAGGACACTCTGAACAATATCATTATTGTTTCAACAAAATTTTTGGACAATCAGTGACTCATGTATTAAATCAGTTTTGACCTTAACGTTCCTTTTTTTAGGGAATCAAAATTGACTATCTACATGCCCAAATTGGTGTTGATTTGAGTGTTTTATCATTGACTGAAGTTCATGCCTAATTATAAGTAAAAAATTAACATTTTTTGATATCGACTAAATTTTCTTGCCAATCTATGTGCTTACGATTAAATCTAAGACCACCACGATAATCTACGTTTTGAGGACTATCAAATCGACTATTTAAACGTTAAATTATGATAAGTCTTTGGGTCTGTAGGCCTCCCGAAAGGTTACCATGTCACTAGAGCCCAAGCCAAGGTAAAAAGTCTCTACTTTTATTTTTTAGCTTAAGTAATTTCAAAATTTAATTAATTAGGTCTCATAATATATATTTTTAATTTATTAATAAATTTTTAATAAATATTAACTTCTTATATTAGAGATGAGACTCTTGTCTAAGACCATATATAAATAGAGGCCCTCATGAGAATGATTAACAAGGTTAATTCTCTCTCTTTCTTTCTCCCTTCTTTTTTCCTTTTTGTTTTTGTGTTTTCTCTCTCCTCCAAAATGTGTCTAAGCTTTGGAGAACCCTTGTACAGATATTAGACCTGCACTTAGTCATTTGGTGGTGCAGAATAAGAGTTAGATTGTTCATTTCTCCGTTCTAACCATGAAAATCGATCATAGACAGGTAAGATTTACATAGCTGATGTTTTTACACCCTTGGAGAATGTATTATTGAAGTATTTTGATTTTCAGTAACTTTTAATATGTTCTTGATCTGTTTTACATGTTTTTTAGTAAAAAAACTTATTTCTTGAATAAAAAAATACAAATATTATATTTTTTCTTAAAAATGATTTTGAGAAACATGCAAAATTAGAGCTATATTATTATTTTGTATTAGATCTAATCATATTATGATTCTTTATGGTGTTATTCATGTATTAACCTGTATTAGGTTAGATCAAACAAAAAAATAATCAGATTCTAAAGGTTTTATAATCTTAAGGAGGGTTTTTACAAAATCATTTTCTAAGAAACCTAAAGCTATAATGTCAGATAATTTTTTTCTGACCAGTTTTGGAAAAAAACTGATAACTCTATGAATACCAGTCCAAAAAATCTAAATAAAAATACTATGATCATCTACACATCTTGATCTTGAATTTAGAATCTTGTTTCGCTTATTTTGGATCTGTATTGATGCAAATATGCCCGTTTTAACATAACCCCAATTTCTGGCTCTGTTTACAGAATGATTTTGATCTATCTATGATAAATATTATAAATGCCTATGAAAAACAACTCCAAATATTTTATAAATTTTTAGATAAATCTTAATACCTAATATTAGACCGTGTAAAAAAAGTTTTGTCAAAAATGATTTGAAAAAAATTCAAGAAATACCTTAATCTGATTAAAATCCTGCAGATTATAGATTTTGGATTGAAACTCTGTCAGAATGTGTATTGATACATGTATGGCAATAGTTTTCAATGGATATGGATTTGTAAAAAATGACTCCAATTGTATTGATGCATGTATGGCAATAGTTTTCACTGGATATGGTATCCGTTGAGGAGCTATTCCCAAAGGATTATCTGTGAGGGTGTGTATGACCAGATAACACAATACGCAAGAACAATAAGTCCTTATGAGGAAGTGCATTGTCCAAGAACGGGTAGCCCATGAAGATGATATATTCCTATGAGGAAGTGCATTGTCCAAGACCAGACATTTCATCCGTCTAGGGCAGTAACTCCTTATGAGGTCGTACATTTCCCAAACTAGGTGATCCGACATGGATCTTATAAATCTTTATTGTGAATAAATGAAATATTGTGATAAATGATGATGATCATCTGAGCTAATTGAGATAATTAGTTATGGATATATAGATTTGACTTTTCTGTTGTAGCATGATTATATGTAGAACTCAGATGTGATAATCAAATCATTATTGATTTTAGATCTTAATATGAGGTTATGATTGTGACGCTTATATTAGCATAAGGTGAATGACACATCATGCCTATAAATGACTAGGTTGACTTATTAGGTGAATGACGCATCATGCCTACATAGTTTTGTTGCAAATGATTGCATTACAATTGTCTGATTCAAATATATCACACCTATGTATCATGATTAATGTGTATCATGAATATCTAACCGATTTACTTAGAAAGTATGCGCATGTGTTTCATGCTTGAATGATAAAATATGATTTGACCTATTGTTTATAAGAATTATGAATGCATTTGAAAATGATGCAATGATTTAAATGTATGAGTGCATATGTGAGTAATCATGATCATCATTGTGACGTTGGTGTCACCTCCCTGAGTAGAGTTTGCTTGGAGCGACTATGTCCTCTCACAGTTTTGGGTTCCGTCCTTAGGGGATACGACTCAGGGGGCTAATTAAGCATACTCAGGTAGACCGAAAAATCAAGATGAAACATAAATTACTTGCTCACATTACTTTATTGCACTTTGCTTTACCGTATTTTATATTGCCGCAAATTATTCTTGTTCTTGAAAGTTGGTGAATTTATGCTCATTGATATATGTCTTGTTATCATCTGGAGTTTAATGTTAGCATATTTAAGATTGTTATTCCATATTTGCCTTATTGATAGTTGATGCAAAATTCTGAGATACATACAGCATGCAAGCTTTATGTATTGTACATTGCATTAGTTTTGTGAGTTTTATTGGGACTTTTTAAAGTCTCATTCTTTCAAAATAAAAATATTTTTCAGGAAACATGTGATGGTCAGAGCGAGTGCAGGAAGCTGGAGAGGGTTGTGCATACTGATGTTTTTGATGATCCCAAGGACTTCTTATTTCATTTGAATTTTTAATACTTTTTGAATTGTTAAAGGACTATTTAATTGGACATTTGATTATTAGTTTAATTCTGAATTGCAGTTACTTTGTGCATAGTCAATGTCTATTCAGATATGTGATGGTAGTAGTCTCTTAATATAATGTGTTCAGAGATTTAACCAAGAAACTCGTTTATAAAATTCATTTCAAAAATCAATATTTTTTCACTCTGTTTACTCACCTAATAATAACATAAGGATTTTATCATATGAATGGATTAACTTCAAACCTTGTTCTATAGAGCTATTAAACGTTGGTGCATGCATAGGCTGACTCTTTAGAGCTTGATTCGATTAAGGCAAAGCCAATGATGAAAAACTTGATATATTAATAAATTGTTTTATGTAATGGTTCAATTAGATTCGTTAATGGATGGTTCTATACTGGATCTGGTACTAGAAGGCTAAGACACACTCGCACTTGTGCTCAGGCAGGCCATCTAGTACTTGGTACGGTTGGAACAGGTCCATTGATGAGATCGTTGCATTATTACATTTTAGAAAAAAGAAAACAAAGAAAAGAAAAGAATAGATTCAACCGTATAAATTTTTTTTTGGTATTTTTGATTTAAAATCTTCCAGTCCATTACAACAATAGCTTCACCCACGACCTCCTTTCACTCCTCACATGAACGTGGATGCCTCCCTTGTTGAGCCAAGAGTGAAAACAACAAGGTTTTGGTGTGGGGAAAGGAGAGAAGAAGAGAGGGATTTTAGAGAAGGAGAAAAAGCCTAAAAAAAAACTAAGGGGAGCAAATAGGGGGGGGGGGGGGGGGGGACATGAGCCCCTCATCTATTTTTATAGTGTTAGGGTTGGGTCAAGGGCTGGAGTAAATCCGAGCCCTCGATCTTAGATCTAGGCTAGTTTCCAAATCTCACAGGTTTACTTTTTTTTTTGTATTTCCTTTTACTTACTTAGGGTTATATTATATATATAACATATACTATATGTTGTATTACATATATATATAACACCCACAAGGGTGGGTCGACCCCCCTTTCATTTTTCCAACCTTGTCAACTTGCTTGCTTGGCAAGCAAGTTGACTTGATAACTTTATTTATTTATTATTATTATTATTATTATTATTTTCTTTCCTTTTGTCATTCTTTTTTCTTTTTACCTTGGTCCAGCCATTCTCTAATTGAAATGGACGTCCCCCTTCTTGGGAGGCCTACCTAATAAATTAGGTAAGTGTTGACTTTGGTTTTAAAACCTTGGTTTTTAAAAACCTAAAAAAAACCTTTATAAATTTAAAGTTATTATTTTATTTATTAGAAATATTCTGAAGAATCATGTATATTATTTCTTAATTAAATTTAAAATTCTAGATTCAATTTCAATGAAAATATAATTTATTGTATTTTTCAAACTTGAATTAACATTCAATTAAGTCTTTGATTTAGATCTGAATCAAACTCAAATCTAACTACAATATTCGAGACATATTTATTAAATCCAAATTTAAATCCAATTCCGATCCGATTTTAAATTTCCAAATTGAGATTCAAATGGATAAAACTTCAGAATTTGAAATCAAAATGTAATAAGACTCCAAATTGAAATATACACTTAGTTAAAATCCTGACTAATATTAGAGCACAAATTAAGTTTTAGTTAAGTTAAGATTAATTTTAGATTAAATACAATAAAAATCAAAACCTTGATTCAGAATAAATTCTCAACTTAAAATTGATTCTAAATCTCAATTAATACTTGAATTATAAATAAATTTCTAGCTTAATTTTGAATAATATTTTATCCTTAAGTTTAGTGTGGTTTCTCATAAAATATCAAAAAATTACAGATTTTACAGTTCATTCCATACACGTATGGGATGTTCATCACGCCTTAATGCATCAAGAATTAGCATGCTAAGTTGGGTGCAAAAATATTTCATTTTATAAAGGCATCATGTATGAAAGTATGAACATTAATATCACTAGCCTATATGCAACATGTGCGACTTATGTATTTATTTGTCATATGCACTTTCTTTGTCTAACCTTTTATTTTTTAGCCATTATACACACTATCACATGAATGTTGTATATATCTATATGACATTTGACCTATGCATAGAAAAGTATGTAATGTACTACAAGTATAAGTTGTTAGTCTAAGTCAATGCACATTTGACACATTTATAAGCACATGTATATGTTTCTCATACGCAATTTCGTTGTATTGTTGCCTATCCCTTAGCGCAAACTTCATAGAGTGTTAGTTGACTCTTTCATACGCATATTCTTGATAACTCTTTCAAGTAGTATTTGGCTAAGGTCTAAGTATAGACATATCTAGCCCTTCATAAGGCAATGATATTTATAACTTGCATAACAATTGAAACCATGTCAATTGGGGTATTGGATGTGAACCTCTTTGTAGTAGCATTCCGTTGAGCATCTTACCCCTAAGTGCATGGGTTTCATACTGAACCATTTCTAAAAATTTGCATAAGACTCAAAATTCTAAAAGAATTCCTTTGGTAGAATATTTTTGACATTTTCCTAAGATTCGGTTCTTAGTTTCCTTCTAGTTAGGGAGTTTGTAATTCGAGTAGTTATTTTTTACAAACACTCTTCTGTATTCATCAAATTTCCAAGTTTTATTCATCCTTGAGAGACATTATAATGCCCAAATTTTTGAAACCAAAAATTTAAGATTTTTTTTAATATAATAATGCAACAGTCTCATCAATGACCTTGTTCCAACTGTACTAAGTACTAAACGTCCTGCCTGAGCACAAGCGCGAGCGCATCTTAGCCTCCTAGTACTAGGTCTAATACAGAACCACCGTCAGTGAATCTGATTGAACCATTACATATAAGAAATAATTAAACCTAGTATTTCATCATTAGCCTTTCCTTAACTAAAGTAAGTTCTAGGGAGTTAGCCTGCACATGCACCAATATTTAATAGCTCCATAGAATCAAAGTTCAAAACTAAAGCATCTAAATGACAAAATCCTCAATTTATCATTTTTTCAAGAAATACAACAGAAACTCATTTTAAATATAGTTCAAGCCTTGGGCGGGTTACAGGCACAACACACATGTTTAAGACTAAAATAACTAAATCAAACCATGGTATGCATGAAATTAAATCAAATACTAATCTCAAAACTTTATCAAAGTTAACATGACTTAATCAAATAGATAAATAACAAAATATCAAGTCCTCTCAAAATTGTAAAGAATTGTGACCCTCTTGGCACCACCCCGAGCCTACGATCATCACCCATCGGCCTACTTATTACCTGAAATATTATAAGTAAAGGCATAAGTCCACAACCTCAGTAGGTAATCACCAACACGTGAACACAATTATTCTAATCACATAAATAAACATTGGTGCACTTTCAGATAACATCAAGTCATGCAACATCACAATATCAGAATTAAGCATAAATCATAATTACATAACTAATCATGCTTGCATTCATATTACAAGATAAATATACTACAATGCATCATGCCAATGAAATAACAGTTTATGCACAATGGTTGATCTTTTTGCAGTGGTATTTTTCAAAGATATTTTTCAATAAAAGATTTGGAAAATCATCAACTAAAAATATAAAAACCGACTTTCCACTTTCGTGGTGAGTACGGGTCGAATCCTCAGAGAACGGAATAATATTCATAATTATCTCTAAAAATTTCACTTTATTAGTATAGAAAATGTTTACAATTAATCTAAACAACTACAATTAAGTTACACACTAATGAACAATTGAAAATTAACTAAAACACTCTAAATTCGGCTGTTTAACCCTTCTCCAGATCATAGGGGCATTTTTGTCATTTCATTAATTCCAATTTTCTCACGCTTGACAAAATTCCTTTTAACCTGTAGTAAGCTTATCAACCTCAAGGGCGATCCGACGAGTGGAGAGGGAGAAAGAGAGGTTAGTTAGAGCTTGGTTTCATGCCCTGCACGTTCCTTGGCTGTTTGCACGACGAATCTTTGATGCTACACCCATTCGAAAGTCGAATCGAAAGGGTTAGAAAAAGAAGAAGAAGACCATGTTGGGGAGAGGATCGGTCCTTTCCGTAGATATAGACGACACACCGATGGGGACAACTACCTTAGGTCTGCAACACTTGCAAGAACACAACAAAAACAACAAGAAAAAAACAATACAAAAGTGAAGAAGAGAGGAGAAGAAAAGAGGAGGGCGTGTGGGAGAGAAGAAGGTAGAGAAGAGGAGAGAGAAGAGAGAAGAGAGAAGAGAGAGAGGGGCGATTTCCAAACTCCAAAAATGTTGACCCTAGATTTTTTTGAACTATTTATACTCCCTAATCTGTCCTAATTCTAAAAACCACTTAATTACAAAGTTATTTCTAACTAAATTCTAAAAATCTATGTTATTTTCAACAAAGTACCTAAATGAGTTAGAAAGACGGTTTTTTAGAAAATATTTATAGAAAATACTTTGGGTACGTGGGTTTATAGATATTTAGGGTTTGTGTAACATCCCAAATAATTAACTTGAAAATTTTGGAATAATGTTTTTTAAACAGCGGAAATGTTTTATTAAATCCTTAGTCCATTTATTTGGGCGGATTACAAGTAATAGCACAAAAGCAATAACGGTAGGTGAATTAAACTCTTTTATTGACATGTTATAGGTCATAAATTACAAACTTAATGAATTATTAAAGTCAGAGCTCCTAAGGACATTTGCAGAAGATATGGTCACATGGCACTGTCTGCAGCGATGACCGCAATTGCTCGCCTTTATCTTTTCCCTAAAATATTAATTCAGAAGGGGTCAGACTACCCCATCTGAGTAAGAGGCATACTATCTATATGAGTGTGCTCAGTGTCATGTATACAAGTATATGTGATACACATTTATATAAGCAGTAACAAACCTTTAAGCAAGTGTTGGATGCACAGTTCACTTACTTAAAGCATTTCATTATCTATTACATAAAATAAAGACATTCATGAACACATCATATTTATGGCTCACATTAGGTTATCACATTTTGCATGTAAAGGAAAACAGATCTAAGTTAAGCACCACATGAATGAATCACAACATACTCTGAAAATTGCAACATCAAGCATCATGCAACTACTTGAAGATTTTCAGAAATACACTAACTTTATGTTTTCTCTTGTTAATTACCCTATGGGTACGCACAAGCATTCGACATCGTAGCAGACTAAGACCACACGGGGGTTTGTTATCCTTTTTCAATTAATACTCCGTATGACTAGCCGTACGGAGGTCCAAAGGGGATGGTTCACGACCGAGAGAGTACTCCCCAATGGCTAAAACCAGAATTAGGATGCACTCTGTAACTTATGCAGAAGACTTGGATCTACCACCTAGGACGCATTGGTAGTCCTGACCCCCTAACTCCGAGGACTGGAGACCAGGTGAGATGCCTCGCTCTCATAAAAACTAAAATGTCCCACGGAGTTTGTACCATCTACTCTCTCTAAGGTAGACCTTGGGTCCAATAACATACACCATCTTTCAGGTGTACCTAGAGCTCTGGGAAACCACTAACATATACCATTTTCAGCTATACCCAGTATCCCAGGAAACCAGTAACATATACCATCTTTCAGGTATACCCATAATCCCACATTTATTTGATATATGCATATTCTTCATTCTTGTTTTTTTTTTGTGCGAGTAAATGCACCACCATGGATTTCCAAAAATCCCGACCCACACTTGAGGTGATCTTAGTGTATGCATATCTCTTGACTTAGTGTACCACATGCATTAATACAACTTTTCATCATTTCGGTTCAAACCCAAACCAAGTACTTGTATATGCATTTTCTTAGCTTTTGTTTTTGTGCTAGGGTATGCGTGTCGCACCCCACTGGTTATGTCACCACATGGCATATCCCAACTTTAACATTTCATAAGTGCTCGTATGGCACCATCCGCATTCTGTGAAGCCGTAAGCACAATTTAAAACTTTCACCTGCTCATGGCAGATCAAATGCCCTTACTTTAGCTAGTTTTTTACAAACAAGCACATACAAACCGACACTAGACATGGAAATAATCAATTGTATGCAATCATTATGCAATCAATGCATAACATAAGTCCTCACATGGCACCACAAGAGTTTTGTATGCATAGCTTCCTTATGGTACCACCATGCCACTATAGTTTTCCTTAATTGAGCAGTTATAACATATGCATTTAACAACAAGCCATATACAAAACCATATGCAATATGAATACCTCATTGCTATCTCGTTCAATTGCCATATTCACCAACACATAACATTTCTCTCTCTAAGTAGACAATACAATCATTATGCTATTTAATTATGTGCATTGCAATGAGGTGTGGCATAACCAATGTCTATCTAAGGTGAGTATGTGCATAGTCGTGAACTTTCAATGAAATACATATATCATTTAAAGGAAGAGTATCATGTGAAATTACCATTTTTTTTATTTCACAAACTTCGAAATGAGAGAAACATTAGATTTAGAGAATGAATAGTGCAATATGCAACTTTTGCAAAAGTGGGTATGTGTACAGGATAATAGCCAAAACCATCCAATTTTTTATATTTCTTTAGATTATTGAATAAAACGAGGATATGTATAAAATTAAGGTATTTTGAATTCAAGCATTTATTATTTAAAGATAGCACAAAACCTTTGTTGCTCAAAAGGATTTAATATATATGGATAGCTATTTATATACTATGGAGACTGTGGTCGGGTTGTAACAAGTCATTGACCTGTAGCAATATCGTTGTAGCTACGACTAGGCATAGGAAGGTTTCTAAAAGTCCCAAGCATGAACATATATATATATATATTACTTTGGTTTAGTAGGAAACTTTATAACCGATTGATAATCGAATTCGGGTTGTTTATTGAGTTGTGCATTCAAACCCGAACCCAAATCCGATTAAACACTGCTTGATCAAATTAAGTGTAAATTTAATGTTTTAAACTAGTCAATTCCTAGATTGGTTTAATTTAGTTTCATCCGAACAGAATTATGAAACCAAACCAAATTAGCTTATACCTGCTTAAGTCAGACTTGGTAATGCCTAAACCTGACCCGAGTTTTGTTCATATATATATATATATTTGAAAGTCAAGCTGGTACCACAGCAAACCCCATAGAGACAACACGTGGTGTTGTTTCGGTTTACAGCGCCCAAGCCAACATAACACCCTACATTGGCTGTGAGCCAATAGCATGGTAGCACACAACCCGTGTGGGATCGATAGAGCCTCAGGTCATGCTGGTCGGGCTAATCAGGCATGGCTGGTTTGTCCAGCATGTGTTACCATGTTGTGGGGCCTGTAGCCTACTACCCACATAGTCCCAACCCAAAGCATAATTTTATATATATATATATATATATATATATATATATATATATATATATATATATATATATATTAAAGAACCAAGCACACACACACACACACACACACACACACACACACACACATATATATATATATATATATATATATATATATATATATATATATATATATATATATATATATATATATATATATATATATATATATATATATATATATATATTTGACTGGGCAGCGATAGACTGTTACCAATACCACCCTGCACCCTTCACCACTTAACCCACTTCATTTTGACACCTGGTAGTATGCACTACCAGATTCTAAAGACCAACCTGACTGTGGCAGATCTGCTTTTTGTCACATTTTTTGGCCTATAACACTACCCAAGGAACATAAAAAAAGTTGGGGTTAGGCAGACCCCAACCAGTGATGCAACCATACCATGGGGATTCAACTTGCAACGTCCCAACACAGAGCGATGCAGTGACTTTTGCTGTTAGACAAACATAGAGGTGACCCCACAGAGTGTATAAGATGCCACAATTGATATCATTGTGACCCCAACCGACTATACTCAGCAGGGTGCAAGGTGCCTTGCTAGGCATAGTGGTTGTTGGCCACATGCACATTACAACTGAAAGTTGGAGTCGGATGAACCCAGTTGGTTGTACTACCAGGCGACATCAGCAGGGTGCTGCATCCCTGGCTATGCTCACCACCGCTAGATTCTAGTCAACTGATTTCAGGCTGGAAATAGACCACTAACCATGTTCAAATCTAATCATCCATTCTTCATATGACTAAAACATGTTGCAGCAAATACCTGTCATCAATATGCTGGGACGGGTGATCTCAAAGTGATGTGTACAGATTAAGTAAACTGATTGTGTGCAAATAAGGAATCACATAGGATTCATTTAGCTATCAACATAACACAAATCTAGGTATATGATTCGTTCATGTGCTGGATTAGTTGTGTACCAACGAATGAGCCGAGATATTTTATGATGAAAAAATATAACATAATGCAGGAAACATAGGTTCCATCCATATATCAAAGTGATATTTGGTTCATATCAAAGTGATGTGTGCAGATCCAATAGGTAAATCAATACTTTCATATGCGCAGTAATATGATACAACAATTACCTATGAACTGGATTATCTCATCTCACGGTAGTTGTGTGTGACCTCACATGATTCTTAGTACTTTACACATCAATAATCAACATTTTTGGTATAGGCACATTTCAGAAAGAAAAACACAGAAACACTAAGATTCATGTGGATACGTGAATTTAGAATTACATCTATAAAAATATGTAGATTCCTTTATTTTTATGGCTATTTACTGAATTATATGTATCACAGTACATATAATCGCATGTCCAAATGCATATACGTGCCTCACGACACTGTGCATACACATAGAGAAGTTATGCTCTTAATTGTTGAAGATACGAAACTCGGACTGGAGAGGGTTTCCCCTTGCTCCACACCACCCGTGCATTGTTCGGTCCAGCGTCGATGAGAGTTCGAGAGAGAAAAAAAATGGTAATGGCAATGGCTAGAATGGAGAAGATATGAATGAGGGAGGATGAAGATGGTCACCTGACTGAGAGGAGAAGACATGAGAGAGAAAGGGAAAGAATCCCCAAACATTTCATTTTTGTAAATTCTCCACACATAACGTTTTCCTTTTTCTTGAAACCGCCCTCATCAATGTACCTCATAACTCCTCTCCTCATTCCAAAACGTGAGACCCTCTTTACTACCCAGCTTTGAAATCCCTCCCTTCCAAATTCGAAAAACGTGGAAGGGAGCCATATTGGGTTTTCAATATGGCTCAACCGTTCAACTTTCTTTCCTTTGAAGGACACCCTTCTCATTTAAGTCCTCTTTATAGAGGAATTATTGCCATTTCGAATTTCTAAGACACATTAACTTTTTTTTTATCAAAATCATTTTTAGAAAAAAGGCATTCTTGGCATACAAGGGGATTTGAACCGGGGTTCTCCTCCCTAAGGGTAACGAGCCCCACCAGTGCACTATTGCTTATTTTGTTGCAAACTCTTGCAACATTATTTTATTTATCATCTTTTAACATTTTGATGAGTTTTACAAAATGACATTTTTGACAAAAAAAAAGCCACATCCTCTTTCAAAAATCCGTGTATATGGCTAATGAGATTTGAACTCAGGTTGCCTCATAATTAGGCAAGACCTCTTGCCATTACACCACTTCACCTCTTGTTGCAATATTGGTCTTGTTTAATTTCTTTATATTCGAATTTGGTTCTTGACAAATCTCAAATATGAGTTAAATCGAAAATATTTTTTAGATCTTCTAAACTTTCTAACTACATTTTTGGATCTTGATTGGATTCTAATTGGATTCAGATCCATCTAGGATCCAAATCCAAACATCGTATCCGAATCCAAATACTAGATCCATTTGGATTAATTGTATATTACTTTACCGTATTTATTTCGAAGAATTGTAACATTTATTTATTTTAATAATTAGCAAAATTTTATAGATTTTACAGTTTAGGTCCAGTCTAAGATCCAAATTAGAGCTATTGGGTCGAAACTGGATCCAGTCTACCTGGAAATTCGATCTAAAACCCTAAAAATGCATTATTTCCTCATTTTAACTCCGATTCAAGTGAAATTCAAACCGTGACCTCTTTGAACCGAAATACATGAATACATAAGTTCCAAACCTTCAAAATAAATAAAAATGCATGAATATTATATTAATATGATATGCATTTCATGCATCATCAAATACCCCTATGCTTGAATGTTTGTTAGTCCCTTAACAAACTAAACTAAACTACCTAAGTTATAAAACTAAAAAATAAACAAATATGCAAATAAAAACAAATAAGATGCAGATCCTACATGGCCTAACTCACTTTCGTAGGAATCACGATTGTATTTAGCTCATGCAACAAGCCCTTTAAACCCCTGGGTTATCCTAGTGCATGAGTAAGGTCTCGTGAGGATTTGCAATAATGCTACCTACAAACATCGATGTCATGCATGAAATAACAATTCTTTTTTTAAAATATTAGACAATTAAGAAATTATTCTAAGCAAATATTTCATGTAATTTACATTCTCATAACACATTTAGAATTTTCATGCCTCCATAGTAAAAACTTTTTCCTTTCACTTTTCAAAAATTTATAATTATCTATGATTTTTCTTCAGAAAGTCAAGTATTATCATGCTATTTCTTATTTATCATCACTTATATGTTTTCTGCACAGTAATTCACAATTATTTCTAAGCAATGATTTTTTTTCTCATTAAGCTCATTCTTTTCTTTTGATTTTCAATTTTTCACATTTTTAATCTAACACTATTTCAAATATCTAGTTTCGTGACCCGTGTAGTGAGCTTTGGGTCAGTGACTCCCAAGCCAGATGGCCTTAGGGAACCAAATACAAAGTATCCCTCGGACTTAATTGCTTGAGTCACTGGACCTTTCATTTTAATAGCTTACGTATAGTCTTCTTCTTGTCATGTGCAATGGCTTTATCTATTATGCTTTCTATAAAGTCCATGTAACGAGCCTTCGAGCCGGTGGCTCCCAAACTAGATGATTTTAGGGCATCAGGTGTAAAACACCCTTCAGACTCTATTTGCCCAAACCAAATAGGCCACAAATATCGACTAGACAACAATGTGATCTCTTTCGTTATCCTTTTTGTCATGAAACTCAAACACTTCAACTTGTGTCTAAGCTATGCTACAAGGAATCACGAAGACATCAAGGACTAAACGTAAGCTCTTTTTTTTAAAGCTCATATTTTTAAATATTTTTCATTTGCTTAGTTTTTCAAAATATACTGTGCATACTTATACTTGTGATTCAAAACAATTCTAACATTCAAATACTATATTTTCTTTGAAATTTATATAAATAACTACTTTTTTTAGATTAGTTCAGAAAAAAATTTTTTCACACGGGGCTAAAAAAATTGTAAATTGTCAGATTATGCAAAAACATTCATATATGCTAAAAACTTGTTTCTTAAAGACCTAACTTTATGAGTTTTAGCTACCTGAACAAAATTTTTTTTTGAGTGTGCATCTAAACCATCCTTCCATGCTTAAATGACACTGTCCCTAGTGGCATACAAAAAATACAATCATACGAATGCAGGTGCACACTACAAAACAATAAAGTAAATACGAGAGAAAAGATAGATACAACCTGATATGTGCAGGGCCTCTTGAGCTAATAATTGACTTGACTTCGCACCACCACTATACATATACGAATGCATAGTTTTCTGCTAATCTGGCCACTGATATGCTCCTGAAGCTGTGTCCTGTGTCTGGTAACCTGAGACTCATACACTAAAGCAATAAATGATACGCATACCTGCATGACAATAATAAAAACCAAGTCAAAATAAAATCAAAATAAATAAAATCCTATTCCTACTATGTACATATGATACACTATCTCTGCTTAGATCTCAGAAGCCTAAAGTTCCTTGCCCTTGTGATTCATCACAGGTTGACTCGGTCGACTACCCTCGGTTCTCCTCGTCAAAGCATCTGCTAACTGGCCCATCTGCGTTTCAAGTTTGACTATAGAATGAGTATGGGAGTTAAGCATTTGGATACATTTCTCCATAGCATTATGAGTGAAGGTTTTCACCTCCTCCAATGCTTAAAGAATCTTCTCCTCAAAAGACAACTGTGAAGTTGTCTCTTGAGGGGTAACCATGGGAAAGGTAGGAGGGGGCTAGGGGTATTTCAGCCTCTGATATGACTGAGTGAAAGTACTAGGCCTAACCTAGTGGGATGGAGGAGCAGGGACTGGGGCTTGTTGATTTTTCCATGAAAAATTAGGATGGTTTTGCCAACCCGGATTGTATGTAGAAGAAAATGGGTCATTCAGAGGATTGGCGAAACCCTGAGCAGCCTGAACTTGTTCATGAACAAATTTAGGGTACTGAGCTACCGAAGGGCATTCAATGATAGAATATGCCAGACTGACACAGAGAGCAGACACTTGATGAATGGGGGATGGGACCGCAAGAAGTTGATCCAACTTTTGCGAAAGCATATCCACTTTGCTTTGCAGTGCAGCAGTCAGACCAATCTCTAGAACACCACCTTTCTTGGGAATGCTAGGTGTGGGTCTCTCGGTACGAGAGCTAGAGGCATGATGTAACGATTTTTCTGCTAAAGTATCAAACAATCTCCATGCGTCTTCCTTGCTCTTCAACATAAATGTCCCCCGACACAAAGAATCGATCATCTGACAATTCCTGTCAGACAATCTATCGTAAAAACTCTGCACCAGTTGCCATCTCAGCACCTAATGATGGGGACATTTCCTGAGGAGATCCTTCATCCTCTCCTAGGTCTCATGAAATTGCTCATCATATAGTTCTGAGAAACTAGTAATGGCTCACCTAAATTGGTTCGTTCTACCTATAGAAAAGTATTTCTTCAGAAACTCCTGCTGTATCTGATCCCATGACCCTATTTCTATAGAAACTAAGGACTTCAGCCAGTACTTGAATTTGTCCTTCAATAAGAACGAGAAAAAGCTTAATATCAAAGCATCATTCCCAAAATTCTATATCTTCATTGTAGAACAAATTTCAAGGAACTCGTTAAGGTGCTTATAGGGATCCTTATGACTAAGGCCATAAAAAGATGGGAGTATCTGAATGACACTAGCCTTAATCTCGAAATGGGGCACTCCTACATTGGGTCTCCGAATGCAGGATGCCTGGATGTAGTTTGTAGGAACAAAGTACTCCCTCAGAGCACCGGTAGGAGCTCGAGCTGGAGGATCCATGTCACCCATTTCTCTAGGACTTTGAGAAGAATGCAAAATTCTCTCTAGGTCATTGATAAAAGGATGTAAGGGAATTCCTAGAGCTCTTCGCCCCTGCATACACTGGTACTAAGACCAGATGTACGGAAACAAACCTAAATCTAATCTAAACTAAACTAAATACAAATTGAAATCACAAAAACAAAAAAGTAGAACAATAAAACTAATCTAAACTATGTCATAATAATTCTATGAAATTAAAATCACAAACTATGTTCTCTAAAACTCATCTGTCTATTCGCTCCTTGAGGCATGTAATTCAGTGAATCCTAAGACAACATATGAATCCTATATTTACTAACTATGTTAAAACCTATATTTACTGACTAATCCTACTAACTAGAACAAATAAAAACAATTAACTAAACAAATATTAATAAACTGAAATATTAGAAATAACAAAATATAATCATCGTTCCTTGAAAACGGTGCCAAAATTTGGTTGATCTTTTTACAGTGGTATTTTTAAAAGATATTTTTAATAAAAGATTTGGAAAAGTGTCAACCAAAAATATAAAAACTGACTTTCCACTTTCGTGGTGAGTACGGGTCAAATCTTTAGAGAACAGGCTAATATTCATAATTATCTCTAAAAATTTTACTTTATTAATATAGCAAATGTTTATAATTAATCCAAACAACTACAATTAAGTTACACACTAATGAACAATTGAAAATGAACTAAAACACTCTAAATTCGTCTGTTCAAGCCTTCTCTAGATCGCAAGGGCATTTTCATCATTTCATCAATTCCAATTTTCTCGCGCTTGACAAAATTCCTTTTAACCTATAGTAAGCTTATCAACCTCAAGGGTGATCCGATGAGTAGAGGAGGAGAAAGAGCGGTTAGTTGGAGCTTGGATTCATGCCCAACACGTTCCTTGGCTGTTTGCACGGTGGATCTTCGATGCTACACCCATCCATAAGTCGAATCGAGAGGGTTAGAAAAAGAAGAAGAAGACCGCATTGGGGAGAGGATCGATCCTCCCCATGGATGTAGATGACACACCGACGGGGACAACTTCCTTAGGTCTGCAACACCTGCAAGAACACAACAAAAACAACAAGAAAAAAAACAATACAAAAGTGAAGGAGAGAGGAGAAGAAAAGAGGAGGGCATGTGGGAGAGAAGAAGGTAGAGAACATGAGAGATGAAAGAGGGGAGAGGGGCGATTTCCAAACTCCAAAAATGTTGACCTTGGATTTTTTTAACTATTTATACTCCCTAATCTGTCCTAATTCTAAAAACTACTTAATTAGAAAGTTATTTCTAACTAAATTTTAAAAATCTATGTTATTTGCAACTAAGTACCTAAATGAGTTAAAAAGAGGGGATTTTCGAAAAATATTTATAGAAAACACTAAGGGTACGTGGGTTTATGGATATTTAGGGTTTGGGTCTGTTATCATTGCAAAATTTTACTTTTGCAAGTCAAACTGACATTTGAAAAAGATTTTGAAAATAACTCGCCTCTGTTTTAAAATGCAGAATAATTTCAAAGAATGAGACTCGTCTGTCGGTACGAGGTTCAACCGTTCATGGTGTCATAACCAGGGATAATCGAACCAAGGATCAATCATATGCTTTACTTTGCTCAACTTGTCTAAATCGATGTTCTATTTCCTAAATGCACAAATAATCAGGCATATGCTATGAATTTCAAAAAATACAGATTGAAAACATGATGTATGCTTCAAATATTAGAGAATTCTTGGAAAAGAAACACTTTGAAAATCATGACTCACATTGGAAAACATTTCTGAAGAAAAGAAAAATCTATTTCTGAAGAAATCTTTATGTTTTGAGAAAATTGATTTCTGAAGAAAACTTGGATAATTTTTGAGAAAATTGATTTTTCTAAAATCGATTTGGAAAAAAAGATGGGCATGTGGCCCTATGAAATTCTTTTCATGATGCACTCTAACCTAGATGATGTATGAATGCAATATTTTCTAAAGAATTTAAAGAAAATCTTTGATAAAAAGGATTTTTGTGCTTTATAGAACTTAGATAAAATAAATTCCCACAAATACATATTGAGTATATCTCATTTGATTCTAAAAGAGGTAAATACTTAGAAAAGTTTGAAAAATATGCTATGATTTCTGAAAATGCCTAAGAGTGTAGGCCATTTGTGGCATAGAAAAAGATGATAAATCTAGGTTTTGTTCGTATTCTGACTATGGCCACAAATACGAAATCCACCAAGTTTATCAACTTCTTAGAAGGTAGTGCACGTGCCATTTGTATAGACCATGATGAATTTGAATATGCATGAATCATCATCCATCACACATTAACATTATTGAAAAACAAACTATATGAAATGCAACCTAAGCTAAGCAGAAAATTAAATTCTTATTCCAATGTTTTTTTATACTTTACATCAATAATAAATTAAAATAAGAAAAGAAAAATAAAAAAAATACAGTCTTAAGTATCTCTGTAAAACTAGCAAACTTGTTAGTGAAGATATGTCAGCTTTTCTGGATTTATCCAATAATATTTGGAAATTGCTAAATTTATCCAGATATCAGCCTTTTCCCATATTTTCTTGAGATAAACATAATAAAAAATGATATAAAATTGAATAAATAATAAAGAAAAACAACTTTAAAATTTGAAATTTTATAAAAAATGACCAAAATGCCCTTGAAAACAAGATTATGGCCTTGAAATCAGGGTTTTCAGAAAAGATTTTTGTAAAACTTTTGATTTAAGGATCAAACAAATTCAAATCAACACCAAATCAGGTATGAAGCACCCTAGCATGATTATAAACATGATAAAATCCTAAAAATATGAAACATTTTATAAAAAGCTTGAAATATCACAAGAATATCAAAATTTGCCCGTATTTTATTTGAATCGGGATTCCGTGAGTATCATGTTTTTGTGATTTAATCAAATAAAGCCTTAAATGAATTTTAAAATCTATAAAAATTGACATGGATACTTCTAATAACCCTAAAATTAAAATAAAATTGAAAAATAGAATTTTTGGCATTATTTTAATATGAAAATTGAATAAAAACATGAAAATATGCGATTTTGCTCGCGGGCATGTACCTGTCACAGTGTCAGTCCTGAATCGGTAACAAACCACCATGGAAATTCATAAAAAATTATAGAGAGATACTGGACAGATAAACAAAAATTTTCCTTTTTACAAATCAGAAAAATCATCTTTGGTTATGGAGATATTGTTCCGACACTATACGCTTGATTTTGGTGAATACGTAACGAGTTGAAATAAACATATCCGGTTTTGGGTATAGGGCAATATATCAAACTGTGTTAAAAAATTATAAAATTTTAATAGATGATAGTATATACACAGATGAAGATTCTCTTTTTTACAAATCATTGATCAGATCTTTGATGAGGGAGATACGATCCACACAAGTCAATCTAGGGTTTAGACAATGCATAACGGCTTGACAGAAATAGGTTTTGATTTCTGACAGAGGAAAAATAGAAAACAAATATATAAAAATTTAAAAAATCTACATAGATTACTAGACATGATAACGAACACAGTGGAACTTATGGATCCCCGATCGAATCTCTGACAAGGGAGATATCCCCTTGGCAAGTCGTTCCCGAATCCACATAGCGTTTTCATGGTTCAAGAAACATGGTTCGGTTTCTAATTTTTTTGACAGGGTTATATAACCCAAAATAATCTTATTTTTTATAAGAAATCACTGACAAACACATGGATCAATCCTAAAAAAATCATTTTTTTTTATAAAAAATCAAACATAAAATAACGTGGTTCACGCATGCCCGGGATCGAGATGCATAGTTTATCGATAAAGCATTAATAACCTAATCTAAACATGAAAAATAATAAAGAAAATGCAATAAATAACCTAACGAATTTAGATTTGATGCTTGAATGAATAAAACAAATATCAGCATAATGAAATAATAAAAAAAAATCAGGAAAAACATGGTTGGAATTCGATTTAGCCTTCGAAAGATGGATTCGATCCATAGAGGAATCGAATCTCATCCTTTCTTTGGCGTAAATATAAAAAACAATAATCTGAACCGTTTCAACGGATTGAAAATATGAAAATCATCTTCCCACAATATTAGATCATCTTCTTGAATGTCCTTCATGATTCTTGAATGAAGGGCTTGCTCGAATCCAATATCAAAGGGGTGACAATGGCTAAAACATGAAATAAAATGATAAAAACTAAAAAATAACGAAAATAGTGGAAGGAGATCTTACCTTGGGCTGCTGCACCAATGGAGGAAGGAGAGGCAGCTGGAGGAGAGAGAGAAAGCAATAAAACCAAGAGAGAGAGATCAATAATGAGGGGGTCGACCCCTAGATGTCCTATTTATAGAATTTTTTCAAAACCCATTAATTAAGCTCTTTTGACTTTTTCGAAATTCTATCTTAATGAAACTAACTATGGGGGACGATTTTGGGGTAGACCTCTAACCTAGGTGGGATACTAACTAGCTAACCCTAATTGCCCTAATTAAACTCTTAAAATGTCTCAAATGTGGCACCACCTAGTGTGACCCACATTTGGTTTTTTAAACCCTAACTAAAAAGAGTTAAAACAAATTTAAAGTTTTAAAAACAAATGGAGTTTTAAAATCAATTAGACTTTTCAAACTTCTAACCTAATTAGGACACTAACTAATCCTAAACTAACAAAAATTCTTTCAAATGTGGTGCCACCTATTATGGGCCCCACTTGTTTTTTAGAAAACGATTTTAGAACTTTGAAAATGAAGGGTTAAAAATGATTTTTTTTTTCAGAAACTTCAAAAGAGACACCTAAACTGACTAATATTTTTTGTATTTTTGAAATATGAAGGATATAAAATGAAATGAAATTAAAAATTAGAGTTTTACACCCCTACAGGGTGGTCCTCGGTAAACACCCCAAATTTTTACCCTCATTCAGTGTTTACACTTCATGTGTCATTACATATCATTGCATGCATTTGACATATCATTTCATTGCATTTTATGGCATTGCATCTCATTATCGAGATCCAATACTCTTGTTTTCAAAATATCGAATCCAGATTCGAGTTTTAAAACTCATCTTTCAAAAACAATTTCAAATACATGAGTTTTGAATCAACATTTTGCCATTTGCCAACCCCTAGGGCTTTATATTTCTTATTTCAAAAACATTTTCTTTAGAAAAATAATCTGGATTTGTTTTAAACTCAATTTCAATTGATTTCAGTCCTCAGATGAGACCCATCTAGGTGGAGTCACTTCTGGATTCCCTCATTTATCAAATTTCTCAAAGATTCCAAAGTTCTAGTTCAATCAGGACTCTGTCTTTTCATCTTTTTAAACTTTTTTCAAAATTCTATTTTGGTTTTAAATCACTGGTAGTCGTATCCCCTGTCCATTTCCTCCATTTTTGGCCAAAATCTCAAAGTCCTAGTGGGATCAGGACTCTTTTTTCAGAGTTCCAGTCGTATCAGGACTCTACCTTTTACTACTATTATTACCTATTTTTGAGAAAATCTTTCAAAATGTTTCAAAGAGAAGTCAAAAACTCAGAGTTTTAGTTGAACCAGGACTCTATTCAAAGAGTCCCAGTTGGATCAGGACTCTGACCTTGACTCCAATTTTGAGAGAATCTTTCCAAAATCTTTTCATTTATCTTTCCAAATTTCAAAATTGTTATACTTCTATCACAGAGTTCCAAAATTCTGGGATTCTATTCCAGAGTCCTGATCGAATCAGGACTCTATCCCAGAGTCCTGATTCTGAGTTCATTTTCTCACTACATTTTTACTGGTTTTCAAAAGTCCTTTTTAAAATCTCATCATTTGCTTTGCAGAAAACCAAAATTCTCAGAGTTCTAATCGAATTAGGACTCTTCCTCAGAGTCTTGATCGAACCAGGACTCTAACCTGACTTCAATATTTACCTTATTTTCACCTGTTTTCCAAAATCCTCTCACCTGTTTTCTCAGAAAATTCAGAATTATGAGAGTCCTACGCAAATTAGGACTCTACTCCCAGAGTCCCAGTTGGATTAGGTCTCTGTTCTGATTTCACTGTTTGTTGCTATTTTCATTGGTTTTGCAAAATCTTTCATCTATTTTTCAGAAAAGACTCAAAATCTAGAGTTTTAGTCTGGTCAGGACTTTGTCTTAGAGTCCTAATCTGATCAGAACTCTATTCTGAATCTTGTTACCTCAATCTTTACCTTCTTAACTTGTTTTTAAAAGAATTAAGTCATTTTGAAGAGTTTTAGTTGATCCAGGACTCTATTTCAGAGTTCTGATTGAGTTAGGATTCTAATCCTGACTGTATTTTCTGACTTATTTTACCAGTTCTGATAAAATCTTTCAAAAACTTCTTCATTTGGCTTTCAAAATTCTAAAATCTCAGAGTTCTAATTGGTTCAGGACTCTGGTCCAGAGTCTCACTTCGCTTAGAAGTCTATTTTCAAAACCTTTGAATTCCATCTGTCGATTTTAACCTCTTTTCAAAGCCATTTTCAGTCTTTATTTCAAATTTTTCAAAACCCTGATGTGGGGCCCACTCAGTTGGCGCCATATTTGGAGGAGTTCTGACCTAGTCAAAACTTTATGTCATTTCAAAACTTTCAATTTCAAGTCTACTTTTGAATATCTTTTGAAAAACCTCTCATTTTTAAGTTTTAAAATTCTTTCTAAAAATCCAAGTGGGGCCCACTCAGGGTGGCGCCACATCTAAAAAAGACAGAGTTAGACTAGGGTTAGTTAGTGTTCTAGTTAGATTAAAGGTTTAGAAGAGTCAAAACTGTTGAGAAACTATATTTTGATGACACACAATATGATACACTGTCATACTTGATTTAATATGATATGATAATATGTCTTCATGAAAAATGTTATATTATGACTGAATATGCTTTGTCATGTATCTAACGAGTATTTGATGCAAGGATATCTCACCCAAAAGGATGGAGAGCTCCTGTTCAAGTACAACCTTGGTGCAATCATACTCCTTGAAGAAAAAGCTTGATGGGCCATTCATTCTTAAAGATCATCTAAAGGAATCAGCTACTTCAACATGAAGATTTTTTTCTTCTTTAGAGTCATATATAACAGAACCTTCAGAAACATGCATATTGCATATTACATACTTTATCATACAAGTCACTCATTCACAAAAAAGCTATGCTTCATAAAAATATACGATATTTTCAAAAAGTACCTTTTTGAAAACCAATCATTGTACCTTCTTACAAACTTTTATGAGAAAGGTATTTTAGCTCATGATTTCAAAAGCATTAATTGTACCTTCTATCATGTATAAGACAACTTGAAAAGAAATAAAAAGTAATGATTTCAAGTATGTAAGAAAAAGACAAAACATAGAAATCGACTAGTTGAACTAAACAAAGAAAAACAAAATATGTTTAGAAAAGACTTTAGTTACTTTTTACAACTCAAAGAATGTCGACTTACTTAAAGTCATTATTCTTTCTAAAAACATTAAATACCTCATCAAAAACTTGTTTAGAAATGACTATTTTAATCCCACTCAAGAATGTCGACTTGCTTAAAGTCTTCATTCTCTGTGTAGACATTAAGTAGCACATCATAAAGTATTTTGAGATTTGACCATTTACAAATTAAAGGACTCAAAGCATTTATTGTACTTACACCCATTTAAGTAAAGAAGTGACGATTTCTAAATAAAATACTAAAGTACTAAATAATTAATTAGAATAAAGACAAAACTACATGATGGTTTATAATCCAACATTCAATGTACTATAAGTCATTTATTATGAGAAATAGACTTTTTACATAAAATATATCATACCTAAAATACTACAACGACTAGTGTACCCCATACACTACTTTTATAGAAAGAAGACTTTTTCGAAAATCCATAAAGTGTTGTTTGAAATGACTTGACATCTCACATCCCAAAAAGACCATCATTTCAAAAAGGCAACAACTATTTTTCTAAGGCTATATAAACACAATCAAATAATTTATTCACAACGGACATGTGAGCTTACAACGAGAAAAATTCCTATTGATATTTGAAAAAAAGAGCCTAGAAAAAGAAAGAGAAAAAAAAAGAGAAAAAGAAAGAGAAAAAGTTAAGAATAGCTCTTTGACAAAGAGTATCTTCCGAGTGAAAAGAACAGAACATTCTGAGAATCCTTCATTCGTGCATTCATATCATTCTGAAGGTTCTATAGGAAGTATTGTAACTTTCTGTTATTCACTGTATTCCTTCTTTGTTGAAAGAAGTAGACCTCTGTGAAAGAGGGTGTGCCCCTGTGAACACCCCAAATTTTCCCCAAAATCCAAAAATTCCTTCTTTGCCCCTAACCTCCATCTTCTGAGTAATCGGGTCAATTTTTAACCAAAAAATTCCATTCATTCCTTGAATTCGTTAGAATTCGGACTCAAAGTCTTATCTATGACCCAGTTTTGATCCGAATCGGATCCAAACCCCTTTCTGAGAAAAATTTCAAAAAAAATAAAAAAACCTGAATTCACAGAAAACTCTTCTTTTTGTAAACATTTCTCAAAAAGTTCAAAAATCTCTCATTTTCCCTAGTTTTAGAGTTTTATACAAAATTTTTTTAGAAAATTTCAAGAAAAGAGCAAAAATAAAAAAATAAAAATATATATAGAAACAAAAATCGGTTTTTGAAAAGCTTCTTTTTGAAAAATAAGCCTTTTGACGAAAACCAGTTTTTGCAAAAAACTTTTTAAAAGAACCGGCCTTTGAAATTCTCTATAAAAAGAACCTCCTTAAACAAAAAATTCGTTTCTTAGGGTTACAGAGGCGCCTCCCTGCATTCTCTCCTCCTTCTCCCTCTCTCGCCCAAATGCTCGATGCCATCACCCTCCATCTCCGAACCCATCTTCCTCCTCCACCATCGATGCCTAATGACATACCCCTTATGGAGATCTCTCTTTCCTCTTTAAAAAGGGTCACGAAAGACCTCTTTTCCTCACCGCCTTCACCCCTCCCTTTTCCTGTACATAGCCTCCTCTTTTCTTCACGCATGGATCCGTCTTCATTGCTTTCCTTTCTGCTTCTCCAGGAGCCACTTTTTCACCTTCCTATTCCCCCTGGTCTTTCCCTCCCCAAGTAACAGATAAAGGTCGATTACCTCTGTAACCGCAGGGATTCCACACAAGAGGGAAGAAGAGAATCCCCCTATTTCCTCTTTCATAAACCTGCAAAACAAAGATAAGTTGTCGTTCATTTTCCTTTCTCTCTTTTATCATTTACTCACGATTTTTCCTTGATTTTCACTAGTTTTAACACATTGTTTATAGTCGGATTTTTCAATCTTCAAATGATTTCTCATCTGCACCTTGATTTCTAGCGGTTGTTCCTGTAGATTTCCCTTTTTTTTATATCCTTCCTCGCATGCTGATGGCCGATCTATTTGTTCTCCCCTGAACTTCGATGTATTAATCCTATTTCATTTTTTTTTATATCCTTCAGTTCCTTCAGTTTTAACCCCCATTAAACGCACCAGGGAGGGGTATTGGGTTGTCTGTAGCAATCCCAATGCCTCCTCGTGCAATAGCAACGGAATGCAAACATTCCAATATCTGTTTTGGAAATCCCTTTACAAATTTTGCAGACTCTTGAATGTTTGTCTAACTTCAGTTTTATTTTTAGTGGCTTGCTATATATGATTCCTTACTCCCATTTCTGAATGTTATGCCCCTTCTAAATGTCCAATTTATGTTTAGACTCTTTGTTTTATTTCATGTACTGCATTGTATATGGTCGATTAATGTTAACATCTTGATATCTTTGTTGATTCACCCACTAATGTCGTTTTTCTACTGGACTTTCCCTCCGATCGTATGATTACATTATTCTCAGTTGTTTTGTATCATCTGGCGTCTTGAGTATAAACGATGAGTTGCTTAGTTTGTGTCACACAGCCGATATTCAGAAGCATTTTGATGGGATGATCAAGGCCACGATTAAGCACCATGCCCTCGATTTCTTGAGATCGTATTTTTCTGCTTGGAATGATAGCAAAAGGTTACTGAAGCAAAGTTGAAGGAGAAAATGGCGCCTTATGAAACTATCAAGTTAAAAGAAAGGGGTAACAAAGACCACTAGAAAGGATCTCATGGCGTGGATATGGGTAAAATAACACAACCCTGAGAATTAGCAGAGATTTGAAGGCTCCTGTAGTTTTGCATAGAATACAAAGTATCATCGTTTCTGCTGGTCATGGTTTGCGCTGTGATGGGACAAGAAATATTTGTTTATCAGCAATAGCCAATTCTTTCGGTACGTCTGTGGCTATCATAAAAATCCTGCTTAGGAAGTAAGCTATCTCGCATAACAAGTATTGTTCCTGAGTTCACTTATTGTTTAAGTTTTTCTGCATACTAGGCTTTGGAGATTCTCTTATTTTGCAGCAAAGCAGGGGTGGCGTGGTGTGTTCTTATGGTTGCCAGGATCCTGTATGTCATTCCATGTTCTGATATGATCTACACATTTATATACCCTGGATACATGAACCTCTGTACATTACTTATAGCTTTCATTGATGTATTCCTGGTCTCCAGTAGTCCATCTGCTCACCATTTTCTTTTTATTCGACCCGTTAGCCTGGCTCTTTTGCTTGATCTATCGATAGCTTGTCTACACCATCGATCCATTTTCATGATTAAGATATAACTGCACGATCTTCAGCCATCATCGGGAAATACCTGAATAAATGGACCATACAGTTGAAGGCCCTTGGGGAGGATTTCTCTGTTAAGCTTGCTGAGAGCAGGAAGCCATTTCGTGCCTTGCTGGATGTTGGTCTTGTAAGAATCACTGCTGTGTCCCGTGCTTTCACAACCTTCATCACCAAGAATCTATTCACCCTGGAAATCAAAGCTTGACTCCCTTATAACATTTGTCTTGGAGTGCTCCATAGCCATTGAAAACTATTCTGAAGGTTGGAAATGTGAGACTTTAGATTTCCAGAATCGGCGCCCAAAATAATGTACCTTCACGCTTCCAAAATTTGTAGGGCAGAGACGTTCACTCTGATGATTAAGATCAAAGCGAAATCATGTCTCCCACAGCCATTAGATTGTAAGAGGGAAAGTTTGTGATTTATGCTCATGAATCTGTTAATTGATTTGTTATGCAAATTATATTAGATTTTGAATCTCTACGCCCCTTCCATTTCCATTATTTTTATCAATTTCGTGCATGGTTCTATTGCTAAGACCTTACTTACTATTGATTGGTTATATGGATGAAATTGCAGATACTGTATCGGAATCAAGAAATCGGTTTTCATATAAATATTGCATAGTCTTTTCAAAACATTAAATGGTCTCCTGTTATATGTTGGATTTATTTATTTATTTTCTTAAAATCGATGTTTCATGTTTAACAGTTTATGCCAGAAATGCAATGAAGGCTCTTTAGGCAACCCTTCAAGCTGCTGAAATCAACTTTACTACTTGATCCATTTCCTCACTGACCACATTTCCTCTGTATATATGTCAACCCAAAAGGTAGGCATTTTCCTTTAGCAGTCTGACAGGGCACAAGTTTGGTGTGTCTACGGGAGCAAAAACACTGCTATATCTCGCTTCTTTCGTTTTTCGAGAGACTAGCTAAATATTGCATTACTGGGTACACTCTCCTCATGGATATGTGTATTTTGTGACAATGGGTTGTGGTTCAATCGGTTATCTGCTGTTGCTATCAAATGAAAATTCAAAGATATGTCTAAGATATCTTCCTGGTACAAACATCATGGTACTCTGAGCTATTTAATACAATCTGAATTTTGTTTTCCTGACTGCCTGGAATGAAGCCAATTGCTACCATGCTGTGTCGAGATTTCTTATCAATTCCCTAATCTTGGTTTTGATCTATTTATGCTAATTGACCCATGTTGATGCCGTGTTGGTGACTTGCTACACTTCAGAGAACCAACCTCCTGTGTTTTAAGCAGTTAAGATTAATCTACCAAAATACACTGTACTCAACTCAGAATGGGTTATACCCATTTCAAGTGTGACCTCAGTAGAATTATTAGTGGTGATGTTAGGCATAGACCCTATGATTGCGTATCCTTTTGAATAGCTTTGATCAAATTGAACTGACATCATGAGTGGGGTCTTATAGTGTTCCTGACATTGTCAAACCTGTGTTTTAGGCATTGAAGTTGTATACCTCTCACGACATGTCTGCTACGTTGAGTTAAAAGGGATTCATATGTGGTTTGCTGTAAATGCCCTAAATCATCTCTTGGAATTTTGGATTTCAAAGCAACATTGGAGGCAACAACCAGGGAACTCTTCCAGTTCACATCTTGGCAATGCGATTTGCATTGGCTAACCACCAGGCTAAGTTTTATTTGGCACCTTAAGAGCACATCCTCATTTGTTGGTTATTGAGTGTTTGATAGTTTATACATTAATGATACACTGGCATTCAATATCTGTTTTAAGATTTGAATCAACATTTTTACCTTTCAGTGTTGATTTTAATCAAAGTGGTACTATATATACAGGGTAACCGTGAGATCCTGAGAATTATCTGTCTCCCAAGCCCAGATCAGAGTTGGTAAGATGCGTTGAAAATGTTAGATTCATAAATTGCAGGTTCTGGTTCGGAATAAAGAGGTCATGGCACATCATCAGTCGTGTTTTGCCATGGTTTTCTTGTGATGGGTGATTGAAGCTCTGAGTGAAACAACTGCCCAAAATAATGGTTCTCTAGACATCCAGGTAAGCCCCTGAGCAAGAGATGCAGTTGTTGGACTCAATCCTATCATAATGGATGTGGTTAGTAAAACCAACATCAGTGACTTGTGCATCAAACCTTTGAGAAGCATATATGCACACTGTCTGCAATCAGCAATTTGAGAGACTGGTAATAACCGTCCAAAGCCGTGAGATAGTTGAAGTTGATTCGTTCGCATGATTTAAGTATGTTAGAGTCCAGTGGAAATTTTCATAACTGGAAGTGTTGATGGATATTTGAAACTTTGGAAGAAGAAGCCTGCTGGCAAAGAGTTTTGCTAAAACAATTCAGATCTCACCTTGGTGTCATCGAAGGCTTGGCTGTTAGTGTTGATAATCTCGTTTGCTGCACAATATCAAAAGACCTCCAGGGGACTTTTACCCAGTGAAATATGGGTTTCAGGTTAAAGCAGGAGCATTTTTTTTACGATTTTTCTCATTCATGACATAATGTTGGTATGTTTTCAGGGTATTCATCGTTTGGCAGCAAGTACCTGAAGAGTCTGGCAGTTCTTCACAATTATTCCAGTAGAGCAAGAAGTTTCATCAACCACGAATTGATAGATTAAACATGAAACAGTTCTCTAAATCTTAAATGGTTCATATACTATGTGCTGTCACTCAAGGAAATTCTATTAAACAGGTAAGAATGCATGCTTCATTATCTGTATGGTTAAGCATTTTTGTGTATAGTTGAATATCCACCATGAGTTTTAAGTAGGTGGGCTGGGTGCCGGAACGTGGGTGGCTTTCTTTGCTTATGAGAAGATATAGACTGTTAATTGAATCGAATCCCCTTTTGCTGTCATCAATGACTCATCATGCTTAGTGTATAAAAATAGCTGTGTATACATCTTTCTCCTCTTTTAATATATCATTAGTAGACACTTGTGCATTAGCATTATGAGAGTTAGCAGTCTATATCACTAGTCTGTTAGATCAAATATGTTAGATAAGGGATGTGTATTAGCAATGAAAATCATATAAGTCGCATCACTTGTGCATTAACAGTTTATGAGAATTAGTTTGATGATCAACATATATCTGAATGGTTAGTCTATGTTAGCAGTACATTAGGTGGGGAAGATGCATATAGTTAACACTAGGATGATGTAGTGTGCCAAGAAGTGCATTATAGTCATTATTTTACCTTTAGGCACCTGAGTTCTGCAAACCAAGGTTAACTGAATGTTGTTGTGTCTCTCTCACTAAGGGATTTTCTTAAATTACCTTTTCAATTGCTGATCTTCTTAAATAACATATTTTACTGTTCCTTGATGTGGCCTTGCCAAACATGTGTAAAAACAAATTTCAACATTTTAATGGCACATATCAATATCAGGTTTAAACCTGCATTTGCTCCCTCTCTCTCTCTCTACATATATATATATATATATATATATATATTCATTAAGCATGGTCATATTCAATTTTCATAAAAACATTAGGATGTTATCCTCGTATTGTAAATGCGTATGCTCTCATATATATATATATCTATATATACATACACATACATGTTAATCCTTCAATATGCCATCTTCTTGAATTGCCCATACTAACTCTGTTTTGCAGGGAACATGTAGAAAATGTTATTACTTGAGAATTGTAATTTCGATTTTAAAGGTTGTAATAAGTGAAATCTTAATGAAAATTTACATTTTCTAGATTAGAATGAATGAGCATTGTAAATATCATAAATTGCTTGTTTTCATGTTTTTACCTTTATTTTTCAAACCCTCACAAATGGGAACACGAATGGCACGTGCACCATTTCATAAGAGGTAATAAATCCTAAGTTGATGATTTACATCAATGGCCATAGTCAGGATGTAAACAAAACTTAGGATTTTTATCTTTTATAAAATAACACTGGATCCACACTGAATCCTCTTCAAAAATCATCATATTTTCAAATGTTTCCTTCTTTTATTAGAGTTTAACTTAAAATTAGCTCAAAATATATACCAATGGCCATAGCCAAAGTATATTAAGAGTTAATTTCATTTTAAACTCTATAAAAGCACAAAATATGTTTTATTCTTCACCTGAATTTAAATATAGATTATTATATAATACATCCAATGACCATAGTCAAGGATGTATTATATCTTCAATCTTGTTTTAATTCATTTAAAGAATGAAATAGCTTTTCAAAAATCAAATTTCAAATTCTTTAAATTTATTCATCATTTAGGATAAAATGGCATCATATTTTCAAAACTCCTTTTCATAAATCCAAGTGATTTCCTTCAAATATCTTCTTCACTTATCAAAATCAATTTTTTACTCTTGTAAATTCAAACATCATTTTCAGATTCTAACTTTGAATTCGAAGTCCAATTTGACTTTGAAATCCATTTGTATATCCCAAATTCAAACTTCAAAATTCAAGGTCTAATTTGACTTTGAAATTCATTTGTATATTCAAGATTCCATTTTCAAATTTCATTTTTCCAAATTCAATTCAAAATTGGAAATTCTGATTCACCTTCTGATCCCAAATTCTAACTTCAAATTCAAAGTCCAATTTGACTTTGAAATCCATTTGTATATCCAAAATTCAAAATCTAAATGAAATTTCAAAGTTCAAATTAAACTTTGAAACTTCTGATTCATCTTCAAATTCAAACCCAAGTTCATCTTCAAATCCAAAATCAAAGTTTGAGATTGATCCTGAACCTCAAAAAGCTTGGCCTCTTTCTAAGTTTTAAATTCAATCTGGGTTTTTCAAAACCCAGATCCATACTCAAAAGTCCCATTTTTGGACTTTCAAAAACTCAAATCCAAAGTTAGATCAACTTGGATCCAGCTTTCTAAAATACAATTCTACCTTTGGATCTTAGACTTCAAATCCAATTCCATCTTAGGATCCAGAACCCAAGTTTACTTTGGATCTCAGACTTCAGATCCAAAATCCATCTTAGGGTCCAGAGTCCAAACTTCACTTTGGATCTCAGACTTCAAGATCCAAAATCCATCTTAGGGTCCAGAACCCAATTCCACCTTTTGAATCTCAGGCTTCAGATCCACAATCCCTTTAGGATTCAGAACCCAATTCTACTTTGGATCTCAAACTTCAGATCAAAAACCTATCCTAGGATCCAGAATTCAATTCCATCTTGGATCTCAGATCCAAAATCTATTTCAAATTTCGAATCCAATTCAGATTTCAGATTCAAAGATCCAGACTTTGGATTCAAATTCCATCTTGGAATCTAGATTTCAAATCAAGTTCTACTTTCAATTCCAACTTTCAAAACCAATTCCATTTCACTTTCAGATTTCAAATCTAAATCCACTTACAGATCATATTTGGATTTCTTAAATTCATTTCTATACCATTTGGATTTCTCAGATCCATTCCAAAGTTCAAACTTCAAGTTCAATTCCATTTCAAGTATTCATTTCAAAGTCCAAGTTCAAACTTCAAAAGTCCATTTCTGACTTTGAAGCCTCATTTCTTTATCTCTTATCTTCAAATCTTTTTCTCTCAAAGTCAAGGTTTATCCTTCCAACTCTGATTTACTTCAAAAACTTAGAACTTCTCTGATCTATCTCAAGTTCTAAGTTAGATTAAATCATTTCTTCACTCCTTTACCAAGTTCATCTCAGAAACACTTGGGAAAATTTCAAAATCATTTTTTAAAAGAGCATACATCTTTGCATTTGCACAAGCAAGATTCTTTGTGCATTTAGACTTAGAATAAATTCTTAGATAATTTCTTAGCAAAGCAAAAGGCATAAATTCGACCCTTGGTTCGATTACCCCTGGTAAAGGCGCCAGGAACAGTCAAACCTCGTACCGACGAGTGGATCCCGTCTCCCAGTTTTCCCGCAAATATTTCAAAAACGGAGGCGAGTTATTTCAAATATTTTCAAAATTAAGGTCAAGTGAGACCCCGCAAAAGAGTTCCTCTTCTCTTCTTTTCTTTTCTCTTCTCTCTTTTATTTTTCTCCCTTCAAAAAGGAGGAAAATAGAGGTTAGAAATGGAAAAGAGAAGGAAGAGAGAGAATATTATGAGAGGAAACATTTTGCGATGATCACAGCCCCTTCTCTGTTGAGAGAAGAAGACCTTTATGAAAGAGGGTGTTTTCCTTCTTTGTTGAAAGAAGTAGACCTCTGTAAAAGAGAGTGTTCCCCTTCTCTGTTGAGAGAAGAAGACCTCTAAGGAAGAGGGTGTTGTACTATTTATCCGGTAACTCGGATGTTATAGCGGAAAGCTCAAGTGGTTTGCTTGGGGACTGGATATAGGTCAGGGTTTTGACCAAACCAGTATAAACTCTGTGGTTTATGTGTTGTGCCTTATTGCATTCTATTTTTAATTTATCGATCTTTTAAGAATTTCACTATTCACTCCCCCTCTAGTGGAATTTCATTTGGTATCAGAGCAGGTTTGCTGGTTTCGACATAACAAGTCTTCCAACACAAATGACATCTACCTCTTATGCTCATGATATTGAAGGTCAACACGCATCTCGTCCTCTTTTCTTCAACGGCTCCAACTATGGATACTGGAAATGCAGAATGACTATATTTCTCAAGTTCATAGACTTTGCTGTATGAAAAATTGTTAAGCATCCATACACATCTCCATCCGCAGACTATAGCTTATGGTCTGATGAAGAAAAGAAAATGGCAAATCTAAATGTAAAGACTATGAATGCCTTATATTGTGCCATTGATCAGAATGAATTCAACAGAATATCTATTTGTGAATCTGCTTATGATATTTGGCATTCTTTGGATGTTATTCATGAAGAAACCAACAAAGTAAAAGAAGCCAAAATCTCATCTCTGGTTCGAAAATATGAGCTGTTCAAAATGAACAAAGATGAACCCATCACAGAGATGTTTACAAGATAAACCAACATCACCAACGACCTGAAATCTCTGGGAGAAACCTATTCCCAAACAGATAAGGTAAAGAAAATCTTGAGATCTCTCACAACTGACTGGGAGAAAAAGACTACTGCTATTGAAGAAGCTCAAGATTTATCCAAGCTTACCCTAGATGACTTGATAGGAAATCTTATGGCCTATGAAGTCCATATGAAGGAAAGAAGGGAAGAAGAATAACCTATAAAGAAAACTTTAGCCTTCCCAGCCCTTTCTGAGAATGAGGACTCAGAAAAAGAATCTGAAATTGCGCTACTCACCAGAAAATTCCAGCGCTTCATGAGAAAGAACCGACTTCAAAATAAGCACAAGGAAAGAAAAGACTCTAAGGAAGATTCCATGTGCTATCAGTGTAACAAGTCAGGTCACTTAAGGCGTGACTGTCCTCTTCTCAAAAGAAAATCCAAAACTGAGGAACCAAAGAAGAGGTTCTTTAAGAAAAAGGCTCTGCATGCTCAATGAGATGATTCAGAACCATCCACAAGTGAAGAGTCAAGTGGTGATGAAGTTGAAACTGCCAACATGTGCTTCATGGCAGAAAGCTCTGTAAGTGAATCCCTTGATTTCTCCTTTAAAGAACTTCAAAATGCTTTTCAGGAACTTTTTGAAGAATCAAGAAAAACGATTCTAAAAAATAAGCATTTGAAATCTGAAAATCTAGAGCTTATGCTGAAAAATGGAAAACTCAGCATTGAAAATTTTGAGTTACAAAAGAAAAATTTTCTGATTACTTCTGAAATCTCTTCTACTAGCTCCAAGACTAAAAATCTTCAAGTAGAAATTTCAGAATTAAAAAGTAAAACTGAGAACCTTATGAAAACGATTTTCAAGTTTACTAAAGGAAAAAAGAACCTGGATAAACTCCTATCCTCTCAAAAAGTCTCTTTCTACAAGAATGGTATTGGCTACTCTCATTTCAACAAACCTTCTTGTATGAATTAAAAGACCACTTTTGTCAAAGATTCTTCTGAACCTAAAAAGGAGTATTATAATTTTAATTCCTTGTACTCCTCTAAAGTTATAGACAAACTCAAATCAAAATGGATATGGGTTCCAAAGTCTAACAAAAAGGGACCCGACCGGGTACCAAAAAGAATTTTTACTTAATGTTTTGCAGGCTTCAAAGAAGAAGAACAAATGGATACTAGATAGTGGATGTTCAAAACATATGACAGGACATCCAAATCCTTTTGCTGTTCTTCATCATAAAGAAGGAGAAACTGTCACCTTTGGAGATAACAACAAAGGTTTGATAATTGGTATTGGTAATATTGGCAATATTGATAAACCTCTTATCAAAGATGTTCTCCTTGTTAAAGGCTTAAAACATAACCTTCTAAGTTTAAGTCAAATGTGTGGCACAAGTTATATTGTTAGCTTTAAACATGATGCATGCCTTATAGCAGACACCAACGAAAATATCATTTTAAAAGGTATAAGAAGAAATAATATATATGAATTTTACCTAGAAAACATTACTGAACATTGCCTTATAGCTAATAATGACACTCAACATTTATGGCACATGAGAATGGGTCATATCAACTCCAAATACATGTCCAAATTAGCTAAAAACAATTTAGTACGTGGGTTTCCTAAAATACCTTTTAAAAAGGACAATTTTTGTGATGCATGCCAACTAGGAAAATTGTCAAAATCATCTTTCAAATCAAAAAATTTTGTTTCAAGTAAAATACCTTTAGAGCTTCTCCACCTGGATCTTTTTGGTCCTTCTAGAGTAGCTAGTCTTAATCATAATAAATATGCTTTTGTCATTGTAGATGATTACTCAAGATTTACTTGGGTAATATTTTTGAAAAACAAAAGTGATACGTTTTTTGAATTTGAATTTTTATGTAGAAAATTACAAAATGAAAAATCTTGTTCTATTATAAAAATCCGTAGTGACCATGGAGGAGAATTTGATAATGAGCTTTTTGGAAATTTTTGTAACTTGCATGGCATTTCTCATAACTTTGCCTTCCCTAGAGTTGCAACTCAAAATGGTGTAGTAGAAAGAAAGAATAGAACCCTTCAGGAATCTGCTAGAACTATGCTCCAACATAATAACCTTGCAAAATATTTTTGGGCAGAAGCTGTTAATACTGCATGCTATATAACAAATAGAGTTCTTATTAGACCCTTATTAAATAAAACTCCTTATGAATTATTCTATGACAGAACTCCAAGGATAGACTATTTTAAAGTCTTTGGGTGTAAATGCTTTATCCTTAACACAAAAGATAGCCTGGATAAATTTGATGCTAAATCTATTGAAGGCATATTCTTAGGATATTCAAGTCATAGTAAAGCATACCGAGTTTTTAATAAGAGTTCAAATACCATTGAAGAATCTATGCATGTCAGTTTTGTGAATCTATTGATCAATCTGTTCTTAAGCAGACTAACGATGATGATGTTGAAAGTACAAATTTATTCTTAGACAACACAGCTAAACCCAATGAAGATGATCTTCAAAGAACATTTGCCGAAATTAGAGATCATCCTCAAAAGCATATTTTGGGAGACCTAACCAAGGGGGTTCAAACTAGAGCTCAGCTGGAACGGATTGCAAACATGACATTCATTTCTCAACTTGAACCAAAGAAGACTGATGAAGCCATCATCGATGAGTTCTGGATGCTGGTCATGACTGAAGAACTAAATCAATTCCAAAGAAATGATGTTTAGGATCTTGTACCAAGACCTAAAGATCATCAGATCATTGGGACAAGATGGATCTTCAGAAACAAGCTAGATGAAATAGGTAATGTTATAAGAAACAAAGCAAGACTAGTAGCTCAAGGATACAACCAGGAAGAAGGTATTGATTTTGATGAAACATTTTCTCCTGTTGCTAGACTTGAATCTATTAGAATGTTTTTAGCATATGCAAGCTATATGGATTTCAAACTATATCAAATGGATGTTAAAAGTGCATTTCTAAATGGTTTTATAAATAAAGAAGTATATGTAAAACAACCTCCAGGCTTTGAAAATGAACAATTTCCAGATCATGTTTTCAAACTAAAACGTGCCTTATATGGATTAAAACAAGCACCTCGTGCTTGGTATGACAGACTCAAAACCTTTTTATTAAAAATTGATTTTTCTGTTGGCAAAGCAGACTCTACTCTTTTTGTGAAAATAGTGAATAATCATACCCTAATCGTTCAAATTTATGTGGATGATATCATCTTTGGATCTACTAACAACACTCTCTGTGAAGATTTTTCTAAGTCCATGCAGAAAGAATTTGAAATGAGTATGATGGGAGAACTCACCTACTTTCTTGGACTGCATATTAAGCAAACCAATGATGGAGTCTTCATCAATCAATCTAAGTATGCTCATGAACTTCTGAAGAGGTTCAACATGAACTCAACTGCTTCAAAGAATACTCCTATGAGCACAACTACTATTTTGGACAAAGATGAAGATGGTAAGTCTGTGGATACAAAGTTATACCGAGGTATGATAGGATCACTACTCTATTTAACTGCTAGCCGTCCAGATATCATGTTCAGTGTTTGCTTGTGTGCTAGATTTCAGTCAAATCCAAAAGAATCACATCTTAAAGCTGTAAACAAAATAATGAGATATCTAAAAGACAGTTAATTTTGGATTATTTTATTCAAAATCATCTACATTTGATTTAATCTCATACACTGATGCTGACTTTGCTGGAAGTAAATCTGACAAAAAAAGCACAAGTGGAACATGTCATATGCTAGGGCACTCACTAGTTTCATGGTTCAGTAAGAAACAAAACTGTGTATCATTATCAACTACTGAAGCTGAATACATAGCTGCTAGCCTAGCCTGTACACAGGTCATCTGAATGAAACAAACTTTAAAAGATTTTGGTTTAAAATTCAAAAATACAACTATTTTATGTGATAACACCAGTGCTATAAATTTGTCTAAAAATCCTATTTTACACTCTCGAACTAAACACATTCAGATTGGACATCACTTTTTAAGAGAACAAGTCCTAAACAATGTAATCAAACTAGAATTTATACCCACTAATAAACAATTAGCAGACATTTTCACTAAACCTTTAAAAAATGAAGACTTTATAAAAATTATGAGAGAATTAGGAATATGTAAATTAAGTGATTTATAAGAATAATTCTTATGACTAATTAAAATTTAGAAAGAATAGTCTACTCGAGTTCACCTTCACAAAATATTAAAATATAATCTATACGTGACTTAACCAAAGAATAACAAGTAAAAATGATAAAACCACTTTATGTGAAATATTGTTTTACAAATTTGTGTCATAATCGATTGCTTGCTTTTTTTACTATTTTGTACTTTTATTTTTTTTATTCCATTCACCACCTTTTTCAAAATAAAGGTCTTTCATACTTCACGTACTTCATAAAGTTTTGCTTTTAAATTAATACTTTATGTCATCTTTTATATCATATCTCAAGTACAATCTACTTTTTGTCCTATCATCTTTCACTCTTCCTATATATTATTCCCATAAAAAGGACTCCTTCTTTACAACTTATATTTCAATTCTTTTAACTATTATATTTTTTTGTACCATTAGTACCATCCTTTTCTCTCTCTATCTCATACGAAGTGAGCCTCCATCCGTGACCTTAACTCCTTTACATATTTTAAATTAATATCTTTTTCAAAAACCATGAACTCCCTCCAATCGAGATTCATTAAAACCATGTCCTTTAAGTAAAACATCAATTCATGTCAATCATAACTTTACTTTATGTCATACATCTCATATCTAACATCAAGTGTTTTTTGTCCTTTATAACCACTCTTATCTCACTACAAATTCGTATATAGCATCACCTTCTTTATGACTATTCTCACTCCTTCCACACATATCCATAAAAATACTTATTAAATAAGAAATCATTGCATCTCACTCATATATCTCTTTCCAAACTCATTCTTCACGAATTTAGAATGCATTCACATAAAGTAAAAACATTGTATAAAAAGTTGTTTGTTTTTATTAGGCCATTATTTATCTTCACTCTATAACAATCCTCACATCTCATCACTTCCTCACACAAAAATCTTTAAAATCCATAAATTATACACCTTCTTGACTTTATTCATCACACATCAAGTCTAATGGGCACTCCATACTCAATGTATGACACATCTCACTATTCGATAAACTCTCCCATAGTAATTTTTCCCTATATAGAAAAATTATTTGTGAAACTATGTTCTTCTTGTCATTCATGCTAATATAACACACTATCTTCCAAAAATTGATTTGATCTATCATTCACAAGCCTCTTAAGTTACAACTCACGGATTTCTTCATTTAATTAAAATCTAAAAATCATTCACTTCAAGTGTCACTCACTTCTCATCAAAATTATTTTCTTTTCTCTATTTAATGAATTGGTTCATCCCTCATCATTCCACTCGAATTTCTTTATCTTCATACAAGCTATCACTCTCTCCAAGCTCTTCTTTCTAAGTTTCCATTCGATCAAATTGCATCCTCTTCAACATCCGACATTAATATGATTGAAGCCTCAGACTTGAGATTTCCAGATCTCATTCACACATATCATTCCATTAACTCCATGCCCATCCAACCAGGCAAGTTAGTTCATCTTGAAGCCTTTCCATCATTCGATTTACAAACTTCACTTTCAGAATTTTTTCATGTCATAGCCTCTCCCCAACTAATGACCATTTATCCACATCTCATCAAAGTGTTCTACACAAACCTGTCTGTCGACCACGACCACTCCACTATCACTTCCATGGTTCATGGAAAAGTCTTCTCTTTCGACATTTCTCAACTAGGCTGCATTCTGAACATCTCTTCCTACGAGATTGAGCTCCCTAACATAGTTCCTATCGACCGCACTGTGTTTAAGAAAATCCTCCTCTCCACTCGCTTAACCCACTTTCCGTGGCATGAAAGCAACTTGAAGCCTCATGCTCTGTTGTTGTCCAAAATCCTTTCCTCCAACGTAGTCCCAAAGCCACCTTCTAAGGGATTTATTGCCAATGAAATCTCACTTCTTCTTTATGCAATCTTCTGTGCCTTTCCAATAAATTGGTCCAGTGTAATCTTTCATAACATGATTAACTTTTGATCTTTTCACTCTCTTCCTTTCGGATACCTCATCACCCTTATCCTTGAATACTTCGAAATATCGCTTGAAACCGATGTCGTCTACCACTCCAACCGCACAATTGATGACTCCTCTCTCCATGAGAAAGAGTCCTCTCACCTCAACTCTGACGATGGAGGCCATCAAGAAGCAGATCCAATAGCAACTTCTGACCTTAACATCTTCTCAACACTTGTTGATGTACAGAAAACCCAAGATCTCCTTCTCAAGAATCAAGCATCGCTGCATCAAGCCTTCGAATCACTGCAAATCGGCCAAGATGCATTACTTAGGAAGTTTCATCCCTCATCCGGCTCAGAATGAACTTTTTATTCATTTGGTCTGTAATAACTTTATTTACTCTGATCCCCTCCTTTTTGTCCATGACAAAGGGGGAGAAAAACCTGTCTCCAACATTGGAGAAAAATTACTCTGACATTTTTCTATATTTTTATGCACTTTTATGATATTATTATTACTATGCATAATGACTTTTTGACAGGGGGAACATATTTTGTCATCATAAAAAAGGGGGAGAATGTTGAGAAACTATATTTTGATGACACACAATATGATACATTGTCATACTTGATTTAATATGATATGATAATATGTCTTCATGAAAAATGTTATATTATGACTGGATATGCTTTGTCATGTATCTAACGAGTATTTGATGCAAGGATATCTCACCCAAAAGGATGGAGACCTCCTGTTCAAGTACAACCTTGGTGCAATCATACTCCTTGAAGAAAAAGCTTGATGGGCCATTCATTCTTAAAGATCATCTAAAGGAATCAGCTACTTCAACATGAAGACTTTTTTCTTCTTTAGAGTCATATGTAACAGAGCCTTCAGAAGCATGCATATTGCATATTACATACTTTATCATACAAGTCACTCATTCACAAAAAGCTATGCTTCATAAAAGTATACGATATTTTCAAAAAGTACCTTTTTGAAAACCAATCATTGTACCTTCTTACAAACTTTTATGAGAAAGGTATTTTAGCTCATGATTTCAAAAACATTAATTGTACCTTCTATCATGTATAAGACAACTTGAAAAGAAATAAAAAGTAATGATTTCAAGTATGTCAGAAAAAGACAAAACATAGAAATCGACTAGTTGAACTAAACAAAGAAAAACAAAATATGTTTAGAAAAGACTTTAGTTACTTTTTACAACTCGAAGAATGTCGACTTACTTAAAGTCATTATTCTTTCTAAAAACATTAAATACCTCCTCAAAAACTTGTTTAGAAATGACTATCTTAATCCCACTCAAGAATGTCGACTTGCTTAAAGTCTTCATTCTTTGTGTAGACATTAAGTAGCACATCATAAAGTATTTTGAGATTTGACCATTTACAAATTAAAGGACTCAAAGCATTTATTGTACTTACACCCATTTAAGTAAAGAAGTGACGATTTCTAAATAAAATACTAAAGTACTAAATCATTAATTAGAATAAAGACAAAACTACATGATGGTTTATAATCCAACGTTCAATGTACTATAAGTCATTTATTATGAGAAATAGACTTTTTACATAAAATATATCATACCTAAAATACTACAACGACTAGTGTACCCCATACACTACTTTTATAGAAAGAAGACTTTTTCAAAAATCCATAAAGTGTTGTTTGAAATGACTTGACATCTCACATCCCCAAAAGACCATCATTTCAAAAAGGCAATAACTATTTTTCTAAGGCTATATAAACACAATCAAATAATTTATTCACAATGGACATGTGAGCTTACAACGAGAAAAATTCCTATTGATATTTGAAAAAAAGAGCCTAGAAAAAGAAAGAGAAAAAGAAACAGAAAAAGAAAGAGAAAAAGTCAAGAATAGCTCTTTGACAAAGAGTATCTTCTGAGTGAAAAGAACAGAACATTATGAGAATCCTTCATTCGTGCATTCATATCATTCTGAAGGTTCTATGGAAAGTATTGTAACTTTCTGTTATTCACTGTATTCCTTCTTTGTTGAAAGAAGTAGACCTCTGTGAAAGAGGGTGTGCCCCTTCTATGTTGAGAGAAGAAGACCTCTATGAAAGAGGGTGTTTTCCTTCTTTGTTGAAAGAAGTAGACCTCTGTGAAAGAGAGTGTTACCCTTCTCTGTTGAGAGAAGAAGATCTCTGAGGAAGAAGGTGTTGTACTATTTATCTGGTAACTCGGATGTTATAGTGGAAAGCTCAAGTGGTTTGCTTGGGGACTGGATGTAGGTCAGGGTTTTGACCGAACCAGTATAAACTCTGTGTTTTATGTGTTCTGCCTTATTGCATTCTATTTTTAATTTATCGATCTTTTAAGAATTTCACTATTCACCCCCCCTCTAGTGGAATTTCAAAAACCAATTTTGAAAATGCATTTTATCTATGTTTTTAACTAGTGATTTTAAAAGTTTTAAATTAGAGTTTTAAAAACCATTGTGGGCCCACACTAGGTGGCGCCACATTTGGAAGTCTTTTAGTTTAAATAGAAGTTTAGTTAGGTTAGATAGAGTTCACATAGGTTAGGAAAATGCAAAAAAATTGCCCCCCACTAATGGATTTAGATAAGTTTGTAAAGGGGGAAAACTTGGAATTACTTAAGCCCTTATTAGAAAACCTAGTTTTCCCTATTTAAAGAACCAAGAGGGAGGGTCAACTCGTATTCCTCTCCCTATTGGATTCTTGGAGCTTCTCTCTCCTCTCCAGCACTTCCTCCTTCCTCCATTGCAGCTCCAGCTCCCAAGGTAATCTTCTATACATTATTTTATACTTTTTTATGAGTTTTCAATAGATTCCACCATGGGCGCCCCTTGTGTTTATGGTTTTTAACCATGGGTTTCATCCAAGAACCTCAAAATCGACCCAAGAAGATAATCTGACCTTATTTAATGATGTTTTTCAGAATTCTAATCCGTTAGAATCATTATAAATACATTTTTTTATGTTCTTAACCAATGAAATATGCGATTTACTCGTTAAATGGGCTAAATCCATATTTTCAAAGGGTAAATCAATTTCAGCCATGGATTCCTTATATTTTTTCTTATTTTCTTATTGTATTAGTGTTTATTTCATATATTTCAGCATTAAATTAAATTTTGTTATGCTGTTTATGTATTTTTTTCATTATTTTTCATGTTTAAATCATAGTTTTTAGTGTTTTATTAGGTATTCATATGTTTTGATTCTAGGTTTGTAGAAATCATGTTGTTTCATGTTTAAATCTTCGATAGAAAATTTTAAATTTTTATGTTTTGTCCATGAATTTATCAGTAAGTCTCTATAAAAAATCAGAGGTTTTGGGGTTCAGGAACTCTATCAAAAAAATACAAAGTCGAATCATGATTTATGTTACGTAAAATCACTATTGATATTCAGGTATAAGTTGCAGATGTGATATTTTTGTCATCCGAGATCTGATCCATGATCAGTAAATTGCAGTAACTTTGTATTAGAACCTATTATTTACTTTAATTTTCTCATAATTTTCTGTCACTATCTTTTATTTTTACTTTGTCAGAAAGTAGGACCAACTTCTTAGAACTTGTTATGCTTTATTCAAACCTTAAGTCAACTTGCGTTGATCATATCTCTCTAACCGAAGATCCGATCAATGATTCATAAAAAGTGGAATTGTTTATCTGCTTGTCTGCTACTCATTTATAAAATTTTAGAATTTTTTGATGTGACTTGTTATTTTTCCTTGTATTTAAAATTGAAAGTATCTATTTTGATAGATTTTATATTTGTTAAATTCAAGCACGGATTGCCGGAATGATATCTCCCTAACCAGAGACAATATTTCCGATCTGTAAAAACGAGAAACTTTGTTTTTTGTCTATTATTCCCCTATAAAATTTTATAAATTTCAAAGGTGATTTGACTCCTGATTTGGGTCTAACACTGTGATAGGTGCGTGCTTGCGGGTAAAAATAGCTTATTTTAAAGTTTTTATGCAAATTTTGAATTGGGATAACATCAAAAATAAATTTTATAATTATAATTTAATTTTAGGGTTATCAAAAGTGCATGTGTCGATTTTTGTTAATTTTGGTACTCATTTGATGCTTGAATCGATTATATTGTAAAACAGGGTGCCCGCAGGATCCCAAAACACTGGCAAAATCATGTTTTTGTGTTATTTTTTTTCATAAAATTTCATGTTTTTAGGATTTTTTCATGTTTAGAATCATGCTAGAACATTGCATATTCGATTTGGCTTTGATTTGAGTCCTTTTAAACCCTAAACCCAAAGTTTTACCAAAATATTTTCTGAAAAACCCTGATTTCAAGGCTATAGTATTGTTTTCAGGAGTATTTTTGTCATTTTCCCTCAAATTATGAATTTCAAAGGTGTTTATCTTTATTATTTCTTCAATTTTATTTCACATGTCATTATATTTATATCAGGAAAATCATGGAAAAAGGCTTATATCTAAATAAATCCAGTAATTTCTAGATATTGCGGGATAAATCTAGAAAAGCCAACATATCTTTCCTAACAAGCTTTCTAGTTTTGCAGAGATATTCAAGGTTGTACTTTTCTTTATTTTTCTTTATTTAAATTCAATTAGTGATGTAAATTGTAAATAAATTTGGAATAAGATTTTCAATTCCTGCTCAGAATTAGGGTTTGCATTGCATATAGTTTAATCTTTGATATATAACTGTTATGTTTGTCATTCATGCACATTTTCCAAATCCACTATGGTTGACACGAATGGCACGTGCACAAGCTCTTAGGAAGTTGACAGACTCGGTGGAATTCATATTTATGGCCATAGTCAGAATACGAATGAAACCTAGATTTGTGATCTTCGTATTAGCCACATTCAGCCTACACTCTTAGGCTAACTTCAAAAAAAATGCACTATATTTCTCAAAACTCAAAAGGATTTTCCCAATTTCTCAAAGAAATATCTCTCAAATCCATATTCATTCATTTCAATCATTTCAAACAAGCATGTGTTTTCAAGTCAATTCAGAGAAATCAATTTTATCAAAATTTTCTAAATCTTTCTCAGAAATCAATTTTCCCAAAAACTCTGAGTTTTCAAATGAAATTCCAAGTATTTTCCAACTTTAAATCATGATTTCCCAATGTTTTGACATTTTTAATTTCATTTTCAAAGTTCATCGATTTTCTCAAAGTCTTTGAAATACCTCTGGAACTGGTTTTTTCCGAAATTCTCAAATCCTCTTTAGAAATAGATTTTCTCAGAAAAAGCAGTTCAAATCTCAAAAATTGATTTTCTCAAAGTTCCAATCTTCCTGAGAATCAATTTTCTCTTCAAAAACTACTTTCCAATGCAATTCCTGATTTCCAATAAAATTCATGATTTTCCCAGGAATTCCTTTTCCCAGCATTTTTTAAAGGCATCAGAAGCAAACATCATATTTCTCAGAATATGCATCTTTTCAAAACTTCATAACACATGCCTAATTCTTTGTTCATTTTAGGAAAACAGAGCATAATTCAAATATTTGAACTTAGTTAAAGCACACTTTTGATCCTTGGTTCAATTACCCCTGGTAAAGGCGCCATGAACGGTTGAACCTCGTACCGATAGGCGGATCCCATTCCACAGAATTTTCCCGTAAATTTTAAAAAATGGAGGCGATTAATTTTTAAAAACCATTTTCAAAATTTGGTTGAGTTTGACTCGTAGAATCGTTTCTCTCTCTCGCAGAGGGAGGGGAAAATTTTGCGATGATAACAGCCCCGCTTGAAGAAAGTTTGAAAACTGATTTGAAAATCGATTTGATAATCAAGTTTTTTTGAAATAAAGGATTTTGAAAAGGAGTTGAAATCACTAGATGAGAATCAAAAGTTTTGAAAACAGAGTCCTGAACTAATTAAAAGTCTAGATTAGGGTCCTAAACCAACTAGAACTCTAAATTTTAGGTGTTTGAAAGACAAAATGAAAGAATTTTTAAAAGATTTTCTCAAAATTGGTGAAAATAAGTCAGAAAATGTAGTCGGGGTTAGAGTCCTAAATCAACCAAAACTCTGAAATAGAGTCCTAAATCAACTGAGATTCTGTAAATGAACTAATTTCTGAAGGACAGATGAAAAGGTTTTCAAAACAAGTGGAATTGAAAGTGGAAATAAGATTCAAAATAGAGTCCTAAATCGATTAGGACTCTGGGACAGAGTCCTGAAATTTTAAAACTCTTTATTTTTGGTTTTTTTGAAAGACAAACAAAGAGATTTTGAAAGATCTTCTCAGAGATTAGTGAAAATGAACAAAATACGGGATCAGAGTCAGAGTCGTAATCAACTGGGACTCTAAGATAGAGTTTCAGAATTTTGAAACTCTTAGAACTGAATCTGTTTTTAAAAAACAAGTAAATTAAAAGTAAAAAGATGAAATTAGAGTAGAGTTCTGGATCGATTGAAACTTTGGGACAAAGTCTTAAAATTTTGAAACTCTACAATGAAGTCCTGAAATTTGAAATTCGATTGTTTGAAAGATAAATAAAGAAGTTTTTGAAAGATTTTAAAAAAAATGAAGTCAGGGTTAGAGTCCTAATCCAACTAAAACTTTGGAACAAAGTCTTGATTCAACTAAAACTCTAAAATTTTGACTTCTTTTGAAAGATTTTAAAAGATTTTAAAAGATTTTCATAAAAACATGTAAAAATAGCAATGCAAGATAGAGTCCTGATCCGATTGAAACTCTGAAATAGTGTCCTAGTCCAACTGAAACTCTAAAATTTTGATCCAAATAAAAGATTTTAACAGATTTTATTAAAAACAAGTAAAAATAGAGATGAAATGCAGAGTCCTAGTCCGACTGAAACTCTGTGATAGAGTCCTAGTTTGATTGAAACTCTAAGATTTTTGTCTTTTTGACAATCAGATGAGAAAGTTTTTGAAAATAAGTGAAAAACAAGAATAAAGGATGAAATCAGGATATAGTCTTAATCAGAGTAGAACTCTGAGATAGAGTCCTAGTCTGACTGAAACTCTGAGATTTTGGCCAAAATGAAGGAAATGGCCTAGGGATAAGACTCCTTCTAGTTTAAAACCAAAATAGAATTTTGAAAAGGTCCAAAAATATAAAAAAACAGAGTCCTGATCCAACTAGGACTCTAAAATTTAAGAAATTTGGATGAAAGAAGGGATCCAAAAGCGACACCACCTAGATGGGTCTCATCTGAGAATTGAGATCAGTTTAAAATTGAGTTTATTAAAGGAATCCCGATTATTTTTTTGAAGAGAATATTTTAAAATAAAGATCCCAGAGGTTGGCAAATGACAAAATATCGATTTAAAACCTAGGTATTTGAAATTGATTTCGAAAAAGGAGTTTTAAAATTGAATCTGGATTTGAAGATTTTAAAAACCAGAGTGTTGGAACTCAAAAATGACATGCAATGCAATGAAATGACATGAAATGATGCGAAATGATATGGAATGAGATGTAAAAGGCAAACCCTACATGAGGGATTTGTTATCCCAGACCCTTGACAAAGACAAAGAATTGAACATTTCTGTTCAAAGGTAAAAATTGATGATTATTCATGAGCCAAAATAGAGATTAAATCTTGATTGCAAGATGAAATATTGGAATTTGATGCAAAATTTAGGCTCTGGATGGCCATCGATCAGATGTCGACCAGTTAGTTCTCTGAAAGCTTCAAAGAGAGGGCTCTAGTGGCCAGAGGCAGGTATTTGTGAATGACAGTGAAAATTTAGGGTGTTTACAGATGCCCCTCTTTGCTACTAAGCTGGTTGAAAGCCAAGCTTAATGGCAAAGAAAAATACACCAAATTTGGGCTATAAAATGCCACAGTTAGAAGAATCTGTCTGTGTATGAAAGAATTAGATCTGGTGGTGTCGGTAGATATGGGATGAAGAATGAAGAAGAAAATTCACCTCATCGTAATGAGGCTCAGGCTTAGTCCCTAACCTGAACGGAGAAGATAAAATGGAGAAGAAAATTCACCTCATCGGAATGAGGCTCAGGCTTAGCCCTTAACCTGGATGGGACGAAAAATACCTCATGGAAGAACGAAGTTCAAGCTTGACCCTTGACCTAAACGGAGAAAATAGAATGGAGAAGAAAATTCACCTCATCGGAATGAGGCCCAGGCTTAGCCCTTGACCTGAATGGGAAAAAAAGAAGAAAATTCACCTCATCGGAACAAGGGTCAGGCTTAGCTCTTAACCTGAATGAGTCGAAAGATACCTCATGGAAGAACGAAGTTCAAGCTTGACCCTTAACCTGAACGGGACAAAAAATGCCTCATGGAAGAACGATGTTCAGTTTTGACCCTTAACCTGAAGAGGACAAAAAATGAAATCCTCGAAAGAAGAAACCACGATGGAACCTTTGAATTTTGCACAATAAATCTGAGAGGGGTTTGCAAAAGGAAGAAAATGGGGTTCCCTAAAGCTTGAAAATGGATTGATCTTGGGCATCTCATTACTGAGACTGAGTGACTTTTAAAACAGACGACCTTTTGCATAAACAATTCAGGTTTAACCCTTACCCTGAACGGGAACTGTCTATGGTGGGACAGTGGAGAACACAGGAAAGTATGCAAATCTGAGAGTCCAGGCACTCAGATTAAAAACAGAAGGAAAGGACCTTGAAAACTCATTTCATCAAGTCCTAAAAAGGGATAACAATGCCATGATATATCAAAATGGACATCAAACTCTTATTTCATGTCAGGATAACTTAAAAAGATTTCCAATAGGATAAAAATTGTAATTGATTCAAGATAATTGAAATGTAAGCACATTTGTTTGAAGGATATTCCCTCTTCTACCTAGAGTATTACCTTCAACTGAGCTAACTCCGTAGAATCCATAATCAAAATCAAATTTGTTGCTGTTGAGTTTCTTCAAGGAAGCTATCAATTTTCTTGACATGAAAAGAAAAGAATTTGTTCTCAGTTTCATAAAAGCGATTAATGAAAGGATGTTGATAAAAGAATTTCATATGAAAAAAGAGTATTCTTGATAATTTTGGTAGTTTGATATCTGGGGTTTATCCATGATGATCTTTTTGCACTCTTTTGAGACATAGAGGTTGAGCTTTCTTGGAGTTTGGCGAGAATTTCATCACATCAGCCTTCAACTCAGTGATGTTCTGATTTTTTCTAAAAGGACACATCACAAACTCCTTCAACTTGGAGATGTTCCAAGTCTTCTTTGACCTCAGGAATTATATTGATATTGTCTCTTTAGTTGAAATTTCTTGGTGATCTTTTGAACTCTTTTGAGACATGAAAAGTAATTTCTCTTGAGATTTGGCGAGAATTTCATCACATCAGCCTTCATCTTGGCGATGTTCTGATTTTCCCTGAAAGGGCACGTCATATACTCCTTCAATTCGAAGATGATTTGAGTCTTCTTTAGTCCCAATAATTATATTGATAGAATTGTCTCATTGGATTGAAAATCTCTTTATGATAACAGTGATCAAATATCTTTTAGGGATTGGCGGGAGGTTCATTGCATCAACCTTCAACTTGACGACGATTTAAACTTTTCCGGAAAGGGCATGTCACATACTCCTTCAACTTGGAGATGATCCAGGTTTCCTTTGGCCCTGGGGGTCTAACTCATCCACCAATCTTCAACTTGACAATGATTGAGAGATCCCTTTTGCAGATAGTTGATTGTAGCTTGATTGATTGAAAAGATATTGAAATTGAGATTGAGTGAATTCTTTTTTTATCGCTCAGGACACTTCCACTGCCTTATTACCAGAAGAATAGTCTTTAAAAATGTGCCATAACTATGATCAATATCAATTCACTTATGGCTTTTCAACATCATCGAATTTTCCCTTTGCTAGTCATATCAAGAATTTTTCTTCATCCTTTTGGTTGATCAACAAAAAACTTTAATTTTCTTCTTTCTTCGCAAAAGCTTTGTCATTTTGGAAAGAATACTGACTGAAGGTAATATGAGGTAAAATTTTGTGCAATAAAAATTTTGATATCAACAACTGATTTTTATGATAAATTAGCAAAATATTCTTGAAATCCTTAGTGAAAGAAATCACTTGATATCCAATTGACTCATCCGTGGCTAGATTTTCATCTTCTTTCCCCAAAAAATGCTCATCTCTTCCCTGAAGAGGAGGTGTTTGCAAAACAAACTTTCGAAGAGAAATTAAGTTTTCATCAAAACTCCCTAACTTTAAGCTTCTCTTATGGCAAGGTGACCGATAATAAAGGTCGATAAAAATATCATAGAGGAGCAAGTCCATCACACTCTCCCTGGAAATAGGGCCCTCAATAATAGGATAACCTAACAAAAAATATTGGGGGGCTCACAAGGAGAACAAGCTTCTGTCGAAACTCTCCCAGGAAAAAGGGTTCCTTGTGGGATAAAAAAAATGTCATGCAAACTGTTTGCGAAACACAAGTCCCTTCAAACTCTCCCTAAAAAGGTGTAACGCCCCAAAAATTTTAACCTTAATTATAATTCAAATATTGAAATTTTGAGACCAATTTTTTTTTATAAGTATAAGTAAATCAGATCTTATAATGTGGAAATGATTTTTAAAAACGGTTAAGACTTTGGGCACAGTTACACTAAAGATAACATTCAAATCAAAGTGTATGGGATATACACATTTTAAACCACGTACAACTTAAGACTGAAATATGAAGAGTTTTAATTTCATTTCAAATTAGAGTATAAAAACAATACTTTAGTCTCTACATGATCAAGTACTTAAAATGAAAAGATCATGAATACCAAGATCGCAAGGTAAGAGTGGACCCTCGAGGATGCAGCTCAACCAACCCTTCGCTCCAACTACTCATCATACTTTACCTGCATTACCTGTCCCCTATAAAACGGGTCAGACTCGCTAAAGTCTGGTAAAACAACCCAAACTCAAACTTAAAGAAAACATATCAAGCATTTAAAGGTAAAGATATATTATTCATCCATCGTTAAATGATAGACAAGAGAACAACGTCCTATAAGTCATTCATTTCAAGCATTCGAACATAAAGCATTTAAAAGCATTTCATCACTTAATATTCTATTCAACCATAACTCACGTAATAAAGCATAATCTATATGCATTCAAGTCATACAAATCATCGTGTATATATATATATATATATATATATATATATATATATATATATATATATATATATATATATATATATATAAGACATTCAGATCATAGCATAATTTTCATATGCATTCACAATTCTTATAAACAATAAGTCAAATCACATTTGACCATTCCAACGTGAAACACACATACATACCTTATAAGTAATTTAGTTAGATATTCATGATACACATCAATCATGATACATAGGTGTGATATATTTACTCAGATAATCATTTGCAATGAAACTATGTAGGCGTGATGTATCATTCACCTAATAAGTCAAAACTAGTCATTTGTAGGCGTGATGTGTCATTCATCTATACACTAACATAAGCGTCACAATCAAAACCTCATATCAAGATCTAAAATCAATAAGGATTTGATTATCATATTTGAGTTCAATATATAATAGAAAAGCCAAATTTATAGATTCATAACTGGCCATCTCATTCAATTTAGAAGATCATCACAATTCATCATAACATTTCATTTTTTCATAATAAAGATTTACAAAATCCACGCCGGATCACCTGGTCTGAGAAATGTACAACCTCACAAGGAGTTACCGCCCTAGACGGATGGTCTGCCTGGTCTTGGATAATGCACTTCCTCATAGGAATATACCATCTTCGTGGGCTACTCGCTCTTGGACAATGCACTTCCTCACAGAGACTTACCGCTCTAGCCAGATTACCTGATCTAGTCATGCACACCCTCACAGAGAATCCTTTGGGAACAGTTCCTTAACGGGTACCATATCCAATGAAAACTATTATGATACATGCATCAATACAATTGACCACTCTCAGGGTTGATAGCCATCAACACAGGCATAAGCATGTATACAATCAAAGCATCACACCATATATCACTTAATATGTCATTAAAATTATAAAATCATACATTTAACCAATAAGGCTTCATGAACCAAAGTTCACTATTGAACTTAAATATTTATCGCATGCATTCATAATTTTATTTCACGTGACATTTAAATCATATCATATATAAGCATATTATCCTACGCATCATATCATCACCACAAAGAACATTGCACTTCGTAAATTGAACCTCGAAACATGCATAAACAAAATATGATAACTATGCATGCATATGTGAACATGCACATTTCATAATACGAAGTAACTAAACCTCAACATATATAACTCTTACGTAGTTTAAGATTTACACACACGATAAAAGTCATGTACATTTTTTACCACATGAATCAATATATCACCTTAGATATAATTGTGTAAGGGTTGGTCAAAATGTCATTGACCATCCTATCATACATTATACACATATATTTCTCAAGCAAACAACACATACAAGTTCAAAACAATTTATAACATTCGCATGCTTTTTTCTATACAAGAATAAATGAGTCCATCATATGACAAGGCAATATATATAACATTCACAATATGCATCGAACATGACTTATACATATCCATAGTAGTTATATGTGCACCATGTATTAAATTCATACAAACACACAAAGCAACATAGTATGAGAAAACCAAAGTATGATGACACACATTGCGTATATATTATACATTCATAAGTGCACAGGCATTCAAACCCATACACAGGTGTACCTACAACAAACACACTCCATATTGCGCTAACTACAACCATGATAAGCATGATCTCTGAACTACAATCACAAGAGTCCTAGATATCTACAACTAAGTGAAGTGTGTGAGCATAACTTGTATTTGCAATTCATTTAGATATTCAGTGCAACATCATGCTTACACAATTAGTGCCTAAACATGCTCTCTATAAGTTCAGTTAAGGTATCTTACCTTAATAATGTGAAGAATAATGAATCGAAACTCAAAAGACTGAAGAGTTTTGAAGTCCGCAAAGACCGCTACCCAAGCAATACAATGAACCCTTCGTGTGAGATCGCAAATGCCAAAAACTAAAAAAATGCCAATTATAACAAGATTAGCCAAAAATAGCAAATTACCCTATAAATCATTATCAAGAGCCAAATAACACACGAATACACTCCAATAATTTACAAACTCCATAAAAAATATATTTAAAAATAATATATATATATATATATATATATATATATAGTGATTTATAGCCCAAAATAGTTCTATAAATGCAAATTATACTCTGATTGGATTGAATGAATAAATGAATATGTAATAAATAAATAAATAAAATTCAAAATCTAGAAACACATTTCTAATTTGGAGATAAAAAATGAGTTCTTTATTTGTTAATAATTCTTAAAAATTACAAGTTTTACATCCTACCCCCCTTAAAAGAAATTTTGTCCTCGAAATTTATGCAATTATTTAAATAGGTGAGAGTATTCATTAGGTCATTGACCCTTCTTACCCAAACCATCTGGCGAAGAAAAGATCACAAAATAAATATGAGTCTTAGGCATATTTTTAAGTTAACATCAACAACATTTCAAACATCACAAATCATATAGGTCTTTCATATTTAATATTGACACCTTTCATATATGTGCATCTACTGGATTTAGAAACAAATACCTTACTTGCGACGATCATCTTACTCGCATATCGTGTCCACTGTTACCAAACTTCTCTGATACCATTTCTGTAATGCCCAAAATAATTAACTCAAAAATTTTGGAATAATTTTTTTTTTAAAACCACAGCAGAAATGTTTTATTAATTCCTCAGTCAATTTATTTGGGCGGGTTACAAGTGATAGCACAAACTCAATGACATTAGGCAAATTAAACTCTTGCCTCTATAAGTCATAAATTACAAACTTAATGAATTTATTAAAGTCAGAGTTCTTCAGGACATCCACAGAAGATATAATCTCATGACACTGTCCGCAATGGCGACTGTAATTGACCCTTTTTATCTTTTACCTAAAAATAATAATTCAGAAGGGGTCAGACTACCCCGTCTGAGTAAGAAGCATACTATCTAGATGAGTGTGCTCAGTGTCATGTGTACAAGTATATGTGTTGCACATTTATATAAGAAATAACAAACATTTAAACCAGTGTTGAATGTATAGTTTACTAAATTCAAGCATTTTAGGATCCATTACATAAAAGAAAGACATCAATGAACGACACATCATATGAATGAATCACATTTAGATTATCATATTTTTGCATGTAAAGGAAAACATTTCTAAGCTATGCATCACATGAGTGAATCACAATCATATTCTAACAATTGCAACATCAAGCATTATGCAAATACTTAAAGACTTTCAAAAGTGCACTAACTTTATGTTTTCTCTTATTAATTACCCTGTGGGTACGCACAAACATTCGACATCATAGCGGACCGAGACCACACGGGGGTTTGTTATGCTTTTCCAATTAATACCCCGTATGACTAGCCGTACGGATATCCAAAGGGGATGGTCTGTGACCGAGAGAGTACTCCCCAGTGGCTAGGACTAGACTTAGGATGCACCTTGTAACTTCTGCAGAAGACTTGGATCTACTACTTAGGACGCATTGGTAGTTCTGCCCCCCTAACTTCGAGGATTAGGGACCGAGTGAGACGCCTCGCTCTCATAAAACAAAACAAAACTGTCCCACAAAGCTTGTACCATATACCCTCTCTAAGGTAGACCATGGGTCCAGTAACATACATCGTCTTTCAGATGTACTCAGAACCTTGGAAAACTGGTAACATATACTATTGTCAGGTATATCTAGAATCCTGGGAAAACCAATAACATATATCGTCTTTCAGGTATACCCAGAATCCCGTATTTAAGTTATATGTGCATATATTATATTTTGTTTATTTCCTAGTGCGAGTCATTGCACCATAAGAGATTTCCAAAAATTTCAACCCACACTCGGGGTGATCTTAGTTTATGCACATCTCTCAACTTAGCGTGCAATAGGCACCAATATAGTTTTTTAAGAATTATGATTTGAACCCGAGCCAAGTATTTGTATGTGCATTATCTTAGCTTTTATTTCTGAGCTACAATATACATATCGTACCTCACTGGTTATACTACCACAAGGCATATCCCAATTTTAACATTTTATAAGTGCTCATATGGCACTATAAGAATTCTGCGAAGCTGCAAGCTCAGTTTTAAGCTTTAACCTGATAATGGCAAGTCATATGCCCTTTATTTAGCTAATTGTTGCAAAACAAGCATATACAAATCAATACTAAACATGAAAATAATCATTTGCATGCAAACACTATGCAATCAATTCGTATCATAAGTGCCCACATGGCGCCACAAGTGTTTTGTATGCATAGCTTCAATATTGTACCACCATGCTACTGTAGTTTTTCTTAATTGAGCAGTTATAACAAATATATGAGTTTAACAATAGGCCACATACAAAACATATGCAATATGAATACATCATTACTATCTCACTCATTTGCCATATTCATCAATACGTAACATTCTTTCCTTAAGTAGATAATAAAACCATTAGGTTGTATAAACATGTGCATTGTAGTGAGGTGTGCCATAACCAAAGTATCTCAACCTTAGTGAGTTTCAGACCTATTGTGAGTATGTGCATCATAGTGAACTTCCAATGTAATACATATATCATTTCAAGGAAAAATAACAAGTGAAATTGCCATTTTTCTATATTTCACAAACTTAGAAATGAGAGAAACATTCATTTTAGGGAATAAATGGTGAAATATGCAACCTTTGCAAAAGTGTATATGTGTAAACAATGACAGCCAAAACCTTCCAAATTTTTATATATCTTTAAATTGTCGAATAAAATGAGAATATGTATAAAATTAAGGTTTTGCGAATTCAAGCATTTACCATTTAAAAGGTTGCATCAAACCTTGGTCTCTCTAAAAAGGATTTAATATATACATACATATACCTATACTCTTGCGACTGAGGTCGGGTTGCAACGAGCCATTGACATGTAGCAATTCCGTTGTAGCTACAACTAGGCATAGGAAGGTCTCTAAAAGCCTTGCAGCTGCATCAACGAAGACTTAACTGAACCACCCGAATTCGAGGCAAAACAGCCCCAATCGACCAGTCATATTTTTTTCTCTCTCCTTTCCCCAAAGGAGAGACTCAGGCTTGACCCTTACCTGAACGGGTAAAAAAAAATGCTCCTCTCTTCCCTAAAGAGGAGGTGTTTGCAAAATGAACTTTCAAAGAGAAATTAAGTTTTTGCCAAAACTCCCTAACTTTAGGCTTCTCTTATGAAAAGGTGGACGATAATAACGGTCAAGAAAACTATCATATAGAAGCGAGTCCATCACACTCTTCCTGGAAACAAGGTCCTCAATGACGGGATGGCCTAACAAAAAATATTGGGGGCTCATAAGGAGAACGAGCTTCCGTCGAAACTCTCCATGGAAAAATGGTTCCTTGTGGGATAAAAAAATGTCTTGCAAACTGTTCGCAAAATACCAGTCCCTTCAAACTCTCCCTAAAAAGGGGTTCAACAAACCAACAAAAATTGCACGGAAAAAGAATGAGCTCCCTCAAACTCTCCCTGGAAAAAGGGTCTCTCGCAAGAAAAATGATTGATAATTGATTTTAAGCCAATTGGCAGACAAGTCAACACAAAGGTCGAATCTTGAAAGACCATGATTGCCGGATGCAACCCGAAGGTTGGAAAATAATGACTTTGATAGAATTGATAACTCGAAGGTTTGCTTGATAAAAAAATTATGACCCGAAGAACTGATTGATAAGAATTGATTGACCTAGAGGTCTGAAAAAGATTGATTTTGATAAAATTGATGACTGGAGGTCTGGCTAACTGATGCAGCGAAGAAACTGAAAACTCTCGCTAATGGGTGCCGACATCGAAACTCGTTGATGCGGCGTGAACTTTTGCATTAATGGGTGCTAACGTGTTGCTGGTCTTCCAATGCCGATGTGCTGCTGGTTTGTCGCTGGCTGCACTCTTCCACTGCACGACTGTGCAATACACGATAATCCAAACAATGGTGGAGGCCAAGAAGGGGCTCAGTTCAATTGAACCGAACAACAATTTATTATACGTCTAATAAAAGGACTACCGATAGGTAGTACTTACAATAACATAGGAACAATATCAAATGGAAGATCAACAAACGTGATAAGCTGGAAAGAAGAATAAAAAAATAACATAGAAATGGATGTGCGGCTGGATGAAAATAACAAAGAGAAACTGAAGGAAATATGCCAATAGGAAAGAACGTGCAGATGAAAACCAAAATGAACAAAGTGAAGAAAGGCTGCCAAAACCTGACGTGAAACAGAAAAGTAATAATGGAACTAATAAACAATAAGGAAGAAAGGAAGTAATGACATGACAGATATTAAACATGCTGATTGACAAAAAGGAATAAAGAAGTAAAACCAATAGTAAACAGCGTGCGACTGAAGCAAAAGAGGCAACAAAACTTTTTTAGAACTCTCCTCCCTGCACGCAACCCTAAAAAGTTTATTTAAAGGCTTCAACTGGATTTGGGTCTTAGGTCTGGACCCAGACCCGAAACACGTCTGTGTGTTGTTGGGTATGGGACATGCTCTGCATCATTGTTCTGGGCCTGCTCTACATCATTCTACCCGGGTTGGGAAGAAGTTGGCTCCGACGACTGATCTTCTCCACAGTAAGCATATAGATCAGACACGTTGAAGATAGGCACTTCCATTTAAAATTGTGATCTGCTCCTGACAATGCAAACTTATCAATGACCACATCTCCAGCTTGCAAGTTGGTGTGAACACCCCAAATTTTTCAAAATTTTGTAAAAATTCCCCTTTTGCCCCTAGCCCCCATTTTCTGAGTAAATTGAGTCAATTTCAATCAAATTTCCAGTTATGTCTCGGATTCACTGGAATCCAAATCCATTCTCTATATCTGACTCAATTTCAGATCCGGATCCAATATCAAAATCCAATTCTGAGCCCTATTATCCAATTTTTAAATCGAAATTATAAAAAAATACCAAAAATAGTTTCTGAATGGCTTAGACAGTATATCCGGTATCCGTTAGGATCCGCTGCTCTGTATTTCTTGATTCAAGGTCCAAAACTCGAATATTTCCTCAAAACCCGGATCCACACTCATTTTCTGAAGAAATTTCCAAAGAATAGCTCTGAATTCTCAGAAAATCCTTCTTTTATAAATAATTTATTTAAAATTTTGTAAAAATAGTTTAGAAACCCCTATTTTCTCGTTGTTTTAGAGTTCTTATTTCAAAAGCACAAAAAAATAGAAAATATAAAGAAAAAGAACCGAAAAAACGAAAATAGAAAAGAAAATACAAAAAAATATAGCTTTTAAAAGCACAATTTAAAAATCGGGTTTTGAGAAAACCCCTCTCTTGATTTTTTTTTTTGAGAGGACCGCTATGTTAAAAAATTTCAAAAGGCTCTAGGACCCAATTCGAAAATTTTCCAACGGTCTCTCCCTATAAAGAGCGACCGCAGGGAAGGGGTCGGGCATCCATCTTCTGCCTCTCCATCCGATCGCGTTTCACCCCAGCATTCTCCTTCTTCTTCACAATCCTTCCTCCCTCTCCAGGTCCCCTCATCGTCTTCAGCAGTGAAAAATCCCCACCGTAGAACAAAGGGAAGCTTTATTCCATCCTTCAAAATTTCTGCGGAATTACGGTGAGTCCCCCCCTATTTTCTCTATTTTCTTTCTTTCTTCCTTTCATCTCTTTGGCTTTTCTCTGGATTTTCAATTCTGGCCCCGTTGACGCACTTCTGGTGGTGTTGAGTTGCTTGTGCAACATCAACCCACCGCTGTGCAACAGTAACAAAACAGTTGTTCTAACATTTCCTTTTATGCTTATTGAATTTTCTTTGGTTTCAATCAAGTCTTTGTTTATACCTTATTTTCTTATTTTCATTTTCATTACCTGGTTTCCCATTTGCGACAATTTTTTGTTTTAATCAACTGTTTATTTTTAATTCTTTGTTTTCATCTTCGATGGACCGTCGATCTTGACTGTCATCATGAGCTTAAGCTCCTATTCATATCGGATTTTCCCATTCTCATTTTTTTTCTTTTTTATCATCTGTTTATATACGATTTCCTATTTACATTTTGTTATTTATCTCCCATATTTATTCTGATTTCCCACTTTTTGTTTTGATCCATCCTTTGCTCACTGCTATTTACATTTATGCAATCTGCGATCTAGTTTATTCCATCAATATGTATTTCTAGAGATTACCTCCCTATAAACTATGATTTGAGGTTGCCAGTAGGTTTAAGCGATTTCTCTCTTTCCTAAAATTATGATTGCAATGGATGATCTGAAGATGGCATGCGTCCCAGTGATTTTCTTTCTGAGATTCTACTTCCGTAATGGGTGATTTGGAGATGTTATGCATTTTCTTTTGTGATTTCTACTTCTGAGATTGTGCTGCTATAAGGAATGATCTAAGAGCACCGCTCATCTGGACGACTTGGGTCTCATGGGGTGAGGTCCCTGCAACTTCATCATAGGCAGGTGTTATGCTCTGTCATAGCATAAATGCATGCCCTCCCCCCTATGAATCATGATCTCTGTGCTGCCAAAGATCAGGGGTACCATGGCTAGCAGTCACGCTTCATAAGGTACCTTTGCTTTTTATTTAAACAATAACATCCTTTTGATTTGTCACTCAATCCTTCAACCAACACCAGTTTACTAAAGTTTGAAGTAAGGAACACTGTACTTCATGTCTATTGATATTTAGTTCCAACAATTGTATTTACAAGGATTTGTATCCTATCATCCTCGGTCCCATTGCTCTGTTAAAAATCCCATTTCATCAATATCACATATCATTTGGTCCCAATTTATCTCATATGCTTTGATCTAAGTCCCTGCGTATAAAACTTTTGTTGAAAATCTTCCCAAGGCGGATAGGTTGCTCTTGAATGGGAATTGATCAGTTGTTCTTCTTCCAACTTGCGATAAAGGGAAAGGGATCAATATGCTGGGGGTATGAACGATCACTGTTGACACCCATTGTGAGGAGCCATGACAATCTACAATCTGGTACTAATCCTCAGCCATTTGAGGAAAGCACTTCTCCTGCAAGTCATGTTGATCATTATCTTGGAACTGATCTCTTATACAACAGCCATCCAAGGGTATCTCGATGTGACAATCGAAGTCATGTTAAGGTTGATTATATTGATGGTGCATCAAGTTGCCATGAGGTTCCTCTTCCTGTGTTTTATCGATTTCCTACCCATTTATGCATTTTAATAACACCATTAGCACCTTAGATACGCATCACCCATTTTATCCCCATAGCGTTAATTTTTTCTGGCATTTGCATAGTCTTCATTCTACATAAGCTGCATTGTGTTACATTCTTAGGTCTGGTCATTGGCATCCTTTTATATTGAGTGAAATCCCGGGTTTCAACAAACATTTTAACGTTTTCCTGTGATTCTTCTTATTTGTAATGCTTTTATTTAATTTTTTTTTATATTTCTGCATTCTTAGTTTCAGTCATCATCTATATAACATTTGCATCCTACGTGATAGTCTGTTTCCCTTCAGCATTTACCCACTGTCCATCCCTCTTTACTAGCCCTGGGGGCGTCATTTCATTATTGTTCATCACATTCCACACATATCACTTACTGCAAATTACACTGTTCATGGTTACTTACCTGTTTTACCTTTATCATTCACTATTTCCCTTGCATCCATTCCCTGCTACCCTCCATCACTATCTACCCATTAACACCCATAGCATTTTGCTTTTGCATAATTAAGCGATGCATTTGCATGCGTCGAATTCTTGAGTATTTCACAACATATACATTGGTAATGTATGCATATTTGCCAACTATTGAGCCTTTTTATTTTACACACACATTTTCGTCTGTTAGTTGCTGAGCATCTCGTAGATCATATGTTCGCAATACACTTGCATCCTCCAAAACCATTCACTACCTAACATCCTTTGAACACATCATTCATACTTCTGCACATGCACTCTCTGTTATCACACTCCCTACATATTCCATCTCATACTATTTTCAAACACTTCCTTCATCCCATTCTCACAACCCCAACCGCCTGTTATGCATAATTTCCCCTTCCAATTGCACAACCTTCACATTTATTCTGTACATCTACATCACATGCACCTGTAGGCACCTTCCAGCTACACTAACACCTGCTATAATTGCAACAACACTTCATACGCATCTGCACTGGTTCCACTTCATTCATACCCATAACTCCCTACTAGTTGCCATCTTCATCCATTGCATTGCTACAGTGCAATCATTGCTCTACACACAAACTACCTTCAGCACATCATCCCACTGCCTTCATCTTGCCGAAATCATTGTATTGCTACAATGATCATTGTTTTAACATGTTGTTGTGCTGTGGATCTCATTTTGCTAAATCTGATGTATTTTTGTGATATATGAAATCCATATGGTGTTGTATTACCAATCTCACCTTACTGAAATCAAAGTGTTGTTATAATGATTGATCCATGGTCTCATTTCACTGAATATGTTCTTGAGTTAATAATTCACTATCCAATGTTGCTGAAATCGGTATGCTGAATGGAGTCTTTAAAATATACCTATATTTATACCCATCCTCACCAGCATATCATACACACATTATCTTTACATTCACATTTCCCATAACATATCATATATACGTTTTGGACATTCATTTCCTCTCCCAAGTGTACATTTTCTCATCCATGGTGCATTAAAGTTTCATTTATAATTCAGAGCATGGATATGAGCATTCCATCATTGGTATCTTAAACTTCAGATATAATATTTCTTTCTATATTCATCTTTTATCCTGTGCTAACTTGAACTTTGCTGGAATTAGGCAGAAAAAGCTATTCTCCTTCTTAGTTTAGGAATTTGAATCTCAATTTCATTTCAAAACTTGTAATAGCTAGATCAATGAGAAACTTTACATTCCTGTACTAGATTAGAATCTATGAGCATGCATTTTTCATAAAATTACTTGTTTCATATCATTCTTCTTTTATTTCTGAAAATCCACAATGGTGAAACACGAATGACACGTGCACCATTCTAATAAGAGGTAATTAATCCTAAGCAAATGATTCATATTAATGGCCATAGTCAAAATGTGGACAATGCTTAGGATTTTTAGCATTTATGGAATAACATTGGATCTACACTAGATCTCTTTAAAAAAAATCATCATATTTTTTGAATTTTTCTTCCTTTATCGGAGTTTAACTTGAAATTAACTTAAAATATATATCAATGGCCATAGTCAGGATATATTGAAAGTTAATTTTATTTTAAACTCTATAAAGACACCAAAATGTATTTTATTCTTTATCTGAATTTAAATACAGATTATTTTAAAATACATTTTATGACTATAGTCAGGAATGTATTATATCTTCAATCTTATTTTAATTGTCCTAAAGAATGAAATATGCTTTTTCAATATCCAATTTTCAAATTCTTTTAACTCATTCACCATTTAGGATAAAATTACATCATATTTTCAAAATTATTTCAAATCATCTTTAAAGTCCAAGTGCTTTTAAGATAAATTTCCAAATGTCTTCCTCATTTCTTAAATCTTCAATTCTTATTCAAATTCATCTTCCTATTCTCAAATTCTATCATATTTCAAAACCCAAAATTCAAACATTCCAATTTCAAAGTTCAATTTAACTTTGAAATTTCAAATTCATTTCTAGTTTCAAAATTCAAATTTTCAACTCAAATCAAATTTCAAAGTTCAATTCAACTTTGAAATTCCAAATTCATTTCCCAGCTCAAGATTCAATTCTAAATTCAATTTCATTTTCGATCTCCATCTGGATTTCTTAAATCCATTCCTATTTTTCAAATTTTATTTGGATTTCTTAAAATCCAAAATCCATCTTCAAAACCCATCTGAATTTCTGAAATCCAATTCTATTTCTAAGTTCTATTTGGATTTTTCAAATCCAATTCCGCCTAGGATTCCATATTTCAATTCCATCTTGAATTCCAAATCCAATCCCAGATTCAATTCTATTTCTAAGTTCCATTTAAAATTTTCAAATCCAATTCCATCTTGAATTCTAGATTTTTCAAATCCAATTCTACCTAGGATTCCAGATTTCAAATCCAATTCCATCTTGAATTCTAGATTTCAAAACCAATTCCATCTTGGATTCAGATTTTCAAATCCAATTCCATTTTCCAATTTGCTTTCTAAGTTTCAAATCCAATTCCAGATTTCAAATCCAATTCTATCTTGAATTCCAGATTTCAAAACCAATTTCATCTTCAAATTTCATTTGGATTTCCCAAATCCAATCTTATTTTCAAATTCCATCTGGATTTCAATTTCAATTCAAATCCTATTTTTAGGTTCTGATTTTAGATTCAAGATCAAAATTCCAAAATCGATTTTGAGAATCAAATTCAAAGTCTGCTTTGACTTTAAAATTTTATTTTTCTTCAAAATTCTACCTCAATTCCAATTCTCCATATTCTCTTTAATTCAAGATCTATTTTCAAATCCCTGATTATTCCGAGACTTAGAAACTTCAAGTCTCTTTCCAAATCTATTTCAAGTTCAATGTTAGATAAAAAAATCTTCAATTTTCAAAAACCATTTCTTCACCATATTTTGAAATTTATTCCAAAATCACTTGGAAAATCCCAAAGTTTCTAAATTATTCTTCTCAAAAGCATATATCTCTGCATTTGCATTGCACAAGCATGATTCTTTGTGCATTTTCTAGACTTAGAATAAATTCTTAGACAATATTTAGGCAAAACAAAAGGCATAAGTTTGATCCTTGGTTCGATTACCCCTGGTAAAGGCTCCAGGAACGGTCGAACCTCGTACCGACGAGCGAATTCCGTCTCTCCATTTTCCACAAATTTTAAAAAATAGAGGCCAATAATTTCAAAATATTTTCAAAAATTAAGGTCAAGTGAGACCTTTGCAAGAGAGTTCCTATCTCTTCTTTCTTTTCTTTTGTCTCTTCTTTTTTATCTTTTATTCTTCTTCAAAAAGGGAATATAGGCTAGAAAGGAAAAGAGAAGAAAAAGAGAGAACAAAGAGGAAAATTTTTGCAATGATCACAAAAGTGGCGACCGTGATGGGACCCGTCTTCGTTCGATCGAATTTGTGCCTTTTGCTTTGCTTTGCTTTGATACTGTCTAAGTCTTTATTCTTCAAATGCCAGCTTCATTTTCATGCAAACCTTAGGAGCCTAGACTCTGTCCTAGCTGACATAATGCATATAGAATTTAAGTATGGTTTGGTAGGACCATATTGAGGAGATTTACGCATGCTCACTTAGACTTAGGTTTGAAATATAACTCTCCTCAATTATAGGGATTGAATGCAAACAATGTTTGCAAGTTTATGCTTCTTTATAATTTTCAAAATCTATCTCTTTAGGACTTGAATTAGAAACACCTGGTTTATTGTATGTTGAACATGTTTTCAAAAACATCCTCTACCTATATTGTCCCGGTCTTCACGTTGTTGGGTTGTCTCACTGAACCATAGTTTGGGAGAGAGCTTCACAACTGGATCACTTATTTGAGTTAACGCCATGCCACGTACTTCGAGGTTCGGCTTGAGTATATCAGTGTATCTTGATCGGAATCAGATGATCTAAATCTTAGAGTTAGGATTAAGGTCCTACCAACCATTTCAAATATTGCATTTAGAGTCAGCTTTAGGGAGTGTTGTTTGTGCATCCTTGTTTGTACAACTGTGATTCTGTGATATTTATTTATTATATTTCCCAAAGACCCTAGGTATATTATTCAAAATTTCCTTTTTGTTTTCAAAACCCAGGTGTATTTTTCTTTTCTTCTCCTGATTTCTTCAATTCTTTCGATCCCGCTTGCAATTTTTCAAACTTTAAATCTTTGCCATATATTTTTCAAACTCTTTTTTTCTCTCTATCTTTCCAACATATCTTCTGATTCTATTCCAAGAATTCTTTCACCTTTTTACAATAAAGTCTCTTTTTGTCAAGAGATATCCTTTTTTAAAATAGCATTCATTCTTCATATTTTTCAGTTGTCTATTCCTCCCCACAGATTAATAACGCAATTGTCACAAATTCTGTAATGACTCAATCCCTAGTAATGAGATATCATTTTCAAATCTATTAACCTGATTCCTTCTCTTGTCAAAAATTTCTCCCAAAAATTCTTCAGTCTAAACCCTCCCTTTACTTTGCAGAAAACATTGGTATTCAATATGGTTCAGACGAGGACAGGAAATAAGACTGTTCAACAGTACATCGACAGTGAAATAGAAGGAATGGGCTCTCCTAGGTCATCCCGAGGGCAGAGTCAGGACACGAGTGATGATGTTGATCCAGTTATCTATAGTTTATTCTAGAAAATGATGGCCAAAATGGCGTCAGAGCAAGCTGAAGCCAGTATGAAAAAGGCAGCTCCCAAGAAACTAAGGAAGAAGCAAATCAAGATCGTTAGAAAGAAGGTCCAGCCAGACAGTACCTCTGAGGACATTGAGTCAGTAGAAGAAGAAGAATCAGAGGAAGAACAGTTCGTGTTCAGTCAGAATCCTTCACGACAATTCGTGAAGGTAATTGAAGAGCCCGAATCAGTGAACAAGCCCAAGTATGGGATCCCAGCAAAGGATCCGATGCACGAACAACTAAGGGAAGTAACTCGAGCAGTAAAAGACATTCAAGCCAAGAGTAAGGGCAAGTAGACCTATACTGGCGAAGACTTCTATGATGACCTAGATGAAGATGATGATCTGGAAAACCTTTCATGAAAATTCATCAAATTTGACAGAACCGGCAATCCCAAGGCTCATCTAGCCATATTCTATGCGGAATGCAGTCGCTTCAGAAAAGACAATAGGGATCTGTTCATCTGCTTTCCCCATAGCCTAGAAGGTACAACGACAAGGTGGTATGCAGACCACATCAATCCTATCGAACTACGAGAGTTCGATAAAGTGGTGAACTTGTTTATTGAGAGCTTCTTATTTAACACTGAGGCTTCGCCTACGCTCAACCATCTCTACAACCTGAAGCAAAATGAGAATGAGAAAGCAAAAGAATTCATTCACAGGTGGAGAAGCACCTGTAACAAGATGAAGATCCCCATCCTTGAGGAGCATGCACTGCAGATGATCCTCAATAATTTTTCCCAACCTCTGAGGAGTCTCATCGCTACTTCTCCAGCAAAATCCTTCATCAAATTGATTAAGCGAGCTGAATGGATCGAGACAGGAATGAAAAATGGACTCTACGAGGGCATGACTCTGGTTAAGAATATCCAAGACCAGAAGAAAAAGGCACAGTTCACTCACTCAGCTGATTCCTCCAGCAATAATTATAACAGTGACAGCAAAGGGAACAAAAATAACAGTGGCAATGACCCAAGAGCAGATCAGAATAAAAGGCAGAATGAGAAGTTCTTTAAGAATAATGATAAAAACCTCCTGACTAGTGCCAAAGGAGATTTTCAAGAAAAACCCAAGTACATCAAGTGAGAGAAAGATCGAATCTTTACCTCTTTAGATCAACCTTTGGAAACAGTTCTGAAATACATGCTGACCCAAGGAACGATCAAACTCCCTAAAGTTGCGGATCCTCCCATAATCTTGGGAAAATTTAAAGAGCAATTCTGCGAATTCCATAGGACAACGGGGCACGATACAGAGCACTGCTTTGTCCTCAAGCATATGATACAAGACTGCAAAATCTTCTGGTGGAGGACGAGGAAGAAGAGCAACCCACTGTCCTGACCGAGCCATTTCCGGACCAGTCAAAGAATTGATGATGCCAAAATTTTCTGCTTTCGTTCCTTTTTGTCAGTCACCTTGTAGGGGCAAGTCAGCTCAGTCTTTTGTGAAATTTTTGTCAAAGTACTTGTAAATATTTAGTTTTTTTATCAATGAAATATCAATTTTCTTCATATCTTTGATGTTCAATACTTCTTTCTTTTGCCATACTGAGGCATTTTTTTTAAAATAAAAAATAAAAATTTTTATTTTCATTTCAAGAATCTTCTTGGTCATCGGCTTCTATTAAGCCACATTAAATTCCTATTCTTTTCAGGATGAGGGATAATCCCGACGTCATTCATGAGAGAAATGAAATTACTTATGAGGGTTTTTCAAAATCGTGAAATTTTAAAAATTTCTGCAAAATCTTTGTCATGATCACAACAAGTTTAATATTTTGGTCCAATCTTTTTCAAAATCAACCATCGCGTTGATCTTCCTTTTCCAAAAATGGTTTCAAACCATTGTCCAAAATTCAACCCTCGTGTTGATCTTCTTTTCCAAAATTGGTTTCGAACCATTGTCTTCAAAAATCAACCCTCGTGTTGATTCTTCTTCAAAGATCCGCTCTCGCGTTGATCATTCTTCAAAGTCAACCTCGCGGTTAATCCTCTTCCCAAAAAAGATTTCTCACTTGTCTTTCAAATGAACATTCTCTTCTCATTTTAAAGATCCCATGTGCAGGCAGGATCAGACAAAACTTTTTTTCTTCAATTTTTATCAATTTTCATTTATCTTTATTAGTTTTATTAAATTTTATTGATTTTTATCAATTTTATTTATTTTCCATTGATTTTCATCAATTTTTTTAATCTTAAATTCTTTTATCCCCATTCAAGATAAGGGATAATCCTGAGACCCCTCATAGGAGCGATAGAGAATTCTTTTTCAAGACAAATTTTCATCAATTTCCTCAAATTTTCTCCATTTTTATCAATCTCCCATCAAATTCTATCTCTTTCTATCTTCTCAAATTTTATTTCTCCCCGTTCAGGATAAGGGGTTAATATTGAAAATTGGACCACATACAACTAACTATGTTGGTCCATCTAAATCATAAATCTTTCATTTCCCTTCTAAATTCAAGTCTTAGGTTATCTCTTCACAAATTCCTTCGTTCCCTTTCAGGTTAAGGGATAAACCTGAACCTCGGCCTTCGAGGTATTTCCTTCTTCCCTTCCAATTTAAGGGATAAACCTAAACCTCGGCCTTCAAGGTATTCTTTTTCCCTTTCAGGTTAAGGGATAAACCTAAACCTCATCCTTCAAGGTATTTCTTTCTTCCCTTTCAGGTTAAGGGATAAACCTGAACCTCGATCTTCGAGGTATTCTTTTTCCCTTTCAAGTTAAGGGATAAACCTGAACCTCAACCTTCGAGGTATTTCCTTCTTCCCTTTAAGGTTAAGGGATAAACCTGAACCTCGACCTTCGAGGTATTTCCTTCTTCCCTTTCAAGTTAAGGGATAAACCTGAACCTCAGCTTTCAAGGTATTCTTTTTTCCTTTTAAGTTAAGGGATAAACCTGAACCTCGGCCTTCAAGGTATTTCCTTCTTCCCTTTCAGGTTAAGGGATAAACCTGAACCTCGACCTTTGAGGTATTCTTTCTTCCCTTTCAGGTTAAGGGATAAACCTGAACCTCGTCCTTCGAGGTATTCTTTTTCCTTTTCAAGTTAAGGGATAAACCTGAACCTCGTCCTTCAAGGTATTCTTTTTCCCTTTTAGGTTAAGGGATAAAACTGAACCTTGGCCTTCGAGGTATCTCCTCATCCCCCCTTTAGGTTAAGGATTAAACCTAAACCTTGTTCTCCGAGGTATTCTCCCCTTCAGGTTAAGGGTTAAACCTGAACCTCGTTCCCCGAGGTATTCCCCTTTCAGGTTAAGGGATACACTTGAATCATTTTCCATGATTTCCTAAATTCTCATAAATGTTTATTCAATTCCCCATTCAGGATAAGGGGTTAATCCTGAAAATTGGACCACATACAGCTGGCTATGCTGGTCCATCTAGATTATAAATCAAGAATCTTTCATCAAGAATCTTTTTCAAATTCAAACCTCAGGTTATCTCTCTTCAAAATTTCATTCCCCTTCACGATAAGGGATAATCCTGAAACCCCGACAATCATTCCTGCTTCGATCTCCAAATATCTTAAGAATGTCGGTCTTCTTACCAACTCTTAGTTGGAAAATTCAGTGCTCGTATTGGTACATTTTAAAAAATCTAGTGCTTGTACTGGTACATTTTCAAAAATCCAATGCTCTTACTGGTATGCTTTCAAAATCCAGTGCTTGTACTAGTGCATTTTCAAAATCCAGTGCTCGTACTGGTGCATTTTCAAAACCCAGTACTCGATCTGGCCATTTTTAAAATTTTTGATCTTAGATAGAACCATTTTCATAACTCAGTCCTCGAACTGGTCATTTTCAAAATTTTTGATCTTAGATCAAACCATTTTTAGAACCTAGTCCTCAAACTGGTCCTTTTTCAAAATTTTCAAATAAAAAGCAAGTTCATTTGAGGAACCCAGTCCTCGCACTGGTTATCTCTCAAAATTTTCAATTAAAAACCAAGTCCATTTGAGGAGCCCAACCCTCACGTTGGTTATCTCTCAAAATTTTCAACTAAAGACCAAGTTCATTTGAAAAACCCAGTCCTCGAACTGGTCATTTTTCAAAATCTTCAAATAAAGATCAAGTTCATTTGAGGAACCCAGTCCTCGCACTGGTTATTTCTCAAATTTTTCAATTAAAGACCAAGTCCATTTGAAGAACCCAGTCCTCGTGCTGGTTATCTCTCAAAATTTTCAACTAAAGACCAAGTTCATTTGAAAAACCCAGTTCTCAAACTGGTCATTTTTCAAAATCTTCAAATAAAGATCAAGTTCATTTGAGGAACCCAGTCCTCGCACTGGTTATCTCTCAAAATTTTCAATTAAAGACCAAGTCCATTTGAGGAACCCAGTCCTCGCACTGGTTATCTCTCAAAATTTTCAACTAAAGACCAAGTTCATTTGAACAACCGAGTCCTTGAACTAGTCATTTTTCAAAACCCAGTGCTCGCACTGGTTATTTTTCAAAAATTTTAAATCTAAAGACCAAGTTCATTTGAAAAACCCAGTCCTTGCATGGGCTATTTCTCAAAATTTTTAATCTAAAGATAAAGTTCATTCACAAAACTCAAGTCCTCGTAATGGTTGTTTCTAAGAAAGTCTCAATCTTAGATCGAATCGCTAGATCAAAAGGTTCCAATTTATCACTGGTCATTAAATCAAAGGTCCCAGTTTGTCACTAGTTGTTAAATCAAAGGTCCCAACTCTCTCGCTAGTCGTTAAATCAAAGGTTCCAGTTTGTCACTGGTCGTTAAATCAAAGGTTCTAATTTGTCACTAGTCGTTAAATCAAAGGTACCACTTTGTCACTGGTCGTTAAATCAAAGGTCCCAACTCTATCGCTGGTCATTAAATCAAAGGTTCCTGTTTGTCACTGGTCATTAAATCAAAGGTCCCAGTTTTTCACTGGTCGTTAAATCAAAGGTCCCAGTTTGTCACTGGTCGTTAAATCAAAGGTCCCAACTCTCTCGCTGGTAGTTCAATCAAAGGTTCCAGTTTGTCACTGGTCGTTAAATCAAAGGTTTCAATTTATCACTGGTCGTTAAATCAAAGGTTCCAGTTTGTCACTGGTCGCTAAATCAAAGGTCCCAACTCTCTCGCTGGTCATTAAATCAAAGGTTTTGATTTGTCACTGGTCATTAAATCAAAGGTCCCAGTTTGTTACTGGTCGTTAAATCAAAGGTTTCAGTTGTCACTGGTCGTTAAATCAAAGGTCCCAGCTCTCTCGCTGGTTGTTAAATCAAAGGTTCTAGTTTGTCACTGGTCATTAAATCAACGGTTTCAACTTTCCTTGGTTGTTAAATCAAAGGTTCCAATTTGTCAATGGTCGTTAAATCAAAGGTTTCAACTTTCATTGGTCGTTAAATCAAAGGTTTCAGTTTGTCACTGGTCGTTAAATCAAAGGTTCCAGTTTGTCACTGGTCGTTAAATCAAAGGTTTTAGTTTGTCACTGGTCGTTAAATCAAAGGTTCCAGCTCCTTCACTGGTCGTTAAATCAAAGGTTCCAGTTTGTCACTGGTCATTAAATCAAAGGTTCTAACTTTTGTTGGTCGTTAAATCAAAGGTTCCAGTTTGTCATTGGTCGTTAAATCAAAGGTTTCAGTTTGTCACTGGTTGTTAAATCAAAGGTTCTAGTTTGTCACTGGTCATTAAATCAAAGGTCTCAGCTCCTTTGTTGGTCGTTAAATCAAAGGTTCCAGTTTGTCACTGGTCATTAAATCAAAGGTTCCAACTTTTGTTGGTCGTTAAATCAAAGGTCCCAGCTCTCTCGCTGGTCATTAAATCAAAGTTCCCAGTTTGTCACTGGTCGTTGAATCAAAGGTCCCAGTTTGTCACTGATCATTAAATCAAAGGTTCCAACTTTTGTTGGTCGTTAAATCAAAAGGTTCCAGTTTGTCACTGGTTATTAAATCAAAGGTTCCAGTTTGTCACTGGTCGTTAAATCAAAGGTTCCAACTTTGGTTGGTCGTTAAATCAAAGGTTTCAGTTTGTCACTGGTCCTTAAATCAAAGGTTTCAACTTCTGTTGGTCGTTAAATCAAAAATTCAGATTTGTCACTGGTCATTAAATCAATGGTTTCAGTTTGTCACTGGTCGCTAAATCAAAGGTCCCAGCTCCTTTGCTGGTCAGTAAATCAAAGGTCTCAGTTTCCACTGGTCGTTAAATCAAAGGTTCTAGCTTTTGCTGGTCAACAATTCAAAGGTCCGAGTTTGTCACTGGTCATCAAATCAAGGTTCTAACATTTGTCGGTCGTTAAATCAAAGGTCCCAATTTTCACTGGTCAATAAATCAAAAGTTCCAACTTTCTGTTGGTTGTTAAAATCAAAGGTTCCAGCTTTTGCTGGTCGTAAAATAAAATGTTCCAATTTTTTTTTCAATGGTCAGTAAATCAAAAGTTCCAGCTTTTGTTGGCCAGTCTTTCAAAATCGAGTTTTACTGGTCGGGATTTTCAAAATCAAAGTTTCAATCCACGGTCCTATCAAAATTGATATTGAGTGAGTATTTCACAAGGGATTCTCGAAAACTTTGCCAATTTGATTAAAAATATTTGTAGATTCCAATATTTTACTGCACAAAAGAATCACCTCATATTACCTCTAGTATTCTTTCCAAAAGGTGAAGCTTTTTGTGAAAAAGAGCAAAATTCAAACCTTTTCTCTGTTAATCAACCAAAAGGATGAACGAAATATCCTTGGTATGATTAGCGAAAAAAACATTCAATGATGCTGATAAGCCAGAAGCGAATCGATATTGATTATAGCTATGGCACATGTTTAAAGATGATTTTTTGACAATCAGGCAGTGGAAATATCCTGAGCGATAAAAAGAATCCACTCAATCCATATCTTCTCATTCATTTAAAGCTGCAATTAAATATCTGCAAAAGGGATCTCTCAATCATTGTCAAGTTGAAGACTGGTGAATGAGTTAGATCCCCGAGGCCAAAGAAGATTTGGATCATCTCTGAGATGAAGGAGTTTGTGACGAATCCTTTCAGGGAAAGTTCAGATCACCGCCAAGTTGAAGGCAGATGCGACGAACCTCCCAACAAACACTAAAAGATATTTGATTTCTGCTATCATCAAGAATTTTTTTACCAATGAGCCAATATCATCAGTATAATTCCTAAGACAAAGAAAGATCAGAGCATCTCCAAGTTGAAGGAGTTTGTGACGTACCCTTCCCAAAAAAAAGGAAAAGTCAGGACATCTCTAAAATGGAGGATGATGTAATAAACTCTTCGCCAAAAGCCCAAGAAAGCCCAATGTCTCAAAAAGAATGCAAAAAGATCATCATGGAAAAACCCCTAGGTATCAAACTCCCGAAATTGCCAGAAATCATCTTTTCTTATGCAAAATTCTTTTATCAATATCTTTTCACTACTTGCTTTTATGAAATTGAGATTTTTTTTTCTTTTCATACAAAGGAAATGAATAACTTCCTTGAAGAAACTCAACAACAGAAAAAATTGAATCTGACTCTGGAATCCGGGAAGTTAACCTCATTTTGGAAAAAATACACTAGGTAAAAAAGAGAATACCTTTTCCACATACGTGCACATTTTCAAGCATTTAAATCAACTACAAAATTTCATCTTATTGGCAAAATTTTCTGGTTATCCAAAGAATGAAATAAATATTCAATATTTGTTTTTTATGCAACCTAGCGTTGTTTGCATTTTCAAAAGAAGTTGCCTCGCTCCTTGAGGTATCATCCGCTCAAGTTAAGGGTCAAACCTGAACTTTATGCGAAAGGTCATCTGTTTTAAAACCTAATTAATCTCAACAATGAGGCGCCCAAGGTCATCCCTTTTCCAAACTTTAAGATCCCCCTTTCTTCCTTTCGCAAACCCTTCTTGGATTTGTTCATTCAAACTCCGAAGATCCCATCATGATTTCTTTATTCAAGGATTCTGTATGGTTGTCACTTTCAGGTTAAGGGTTAACCCTGTACCTCGCTCCTTGAGGTATCGTCCCTTTCCGGTTAAGGGTTAAGCCTGAACCTCGCTCCTTAAGGTATTGTCTCTTTCAGGTTAAGGGTTAAGCCTGCACCTCATTTTTCCATGAGGTATCATCTGTTCAGGTTTGGGTTAAACATGAGTCTCGTTCCAACAAGGTTTTTCGTTTCGATGAGGTAGTTCTCACAGTCCCATCCTGGTTTTCCTCATCGTGGAATCCATGTCCTTCATATCCATCTAGAAAGGATCATACTTGAGCTTCATCTCACGAGGCATTTTTCTCAAAAATGTCTCATCAAGGTCTTCATGTATTCCTTTCCCATTCAGGTAAGGGTAGAACCTGAAATTCATCTTGAGATATCTTCTTCCCATCCAGGTTAAGGGATAAACCTAAATCATTCCAAAAAGCTTATCTTGTCTTACCCATGAGACATGATCAAAATTCCCATTTTCACCATTCAGGGATCTTCATCCCAAAGTCCCATCACGATTTCCTCATTTTTTGTTATCCAGTTGTATCATTTTCAAGGATTTCGTCTCCCCAAAGCCATTCAGGATAAGGTGTTAAGCCTGAGAATAATTTTTTTAAAATAATTCTTCCACACCCAGTTCAGGTTTCCTGACTGGGGCATTTTTCAAAATTTGGAGTGTTTTCTTTGCCTCTAAGCTTGACTTTCAACCGGTTTAGTAGCAAAGAGGGGCATCTGTGAACACCCCAATTTTTTCAAAATTTTGTAAAAATTTCCCTTTTGCCCCTAGCCCCCATTTTCTGAGTAAATTGAGTCAATTTCAAACTAAATTCCAGTTATGTCTCAGATTTACAAGAATCTAAATCCATTCTCTATATCTGACTCAATTTCGGATCCGGATCCAATATCAAAATCCAATTCTGAGCCTTGTTATCCAATTTTTAAATCAAAATTATAAAAAATACCAAAAATAGTTTCTGAATGGCTCAGATAGTCCATTCGGTATTCGTTTGGATCCGCTGCTCTGTAATTCTCGATTCAAGGTCCAAAACTCAAATATTTCCTCAAAACTTGGATCCACACCTATTTTCTAAAGAAATTCCCAAAGAATAGCTCTGAATTCTCAGAAAACCCTTCTTTTGTAAATAATTTTTTTTAAAATTTTAGTAAAAATAGTTTAGAAATCCCTATTTTCCTGTTGTTTTAGAGTTTTTATTTCAAAAACACAAAAAAATATAAAATATAAAGAAAAAAAACCAAAAAATGAAAATAGAAAAGAAAATACAAAAAAATATAGCTTGTAAAAGAACCTTTTGAAAATCGGGTTTTGAGAAAACCCCTCTCTTGAGAATTTTTTTTTGAGAGGACCGCTATTTTAAAAAATTTCAAAAGGCTCTAGGACCCAATTCGAATTTTTTCCAACGGTCTCTCCCTATAAAGAGAGATCGCGGGGAAGGGGTCGGGCATCCATTTTCTGCCTCTCCATCCGATCGCGTTTCACCCCAGCATTCTCCTTCTTCTTCACGATCCTTCCTCCCCCTTCAGGTCTCCTCCTCGTCTTCAGTAGTGGAAAATCCCCACCGTAGAACAAAGGGAAGGTTTATTCCATCCTTCAGAATTTCTGTAGAATTACGGTGAGTCCCCCCCACTTTTTTCTATTTTCTTTCTTTCTTCCTTTCATCTCTCTAGCTTTTCTCTTGATTTTCAAATCTGGCCCTATTGACGCACTTTTGGTGGTGTTGAGTTGCTTGTGCAACATCAACCCACCCCTGTGCAATAGTAACAGAACATTCGTTCTGACATTTCCTTTTATGCTTATTGAATTTTCTCTAGTTTCGATCAAGTATTTGTTTATACCTTATTTTCTTATTTTCATTTTCATTTTCATTTTCATTATCTGGTTTCCCATTTGTGATGAGTTTTTGTTTTGATCATTTGTTTATTTTTAATTCTTTGTTTTCATCTTCAATGGAATGTCGATCTTGATTGTCATCATTGTGATCATCGCAAATTTTTTCCTCTCTTGTGGTTTTCTCTCTCTTCCTTCTCTTTTCCTTTTCCAGCCTCTATTTTCCTTCTTTTTGAAGGGAGAAAAATAAAAGAGAGAAAAGAAGAGAGAAGAGAAAGAAAAGAAGAGAGAAGAGGAGAGGAACTCTTTTGCGGGGTCTCACTTGACCTTACTTTGAAAATATTTAGCAAATAACTCACCTCCGTTTTGAAAATATTTGCGGGAAAATGGAGAGACGGGATTCGCTCGTCGATACAAGGTTCGACCGTTCCTGACGCCTTTACCAAGGGTAATCAAACCAAGGATCGGATTTATGCCTTTTGCTTTGCCTAAATATTATCTAAGAATTTATCCTAAGTCTAAATGCACAAAGAATCATGCTTGTACAAATGCAGGGATGTATGATCTTTTTGGAAAAATGATTTGAAATCTCCAAGTGCTTGATAATGGAGTGAAGAAATGAATGGTAGAGTCTAACTTAGAATTTTAAGATAGATCAGAGAAGATATATGAAGCTCTAAGTTTTTGAAATAATGAGAGTTGAAAGAATAAATCTTTGATTTTGAGAAAGAATGATTTTGAAGCTTTGAAATGAAAGGAAATGAAGTTTCAAAGTCAGAAATCGACTTTGAATTTGGATTTTAAACTTGGATTTAGGAAAGGAAATGAATATCTGAAATGGAGTGGAACTCTGGCTTTGAAGTTTGAAATATGAAAAGAGATTTGGGAAGTCTAAATAGAATTGAGAAATGGGATTGATTTGAAAGTTGGAGTTCAGGATGGATTTGAGAAATCCAAATGGTATTTAGAAAATAGAAATGGATTTAGGAAGTTTAGATGAGATCTGAAGATGAAATTGGATTTGAAATTCAGAAATTAAGATGGAATTTGAATTCTGGATCCTAAATAGAATTTGGATCTGAAGATGGGTTTAGGATCTGAAATCTGAGATCCAAGATAGAGTTGGACTCTGGATCCTAAGATGGATTTTGAAGTCTGAGATCCAAAGTGGAAGTTGGATTTTGGATCCTAAAATGAAATTGGATCTGAAGTCTGAGATCCAAAAAGTGGAGATGGATTCTGAATCCTAAATGGAATTGGGTCCAAGGTTTGGAATTCAGGATGTAATTTGGATATAGAGTCTGAGATCCAAAGTAGAAGTTGAATTCTGAATCCTAAAATGGAATTAGATCTGAAGTCTGTGATCCAAAGTGGAGATTGTACTTGGAAATCTGGATCCAAGTTGGGTTTAAGATCTAACTTTGGATTTGGATTCTGAAAGTCCAAATGGGACTTTTTGAAGATGGATCTGGGTTTTTTGAAAACCCAAATTAATTTTAGAATTTAAGAAGGGTCAAGTTTTGAGATTCAGAGTCAATCTCAATCTTTGATTTTGAATTTTGAAGGTAAGAAGATAAAACTTGATTTTGATTTTGAGAATGAATCAGAAACTTTAAAGTTAAATTGAACTTTGACATTGAATTTTGAATTGAATTGGAATTTTTGGAGTCTGAATATAAAATGATTTTGAAATTCCAAAGTCAAATTGGACTTTGAAATTGAGATAGAACTGGAATTTGAAATGGAAATTTGAAGAGAGATGTTCAAAATCACTTGGGTTTTTGAATTTTTTTTTGAAAATATGATGTAATTCTATCCTAAATGATGAATGAATTTAAAGAATTTTCGAAATTGAATCTTGAAAACCATATTTCATTCTTTACATGAATTGAAATAAGATTGAAAATATAATACATCCTTGACTATGGTCATTGAATGTATTATATAATGATCTATATTTAAATTCAGGTGAAGAATAAGACATTTTTTTGTGCTTTTATAGAGTTTAAAATGAATATAACTCTCAATATACCCTGACTATGGCCATTGGTATATATTTTGGGCCAATTTTAAGTTAAACTCTAATAAAAGAAGAAAATTTTTGAAAATATGATGATTTTTGAAGAGGATCCGGTGTGGATCCAGTGTTATTTTATAAAAGATAAAAATCCTAAGTTTTGTTTACATCCTGACTATAGCCATTGATGTAAATCATCAACTTAGGATTAATTTACCTCTTACGAAATGATGCACGTGCCATTTGTGGTCCCATTTGTGAGATTTTTGATGGAATAAAGGCAAAAAGCATGAAAATAAACAATTTATGATATTTACAATGCTCATTCATTCTATCTAAAACAAGAAATGTAAATTCTTATTAGGATCTAACTATTTACAATACATGAAATTGGATTTATAACTCCAAATAATGATATTTTCCACATATTCCCTGCAAAACAACTGGTTAGTATGAAAAAGAGAAGAGAAATGACACATATCATATAGATGTCAATAGTAAAATGCTTATGTATCAAGATATGCATGATGAAGGGATGAAAAATGATATACATGCCTATATGCGTATATACATGCATGCCTATATACACATACATACATATGAATATATATACATATACATATATATATATACACATATATATGTACATATATTCATATATATATATATATATATATATGTATCACCTAATGACATGTACTCAATGCTGGTGGATGAGAGTGCTATAGTGAAATGGTGCTGAAAGCATGGCCATCAGGGGATAACATTTAATAAGAGAGATGGGTATGCACAAGGTCATGACTGTATGATGGGTCAAAGGATAGATTACGACAGTTTTTCAAACCGCCGGAGTAATCATGATATCATAACAACTAGGGGAGTTGCTGTAGAAAGATTCCTGTGGCAATTATTGGCCCTATTATGGATACAATGAAGCTACAATCATGCTTAGCAATGCTGTGGCTGAAGGGGAAGTGAAGAGCCATGAGATGATTGACGATAAGATGTTTGATAGCAAATGGAGACATATAATGCTGATGAACAAGTGCAGGGTGGTCCAACATGAAATATGATAGTTTTTGATGACCTACCATAGAAAAGAAGGGACCCAGTGGTTCATTGTGAACCACTGTGAAAGAAAAACTACTTATAGTAGTTCTTAATGAACTATTATAGTAAGGAAGGATTACAGGGGTTCTTTGTGGACCCTTTTAAAAAGACAACTACTGTAGTAATTCCTGATGAACTGCTATAAAAAGAAAGAAGACCATGGTGGTTCATGGTGAACCACCATGAACTATGGTGGTTCTAGATAAACCACCATAGAAAAGAAAGAAATATAGTGGCTATACATTATTATCAAACAAAGCATGAGATACACAATGGTTAGCAAATTCAAGTGCATTGCTAAGATACAAAACTGGGAAATACTCAGGTATGCCAATGAAAATCTGAGGTAAATGACAAAAGCCTAAGGTAAATGTTGTTGCAAAAAGATAATGGAAGAGGCTGCAGATGAACATGACTATGGAAATATACATATAATCTTACAATAGAAAATTCAATGGCTAAAATAATTCAGCTTACCCTTTTGTAGCATGCCAAGACCGTTTTACCAAGTCCGAGAGTTTCCCCTTTTCTAAATAAGAGCAGATTAATGGATGTTCTACTGAACTTCTGCCTTTATTTGCATTGCTGATTCAGCCAGCCTCACTATCAACAGCTCTTATTATCACCTCCAGTTTTTGCTACAGATGCTGCATGTTACATTCATATGAAGATGATGGAATTGAATCCAGCTGGCTATGACTAAAAGCACTGGCAGGAGCAATTGCAGGCCAAGCTTGGGCGCAACATCCAGTAGGCAATTGCTGCAATACTTAGCACAGGAGGTACTTGTCAGTAATTATAAAGGACACCTTTCTGGAGAATGGATAGTAAGCACAAAGGGGCTGAAGAAGTTATGCAAAAAGCATTTCCCATAAGTGGCAGGTGAAACCATGTTGACAGGGGAAGTAACAGCCCTTTCAGCTGGACTTGGCATTCTATAACCTGCTACTCAGAACCTGACAAAGGTTCTTATTTCAGTCCCTAGATGCTTTCCTTTCAAGAAGTGAGGGATGCTTAGCTTTCAGATTGCATTCTTTACGCAGAGCGTTCTGATAGTTGTTTGAATATGACAACATTCGGTTGGTAGTCAGCCCTCCATCTGCTAAAACAACTCCTCTGCCTCTGTTTGCAGAGACCTTCCAGAGACTCAGAATAAACTTCAGATTTAATGTTGCTAAATTCTATAGTATCAACAGCTCTTAACTTTCAGTCCACCAACTCTGCCACCAAAAGCCCTTCGTATAACATCCGCAACCCTCTTGATCTTCTGAATAAATGCTGATAAACCTCTCAGTCTGGATATCCCAACAGCAACATTGGCAGAATGATTTCAGCTTCTTCGCCACTCATTACCCATTGTAGCCCAAGCTGTGTAAGGTACGGCAACCCTCATTTGCAGGGATTTTCAAGCTCAAATGTATGCCTTCTTCCAGCCATGACAGAATTAACAATTTAAATTTCTTGGACTTCTGGAAGGTTCAACATGACTGGCCAAAAGGGGCTTCGATCAGAATTGCGGCCTGGCTGGAGATGACCTGCACATAGCCTTGTTCCCTTAGTCAGTTTTATGACATTTCTATTTTTACAAACCTTTTTGCTGTAGCTGATGTCTGTCAGTACTATCTTCATACTCTGATAACTGCCTTGCAGAGGGGGACGCACAGTGGGGCTGTAGGTATAGTGTTGGAATGCCAACACATGGTAGTAACCAGTGAAGGGATGTTGCAGGGAGGTCCGATGAGAACGAACCCATCGAGAATTACAACATACATGGCTCCATCTGAACCTTAATATTTAGGAGATGTGAAGATCATTAATTCTGTAAAAATAATATAGAGAGCCCAATAGTTGAAATATAAAAATGTTCATAATAATGCAGAGAATTAGGCATAACCTTCATTAAACAAAAAAAAATTATCAAATGATCCAAACGTTGCTGTGATAAAAGAGGATTTCAATAACTTCCAATATTTCACTACAAAATTCTGATATGAACATAGGACTATTATTGCAAAACAATGACTCTCAGCAAGATGAAGTTTCAGATATAAAGGACAATGGTCCTGATTCTCTGGAGGCAGCAGAAGTGTACTTGTGAAAGCAAATATTCCCAGGGCAAGATTTTGAAGGGCAAAAGGGAGACGATTTCTGGACTTGAATAAGTTGGCTCCAAGAACTAGATTTGATGAGGTTCCTGATAGCGTGCTGTAAAAGGGACTACTTTACATGGGCATTAGAGGCAAAATGAACTCAAGAAAACAACAAATGCATGTCTATGTCTTGCAACCAAAATTAACATATGGCGCAACATGATAATAATTATCCATACATTTTGATCCATCATCTTTAGCCTCAGCTGAAAAACTCTGAGCAGGTTACATATGTTTATCATAAAGTGAATGGTTTTTAAAAAAAAAATACCCTTTCATGAGAAATCATCAAAATCATTATACACCTCAGGCGTCAAGCCAATAAAAAACCATAAATATCAGCACCAAAGGCTATTATATAAAAACTTACAGGAATGAAAAGAGTTTTTCATCATACTGTTATACCTCAGGATCTGATCATCATCTTCGGCATACTGCTATTCCTCAGGAACTAATCATCTTTATCGTACTGCTATTCTTCAAGAACGTCATAAATAATCATAATCAAATGAACATAATAAGAGAGAAGTAAACACACAACGCATAATGCTCTTCCCATGTATATACAAAAACTTCTGGGGCTTACAGTCAATTACAAGAAAATGAGGATACCACCTTGAACTGTGAGCACCCTGAGAAATCCAAAGCAGCTGCGAAATACGATGTTATGACAACACAACACAAAGTAAAATTTTGTTGACATTAAGAGACTGTGATCATCGCAAATTTTTTCCTCTCTTGTGGTTTCTCTCTCTTCCTTCTCTTTTCCTTTCTAACTTCTATTTTCCTCCTTTTTGAAGGGAGAAAAATAAAAGACAGAAAAGAAAGAGAGAAAAGAAAAGAAGAGAAGAGAGAAGAGGAACTCTTTTGCGGGGTCTCACTTGACCTTGATTTGAAAATATTTAGAAAATTAACTCGCCTCCGTTTTGAAATATATTGCGGGAAAAATGAAGAGACGGGATTCGCTCGTCGGTATGAGGTTCGACCGTTCCTGGCGCCTTTACCAAGGGTAATCAAACCAAGGATCGAATTTATGCCTTTTGCTTTGCCTAAATATTATCTAAGAATTTATCCTAAGTCTAAAAATGCACAAAGAATCATACTTGTGCAATGCAAGAATGTATGCTCTTTTTGAAAGATGTTTTTGAAAAATTTTCAAGTATTTTGAGATAAACTTGATAAGGGAGTGAGGAAATGATTGAATCTAACTTAGAACTTGAGATAGATCAGAGAAGTTCTAAGTCTATGAAGTAAATCAGAGTTGGAAGAATAAATCTTGATTTTGAGAAAGAATGATTTGAAGCTTTGAAATGAAAGGAAATGAAATTTCAAAGTCAGAAATGGACTTTGAATTTAATCATGGATTTAGGAGAAGAAGATGAAATTTTGAAATGATATTGAATTCAAATCTTAGAATGGATCTGAGAAAATCAAATGGTATTTAAAAATAGAAATGGATTTAGGAAGTTCAGATGAGATCTGAAAGTGGAATTGGATTTGAAATCTAGAATTGAGAATGAAATTGGATCTTAAAATGGATTTAAAATCTGAAATCTAAGATCCGATATAGAATGGGGTTCTGGATCCTAAGAAGGATTTTGGATCTAAGGTCTGAGATCCAATGTAGAGTTGGACTCTGGACCCTAAGATGGATTGTGGATCTGAAGTCTGAGATCCAATGTAGAGTTGGACTCTGGACCCTAAGATGGAATTGGATCTGAAGTCTGAGATCCAAAGTAGAATTAGGTTCTGGATCCTAAGTGGATTGTAGATATGAAGCCTGAGATCTAAAATAGAATTGGATTCTGGATCCTAAAGGGGAATTGGATCTGAAGTCTGAGATCCGATATGAATGTTGAATCCTGGATCATAAAATGGATTTGGAGTTGTTAAATTCAGAAGATGAATTAAGAACTTCCAAGTTTGAATTGAACTTGGAAAATGAAATTTAGAATTTGAATCTTGACTATACAAATGAATTTCAAAGTCAAATTGGACTTGAATTTGGAGCTTGAATTTGGAATTTAGAAGATGAAAAGAATCTCAGAGTTAAATTGAACTTTGAATTTGATTGGAATTTCGATTATAAATTGAATTTGGAATTTCAAGGTCAGATTGAACTTTGAAATCTGATTGGAATTTTTAAATATGAAATGAATTTTTAAATCTCAAAGTTAAATTGGACTTTGAGATTGAAAATGAAGTAGAATTGAAAATGGAAAGATGAATTGGATTATACAAGAATTGAAGATTGATTGAAGAAGATATTTACATCACTTGGAGTTTTGAAATTTTTTTTTTTTGAAAATATGACGCACTTCTACCCTAAGTGATGAATGAATTTAAAAGTGGATTTTGAAAAGCTATTTCATTCTTTAAATGAATTAAAATAGGATTGAAAATATAATACATCCTTGACTATGGTCATTGAATGTATTATATAATAATCTATATTTAAATTCAGGTGAAGAATAAAATACATTTTTGGTGCTTTTATAGAGTTTAAAATGAAATTAACTCTCAATATACCCTGACTATGGCCATTAGTATATATTTTTTAGCTAATTTTAGGTTAAACTCTAATAAAAGAAGGAAATATTTGAAAATATGATGATTTTGAAGAGGATCCAGTGTGGATCCAATGTTATTTTATAAAAGATAAGAATCCTAAGTTTTGTTTACATCCTGACTATAGCCATTGATGTTAATCATCAACTTAGAATTAATTATCTCTTACGAAATGGTGCACGTGTCATTCGTGTTGCCATTCATGAGAATTTGAGAAATAAAGGCAAAATGCATGAAAAACAAACGATTCATGATATTTACAATGCTCATTCATTCTATCTAAAGCAGAAAATGTAATTTTTCATTAAGATCTAACTATTACAATACACCAAAATTGAATTTACAACTCCCAATGATGATATATTCCACATATTTCCTATAAAACAACTGGGTTAGCACAATGTAAATATAGAAGGAAATGAAAGATATTATATTGAAAATGCAAATGCACATGCTTGTGCCTATTCTAGTGGAGAATACATGTTCAAAATGCTATTTTAAATCTAAAATTCATATGGAAAGCCTTACATAAAGGGGAAAATATATATGTGGATATGATGGAGATTTATATGGAAAAGGCATATGCAATGCCTTAAGCTAAATGAAAAGATGTATATATCTGCCTAAGGCTAATGAGGTCCTATATGGGAAAAACATATACAATGCCTTAGACTAAATGAAAGTCTATATTTATCTGCCCAAAGCCATACATATATCTACTGACGAAGTGCGCACGAAGATGGATGAGATGCAGTGGACAAAGTGCAAGATGTGCTATATACATATGAAATGACATAGTGCACTTTGTGAAGGGCAAGAAGGCGACTCACAACAATTCACCGAATTGCTGTAGGAAGTATGAAGCTACAACAACTCAGAAAATTGGTGTGGATGCATGAAATTATTACCACAATGCTTGGTAAAGATGCAAACAATTATTACAGCAGTGTTTGACACTGCTGTAGATGCAAGGAAGCTACAACAGTGATTAGCACTGCTGTGGTTGTGAAGGAATGGGAAGTGCAGGGATATTACTGACATAAAGCTACACAACAAATCAAGGATATGATTTCAAGTGAAATGTCCATACATTTTGCCACCGAAAATTCAGTGGTTGGATCAATGACTCAGTGTGTACTTTCATAACAAGTTAAAATCACTTTAGCAAACCAGGGGATTTTCCTCTAAGAGCAGACTTATGAACCTTTTAGCAGCAAATCAGTCGACAGTGATTTGCCTTCAGCCAACATATTCATTTCAATAGGTTAATGTAACAGTGGATCCATGGAGCAACACAGCAAATTGGCTTGTTGATCGATTCCTGCAGGTGAATTTCAAAAGATAGGTGCAACAGTGAATGCTGCGAAGTGGGTAATAGAGCTATGCTGGTGAATGAAGTTGAAGTGCACAGGTGACATTGTGCTGATGCTACAGTAGATGTTATGGGACAGGAGAATGGAAAACAATTATGTTGTTTTGATGTATAGATGCAGAGAAAAGTATATATTAAACTCAGAATATATATTGCTAAATAATACCTTATCGATTCTCCCATGATGAAAGAGGATGAATCCGGAATAATATAAAACACCTAGACCATTTGTTTTGATCATCTCAGCTCAATAGTTGAAAGATTATTCAGACAATAACTTTGCATCCAACAATTAATAAATCAGAAATCAGACTACAAAACTCATTAAATAGTAATCAACAACTTAGAACACCACAACAAAGAGTTCTAAATGCAATATCAATGGTAAAAGTTAGAATTCAGAAGGTAAGAAGTTCTGAATACGACACCAAGGCATCAACAGCTGGAACTTAGACAACCAATAAGAATTCGACCTTCAGGAATCAGTGAATCGATTGATGCAGAGGATCAATTGATCCACTTTCAAAACAGTGCTCACAAGAGATCAATAGATGATATTCGATCAAGCCGAAAAACTTAACAAATCAATGGTCATTCAAGCCAGAGATCAGTAAACACTTGATCGACACTCAGATTGTTATCAACTTATCTTTTAAACAACCGATTATTAGTAATCAAACTTTCAACCTTGAGGGTCCGATCATCAGGAGGAATCCAGAAATGAATCATTCTGATAAAGAAATAAGACAAAGTAAAATCAAGTGGTTCTTTACAAATGATCAAAACAGGATAATCCTAAATGATTATGACAAAGCAACAAGATCAAAATTTACCTATAAAGAGATCTGCTTGTCGGAGGTTGATTAGTTGATTCAGACACTCAGGTTATCGCTTGGTTGAAATCCAACGATCGATGATTCGATACCAGAGAGGAATCGGTTGAAGTTGTGATATTGCCTCAATTACAGACAATCAAACAGTCGATCCAAGGTTTTAAACAAGTGAATTTGGAAATGAAGCCCAAGTCTGTCTTCAAATATCAAGTTAAAATTCAGACTATCAAGTGCGAGAGTTCTGACGATCATCAATCAGGCAGTTTATTTGTCGGGGATCAAATTACCACCCAGCAATATGCAGATAATCAATTGTTCAAGCCTTAATCAGACTCCAACCGATCAGAAATCTGAGTGATGTTGAAGGTCATGAAGCTAGATGCAAATGTGATCCATCTTTGCAATCACTAGTAGTAGATGGACATGTACAAAGGGGATCTGTTTTGAATCTGGTTGATCTCACGGCCATTCCCAAGGGATCGTGAATATAATTAAAAAAAAAATTGTTATCGTTGGGTATTAGCTCTTGACACATTTAATTCCCATCGCTATTGTTAGCCATGAATGGCTATCTGTGGATTGATGCCAATACAAAGCAAAAGGGAAGAGAATATGCAGGAAAAAAATTGATAGTCTATTAAAAAAAGAAGAAGGAAAGATGCAGGTCATGGTAGGATAGAAAACTAATGTTAGAATACATACAAATCCTTACACGAACTGAAGAAATCTAATAAAATGGATCGCAAAGCAGAAGAAAATGGATTTCGGAATTAGGAAATTCCTTTTTACTGTTGCACAAGAGGGATTAATGGTGCTTAGCAACCCAATCGTATCTCGATGGTGCATTTAAATGGGGAAAACAGAAAAAAAAAAACCCCAGAGAAAATAAATGAAAAAAAAAAAAAAAACAAATACGGATATGAAAGTGAAGTTTAGATGGATCGACGATGCCATTGCGAGGCATCGTCGATCATCAGTATGTAAGAAAAGATAAAAGAAAATCCTGTGTAAACTTTATACAGAGATAAACACCAGAAATGATTTATACTGATACAAAAACATAGATAATAAAGATGGAAATAAAGGAAAAAGAACTCCAAAACAAGCGTTTAAAATTTTATGAGGATCTGGAGATACCAGAGTAGATGAAGAATTCTTACTTGATTGCAGAAGCTCTGAAGGAAGGAGGGAGGAAGTAGGGAGGAGAAAGGGGTGAAGAGCAGATTGACAGGGGGATGGTGCCGTGGAGAGGTGAAGGATGGATCGATGCGTGAGCTTGGGGAGGGGTGAGGTAGGAGACAGATCCCTTCGTAGAGGCTTGGAGGTCTCTTCTTAAAGAGAGACTTGAATCCTCCAGAAGAAGAAGCAGTTGGCGATGGAAGGCCATTGATCGGGAGAGAGGCGATGGAGGGTGAGAACGGGAGTGGCCATTGCAGTTTTTCTCAAATTCCCAAGATGGGTCTCCTTTTCAGAACTTTTCTAAAAAATGGTTTTTATTTTCACAAGGAGGTTTTAAGAGAGGGTTTTAACAAAAACAGTTTTCAAAGAAAGTTTCAATTGCATATTTTTCTGAATTTTTTGGAATTTTTCTATTATTTTTTTTTTTCGATTTTCTTATTTTTTTGTTCTTTTCTTTGAAATTTTAAACATATTTTTGTATTTTTGAAAACAAAACTCTAAAAACTAAGAAAAATTAATACTAATTTTACAAAATTTCAAAATATTCATAAAAGAAAGGTTTTTCTGAAAAATCAGGGTTATTTTGGGGAAATTTCTTCAAAAGAATGGGTTTAGATCTAGGTTTTGAGAAAATATTCGAGTTTTAAGCCTCGAATTGAGGAAAATAATGTGATGGATCCAAACGGATACCAGACGAACCGTCCGAGCTATTTAAAACTTTTTTTGGTATTTTCTGTAAATTTAATTTAAAATTGGATAACGAGTCTCAGATTTGGATCTGGACAATGGATCCGGATCTGAATTCATGTCAGACATATAAAATGAATTTAATTTTAGTAAAACTTTGAGAAATAAACTAGAATTTAGATTTAAAAGTGGCTCAATTGCTCAGAAAATGATATCAGGGGCAAAAAGGAAATATTTAAAAGATTTTGAAAAATTTTGGGTGTTCACAGATGCCCGTCTTTGCTACTAAGCCGGTTGAAAGCCGAGCTTAGTGGCAAAGATAACACTCCAAATTTTGAAAATGCCCCAGTTAGCAGATTTGAACTGGGTGTGGAAGAATTGATTTGAAAGACATGGCTTCTCAGGCTTAAGACCTTGCCCTGAATGGTTTTGGGGAGACGAAATCCTCGAGGATGATATGACTGCATAACAGAAATGAGGAAATCGTGATGGGACTTTGGGTGAAGATCCCAAAATAATAAAAGGTAGGAATTTTGATCAAGCCTCATGGGGTGAGATAAGATCAGCTTTTCAGAATGACTCAGGTTTAGCCCTTAACCTGGATGGGACGAATATATCTCAAAATAACCTGAATGGGGAAGGGAATATATGATGACCTTGATGGAACATTTTTGAGGAAATGCCTCATGAGATGAAGCTAAAATAGGATTTTATTCTGGATGGATATACAAAACATGGATTTCTTGATGAGAAGAGCCATGATGGGACTGGAAGAAAACACCTCGTCGAAACGAGGGAAACTCGTTGGAACGAGATTCAGGTTTAATCAAAACATGCAAAAGGAAGATACCTCGAGAGGCGAGGTTCATGCTTAACCCTTAACCTGAAGGGGACGACCAAATGGGATCCTCGAGTGAAGAAACCATGATGGGACATTCGGAATTTGGATGAACAAATTCGAAAGGAGTTTGCGAAAGGGGGAAGATGAGATTAAATTAGCTTTTGAATTTAATGACCTCTCGCAGAAGGTACAAGTTTTGACCGTTAACCTGAGTGGGAACAACCATACAGATTTCTCAAAACCGTGATGGGACAAAAGAGATACTTCAACTGAATGGGGTAACTCTTCTGGAAGATATAAACAACGGTAGGTTGCATCAAAATGGATATTGAATATTTATTTCATTCTTGGAATATCTAGAAATTTTTTCCAATAAGATAAATTTATAGTTGACTTCAACGCTTGAAAATGTGCACATGTGTGCAAAGATATTCCCTCTTTTACCCAGAGTATTTCCCCCAACGAGGTTAACTTCTCGATCTTAAGAGTCAAATTCAAAATTTTAGCGTTGATGATTTTCTTCAAGGAAGCTATCTATTTCCTTGATATGAGAAGAGAAGAAACATTCTCAATTTCATAAAAGCAAGTAAAGAAAAGATATTGATAACAGATATTTTGCATAAAAAAAGATGACTTCTGGCAATTTTGGCAGTTTGATATCTGGGTGTTTTTCCCATGATGATCCTTTTGCACTCTTTTTGAGTCATTGAACTTTTTCGGGCTTTTTACATCATCCTTCATTTTGGAGATGTCATGACTTTTCTCTCTTTTTCAGGGAAGGGTACGTCACAAACTCCTTCATCTCGGAGATGCTCCGATCCTTCTTTTTCTCAGGAATTATATATATGATATTGGCTCAAAGGTCTTTAGATGATAGCTGAAATCAAATATCATTTAGGGTTTGTCGGTAGGTTCATCACACTCGCCTTCATCTCGACGATGATCTGAACTTTCCCTGAAAGGATCCTTCACAAACTCCATCTCGGTAGATGATCCAAATCTTCTTTGGCCCCGGGGGTCCGCTCGCATATTCGCCTTCATCTTGACAACAATTGAGAGATCCCTTTTGCAGATATTTGATTGCAGCTTTAGAAATGAGAAGATATGAATTAAGTGAATTCTTTTTGTAGCTCAGGATATTTCCACTATCTGATTGCCAGAAAATCATCTTTAAACATGCGTCAAAGCTAAGATAATATCAATTCGTTTCTGGCTTTTCAATGTCATCGAACATTTCTTTCGCCAATCATACCGAGGATATTTTTCTCATCCTTTTGGTTGATCAACAGGGAAAAGATTTGAATTTTACCTCTTTTTCGCAAAAAGTTTCACCCTTTTGGAAAGAATACTAGAGGTAATCTGAGGTATTTCTTTTATGCATTTAAGAATATTGGAATCAACAAATACTTTTAGCAAATTGGCAAATTTTTCATGAATTCTTCGTGAAATAATCACTCAATATAGATTTTGATGCGACCTTTAGTTGCAATTTATGATTTTGGACATTCTGACCAGTAAACTGGGATCTTTCATTTAACGACCAGCGAAGGAGCTGAAACCTTTCATTTAATGACCAGTAAAAACTGGGACCTTTCATTTAACGACCAGCGAAGTAGCTGGAACAATTCATTTAACGACCAGTGAAGTAGCTGGGACATTTCATTTAACGACCAACGAAGTAGCTAAGATATTTCATTTAACGACCAGCGAAGTAGCTGAGACATTTTATTTAACGACCAACGAAGTAGTTGGGACATTTTATTTAACGACCAACAAAGTAGTTGGGACATTTGATTTAACGACCAACAAAGTAGCTGGGACATTTCATTTAACGACCAGCGAAGTAGCTGGGACATTTCATTTAACGACCAGCGAAGTAGCTTGGACATTTCATTTAACGACCAACGAAGTAGCTGGGATATTTCATTTAATCATTTAACGACCAACGATATAGCTGGGACTTTTCATTTAATCATTTAACGACCAGCGAAGTAGCTGGGACTTTTCATTTAATCATTTAACGACCAGCGAAGTAGCTGGGACTTTTTATTTAATCATTTAACGACCAACGAAGTAGCTAGGAGTTTTCATTTAATCATTTAACGACCAACGAAGTAGCTGGGGCTTTTCATTTAATCATTTAACGACCAACAAAGTAGCTGGGACTTTTCATTTAATCATTTAACGACCAGTGAAGTAGCTGGGACATTTCATTTAATCATTTAACGACCAACGAAGTAGCTGAGACATTTCATTTAATCATTTAACGACCACGAAGTAGCTGGGACATTTCATTTAATCATTTAACGACCAGTGAAGTAGCTGGGACATTTCATTTAGTCATTTAACGACCAGCGAAGTAGCTGGAATATTTCATTTAATCATTTAACGACCAGCGAAGTAGCTGGGGCTTTTCATTTAATCATTTAACGACCAGTGAAGTAGCTGGGACTTTTCATTTAATCATTTAACGACCAGCGAAGTAGCTGGGACATTTCATTTAATCATTTAACGACCAACAAAGTAGCTGGGACATTTCATTTAATCATTTAATGACCAGCGAAGTAGCTGGGACATTTCATTTAATCATTTAACGACCAGCGAAGTAGCTGGGACATTTCATTTAGTCATTTAACGACCAGCGAAGTAGCTGGGATATTTCATTTAATCATTTAACGACCAGCGAAGTAGCTGGGACTTTTCATTTAATCATTTAACGACCTGATTTAAGTTCAAAACTTTTGAAAGACAATCAGTACGAGGACTGAACTTGATCTTTAGATTTAAAAACTTTAGCAAAATAACCAGTGCGAGCACTGGGTTTTTCCAACTGAGAGTCGGGAAGGAGACCGACATTCTTAAGATTTTTTGAAGATTGAAGCAGGAATGATTGCCGAAGTTTCAGGATTATCTCTTATCCTGAAGGGGAAATGTAATAGACATTTGATGAGAACTTAGGAAAAGAATGATTCAGGTTTATCCCTTAACCTGAAGGGGAAATAGAAGATTTTGTGATGAGATAACTTTGAAACTTGAATTTAGAAGGGATATGACAAGATTTAGAATTTATGATCTATGATTTAGATGGACCAGGTATGCAATCCAATTTTTAGGATTAACCCCTTATCCTGACGGGGAATATAGAAAGAATAAACTTTGAGAAGACAGAAGGATATAGAACTTTGAAAAAAATGTAGAATATTTGAGGAAATTGATTTATTTTTGTAAAAAGAATTCTCACAGGTAGCATGGTTGCCCCTATGAGTGATCTCAGGATTATCCCTTATCCTGAATGGGAAAAAGAATAGAATTTGAAGAGAAATTGATATAAATTTCGAAATCAATAAAGATCGATAAAACTTGTATTTGCAAAAAGAATTCTCGTAGGTAGTATTGTTGCACCTACGAGAGGTCTCAGAATTATCCCTTATCCTGAATGGGAAAAAGAATTTAAGGAATTTTAATAAAGAGAAATTGATATAAATTTAGAAAATCAATGAAGGTTGATGAAACTTGTATTTACAAAAGAATCCTCATAGGTAGCATTATTGCTTCTACGAGGGGTTTCAGGATTATCCCTTATCCTGAATGAGAAAAAGAATAGAATTTAAGAAAATTAAATGAAGGGAAATCGATATAAATCTAGAAAATCAATAAAGATTGGCAAAACTTGTATTTACAAAAGAATCCTCATAGGTAGCGTTATTGCTCCTACAAGGGGTCTCAAGATTTTCCCTTATCCTGAATGGGAACACCTCGGACAACAAGGGTCAGGTTTTTCCCTTATCCTGAAAGGGTATACCTCATTGAAAAAGAGGCATTAGGTTTATCCCTTAACCTGAAAGGGTTATGTGAAAGAATAGAATTTTGGGAAAAATTTAAAAGAGAAATTGATAGACCTTTACACAATTGAGAAAAATTGAAAAATTGTCTTTACAAAAGAATCCTCGTAGGTAGCATTATTACTCCTATGAGGGGTTTCAGGATTATCCCTTATCCTGAATGGGAGCACCTCGGACAACGAGGGTCGGGTTTGTCCCTTAACCTGAAAGGGTAAAAGTTTTGATAAAATTTAATAGAATTGAGGAAAAATTGATAAAACTTGATAAATTTGATAAAACTTGATAAAAAATATGAATAAAATGAATGAAACTGATAAAGATATCAAAATTAACTGAAAATTTATAAGATTTGAGAAAAAGGAGTTTTTCTGATCCTGCCTGCATAAGGGATCTTGAAAGGAAGATGTTTATTTAAAAGATAAGTGAGAAATCATTTTTGGGAGGAAAATCCACCGCAAGAAGAATGATCAGCGCGAGCTCTGATCCTTTAGATCAAACATGAGAGATCATCATGAGGGTCAATTTTTGATGGCAATGGTTTGAAATCTATTTTTTTTGAAGAAGAAGATCAACAATAGATCTGATTTCTAAAATAACAGTTTAAAACTGATAATAAGATCAATACAAGGGTTGATCTTTGAATATAATGTTTTAAAAAACCAATCTTGGAAAATAAGACCAACACAGGGGTTGATCTTTGAATATAAAGATTTGAAATCAATTTTGGAAGATAAGACCAACACAAGGGTTGATCCTTCAATGAAATGGTTCAAAAACCTATTTTGGAAAACATGATCAACACGAGGGTTGATTTTTCAATGCAATGGTTCGAAAACCTATTTTTGAGAACATGATCAACAAGAGGGTTGATTTTTGACAAACGTTAGACCAAAGAATATTTGAACTCTTTGGTCATAACGAAGACTTTTTGAAATTTCATGATTTTTTAAAAGCCCTCATAGTTAATATCATTTCTCTTATGAATGATGTCAGGATTGTCTCGCATTCTGAAAAGAACAGGAATTTAAATGCCCCAGTATGGCAAAAGAAGGAAGTATTTGAATATCAAAGATATAAAGAAAAATTGACATTTCATTGATAAACAAAGGTTTGATAACAACTGAATATTTATAAGAACTTTTAAAAGGAAAAGATTCATAGAAGACTGGGCTGGCTAGCCCCTACAAGATAACTGTAAAAAAGAGACGAAAGCAAAAACTTTGGCTTTATCAATTCTTCGAGTGGTCCGGGAATGGTTCTGTCAGGACGGTTGGCTGCTTTTCTTCCTCGTCCTCTATCAGCTCACTTCTGTCAATGCAGTCTTGTATCATGTGCTTGAGGACAAAACAGTGCTCTGTGTCATGCCCTGTTGCCCTATGGTACTTGCAGAATTGGTTCTTGAACTTTCCCAAGATTACGGGAGGATCCGCTATTTTAGGGAGTTTGATTATCCCGTGCTTCAAAAGGTAATCCATAATCACTTCTAAACTCTCAGATAACGGAGTGAAGACTCGATCTTTCTCCCACTTGATGTACTTGGGCTTCTCTTGAAGATCACCCTTTTGCTGAAGGCCAATTGGAAGCGGTTTATCATTGTTTTTAAAGGATCTCTCCTTCTGCCCTTTGCTCTGATCTATTTTCTGGCCACTGCCATTGTTGTTTCTGTTTTCTTTGCTGCTACTGCCAAGATTATTGCAGGAGACATCAACTGAATGAGCGAATTGCGCCTTCTTCTTCTGGTCTTGGATATTCTTGACCAGAGGCATGCCTTCATAAAGCCCACTTTCTATTCCTGCTTCGAGCCATTCAGCTCGCTCAATCAATTTGATGAAGGATTTCGCCGGGGAAGTGGCGATGAGGCTCCTTATGGGCTGAGAGAAATTGTTGAGGATTACCTGCAATGCGTGCTCCTCTGGAATGGGTACCTGTGAACACCCCAAATTTTTCAAAATCTTTTAAATATTCCCTTCTTGCCCCTAAATTCATTTTTTTGAGCAAAAGACTCATTTTTAATCTAAATTCCAGTTCATTTCTCAAGTTTTTACTGAAATTAAATTCATTTTATATGTTTAAATTGATTTCGGATCTGGATCCATTGTCCAGATCCAAATTTGAGTCTCATTGTTCAAATTCTAAATTAAAATTACAAAAAGTATCAAAAATAGTTTTTTAAATAGCTCGGATAATCCATCCGATATCCGTTTGGATCCATCACGTTGTATTTCTCGAGTCGAGTTTCAAAAACTCGAACATTTTCTCAAAACTTGGGTCCAAACCCATTCTTCTGAAGAAATTTCCCCAAAATAAACCTCTTTTCAGAAAAGCTCTGCTTTTGTAAATATTTTTGAAATTTTGTAAAAAAGTAGTAAAAAATCCTTAGTTTCTAGAATTTTGTCTTAAAAAAGTACAAAAAATATATATTTAAGAAAAGAACAAAAAAATAAAAAAAAACCAAAATTTTCAGAAACTATGTAATCTACCCTCCTTTTTAACTTTTTGTTAAAACCCTCTCTTGAAACCTCTTTTTGAAAACAAAAACCATTTTTTAGGAAATTTCTGAAAAGGAGCCCCCTCTTTGCAAATTGGAGAAGATGGCAACGGCCATCCTCCCATGCGCCCTCCATCGCCTCCTCTCCCGCTGGATCTCCCTTCATCCTGAACGAACTCCCCCCTCTCGTTGCCTATATAAGGAGGCATCCCCTACAATGATCGAGATCGGTCTCCTGCCTCTCCACTGCTATCCGTCTTCACCCCTCCTGTCTCAGGCATTCACAATTCACCTTCCTCCTTCCCCCCTTCTCCCTCCCTGGGACCTCTCCTCAAGCGAACCAGGTAAGTGACCTCTTCCTCTTCCCCTTCCCTTTCTCTTATTTTGATTTTCTATAGAAACTTCGTATCATCGCCTTTTCTGCTTTGAATTTTTTTTTTAAGGCATCAAAGAAGTGATCGACCTGCATATAGCAGGATCGACCCCTCCCATTGCTATAGCAAACGAAATCCCCGATTTCGACATCTTATCTCTTTCCTTTTATCATTCATTCACAATTTGTTTTGTTTTTTCACAGAATTTAATCCACATTTGTGTTTTGATTTCCTTTTTTTTTCTCTCCCTCTGTTTGTAGTTTGATTTCTTTTTCTTAGTAATGATCTTTTGTTTGTATTTTGGATCTTTCTCTCGTAAGGTTTAATTCCTTATTTTCACTTTCCCTTTTTTTTTTCGGTTTAACATCATTACTTTACATTATTTCATTTGATATTCTCTGTATCGTTGTGTTGTCTTCTGATCTTCATTGACGTGTTGGGTTAAAAGAAGTAAGGGGATGATCCATTATCGATTCATCATCAAGATTTTCATCTTGGGATGGATTTGGTATCCAGTATCCTTTTGCAAACTATTTGTTTGACTTATCATTGGATTTTCTAATTATGTTGCTGGGGGCTTGTGTCCATATTCTATTTTTTTCTTTTTTTTTTTTTTATTATATATACCACGAGCATCGTTTCCTCCCAATTTCAATGGCTTGTTGGGCGTTATTAGGTCTGCATTGCATCATGAATCGCATGTATTGATTATTTCCTCGTATACCTGCATCTTGTTCCTATGTTTTTAATATTCCAGATTTTCCAGTATCCATCGTTTCCATCCAGCGCCGGATGCTCATACATTATAATTCACACTGGTTGTAAATAAATCTTGTTTAATCCTCTCTCAGATTCTTGGTAAGTAGTCTAGAATTGTGTCGGGCTCTCTGCTATGGAGGATTGCTGGGTTTGCTGGTGCCGATTTATAGGCCCTTTATGCTTAAACAGTAAACGATTGCTTCAAAAAGAAATTGTCCTTTGCAGGAAATCTCAAAATCTGCTAGAAATGCCCATATAATGGTATTCGCTTTCCCTTCTATCATTCACAGTGGGAGGACAGGATTGGTTGACTGCCTTTACATGCATTCCTCCTCCATGTTCTTACAGGGAAGCAGGCGCAACTGCAAATCACGCGATCATTTTTTTTGTCTTTCACGTTGATATTATTCCATGTTTATTAGAATAATTAGTGCAACTCTTTATCTTGATGAGTGCATTGTCTTGCTTCCTCTGTTTCAGACCATGAAAGAAAGCAGGTCGTGGCCTACCTAATGCATAAACTAGGCCAGTCTGTGTCCCAAACAATTGAAATCATCTTGCGCTGGGAGGGGGGTTAACGACAAAGATAGGAAGTCCTTTCTGAGTCCGATGGGTTGAATTCGAGCTGTCTGAGATATCCAAGTTGGATTTATATTAAAAGACTATCGCCCATATGCAGAGGAAGTTGCATTCATCAGTCAAAATTTTTTTCTGCTAATCAGGTTCACAGGGATTGGTATGATCTCCTTTATAGGTTGGAGTATTGATTTCGTAATAAGCAAGAGATAGGGATATAGAATTAAATGTGAAATTTTGAAATTGATTCTCAAACAAGTGAATATCTCAAGTCAATTCATAAAAATAAATGTTGTGCACTGTATTGTATATGTCTTATTGCATCCATTCACTGTAGACATCTGAGTTAGTTTATTGTAAAAGCATTTTTTTTAGAGAAGAATCCACATCTCACGGTTCGTATTACCACGAGCCACAATCCCCACTTACAGCTTCATCCCGTATTTTTTTTTCTTTTAGTTGTTGAAACCTTCACAGGCTGCAATAGTGATTGTTGCGGTTTTTCACTTTAGTATTTATAGCAATAACAAGCACTGTTGCTGCCACCATCTTTACACCGTTATCAGTGCTTAAGTCTGCTGAAGTCTTCACTGTACATGGCTGCCAGCTGCTGCACATTTTCTGCTATTTCTGTGTATCCACTGTTTAACCACCGCTGCACATTTTCCTGTGCACTTCATTTTCATTCCACTACATCAATAACCTAGCCAGCATATCCCCTTTGCTGTCGTAACTACAACAGTTACATTCATCACCCTTACAACACCTCCAAACCCATCATCCACTCCAACTCCACTTATACATAGCCATATCGTTCTCTATGAGCTGTTCAAATTCTGGTACATGTATGTCACCCCCATCTTGCATCATCTTTGATATTGTTATACCTGTCATGAATATATCAATAAGCCATTATGCATAACCTGTTATATATACTTTACCTGTCAAAATATATAATACCCATGTCTTCTTTTGGTAAGTAAACTCCATGTGTGCCAACAAACCCCCAGTATGATGTATTGTTACCCTAATCACCTACAAGCACTTATATCCTTGGCACTTAAGTACACACCATCCTGTCTTTTGCATCATTAAGTATAGGTGCACCTTTGTCACCTTTCCCTACACTTGCACAATTGTCTTCTCCACTTACCACTCTCAACAACCCTTTGCTGTTGCCATCAACAATACTTCATCTTGCCCTGCTGCCATCCATAAACCCCTCCTGTATACCAATAAGAGGCCACCTTTAGTTCTCACAGCATAATTTAGCTTATGTAGCTCCAGTATAGTGTGCTCACCTGTTTAGTCCCATCCTAAGTATATCTTTTTCCCTTTAAATGCAACAACTATGTCATCAGCTACATTCAGCTCCCGTCACCTACAGGTCATGTCAGCCGATGTGACTGTGTTGCATTAGGTGCATATCATTTAGGTCATTTTACAGCAGCAGTACTTCGATACCTGCTGTTCATGTATCCACTCTTCCCACCCCAACCCACCTACTCTACATTCATTTCATATATATATATATATATATATATATATATATATATATATATATGTATATATAAATTCATTAATAGTTATCCTTTCATACCTAAATTATCAAGGTTATTTCATCAAGCACTATGTACAAAGTAGGTATACGAGTGTCTCATTACTTACAGTTCTGAAATCAATGCAATCTTCCTTTACTTTCATACTAACCAAGCGTTTTGCAGGGAATAGGAGGAGAATATCATCACTTGAGATTTGAATTTTCAAAATTTGTAATAAGTTAGGACTTAATGAGAATTTACATTTCCTGTTTTAGATAGAATGAATGAGCATTGTAAATATCATAAATTGCTTATTTTCATGCTTTTATCTTTATTTTCCAAAAACTCACAAATGGGAAACACGAATGGCACGTGCACCATTTCGTAAGAGGTAATTAATCCTAAGTTGACGATTTACATTAATGGCCATAGTCAGGATGTAAACAAAACTTAGGATTTTTATCTTTTATAAAATAACATTGGATCCTCTTCAAAAATCATCATATTTTTAAATATTTCCTTCTTTTATTAGAGTTTAACTTAAAATCAACTCAAAATATATACCAATGGCCATAGTCAGGGTATATTGAGAGTTAATTTCATTTTAAACTCTATAAAAGCACCAAAATGTATTTTATTCTTCACTTGAATCTAAATATAGATTATTATATAATACATCCAATGACCATAATCAAGGATGTATTATATCTTCAATCTTGTTTTAATTCATTTAAAGAATGAAATAGCTTTTCAAAATCCAATTTCAAAATTCTTTAAATTCATTCATCATTTAGGATAGAACTGCATCATATTTTCAAAATTCCTTTTTCAAAACTCCAAGGGATGTAAATATCCTCCTTAATCTATCTTCAATTCTTATAAAATCCAATTCATCCTTTCATTTTCAAATTCAATTTCATTTTCAATCTCAAAGTTCAATTTAACTTTGAGATTTCAAAGTCATTTTTATATTCAAATTCAAATCAGATTTCAAAGTTCAATTTGACTTTGAAATTCCAAATTCATTCAAAAACTCCAATCCAACTCAAAATTCAATTTAACTTTGAGATTCTTGATTCATCTTCTAAATTCCAAATTAAAACTCCAAAATCAAAAGTCCAATTTGACTTTGAAATTCATTTGTATTCAAATTCTAAATTTTATTTTCCAAAGATCAATTTAAACTTGGAAGTTCTTAATTCATCTTCTGAATTTAACAACTCCAATTCCACTTTTGGATCTCAGACTTCAAATCCAAATCCACTTTAGATCCAAAATCCATCTTGGGATCCAGAGTCCAATTCTACTTTGGATCTCAGCCTTCAGATCCAAATCCATCTTAGGATCCAGAATCCAATTTTACTTTGGATCTCAGACTTCAGATCCAAAATCTATCTTGGGATCCAGAGTCCAATTCTACTTTGGATCTCAGACTTCAGACCCAATTCCACTTCTTGGATCTCAGACTTCAGATCCAAATCCATCTTAGGATCCAGAACCCAATTTTACATCGGATCTTAGATCCCAGATCTTAAATCCATTTTTAGATCCAATTCTATTTCAAAATCTGGATTTCAAATCCAAGTCCATTTCCAGATCTCATTTGAACTCCCTAAATCCATTTCTATTCTTAAATACCATTTGATTTTTCCAGGTTCATTCTAAGATTCAAATTCAATATCACTTCAAAAACTTCATCTTCTTCTCCTAAATCCATTCAAAGACCATTTCTGACTTTGAAACTTCATTTCCTTTCATTTCAAAGCTTTAGATCATTCTTTCTCCAAGTCAAGATTTATTCTTCCAAACTCTGATTTACTTCAAAAACTTGGATCTTCTCTGATCTATCTCAAGTTCTAAGTTAGATTCAATCATTTCTTCACTCCTTTACCAAGTTCATCTCAGAATACTTGGAAATTTCCAAAAACATTCTTTTCAAAAGAGCATACATCCTTGCATTGCACAAGTATGATTCTTTGTGCATTTAGAGTTAGAATAAATTCTTAGATTATATTTAGGCAAAGCAAAAGGCATAGATTCGATCCTTGGATCGATTACCCCTAGTAAAGGCGCCAGGAACGGTCGAACCTCGTACCGACGAGCGAATCCCGTCTCTCCATTTTTCTCGCAATATTTTCAAAATGGAGGCGAGTTAAAATTTCTAAATATTTTTCAAATCAAGGTCAAGTGAGACCGCGCAAAAGAGTTCCTCATCTCTTTCTTTCTCTTCTTTTCTCTTCTCTCTTTCTTTCTTTTATTCTTCTCCCTTCAAAAAGGAGAAAAATAGAGGTTAGAAAAGGAAAAGAGAAGGAAGAGAGAGAAACCAACAAGAGAGGAAAAATTTTGCGATGATCACAGTACCTTCATCTTATTACAGGTGCTTCTCCACCTGTGAATAAAATCACCTGCCCTTTCAGTCTCTCCTTGCTTCAGGTTGTAAAGATGATTTAATGTAGGTGAGGCTTCAATGTTGAATAAGAAGCGCTCAATGAACAAATTTACTACCTTATCGAACTCTAGTAGTTCGATAGGATTTACGTGGCCAGCATACCACATGGCTGCTACACCCTCTAGACTGCGAGGGAAGCAAATAAACAACGCTCTATTGACTTTTCTGAAACGGCTGTACTCTGCATAAAATGTGGCTAAATGAGCTTTAGGGTTGCCAGTTCCATCAAATTTGAGAAATTTACGGGGAAGGTTCTCCAGGTTATCGTCCCCATCTAGACCATCGTAAAAATCCTCGTCGATGTAGGTCTGCTTGCCCTTACCCTTGACTTAAATGTCTTTAATTGCTCGATTCATCTCCTTCATCTGCTTGCTCATCAGGTTCTCTGCTGGGGCCTCAGACTTGGGCTTGTTGACGGATTCAGGCTCTTCTGCAGCTATCTTTGTGGACTGTCTCGGAGGATTCTGTTTGTAGACAATTTGCTCTTCCTCTTCTGACTCTTCCTCGACTGACTCTGATTCCTCAGAAGTCGTGTCGGGTTGTACCTTCTTTCTGATGATTCTAACTTGCTTCTTTACAGGCTTCTTCCTCAGCTTGCTTTTAGGAACTGCCTCTTTCAGTTTGGCCTCGGCTTGCTCCGACATCATCCTTGTCATCATCTTTTGGAACATATCATACATAGCAGGGTCGATGTCATCTTTCCTGTTCTGACCCTGTCCCCTAACTGATTTAAGAGAGCTCATCCCTTCCGCCTCACTGTCGCTGTGCTGAGGAACTGTTTCTTTTCCTGCTCTTGTCTGAACCATTTTCAGATATCAGCGCTCTCTCTGTAGAGAAAAGTGGAGGTTTTGAGACCAAAGAAACCTTTTGGAGAAGTTTTGACAAGAGGAAGGATTTAGGTTGAAATCTAAAAATTGTATCCCATTACTAGGGATTGAGTTGCCACAAAATTTGTGACAATTGTGTTGTTTACTCTACGAGGGGGAGTAAGCAACTAAAAATATGAGAGAAAATACTATTTTGAAAAGGATATCTCTTGACGGAAAGAGATTTTTATGAAAATATAAACAAGAATATAAAATCAGAGGAAAATAAGAGGAAAAATGAAATTTGAAAATAAATGGTAAAGATTTAAAATTTGAAGAACTTGCAGGCAGGATCAGAAGAATTTGTGAAGAAATTTTAGAAGAAGAAGAAGAAGAGAAAGAAAAATATACTTGGGTTTTAAAAACAAAGAGGAAATTTTGAAATATATACCCAGGGTTTTGGAAAATATAAGGAAGATATAAAATATCACACAATCACAGATATACAAGCAAGGATGCACAAACAACACTCTCTAAAGCTGACTCTATATGCAATATTTTAAAATGGCTGATAGGACCTTAATCCTAACTCTAAGATTCATATCATCTGATTTCAATCAAGGTACGCCGATATACTCAAGCCGAAGCTCGAAGTACGTGGCATATAAAGATATCTCTTCGGTTCTAAGGTAATGGCTTCCCAACATCCTTGAGCACCTACCGATATACCTCGGACTATGGCCCTTAGGTACGTGGTAGGGGGGCGCGAACCCAAATAAGTGGTCCAGTTGTGAGGCTCTCTCCCGAACTATGGTTCAGTGAGACAACCCAGCAACGTGAAGACCGGGACAATATAGGTAAGGGATATTTTCAAAAACATGATCAACATGCAATAAAATCAGAAGGCTCTAATGCAAGTCCTAAAGAGATAGAATTTAAATGAAAAGAAGCATACACTTGCATACATTGTTTGTATTCAATCCCTAGAATTGAGGAGAGTTGTATTTAAGACCTAAGCCTAATGTGAACATGGAATAATCTCCTCAATATAGTCCTACCAAACCATACTTAGATCCTATATGCAATGATGTCAGCTTAGGACAAAATCTAGGCTCCTAAGGTTTGCATGGAAATGAAGCTGACATAGAAGAATAAAGACTTAAAAAATATTAAAGCAAAGCAAAGGCATAATTCGACCAGATGGAGACGGGTCCCATCACGGTCGCCAAAACTGTGATCATCGCAAAATTTTTCCTCTCTTGTGGTTTCTCTCTCTTCCTTCTCTTTTCCTTTCTAACTTCTATTTTCCTCCTTTTTGAAGGGAGAAAAATAAAAGACAGAAAAGAAAGAGAGAAGAGAAAAGAAGAGAAGAGAGAAGATGAACTCTTTTGCGGGGTCTCACTTGACCTTGATTTGAAAATATTTAGAAAGTTAACTCGCCTCCGTTTTGAAATATATTGCGGGAAAAATGAAGAGACGGGATTCGCTCGTCAGTATGAGGTTCGACCGTTCCTGACACCTTTACCAGGGGTAATCGAACCAAGGATCAAATTTATGCCTTTTGCTTTGCCTAAATATTATCTAAGAATTTATCCTAAGTCTAAAAATGCACAAAGAATCATACATGTGCAATGCAAGGATGTATGCTCTTTTTGAAAGATGTTTTTGAAAAATTTCCAAGTATTTTGAGATGAACTTGATAAGGGAGTGAGGAAATGATTGAATCTAACTTAGAACTTGAGATAGATCAAAGAAGTTCTAAGTCTGTGAAGTAAATCAGAGTTAGAAGAATAAATCTTGATTTTGAGAAAGAATGATTTAAAGCTTTGAAATGAAAGAAAATGAAATTTCAAAGTCAGAAATGGACTTTGAATTTAATCATGGATTTAGGAGAAGAAGATGAAATTTTGAAGTGATATTGAATTCGAATCTTAGAATGGATCTGAGAAAATCAAATGGTATTTAAAAATAGAAATGGATTTAGGAAGTTCAGATGAGATCTGAAAGTGGAATTGAATTTAAAATCTAGAATTGAGAATGGAATTGGATCTTAAAATAGATTTAAAATCTGAAATCTGAGATTTGATATAGAATGGGGTTCTGGATCCTAAGATGGATTTTGGATCTAAGGTTTGAGATCCAATGTAGAGTTGGACTCTGGACCCTAAGATGGATTGTGGATCTGAAGTTTGAGATCCAATGTAGAGTTGGACTCTGGACCCTAAGATGGAATTGGATCTGAAGTCTGAGATCCAAAGTAGAATTGGGTTCTGGATCCTAAGTGGATTGTGGATCTGAAGCCTGAGATCTAAAATAGAATTGGAATCTGGATCCTAAAGGGGAATTGGATCTGAAGTCTGAGATCTGATATGAATGTTGAATCTTGGATCCTAAAATGGATTTGGAGTTGTTAAATTCAAAAGATGAATTAAGAACTTCCAAGTTTGAATTGAACTTGGAAAATGAAATTTAGAATTTGAATCTTGAATATACAAATGAATTTCAAAGTCAAATTGGACTTGAATTTGGAGCTTGAATTTGGAATTCAGAAGATGAAAAGAATCTCAGAGTTAAATTGAACTTTAAATTTGATTGGAATTTCGATTATAAATTGAATTTGGAATTTCAAGGTCAAATTGAACTTTGAAATCTGATTGGAATTTTTAAATATGAAATGAATTTTTAAATCTCAAAGTTAAATTGGACTTTGAGATTGAAAATGAAGTAGAATTGAAAATGAAAAGATGAATTGGATTATACAAGAATTGAAGATTGATTGAAGAAGATATTTACATCACTTGGAGTTTTGAAAAAAAAGAATTTTTGAAAATATGATGCACTTCTACCCTAAGTGATGAATGAATTTAAAGAATTTAAAAGTGGATTTTGAAAAGCTATTTTATTCTTTAAATGAATTAAAATAGGATTGAAAATAAAATACATCCTTGACTATGGTCATTGAATGTATTATATAATAATCTATATTTAAATTCAGGTGAAGAATAAAATACATTTTTGGTGCTTTTATAGAGTTTAAAATGAAATTAACTCTCAATATACCCTGACTATGGCCATTAGTATATATTTTGAGCTAATTTTAAGTTAAACTCTAATAAAAGAAGGAAAATTTTGAAAATATGATGATTTTTGAAGAGGATCCGGTGTGGATCCAGTGTTATTTTATAAAAGATAAAAATCCTAAGTTTTGTTTACATCCTGACTATGGCCATTGATGTAAATCATCAACTTAGAATTAATTACCTCTTACGAAATGGTGCACGTGTCATTCGTGTTGCCATTCGTGAGAATTTGAGAAATAAAGGCAAAATGCATGAAAAACAAACGATTCATGATATTTACAATGCTCATTCATTCTATCTAAAGCAGAAAATGTAATTTTTCATTAAGATCTAACTATTACAATACACCAAAATTGAATTTACAACTCCCAATGATGATATATTCCACATATTTCCTATAAAACAACTGGGTTAGCACAATGTAAATATAGAAGGAAATGGAAGATATTATATTGAAAATGCAAATGCACATGCTTGTGCCTATTCTAGTGGAGAATACATGTTCAAAATGCTATTTTAAATCTAAAATTCATATGAAAAGCCTTACATAAAGGGAAAAATATATATGTGGATATGATGGAGATTTATATGGAAAAGGCATATGCAATGCCTTATGCTAAATGAAAGGATGTATATATCCGCCTAAGGCTAATGAGGTCCTATATGGGAAAGGCATATACAATGCCTTAGACTAAATGAAAGTCTATATTTATCTGCCCAAAGCCATACATATATCTACTGACGAAGTGCGCATGAAGATGGATGAGATGCCGTGGACAAAGTGCAAGATGTGCTATATACATATGAAATGACATAGTGCACTTTGTGAAGGGCAAGAAGGCGACTCACAACAATTCACCGAATTGCTATAGGAAGTATGAAGCTACAACAACTCAGAGAATTGCTGTGGATGCATAAAATTATTACCACAATGCTTGGTATAAATGCAAACAATTATTACAGCAGTGTTTGACACTGCTGTAGATGCAAGGAAGCTACAACAGTGATTAGCACTGCTGTGGTTGTGAAGGAATGGGAAGTGCAGGGATATTACTGACATACAACTACACAACAAATCAAGGATATGATTTCAAGTGAAATGTCCATACATTTTGCCACCGAAAATTCAGTGGTTGGATCAATGACTCAGTGTGTACTTTCATAACAAGTTAAAATCACTTTAGCAAACCAGGGGATTTTCCTGTAAGAGCAGACTTATGAACCTTTTAGCAGCAAATCAGTCGACAATGATTTGCCTTCAGCCAACATATTCATTTTAATAGGTTAATGTAACAGTGGATCCATGGAGCAACACAGCAAATTGTCTTGTTGATCGATTCCTACAGGTGAATTTCAGAAGATAGGTGCAGCAGTGAATGCTGCGAAGTGGGTAATAGAGCTATGCTGGTGAATGAAGTTGAAGTGCACAAGTGACGTTGTGCTTATGCTACAGTAGATGTTATGGGACAGGAGAATGGAAAACAATTATGCTGTTTTGATGTATAGATGCAGAGAAAAGTATATATTAAACTCAGAATATATATTGCTAAATAATACCTCATCGATTCTCCCATGGTGAAAGAGGATGAATCTGGAATAATATAAAACACCTAGACCATTTGTTTTGATCATCTCAGCTCAATAGTTGAAAGATCATTCAGACAGTAACTTTGCATCCAACAATTAATAAATCAGAAATCAGACTACAAAACTCATTAAATAGTAATCAACAGCTTAGAACACCACAACGAAGAGTTCTAAATGCAATATCAATGGTAAAAGTTAGAATTCAGAAGGTAAGAAGTTCTGAATACGACACCAAGGCATCAACAACTGGAACTTAGACAACCAATAAGAATTCGACCTTCAGGAATCAGTGAATCGATTAATGCAGAGGATCAATTGATCCACTTTCAAAACATTGCTCACAGAAGATCAATAGATGATATTCAATCATGCCGCAAAACTTAACAAATCAATGGTCATTCAAGCCAGAGATCAGTAAACACTTGATCGACACTCAGATTGTTATCAACTTATCTTTTAAGCAGCCGATTATTAGTAATCAAACTTTCAACCTTGAGGGTCCAATCATCAGGAGGAATCCAGAAATGAATCATTCTGATAAAGAAATAAGACAAAGTAAAATCAAGTGGTTCTTTACAAATGATTAAAACAGGATAATCCTAAATGATTATGATAAAGCAACAAGATCAAAATTTACCTTTAAAGAGATCTGCTTGTCGGAGGTTGATTAGTTGATTCAGACACTCAGGTTATCGCTTGGTTGAAATCCAACGATCGATCATTCGATACCAGAGAGGAATCAGTTAAAGTTGTGATATTACCTCAATTATAGACAATCAAATGGTCGATCCAAGGTTTTAAACAAGTGAATTTGGAAATGAAGCCCAAGTCTGTCTTCAAATATCAAGTTAAAATTCAGACTATCAAGTGCTAGAGTTCCGACGATCATCAATCAGGCAGTTTATTCGCCGGGGATCAAATTACCACCCAGCAATATGCAGATAATCAATTGTTCAAGCCTTAATCAGACTCCAATCGATCAGAAATCTGAGTGATGTTAAAGGTCATGAAGCTAGATGCAAATGTGATCCATCGTTGCAATCACTAGTAGTAGATGGACATGTACAAAGGCGATCTGTTTTGAATCTGGTTGATCTCACGGCCATTCCCAAGGGATCGTGAATATAATTAAAAAAAAAATTTGTTATCGCTGGGTATTAGCTCTTGACACATTTAATTCCCATCGCTATTGTTAGCCATGAATGGCTATCTGTGGATTGATGCCAATACAAAGCAAAAGGGAAGAGAATATGTAGGAAAAAAAATGATAGTCTATTAAAAAAAAAAAGGAAAAATGCAGGTCATGGTAGGATAGAAAACTAATGTTAGAATACATACAAATCCTTACACGAACTGAAGAAATCTAATAAAATGAATCGCAGAGCAGAAGAAAACGGATTTCAGAATTAGGAAATTCCTTTTTACTGTTGCACAAGAGGGATTGATGGTGCTTAGCAACCCAATCGTATCTCGATGGTGCATTTAAATGGGGAAAACAGAAAAAAAAACCAAAGAAAATAAATGAAAATTAAAAAAAAAAACAAATACGGATATGAAAGTGAAGTTTAGATGGATCGACGATGCCATTGCGAGGCATCGTTGATCATCAGTATATAAGAAAAGATAAAAGAAAATCATGTGTAAACTTTATACAGAGATAAACACCAGAAATGATTTATACTGATACAGAAACATAGATAACAAAGATGGAAATAAAGGAAAAAGAACTCCAAAACAAGCATTTAAAATTTTATGAGGATCAGGAGATACCAGGGTAGATGAAGAATTCTTACTTGATTGCAGAAGCTCTGAAGGAAGGAGGGAGGAAGTAGGGAGATGAAAGGGGTGAAGAGCAGATCGAGAGGGGGATGGTGCCGTGGAGAGGTGAAGGATGGATCAATGCGTGAGCTTGGGGAGGGGTGAGGTAGGAGACGAATCCCTTCGTAGAGGCTTGGAGGTCTCTTCTTAAAGAGAGACTTTAATCCTCCAAAAGATGAAGCAGTTGGCACTGAAAGGCCATTGATTGGGAGAGAGGCGATGGAGGGTGCGAACGGGAGTGGCCGTTGCAGTTTTTCTCAAATTTCCAAGAGGGGTCTCGTTTTCAGAACTTTTCTAAAAAATGGTTTTTATTTTCACAAGGAGGTTTTAAGAGAGGGTTTTAACAAAAACAATTTTCAAAGAAAGTTTCAATTGCATATTTTTCTGATTTTTTTGGAATTTTTCAATTGTTTTCTTTTTCGATTTTCTTATTTTTTTGTTCTTTTCTTTGAAATTTTAAACATATTTTTGTATTGTTGAAAACAAAACTCTAAAAACTAAGAAAATTAATACTAATTTTACAAAATTTCAAAATATTCATAAAAGAAAGGTTTTTCTGAAAAATCAGGGTTATTTTGGGGAAATTTCTTCAGAAGAATGGGTTTGGATCCAGGTTTTGAGAAAATATTCGAGTTTTAAGCCTCGAATCGAGGAAAATAATGTGATGGATCCAAACGGATACCAGACGAACCGTCCGAGCTATTTAAAACTATTTTTGGTATTTTCTGTAAATTTAATTTAAAATTGGATAACGAGACTCAGATTTGGATCTGGACAATAGATCCGGATCCGAAATCATGTCAGACATATAAAATGAATTTAATTTTAGTAAAACTTTGAGAAATGAACTGGAATTTAGATTTAAAAGTGACTCAATTGCTCAGGAAATGATATCAGGGGCAAAAAGGAAATATTTAAAAGATTTTGAAAAATTTGGGGTGTTCACAGAGACACAATCACGGGGCGAGCAGAGACTATTGAAAATCAGCCAGATACTATATTACATGATTGCTGAAGATAAATAAACTAAAACAGAGGTGTTTCAATCAAGAGTATGATCTAAACGACTCTCGTGGTAATGTCCTTTTTCCTTAAAGGTAAAGAAACACGACACCAATTGCCAATGGAAAGCAACCTTGATTGGGTAATATGGATCAGATGCCATTACATCTGTAAAGCTCAACGAACCTAGCTGATCATAACAAAACTCTGTGAAAATGATGCAGGTGGTTCATGCAAGGAAGATGGAAAGGCATAGGACATCGATCGGATCGATGGGGCAAAGTGATGTAGATATACAAGTGAAACAATCGAGAATCTCGATAAAGCAAAGACAATGAACTAAACTTAGAACAATATCATGTATCATAAAAAAAAGTGAAATATGGTAAATGATGGTTTGGGGAATCTGAGATAGGAAAAACGGAGACTGAAAAATGAAGAGAAAAACAAAGAAGAAGAAACAAGAAACCAAATACGAGAGATAATTATAACAAAAAAAAAAAACAGAAAGACTGAAATCAAAATATCAATCCATTCTCCAAGTATAATTATAAATCTGATGTCAATAGAAAAGGGGGATGATGAGAGGAAGCAAAATGAAGCGAGCTACAGACTGGAATGTAATAAAACAAAAAAAAATGTAAAGAAAAACAAAGAAAAATAAAATGTCAGAACTGGATCGTTCCTTTGCTATTGCACGAGAGAAAGGTAGGTGTTACCATAAGCAACCCAAGACCCTCCCTAGTGCGTTAAGGGATTCAAAACAAGGAAATCAGCGAAAGAAATCGAAAAAATTAAAAAAAATAAAAGCAAATGGGAAGTAAAAATAGACGATACCACAAGAAGAGGAGGAGGGGATGAGGGACTTATCGCGACTGTCATTGGAGGTTGGATTTTCTTTGCTCGATGTGAAGAACACCATGAAGAGGTGAATGGCGGATTGAGAAGAAGGAAGAAGGTGCGAAGGTGAAGAAGCGGTGCTTCTGAAGGAAAGAGAAAGGGGGAAGGGTGGAAACGGATCATCCATGGGGTCCTCTGTGTGCCTCTCTTAGAGGGGGAGAAGGAGGTTCGAGAAGGTAGTCGGTTGGCGATGAAGGGTGGAGAGAGGAGACGTTCCGAGAGAGAGAGAGAGAGAGAGAGAGAGAGAGAGAGAGAGAGAGAGAGAGAGAGAGAGAGAGAGAGAGAGAGAGAGAGAGAGAGAGGCGCTGGCCATCCCACCTCTTTGCGAAGGTTTCTCAAAGAGAAACCCTAAAGAAAGATTTTCAGTGGGCCCCTTTTAATATCGCGCAATTTCCAAATTGAGACCCCTTAGAGAAAGGGTTTTCATATGAACCCGATTTTTTCCAAAAAGGTGCTTTAAAAGGTCTTCGATATTCTTATATTTTTGACATAGAAATTTCAGAACTAGAAGAATAAAGGTTTTTAAAACTATTTTTTCTGTAATTTTTTGAGAAATATTTTCAAAAGGAGGGTTTTCTGAGAGTTCGGGTTCGATTTGAGAAATTTCCTTCAGGATACGGGTTTTGGATCCGATTCAGATCAAAATTGGGTCAGAGATAAGACTTTGAGTCTGATTCCTAACGGATCCGAGGAATGAATGGAATTTTCATTTTAAAAATTGACCCGATTACTCAGAAGATGGGTTCAAGGGCAAAAAGGAAATTTTTGGATTTTTGAAAAATTTGGGGTGTTCACAGATGCCCCTCTTTGTTGCTAAGCCGGTTGTAAGCCGAGCTTAGCGGCAAAGAAGACACGCCAAATTTTCTTTAAAAATGCCCCAGTTAGAAAGTCTGAACCGGGTGTGGAAGAATTGGCTTTAAAAAGCTTTATTTTTTTTAGGTTTTGTACCTTATCCTGAAAGGTTTTTGGGAAGAGAACGAAATCCTTGAGAACGAAAATAATTTGGACAGAAGAAAATGAGAAAGTTGTGATGGGACTCTTGGAATGAATATCCCGAAATGGTAAAAGGAGAAATTTTGAAGAAGTCTCACGGCTGGGACAAAGATAAGAATTTTTGAAAAGACAGAGGCTTAGCCCTTAACCTGGATGGGACGAAGATTTTTTGAAAAACTATGATGGGACATTTTTGAAAAATACCTCATGAGACGAGGTTTAGGTATAATTTTTATTTGAATGGATATACAAAGCATGGATTCCTTGATGGGGAAAGACCATGATGGTACTAGGAGAAATATCTCACCAAAATGAGACAACTTTCTTTGAAAAATATAAAGAATGCTAGGTTGTATCAAAATAGATATTGAACATTTATTTCATTTTTGGATAACCAGAAAATTTTGCCAATAAGATGAAATTGCGATTGATTCAAAAGCTTGAAAGTGTGCACGTATGTGTGAAAGATGTTTCCTCTTTTACCTAGAGTATTTCCTCCAACGAGGTAAACTCCCCGGATTTCAGAGTCATATTCAAATTTTAAGGCTATTGAGTTTCTTCAAGGAAGTTATCCATTTCCTTGATATGAGTAGAGAAGAAATACTCTTAATTTCATAAAAGCAAGTAGTGAAAGGATATTGATGAAAGGATTTTGCATGAGAAAAGATAATTTCTAGCACCTTTGGCAGTTTGATATCCTGAGGCTTTTCCCATAATGATCTTTTGGCACTCTTTTGAGTCATTGAGCTTTCTTGGGTTTGGGGGGAAGTTCATTACATCATCCTTCATTTTGGAGATGTCCTGGCTTTTCTTTTTTTCTTCGGGGAAGGGTACGTCACAAACTTCTTCATCTTGAAGATGCTTCGATCCTTCTTTTTCTCAGGAATCATATTGGGGATATTGGTTCATTGGTCAAAAATCTCTTGATGATAGCAGCAATCAAATATCTTTTAAGGTTTGTCGGGAGGCTCAGCGCAGTCGCCTTCATCTTGGTGGTGATCTGAACGTTCCCTGGAAGGATCTGTCACAAACTCCTTCATCTCGGAGATGATCCAAATCTCCTTTGGCCCCGAGGGTCGAACTCGCATATTCGCCTTCATCTTGACGACAATTGAGAGATCCCCTTTGCGGATATTTGATTGTAGCTTTAAATGAATGAGGAGATATGGATTGAGTGGATTCTTTTTATCGCTCAGGGTATTTCCACTGCCTGATTGCCAGAAAATCATCTTAAAACATGCGCCATAGCTATGATCAATATCGATTCGCTTTCGGCTTTTCAACATCATTGAATATTTCTTTCGCTAATCATACCAAGGACATTTCTTACATCCTCTCGATTGATCAACAAAGAGAAGATTTGAATTTTACTCTTTTTCGCAAAAAGCTTCACCCTTTTGAAAAGAATACTAGAGGTAACCTGAGGTGATTCTTTTGTGCAATAAAATATTGGAATCAACACATATTTTAGCAGACTGGCAAAGTTTTCGAGAATCCTTTGTGAAATAATCACTCAATATAGATTTTGATAAGACCTTGGGCTGAACATTTTTTACTTTTGGCAATCTTGATCAGTAAAACTGAGTTTTATGAGACCAACTTAAAAAAAATGGGGTTAAGTAAAAAATCTTGGTAAAAGAATTCAGTGTTAAACTAGAATTTGAGAAGGATTTTGATAAAGGATTTTTTTTGGTAAAAGAAGTTTTTGGTAAAGGAATTTTTGGTAAAAGACTTTGGTAAGGACCAGTGCTAAACTGAAATTTGAAGGACCAGTGTAAAACTGAAATTTTAAAGGACCAATTTGAGAAAATTGGAATTTTGAAGGACCAATGTAAACATTGGAATTTTGAAGGACCAGTTGTAAAAACTGGAATTTTGTAATGACCAATTTGTGAAATATGGAATTTGGAAGGACCAATGTAAACATTGGAATTCTGAAGGACCAGTGTAAAACTGGAATTTTGAAGGACCAATTCATGAAAATTGGAGTTTTGAAGGACCAATGTAAACATTGGAATTTTGAAGGACCAACGTAAAACTGGAATTTTTGAAGGACCAATTTGTGAAAATTGGAATTTGGAAGGACCAATGTAAACATTGGAATTCTGAAGGACTAGTGTAAAACTGGAATTTTAAAGGACCAATTCGTGAAAACTGGAATTTTGAAGGACCAATGTAAACATTGGAATTTTGAAGGACCAACATAAAACTGAAATTTTGGAAGGACCAATTTGTGAAAATTGGAATATTTAATGAAGGACCTTGATGAAGGACCAATGTTAGACTGGATTTTGGAAGGACCAATGTGAGAATTGGATTTTATGAAGAACCAGTGTTAGACTGGATTTGGAAGGACCATTATAGAAGGCTATGCTGCTTCTATGCATGGTTTCAGGATTATCCCTTATACTGAACGGGAAACTCAGGTTTATCCCTTAACCTGAAGGGGAAGGAAAGGGTTTTAAAGAGAATAAACCTGAATTTGAATATTCAAGAAGATGGAATATATAAAGGGGAAAAACCCGAGTCGGAACCCGAATCTTCAAGATAAAAGATAAAAAAGAAAATTGAGTTTGAGAACTCGAATTTTCGACGCAACGATTAATACCAATACGAGCATCAAATCAAAAGGAAGTCCAAGTCGGAACTCAAAACTTCAAATGAAAAAAGGAAGACCCGAGTCAGAACCCGAATCTTAAAAGGAAAAGATAAAAGATAATAGAAAACGATTGGTCCAATTAGAACCAAAGGGAAGCCCGAGTCGGAACTCGAAACTTCAAAAGAAAGATAAAAAGGAAGACTCGAGTCAGAACCCGAATCTTTAAAAGGAAAAGATAAAAGATAAATTAAGAATTGATGAAAATGGAAGATGATTCAGGTTTATCCCATAACCTGAAAGGGAAAAAGAATAAAATTGACAAATTTGACAAAATTTGATAAAAGGTTGATAAAGAATTAAAAGAATTGATAAAGAATGATAAAGAATCAATAAGATTTGATAAAATTGATAAAAAAAATAAGGATTAATGAAGAATTGACAAAGATCTGGTAAGAATTGATGGAGAATTGATAATGCTTGAAAGATGATAAAAGGCTTCAGGACTATCCCTTATCCTGAAGGAAGAAGGACCTCGCAGGACGAGGTTTAGGTTTATCCCTTAACCTGAGAGGGAAGTTCAGGTTTATCCCTTAACCTGAAAGCATAAAGAATAGGAATTGATAAAATCAACAAAAATCGATAAGAGTTTGATAAAGAATCAAAAGAATTGATAAAAATGATAAAGAATCAATAAAATTGATAAAGAATAAGAATTAATAAAGATTGATAAAGATTGGCAAAGATCTGAGTAAAATTTGGTGGAAAATTAAGGATACTTGTAAGACGATGAAAGACTTCAGGATTATCCCTTATCCTGAAGGGAGAAGGACCTCGTAGGACGAGGTTCAGGTTTATCCCTTGACCTGAGCAGGAAATTCAGGTTTATCCCTTAACCTGAGTGGGAAATTCAGGTTTATCCCTTAACCTGAGTGGGAACAATAGAATAAAACTTAAATAGAAATTGATATAAATTTAGAAAATAAAGATTGATAAAATTGATATTTGCAAAAGAATTCTCATAGGTAGCATTATTGCTCCTACGAGGGGTCTCACGATTATCCCTTATCCTGAATGAGAACACCTCGGACAACGAGGGTCAGGTTTATCCCTTAACCTGAGAGGGAAAATGAATAAAAGAATACCTCATGGGAAAGAGGCATCAGGTTTATCCCTTAACCTGAAGGGGTATAGAATACAATTTGATAAAATTTTAATAAAAAGAATTGATAAAACTTGACAAAAATTGATAAAAATAATAAATTGATGAAAATTTGATTAAATTGGAAATTGAAATGAATGCAACTAATAAAGATAACAAGATTAACTGAAAAATTGAGAAGATTTTTTGAAAAAGAGTTTGTCTGATCCTGCCTGCATATGGGATCTTGAAAGGAAAATGTTTATTTAAAAGATAAGTGAGAAATCATTTTGGGGAAGAAGACCAACCGCTAGGAGAATTATCGGCGCGAGATCCAATCCTTTAAATCAAACATGAGAGATCATCATGAGGGTTAATCTTTGAAGGCAATGGTTTGAAAACCTACCTTTGGAAAAAAAGAAGGTCAACAATAGATTTGATTTGGAGAACGACGGTTCAAAACCAATTTTGGAAATAAGATCAACACGAGGGTTGATTTTTTGAATACAATGATTTGAAACCAACCTTGGAAGACAAGACCAACACAAGGGTTGATCTTTGAATATAATGGTTTGAAACCCATTTTTTTGAAAACATGATCAATACGAGGGTTGATAATGGTTCAAAACCCATTTTTTGAAATATGATCAACACGAGGGTTGATAAGGGTTTAAAAACCCATTTTTGGAAAATTTGATAGACACGAGGGTTGATAAGGGTTTGAAAACCCATCAGCACAAGGTTTGATTTCTAAAGAAGGTTGGACCAAAGAATATTTGAACTCTTTGGTTATGAAGACTTTCAAAATTTCATGATTTTTGAAAAAAAGAAACCATAGGTAATATCATTTCTCTCATGAATGATGTCAGGATTGTCCCGCATTCTGAAAAGAACAGGAATTTAAATGCCCCAGTATGGCAAAAGAAGGAAGTATTTAAATATCAAAGATATAAAGAAAACTTGACATTTCATTGATAAGCAAAGGTTTGATGACAAAAACTGAATATTTACAAGAACTTTAAAAGGAAAAGATCCATAGAAGGCTGAGCTGACTTGCCCCTACAAGATGACTAACAAAAAGAGACGAAAGCAGGAAACTTTAGCTTTATCCATTCTTCGGGTGATCCGGAAGAGTCTAGGTTGGAACTGCAGGTTTCTCCCCTCCTTCCTTTGGTACCAAAATTTCTTTGTCGATGAAATCCTGTATGATGTTTTTGAGAACGAAGCAATGCTCTGCATCGTGCCCCCTTACTTGATGAAATTTGCAGAAACACTCTTTCCATTTTCCCATGGTGACCGAAGGATCAACTCTCCTGGGAAGTTTGATCATATCTTCTGTGAGCAGGTATTCGAGAACCTCCTCGACTGGCTGACCTAAAGGGGAAAACTCGCGATCGTAACTCCAGCCATCATGCTTTGTCTCCTTTGGCTTGCTTGATTTTTGTTGAGAGCTGTCCCTTTCCTGAGAGCTAGACTGAGCATGCTTGGTTAGGGGGATCGAACACTTTTCTTCTTCGTTTTCAATGAAAAGATTCTTATCAATGCAGTCTTGAATAATATTTTTGAAGACAAAGCAATGATCAGTGTCATGTTCTGTCGTCCGATGGAACCCACAGAATTGGTTCTTGTATTTTCCCAAGATAGTGGAAGGACTCGTGGCTTTTGGGAGCCTGACCAATCTCTTGGTCAACATGTATTCGAGAACTTTATCCAGCGGCTCATCCAAGGGAGTGAAATCTCAGTTACTGCTCCAATCTTTGCATTTTGGCTCTCCCTGATTCTTCTCCTTCTGCGGAGGACTGGATTGAAGCGGTTCATCTTGGTTTCAACTGAACTTTCCCTTCTGGTTTCTAGATGACTCCAAATTGCTGTTTTGATTGCTCAGGTTGCCTTTGTAGCTGCCCCTGCTGGTTTTAGAACTTCCTGCACTGCCATCGTTGTGCTTGCTCATTGGGAAGGTGACAGGTGCCTCTTCCTTGGTGGGAGCTTTTCCAAAACTGGATTCAGTCTGCTCGGATAATATCTCAACCATCATCTTTTTGAACAACCGATATATAGCATGATCAATCTCATTTTGGTTGTCCTGAACTCCTTCTTTGGCAAACCTTTGAGAGTCCATTTCTCAATTCTTGCTTCTAACTGGTGCGGTCTTTGATCTTAGTCTGAACCACCCGTTAATATCAAATGCTCTCTCTGTAGGGCAGAATGAGACCCTTTTAGAAAGATTTCAGAGGAAACCTTGATAAAGGAAGAAATCAAATTGACAAAGAGATATCCCACTACTAGGGATTGAGTCCGCACGAGAGGCACGACAATCGTATTATTTCCCCGTGAGAAGAAATAAACAATTTAGAATATGATTGAAAGGACATCTCTTGATGAAAGAGATTTTTGTGATAAAATAGATTTAGAAGATATGTGGAAGAAAATTTTAGAATAATAGATGGTAAATTTTGAAAATTTGGAAAAATTGCAGACAGGATCAGAAAAGAATTTAAAGAAATCAGGAAAAGAAAAAAAATACACCTGGGGTTTCTGAAGATAAGGAAAATTTTGAATAATATACCCAGGGTTTTAGAAAGGTTTGATATATATATACATATATGAAAACACGAGCGACATTGCATAACCAAAACCACACAAACAAGGATATGCATACAACATTCCCTAAAGGTTGACTCTAAATGCAATATTTGAAATGGCTTGTAGGACCTTAATCCTAACTCTATGGTTCAGATCATCTGATTCCAATCAAGGTATGCCGATATACTCAAGCCGAGGCTCGAAGTACGTGGCATAGAAATAATTCTCCGGTTCTAAGGTAAAGGCTTCCCAACATCCTTGAGCACCTACCGATATACCTCAGACTATGGCCCTTAGGTACGTGGTAGGGGGGCGCGAACCCAAATAAGTTGTCTAGTTGTGAGGCTCTCTCCCAAACTATGGTTTAGTGAGACAGCCCAGCAACGTGAAGACCGAGACAATATAAGTAGGGATGTTTTCAAAAACATGATCAACATGCAGATAAAACCAGAAGGCTCTAATGCAAGTCCTAAAGAGATAGATTTAAATGAAAAGAAGCATACACTTGCATACATTATTTACATTCAATCCCTAAAATTGAGGAGAGTTGTATTTTAGACCTAAATCTAATGTGAACATGGAATAATCTCCTCAATATGGTCCTACCAAACCATACTTATATCCTATATGCAATGATGTCAGCTTAGGATAGAGTCTAGGCTCCTAAGGTTTTGCATGGAAATGAAGCTGACATTTACAGAATAAAGACTTAGATGATATCAAAGCAAAGCAAAGGCATAGATTCAACCGGACGAAGACGCTGTCCCATCACGGTCGCCACTTCTGTGATCATCACAAAAAATTTCCTCTCTTGTGGTTTTCTCTCTCTTTCTTCTCTTTTCCTTTTCCAGCCTCTATTTTCCTCCTTTTTGAAGGGAGAAAAATAAAAGAGAGAAAAGAAGAGAGAAGAGAAAGAAAAGAAGAGAGAAGAGGAGAGGAACTCTTTTGCGAGGTCTCACTTGACCTTAATTTGAAAATATTTAGCAAATAACTCGCCTCCGTTTTGAAAATATTTGCGGGAAAATGGAGAGACGGGATTCGCTCGTCGGTACGAGGTTCGACTGTTCCTGGCGCCTTTTACCAGGGGTAATCGAACCAAGGATCGAATTTATGCCTTTTGCTTTGCCTAAATATTATCTAAGAATTTATCCTAAGTCTAAATGCACAAAGAATCATGCTTGTGCAAATGCAGGGATGTATGCTCTTTTTGGAAAAATGATTTGAAATCTCCAAGTGCTTGATAATGGAGTGAAGAAATAAATGGTAGAATCTAACTTAGAATTTTAAGATAGATCAGAGAAGATATATGAAGATCTAAGTTTTTGAAATAATGAGAGTTGGAAGAATAAATCTTTGATTTTGAGAAAGAATGATTTTGAAGCTTTGAAATGAAAGGAAATGAAGTTTCAAAGTCAGAAATCGACTTTGAATTTGGATTTTAAACTTGGATTTAGGAAAGGAAATGAATATCTGAAATGGAATGGAACTCTGGCTTTGAAGTTTGAAATATAAAAAGAGATTTGGGAAGTCTAAATAGAATTGAGAAATGGGATTGATTTGAAAGTTGAAGTTCAGGATGGATTTGAGAAATCCAAATGGTATTTAGAAAATAGAAATGGATTTAGGAAGTTCAGATGAGATATGAAGATGGAATTGGATTTGAAATCCAGAAATTAAGATGGAATTTGAATTCTGGATCCTAAATAGAATTTGGATCTGAAGATGGGTTTAGGATCTGAAATCTGAGATCCAAGATAGAGTTGGACTCTGGATCCTAAGATGGATTTTGAAGTCTGAGATCCAAAGTGGAAGTTGGATTTTGGATCCTAAAATGAAATTGGATCTGAAGTCTGAGATCCAAAAAGTGGAGATGGATTCTGAATCCTAAATGGAATTGGGTCCAAGGTTTGGAATTCAGGATGTAATTTGGATCTAGAGTCTGAGATCCAAAGTAGAAGTTGAATTCTGAATCCTAAAATGGAATTAGATCTGAAGTCTGTGATCCAAAGTGGAGATTGTACTTGGAAATCTGGATCCAAGTTGGGTTTAAGATCTAACTTTGGATTTGGATTCTGAAAGTCCAAATGGGACTTTTTGAAGATGGATCTGGGTTTTTTGAAAACCCAAATTAATTTTAGAATTTAAGAAGGGTCAAGTTTTGAGATTCAGAGTCAATCTCAATCTTTGATTTTGAATTTTGAAGGTAAGAAGATAAAACTTGATTTTGATTTTGAGAATGAATCAGAAACTTTAAAGTTAAATTGAACTTTGACATTGAATTTTGAATTGAATTGGAATTTTTGGAGTCTGAATATAAAATGATTTTGAAATTCCAAAGTCAAATTGGACTTTGAAATTGAGATAGAACTGGAATTTGAAATGGAAATTTGAAGAGAGATGTTCAAAATCACTTGGGTTTTTGAAAAGAATTTTGAAAATATGATGTAATTCTATCCTAAATGATGAATGAATTTAAAGAATTTTCGAAATTGAATCTTGAAAACCATATTTTATTCTTTACATGAATTGAAATAAGATTGAAAATATAATACATCCTTGACTATGGTCATTGAATGCATTATATAATGATCTATATTTAAATTCAGGTGAAGAATAAGACATATTTTTTTATGCTTTTATAGAGTTTAAAATGAAATTAACTCTCAATATACCCTAACTATGGCCATTGGTATATATTTTGAGCCAATTTTAAGTTAAACTCTAATAAAAGAAGGAAATTTTTGAAAATATGATGATTTTTGAAGAGGATCCGGTATGGATCCAGTGTTATTTTATAAAAGATAAAAATCCTAAGTTTTGTTTACATCCTGACTATGGCTATTGATGTAAATCATCAACTTAGGATTAATTTACCTCTTACGAAATGATGCACGTGCCATTCATGGTCCCATTTGTGAGTTTTTTGATGGAATAAAGGCAAAAAGCATGAAAATAAATAATTTATGATATTTACAATGCTCATTCATTCTATCTAAAACAAGAAATGTAAATTCTTATTAGGATCTAACTATTTACAATATGTGAAATTGGATTTATAACTCCAAAGAATGATATTTTCCACATATTCCCTGCAAAACAACTGGTTAGTATGAAAAAGAGAAGAGAAATGGCACATATCATATAGATGTCAATAGTAAAATGCTTATGTATCAAGATATGCATGATGAAGGGATGAAAAATAATATACATGCCTATATGCGTATATACATGCATGCCTATATACACATACATACATACAAATATATATACGTATATATATATATACACATATATGTACATATATTCATATATATATATATATGTATCACCTAATGACATGTACTCAATGCTGGTGGATGAGAGTGCTATAGTGAAATGGTGCTGAAAGCATGGCCATCAGGGGACAACATTTAATGAGACAGATGGGTATGCACAAGGTCATGACTGTATGATGGGTCAAAGGATAGCTTACTGCAGTTTTCCAAACCGCTGGAGTAATCATGATATCATAATAACTAGGGGAGTTGTTGTAGAAAGATTCATGCAGCAATTATTGGCCCTATTATGGATACAATGAAGCTACAGTCATGCTTAGCAATGCTGTGGCTGAAGGGGAAGTGAAGAGCCATGAGATGATTGACGATAAGATGCTTGATAGCAAATGGAGACATATAATGCTGATGAACAAGTGCAAGGTGGTCCAACATGAAATATGACAGTTTCTGATGACCTACCATAGAAAAGAAGGGACCCAGTGGTTCATTGTGAACCACTGTGAAAGAAAAACTACTTATAGTAGTTCTTAATGAACTATTATAGTAAGGAAGGATTACAGGGGCTCTTTGTGGACCCTTGTAAAAAGACAACTACTGTAGTAATTCCTGATGAACTGCTATAAAAAGAAAGAAGACCATGGTGGTTCATGGTGAACCACCATGAACTATGGTGGTTCTTGATAAACCACCATAGAAAAGAAAGAAATATAGTGGCTATACATTATTATCAAACAAAACATGAGATACACAATGGTTAGCAAATTCAAGTGCATTGCTAAGATACAAAACTGGGAAATACTCAGGTATGCCAATGAAAGTCTAAGGTAAATGACAAAAGCCTAAGGTAAATGCTGTTGCAAAAAGATAATGGAAGAGGCTGCAGATGAACATGACTATGGAAATATACATATAATCTTACAATAGAAAATTCAATGGCTAAAATAATTCAGCTTACCCTTTTGTAGCATGCCAAGACCATTTTACCAAGTCTGAGAGTTTTCCCTTTTCTAAACAAAAGCAGATTAATGGATGTTCTACTAAACTCCTGCCTTTATTTGCATTGTTGATTCGGCCGGCCTCACTATCAACATCTCTTATTATCACCTCCAGTTTTTGCTACAGATGCTGCATGTTACATTCATATGAAGATGATGGAATTGAATCCAGCTGGCTATGACTAAAAGCACTGGCAGGAGCAATTGCAGGCCAAGCTTGGGCGCAACAACCAGTAGGCAATTGCTGCAATACTTAGCACAAGAGGTACTTGTTAGTAATTATAAAAGACACCTTTCTGGAGAATGGATAGTAAGCACAAAGGGGTTGAACAAGTTATGCAAAAAGCATTTCCCACAAGTGGCAGGTGAAACCATGTTGACAGAGGAAGTAACAACCCTTTCAGCTGGACTTGGCATTCTACAACCTGCTACTCAGAACCTGACAGAGGTTCTTATTTCAGTCCCTAGATGCTTTCCTTTCAAGAAGTGAGGGATGCTCAACTTTTGGATTGCATTCTTTTCGCAGAGCGTTCTGATAGTTGTTTGAATATGACAACATTAGGTTGGTAGTCAGCCCTCCATCTGCGAAAACAACTCCTCTGCCTCTGTTTGCAGAGACCTTCCAGAGACTCAAAATAAACTTCAGATTTAATGTTGCTAAATTTTGTAGTATCAACAACTCTTAACTTTCAGTCCACAAACTCTGCCACCAAAAGCCCTTCGTATAACATCCGCAACCCTCTTGATCTTCTCAATAAATGCTGATAAACCTCTCAGTCTGGATATCCCAACAACAACATTGGCAGGATGATTTCAGCTCCTTCGCCACTCATTACCCATTGCAGCCCAAGCTGTGTAAGGTATGACAACCCTCATTTGCAGTGATTTTCAAGCTCGAATGTATGCCTTTTTCCAGCCATGACAAAATTAACAATTTAAATTTATTGGACTTCTGGAAGGTTTAACATGACTGGCCAAAAGGGGCTTCGATCAGAATTGCGGCCTGGCTGGAGGTGACCTGCACATAGCAATGTTCCCTTTGTCAGTTTTATGACATTTCTATTTTTACAAACCATTTTGCTGTAGCTGGTGTCTGTCAGTACTATCTTCATACTCTGATAACTGCCTTGCAGAGGTGGACGCACAGTGGGGTTGTAGATATAGTGTTGGAATGCCAACACATGGTAGTAACCAGTGAAGGGATGTTGCAGGGAGGTCCAATGAGAACGAGCTCATCCAGAATTATGACATACATGGCTCCATCTGAACCTTAATATTTAGGAGATGTGAAGAGCATTAATTCTGTAAAAATAATACAGAGAACCCAATAGTTGAAATATAAAAATGTTCATAATAATGCAGAGAATTAGGCATAACCTTCATTAAACAAAAAAAAAATTATCAAATGATCCAAACGTTGCTGTGATAAAAGAGGATTTCAATAACTTCCAATATTTCACTACAAAATTTTGATATGAACATAGGACTATTATTGCAAAACAATGACTCTCAGCAAGATGAAGTTTCAGATATAAAGGACAATGGTCCTGATTCTCTGGAGGCAGCAGAAGTGTACTTGTGAAAGCAAATATCCCCAGGGCAAGATTTTGAAGGGCAAAAGGGAGACAATTTCTGGACTTGAATAAGTTGGCTCCAAGAACTGGATTTGATGAGGTTCCTGGTAGCGTGTTGTAAAAGGGACTGCTTTACATGGGCATTAGAGGCAAAATGAACTCAAGAAAACAACAAATGCATGTCTATGTCTTGCAACCAAAATTAACATATGGCGCAACATGATAATAATTATCCATACATTTTGATCCATCATCTTTAGCCTCAGCTGAAAAACTCTGAGCAGGTTACATATGTTTATCATGAAGTGAATGGTTTTTAAAAAAAAAAAAACCTTTTCATGAGAAATCATCAAAATCTTTATACACCTCAGGCGTCGAGCCAATAGAAAACCATAAATATCAGCACCAAAGGCTATTATAGAAAAACTTACAGGAATGAAAAGAGTTGTTCATCATACTGTTATACCTCAGGATCTGATCATCATCTTCGGCATACTGCTATTCCTCAGGAACTAATCATCTTCATCGTACTGCTATTCTTCAAGAACGTCATAAATAATTATAATCGAATGAACATAATAAGAGAAAAGTAAACACACAACGCATAATGCTCTTCCCATGTATATACAAAAACTTCTGGGGCTTACAGTCAATTACAAGAAAATGAGGATACCACCTTGAACTGTGAGCACCCTAAGAAATCCAAAGCAGCTGCGAAATACGATGTTATGACAACACAACACAGACTAAAATTTTGTCGACATTAAGAGACACAATCACAGGGCGAGCAGAGACTATGGAAAATCAGCCAGATACTATATTACATGATTGTTAAAGATAAATAAACTAAAACAGAGGTGTTTCAATCCAGAGTATGATCTAAACGACTCTCGTGGTAATGTCCTTTTTCCTTAAAGGTAAAGAAACACGACACCAATTGCCAATGGACAACAACCTTGATTGGGTAATATGGATCAGATGCCATTACATCTATAAAGCTCAACGAACCTAGCCGATCATAACAAAACTCTGTGAATATGATGCAGGTGGATCATGCAAGGAGGATGGAAAGGCATAGGACATCGATCGGATCGATGGGGCAAAGTGATGTAGATATACAAGTGAAACAATCAAGAATCTCGATAAAGCAAAGACAATGAACTAAACTGAGAACAATATCATGTATCATAAAAAAAAGTGAAATATGGTAAATGATGGTTTGGGGAATCTGAGATAGGAAAAACGAAGACTGAAAGATGAAGAAAAAAACAAAGAAGAAACAAGAAACCAAATACGAGAGATAATTATAACAAAAAAAAAAAACAGAAAGACTGAAATCAAAATATCAATCCATTCTATAAGTATAATTATAAATCTGATGTCAATAGAAAAGGGGGATGATGAGAGGAAGCGAAATGAAGCGAGCTACAGACTGGAATGTAATAAAAAAGAAATGTAAAGAAAAACAGAGAAAAATAAAATGTCGGAACTGGATCGTTCCTTTGCTATTGCACGAGAGAAAGGTAGATGTTACCATAAGCAACCCAAGACCCTCCCTAGTGCGTTAAGGGATTCAAAACAAGGAAATCAACGAAAGAAATAAAAAAAAATTAAAAAAATAAAAGCAAATGGGAAGTAAAAATAGACGATACCACAAGAAGAGGAGGAGGGGATGAGGGACTTATCGCGACTGTCACTGGAGGTCAGATTTTCTTTGCTCGATGTGAAGAACACCATGAAGAGGTGAATGGCGGATTGAGAAGAAGGAAGAAGGTGCGGAGGTGAAGAAGTGGTGCTTCTGAAGGAAAGAGAAAGGGGGAAGGGTGGAAACGGATCATCCATGGGGTCCTCTGCGTGCCTCTCTTAAAGGGGGAGAAGGAGGTTTGAGAAGGTAGTCAGTTGGCGATGAAGGGTGGAGGGAGGAGAGGTTTCGAGAGAGAGAGAGAGAGAGAGAGAGAGAGAGAGAGAGAGAGAGAGAGGCGCTGGCCATCCCACCTCTTTGCGAAGGTTTCTCAAAGAGAAACCCTAAAGAAAGATTTTCAATGGGCCCCTTTTAATATCGTGCAATTTCCAAATTGAGACCTCTTAGAGAAAGGGTTTTCATATGAACCCGATTTTTTCCAAAAAGATGCTTTAAAAGGCCTTCGATATTCTTATATTTTTGACATAGAAATTTCAAAACTAGAAGAATAAAGGTTTTTAAAACTATTTTTTTTGTAATTTTTTGAGAAATATTTTCAAAAGGAGGGTTTTCTGAGAGTTCGGGTTCGATTTGGGAATTTTTTTTCAGGATACGGGTTTTGGATCCGATTCAAATCAAAATTGGGTCAGAGATAAGACTTTGAGTCCGATTCCTAACGGATCCGAGGAATGAATGGAATTTTCATTTTAAAAATTGACCCGATTACTCAGAAGATGGGTTCAAGGGCAAAAAGGAAAATTTTGGATTTTTGGAAAATTTGGGGTGTTCACAATCATGAGCTTAAGCTCCTATTCATATCGGATTTTCCCGTAATCATTTTTTTTTCTTTTTCATCATCTGTTTATATGTGATTTCCCATTTGCATTTTGTTATTTATCTCCCATATTTATTCTGATTTCCCACTTTTTGTTTTGATCCATCCATCATTTTCTGCTATTTACATTTCTGCAATCTGCGATCTAGTTTATTCCATCAATATGTATTTCCAGAGATTACCTCCCTATAAACTGTGATTTGAGGTTGCTAGTAGGTTTTAGCGATTTCTCTCTTTCCTGAAATTATGATTGCAATGGATGATCTGAAGATGGCATGCGTCCCGATGATTTTCTTTCTGAGATTCTACTTCCGTAATGGGTGATTTGGAGACGTTATGCATTTTCTTTTGTGATTTTCACTTCTGGGATTGTGCTGCTATAAGGAATGATCTAAGAGCATCACTCATCTGAATGACTTGGGTCTCCTCGGGTGAGGCGTTGCGGCTTCATCACAGGCAGGTGTTATGCTCTGTTATAGCATAAATGCATGCCCTCCCCCCTGTGAATCATGATCTCTGTGCTGCCAAAGATCAGGGGTACCATGGCTAGGAGTCACGCTTCATAAGGTACCTTTGCTTTTTATTTAAACAATAACATCCTTTTGACTTGTCACTTAATCCTTCACCCAACACCAGTTTACTAAAGTTTGAAGTAAGGACCACTGTATTTCATGTTTATTGATATTTAGTTCCAGCAATTGTATTTACAAGGATTTGTATCCTATCATCCTCGGTCCCATTGCTCTGTTAAAAATCTCATTTCATCAATATCACATATCATTCTATAACGCCCCGGATTTCCAAAACAAAGCTAAGTTACAATTTTCATGAATTTTTTTTCTTTGTAGCGGAACTTACAAAAAGCTTTTAGCAGCGAAATCAGACAATAATGAGTCGTCAGTTTTAGAAAACTTTGGGCACATTGCAAGTATTTGGCCAAGCAACTCATTGACCACCAAGGTGTTCCATTTTATCGAAAACCACATGTTTATTACAACATCACTGCTTGGAAAAGCAGCATAGGTTCAATAAAAGGAAGCAGTACAACTCTGTCTAGAGAAACCCTGGAACTTAATGCCGCCTTGCTCCGCATATCGCCACGCAGGTACAACACCTGAAATCTCCATTAAACGGGGTCAGAACCACTGATGGTCTGGTAAGCAAGTAATCATACGTCCATTCAACTCAAGTATATACGATGACCACTCAGGGTCGCAATTCGTAATAATGACGCTCAAGCCTCCAAGACTTAGCGTATATCGCAAGAGCCTCCGCAGGGCTATGAGTTGAACATCCACGCAAGTCTTCATGACTTCTCATAAGCCTCTTCAGAGCTGTGATTTAGAATAACTGCTTAAGTCTCTACGACTTAGCCTTGACCTCTTCAGAGTCACGAATGGATGTCTAGCTCAAGCCTCTATGCTTGGCACATCTGAACCCTACGAATCTAAGGACAACTCTCCGAGCTTCGCTTAGTCATACGGATATCATTTGGGTTCTTTCCCAATCGGTCCAGTAGTATACCGACCATGACACCTTAACAAAGGTTATGCAGGACTGACTCAACAACGTCCATACACGCATACATTAAAAGTATCGATGTACCTAAGTTAATGCTTTGTTTCGATAATTGCACCTCCCCCTGGGCTTAGGGGACTCATATCTGGGCGACAACGCGACGATCTGGGGGTTGATTATTCTTTGTATTTTAGATACCCTAGAGGCCTGTTGACCCCATTCCCCTAATAGGACGATACAACATACCATAAGAGATCCTTACTAGGTATTCGAATGCATTCTGCCACTGCAGTAGTTGGGTTCAATCCTTAGATATTTAAGGATAACCACGACCTCCATACCTCTGAGTGACCGAGGCCATCAATGAACTCTATCAGGTTCGGGTGAAATATATGTCACTCAAGGCTACGCCATCATCGTCTTTCTCGGTGAGAAATTCTGAAAGGGGTCTGCCGGTCTTACAATTACTTGACGAACATTGCATGCCTATAGGGCAGCCTTTGAGAAGTATGTACCTGACCCCAATCAACCACACGACTTTCACCGTGGAACAAAGGTTTTATTCATATGCATGCTTAACTCTGCTCTCGGCACATCGGCCTTGACGAGCACTTCACCTCTTTTGGTGGAAACAACACACTCCGGCTCAGCGGCCCTTACGAGTCTGGTTGTCTGATAATTCTCAATGAGCATGCACATGACTCGATCTCTACGGATCGGCTACTCGGCACATCTTTACGCAACGAGCTCAGGACCTCGTCAAGGCGCTACCACTACTTTGGCGCAACGACTCTTACAATTATGGTACCCTTACAGGTATCAGAGAGACGAGTCATTCTGACATCATTCCAACAAACGGCATCGTTGTGCAACTTAACTGGTTCTGACAGCTCTTTTGACAACCATTCTGTCAGCACCTCCTCTGCTCTATCGGCAGTGGTTTGACGAACCTTTTTACATCGTAGAAGGCGTTCCATGAACGGGGTAGCACTCCTGCTACGTTCTTTTTGATCTATTCTTAGCTCCTTCAGAAATTTCAGCAGCACTTCCTCTCTTTAACAGAGAAAGTGTGTGTTTCTTTTATCCATTTCAGCGGCATCTCTCCTCTTTGGTAGAAAATCGCTACGCTTAACTCGGGAAATGGATGTGCACCGTTGTGCGTACTTTGCATCCATCAAGGTTGCAGGAACCCTGGGTCATAGCCAGGCCATACGTAATTGAATTAGTCTTTACGTAAAGAGCATTTTGCCAAAAAGCGAAGCCTTTCCAATAGGGGCTTCATTTGTCAAGCAAAATCTTGAACGAGGAGCGGTAAGGGGATCACATTGGCGATTTGGAGTGGATCTCTATTTGAACGCTCATTTACGCATCATATATTTAGTATAAGCAAAAGTCTGTGATTTATACAACGGCGGCGTAAAGAAATGCATATACTATTGTTCAGAGTGTGTAACTGAATGAAATATATATATATATATAAATATATATATATATATATATATATATATATATATATATATATATATATATATATATATATATATATATATATATATATTTGCAGAAAGCAGGAGCCTAGGTGTCTTTCAACACGACGGCGTAAGTAAATACGTAATCGGAAGTGCAGTAATCGGAAATTGCAGAAAGCAGTGAGCCTTGGCATCATACGACGCGACGGCAAAGGTAAATTACATAGCCTGTGCGATATAGGACGCGTCGGCAGAATCAACAGATATACACCTAGATTTGTATCCAACAATAGTTACGAGGTGAGCAAGTGAACACCGAAGTGTCCTAGAGGGCTCAACCAAAAACTAGGGTGAGATACTATTTTAAAGAACACATATACTGTGCATTCGAACATATATATCTGACAATAGTTACAAGGCGAGCGCATGAACACTGAAGCGTCCTAGAGGGCTCAACCAAGAACTAAAGCAAGATACTACTTCAGAAAGTATATGCTATATACAAACAATCAAATACTTGAGAGAGATGAATTAATGAAGCAAACTTACTTCAATTCGTGGAAGAAACGACTCTGAAACACTTTAATGCTTCGAATGAGGCTCGACTTCGAAAAGGATCAACTTTGAACTTCGGACGAAAAAGGACTTGGACTTTGACTTTGAACCAAACCAGGTTCAAGTCAAGTCAATTGGGTTCGAACTTAGGTCAGGTGGGTAGGACCAGGTCAGGCAGGCTCAGGCTAAGTCAGGGAGGCTCAGACCAAGTTAGGTGGGCTAGGCTAGGTAGGGAAGGTTTGGAAAAAGGAGGAGAGAGAGAAGGCAAAGGTGGGGTTGGCGATTTTTTCTAAAGGGGGGGCTCCTCTATTTATAGGGGAGGTTGCTTAGAGGCTAAGCAACCCATTTGACCCTTTTGCCCTTTGGCTTTTTCAGAAATCCAGCTTGATCTTATCCATCTGACTGTTTGATCTTATCTAGAAGGAATATTCCATGAAATATTCCCTGGAAGGTCCTGGAATATTCTAGAATATTCTAGAATATTTTATGAGAAATATTTTTGTGGGTCCCACCAATATTTTTGTGGGTCCCGCAAAAAAGTTTAGTTTTCGGTATTTTTTCCCGAAAATTTCTAAGTATGTCATTATCTTCGTATTGATGTAACTAAGAAAGTTGGCTCGTAGAAATCTTTTGATTTCGATCAGGTAGGAAGTTATGACCTCCAGAGTGTTTGAGCATATATTCGTGAAGATACGAATATCCTATGTATATTTGGATCACAGGAATCAATTTGATCCGCTTTATGGTAAAAACACTATTTTTCACTGGAAATTTCTCAAGAATTTATTCAGAGTTGAACTGAAAAATTGCGGGTCTTACATCATTACCCCCTTAAAGGGATTTCGTCCACGAAATTCAGTTAAGAGTACTAAGTGAATAGCTCAGGATACTTATCCCGCATATTGGATTCGGGCTCCCAAGTGCAGTCATCAACTCCGTGATGTTGTCATCTCACTTTAACAAGTGGAATGACCTTCGACCTAAGCACTTGCTCCCGACGGTCCATGATCTCAACTGGTCTTTCTTCCACCGTCATATCCTCACGAATGTTGATATCTTCATGTTGGATGACGTGGGAAGGGTCGTGAACGTATTTTCTAAGCATTGACACGTGAAATACGTTGTGTATCTGTGTATACTGCGGTGGCAATGCTACTCTGTAGGCGGTCTCTCCTATCCGGCTCAAAACCTCGAAGGGACCAACGAATCTAGGGCTGAGTTTCCCCTTCTTTCCAAAACGGAAAACACTCTTGGTTGGAGAGACTTTGACGAAGACCTTATCTCCAACAACAAAAGTGAGTTCCCTATGCCGCTGATCGGCGTAGCTCTTCTGTCGGCTCTGAGCAGTCAGTAACTTCTTTCTGATCATGTGGACCTGCTCAATGTAATGCTGCAAGACAATGGGCGAGTCCAAGGTTCGCTCACCTTCTTCGGCCCAATGGATTGGTGATCGACAGGGTCGTCCATACAGGGCTTCATATGGTGCCATCCCAATACTAGCGTGATGGCTATTATTATAAGCAAATTCAACCAACGCTAGATGGGAGTCCCAATCACCTTTTCATTCCAACATACAGGCTCTCAGCATATCTTCGAGAGTCTGTATGGTTCGCTCAGATTGCCCATCTGTTTGGGGATGGAATGCTATACTGAACTTGAGTTTTGTCCCCAGGGCTCTCTGTAGCAGCTCCTAGAAGTGGGAGGTGAACTTTGGGTCACGATCAGATATGATCGTGGTCGGTACTCCGTGGAGTCTGACGATTTCCCGAATATAGATTTCTGCCAACCTTTCCGTTGAATATCTGGTGTTGATTGGTAGGAAGTGGGCAGACTTGGTGATCCTGTCCACAATCACCCATATGGAATCATGCTGTTGTGAACACCCCAAAATTTTCAAAGTTTTGTTAAAATGACCCTTTTGCCCCTAACCCCGTTTTTTGAGAAAATCAAAGCAATTTCAAAACTAAACTTCAGATTTTCTAAATTAAATTCCATATTGGTATATTCAAAATTAATTCCGGATCCGAATCCAGTACTTTAAATCCATATTTCCTCAAAATCCGGATCCAAACCCATTTCTAAAGAAATTTTCTCAAAATAGCTTTTAAATTCTCAGAAAAATTCCCTTTTGTAAATATTTTTGCAAAAACACAAAAAAATTAGTTTTAATCTTTGTTTTCTCACAAACTTTAGGATTTTATTCTAAAAATACAAAAAAAATGAAAGATAACGCAAAAACCAAAAAAAATGGGAAAATTATGAAAAAACAAATGAGTTAAGCTTTTAAAATCAAAATTTTGCTAAAAACCTCATTCTGTAAACCCTTTTATGTTTTTTTTTTTTTCAAAAGAACCCCCCCCCCCCAATACGAATATTCTTAGGGTTTTTGAGAGCTTTCGGCCGACTCTCTTCATCGCCCCTCTCTCTTTCTCTCACCTACATTACCCATCGCACTCCTCCATTCCTCCTCCTCAAAACCACCCATCTTCGAACCCATTATCCATCGCCCTCCATCTTCAACGATCTTCCTTCCCGAACCTTCGCCCCCCTTCTTAAGAAGGGCACTCGAGGGAACCCTAAAGGGGACCGTTTTCTCCGACCCCGCACCTTCCTTCACTTTCACACATCCATTTTTTTCTGAATATTTGATACCGCAACTCAGTCTCACGCAATAAGTCCCGAAACTCCATTAATTCTCTTCATTTTTCCCTTCGTCTTTCCTCTCATTTCCTTGGTGAAAAGAATCCACTAGTCTGAAGTTCCAGCAAATCTTCGAGTGGTGGGCATTGATTTACAATCTGTAATCATCGAGCATCGGTTTTTCTGCTGAAGCATCTCTCATCGACCATACGATCTTCCTTCTGAAGAACCACGAATACGGAATCCCTGCGAAGATCAGGTAAAGCTCCTTTCCTCCTTCTGCTTCCTCTGTAAATTTGCCTCTTTCATCTTCTTTCTCCCGAAATCTCTTCTCTTGGGCCCTCTCTTTTTTTTTCTTTAATATTGTAGCAATATCGCAACATCGGTCTGCCTATAGCAGCCCCGATTCGCATTTTTGCAATAAAAATTTGGCCCCATCTGCTGGGTTACATCTTTTATCATTGCTTCATGTATTTCGATTTAAACTTCTTCTGGTCATTTTCCTAATTTCCGCTGGCACTATGAATTTTGCGCTTGAGTCAATACTATCGTTGATCTGCAAGCTTGTTAGCTTCAGATCCACGTTTGTATCATGCCCCATTTTGCAATGTTGTTCCATGTTAATTTGGTCTTGCAGGAATGTGCAGAAATTGTTAAGATCCTACTTAGATTAGGAATTGTTATTTTCAGTTCAAAACTTATAACAATAAGATCCTAATGAGAGTTTACATTCCCTATAGAATGAATGATGCATTGTAAACATCATGAATTGTTTGTTTTCATGCATTTTTGGCCTTTATTTCTCAAATTCTCACAATGGTGAAACACAAATGACACATGCACCATTTCGTAAGAGGTAAATTAATCCTAAGTTGATGATTTACATCAACGGCCATAGTCGGGATGTAAACAAGACTTAGTATTTTTATCTTTTATGAAATAACACTGGATCTACACTGGATCCCTCTTTTCAAAAAATCATCATATTTTCTTTAAATATTTTTCTCTTTTATCAGATATTAATCTAAAATTAATTCAATATATATACCAATGACCATAGTCAAGGTATATTGAGAGTTAATTTCATTTTAAATTCTATAAAAGCACCAAAAATGTATTTTATTCTTCGCTTGAATGTAAATGTGGTTATTATATAATATATTTAATGACCATAGTCAGGGATATATTATATCTTCAACCTCATTCTTAATTCATTTAAAGAATGGAATAGCTTTTTCAAAATCCAATTTCAAAATTATTTAATTCATTTCATCATTTAGGATAGAATTACATCATATTTTCAAAAATTCCTTTTTCAAAACCCAAGTGAGTGTAAATATCTCTTCTTCCTATCAATTCTATCTCATTTTTAAAATCCAAACTTTGAAACCAAATTTAAAGTTTAAATTCAACTTGATTCATTTTCTAAATTCCAAACTCAAGTTTCAAAGCCCAAATTGACTTTGAAATTCATTCATATATTCAAAATTCTTAAAACAATTTTAAAAATACCAAAAATCCAAAGTTTAGATCCTAATCTGGGATCCAGATTTCCAAGTATAAATCCAATTCTACTTTGGATCTCAAACTTTATATCCAAATCCATTTTAGGATCCAGAACCCAATTCTACTTTGGATCTCAGACTTCAGATCCAAATCCATTTTAGGATCCAGAACCCAATTCTACCTTGGATCTCAAACTTCAAATCCAATTCCATTTTAGGATCCAGAATCCAACTTCATTTTGGATCTGAGACTTCAGATCTAAAACCCACCTTAGGGTCCAGAGTCCAACTCTATCTTGGATCTCAGACTTCAAATCCAAATTCCATCTTGGATTCCAATTCTTAAATCCAATTCCATTTTCATCTCAGATTTCAAGTCTAATTCTTATTTACGGGGTCTAAAGCCAAAATTTAATTTCGATCTCTATCTAGAATCCAGACTTTGGATTCAAATTCCATTCTCCAAATTTCAAATCAAATTCCATCTCCCAATCTAAATTCCATTTCAAGTTTATCTTGAATCCAAAAACCAATTCTATTTCTCAAATCCATTTAGACTTCCCAAAATTTCATTCTGATTTTAAACTTCAAAAGTTAGAATTCAATTTCATTTCAACTTTATTCTAATTCAAAGTCCCTTTATGACTCTGAAGTTTCCTTCCTTCTCCTTTATCTCAGCTTCAAAGTCATTTCTCTTAAAGATCCAGATCTATTTTTCCAAGCTCTGATTATTCCAAAAACTTAGAACTTTAAATCTTAAGTTCTAAGTTAGAAACCATTTCTTCACTCTATCATCAGATTCATCTCAGAAACACTTGGAAAATTTCAAATCATTTTCAAAAAGAGCATACATCTTCGCATTCGCACAAGCATGATTCTTTGTGTATCTAAACTTAGAATAAATTCTTAGATAATTTCTTAGCAAAGCAAAAGGCATGAATTCGACCCTTGGTTCGATTACCCCTGGTAAAGGTGCCAGGAACGGTCAAACCTCGTACCGACGAGCGGATCCCGTCTCCCAGTTTTCCCGCAAATATTTCAAAAACGGAGGCGAGTCATTTTCTAAATATTTTCAAAATTAAGGTCAAGTGAGACCCCGCAAAAGAATTCCTCTTTTCTCCTCTTCTTTCTTTTCTCTTCTCTCTTTCTTTCTGTCTTATAGTTTCTCCCTTCAAAAAGGAGGAAATAGAGGCTGGAAAGGAAAAGAGAAGGAAGAGGGAGAAACCACAAGAGAGGAAAATTTTGCGATGATCACAGTTTTGGCCACCGTGATGGGACGCGTCTCCGTCCGGTCGAACTATGCCTTTTTCTTTTGCTTTGATATTTTCTAAGTCTTTATTCTTCGAATGTCAGCTTCATTTCCATGCAAACCTTAGGAGCCTAGACTCTGTCCTAAAGCTGACATCGTTGCATATAGAATTTAAGTATGGTTTGGTAGGACCATATTGAGGAGATTATACCATGTTCACATTAGACTTAGGTCTGAAATACAACTCTCCTCAATTTTAGGGATTGAATGCAAACAATGTATGCAAGTGTATGCTTCTCTTTATTTTAATCTATCTCTTTAGGACTTGCATTAGAGCCATCTGATTTCTTGCATGTTGAGCATATTTTGAAAACCTCCTTATCTATATTGTCCCGGTCTTCACGTTGCTGGGCTATCTCACTGAACCATAGTTCGGGAGAGAGCCTCACAACTGGACCACCTATTTGGGTTCGCGCCCCCCTACCACGTACCTAAGGGCTATAGTCTGAGGTATATCGGTAGGTGCTCAAGGATGTTGGGAAGCCATTACCTTAGAACCGGAGGAATATTTCTATGCCACGTACTTCGAGCTTCGGCTTGGGTATATCGGCATATCTTGATTGGAATCAGATGATTTGAACCCTAGAGTTAGGATTAAGGTCCTACAAGCCATTTCAAAATATTGCATTTAGAGTCAGCTTTAGGGAGTGCTGTTTGTGCATCTTTGTTTGTACATCTGTGATTGTATGATATTTTTATATTTCTTAACAACCCTGGGTATATATTTCAAAATTTTCTCTTTGTTTTAAAACCCAGGTATATTTTTTCTTTTCTTCTCTTATTTTCTTCAAAGTCTTTTTAATCCTGCCTGCAATTCTTCAAAAATTTTCTTTTCTATATTCTATTCCTTACCCTCATTTACAATAAAACATCTTTTGTCAGGATATGTCCTTTTCAAAATTTATCTTTATTCACATTTTACTTATCTATCCTTTTTAAGAAAAACAGTGCGGTTGTTGCAAATTTTTGTGACAACCCGATCCCTCGTAATGGGATGTTTTCATTTTCGGATTATGATTTCCTCCTTTATTCAAATTTCTTCCTAGATCTTTTCTAAAAAACCCCATTTTTGCCCTATAGAGAGAGCATTGGCATTATCAGTTGATTTGGGGCAAAGATCAAAGATTGCACAGATCGAACATCCTAGTTATAAGCAGAGAAAGTAAGGAATGGATTCTCAAAAATCTGTCAGAAAGGGAGTTCAGGACAGCAAAAGTGAAATTGATCCCGCGATATACCAATTATTCAAAAAGATGATGGTTGAGATATTGTCTGAACAAGCTGAAGCCAATTGCAAAAAAACTCCCACAGAAGGAAAGGCACCTGTCACCTTCCCCATGACTGAACACAGCCATATCAGTGCAGGAAACTCTAAAGCCAACAGGGGCAGCAATCAAGGCAACCAGGGCAGCAACTTGGGAGAATATAAAGGCCAAATTGGGAAATATTGTGAAAACCGTGATAGATCTCTTCAATACAGTCCTTAGCAAAAAGGAAAGAAGCAAGAAGAACCAAAGAGCAAGGATTAAAGCAAGGGTCGAGATTTTACTCCTTTAGATGAGCCACTCGACAAAGTCCTCGAATACATGTTGTCTAGCGGATTACTCAGGCTCCCAAAAGCCGCCAACCCTTCCACAATCATGGGAAAATATATAGACCAGTTCTGCGGGTATCATCGAGTAACAGGGCATGACACTGAGCATTGCTTTGATTTCAAGAATATAGTTCAAGACTGCCTTGATAAGAATCTCTTTGAAGAAGAAAATCATCCAGATCTCCTAAACATGCAAGCTCAGTCCAGCTACCAGGCACGGGTCAGCACTCGGCAGAAGTCAAGTAAGCCGAAGAAAGCAAAGCATGAAGGTTGGGGTTATGATCGTCAGCTTACCCCTCTAGGTCAGCCGATCGAAGAAGTTCTTTAATACCTGCTCGAGAAAAAAATGATCAAACTCCCAAAGCAAGATGATCCCTCTGTCACCAAAGGGAAATGGAAGAATCGCTTTTGCAAGTTTCATCGAGCGAGGGGGCATGACACAGAGCGTTGTTTCGTCCTCAAAAACATTGTGCAGGACTACATTGATAAAGAGCTTCTGGTACCAGAGGAAGGAGAAGAGCAGCCGGCAGGTTCAACCGGACCTTTCCCAGACCAATCAGAGAATTGAGAATACCAAGAGTTTTTTTTTTGTTTTCATCCCTTTCTTTTGACAGTCACTTTATAGGGGCAAGTCAGCTAGTCTTTGTGACTTCTTTTTAGTTAAAATACTTGTCAATATTCAGTTTTGTTATCAACTTTTGCTCATCAATGAAATGTCGATTTTCTTTATATCTTTGATATTCAATACTTTCTTCTTTTTGCTATATTGGGGCATCAAATTTCTTTTTTTTCAAAATTCGGGACAATCCTGACATCATTCATGAGAGAAATGATATTTACCTATGAGGGTCTTTTAAAAATCATGAAAATTTTAGTTCAAATATTTTATTACAACATCTTTCAAAGATCAACCCTTGTGTTGACCATATTTTTCTACAAATTGATTTCAAATCATTGCATTTCAAAGATCAACCCTTGTGTTGATCATATTTTCTGAAAAACTGATTTCGAATTATTGTATTTCAAAGATCAACCCTTGTGTTGATCATATTTTCCAAAAAAATTGACTTTGAATCATTACATTCAAAGATCAACCCTTGTGTTGATCATATATTCTAAAGATTGGTTTCGAACCATTGCATTCAAAGATCAACCCTTGTGTTGATCTCATTTTCCAAAAAATTGATTTCATTACATTCAAACATCAACCCTTGTGTTGATCATATTTTCTAAAAATTAGTTCGAACCATTGCATTCAAAGATCAACCCTTGTGTTGATCTCAATTTTCAAAATTTGATTTCATTACATTCAAAGATCAACCCTTGTGTTGATCAAATTTTCTAAAAAGATGGTTTCGAACCATTACATTCAAAGATCAACCCTTGTGTTGATCACATTTTCTAAAAAGATGGTTTCGAATCATTACATTCAAAGATCAACCCTTGTGTTGATCATATTTTCTAAAAAGTTGATTTCAAATCATTGCATTCAAAGATCAACCCTTGTGTTGATCATATTTTCTAAAAATTGATTTTGAATCATTGCATTCAAATATCAACCCTCGTGTTGATCATATTTTCTACAAATTGGTTTTCAAATCATTGCTTCAAAAAATTAACCCTCATGATGATCTCTCATGAATGATCCCCTTTCAAAGATTAGCTCTCGTGGTTAATCTTTCTTTCCAAAAATGATTTTCTCATCTTCTTCTCTCATTTTAAAGATCCCACATGCAGGCAGGATCAAACTCTTTTTCAAAAATTTTAAATCTTCTTTCAGTCTTTATCAGTTTTTACCTTTATCAAATTTTATTAAATTTTATTCGTCCATTTTTTTTTTCTTCTTGTCAATTCTTATTTCAAAATTTTACCCTTTCAGGTTAAGGGACAAACTTGAAACCTCATCCTACGAGGTCCTTCTTTCTTCGGGATAAGGGATAGTCCTGAATGTCTTTTAAAGCTTCATTAATTTCTGCTAAATCCTTTTCTTCATCCAATTTTATCAATTTTATTTCTTAATTAAATTTTAATTCTTCCAATTCTTTATCAAAGCTTTTCATCAACTTTTGCCTAAATTTTATTCCTTTCCCATTCAGGATAAGGGATAATCCTGAAACCCCTCATAGGAGCAATAATGCTACCTGTGAGAATTCTTTTAAGAAAAAATTTTCTTGATTCTTCTCTTTCATCAAATCTCCCATCAATTTCTATCTCTTATCGTCAGTTCTTCTCAAATTTTATTTTCTCCCCAGTCAAGATAAGGGGGCAATCAAATCACATGCAAATAATTCAGTCCTCTAAATGGTCATTCTCAAAAGCCCAGGTCCGGTCCTCTTACTGGCAAATTTTCAAAACTCAATCTTCTGATTAAAAACTTTCTGTCAAAAACCCGAGTCTCCACTCGGGCTTCTTCCCTTTATTCTTTCATTTGAAGTTCTGAGTTCCGACCAGGACTTCCTTTTGAATCCAATCCTCGCATTGGAAATCAATCATTTCTTTAGAAATCCGAGTTCCAGCTCGGGTTTTTCTTCTATTATTTCTCGTTTGAAGTTCTGAGTTCCGACCAGGACTTCCTTTTGAATCCAATCCTCGCATTGGAAAATCAATCATTTCTTTAGAAATTCGAGTCCCAGCTCGGGTTTTTCTTCTATTATTTTTCGTTCGAAGTTCTGAGTTCCGACCAGGACTTCCTTTTGAATCCAATCCTCGCATTAAAAATCAATCATTTCTTTAGAAATCCGAGTTCCAACTCGGGTTTTTCCTCTATTATTTTCCGTTCGAAGTTCTAAGTTCCGACCAGGACTTCCTTTTGAATCCAATCCTCGCATTGGAAATCAATCATTTTTTTAAAAATCCGAGTTCCAGCTCGGGTTTTTCCTCTACTATTTTTCGTTCGAAGTTCTGAGTTCCGACCAGGACTTCCTTTTGAATCCAATCCTCGCATTGGAAAATCAATCATTTCTTTAGAAATTCGAGTTCCAACTCGGGTTTTTTTTCTATTATTTTTCATTCGAAGTTCTGAGTTCCGGCCACGACTTCCTTTTAAATCCAATCCTCGCATTGGAAATCAATCATTTCTGTAGAAATACGAGTTCCAGCTCGAGTTTTTCCACTATTATTTTTCGTTCGAAGTTCTGAGTTCCGACCAGGACTTCCTTTTGAATCCAATCCTCGCATTGGAAATCAATCATTTCTTTAGAAATCCGAGTTCCAGCTCGGATTTTTCCACTATTATTTTTCGTTTGAAGTTCAGAGTTCCGACCAGGACTTCCTTTTGAATCCAATCCTCGCATTGGAAATCAGTCATTTCTTTAGAAATTTGAGTTTTCACAACTCGGGTTTCTCTTTATCTTTTATTTGAGTTTCAACTCGGGTTTTTCCTCTATTATTTTCGTTTGAAGTACTGAGTTCCGACCAAGACTTCCTTTTGAATCCAATCCCCACATTAAAAATCAATCATTTCTTTAGAAATCTGAGTTCCAGCTTGGGTTTTTCCTCTATTATTTTCGTTCAGAGTTTTGAGTTCCGACCAGGACTTCCTTTTGAATCCAATCCTCGCATTGGAAATCAATCATTTCTTTAGAAATCCGAGTTCTAGCTTAGGTTTTTCCTCTATTATTTTCATTCGAAGTTCTGAGTTCCGACCAAGACTTCCTTTTGAATCCAATCCTCGCATTGGAAATCAATCATTTCTTTAGAAATCCGAGTTCTAGCTCAGGTTTTTCCTCTATTATTTTTGTTCGAAGTTCTGAGTTCCGACCAAGACTTCCTTTTGAATCCAATCCTCGCATTGGAAATCAATCATTTCTTTAGAAATCCGAGTTCCAGCTTGTGTTTTTCCTCTATTATTTTTTGTTCGAAGTTCTGAGTTCCGACCCGAACTTTCTTTTGAATCCAATCCTCGCATTGGAAATCAGTCATTTCTTTAGAAATTCGAGTTTTCAAAACTCGGGTTTCTCTTTATCTTTTATCCGAGTTTCAGCTCAGGTTTTTCCTCTATTATTTTCGTTTGAAGTTCCGAGTTCCGACTCAGACTTCCTTTTGAATCCAATCATCGCATTCGAAAACAATCATTTCTTTAAAAATTCAAGTTTTCAAAACTCAGGTTTCTCTTTATCTTTTATTTTCTGAAGATTCGAGTCCCAACTTGGACTCCCTTCTTTTTCAAAAAACCCCAATTGCCAGGCAGGACCTTCTTCGAAAATCCAGCCTTCCGGCTAGTCCGTTCAAAATTTCAAAATTCAGGTTTATTTTTTCCCTTTCCCCTTCAGGTTAAGGGATAAACCTAATGCCTCCTACTAACGAGGTATTTCTTTCCTTCCTTCCGAGTTCAAGATAAGGAGATAAATCCTAAAAATGGACCACATGCAGTTAGGATGCGATGGTCCATTGAATTCAAAATTTCTCATCAAATTTTACTTTCCAAATCTAGCTCATCTTCACAACCCAGTCCTCGCACTGGTTATTTTCAAAAATTTCAAACATATGTTGAGCTCATTTGGAAAATCCGGTTCTCGCACCGGTAACCTTCTAAATTTAGTGTTCTGGTCAAATTCTTTCCTCTTTCAAAATTCAAGTTCTGACTTAAATCTTATGTATTTCCAAAAGATCCAGCATCTCGCTAGTCATGTATTTCAAAAGATCCAATACTCGTTGGTCATGTATTTTAAAAGTCCCAGCCATTTGCTGGTCATGTATTTCAAACGTTTCAGCTTTTGCTGGTCAGGTATTTCAAAAGATCCAACACTCGTTGGGCATGTATTTCAAACGTCCCAGCCTTTTGCTGGTCAAGTATTTCAAACGTTTCAGCTTTTGTTGATCAGGTATTTCCAAAAGATCCAACACTCGTTGGTCATGTATTTCAAACGTTCCAGCTTCTCGCTGGTCAGGTATTTCAAACGTTCCAGCTTTTGCTGGTCAGATATTTCAAAAGATCCAACACTCCTTGGGCATGTATTTCAAACGTCCCAGCCTTTTGCTGGTCAGATATTTCAAACGTTCCAGCTTTTGCTGATCAGGTATTTCCAAAAGATCCAACACTCGTTGGTCATGTATTTCAAACGTTCCAGCTTCTCGCTGGTCAGGTATTTCAAACGTTCCAGCTTTTGCTGGTCAGGTATTTCAAAAGATCCAACACTCATTGGGCATGTATTTCAAACGTCCCAACCTTTTGCTGGTCAGGTATTTCAAACATTCCAGCTTTTGCTGGTCAGGTATTTCCAAAAAGATCCAACACTCGTTGGTCATGTATTTCAAACGTTCCAGATTCTCGTTGGTCAGGTATTTCAAATGTTCCAGCTTTTGCTGGTCAGGTATTTCAAAAGATCCAACACTCGTTGGGCATGTATTTCAAACGTCCCAGCCTCTTGCTATTCAGGTATTTCAAACGTTCCAGCCTTTTTGCTGGTCAGGTATTTCCAAAAAGATCCAACACTCGTTGGTCATATATTTCAAACGTTCCAGCTGTTGCTGGTCAAGTATTTCAAATGTTCCAGCTTTCTGCTGGTCATGTATTTCAAACGTTCCAGTTTCTGCTGGTCATGTATTTCAAAGGTTCCAGCTTTTGCTGGTCATGTATTTCCAAAATCAAAAGATTGCAACTCAAGATCTCATCAAAATCTATATTGAGTGATTATTTCACAAAGAATTCATGAAAACTTTGCCAATTTGCTAAAAACATTTGTTGATTCTAAATATTCTTACTGCACAAAAAGAATTTTCTCAGATTACCTCGAGTATTTCCTTCCAAAAGGTGAAACTTTTTGCGAAAAAGAGGTAAAATTCAAATCTTTTCCTGTTGATCAACCAAAAGGATGTAAGAAATGTCCTCGATATGATCAATGAAAGAAATCTTCAATGACGTTAAAAAGCCAGAAGCGAATTGATATTGATCTTGGCTATGGCGCATGTTTTAAAATGACTTTCTGGCAATCAGGCAGTGGAAATATCTCGAGCTATAGAAAGAATCCACTCGACCCGTATCTTCTCATTCATTTAAAGTTGCAATCAAATATCCGCAAAAGGGATCTCTCAACTGTCATCAAGATGAAGACGAATATGTGAGCAGACCCCCGGGGCCAAAGAAGATTTGGATCATCTCCGAGATGAAGGAGTTTGTGAAGGATCCTTCTAGGAAATGTTCAGATCACCGTCAAGATGAAGGCGAGTGTGGTGAGCCTACCGACAAACCCTAAAAGATATTTGATTTCTGCTATCATCTAAAGACCTTTTGAGCCAATGTCATCATATATAATCCCTGAGAAAAAGAAGGATCGGAGCATCTCCAAGATGAAGGAGTTTGTGACGTACCCTTCCCTGAAAAAGAGAGAAAAGTCAGTGTTACGACAATGAAGCTATACATGATACTTCAAGTACAAGGTTTTCATGATGAGCAAGTGGAATCAACTACATTTTCAGCTAAGGCTATGAAGAAATTGAAGAATTCGATGAAGAATCTTTGAAGACTAGTGCGCAATTGTTTAATTCATTAAAAGTCTTAGATTCTTGTAAGAGCCTTACTTAGAGTGCATATTTAGGTTGCATTTCACCTTAAAAGTCTTTAGAAAAACTTTTCTAAAAGAAACACTCTTGAAAATCTTTTCAGAAAACTCTTTTCTTAAATTTTCATGTTTATTAGTCAACCAATAGACTTACCAGTCGACTAATCCTTTCGCGCCATATTTTCTAAAACGTCATTTTTTGTCAAATTAGTCGACCGAAGGTTTTATCAGTCGACTGAACAGAATGTTTGTTTTCTGGAAAATTAGCAGCAGTCGACTAATAGTTTTATCAGTCGACTGAACAGAACATGTGTTTTCTGTAAATTTAGCAATAGTCGACTAATGCTTTTTATCAGTCGACCGGACAGAAGGTTTGTTTTTCTGAACATTTTAGCAGCAGTCGACTAAAAGGTTTTTCAGTCGACTAATTTTTCTCAAGTCGACTAAGTTTCAAAAGTTCAGATTTTCAAACGGCTCGATTAACAGATCAGTCGACCGACGATAACTGTTAGTCTACTAATAACTAACTATTAGTTGACTAACTGATGTTTCAGTCGACTAATTTTGCCGTTTTCCTGAAACTTCAAAAAAGGTGTGTCTTTTTGTTTTTCAAATGTTTTGATCGTTCAAAATGGACAGTTTTAACACCCTTTCATACTCTCAACGTATGGAAAACTTTAACTATAAATATGAGTGCATGTTACACTCATTAACAACAAGAATTCAATTGATTTGAATCATTTATTTATTGCTTTTCACTCCTATTCATTCAAGTATTTGTTTTTTCACTCACTTGATATTTTCACTTTAGTTTTTCACTCAAATCACTTTGAGAGATAGTGAATTCGTGAGTAGAGTATTTCAACAACCTCAAAAGCCAATTGCATCTCATTCGCATTCAAAAGAAAGGTTCATAGGTTGTATTGTAAGTTGTTACTTATTTTCTGTAAAAAGGACTCCTTTGTGTAAAGGAGTTGTTTGCTTTCAGTAGGATTGTTACTGAAAGTGGGACCGGTTTTGGTCTGTGTGATCTTGTAGTTTACAAGGTTGATAGTGGAAATCTCAAGCGGGTTTTGCTTGGGGACTGGATGTAGGTCGGGATAGACCGAACCAGGATAAAATCTTGTGTTCTTTGTGTGTTTTGCTTTTCAATTTGCAAAATCCTTCAATATTCCGCAAAAAATTTTAAAAGCACTATTCACCCCCCCTCTAGTGCTCGTTGCCTCGATCCTAGTGCACTTTCATTTGGTATCAAAGCCAGGTTAGCTATTACTTTGATTTGACCATCATCTAGCATGGCAACTACAACATCTCAGCACAAAGAAGGAAGCTCCCTTGTTCGTCCTCCTCTCTTCGACGGAACAAACTATGGTTACTGGAAAGTGAGAATGACAATATTCTTGCAATCCATGGATCTAGATATTTGGAGAGTTGTTTCAGAAAAGTACCAAACTCCATCAACTGATTTCAGCCGATGGACCGATAAAGAAAAGAAGACTGCTTCACTTAATGCCAAGGCAATGAATGCATTATATTGTGGCGTTGACAAGGTAGAGTTCAATCGCATCTCTCAATGCTCTACAGCTAATGAAATCTGGCATACTCTTCTCGTGACACACGAAGGTACGTCAAAGGTAAAGGAATCTAAAATTGCTTCTTTAGTTCATAAATTTGAATTGTTCAAAATGAAGCAAAATGAATCTATATCGAACATGGTAACTAGAATGACCGATATAACTAATACTTTGAAATCACTTGGAAAAGAATATTCACAAGTGGATTTAGTCAGAAAGATTCTAAGGTGTTTAACTCTTGAATGGGAGAGAAAAACCACTGCTATTGAAGAAGCAAATGATCTCAATACTCTTACTCTGGAAGATTTAGTTGGCAACCTAATGGCATATGAGGTCCAACATCAAGACAGACAAGAACAAGAGCCTAAGAAGAAATCTCTTGCTTTTAAGGCTACTTCTGACTCAGAAAATTTAGAAGAAGATGAAGATATTGCCCTCATCACAAGGCAATTCAGAAGATTCAACAAAAAGGGAAGATTTCAAAGAAAGGTAAAGAAAGCAGATTCTTCCAATCCCAATGAAGTCAAGTGCTTTAACTGCAAAAATGCAGGACATATCAAGAAAGATTGTCCTCTCCTCAAAATCAAGCCCAAGGACCAATTCAAGAAGAAAAAGGCTTTTCAAGCATGTTGGGATGATAGTGATTCCTCTTCCGATGAAGAATCAAATGAAGAAGTCGCCAACATGTGTTTTGTAGCACAAGAAAATTCGGTAAGCCAATTTGACTATGATGAGTTATTTGAAGCATTTAATGATTTATATACTAAATTTAAGAGTCTTAGTTCTAAAAATAAAGAGTTAAAAACTGAAAATTTAACTCTTGACTCTCAAAATAAAGTGTTACTTTAAGAGATAGAAGATCTCAAGAAGGAAAACTCTTGCCAAGCATTAGAGATAAAAGAAATTGGAGTTAGAACCAATCTCTTACAAAAAGAAATATCTAGTCTTAAAGAAAAGTCAAATGATCTTCTTTCTATAGTGACCAAATTCACAAATGGTCAAGAGAATTTAAAAAAACTTCTTGGTTCTCAAAGATGCTCGGTTAATAAAACCGGATTGGGATATAGCTTCTTTGATACTCAAAATAGACCAAACTATGTGGTGAAAAATCAAAGACATTATTCTCAACCTTTTGTTCATAGATCAAATAGAAATGCATCTAATCATGGAAACTATAATGCTTATAAGCCTAGACATTATTCTAGACATGATTATTCTAGACATGATAAATCCTTTTATAGAAAGAATATTTATTATCAAAGGAAACCAAAATCCAAATGGATATGGGTTCCTAAGACTAACTCTTATGGACCCGAAAATAGAAAGGGTCAAATGCTCTGTTTTCTGATTTTGTTGTAGGTACACAACATAAGGAGCAAATGGATATTGGACAGCGGCTGTTTTAAACATATGACTGGAAGGCCAGAATTATTTTCCACCCTCCAAAATAAGGATGGAGGAACCGTCACCTTTGGTGACAATAACAAGGGAAAAGTGATAGGTATTGGTAATATTGGTAATCCAAAATTTCCCTTGATAGAAAATGTTCTTTTAGTAGATGGTTTAATGTATAATTTAATATCTATTAGTCAATTATGTGATAAAGGTTTTCATGTTTTTTTTGAAAATGATTTATGCTTAATTTCTGATTTTCAATCTAAAAAGATCATTTATAAAGGTAAAAGAAGGAACAATGTGTATGAACTATATCTAGATGAATTACCCACTTTTAATGAAAGATGTCTTATTGTTTCAAATGAAATTCAATGGTTATGGCACAAGAGACTTGGACATGTTAATTTTAAAATTATTTCAAAGTTATCCAAAAATGATCTTGTAAGAGGCCTACCTAGAATACTATATAAGAAAGATCACCTATGTGATGTTTGCCAAAGGGGTAAACAAATCAAGAATTCTTTTAAAGCAAAAGATATAGTTTCAACAAAACGTCCTCTTGAACTTTTACATTTAGATCTATTTGGACCATCTAGAATTCAAAGTTTGAATGGTAGCAAGTATGCTTTTGTTATAGTAGATGATTATTCTCGGTTTACATGGGTAATTTTTCTAAAAAGCAAAAATGATGCTTTTTCAGAATTTTCTAAACTTTATAGAAGAATTACAAATGAAAAATCTACATCTATTATTAAAATTTGTAGTGATCATGGTGGTGAATTTGAAAATGAATCTTTTCTAAAGTTTTGTTATTTACATGGTATATCTCACAACTTTGCTTTTCCTAGAGCGACTCCACAAAATGGAGTTGTTGAAAGAAAGAATAGAACTTTACAAGAATGTTTTAGAACCATGCTTCAAGATAAAAATTTACCAAAATACTTTTGAGTTGAAGCAATTAATACAGCATGTTATGTTCTAAACCGTGTTCTTATTCGACCAATTTTACATAAAACGTGTTTTGAATTGTATTATGATTGAATACCAAAGATCTCATATTTCAAAATTTTTGGTAGTAAATGTTATTTGTTAAATACCAAAGATAATCTTGATAAGTTTGATTCAAATCAGATGAATCAATATTTCTTGGATATTCTTCTAGAAGTAAAGCATATCGTATTTTCAATAAAAGAACATCTTGTATTGAAGAATCTTTACATGTTGCATTTGATGAGAATTGTGAGCAGGTTATACCTCTAAGCGAAGGAGAAGAAGTAATACTTCAAGAAGAACCCTTGATAGAGAGTACTTCTCAACAAAATATTCCTCTTCAACCTGTTTGGAAAGAAGTTCCTAATCATCCACATGAACAAGTTATTGGTGAAATAAAGAGTGGTGTCCAAACTAGAAGGCAATTAGAAAAATATATTGCAAATGTTGCTTTCATATCTAAATTAGAACCAAAGAATATCAATGAGGCTTGTGATGATGAATTTTGGCTTTTGGCCATGTCTGAAGAACTTAACCAATTTACTAGGAATGATGTTTGGGATCTAGTTGATAGACCTAAGGATCATCCAGTAATTGGAACAAGATGGGTCTTCCGAAATAAGCTGGATGAAAATGGTGAAGTCATTCGTAACAAAGCAAGGCTAGTGGCACAAGGCTATAATCAAGAAGAAGGCATAGATTTTGATGAAACCTATGCACCAGTGGCTCGATTAGAGTCAATTCGAATGATGCTTGCTTTTGCTAGTTACATGAACTTCAAGTTATATCAAATTGATGTTAAAAGTGCATTCTTAAATGGACACATCAATGAAGAAGTTTATGTAGAGCAACCTCCAGGCTTTGAAAATGAGAAATATCCAGAAAAAGTCTAAAAATTGAAAAGAGCTTTGTATGGACTCAAACAAGCACCAAGAGCGTGGTATGAAAGACTACGAAATTTTCTAGAACAATCTGATTTTTCCATTGGTCGGGTAGACTCCACTTTATTTATTAAAAATCTTAATTCAGATATTCTTATTGTGCAAATTTATGTTGATGACTTAATATTTGGTTCTACTAACGATTCTCTTTGTAAAGAATTTGTTAAAGCTATGCAGGAAGAGTTTGAAATGAGCTTGATGGGCGAATTAAACTACTTCCTTGGACTTCAAATAAAGCAAACTGAAGAAGGAATCTTCATCAATCAGGCTAAGTATACAAAAGAACTTCTCAAGAGATTTGGGATGGACTCATCTAAATCAAGAAGGAATCCTATGAGTACAACTACTTTTCTTGATAAAGATGAAAATGATAAAAGTGTAGATACTAAGCTCTACAGAGGTATGATTGGATCTCTATTATACTTAACTGCTAGTCGACCTGATATTATGTTTAGTGTTTGTATGTGTGCAAGATTTCAAGCTAATCCAAAGGAATCTCATTTAACTACAGTAAAACAAATTCTTCGTTATTTGAAAGATACTTCAGATTTCAGTTTGTTTTACCCAAAATCATCTTCCTTTGATTTAGTTTCATATAGTGATGCAGATTTTGCAGGAAGTAAATCTAATCGCAAGAGTACTAGTGGAACTTGTCATTTCTTAGAAAATTCCTTAGTCTCTTGGTTTAGTAAAAAGCAAAATTCAGTGTCACTCTCAACAACTGAAGCAGAATATATAGCGGCTAGTTTAGCATGTTCACAAGTACTATGGATGAAACAGACCTTAAAAGATTTTGGTTTGAATTACTCCACAACAACTATTTATTGTGATAACACTAGTGCTATAAATCTTTCTATAAATCCTGTTCAACACTCAAGAACTAAGCATATTGAAGTTAGACATCATTTTTTAAGAGATCATGAGTTAAAAGGAGATATTGCGTTAAATTTTATTTCCACTAAAGAACAACATGCCAATATCTTCACTAAACCTCTTAAAAATGAAGATTTTATAAGAATTAGGAGAGAACTATGTATTTGCTCATTTTTGGATTTGTAAAAATGTTGATTTTTGAACAAAATCTCAAAATCGCACTATATTAGTCGACCGATAAAATTCTAGTCGACTGATATTTTAAAATTTTAGAATGAATCGCACCATATTAGTCGACCGATATATTTCTAGTCGACTGATGATATTTTTAGAATGAGTCACACTTTTTTAGTCGACCGATAAAGTTTTAGTCGACTAAAATTTTTTTAAAATTTTTACATGAAGGGACTCGATACCCCTTGGATTTTTTTTAACACCCGTTTTTTTTAAAGTAAAAAAAAGCATTGTTTCACTTCGTTTTCGTACCTTTTCGTTTTTCTTAAAAACAAAACCCTTAAACTGAAAACCCTCTTTCTCTTTTGCCTCTCTCTCTTTCGAAAAACCCTCAGAGTGCCGTTCGATTCCATCTTCGCCGGGATTTTCTTGTCGTAACAAGGAGACGCCGGAGTCCTCTGGCCGTGATCTTGAAACGCCGGAATCCTCTTGCAGAAACTGGCGCATCTTCAAAACACGCTGGAACTCTCTTGCCGTGACAATGTATTTTCCGCCATTGCCGGAATCCCCTTGTGGCCGACTTCACACTCGCCGTCAGCCATCGTGTCCTCCTCTGTTTCTGTTTCACAACGCCGGACAACGTTCTCCTTCTGCCGGACATCATTTGGAAGCCGACATTTTTTTTGTAAATCTGTTTTTAATCATGCCTCGTACGAAGTCTGCATCTGCAAAAGGTTTAGGTTCTCCTCCTCCTACACCTACTTCAAGACATGGTTTTTCACTCAGATTACTCAGAAATCCTCTTTTGTATGATACTTTTGGATCAATTTATGCACTACCTATTTTACCTGGCCAAGATGTTTTATTTCACTTATTTTCTTGTTACAACATAAGAGAATTATTTTCAGGTATTTCACATCTTTTTGATGCTTGTGCAGATACCCTTCACTATCCTTTTCTGATTCACTTTTGATTATTTTGGCTCAATTTACAGAATTGTTACTTTTTTATTATTTTGGCCACGGCCAATATGCATTTTACAAATTTGTGGAAACAAAAACCATTTCTTCCTTATGGTTGTCTTTTAACTCGTATTTTTAGACATTTCAAAGTTCCTTTAACAAATGAGAAATACATTGAGCAAAAAGAGTTCTTTGATCAAACAATTTTTAAAAGAATGAAAATTAAATATCTGCCTCCTTTAAATGTTGATCAAACTGAACCACCTGATCCTACTGAACCATCTATTTCTGAACCTTCACCTTCTGCGACACCTTCATCTCATGCAAAAAGAAAGACATTTTCGACAAATCAAGACCATGATGAAGTTATGCAGAGATTGGAAGCTTTGGAGCTGCATCAACACACTTTTCGTGAAGATGTGACTCAACAACTTGCTTCAATTCAGAAGGATGTAACTGCCATTAAGGATTTGCTAAACACTCTCTTCTGATCTTTGTTGTCTAAACTTTCATACTCTATGGGTTGTAATATTTTAAACGTGTGTCTCTATTTTGCTTATGCTATTTCTGCCCTTATTCTTTTTTATTATGACAAAGGGGGACAAAAAGTTAAAAGATCTTGCATTAAATTGAATTTGCAGGAGATATTGCATGAGAAATGCAAAATTAAGAGAAAAAGTAAGCTTTGAATGAATGCATTTAAAAATGCATGAAGTAATGATGAATGGAAATGCAAACCAATCAATATGTGATATATGTGCTTTAAATGTGCTAACTTTTAATGTTTTGCAGCATATTGATAGGGGGAGTAATATCTCCATCTATGCATCTAAAGGCATCATCTTTGAATAAGTTTGTCATCATAAAAAAGGGGGAGATTGTTACGACAATGAAGCTATACATGATACTTCAAGTATAAGGTTTTGATGATGAGCAAGTGGAATCAACTGCATTTTCAGCTAAGGCTATGAAGAAATTGAAGAATTCGATGAAGAATCTTTGAAGACTAGTGTGCAATTGTTTAATTCATTAAAAGTCTTAGATTCTTGTAAGAGCCTTACTTAGAGTGCATATTTATGTTGCATTTCACCTTAAAAGTCTTTAGAAAAACTTTTCTAAAAGAAACACTCTTGAAAATCTTTTCAGAAAACTCTTTTCTTAAATTTTCATGTTTATTATTCGACCAATAGACTTACCAGTCGACTAATCCTTTCGCGCCATATTTTCTAAAACGTCATTTTTTGTCAAATTAGTCGACCAAAGGTTTTATCAGTCGACTGGACAGAATGTCTGTTTTCTGGAAAATTAGCAGCAGTCGACTAATAGTTTTATCAGTCGACTGAACAAAACATGTGTTTTATGTAAATTTAGCAGTAGTCGACTAATGCTTTTTATCAGTCGACCGAACAAAATGTTTATTTTTTGAAGATTTTAGCAGCAGTCGACTGAAAGGTTTTTCAGTCTACTGATGATATTATTAGTCGACTAATTTTTCTCAAGTCGACTAAGTTTCAAAAGATCATATTTTCAAACAGCTCGATTAACAGATCAGTCGACCGACGATAACTGTTAGTCTACTACTAACTAACTATTAGTCGACTAACTGATGTTTCAGTCGACTAATTTTGCCGTTTTCCTGAAACTTCAAAAAAGGCGTGTCTTTTTGTTTTTCAAACGTTTTGATCGTTCAAAATGGACAGTTTTGACACCCTTTCATACTCTCAACGTATGGAAAACTTTAACTATAAATATGAGTGCATGTTACACTCATTAACAACAAGAATTCAATTGATTTGAATTATTTACTTATTGCTTTTCACTCCTATTCATTCAAGTATTTGTTTTCTCACTCACTTGATATTTTCACTTCAGTTTTTCACTCAAATCACTTTGAGAGATAGTGAATACGTGAGTAGAGTATTTCAACAACCTCAAAAGCCAATTGCATCTCATTTGCATTCAAAAGAAGGGCTCATATGTTGTATTGTAAGTTGTTACTTATTTTCTGTAAAAAAGACTCCTTGGTGTAAAGGAGTTGTTTGCTTTCAGTAGGATTGTTACTGAAAGTGGGACCGGTTTTGGTCTGTGTGGTCTTGTAGTTTACAAGGTTGATAGTGGAAATCTCAAGCGGGTTTTGCTTGGGGACTGGATGTAGGTCGGAATAGACCGAACCAGGATAAAATCTTGTGTTCTTTGTGTGTTTTGCTTTTCAATTTGCAAAATCCTTCAATATTCCGCAGAAATTTTTAAAAGCACTATTCACCCCCCCTCTAGTGCTCGTTGCCTCGATCCTAGTGCACTTTCAGTCAGGACATCTCCAAAATGAAGGATGATGTAAAAAGCCTAGAAAGCCCAATGACTCAAAAAGAGTGCAAAAAGATCATCGTGGGAAAACACTCAGATATCAAACTGCCAAAGTTGCTAGAAGTCATCTTTTCTCATGCAAAATTCTTTTATCAATATCTTTTCATTACTTACTTTTATGAAATTAAGAATATTTCTTCTATTCTCATATCAGGGAAATGGATAGCTTCATTGAAGAAAATCATCAGCGCTAAAAATTTGAATCTGACTCTTAGAACTGAGGAGTTAACCTCATTTGGGGGAAATACTCTAGGTAAAAGAGGGAATATCTTTTGCACATACGTGCACATTTTCAATCGTTTGAATTAGCTATAATTTTATTGGCAAAATTTTCTAGCTATTCCAAGAATGAAATAAACATTCAATATCCATTTTTGATGCAACCTAGCGTTGTTTATATTTCCCAAAAGAGTTGCCTCTGAAGGAAGTATCTCTTCCTGTCCCATCACGGTTCTCTCATTGAAGAATTCCGTATGGATGACCCACTCAGGTTAAGGGTCAAACCTGAACCATCTGCGAAAGATCATAGATTTCAAAAGCTATTTCAGTCTCAGCAATGAGACGCCTAATTTCTTCCCCTTTTCAAAGCTTTAGGGAACCCTATATTTCTCCTTTTGCCAAAAACCCCTTTCGGATTTGTTCGTCCAAATTCCGAAGGTCCCATCGTGCTTTCTCCATTTTAGAAATCCGTATGGTAGATTTCCCACTCAGGTTAGGATCAAACCTGAAATTTCTTTCGAAAGATCATAGATTTCAAAAGCTATTTCAGTCTCAGCAATAAGACGCCCAATTTCTTCCCCTTTTCAAAGCTTTAGGGAACCCTATATTTTTCCTTTCGCCAAAAACCCCTTTCGGATTTGTTCGTCCAAATTTCGAAGGTCCCATCGTGCTTTCTCCATTTGAGAAATCCGTATGGTAGATTTCCCACTCAGATTAGGATCAAACCTGAACCTTCTGCGAAAGATCATTTGATTTCAAAAGCTATTTCAGTCTCAGCAATGAGACGCCCAATTTCTTCCCCTTTTCAAAGCTTTAAGGAACCCTATATTTCTCCTTTCGCAAAAACTTCTTTCGGATTTTTTCGTCCAAATTCCGAAGGTCCCATTATGGTTTCTCCACTTGAGAAACCCATATGGTAGATTTCCTATTCAGGCTAAGAGTTAACCCGGAACCTCGCTTCGCGAGGTATCTTCCTTGCAGGTTTGGGTTAAACCTGAGTCTCGTTCCAACGAGATTCCTCGCTTTGACGAGACATTTTTCCTTTCAGTCCCATCATGACTCTTCCCATTTAGGAATCCATGCTTTGTATATCCATCAAAGGATTTTACTTGAGCCGTATCTCACGAGGCATTTTTCAAAAAATGTCCCATCAAGGTCCTCATGTATTCCTTTCCTCATTTTAAATACATTTTGATATATCTTTGTCCCATCCAGGTTAAGAGCTAAAACCTGAATCGTTCCAAAAAGCGTATCTTGTCTTACCCATGAGACTTGATCAAAATTCTTATTCCACTATTTCGGGATGTTTGCCCAAAGTCCCATCACAATTTCCTCATTCTCTACTCAATCATATCATTTTCGAGGATTTCATCCCCCCAAAACCATTCAGGATAAGGTTCTAAGCCTGAGAAGCCATATTTTTAAAATTAATTCTTCCACACCCAGTTCAGATCTGCTGACTGGGGCGCTTTCAAAATTTGGAGTGTTATCTTTGCCACTAAGCTCGGCTTTCAACCGGCTTAGTAGCAAAGAGGGGCATCTGTGAACACCCCAAATTTTTCAAAGTTTTGTTAAATGACCCTTTTGCCCCTAACCCCGTTTTTTGAGAAAATCAAAGCAATTTCAAAGCTAAACTTCAGATTTTCTGAATTAAATTCCATATTGGTATATTCAAAATTAATTCTGGATCCGAATTCAGTACTTTAAATCCATATTTCCTCAAAATCCGAATCCAAACCCATTTCTGAAGAAATTTTCTCAAAATAGCTTTTAAATTCTCAGAAAAAATCCCTTTTGTAAATATTTTTGCAAAAACACAAAAAAATTAGTTTTAATCTTTGTTTTCTCACAAACTTTAGGATTTTATTCTAAAAATACAAAAAAATTGAAAGATAACGCAAAAACCAAAAAAATTGGGAAAATTATGAGAAAAACAAATGAGTTAAGCTTTTAAAATCAATTTTTTGCTAAAAACCTCATTCTGAAAACCCTTTTATGAAAATTCTTTTTTTCAAAAGAACCCCCCCCCCCAATACGAATATTCTTAGGGTTTTTGAGAGCTTTCAGCCGACTCTCTTCATCGCCCCTCTCTCTTTCTCTCACCTCCATTACCCATCGCACTCCTCCATTCCTCCTCCTCAAAACCACCCATCTTCGAACCCATTATCCATCGCCCTCCATCTTCAACGATCTTCCTTCCCGAACCTTCGCCCCCCTCCTTAAGAAGGGCACTCGAGGGAACCCTAAAGGGGACCATTTTCTTCGACCCCCGCACCTTCCTTCACTTTCACACATCCATTTTTTTCTGAATATTTGATACCGCAACTCAGTCTCACGCAATAAGTCCCGAAACTCCATTAATTCTCTTCATTTTTTCCTTCGTCTTTCCTCTCATTTCCTTGGTGAAAAGAATCCACTAGTCTGAAGTTCCAGCAAATCTTCGAGTGGTGGGCATTGATTTACAATCTATCATCATCGAGCATCGGTTTTTCTGCTGAAGCATCTATCATCGACCATACGATCTTCCTTCTGAAGAACCACGAATACGAAATCCATGCAAAGATCAGGTAAAGCTCCTTTCCTCCTTCTGCTTCCTCTGTAAATTTGCCTCTTCCATCTTCTTTCTCCCGGAATCTCTTCTCTTGAGCCCTCTCTTTTTTTTTCTTTAATATTGTAGCAATATCGCAACATCGGTCTGCCTATAGCAGCCCCGATTTGCGTTTTTGCAATAAAAATTTGGCCTCATCTGCTGGGTTACATCTTTTATCATTGCTTCATGTATTTCGATTTTCGCTTCTTCTGGTCATTTTCCTAATTTCCGCTGGCACTATGAATTTTGCGCTTGAGTCAATACTGTCGTTGATCTGCAAGCTTGTTAGCTTCAGATCCACGTTTGTATCATGCCCCATGGCATTGATGACATGGAATCTTTTGCATTATGGATGAATCCCTTGCGTTTTCCATGATCTTGTTTCTAAGCCTTAACCAACCACCATGCACGATCCCGCTAGTTCGATAATTCCATTGTTGTCATACAGGTCACTGTTATAACTCACACCTTTATTTTATTTTTCTTCTACATCCAATCTTCGATCCCATTTGCTTTTATGCTTAATCTGTGTTTCATCTGTTATGTGAATTTTGAATTCCTGTTCTCATTTGATAGTTAATTACATTTTAGTCTACTGGTAAACTGTTGATTTCGTCTTCTCCTGTTTCAAATTTTTTTTTTTTTAGTCTGGCATTTACATATCATCTGTACTGTAAATAATTCAATTTCTTGAGTGATTGTGTTTAGAACTTGGATCCATTTCTGCACTTCATGGGCCCTGGTTGAAGAATATGGAGTTTGCTTTAAGCTCAACATGGTAAATATGGGCTTACGGCATTGGCCTCGACAGATGGGGGCCTCCGAGTCATTTTGCCTTTGACGCAACTTGTTTCTTGAAATCCAACAAATTGACATGTCAATACAATAATGATTGGCAACAATTTTAGACAAGACAGGCAGTTATGTGGTTAAACTGTCATGAGTTATGTTCATTAGCATAATTTGAGCAAGATTTTGGTGCCTTAGGTTTGTACATAAACGTTGGATTGAGCTACAAGGAAAGGGTGTTTTAATTCTAAATGGTGGAATTAGCATTCCTTCCAGGATTTCAATTTCATCTAATAGATGTAGAGTTGTGTTGTTTTACTTAAAAGGGAATATCTGTGGGGATAGATTTAGCATAATGTTATTTCAAGACTGGATGTCCACAAGTTCGATACCTGGGATCTCCCAGGAAAATTTTGTCCTCATAGCAGAAACCAATTCTGGTACAACTGATTTATGATCGATGGTCTACGCCATCCTGTGTTATTTTCCCTAATGTCAATTTATTCTCTCAGATTGCAGATGTGCCTAATACCATTGGAATTTGGAACTGTTCTTGGTGCTATGAGTCTAAGTGATGGTACTTGATGTCTCTGTTTATTACTTGCAAATTAGGCTTGACTAATTTTTTTTTAGCCCTCCTGCAAGATTCCTTGCAGTTAATGCTTTTATTGTCTCCTCATTGGTCATATCCGTAGCATTAGGAATTTGTTCCTGTATTACTTCTTACGTTTTGCAGGAAAAGGGGAAGCTCAGCCTAATTTTATTCAAACGCCAATAATCATTTGCTGAATTCTTTTCCCGACCACTGAAAATTTGTTCTTTGTTAAAGTCTATAACTTCATTCCTAAACATGCTTCTCCTTACAACATGCATTCTTATCACAGCGTTGCCATACCAGCAACAAAACTGAGGTTGGATTTTTCGTCAATTATTGGTCCACTTTTCTTTACATGGGTGATTGAATTACCATTTCCTGTGATGTTGACATATTTGATTTATGAGAAGCAACGAAAGCTGAGAATCATGATGAAAATGCAGGGGCTTGGAGATGGTCCATACTGGTTGGTTTCCTATCTCCATCTTTTTTTTTTTGTTCATTTCAGTAGTATATATGATATGTTTTATGTTCTTCGGTTCCATCATTAGGCTTCAATTCTTCAAGTTTAATGATTTCAGCTTGCAATTTGTGTTCTATTTCATTTACCTGAACTTGCAGATTGCACTTGCTTTCCTGTTATCACCTATCTTTTCTGAAGTTAAGACTGCTACAGTTGTAGGCTACATATATGTATTTGGGTCAGGGCTATTAGGATCTTTCCTTTTTCAATTCTTTGTTAAAAAACACAACCTTTTCAAGAGTCTGGGTAGTGGTTATGGAGATTCTTCTTGCTTTTTCCCTATTCCGAGGTCTTTTTGAACTGGGGCAGTATGCTTTTGTGAACTAGTGGTATGCACTAGAAAATTTTTATCATGGCCCTGGAATGGTTTATCTTTCTTCCAATTGCCTACTACCTGGATCAAGTTGTTTCGATGGGGCATTTGAAGTTAACTAGTAATTGAAGTTCATGTGCTCTCCAGGCACATGTCTTCATCTTACTGTTCACCCCCATATACCTCACTGTAGCCACCCAGATAACCTGCTACACATTTACATCTCATGATAATTGCTGATTCATTTTCCATTTTTTTTACTATTCACTTACAAATAGCCATATCTGTCAAGTCATGTAGTGCATCCCAACCCTTGCACCAACGTTAGTCACACCCCTTACGGTAAGGTACCTGTCGTATATATCATAATAGCATTGCAATACCTCCCCACATACAACACCTTGTAGCATATGATATATAAACATATCATTTTCCTTTTTTTTGTCATGATGTGCATTTTTTTTACTTATTTCAATTCTATACCTTGAATATGCCCTCGTAGATAGTCACAACAGCATGCATATACTTCACATATAACACATTTCCTGCATTCCTTCATTTACAATACATGCATTTCTCCATTTAACCACGTGTATACCATGATATCTTTCATTCGTCTCCCTATTTTGCAATGTTGTTCCATGTTAATTTGGTCTTGCAGGAATATGCAGAAATTGTTAAGATCCTACTTAGATTAGGAATTGTTATTTTCAGTTCAAAACTTATAACAATAAGATCCTAATGAGAGTTTACATTCCCTATAGAATGAATGATGCATTGTAAACATCATGAATTGTTTGTTTTCATGCATTTTTGGCCTTTATTTCTCAAATTCTCACAATGGTGAAACACGAATGGCACGTGCACCATTTCGTAAGAGGTAAATTAATCCTAAGTTGATGATTTACATCAACGGCCATAGTCGGGATGTAAACAAGACTTAGTATTTTTATCTTTTATGAAATAACACTGGATCTACACTGGATCCCTCTTTTCAAAAAATCATCATATTTTCTTTAAATATTTTTCTCTTTTATCAGAATTTACTCTAAAATTAATTCAATATATATACCAATGGCCATAGTCAGGGTATATTGAGAGTTAATTTCATTTTAAATTCTATAAAAGCACCAAAAATGTATTTTATTCTTCGCTTGAATTTAAATGTGGTTATTATATAATATATTCAATGACCATAGTCAGGGATATATTATATCTTCAACCTCATTCTTAATTCATTTAAAGAATGGAATAGCTTTTTCAAAATCCAATTTCAAAATTATTTAATTCATTTCATCATTTAGGATAGAATTACATCATATTTTCAAAAATTCCTTTTTCAAAACCCAAGTGAGTGTAAATATCTCTTCTTCCTATCAATTCTATCTCATTTTTAAAATCCAAACTTTGAAACCAAATTCAAAGTTTAAATTCAACTTGATTCATTTTCTAAATTCCAAACTCAAGTTTCAAAGCCCAAATTGACTTTGAAATTCATTCATATATTCAAAATTCTCAAAACAATTTTAAAAATACCAAAAATCCAAAGTTTAGATCCTAATCTGGGATCCAGATTTCCAAGTATAAATCCAATTCTACTTTGGATCTCAAACTTCATATCCAAATCCATTTTAGGATCCAGAACCCAATTCTACTTTGGATCTCAGACTTCAGATCCAAATCCATTTTAGGATCCAGAACCCAATTCTACCTTGGATCTCAAACTTCAAATCCAATTCCATTTTAGGATCCAGAATCCAACTTCATTTTGGATCTCAGACTTCAGATCCAAAATCCACCTTAGGGTCCAGAGTCCAACTCTATCTTGGATCTCAGACTTCAAATCCAAATTCCATATTGGATTCCAATTCTTAAATCCAATTCCATTTTCATCTTAGATTTCAAGTCTAATTCTTATTTTCGGGGTCTAAAGCAAAATTTTAATTTTGATCTCTATCAAGAATCCAGACTTTGGATTCAAATTCCATTCTCCAAATTTCAAATCAAATTCCATCTCCCAATCTAAATTCCATTTCAAGTTTATCTTGAATCCAAAAACCAATTCTATTTCTCAAATCCATTTAGACTTCCCAAAATTTCATTCTGATTTTAAACTTCAAAAGTTAGAATTCAATTCCATTTCAGCTTTATTCTAATTCAAAGTCCCTTTATGACTCTGAAGTTTCCTTCCTTCTCCTTTATCTCAGCTTCAAAATCATTTCTCTTAAAGATCCAGATCTATTTTTCCAAGCTCTGATTATTCCAAAAACTTAGAACTTTAAATCTTAAGTTCTAAGTTAGAAACCATTTCTTCACTCTATCATCAGATTCATCTCAGAAACACTTAGAAAATTTCAAATCATTTTCAAAAAGAGCATACATCTTCGCATTCGCACAAGCATGATTCTTTGTGTATCTAAACTTAGAATAAATTCTTAGATAATTTCTTAGCAAAGCAAAAGGCATGAATTCGACCCTTGGTTTGATTACCCCTGGTAAAGGTGCCAGGAACGGTCGAACCTCATACCGACGAGCGGATCCCGTCTCCCAGTTTTCCCGCAAATATTTCAAAAACGGAGGCGAGTCATTTTCTAAATATTTTCAAAATTAAGGTCAAGTGAGACCCCGCAAAAGAATTCCTCTTTTCTCTTCTCTTCTTTTCTTTTCTCTTCTCTTCTCTCTTTCTTTCTGCCCTTTTATTTTCTCCCTTCAAAAAGGAGGAAATAGAGGTTAGAAAAGGAAAAGAGAAGGAAGAGAGAATATTACGAGAGGAAAATTTTTTGCAATGATCACAGTTGTCTCTTGGATCGAGGTAATCCAACGATGAAATCCATCGTAATGCCCTCCCATTTCCATTTCGGAATATCGATCCATTGTATCTTTCCGCCAGGTCGTTGATGTTCGATCTTAACTTGCTGGCAGATCAAACACTTCGAGACAAATGTAACCACATCTATTTTCATACCCCTCCACCAGTACTTTCTCTGCAAGTCTCTGAACATTTTGGTACCTTTAGGGTGGATAGTGTACTTGCTACTATTAGCTTTCTGGAGTACTTCTTCTCTTAGCTCAGGGTTATTTGGAATCCAGATCCTTTCTTCCATCCATATTCCTCCATCTTCTTTCAAATGGAAGAAAGTATCATCCTTTTCAGCACGAGCTTTCAATTCCAAGTACTGGGGATCCTTGAACTGTTCGGCTACGATGCGATCCATGATTTCAGGTTGTATTGTCAGGCTTGACAATCGCATTCTGCCTGTATCAGCCAGGAATGACTTCCAGTTGACGAAATCCTCCATCAACTTCCATTGTCCGGTTAAGTAGGCCAGAGTGCCAACAGTCTTGGGACTAAGGGCATCGGCTACGACATTCGCCTTTCCAGGGTGATAGGAAAGTGTGAATTCATAGTCTTTGAGGAATTCCAGTCATCGCCGTTGCCGCATATTAAGTTCTTTTTGAGAAAAGAGGTATTTTAAGCTTTTATGGTCCGACATGACCTCAAATTTCTCTCTATATAAGTAGTGTCACCAGATTTTAAGGGCGAACACCACCGCGGCAAGCTCAAGATCGTGGGTTGGGTAATTTTTCTCATGAATTCTCAACTTACGGGATGCATAGGCGATTACTTTGCCATGCTGCATCAACACGCAATCCAGACCTGTTCCCGAGGCATCGGTATAAGCAACGAAGCCTCCCTGACCAGAAAGTAAGGTAAGGACAGGGGCAGTGGTAAGCCTCTATTTGAGAACCTCGAAGCACTCCTTACATTGGTCAGTCCATTGGAACTTGACTCCCTTTTTCAACAATTTCGTCATCGGTACGGCGATTCGGGAGAAGTCTTGTATGAACTTCCGATAATATTCGACAAGTCCAAGGAAGCTGCGGACCTCAGTGATATTTTCTGGCTGCTTCCAATTTATCACAGCTTTGACCTTCGTAGGATCCACTACGATTCCATCTTTCGAGATCACATGGCCAAGGAACATCACTTTGTCTAGCCAGAATTCACATTTTGAAAACTTGGCATATAGCTGATTATCTTGAAGGGTTTTCAAGACGATTCTCAAGTGCTCCTTGTGTTGTTCCTCATTCTCTAAATACACGAGAATGTCATCGATGAAGACGATGACAAAAGTGTCTAAGTATGGCTTGAACACTCGGTTCATCAGGTCCATAAAGACAGCAGGCACATTAGTAAGTCCGAAGGGCATTACTACGAACTCATATTGGCCATATCTTGTTCTGAAGGCAGTCTTAGGTATATCCTCTTCCTTAACTCTGAGCTGATGGTACCCAGACCTGAGGTCGATCTTGGAGAACACTATCGCCATTCTGAGTTGATTGAATAAGTCCATAATCCGAGGCAACAGATACTTATTTTTAACGGTTGCCTGGTTAAGCATCCGATAATCGATGCATAACCGAAGGGATCCATCCTTCTTCTTTACAAACAGCACCGGGACTCCCCATGGTGACATACTTGGTCGGATGAACCCTTGTTTCATCAGTTCCTCCAACTGACACTTCAAGTCACTGAGTTCAGCTGGCGCCATACGATAAGGGGCTTTGGATATTGGTGCAGTCCCAGGTAAGGATTGAATTCCAAATTCAACCTCACGAAGTGGTGGAAGTCCTGACAATTCCTCAGGGAACACTTTGGGAAACTCCCGAACCACTTCCAAATTCTCAAGGGATGGGATATTTGAGCCTTCATCTGAAAGGCTAAGTAGGAAGGCTACACAACCCTTCCTAAGGTATTTCTGTACCTTAAGAGCTGATATAAGTCGCTTTTGTGGAACTGGCTTGGATATCCGGTATTTTATCTTAGGCATTTCTGGTCATGATAGAATCACCCTGCCCTCTCGGCATAAGATCCTGACATGGTTCTAGGCTAACCAATTTATTCCCAATATGACATCGTACTGTACCATATCGATCAAGATGGCATCGGTAGGCAAGTGTTGCTCAGCTATCTCTATATCCAAATTCTTGATGCAATGGATACATTTGGTGCGTGAACCCAATGGGTTGTATACTTCGATCATTTTATCCACTGATTGTACCGAAGCGTGAAGTTGTTCGGTAAAATCATCGGAGATAAAGGTATGAGTAGCACCACAATCAAACAAGACGTAAGTTGCATGTCCATTAACAGGTACGGTGCCTTCAATGAGGTCACCGGTTTCGACTTGTTCAGTCGTTACAGCGTATACACGACCTGCAGCAGGCCTTTGTTCTACTCTAGGTGGGGGTCGTTGGACTTGTGTTCGCTGTGGTATTTGTTGATAGGGTCCGACAGATCCGACATTCCTCCTTTGCTCATCAGCAAGCTTCTTTCTGCACTGTCTTGCAATGTGGCCCACTTTGCCACAGTAGAAGCAACCACCTGTGTCACGTGGACATGGTCCTCTTGCGTGATTTACATGGCATTTTGGGCAGTTTGGGTTAGACTGCAGATTGTTTGGAGCCATGTTCTGTCTTGGTCTCACGACCTGTTGAGTGACATTCCCACCTTGGAAGCTTTTCTTTTGAAAGGGTTGTCGTGAACCCTGGCCACTTGAGAACATTCTCTTCTTGTTCTCACCATCAACTACGAGCCTCTTTGCTATGATCACTTTTGATCGTTCCCAATCCACTTGAATTTTCGAAGCTGCTGCCACAGCAATTTGAAAAGTTTGGGGCATGCTGGTGATAACCCGTGATCTTAGCCCTTCTCGCAGTCCGTTGATGTACTTGTTTGCCCTTTCTTGGTCGGTCTCAAATAACCAGGAGCAGTACCGCTCAAGATTTTGAAATTTGGTGGTATAGTCAATCAGACTCATACCACCCTGCTCCAATTCCAGAAACTCCATTTTCTTCTTGTTTCTGGAGTGTAACGGGAAGTAATTATCCATGAAAGTCTTCGGAAGTCAGTCCAAGGAATGACTTCAACTTCCGAGAACTGGATAATCTTAGTGGTATCCCACCACTTCCGTGCATTGTCTTTCAGCCTATACGTGCCAAAGTTGGTCTTCTTTTCTTCTGGTACTCCCAGTACCAGGAAGGCACGTTTTGTCTCTTCGACCCAACTCTCTGTCAGTTCAGGATCGGCTCTACCGGCGAAGACTGGTGAATCGAGCTTGAGGAATTTTTTATAGGTTATTCCCCCAAAGTTTTCGTTTTGAGGTGCGACTGGTTCTGGCCTTTTTTCACAGATGGCGGTAACCAGATTGTTGAGCGTTTCTAGCAGGAATCCTTGAGTATAGGACTCCTCGCTCGGCATGGTTCTCCTCGTCATATGAGCCATTTATCTATCACATACAAGCAACGAGTTTTAGTTTCTCAATGTATATACTTAAGCAAAGCTTTATTTACTTAATATACATCATATTTACACAAACATCGCCTTAAACAAAACGTCATGCCGCACTGGCAGACTTTTAGGCGTTGAGAAACTATATACATGAGTCTATTGACTCCAAAACATTACCAGTCTCTACTACGGACTGGATTTCTTTCTTGACCCAAACAACCTGAAGTATCATTTGCTTCCACATTGCCTTGGTGCAGACACAACTAGTTTTGGCTTGGGCGGCACTTCCGCACTCTCAAGCGAATCTTGTGGGTAGATCAGTGATGCCGGTCCACTTGCCCATTCAGTATCATTATGACTCGGGGAGTCCGAGATCATAACGTGATAATAAGAGTTGTATCCCTCTCCTTGGCTATTCAGGCTCGGCGCTTGCGAAGCCGCTCTGTTCCCCCATATAATAGCACTATGATTCGAGGAATCCGAAATCATAATGGGATTATAGAAGGAGTTGTTGTATCCCTTATCCCGACTGTGCAAGCTAGGCGTACATGATTCCTGTTGATAGCCTTGCGATTGACTGAATCCCTCAAGGAAGTTCAAGTCAAATTCTACCAGAGATGGTAGTTCATCTGAAGTTGCTGGGGTACGGCTACTTCCCCTACTGGAGTAATGTGGTTCACTAACACGCGAGGTCTCATCTCTAAGACCAAGCGATCCCCGCCGACCCATATCGGCGGTATGTTTCATTTGGCATTCGTTGGCGGAATGCCCCTCTTCACCACAAAACTGGCAGTCTTGTACCTCATATGGACATACCCACTCATTGTGCATAATCCCGCAATGATAGCAGTAGTATCGTGAGTCGTGAGTTGCTATCTATACAAAGATGCACTCGAATTAGTAACTATTTACAAGAAGATATACTTACAGTGCAATATGGTGGACAAGACGGATCTCGAACCAGGTTTCTTAGACTCTTGCTCTGATACCAATTCTGTAACGCCCCAGATTTCCAAAACAAAGCTAAGTTACAATTTTCATGATTTTTTTTCTTTGTAGTGGAACTTACAAAAAGCTTTTAGCAGCGGAATCAGACGATAATGAGTCGTCAGTTTTAGAAAACTCTGGGCACGTTGCAGGTATGTGGCCAAGCAACTCATTGACCACCAAGGTGTTCCATTTTATCGAAAACCACATGTTTATTACAACATCACTGCTTGGAAAAGCAGCATAGGTTCAATAAAATGAGGCAGTACAACTCTGTCTAGAGAAACCCTGGAACTTGATGCCGCCTTGCTCCGCATATCGCCACGCAAGTACAACACCTGAAATCCCCATTAAACAGGGTCAGAACCACTGATGGTCTGGTAAGCAAGCAATCATACGTCCATTCAACTCAAGTATATACGATAACCACTCAGGGTCGCAATTCGTAATAATGACGCTCAAGCCTCCAAGACTTAGCGTATATCGCAAGAGCCTCCGTAGGGCTATGAGTTGAACATCCATGCAAGTCTTCATGACTTCGCATAAGCCTCTTCAGGGCTGTGATTTAGAATAACCACTTAAGTCTCTACGACTTAGCCTTGACCTCTTCAGAGTCATGAATGGATGTCTAGCTCAAGCCTTTATGCTTGGCACATCCGTATCCTACAAATCTAAGGACAACTCTCCGAGCTTCGCTTAGTCGTACGGATATCATTTGGGTTCTTTCCCAATCGATCTAGTAGTATACCGACCATGACACCTTAACAAAGGTTATGCAGGACTGACTCAACAATGTCCATACACACATACATTCAAAGTATCGGTGTACCTAAGCTAATGCTTTGTTTCGATAATTGCATCTCCCCCTAGGCTTAGGGGACTCATATCTGGGCGACAACGCGACGATCTGGGGGTTGATTATTCTTTGTATTTTAGATACCCTAGAGGCCTGTTGACCCCATTCCCCTAATAGGACGATACAACATACCATAAGAGATCCTTACTAGGTATTCGAATGCATTCTGTCACTGCAGTAGTTGGGTTCAATCCTTAGATGTTTAAGGATAACCACGACCTCCATACCTCTGAGTGACGGAGGCCATCAATGAACTCTATCAGGTTCAGGTGAAATATATGTCTTTCAAGGCTATGCCATCACCGTCTTCCTCGGTGAGAAATTCTGAAAGGGGCCTGCCGGTCTTATAATTACTTGACGAACATTGCATGCCTATAGGGCAACCTTTGAGAAGTATGTACCCGACCCCAATCAACCACATGGCTTTCACCGTGGAACAAAGGTTTTATTCATATGCATGCTTAACTCTGCTCTCGGCACATCGGCCTTGACGAGCACTTCACCTCTTTCGGTGGAAACAACACACTCCGGCTCAGCGGCCCTTACGAGTCTGGTTGTCTGATAATTCTCAATAAGCATGCACATGACTCGATCTCTACGGATCGACTACTCGGCGTATCTTTACGCAACGAGCTCAGGACCTCGTCAAGGCGCTACCACTACTTTGGCGCAACGGCTCTTACAAGTATGGTGCCCTTACAGGTATCAGGGAGACAAGTCATTCTGACATCGTTCCAACAAACGACATCGTTGTGCCACTTAACTGGTTCTGACAGCTCTTTTGCCAACCATTCTGTCAGCACCTCCTCTGCTCTATCGGCAGTGGTGTGACGAACCTTTCTACATCCTAGAAGGCGTTCCATGAACGGGGTAGCACTCCTGCTATGTTCTTTCTGAGCTATTCTTAGCTCCTTTAGGAATTTCAGCAGCACTTCCTCTCTTTAACGAAGAAAGCATGCGTTTCTTTTATCCATTTCAGCGACATCTCCCCTCTTTGGTGGGAAATTGCTACGCTTAACTCGGGAAATTGATGTGCACCGTTGTGGGTACTTTGCATTCATCAAGGTTGCAGGAACCCTGGGCCATACGTAATTGACTTAGTCTTTACGTAAAGAGCATTTTGACAAAAAGCGAAGTCTTTCCAATAGGGGCTTCATTCGTCAAGCAGAATCTTGAACGAGGAGCGGTAAGGGGATCACATTGGCGATTTGGAGTGGATCTTCATTTGAACGCTCATTTACGCGCCATATATTTAGTATAAGCAGAAGCCTGTGCTTTATACAGCGATGGCGTAAGGAAATGCATATACTATTGTTCAGGGTGTGTAACTGAACGAAATATTCTATATATATATATATATATATATATATATATATATATATATATATATATATATATATATATATTTGCAGAAAGCAGAAGCCTAGGTGTCTTTCAACACGACAGCGTAAGTAAATACGTAATCGGAAGTGCAGTAATCGGAAATTGCAGAAAGCAGGGAGCCTTGGCATCATACAACGCGACGACAAAGGTAAATTACATAGCTTGTGCGATATAGGATGCGTCGGCAGAATTAGCAGATATACACCTAGATCTGTATCCAACAATAGTTACGAGGCGAGCGAGTGAACACCGAAGTGTCCTAGAGGGCTCAACCAAGAACTAGGGTGAGATACTATTTTGAAGAACGCATATACTGCGCATTCGAACATATATATCTGACAATAGTTACGATGCGAGCGCGTGAACACTGAAGCATCCTAGAGGGCTCAACCAAGAACTAAAGCAAGATACTACTTCATAAAGTATATGCTATATACAAACAATCAAATACTTGATAGAGATGGATTAATGAAGCGAACTTACTTCAATTCGTGGAAGAAACAACTCCAAAACACTTTGATGCTTCGAACGAGGTTCGACTTCGAAAAGGATCAACTTTGAACTTCGGACGAAAAAGGACTTTGACTTTGAACAAAACCAGGTTCAAGTCAAGTCAACTGGGTTCGGACTTAGGTCAGGTAGGTTCAGACTTAGGTCAGGTGGGTTAGGACCAGGTCAGGCAGGCTCAGGCTAAGTTAGGCAGGCTCAGACCAGGTCAGGTGGGCTAGGCTAGGTAGGGGAGGTTTGGAAAAAGGAGAAGAGAGAGAAGGCAAAGGGGGGGTTGGCGATTTTTTCTAAAGGGGGGGCTCCTCTATTTATAGGGGAGGTTGCTTAGGGGCTAAGCAACCCATTTGACCCTTTTGCCCTTTGGCTTTTTCAGAAATCCAGCTTGATCTTATCCATCTGATTGTTTGATCTTATCCAGAAGGAATATTCCATGGAATATTCCCTGGAAGGTGCTGGAAGGTCTTGAAATATTCTAGAATATTTTCTGAGAAATATTTTTGTGGGTCCCACCAATATTTTTGTGGGTCCCGCAAAAAAATTGAGTTTTCGGCATTTTTCTGAAAATTTCTGAGTAAACCATTATCTTTGTATTGATGTAACTAAGAAAGTTGGCTCGTAGAAATCTTTTGATTTCGATCAGGTAGGAAGTTATGACCTCCAGAGTGTTTGAGCATATATTCGTGAAGATACGAATATCCTAAGTATATTTGGATCGCAGGAATCGATTCAATTCGCTTTACGGTAAAAACACAATTTTTCACTGGAAATGCCTCAAGAATTTATTCAGAGTTGAACTAAAAAATTGCGGGTCTTACACATTTGGTCCCAATTTATCTCATATGCTTTGATCTGAGTTCCTGCGTATAAAACTTTTGTTGAAAATCTTCCCAAGGCAGATAGGGTGTTGCTGAATGGGAATTGATCAGTTGTTCTTCTTCCAACTTGCAATAAAGGGAAAGGGATCAATATGCTGGGGGTATGAACGATCTTTGTTGACACCCATTGTGAGGAGCCATGACAATCTACAATCTGGTACTAATCCTCAGTCATTTGAGGAAAGCACTTCTTCTGCAAGCCATGTTGATCATTATCTTGGAACTGATCTCGTACACAACAGCCATCCAAGGGTATCTTGATGAGACAATCGAATTCATGTTAAGGTTGATTATATTGATGGTGCTTTAAGTTGCCATGAGGTTCCTGTTCCTGTGTTTTATCGATTTCCTACCCATTTATGCATTTTAATAACACCATTAGCACCTTAGATGCGCATCACCCATTTTATCCCCATAGCGTTAATTTTTTCCAGCATTTGCATAGTCTTCATTCTACATAAGCTACATTGTGTTACATTCTTAGGTTTGGTCATTGGCATCCGTTTATATTGAGTGAAATCCTAGGTTTCAACAAACATTTTAACGTTTTCCTTTGATTCTTCTTATTTGTAATGCTTTTATTTTTTATTTTTTATATTTCTGCATTTTTAGTTTCAATCATCATCTGTATAACATTTGCATCCTACGTGATAGTCTGTTTCTCTTCAGCATTTACCCACTGTCCATCCCTCTTTACTAGCCCTGGGGGGTGTCATTTCATTATTGTTCATCACATTCCACACATATCACTTACTGCAAATTACACTGTTCATGGTTACTTACCTGTTTTACCTTTATCATTCACTATTTCCCTTGCATCCATTCCCTGCTACCCTCCATCACTATCTACCCATTAACACCCATAGCATTTTGCTTTTGCATAATTAAGCGATACATTTGCATGCGTCGAATTCTTGAGTATTTCACAACATATACATTGGTAATGTATACATATTTGCCAACTATTGAGCCTTTTTATTTTACACACACATTTTCGTCTGTTAGTTGTTGAGCATCTCATAGATCATATGTTCGCAATACACTTGCATCCTCCAAAACCATTCACTACCTAACATCCTTTGAACACATCATTCATACTTCTGCACATGCACTCTCTGTTATCACACTCCCTGCATATTCCATCTCATACTATTTTCAAACACTTCCTTCATCACATTCTAACAACCCCAGCCGCCTGTTATGCATAATTTCCCCTTCCATTTGCACATCCTTCACATTTATCCTGTACATCTACATCACATGCACCTGTAGGCACCTTCCAGCTACACTAACACCTGCTGTAATTGCAGCAACACTTCATATGCATCTGTACTGGTTCCACTTCATTCATACCCATGGCTCCCTACTTGTTGCCATCTTCATCCACTGCATTGCTACAATGCATTCATTGCTCTACTCACATACTACCTTCAGCATATCATCCCATTGCCTTCATCTTGCTGAAGTCACTGTATTGCTACAATGATCATTGTTTTACATTGTTGAGAATAAATATGTTGTTGTGTTGTGGATCTCATTTTGCTAAATTCGATATATTGTTTTGATATATGAATTCCATATGTTGTTGTATTACCAATCTCACCTTGCTGAAATAAAAGTGTTGCTAAATCCATGGTCTCATTTCACTAAATATGTTCTTGAGTAGATAATTCACTATCCAATGTTGCTAAAATCAGTATGCTGAATGGAGTCTTCAAAATATACCTATATATATACCCATCCTCACCATCATATCATACACACATTATCTTTACATTCACATTTCCCATAACATATCATATATACGTTTTGGACATTCATATCCTCTCCCAAGTGTACATTTTCTCATCCATGGTGCATTAAAGTTTCATTTAGCTCAGAGCATGGATATGAGCATTCCATCATTGGTATCTTAAACTTCAGATATAATATTTCTTTCTATATTCATCTTTTATCTTGTGCTAGCTTGAACTTTACAGGAATTTGGCAAAAAAGGCTATTCTCCTTCTTAGTTTAGGAATTTGAATCTCAATTTCATTTCAAAACTTGTAATAGCTAGATCAATGAGAAACTTTACATTCCTGTACTAGATTAGAATGTATGAGCATGCATTTTTCATAAAATTACTTATTTCATATTATTCTTCTTTTATTTCTAAAAATCCACAATGGTGAAACACGAATGGCACATGCACCATTCTAATAAGAGGTAATTAATCCTAAGCAAATGACCCACATTGATGGCCATAGTCAAAATGTGGACAATGCTTAGGATTTTTATCTTTTATGGAATAACATTGGATCCACACTGGATCTCTTTAAAAAAAATCATCATATTTTCTGAATTTTTCTTTCTTTATCGGAGTTTAAGTTGAAATTAACTTAAAATATATATCAATGGCCATAGTCAGAATATATTGAAAGTTAATTTCATTTTAAACTCTATAAAGGCACCAAAAAATATTTTATTCTTTATCTGAATTTAAATACAGATTATTTTAAAATACATTTTATGACTATAGTCAGGAATGTATTATATCTTCAATCTTATTTCAATTCTCCTAAAGAATGAAATATGCTTTTCCAATATCCAATTTTCAAATTCTTTTAATTCATTCATCATTTAGGATAGAATTACATCATATTTTCAAAATTATTTCAAATCATCTTTAAATTCCAAGTGATTTTAGGATAAATTTCCAAATGTCTTCCTTATTTTTCAAATCTTCAATTCTTATTCAAATTCATCTTCCTATTCTCAAATTCTATCCTATTTCAAAACTCAAAATTCAAACATTCCAATTTCAAAGTTTAATTTAACTTTAAAATTTCAAATTCAAAATTCAATTTCCAAACCAGATCATATTTCAGAGTTCAATTCAACTTTGAAATTTCAAATTCATTTCTAGTTTCAAAATTCAAATTTCCAACTCAAATCAAATTTCAAAGTTCAATTTAACTTTGAAATTCCAAATTCATTTCCCAGCTCAAGATTCAATTCTAAATTCAATTTCATTTTCGATCTCCATCTGGATTTCTTAAATTCATTCCTATTTTTTGAATTCTATTTGGATTTCTTAAAATCCAAAATTCATCTTCAAAACCCATCTGGATTTCTAAAATCCAATTCTATTTCTAAGTTTCATTTGGATTTTTCAAATCCAATTACATCTTAAATTCCAGATTTTTCAAATCCAATTCCACCTAGGATTCCAGATTTCAATTCCATCTTGAATTCCAAATCCAATCCCAGATTCAATTCTATTTCTAAGTTCCATTTGGATTTTTTAAATCCAATTCCATCTTGAATTCCAGATTTTTCAAATCCAATTTTACCTAGGATTCCAGATTTCAAATCCAATTCCATCTTGAATTCCAGATTTTTCAAATCCAATCCTAGATTCAATTCTATTTCTAAACTTCAATTAGATTTCTCAAATCCAATTCCATCTTGAATTCCAGATTTCAAAACCAATTCCATCTTGGATTCAGATTTTCAAATCCAATGCCATTTTCTAATTTGCTTTCTAAGTTTCAAATCCAATTCCAGATTTCAAATCCAATTATATCTTGAATTCCAAATTTCAAAACCAATTCCATCTTCAAATTTCATTTGGATTTCTCAAATCCAATCTTATTTTCAAATTCCATATGGATTTCAATTTCAATTCAAATCCTATTTTTAGGCTCTGAATTTAGATTTAAGATCAAAATTCCAAAATCGATTTTGAGAATCAAATTCAAAGTCCATTTTGACTTTAAACTTCATTTTTCTTCAAAATTCTATCTCAATTCCAATTCTCCATATTCTCTTTAATTCAAGGTCTATTTTCAAATCCCTGATTATTCTGTGACTTAGAAACTTCAAGTCTCTTTCAAAATCTATTTCAAGTTCTAAGTTAGATAAAAAAATCTTCAATTTTCAAAAACCATTTCTTCACCATATTTTGAATCTTATTGCAAAATCACTTGGAAAATCCCAAAGTTTCTAAATTATTCTTCGCAAAAGCATACATCTCTGCATTTGCATTGCACACGCATGATTCTTTATGCATTTTTTAGACTTAGAATAAATTCTTAGACAATATTTAGGAAAAGTAGAAGGCATAAGTTTGATCCTTGGTTCGATTACCCCTGGTAAAGGTGCCAGGAACGATCGAACCTCGTACCGACAAGCGAATCCCGTCTCTCCATTTTCTCACAAATTTTAAAAAATGGAGGTGAGTAATTTCAAAATATTTTCAAAAATTAAGGTCAAGTGAGACCTTTGCAAAAGAGTTCCTCTCTCTTCTTTCTTTTCTTCTCTCTCTTCTTTTTTATCTTTTATTCCCCTTCAAAAAGGGAATAGAGGCTAGAAAGGAAAAGAGAGAACAAAGAGGAAAAATTTTGCAATGATCACAGTTGGCACCAATAAATGGGAATCCATCATCATCAAGGCTGACCACCCTACCATACCCACAGAGCATTTTTCCAAAATCTACTGCCCCTTTCATTTTGCAACGCTTCCCTATCTCCTTCACAACGTCAACTTCAGATTTATAACTTATGATATGCTTAGCCTTGAACATGCCACGCTGTAATGAAGCTTGATTCAATACCAAAGAGTCTTCTTGAATGCCCCCAGGATGAACATTAATAGCCACAATTGCATCCAGACCCGTCCACCTAGGTCCCCCTGCTCCCACTTGTGGGTTTGCCGCCTTATGGCTCCCACGCATGAGTTTAAGGGGGAAGGTTACTGCCTTTCCGGGTCGGACAGAGGTACCCGGGTCCCCAGCAAGGCCCAGTGGGACGTCAAGGCCCTGCAGGTCCGACCCACACTGTGGCGCGATCCCCATGGTGCGAGGCCACGAGCCCAGGCCTGGGACAAAACCCAACGTAATGTTGTGGTCCTGCAACTTAGGCCCGACATGCGACACAATCGTCGGGACCCGCTGCGCCCCTTGGCGGTTCGGTTGGAGGGTACCCGGACATGGGCGATCCGAGGTCGCTGCTGACTCGAGATGGGGAGAACTCCCGCAACCTGCATCCCTGTGCAAGGTTTCCTCAATGCCTTCTTGTTGCATCGTGTGCTAGAGCGTTATTGAGGCTGAATCAACAACGATAGTATCAACAGGGTTAACCGCGCACGTGCCTAACTGATTCAATTGCACTGCGTGCACATCCATCTTGGATTCAAGCGCATCCATCCACGCTTCAACCCCGTCCATACGCTTCGACAGACCGACTACCTCATTTTATAGGCATAGCATATCTTCCTGCATCTCTGTCAACTTGTTGAGTAGCCGCTTCATGATCTCCTCTCGCGCCTTTCCGCTCATAGGACCGTTCCTCGCTTCTTACATCATGTCGTTGACGAAGGAGGAGGGACTGAGCTCTGATATCATTTTGATGCAGCGAAGAAACTGAAAACTCTCGCTAATGGGTGATGACATTGAAACTCGTTGATGTGGCGTGAACTTTTGCGTTAATGGGTGCTGACGTGTTGCTGGTCTTCCAATGCCGATGTGCTGCTGGTTTGTCGCTGGCTGCACTCTTCCACTGCACGACTATGTAATACACGATAATCCAAACAATGGTGGAAGCCAAGAATGGGCTCAGTTCACTTGAACCGAACAACAATTTATTATACGTCTAATAAAAGGACTACCGATAGGTAGTACTTACAATAACATAGAAACAATATCAAATGGAAGATCAACAAACGTGATAAGCTGGAAAGAAGAATAAAAAAAAATAACATAGAAATGGATGTGCGACTGGATGAAAATAACAAAGAGAAACTGAAAGAAATATGCCAATAGGAAAGAATGTGCGGATGAAAACCAAAATGAACAAAGTAAAAAAAGGGTGCCAAAACCTGACGTGAAACAAAAAAGTAATAATGGAACTAATAAACAATAAGAAAGAAAGGAAGTAATGACATGACAGAGATTAAACAGGTTGATTGACAAAAAGGAATAAAGAAGTAAAACCAACAGTAAACAGCGTGCGACTAAAGCAAAAGAGGCAGCAAAACTTTTTTAGAACTCTCCTCCCTGCATGCAACCCTAAAAAGTTTATTTAAAGGCTTCAACTGGATTCGGGTCTCGGGTTTGAACCTAGACCCGAAACACGTCTGTGTGCTGTTGGGTATAGGACATGCTCTGCATCATTGTTCTGGGCCTGCTCTACATCACTAACAAAATTGGTGACCCGAAGGTCAGTTTGATAGACTTGAGTGACCCGAAGGTCTGATAAAGATTGATTGGCTCACATTTCTAAAGATTGACATTGAGCCTGAACCCTTATGCGAGACTAGTGTTTAGACTGAATTTTAGAATAACGACTAGTATGAAAACTGGATTTTGAAGAAGTTCCAACACGAGTACCAGCATGAACACTGGGTTTTGAAAAAGTACTAGCATGAACACTGGGTTTTGAAAAAGTACCAGTACAAACACTGGATTTTGAAAAAGTACCAGTACGAACACTGGATTTTGAAAAAGTACTAGTATGAACACTAGACTTTAAAAAAATACCAGTACGAACACAAAGTACGAGCACGAACACTGAATTTTGAAAAAGTACCAGTACGAACACTGGATTTTGTAAACGGACTAGCGCAAAGTTGGGTTAGGAAGGAAAGTTCGAGTTGAAACTCGGGTCTTCAAAAGAAAACTAGACAAATTGGATTTGAAAAAAGATTTCAGTCAGAACTCGAATCTTCTAGATCAATTATTGAATTTAAAAGAGGGTTCGAGTAGAAACTTGAATTTTCAAAGAAAACTAGATGAATTGGATTTGAAAGAAAGTTAAAGTCGGAACTCAAATTTTCTAGACCAATTCTTAAATTTGAAGGAAAGAAAATTAGATGAATTGGATTTGAAGAAAAATTCAAGTCGAAACTCAGATTTTCTAGACCAATTTCTGGAATTTGAATTTGAAAATTGTCTTGAAAGCTCGATCAGTGTAAAGACTGAATTTAGAAAGTTCGACCAGTAAAAACCGGATTTGGAGAGTTCAACCAATAAGGACTGGATTTAAAAAAAAACTTAACCCGAAGGTTGATTTCGGCAAGACTGGAGAAAAAAGGTTTTGATAAAAAACTCGACCCGAAGGTCAAACTTGAAAATGACTGATGTTTTGAAAGCACTTGATGATTGTGATGGAAGATTTTCAATCTTCACCCCCACGATGACTTGGACAACTTGTCGGGGGTCTCAGAATTATCCCTTATCCTGAATGGGTAAATAAATTTGATGCAAATTGATGCAAATGAATGCAAATGAATGTAGACAAATGAAAATGAATATAAATAAATACAAATAAATGGTGAAAGATTTTGTTTGACCCTGCCTGCATACATGATGTTTTAAAGAAAAAACAAATTTTCAAAAAAAATGTCCCAGTGTAATTGGGGAGTAAGATATTGGACGAAAGGATAAATAATTGATATTTGAAGAACACTCTCTGAAGATAACAATGGAAAGATTAACAATGTGCTTCTTGATTGATTTGAGAGGCAATCTGAAAGCGGTCACTCCTCGCAAGAGGACATTTGGCAAAGAAAGAGAAATACAAAAGATGGTGCCAAGTTATGAGGAAAATTTATTGATGCAATAGAGAAGAGGAATAACAAATCGATAAGAGAACTGGGACTACATTGCCCCTTCAAAATGACAAAAGCAGAATGAAATATGTGATATAACATTGGTATCATCCTTCTTCTTCGCATCTAAAAAGGATGTTGGCAGGATAGCTAATCGATTCTCTAACTTGCTTCAAACAAGAAGTCCTTTGTCGATGCAATCATGCACAATGTTCTTGAAGTCAAGGCAATGTTCTATGTCATGCCTCAATGCTCGATGGTACTTGCAGAATTGATCTCTTTATTTCCCCATAGTGACAAAAGGATCAGCGGCCTTCGAACGTCTGACCATATCTTTTGCAAGCATGTGTGCGAGAATACTCTCGAGTATTTGATCTAACAGGGTAAACTTGCGGTTATGGTTCCGACCATCATGCTGTTTCTTTTGTGAAGTGCTTGATTTATGCTGAGACTTGGATTGGAAAGTCTTGGTCAAAACGACAGACTGGTCTTTTTCTTCATCATTAACAAGGAGACTCTTGTCGATGCGATCTTGAATGATATTTTGAGGATGAAGCAATGTTCGGTGTCATGTCCCATTGCCTGATGGAACTTACAGAATTGATCTTTAAATCTTCCTATAACGATGAAAAGATCAACAATTTTTGGAAGTTTAATAATCTCCTGGGTCAGCATATACTTGAGAATTTTATCACGCGATTGATCAAGAGGAGTGAAATCACGAGTGAAACTCCAATTGTCATGCTTTGCTTTTTCTTGAGTATTCGATTTCTGACGAGAGCTCGATTGGCGTGGTTTGTTGTCTTGCTTAAAGGTGCTTCTCCTTTTGCCTCCATTGTTGCTTCTACCGGGTTTAGAAACTCCCATGCCGCTGTTGTTGCTAGTGATGTTCTTGGAGAAGGTAATGGATGCCTTTTTCTCGATGAAAACCTTTCTGGAACTGGCTTCAGCTTGCTTAAACATCATTTTAATTATCATTTTCTTGAACAACTGGTACATGTTGGGATCAATATCATCATTGACTTGCTAACTTTGGTTCCTGACAGATTGTAGGGAGGCCATTCCTTGTTCAGATGCGGATGGGTAGCTGATCTCTTGGATGGTGCAGTTTTCTTGCTGGACCTTGTCTGAACCATGTAGAATCACAAGTGCTCTCTACAGAATAGGAGGGAATATTAGGCTCCAAAAAACAATTTGGGATAAAGACAAATAGAGAAAAATATTTGTTGAGGATCAGTTTGACAATTTGAAAAATATCCTATTACCAGGGATTGGGTCGTCACTGGAATCACGATAATTGCATTGATAAACAACTAAAATATGCCTTATTACCTCAGTGAGGTCGTCAAACCATGATAGAACGAGAATTATTGAAGGATGATAATTTTATTAATAGTAAACTTGACAAAGAGGGGGTAGACAAACAATCTGCCACTACTCATGGTAGTCAGAAGATACTCGAGGACCAGAAAAAATAGTGAGGGTGACAAAAGAATCCTAGCTATGCTTGGTAGAATGGTATGTTTCAGACCACTGAGCTGACTTTAGATCAAACTCTAGCATAATGTCTGACAATAATCGAGCCTCAATGCGCTTCTGCCTTTGTGAGAACTGCCTGACGCATTGCTCTGGCTGGTAATAGATGGAGAAGAATGATGCGAGTAATTTGAATCACTTGCCATGTGTATAAGTGTATCGAGGGGGTGACTTTGAAAGTGCACTAGGATCGAGGCAACAAGCACTAGAGGGGGTGGTGAATAGTGCTTTTAAAAATTGTCTACAGAATATTGAACGATTTTGCAATTTGAAAAGCAAACACACAAAGAACACAAGATTTTATCCTGATTCGGTCTATCCCGACCTACATCCAGTCCCCAAACAAAACCAGCTTGAGATTTCCACTATCAACCTTGTTAACTACAAGATCACACAGACCAAAATTGGTCCCACTTTCAGTAACAATCCTACTGAAAGCAAACAACTCCTTTACACCAAGGAGTCCTTTTTTTTACAAAAAATAAGTAACAACTTACAATACAACCTATGAGCCTTTCTTTTGAATGCGAATGAGATGCAATTGGCTTTTGAGGTTGTTAAAATACTCTACTCACGAATTCACTATCTCCCAAAGTGATTTGAGTGAAAAACTGAAGTGAAAATATCAAGTGAGTGAGAAAACAAATACTTGAATGAATAGGAGTGAAAAGCAAGAAATAAATGATTCAAATCTATGGAATTCTAGTTGTTTTGAGTGTAAAATGCATTCATATTTATAGTTAAAGTTTTCCATACGTTGAGAGTATGAAAGGGTGTCAAAACAGTCCATTTTGAACGATCAAAATATTTGAAAAATGAAAAGACACGCCTTTTTGAAGTTTCAGGAAAATGGCAAAATTAGTCGACTGAAACATCAGTTAGTCGACTAATAGTTAGTTATTAGTAGACTGACAGTTATCATCGGTCGACTGATCTGTTAATCGAGCCGTTTGAAAATCTGAACTTTTGAAACTTAGTCGACTTGAGAAAAATTAGTCGACTGATAATATCATCAGTAGACTAAAAAACCTTTTAGTCGACTGCTGCTAAAATCTTCAGAAAAACAAACCTTCTGTCTGGTCGACTGATAAAAAGCATTAGTCGACTGCTGCTAAATTTACAGAAAACGTATGTTCTGTTCAGTCGACTGATAAAACTATTAGTCGACTGCTGCTAATTTTCCAGAAAACAGACATTCTGTCCAGTCGACTGATAAAACCTTCGGTCGACTAATTTGACAAAAAATGACGTTTTAGAAAATATGGCGCGAAAGGATTAGTCAACTGGTAAGTCTATTGGTCGACTAATAAACATGAAAATTTAAGAAAAGAGTTTTCGAAAAAAAAATTCATGAGGGGTTCTTTTAGAAAAGATTTTCTAAAGACTTTTAAGGTGAAATGCAACCTAAATATGCACTCTAAGTAAGGCTCTTACAAGAATCTAAGACTTTTAATGATTTAAACATTTGCACACTAGTCTTCAAACATTCTTCATCGAATTCTTCAATTTCTTCACAGCCTTAGCTGAAATCGAGTTGATTCCACTTGCTCATCATCAAAACCTTGTACTTGAAGTATCATGTATGGATTCATTGTCGTAACAATCTCCCCCTTTTTGATGATGACAAACTTAATCAAAGATGAAGCATTTAGATGCATAGATGGAGATTTTACTCCCCCTATCAATATGCTGCAAAACATTAAAAGTTAGTACTTTCAAAGCACATATATCACATATTGATTGGTTTGCATTTCCATTCATCATTACTTCATGCATTTTATCTTTTTCTCCAAATTCAATTTAATGCTATCTTTTATCTTTTTCTCCCCCTTTGTCAGAATAAAAAAGAGTAAGGGCAGAAATAGCATAAGCAAAATAGCGATACAAGTTTAAAATATTACAACCCATAAAGTATGAAAGTTTAGACAACAAAGTTCAGAAAAGTGAGTTGAGCAAATCCTTGATTGAAGTAATCTCTTTCTAAATCGAAGATAGTTGTTGAGTCACATCTTCACGAAAAGTGTGTTGATGCAGCTCCAAAGCTTCCAGTCTCTGCATAACTTCATCATTGTCTTGATTTGTCGAAAATTTCTTTCTTTTTGCATGAGATGAAGGTGTTGCAGAAGGTGAAGGTTCAGAAATTGATGGTTCAGTAGGATCAGATGGTTCAGTTTGATCAACATTTAAAGGAGGCAGATATTTAATTTTCATTCTTTTAAAAATTGTTTGATCAAAGAACTCTTTTTGCTCAATATATTTTTCATTTGTTAAGGGAACTTTAAAATGTCTAAAAATACGAGTTAGAAGACATCCATAAGGAAGAAATGGTTTTTGTTTCCACAAATTTGTAAAATACACATTGGCCCAATTTACAGAAATATTTCCAAATAAAACATAAAGAGTCGTAGATAGATCTGTGGAATAATAATCAAAAGAACCAGTTTTAGGAAGAACATTATGGGCAAGGATTCGTCCAGCAATGCGTGCACGAGTTTGAAGATTAGTATTTTTGAAAGGAGGACAGTGAGGTGCACCTGGAAGAAGAATTTGTTCAAAAACACTTTCATCATTTAATTTAATAGTGTTGAAAAGAGTGTCTGGAGGTGGAATTTCAAGAATTTCTCCAAGTAGTTTCGAATCAAACTCGATTTCAACATCACGAACAAGAGAGGACAAAACTCCAGTTTCATGATCCATTTGTAAATTCGTATAAAACAAGTGAATAAGAAAAGGATAGTGAAGGGTATCTGCACAGGCATAAAAAAGATGTGAAATTCCAGGAAATAATTCTCTTATGTTGTAACGAGAAAATAGGTAAAATAGAACATTTCGGCCTAGTAAAATAGGTAGTACAAAAATTAATCCAAAAGTATCATATAAGAGAAGATTTCGGAGTAATCTGAGTGAAAAACCATGTCTTGAAGTAGGTGTAGGAGGAGGAGAACCTAAACCTTTTGCAGATGCAGACTTCGTACGAGGCATGGTTAAAAACAGAGTTATCAAAAAAAATGTCGGCTTCGAAACGATTTCCGGCAAGAGGAAAATGTTTTCCGGCGTTCAGAAACGAAGGAAGATACGGTGGCTGACGGCGAGTGTGAAGGTTGCCACAAGGGGATTCCGACAATGGATGAGGATACACCATCACGGCAAGAGTGTTCCGGCGTGTTTTGAAGATGCGCCAGTTACTGCAAGAGGAGTTCGACGTTTTAAGATCACGGCCAGAAGATTGTGGAGTCTCCCTGTCACGGCAAGAAAATCTCGGCGAAGATAGAACGACACTCCGAGGGCTTTTCGGAAGAGAGAGAGAGGCAAAAGAGAAAGAGGGTTTTCGTTTTAAGGGTTTCATTCTTTTGAAATAAAAAATAAAAAGGTGTGAAAATGAAACGATGCTTATTTTAAAAAGACGGTTTTTTTTTTAAAAAAATCCAAGGGGTATCGGGTCCCTTCATTTAAATTTTTTTTAAAAAAAAAATTAGTCTACTAAAACTTTATCGGTCAACTAAGAATGTGCGACTCATTCTAAAAACATCAGTCGACTAGAAATATATCGGTCGACTAATATGGTGCGATACATTCTAAAAATTTTAAAGCATCAGTCGACTAAATTTTTATCGGTCGACTAATAAAGTGTCATTTTGAGATTTTGTTCAAAAATCAATATTTTTACAAATCCAAAAATGAGCAAATACCTAGTTCTCTCCTAATTCTTATAAAATCTTCATTTTTAAGAGGTTTAGTGAAGATATCGGCATGTTGTTCTTTAGTGGAAATAAAATTTAACGCAATATCTCTTTTTAACACATGATCTCTTAAAAAATGATGTCTAACTTCAATATGCTTAGTTCTTGAGTGCTGAACAGGATTTTTAGAAAGATTTATAGCACTAGTGTTATCACAATAAATAGTTGTTGTGGAGAAATTCAAACCAAAATCTTTTAAGGTTTGTTTCATCCATAGTACTTGTGAACACGCTAAACTAGCCGCTATATATTCTGCTTCAGTTATTGAGAGTGACACTGAATTTTGCTTTTTACTAAACCAAGAGATTAAGGAATTTCCTAAGAAATGACAAGTTCCACTAGTACTCTTGCGATCAGATTTACTTCCTGCAAAATCTGCATCACTATATGAAACTAAATCAAAGGAAGATGATTTTGGGTAAAACAAACCAAAATCTGAAGTATCTTTCAAATAACGAAGAATTTGTTTTACTGCAGTTAAATGAGATTCCTTTGGATTAGCTTGAAATCTTACACACATACAAACACTAAACATAATATCAGGTTGACTAGCAGTTAAGTATAATAGAGATCCGATCATACCTCTGTAGAGCTTAGTATCTACACTTTTACCATTTTCATCTTTATCAAGAGAAGTAGTTGTACTCATAGGATTCCTTCTTGATTTCGATGAGTCCATCCCAAATCTCTTGAGAAGTTTTTTTGTATACTTAGCCTGATTGATGAAGATTCCTTCTTCAGTTTGCTTTATTTGAAGTCCAAGGAAGTAGTTTAATTTGCCCATCAAGCTCATTTCAAACTCTTCCTGCATAGCTTTAACAAATTTTTGAAAAAGAGAATCATTAGTAGAACCAAATATTATGTCATCAACATAAATTTGCACAATAAGAATATCTGAATTAAGATTTTTAATAAATAAAGTGGAGTCTACCCGATCAATGGAAAAACCAGATTGTTCTAAAAAATTCGTAGTCTTTCATACCACGCTCTTGGTGCTTGTTTGAGTCCATACAAAGCTCTTTTCAATTTGTAGACTTTTTCTGGATATTTCTCATTTTCAAAGCCTGGAGGTTGCTCTACATAAACTTTTTCATTGATGTGTTCATTTACGAATGCACTCTTAACATCAATTTGATATAACTTGAAGTTCATGTAACTAGCAAAAGCAAGCATCATTCAAATTGACTCTAATCGAGCCACTGGTGCATAGGTTTCATCAAAATCTATGCCTTCTTCTTGATTATAGCCTTGTGCTACTAGCCTTGCTTTGTTACGAATGACTTCACCATTTTCGTTCAGCTTATTTCAGAAGACCCATCTTGTTCCAATTACTGGATGATCCTTTGGTCTATCAACTAGATCCCAAACATCATTCCTAGTAAATTGGTTAAGTTCTTCAGACATGGCCAAAAGCCAAAATTCATCATCACAAGCCTCATTGATATTCTTTGGTTGTAATTTAAATATGAAAGCAACATTTGCAATATATTTTTCTAATTTCCTTCTAGTTTGGACACCACTCTTTATTTCACCAATAACTTGTTCATGTGGATGATTAGGAACTTCTTTCCAAACCGGTTGAAGAGGAATATTTTCTTGAGAAGTATTCTCTATCAAGGGTTCTTCTTGAAGTATTACTTCTTCTCCTTCGCTTAGAGGTATAACCTGCTCACAATTCTCATCAAATGCAACATGTAAAGATTCTTCAATACAAGATGTTCTTTTATTGAAAATACGATAAGCTTTACTTCTAGAAGAATATTCAAGAAATATTGATTCATCTGATTTTGAATCAAACTTATCAAGATTATCTTTGGTATTTAACAAGAAACATTTACTACCAAAAATTTTGAAATATGAGATCTTTGGTATACGATCATAATACAATTCAAAACATGTTTTATGTAAAATTGGTCGAATAAGAACACGGTTTAAAACATAACATGTTGTATTTATTGCTTCAGCCCAAAAGTATTTTGGTAAATTTTTATCTTGAAGCATAGTTCTAGCACATTCTTGCAAAGTTCTATTCTTTCTTTCAACAACTTCATTTTGTGGAGCCGCTCTAGGAAAAGCAAAGTTGTGAGATATACCATGTAAATCACAAAACTTTAGAAAAGATTCATTTTCAAATTCACCACCATGATCACTATGAAATTTAATAATAGATGTAGATTTTTCATTTGTAATTCTTCTATAAAGTTTAGAAAATTCCGAAAAAGCATTATTTTTGCTTTTTAGAAAAATTACCCATGTAAACCGAGAATAATCATCTACTATAACAAAAGCATACTTGCTACCATTCAAACTTTGAATTCTAGATGGTCCAAATAGATCTAAATGTAAAAGTTCAAGAGGACGTTTTGTTGAAACAATATCTTTTGCTTTAAAAGAACTCTTGATTTGTTTACCCCTTTGGCAAGCATCACATAAGTGACTTTCTTATATGGTATTCTAGGTAGGCTTCTTACAAGATCATTCTTGGATAACTTTGAAATAATTTTAAAGTTAACATGTCCAAGTCTCTTGTGCCATAACCATTGAATTTCATTTAAAACAATAAGACATTTTTCATTAAAAGTGGGTAATTCATCTAGATATAGTTCATACACATTGTTCCTTCTTTTACCTTTAAAAATGATCTTTTTAGATTGAAAATCAGAAATTAAGCATAAATCATTTTCAAAAGAAACATGAAAACCTTTATCACATAATTGACTAATAGATATTAAATTATGCATTAAACCATCTACTAAAAGAACATTTTCTATCAAGAGAAATTTTGGATTACCAATATTACCAATACCTATCACTTTTCCCTTGTTATTGTCACCAAAGGTGACGGTTCCTCCATCCTTATTTTGGAGGGTGGAAATCAACTTCGGCCTTCCAGTCATATGTTTGGAACAGCCGCTGTCCAATATTCATTTGCTCCTTATGTTGTGTACCTACAACAAAATTAGAAAACAGAGCATTTGACCCCTTTCTATTTTCGGGTCCATGAGAGTTAGTCTTAGGAACCCATATCCATTTGGATTTTGGTTTCCTTTGATAATAAATATTCTTTCTATAAAAGGGTTTATCATGTCTAGAATAATCATGTCTAGGCATATAAGCATTATAGTTTCCATGATAAGATGCATTTCTATTAGAACTAGAAAGTTTAGTTCTATGAACAAATGGTTGAGAATAATGTCTTTGATTTTTCACCACATAGTTTGGTCTATTTTGAGTATCAAAGAAGCTATATCCCAATCCGGTTTTATTAACCGAGCATCTTTGAGAACCAAGAAGTTTTTCTAGATTCTCTTGACCATTTGTGAATTTGGTCACTATGGAAAGAAGATCATTTGATTTTTCTTTTAGACTAGATATTTCTTTTTGTAAGAGATTGGTTCTAACTCCAACTTCTTTTATCTCAAATGCTTGGCAAGAGTTTTCCTTCTTGAGATCTTCTATCTATTGAAGTAACACTTTATTTTGAGTCAAGAGTTAAATTTTCAGTTTTTAACTCTTTATTTTTAGAACTTAGACTCTTAAATCTAGCATATAAATCATTAAATACTTCAAATAATTCATCATAGTCAAATTGACTTACCGAATCTTCTTGTGCTACAAAACACATGTTAGCAACTTCTTCATTTGATTCTTCATCGGAAGAGGAGTCGCTATCATCCCAACATGCTTGAAATGCCTTTTTCTACTTGAATTGGTCCTTGAGCTTGATTTTGAGGAGAGGACAATCTTTCTTGATATGTCCTACCTTTTTGCAGTTAAAGCACTTGACTTCATTGGGATTGGAAGAATCTGCTTTCTTTACCTTTCTTTGAAATCTTCCCTTTTTGATGAATCTTCTGAATTGCCTTGTGATGAGGGCAATATCTTCATCTTCTTCTAAATTTTCTGAGTCAGAAGTAACCTTAAAAGCAATAGATTTCTTCTTAGGATCTTCTTCTTGTCTGTCTTGAAGTTGGATCTCATATGCCATTAGGGTGCCAACTAAATCTTCCAGAGTAAGAGTATTGAGATCATTTGCTTCTTTAATAGCAGTGGTTTTTCTCTCCCATTCAGGAGTTAAACACCTTAGAATCTTTCTGACTAAATCCACTTGTGAATATTCTTTTCCAAGGGATTTCAAAGTATTAGTTATATCGGTCATTCTAGTTACCATGTCCGATATAGATTCATTTTGCTTCATTTTGAACAATTCAAATTTATGAACTAAAGAAGCAATTTTAGATTCCTTTACCTTTGACATACCTTCGTGTGTCACGAGAAGAGTATGCCAGATTTCATTTGTTGTAGAGCATTGAGAGATGCGATTGAACTCTAACTTGTCAACGCCACAATATAATGCATTCATTGCCTTGGCATTAAGTGAAGCAGTCTTCTTTTCTTCATCGGTCCATCGTCTGAAATCAGTTGATGGAGTTTGGTACTTTTCTGAAACAACTCTCTAAATATCGAGATTCATGGATTGCAAGAATATTGTCATTCTTACTTTCCAATAACCATAGTTTGTTCCGTCGAAGAGAGGAGGACGAACAGAGGAGTTTCCTTCTTTGTGCTGAGATGTAGTTGCCATGCTAGATGATGGTCAAATCAAAGTAATAGCTAACCTAGCTTTGATACCAAATGAAAGTGCACTAGGATCAAGGCAACGAGCACTAGAGGGGGGTGAATAGTGTTTTTAAAAATTTCTGCAGAATATTGAAGGATTTTGCAAATTAAAAAGCAAAACACACAAAGAACACAAAATTTTATCCTGGTTCAGTCTATCCCGACCTACATCCAGTCCCCAAGCAAATCCCGCTTGAGATTTCCACTATCAACCTTGTAAACTACAAGATCACACAGACCAAAATCGGTCCCACTTTCAGTAACAATCCTATTGAAAGCAAACAACTCATTTACACCAAGGAGTCCTTCTTTTTACAGAAAATAAGTAACAACTTACAAAACAACCTATGAGCCTTTCTTTTGAATGCGAATGAGATGCAATTGGCTTTTGAGGTTGTTGAAATACTCTACTCACGAATTCACTATCTCTCAAAGTGATTTGAGTGAAAAACTGAAGTGAAAATATCAAGTGAGTGAGAAAACAAATACTTGAATGAATAGGAGTGAAAAGCAATAAGTAAATGATTCAAATCAATTGAATTCTTGTTGTTAATGAGTGTAAAATGCACTCATATTTATAGTTAAAGTTTTCCATACGTTGAGAGTATGAAAGGGTGTCAAAATAGTCCATTTTGAATGATCAAAATGTTTGAAAAATGAAAAGACACACCTTTTTGAAGTTTCAGGAAAACAGCAAAATTAGTCGACTGAAACATCAGTTAGTCGACTAATAGTTAGTTATTAGTAGACTGACAGTTATCGTTGGTCGACTTATCTGTTAATCGAGCCGTTTGAAAATCTGAACTTTTGAAACTTAGTCGACTAGAGAAAAATTAGTCGACTGATAATATCATCAGTAGACTGAAAAACCTTTCAGTCGACTGCTGCTAAAATCTTCTGAAAAACAAACATTCTGTCTGGTCGACTGATAAAAGCATTAGTTGACTGCTGCTAAATTTTTCAGAAAACACATGTTCTGTTCAGTCGACTGATAAAACCATTAGTCGACTGCTGCTAATTTTTCAGAAAACAGACATTCTGTCCAGTCGACTGATAAAAGCTTTGGTCGACTAATTTGACAAAAATGACTTTTTAGAAAATATGGCGCGAAAGGATTAGTCGACTGGTAAGTTTATTGGTCGACTAATAAACATGAAAATTTAAGAAAAGAGTTTTTGAAAAAGATTTTCATGAGGGGTTCTTTGAGAAAAGATTTTCTAAAGACTTTTAAGGTGAAATGCAACCTAAATATGCACTCTAAGTAAGGCTCTTACAAGAATCTAAGACTTTTAATGATTTAAACATTTGCACACTTGTCTTCAAAGATTCTTCATCGAATTCTTCAATTTCTTCATAGCCTTAGCTGAAATGCAGTTGATTCCACTTGCTCATCATTAAAACCTTGTACTTGAAGTATCATGTATGGCTTTATTGTCGTAACAGACTTTTGACGGTCGAAGTAGTCCCATACAAATTCTTTTTCATGAAGGTTCTCGATCAAGAATCTGTACCGAGAAGTAGGTAGTGGTTTTTTGTTGTTATATCTGAATGAGTTGGCTCAGGTTGGCACATGTCAGAAGAACCAAGACTGCAATGCGTAGACATACCCTTCTACTAAAATTGAATCTCTGAGGGTAAAGCGAGTCAATCCACGATATCAGAAGGCAAGTGCGGCCATGGCGATCGAGAGGCGGTTGGTCTGCTGACTTCCCCATCTTTGTAAAAGCTGTACTATTTTGATATCCACGTAGTTCTGTCCATCTTGGAAGAAGGCTAGTCCTACTGTGCACAAGACCATTGCATGTTGAATCCTTTCTCGCGTTGCTCGAGATAAGAAATCGACTTCTTTAAGAGTTTCATATTGTCGGTATAGCTCAAACAAGTTGATACACTGAGTCTCATAGACTTTTATCAGTGGCCAAGATCTGCATCTCGTCATTCATGCTTAAGGGTCTCAGGGGTCCAATCCCTTGACATTGATCAGAAACTGTTGCTCCAATGGATCTTCTAACTGACCAGCTGGCTCAGGTAGACCCATGATATCCGAAAATTCATCTAATAGTAGAGTCGTCTCTCCCCACAGGAACCAAAAGGTACAGGTGCATGAATTCCACCACTCTGACAGTGCTTGGATCAAATTGTCGTTGATGATCTGCTCTCCCACTGATGATGTCAGTTCTGGTCTGCAGTTGTTCAGATGGTCCAGGAACATACAAGAAAAATTCTTGAGCCAAGAATAGTACCACTGGGGAATGAAGGGTTCAGTGTTCAGAGTTTGATGATCAGGGAGACCTTGCCACACCTTATAAGAGATATGACTCTCAGAAAAGACTGAATCAAGCTGACTGGATGCCATCAGAATAGGCTAAAAAATAAAGAAGTAAGGACAAGACTTGAAGAGTATACACGATTTTTGAAAAAGTTGTAGGCAGGATAAAAACAAAGGAAATTCAAGATCAAGAGGAACGGAAGGATAGAAAATTGCCTGGAGTTTTAAGGAAAAGCAGAGTATTTAGAAAAATCATCCAGGGTTTGATAAAATCATTGTAGAAATAAAGAGAATAAATAGAAAATAAGAGTTTTGAAAATTGTCCAAGGTTTTCAAAAAATGATAAAGAGTATAAAATAAAGAGATTAAAGGGAAATAACCAAAGTATATTCAATCACATCCTGTACAAATAAGTATGCACATATAACATTCCCTGAAAAGCTGACTCTAGATGCACAAGTTTTAAAATAGTTGTAGGACTCTAACCCTAACTCTAAAGCTTAGATCATCTGTGTGCAGTCATGCTATGCCTATATACTTGAGCCAAGGCCCAATGTACGTGGCATAAAAGAATTTCTTTGGTTCTAGGCTCATGTTTTTCAACATGCTTGAGCGCCTGCTGATATACTTTGAACTATGGCCCTCGGTACATGGCAGGGGAGGATCAACCCAAATAGGTGGCCCAGTTATGAGGCTTTGTCCCGAACTATGATTCTGAAAGAAAGCCCAACAACGTGGTGGCCATGTAAAAGTTGGTGGGATTATTTTTGAAATATGATCAACATGCAAGAAAACAGAAGGCTCTAATGACCTAAAGAAGTAGAATCTTAAAAAATTTATGAGAAGCAAACTTTGTTTTCAATCAAATCCTAGATCGAGGAGGATTGTATTAGACCTAAGTTTATGTGAGCATGAATAATGCCTCCTCAATTGGTCCTACCAACCATGCCTAAGTCTACATGCTTCCATATCACTTGGGTTTGATTCTAGGCTCCTAGGTTCACATGAAATAAAGCTGACATTGTAGAACACGATTTTGACAAGTTGAATGAAGCAAAGTACTAGATTGATCAGACAATGACAAGTCCCATCTCGGTCGCCAAACCTTTTATCATTGCAAAATTTTACTTTTGCAAGTCAAACTGACATTTGAAAAAGATTTTGAAAATAACTCACCTCTATTTTAAAATGCAGGATAATTCTGAAGAATGGGACTCGCCTGTTGGTACGAGGTTCAACAATTCATGGCGCCATAACCAAGGGTAATCAAACCAAGGATCAATCATATGTTTTGCTTTGCTCAACTTGTCTAAATCGATGTTTTATTTCCTAAATGGACAAAGAATCAAGCATGTGCTATGAATTTTAGAAAATACAGATTGAAAACATGATGTATGCTTCAAATATTGGAGAAATCTTAGAAAAGGAATACTTTAAAAATCACGAATCACATTGGAAAACATTTTTAAAGAAAAGGAAAATTGATTTCTGAAGAAATCTGTATGTTTTGAGAAAATTGATTTCTGAAGAAAACTTGGATAATGTTTAAGAAAATCGATTTTTCTGAAATAGAATTGTAAAAAGAGATGGGAATGTGGCCCAATGAAATTCTTTTCATGATGCACTCTAACCTAGATGATGTATGAATGTAATATTTTCTAAAGAATTTGAGGAAAATCTTTGATAAAAATGATTTTTGTGCTTTATAGAACTTAAATGAAATAAATTCTTTACATATCCCTGACCATAGCCACAAATACATATTGAATATATCTTATTTGATTCTAAAAGAGGTAAATACTTAGAAAAGTTTAGAAAATATGCTATGATTTCTGAAAATACCTAAGAGTGTAGGCTATTTGTGGCTTAGAAAAAGATGATAAATCTGGGTTTTGTTCGTATTCTGATTATGACCACAAATACGAAACCCACCAAGTTTATCAACTTCTTAGAAGCTAGTGCATGTTCCATTAGTGTAGACCATGGTGAATTTGAATATGCATGAATCATCATCCATCACACATTAACATTATTGAAAAATAAACTAGATGAAATACAGCCTAAGCTAAGCAAGAAATTAAATTCTTATTCCAATATTTTTTTATAATTTACATCAATAATAAATTAAAATAAGAAAAGAAAAATAAAGAAAATACATTCTTAAGTATCTCTGTAAAACTAGCAAACTTGTTAGTGAAGATATGTCAGCTTTTCTGGATTTATCCAATAATATATGGAAATTACTGGATTTATCAAGATATCAGCCTTTTTCCATATTTTCCTAAGATAAAAATAATAATATATGACATAAAATTGAATAAATAATAAATATAAACAACTTTGAAATTTAGATTTTTATGAAAATGACCAAAATACCCATGAAAACAAGAGTATGACCTTGAAATCAGGGTTTTCAGAAAAGTTTTTTGTAAAACTTTTGATTTAAGGATCAAACGGATTCAAATCGACACCAAATTGGGTATGAAGCACCTTAGCATGATTATAAACATGATAAAATCCTAAAAATATGAAACATTTAATAAAGAAATCGAAATATCACAAAAATATCGAATTTTGCTCGTATTTCAGTTGAATCGGGATTTCATAGGCATCTTGTTTTTGTGATTTAATCAAATAAAGCCTCAAATGAATTCTAAAATCTGTAAAAAATGACATGGATACTTCTTATAACCCTAAAATTAAAATAAAATCAAAAACTAGATTTTTTGGCATTATTTTAATATAAAAATTAAATAAAAACATGAAAATATACGATTTTGCCCGTGGGCATATACATGTCACAGTGTTAGACCCGAATCGAGTAACAAACCATCATAGAAATTCATAAAAATTTTCACAGAGATACTAGACAAATAAAAAAATCTCTATTTTACAGATCAGAAAAATCATCTCCGGTTATGGAGATATCATCCCAGCAATATACGCTTGATTCTGGCGAATACATAACAAATTAAAATAAACATATCCAGTTTCGGGTATTAGAAAATATATCAAACTATGTTAAAAAATTATAAAATTTTAAAAAATGATAGTATATACACAGGTGAAGATTCTCTTGTTTACAGACCATTGATCAGATCTTTGATGAGGGAGATACAATCCACACAAGTAGATCTAGGGTTTAGACAATGCATAACGGTCTGACAAAAATAGGTTCTGATTTCTGACAGAGAAAAAATAGAAAACATATATATAAAATTCTGAAAAATTTACATAAAATATTAGACATGATGATGAACACACTTCAACTTACAGATCATCGATCGGATCTTTGACAAGGGAGATATCGTATTGGTAAGTCATTCTCGAATCCACATCGCGTTTTCGCGGTTCAAGAAACATGGTTCGATTTCTAGTTTTTTTGACAGGGTTACAGAACCCAAAATAATTTGATTTTTTTTTATAAGAAATCACTGACAAACGCATGAATCAACTCTAAAAAAATCATATTTTTTGACAGAAAATCAAACATAAAATAACATGGTTCCCGCATGCCCGAGATCGAGATGCACAATTTATCGATAAAGCGTTAATAACCTAATCTAAACATGAAAATAATAAAGAAAAAACAATAAATAACCTAACAAATTTAGATTTGATGCTTGAATGAATAAAACAAATATTAGCATAATGAAATAATAATAAAAAATTAGGGAAAGCATGGTTGGAATTCAATTTAGCCTTCGAAAGATGGATTCGATCCATAGAGGAATCAAATCTCATCCTTTATTTGGCGTAAATATAAAAAACAATAATCCGAACCGTTTCAATGGATTGAAAATGTGAAAATTATCTTCTCACAGCATTAGATTATCTTCTTGAATGTCCTTCACGATTCTTGAATGAAGGGCTTGCTCGAATCCAATACCAAAGGGGCGACAATGGCTAAAACATGGAATAAAATGATAAAAACTAAAAAAATAACAAAAATAGTGGAAGAAGATCTTACCTTGGGCTGCTGCACCAATGGAGGAAGAAGAGGCTGTTGGAGGAGAGAGAGAGATCAATAATGAGGGGTCGACCCCTAGGTGTCCTATTTATAGAAAATTTTCAAAACCCATTAATTAAGCTCTTTTGACTTTTTCAAAATTCTATCTTAATGAAACTAACTAAGGGGGCGATTTTGAGGTAGACCTCTAACTTAGGTGGGACACTAACTAGCTAACCCTAATTGCCCTAATTAAACTCTTAAAATGTCTCAAATGTGGTGCCACCTAGTGTGGACCACATTTGGTTTTTCAAACCCTCACTAAAAAGAGTTAAAACAAATTTAAAGTTTTAAAATCAAATGGAGTTTTAAAATCAATTAGACTTTTCAAACTTCTAACCTAATTAGGACACTGACTAATCCTAAACTAACAAAAATTCTTTCAAATGTGGAGCCACCTATTGTGGGCCCCACTTGTTTTTCAGAACACGACTTTAGAACTTTGAAAATTAAGGGTTAAAAGTGATTTTTTTTTTCAGAAACTTCAAAAGAGACACCTAAACTAACTAATATTTTTTGTATTTTTAAAATATGAAGGATATAAAATGAAATGAAATTGAAAATTAGAGTTTTGCACCCCTGTAGGGTGGGCCCCGCTTGAAGAAAGTTTGAAAACTAATTTGAAAATCAAGTTTTTTTGAAAAAAAGGATTTTGAAAAGGAGTTGAAATCACCAGATGAGAATCAAAAGTTTTGAAAACAGAGTCTTGAACTAACTGAAACTCTAGATTAGAGTCCTAAACCAACTAGATTTCTAAATTTTAGGTGTTTGAAAGACAAAACGAAAGGATTTTTGAAAGATTTTCTCAAAACTGGTGAAAATAAGTCAAAAATGCAGTCGGGTTAGAGTTCTGAATCAACCGAAACTCTGAAATAGAGTCCTAAATCAACTAAGACTCTGCAAATGGACTAATTTTTGAAGGACGAATAAAAAGGTTTTCAAAATAGGTGGAATTGAAAGTGAAAATAAGATTCAAAATAGAGTCCTAAACCGATTAGGACTCTGGGACAAAGTCCTAAAATTTTGAAACTCTTAGAACTGAATCTGTTTTAAAAAAATAAGTAAAATAAAAGTAAAAAGTTGAAATCAGAGTAGAGTTCTGGACCGATTGAAACTCTGGGACAGAGTCCTAAAATTTTGAAACTCTACAGTGAAGTCCTGAAATTTGAAATTCGATTGTTCGAAAGACAAATAAATAAGTTTTTGAAATATTTTCTAAAAAAATGAAGTCAGAGTTAGAGTCCTAATCCAACTGAAACTATGGAACAAAGTTTTGATTCAACTGCAACTCTAAAATTTTGACTTCTTTTGAAAGATTTTAAAAGATTTTCATAAAAATAGGTAAAAATAGCGACGAAAGATAGAGTCCTGATCCGACTGAAACTCTGAAATATAGTCCTAGTCCAACTGACGCTCTAAAATTTTGACCCAAATGAAAGATTTTGATAGATTTTGTTGAAAACAAGTAAAAATAGAGATGAAAGACAGAGCCCTAGTTGTTATCATCACAAAAATTTTCCTCTCCCTCTGTGAGAGAGAGAAACGATTCTACGAGTCAAACTCGACCAAAGTTTTGAAAATGGTTTTTAAAAAAATTCTCACCTCCGTTTTAAAAATTTGTGAGAAGATTCCGTGGAATGGGATCCGCCTGTCGGTACGAGGTTCAACTGTTCCTGGCACCTTTACCAACGGTAATTGAACCAAGGATCAAGAGTGTGCTTTGACTAAGTTCAAATGCCTAAATCATGTTTTATTTTCCTAAAATGTACAGAGAATCAGGTATGTGCTATAGAATTTTGAAAAGATACAAGTTTGAGAAATATGATGTTTGCTTGGAAAATTGAAATGTGCTTGAAAAATACTTTAGAAAAGTGATGATTTTGGGAAAATCATGAATTTCATTGGAAAATCAGGAATTGCATTGGAAAAATGAATCTTGAATGAAAAATGGATGCTCAGGAAAACTTGGACTTTGAGAAAATCGATTTTGAGATTTGGATTGCTTTTCTAAGGAAATCGATGTCTAAAATGAATTTAAGAATTCTGAGAAAAATCAATTTCATAAGTAATTCAGGGACTTTGGAAAAATCAATTTTGGGATTTGAAAATGAAATTGAGAATGTGAAAACCTTGGGAAATCATGATTTGAACTTGGGAAATACTTCGAAATACCATTTGAAAACTCAAAGTTTTTGAGAAAATCAAATCCTGAGAAAGACTTAGAAAGTTCTGAGAAAATTGATTTCTCTGAAATAGAATTGGGAAATGAGTTTGAAAATGATACAAATTGAATGAATGAATATGAATTTGAAAGATGATTCTTTGAGGAATTGGGAAAATCCTTTTGTAGTTTTGAGAAATGCAGTGCATTTTTGAAGTTAGACTAAGAGTGTAGGCTGAATGTGGCTAATACGAAGATCACAAATCTAGGTTTCCTTCGTATTCTGACTATGGCCAAAAATATGAATTCTACCAAGTTTGTGAACTCTCTAAGAGCTTGTGCACGTGCCATTTGTGTCATCCATATTGATTTTGGAAAATGTGCATATGCATCATGTATCATATATTAAAATTTGCAGAAATTAAACTATATGCAATGCAGTTCTATTCTAAGCAGAAAATGTAAATCTTATTCCAAATATTACAATTTTGATATTACATTGAATTGAATAAAATAAATAAATGAAAGTCTTCTTCTTGAATATTCCTGCAAAACTAGAAAACATGTTAGCACAGAAATGTAGGTTTATCTGGATTTATCAAAAAAGATTGAAAATTATCGGATATTATCCAAATATAAACCCAGTTCAAACCTCCCCGATATAAACATAAGAAATATATGATAAAATGAATGGAAATTCCAAAAATGAGGTTTGGAAATTCGAAATTGGGGTCAGAATGACCAAAATGCCCCTGATAGCAAGACTATGGCCTTGAAATCAGGGTTTTTCAGAAAGATATTTTGTAAAAATGGACTTTTGAAATCCAAATGAAAATAAATCAAACATAACAAGTAATGATTTAAAATATGAGAATCAAAGTTTGGAATTTCGAAATTGAGGTCAAATGACCAAAATGCCCCTGATAGCATGACTATGGCCTTGAAATCAGGGTTTTCTGAAATATTTTTTGTAAAAATATAAACTTTGAAATTCAAATGCATACAAATGACATGGAAATCAACTATAACATGATATTAAATGATGATATGCTTATTAAAGCCCTAAAATTGCAAAAATATCATAAAATACTGAATTTTGCCTGTTATTCGCCTTTGATTTTAAAAATGAACTATCCCAAAAAACAAATGAGCTTAGAATTGACTCAAATTTGGTATGGACACCTAGACTAACCTTAAAAATATAATGGAACTCAAAAATCTATTTTTTGATATGTGTTTAATATAGAAATGAACTAAAAAGCCTAAAAATCAAGATTTTTGCCTAAAATTTTAAATCTAACCGGATGGAAACTGAATTTTGAGTACTAACCTACCATAGAAATTTCCCAGATTTTATGGGGTGACAGAGGATAGATAGTCAAAGATTTGTTTTTTTTACATATTTTGGTTTTGACCTATGGTCGGAGCTTTATAGCTCCGACAAGTTGGATAGGAATCCGGCGACTCTAGAAACTTAGGGCAGACTGACAGGTTTTCACAAAAATTCAAGAAATAATAGTAAACAGAGGTCAAAACCTTTGAAATTTTAGAAGAATGACCCTGACACATAGAGGAACAATTTCTTTTTTGACTTTTCTGCATTAGACCTACGGATTGGGTGGACACAGTGGATTATCAGACCTCTAATTCTGATAAATCTAACTAACAGAGAATTCAATAGTGAATTTGTAAAATATGGAAAAATAGGAATACAAACTCTAAAAATTCTGAACTTCTGTGAAATAACAGAGGAGTTCACTAAAAACAACTTCTCTTTTGATGGTTTTGGCATTGGGCCTACAGATTGGGAAGACACATCAGATTAGGATTGGTCTAGACCCTGACAAGGATATCACAAGATTTTCAAAGTGGTCTGCAAACCCGTTTTTTGGCAGAGACTAACCATTATATAAAACTCCAGAAAAATACTGGAAAATAATAGGTTTTACTAGGGATCTATAGTATTTTTTAGAGAAGGATTTGGATCTCCCATATAGGAGATCTTGAATAACCAAGTCTGCTCCAGTAGGATCTGGAATTTTCATAGGGTTTAAAATCCGATTTAGAATTTGATTTGTTAAATGAGGTTCCAGAAGCCAAATGCCTTCGGGTTTTTTGCAAGGAATCATTAACAGATATATGCATTTAATAAAAAAAAATCAGGATTTATGGATAAAAAATTCTACATGAAATAGCGACTCGACTACACGCCTAGAATCAAACCTGTAAAGCTTAGACAAACTACTAATAAACCCTATATCATATGAATAGAATGATTATTCAAACAATAAAATGAACCTATATGGAAGACAATAAAACGAAAATATCAAGAAGACATGTTTGATATTCATTTTAGCTATTCGGAATGACGGATTTCACCCATTGAGTGGATGAATCGTCTCATCCGTATAAGCCCTAAACCAATATAAAGTATATATAAAAAAAAAGGAGAGAAGATTCATTACCTTGGGCTTGAGTTTGAATTCGGCTGGAAGAGGAGTTGCTGCTACCACGGTTGAGATATATACCATGAGGAGGCTGTTGTGTTGATGAGGTTGCAATGGGGGTTGGAAGAGATAATGGTTGTTGCTGCAATGATTGTGGTGGTTGTAGCAAGATGGAGACTTGGAAGAGGTGGTGCCTTTGAAGGTGGTGGTGCTACTGTTGTGCTGCCACCTTGATGTGGCTGGAGCAAAGAAGGCTGAGCAAGAGAGGGTGTGAGAGCTGGAGAGAAAGAGAGATCAATTATTTGAAAGGAGAGAGAGACTTGAAAGGGAATGAGAGAGTCAATACCCCAGCCGTATGGGTGTTAGTTTGAATTAAAAGGGAAACTTAGGTTTTAATCAAAAAACATAGTTAGGGCTGAAATGGGTGCTTTTATCAATGGCCATCCGTATGATGCCTTTTAGGTATTTTGCAAAGAGGGAAGGGAAGCCAAGGGAAAAGGAGGGAAGGAAGAAAGGAAGGAAGGGAAAGAAGAAGAAGGCAAGAAGAGGGGAAAGAAGAAAGGAAAGAAGAAAAAGGAAAAAGGAAAGGAAAAAGGAAGAAAGGAAAGAAAGAGGGGGGAAGAGAATCTGATTTTTTTTTTATGATTTTTTTTACATGTGGCACCACCTTGGAGTGGGGCCCACATGGTTTTTCAAGAAGGGGTTTCAGAGTGGGCGCCACATTGGAGCGGGTCCACACGATTTCTAAAAAAAGGAAATGTTGAAATAAAAATAAAAAACTTTAGTGTGACACCACTTAGAGTGGGTCCCACTTGTGACAAGAGCAAAATGAGTAAAATGACTTTGTAAAATTCTTGAGAAAACTTTTGGCTATTTTTGGCAGTTTTTGAAATAAGCTCAGAATTTGAAGTTCTGTACCCCGTTGTAGAGCAAATTCAGTTTAGAATTTGAAAAACCAAGTTAAAAAAGAATTCAGATTCTTTTCTCGGGGAAATATTTCTAAATTTAGAATCCTGGGAGCAAAAATGTCAATTTTGGAAACCTAGAGTTTAAAATTGAATTTTGAAAACTTTAAAGTTCAAATCTGGATTGAAATTTTCAAAACTGGAGTTCTAGATCTCGAAAATGAAATGAAATGTGATAAAATGTTATGAAATGATGGAAAATGATATGAAATGCCATGCGAAATGCTAACCCTGGATGAAGAATTCTAGGTATTGGACCCCGATTGATAGTTGTACTAGTTTAGAAAGTGGTAAAATTGATAAAAATGGACAAAATGGTTCAAGAAATGATTTTTGGTCTCTGTCGGGCCAGAGTGACACTGAAAATTAGGGTTTTTGCTGGATTTTAGGGTTTTAAAACTCAACTGGACTGACAAGACACTGACTCAACTGAACTCCCAGACTGAATTGTTAAGAAAATCTGTCATTTTTAGAGAAATGGTGAGAAATGGTCACTGGAGTGAAGTGAATTGCAGACCAGAGCTGGGTTTGAGCTAAAACTAAGATCAGTAACACTGAGATGAACTAAAATTGAAGCTCGAACACTAGCTCAACTGACTGGACTAAGCTTAATTTCAGCTAAATGAGCTCAAATGAGCTAAAATGGGCTCTTGGACACTTGGAAATGGTTTTGAACTGAAACTAGAGCGCTTGAACTCCTGTTGAGATCAAGCTAGACTTAGGGGAATAGGATTGACTGGGAATGACTGACTCAGAGACAATTGACTTGGATTTGAGTGAGAAATGAGCTCATTTATGGAGAAATGATCCCATTTTGGCAGGAATGGTCAAAAATAAAAATGTTATGTTCATCATGAGCTCAGGTGAGCTAGAAATGACTGACAATCTAACTGTTCTCAACTGACCAATGAGCTTGGATGACTCTGACTGACTTGGGTCTTGGATGACCTAGGGGTAAAATGGTATTTTTTCTAATGAAAGTGGGTAAAATGGTAATTTTCTCTGACAGACTAGGGTTGAACTCCTACATTGACCTACTAGGGTTGGCACTCACATGAGCGGTGTGTCTGAAAATGGATGAGAAAAATTTGGGGTGTTTAGAGATGCCCCTCTTTGCTGCTAAGCCGGCTTAGAGCCGACCTTAGTGGCAAAGAAAAACACACCAAATTTGGGCTATAAAAATGCCCCAGTTAGAAGGATCTGACTGGGTGTAAAGAGATTAGCCCTAATGAAAATGGTAGGTATGAAATGAAGAATGAAGAGGAAAGATTTACTTCAAAGAAGTGAGATTCAGGTTTTGCCCTTAACTTGGATGGGACGAGAAATACCTCGCGTAGAAACGAGGCTCAGGCTTGACCCTTAACCTGATCGGAAAATGGAATACCTCATCAGAATGAGACTCAGGTTTATCCCTTAACCTGATCGGGAAGTGGAAATGGTAAGTTGGATGGCAAATAAGACAACTTTTTTGAAGAAGAATAAGACAACTCTTTCGACAACGCGAAAGACAAATAAGACGATCCAAGGAGCAAGGCGATTCTTTCGACAACGCGAAAGATGAATTCTTTCGATAATGCGAAAGATGACAAAGGGGATCCAAAGGAGCAAGGTGATTCTTTCGACAACGCAAAAGATGAATTCTTTCGACAACGCGAAAGATGACAAAGGCGATTCTTTCGACAACGCGAAAGATGAATTCTTTTAACAACGCGAAAGACAACAAAGGCGATCTAAAGAAACAAGGCAATTCTTTCGACAATGCAAAAGATGAACAAGGCGATCCAAAGGAGCAGGGCGATTCTTTCGACAACGCGAAAGATGAATTCTTTTGACAATATGAAAGATGACAAAGGCTATCCTTTCGGAGAGAAGGCTAATCTTTCAACAACGTGAAAGTCAACAAAGACTATCTTTTCGAAGAGAAGGCTAATCTTTCAACAACGTGAAAGACGACAAAGGCTATCTCTCTCAAGGAGGCAAAAGGTGATGCCAGAATGTGTCAAGATGGGCATCAAGCTTTTTACTTCATCGGGATAACTAGAAAATATTGCCAAAATATTAAAAATTGTTTGTTGATTCAAAATACTTAAAACTGATGTATATTGGTATGAAAATATTTCCTTTTTTTCTACCCAAAGTATTACCTCTAATTAGGCTAACTTCGTAAAATCAAGATTCAAATTCAAATTGCTTGCGATTGGCTTTCTTTCAAGGAAGCTATCAATTTCCTTGATATGAACAAAAAAGAAGATATTCTTGATATTGTGAAAGTGATTGGTGAAAGGACATTGATAAAAGAATTTCACAAAATTAAAGAAGATTCTTGGCAGATTCGACAATTTGATATCCTGGGATTCTTTTTTCATGATGATCTTTTTGCACTCTTTTTTTTTGTGACAGAATTGGAGCTTTCTTGGGTTTTTGGGGATTACATCATCCTTCATTTTGGAGATGTCCTGACTTTTCTCTTTTTTTTAGGAAGGGTACATCACAAACTCCTTCAACTTGAAGATGTTCCGATCCTTCTTTGTCTCAGGGATTATCTTGACAGTATTGGCTCATTGGTTGGAAATCTCTTGATGATAGTAGAAATTAAATATCTTTTAGGGTTTGTCAGGAGGTTCATCGCATTCACCTATAACTTGACGGTGATCTGAACTTTCCCTGGAAGGATCCGTCACAAACTCCTTCATCTTGGAGATGATCCAAATCTTCTTTGGCCCCGGGGGTCTAACTCGCATAATTCGTCTTCAACTTGACAACAATTGAGAGATCCCTTTTGCAGATATTTAATTGCAGCTTGAATGATTGAGGATATATGAAAATTGAGTGAATTTTCTTTTTTTTACCCAGGATATTTTCACTGCCTTGTCTTTACAAGAATGGTCTTTAAAGATGTGCCATAGCTACGATCAATATCAATCACTTATGGCTTTGCGACAACATTGAATTTTCTTTGCTGGTCATATCGAGGATCTATTATTTATCCTTTTGGTTGGCCCATAAAAAGATTTTAAATTTTGAATCATTTTTTCGCAAAAGCTTTGTTTTTTTGAAAGTAATACTGAAGGTAATTTTGAGGTAATTCTTTGTGCAATAAAGGTTTTGAGATCAACAACTTCTCTTCATGACAAATTGGCAAAATATTCTTGGAATCTTTGGTGAAAGAAATTGCTTGATATCCGAGTTGACACGTGAGTGGGATTCTAGATGAAAGTCCAACACGAACCTGAATTCTGAAGGTAAATCCAATACGAAATTGGAATTCTGAAGGTAAGTCCTAGCACAATGTTGGATTTTGAAGACAAATCCAACTCAGTGCTTGGTTTTGAAAGAACGATCGAGTCAAAACTCAGATCCTGTAAGAAAAACTAAAAATATTGAGTCGGAACCCGAGTCTTCAAAGGAAAACTAGAAAGTTTGGTTTTGAAGGAAAAAAAAATTGAGTCGAAACTCAAATCTTCGAAGAAAAAACTAGACCCATTTGGATTTAAAGGAAAGGAAATTCGAATCAAAACTCGAATCCTAAAGGAAAAACTAGAAATTTTCAGAAGGAAAGGAAATTCGAGTCGGAACTCGAACCTTAAAGGAAAAACTTATCCAATTTGGTTTTAAGGAAAAAAAAATTGAATCAGAACCAGAATCCTAAAGGAAAAACTGGAAAGTTTAGAAGGAAATGAAATTTGAGTCGGAACTCGAATCTTAAAGGAAAAACTTAGACCAAATTTGTTTTAAGGAAAAGAAATTCGAGTCAGAACTCGAATCCTGAAGGAAAAGTAGATCAATTTGGAAGGAAAAGAAATTAGAGTCGGAACTCAAATCTTGAAGGAAAAGTAGATCAATTTAGAAGGAAAAGAAATTCAAGTCGGAACTCGAATCTTGAAGGAAAAGTAGATCAATTTGGAAGGGAAAGAAATTTGAGTCGGAACTCAAATCCTGAAGGAAAAGTAGATCAATGTGGACGCTGAATTTTAAAGTGTACCAGTGTGAACACCGAATTTTGAAAATGAACCAGTACAAGCATTGTGTTTTGAAAAATTACCAGTACAAATACTGGGTTTTGGAAAATTACCAGTATGAACACTGGGTTTTGGAAAATTACCAGCACGAACAATGGGTTTTGAAAAATTACCAGCACGAACACTGGGGTTTTGGAAAATTACCAGCACGAACACTGGGTTTGGAAAAATTATAAACACAAACACAAATACTGGGTTTTGGAAAATTACCAGCACAAACACTGGATTTTGAAAAATTACCAGCACGAACACTGGGTTTTCAAAAATTACCAGGACGAACACTGGATTTTGAAAAATTACATGTACAAACACTGAGTTTTGGAAAATTACCAGCACGAACACTGGGTTTTGGAAAATTATCAGCACGAATAATGGGTTTTGAAAAATTACCAACACGAATTTTGAAAAATTACCAGCACGAACACTGGGTTTTAAAAAATTATCAGCACGAACATTGGGTTTTGGAAAATTACCAGCACGAATACTGGATTTTGAAAAATTACCAGCATGAACACTAGGTTTTGAAAAATAACCAATTGATTCTGATGGAAGATTTATAGTCTTTACCCTCACGATGACTTGGACAACTGTCGGAGCCTCAGGATTTATCCCTTATCCTGAATGGGCAACTGTGATCATCACAAAATTTTTCCTCTTGTGTTTCTCTCCTTTCCTTCTCTTTTCCTTTCCAACCTCTATTTTCCCTTTTAAAGGAGAAAATAAAAGACAGAAAAAAAGAGAGAATAAGAAAAGAAAAGAAAGAAGAGAGAGGAACTCTTTTGCAAGGTCTCACTTGATCTTAATTTTGAAAATATTTAGAAAAATTACTCGCCTTCGTTTTTGAAAATTTGAGGAAAAATGGAGAGACGGGGCTCGCTCGTCGGTACGAGATTCGATCGTTCTTGGCGCCTTTACCAGGGGTAATCGAACCAATGATCGAATTTATGCCTTTTGCTTTGCCGAAATATTATCTAAGAATTTATTCTAAGTCTAAAATGCACAAAGAATCATGCTTGTGCAATGCAAATGCAAGGGTGTATGCTTTTGAGAAAATAATTTAGAAACTTGAGATCTTCCAAGTGATTCTGAAATAAATGTGATAATGGAGTGAAGAAATGATTCAAAGGGTTGAATTTGATTTGAAAAAGTTAGATTTTGGATCCAACTCAGAATTTAAAATAGATCTGAAAAAAAAAGACTTGAAATTCTAAGTTTTGGAATGATCAGGACTTGGAAAAATAAGTCTGCAGATGAAGAGAAAAGGAATTTAGAATTGGAATTTTTGAAATATGAATGATTTTTCAAAGATATAATGGATTTTGAATTGAGATTGATTTTCAAGAATCGATTTTGAATTCAATACCTAAACAGGAATTGAATTTGAATTTAGACTTGAGAAATAGATTTGAAATTGGCTTTGAAAAATGAGAATTGGAAATAAAATTAGATTTGAAAATCTAAAATGGAATTTTGATCTGAAGTCTAGTATCCAAGATGGAACTTAATCTGAAATCTGGAATGATAAATGGAATTTGGATCCGAAGTCTGGAATCCAAAATGGGGTTGAATATGAAATCTGGAATCCTAAATGGAATTGGATCCGAAGTCTGGGATCCAATATGGAGTTGAATCCGAAGTTTGGAATCCTAAATGAAATTGGACCCGAAATCTAGAATCCAAGATGGGATTGGGTTCTAACTTTAGAATTTGGATTTTGAAAGCAAAAAAAAAAAAAATGGGACTTTTGAAGATGGATATGAGTTTTGAAAACCCAGATTGAATTTAAAACTTAGAAAAAGATCAAATTTTGAGATTCAGAATCAATCTCAAAACTTTGATTTTGAATTTGAGAATCAAGACTCAAAAAAATAAAGTATGAACTTGGTTTAAAGCTTGAGTTTTTTAAAATCAGAAGATGAATCAGGAATTTCAAAGTTAAATTGAACTTTGAAATTTGATTTGAAATGTTAATTTAGGGATTGAACCCAGAAAATGAATTTTGGAATTCCAAAGTTGAATTGAATTTTGAAAATTGAAATTTGATTTGAATTTGAGATTGAATTTTGAATATACAAATGAATTTCAAAGTCAATTTGGACTTTGAATTTGAAGTTTGAATTTGGAATAAGAAGATGAATCAGAAATTTCAAAGTTAGATTGAACTTTGAAATTGAATTTGAGATGTTGAATTGAATTTGAAATTTGAATCCTCAAAATGAATTTGGAATTTCAAAGTCAAATTGAACTTTGAAATTTGTTTTGAATTTAGAAATTGAAGTTTGAAAAAATGAATTTGAAATCTCAAAGTCAAATTGGACTTTGAAATTGAAGTTAGAATATGAAAATAGAATTTTGAAAATTAATTTGAGAAGTGAAGAAGATATTTGGAGGTATATCTGAAAATCACTTGGATTTTGAAAAAGAATTTTGAAAATATGATGCAATTCTATCCTAAATGATGAATGGATTTAAAGAATTTGAAACTGGATTTGAAAAGCATATTTCATTCTTTAAATGAATTGAAATAAGATTGATGATATAATACTTTCCTGACTATGGTCATTGAGTGTATTATATAATAATCTATATTTAAATTCACATAAAGAATAAAACATATTTTGGTGCCTTTATAGAGTTTAAAATGAAATTAACTCTCAATATATCCTGACTATGGCCATTGATATATATCTTGAGTTAATTTTAAGTTAAACCCTGATAAAAGAATAAAATATTTAAAAATATGATGATTTTTTAAAAGGATCCAGTGTGGATCCAGTGTTATTCTATAAAAGAAAAAATCATAAGTTTTGTTCGCATCTTGACTATGGCCATTGATGTAAATCATCAACTTAGGATTTAATCACCTCTTATTAGAATAGTGTACGTGCCATTTGTGTTTCCATTTGTGAAATTTTCGAAATAAAGGCAAAATGATATGAAACAGGCAATTCATGATATTTACATGCTCATACATTCTATCTAGGCAGAAATATAGAAATTCTCATTAATACCTAACTATTACATCCGTGAATGAAGAGGATAAGATTCTTAATCTAGAGAGGAACTCAACATTTTCTACATATCCCTACGAAATAGAGTTAGCGATATACACATAATCATGCCTACTCTAAATAGAGAATGTATATGTAATATTTGAATGCCATACTTGAGCTAATTAGGAAAATGCACATGTGATACTTATTCATTATACATGAATTGAAAGGAGAATGCAAGTATGACGCCTACACAACTCAATGAGAAAATGCACACTTGGCACCTATGTACTATGCATAAGTTGGTTGGAAAATGCTCTGTTAGGGAAGAAAGGGATATGAAGGTACTGAATGTTAAGTGAGAGAGGGGTATTGTGCCGCATGTGGTTAGGTGATGAAGGTGTGACTGATAAATGGGGTGCAAAGGTGAGGCAGTGGGTAGGATTGATATGCAATGGATAATGTGTGAGAGGTACTGTGCACAGACGTTGAAGGTGAGTGCAGAATGCACAAGTGATAAGGATGTAGGTGCATCAGTGAGGGTTATGATTGAGAGTGGGATGGTGGTTAAGATGTTATGGGAGTGTATAAGTGTGAATGTCGGCAAGAGCATATGCCATGATTTTGGATAATTCTGTGGATTACCACGACTTGTGAAAATGTGAGAAAAATCACAGCATTCTCACGAATGGCTGTGATTTTAGCAAATGTGATCACAATGGTTCATAGAGAACCACTGTGAAGATGTGAGAAAAATCACAGCATTCTCACGAATGGCTGTGATTTGACATATGTGATCACAATGCTTCATAGTGAACCACTGTGAAGATGTGAGAAAAATCACATCATTCTCACGAATGGCTGTGATTTTAGCAAATGTGATCACAATGGTTCATAGAGAACCACTGTGAAGATGTGAGAAAAATCGCAGCATTCTCACGAATGGCTGTGATTTGACATATGTGATCACAATGCTTCATAGTGAACCACTGTGAAGATGTGAGAAAAATCACAACATTCTCACGAATGGCTGTGATTTAACATATGTGATCACAGTGGTTCATAGTGAACCACTGTGAAGATGTGAGAAAAACTACAACATTCTTACGAATGGCTGTGATTTGACATATGTGATCACAGTGGTTCATAGTGAACCACTGTGAAGATGTGAGGTGGTTGTAGGGGCTGTGAAACTGCTTTGAAGAGCATAACTGCTACAGGGTGGCATGGGTATATATACAATAGGATGCAGTGAGGTAGAGCATGGTGCATCAAAAAAACACAAGTAGCTGAAGATTGTGGTATTACTATGGGGACTTGTGACAGTGGAAGAGGGGATCAATATTTTTATTGAGAGATTTCTCAACTCCAGCCAGACGATTTTTGTTGGCAAAGTTTAACAACCATACAAGCATTTTGATTGAGTCCATCTATGTCCACTCATCATAGAATGAAATTCTCTCCATCCTTCATTTAACTAACCCTGTATGCGCAGGATTTTAATGCTGTCAAGGTTTTCTCCTGATATCATCATATTCCTAAACAAATGAAAGGGGGTTCATTTCCATGCCAGCCTTATACTTCATGAAACATTTTCAACAGGTCCACGTCTTGCACATATGCCAACCAGTGAGTTTCCAACAAAGATATCATATTCTGGTCCAAATTTAAATTGGAAACCATGCTTCAATGCATGACCAGGGCATCATTCACTATACTGCTAATCACTCTTGTTGACCTGTGAACGAATATTATGACGGATAATGAAATAAAAAATCTGCAGACAATAATATGAATGATGAATTAATGGAAATGAAATGAAGTTAACAGAAGAGTTAGCAAGACAGCATAATGTAATAGATATTTTGGCAATGAGAGGACATATATGCTGCTGAAGTAAAGTATAAACATGCTTTTATATTACCGAAGAATGTGAACCCATGCTGTAATGAGAGCCAATAGTGATTATGCTATTGGTATTGAATCAAAACAGAAATACCTATAAACGCCGGATGCACTGACCTGATGTTATGCCACATATAAACAAGACTTCTGATAGCAGCAAGTGGATCTGCTGCAAGTTGATTTATTGCTGACTTCTTACTAACTATCTGCAACAGAATATTTCTACGCACCTTGCAAGATGGGATCAAGTCCTACACCGTGAACTCGCTTGATCCCTGAGACTGAGACCTTGAAGCTTGATGTTTTCCTGGATTGCAGCACAACCTAATGAAGAACTACTTGAGTTTGACTAGAAACCCACAGCCTGCCCATGAGATATTACAGCAGTCACAGGGTGAATTAAACCCCAAATGTCAACCCAACCCACAAATTTCATACATTTAAGAACACAGGCCCCAAAGAAAGAATCATATCCTGTACTACCTTATGTTGAAGAATCTTTAACAGCTCCTAAAACCATCAGAAAATAAATTCCTTGTAAATGCATATGTGCTTTATCAGGATGAAGAAGATACATATATTGATTTTACAGAAAGAATAGGGAAAACAGGAAGATGCAGCAATCTGGTTTGAGCTCATCGACTACAACAGACCCCATGCCACAAAAAAAAAAAACCTAGACAGGACCTGGAGTGATTGGTGGGATAAACTTGAAAACAGCTCACCTTCACGTCAATCTTCTTATGACAATTTTATTAAGAGAAACCACACTCAAATGCTAAGAGAAAGAAAATTGTCAATAATAACAAAAGAAACAAAAGATGAAAGACACAAAGTCCAAACCAACGAATGTAAGATCAACCCCTAAGTAGTCATTCACATATATCACAAAATTGGAAGAACCAGACTACCTTGTTTTACCATACACCGAATCCTTGCTATTCTCATGCCCTCATATCAACAGAGGATCATAAAGATGGAGTTCGAACACCCCAGATGCTGAGGTCAAGACTGAAAACCTTAGTTACGCTCCGTGGTTTTACAGAAATCTCAAGGACGGAGCAGAGGGTCTTCTTCAACAACTTTGGGAGCGATCAGGGGGGGATGCGTGGGAACTGAAGAGGAAGAAGAGGGATCACAGAGGCGCAGTGGTAATGTCTTAAACTATTTTCTATTGTTGCAGATCTTGATTATCTTCGCCCGATCAAAAGGAGATCCAAGAAAGAAATAGGGAAACAGAAGAAGGGAGGAAAGGGGAATAAAGAAGAATCAAGAAGAAAAATGGGTGCTAGAATTTGGCGGGGTGAAGGCGGATGGATTGAAGTGGGGATCAAATGAAGGGGTGAGGAATGGATCAGAAGAGAAGCGTGAAGAACACACATGGAGGGGTAGAAGATGGATGGGTGAATCGGGGGCCTGCGGTTGCTTATGTAGAAATGGGAGGAAGGGTCGAGAATGGAGAGCAACGATTAGGGATGGACGGGTTGAGGAAGATGCCATCAATTGGAGGGTCATGAAGAAGCTGATGGAGGGATTGGGCGAGGTTGTTGGCGATGGAGGGATGAAGGAGAGAGTGCGATGGAGAGAGAAGAGAGAGAGAGAGCTGGAAGAGGGAGCCACCCCACTTTCTCAAACCGAGCGTGGTTAGGGTTTTCTCTTTTTTGAAGTTTCTCAAAACAATGGTTCTTTTGTAAAACAAATTCTAAAAGAAGGTTTTCACTAAAACAACTTTCATAAAAAGGGGTTTCTCAACCATTTTTTTTGTTTTTTTTTGTATTTTTTTGAGAAATATTTATAAAAGGAAGGTTTCTGAGAATTTGGGTTCAAATTTTAGAAATTTCTTTAGAAAATGGGTTTGGATCCAGGTTTTGAGGAAATATTCGAGTTTTTGACCTCGAATTGAGAAATATAAGACAGTAGATCCAAACGGGTACTGGATCAACTGTCTGAGCCTTTCGAAAATTATTTTTGGTATTTTCGCTAATTTAATTTTGAAAATTAGATAACGAGGCTCAGTTTTAGAATTTGATAATGGATCCGGATCCAAAATCGAGTCAGATGGATAAAGATGGAGCTTATTCCAGAAAATTCGAAGAATAACTGAAATTTATATTAAAATTGACTCAATTTTCTCAGAAAATGGGGTCAGGGGCAAAAAGGGAATATTTATAACATTTTGAAAAATTTGGGGTGTTCACAGATGCCCCTTTTTGCTACTAAGCCAGTTGAAAGTCGAGCTTAGTGGCAAAGAAAACACTGCAAATTTTGAAAAATGCCCCAGTCAACAGATCTGAGCTGGGTGTGGAAGAATTATTTTGAAAATATGATTTATCAGGCTTAACACCTTATTCTGAATGGTTCTGGGGAGACAAAATCCTCAAAAATGATATGACTGGATAATAGAAATGAGGAAATTGTGATGGGACTTTGGGTGAAGATCCCAAAGTGATGAAAGGTAAGAATTTTGATCAAGTCTCATGAGTGAGGCGAGATCAACTTTTTGGAATAAGTCAGGTTTAGCCCTTAACCTGGATGGGACGAAGATATATCATGATGAATTTCAGGTTCTACCCTTATCTGAATGGAAAAGGAATATACGAAGACCTTGATGGGACATTTTTGAGAAAATGCCTCGTGAGATGAAACTCAAGTATGATCCTTTCTGGATGGATATACAAAGCATGGATTCCTTTGTGGGAAAAACCATGATGAGACTGAGAGGATTGCCTTGTTGAAACGAGGCTCAGGTTTAACCCAAACCCGAATGGAAGGTACCTCATGGAGCGAGGTTCAGGCTTAACCCTTAACCTGAAAGGGGTAACCATACGGAATCCTCGGATGAAGAAACCATGATGGGACCTTCGGAATTTGGATGAACAAATCCGGAAGGGGTTTGTGAGAAGAAAAAAATGGGGTTCCCTAAAGCTTTGGAAAAGGGATGATCTTGGGCGCCTCATTGCTGAGACTAAATCAACTTTTGAAATTGATGACCTCTTGCAGAAAACTCAGGTTTGACCCTTAACTTGAGTGGGTATGACCATATAAAATTCTCGAATGAAGAAATCGTGATGGGATAGGAAAAGATACCTCTCCTGAATGAGGCAACTCTTTTTTGAAAACAACGCCAGGTTACATCAAAATAGATATTGAATATTTATTTTATTTTGAATAACTAAAATTTTTTGCCAATAAGATAAAAATTGTAGTTGATTCAAATGCTTGAAAAAAATATGCATGTATGTGCAAAAGACATTCCCTCTTTTACCTAGGGCATTTTCTCCAAAGAGGTTAACTCCTCGGTCTTAAGAGTCAAATTCAAATTTTTAGCGTTGATGGCTTTCTTTAAGGGAGCTATCCATTTCCCCAATATGAGAAGAGAAAAAATATTCTTAATTGCATAAAAGCAAGTAGTGAAAAGATATTGATAAAAGAATTTCGCATAAGAAAAGATGATTTCTGGCAATTTTGGCAGTTTGATATCTGGGTGTTTTTCCATGATGATTTTTTGCACTCTTTTTGAGTCATTGAGCTTTCTTGGGTTTCAGCGAGAAACTTATTACATCATCCTTCATTTTGGAGATGTCCTGACTTTTCTCTCTTTTTCGGGGAAGGGTACGTCACAAACTTCTTCATCTTGGAGATGTTCTTATCCTTCTTTTGTCTCAGGAATTATACTGATGATATTGGATTAAAAGGTCAAACATCTCTAGATGATAGCAGAAATCAAATATCTTTTAGGGTTTGTCGGGAGACTCATCGCATCCGCCTTCATCTTAACGGTGATCTGAACTTTCCCAGAATGGATCCGTCACAAACTCCTTCATCTCGGAGATGATCCAAATCTTCTTTGGCCCCGGGGGTCTAACTCGCATATTCGTCTTCATCTTGATGACAATTGAGAGATCCCTTTTGCAGATATTTGATTGCAGCTTAAATGGATGGGGAGATATGGATTGAGCGGATTCTTTTTATAGCTCAGGATATTTCCACTCCCTGATTGCCAGAAAATCATCTTTAAAACATGCGCCATAGCCATAATCAATATCAATTTGCTTCTGCCTTTTCAACATCATTGAATACTTCTTTTGCTAACCATACCGAGGACATTTCTTACATATTTTTGGTTGATCAATAGGGAAAGGATTTGAATTCTACCCTTTTTCGTAAAAAGCTTTACCTTTTGGAAAGAATACTAGAGGTAATTTGAGGTGATTTCTTTGTGTAGTAAAATATTGGCATCAACAAATGTCTTTAATCAAATTGGCAAAGTTTTCGAGGATCCTTTATGAAATAATCACTTAATATAGATTTTGATGAGACCTTGAGCTGAATCTTTGATTTTGGAAATTCCAACCAGTAAAAACTGGGACCTTTTATTTAACGGCCAACAAAGGAGTTGGGGCTTTTTATTTAACGACCAGTGAAGACTAAGACCTTTCATTTAACGACCAGCGAAGAAGCTTGAACCTTTGATTTAACGACCAGTGAAAACTGGGACCTTTCATTTGACGACCAGCGAAGGAGTTGAAACCTTTTATTTAACAACCAGTGAAAACTAGGACCTTTCATTTAACGACCAGCGAAGGAGCTGGAACCTTTGATTTAACGACCAGTGAAAACTGAGACCTTTCATTTAACAACCAGCGAAGGAGCTGAAACCTTTGATTGAATGACCAGTGAAAAGTGTAACCTTTCATTTAACGACCAGCGAAGGAGCTGGAACCTTTGATTTAACGACCAGCGAAGGAGCTGGAATTAACGATCAGTGAAAACTAGGACCTTTCATTTAACGACCAACGAAGGAGCTGGAACCTTTGATTTAACGACCAGTGAAAACTGGGACTTTCATTTCACGACTAACGAAGGAGTTGAAACCTTTGATTTAACGACCAGTGAAAACTGGGACCTTTCATTTAACGACCAGTGAAGGAGCTGGAACCTTTGATTTAACGATCAGTTGAAAACTGGGACCTTTCATTTAACGACCAGCGAAGGAGTTGGAACCTTTGATTTAACGACCAGTGAAAACTAGGACCTTTCATTTAACGACCAGCGAAGGAGCTAGAACCTTTGATTTAACGACCAGTGAAAACTGGGACCTTTCATTTAACGACCAGTGAAGGAGTTGGAACCTTTGATTTAACGACCAGTGAAAACTGAGAGCTTTCATTTAATGACCATCGAAGGAGCTGGAACCTTTGATTATATGATCTAAGATTGAGACTTTTTGTGAAACAACCAGTACGAGAACTGAGTTTTGTGAATGAACTTGATCTTTAGATTTGAAGATTTTGAGAGGTAACCCGCGCGAGGACTGGGTTTTTCAAATAAACTTGGTCTTTAGATTTGAAAATTTTGCAAAATAACCAGTGCGAGCACCGGGTTTTCCCAAATGAACTTGATCTTTAGTTGAAAATTTTGAGAGATAACCAGTGCGAGGACCGGGTTCCTCAAATGGACTTGGTTTTTAATTGAATTTTTTTTAGAAATAACCTGTGCGAGGATCAGGTTCCTTAAATGGACTTGCTCTTTATTTGAAAAATGACCTGTTCAAGGACTGAGTTCCGAAAAAAAATGGTTTGATCTAAGATCGAAATTTTAAAATGACCAGTTCCAGGACTCGGTTCCAAAAAAAAATAGTTCGATCTAAGATTGAAAATTTAAAATGACCAGTTCGAGGACTGGGTTTTGAAAGCATACCAGTAAGAGCACTGAATTTTTGAAAATATACCAGTATGAGCACTGGATTTTCCAACTGAGAGTCGGGAAGGAGATCAACATTCTTAAGATATTTGGAGATCAAAGCAGGAATGATTGTTGGGGTTTCAGGATTATCCCTTATCCTGAAGGGGAAATATAATAGACATTTGATGAGAATTTAGAAAATCATAAAAAAAATTATTCAGGTTTATCCCTTAACCTGAAAGGGAAAAAGAAGATTTTATGAAGAGATAACCTGAGACTTGAATTTAGAAGGGATATGACAAGATTTATGATTTATGATCTATGATTTAGATGGACCAGCACAGTTAGTTGTATGAGATCCAATCTTCAGGATTAACCCCTTATCCTGAATGGGGAAAAGAAAGAATAAAATTTAAGAAGATAGAATTTGCTGAAACATTGATAAAAATGGAGAAAATTTGAGGAAATTGATGAAAATTTATTTTGTAAAAGAATTCTCACAAGTAGCATTGTTGCTCCTATGAGTGATCTCAGAACTATTCCTTATCCTGAATGGGAACACCTCGAAGAACGAGGGTCAGGTTTATCCCTTAACCTGAGGGGGAAAACGATAAAGAAAAAGAAATACCTTATTTGAAAAGAGGCATCAGGTTTATCCCTTAACCTGAAAGGGTAAAAAGTTGATAAAATTTAATGAAATTGAGGAAAAATTGATAAAATTTGATAAAATTTGATAAAAATTGATGTAAACTTGATAAAATTATGAATAAAATGAATGAAACTAATAAAGAAAACAAGGTTAACTGAAAATTTATAAGATTTGAAAAAAACGAGTTTGTCTGATCCTGCCTGCATATGGGATCTTCAATAGTGAAAGGAAAATGTTCATTTGAAAGACAAGTGAGAAATCATTTTTAGGAAGAAAATCAACCGCAAGAAGAATGATAAGCACGAGGGCTAATTTTTTTGAAAGGGAATCAACACGAGAGATCATCATGAGGGTCAATTTTTTGAAGGCAACGGTTTGAAAACCTACTTTTTGAAAAAGAAGATCAACAACAGGTTTGATTTTTTAGAATAATGGTTCGAAACCAATTTTGAGAATAAGATCAACACAAGGGTTGATTTTTGAGGACAATGGTTCGAAACAAATTTTAGAAAAGAAGATCAACATGAGGGTTGATTTTTGACAAAGGTTGGACCCAATATATTTGAACTTTTTGGTTATAACGAAGATTTTGCAGAAACTTGCAAAATTTCATGATTTTTGAAAAACCCTCATAGGTTATATCATTTCTCTCATGAATGATGTTAGGATTGTCCTTCATCTTGAAAAGAACAGGACTTTAATGCCCTAGTATGGTAAAAGAAAGAAGTACTGGATATCAAAAATATAAAGGAAATTGACAATTCATTGATAAGCAAATGTTGATAACAAAACTGAATATTTACAAGTACTTTGACGAAAATGGTTCATAAAAGACTGGGCTGACTTGCCCTTACAAGACGACTGACAAAAAGGAAGGAAAGCGATGAAAAACTGTGGTATCCTCAATTCTTTGAGTGGTCCAAAAATGGCTCGGTCAGGACCGCTGGCTGCCCTTCTTCCTTGTCATCCACCAGAAGATTTCTATCAATGCAGTCTTGTATCATATGCTTAAGGATGAAGCAGTGCTCTGTATCGTGCCCCGTTTTCCTATGGAACTTGCAGAATTGGTCTTTAAATTTTCCCAAGATTACAGGAGGATCCACGACTTTAGGGAGTTTGATCATCCCATGTTTTAACATGTATTCCAAAATTGTTTCCAAAGATTGATCTAAAGGAGTGAAGATTCGATCTTTCTCCCATTTGATGTACTTGGGCTTCTCTTGAAGATTCCCTTTTTGTTGGAGGCCAGTCTGGAGTGGTTTGTCATTGTTTTTAAAGGACCTTTTTTTCTGCCCCTTGTTCTGATCTACTCTCGGGCCACTGCCACTGTTATTTCTGTTTCCCCTGCTGCTACTGCCATAATTATTGCTAGAGGTATCAGCTGAATGAGTGAACTGCACCTTCTTCTTCTGGTCTTGGATATTCTTGACCAAAGGCATGCCCTCATAGAGCCCATTTTCCATTCCTATCTCGAGCCATTCGGCTCGCTCAATCAATTTGATGAAGGATTTTGCCGAGGACGTGGCGATGAGGCTCCTTAGGGGTTGAGAAAAATTATTGAGGATCATCTGCAGTGCATGTTCTTCGGAAACGGGAACCTTCATTTTGTTACAGGTGCTTCTCCACCTATAGATGAATTCTTCGGCCTTTTCATTTTTATTCTGCTTTAGGTTGTAAAGGTGATTGAGTGTAGGTGAAGCCTCAGTGTTGAATAAGAAGCACTCAATGAACAAATTTACCACCTTATCGAACTCTCGTAGTTCGATAGGATTGATGTGGTCTGCATACCACCTTGCTGCTACTCCCTCCAGACTGCGGGGGAAGGAAATGAACAAATCCCTATTGTCCTTTCTGAAATGGCATCATTCTGTATAAAAGGTGGCTATGTGAGCCTTAGGATTGCCAGTCTCGTCAAACTTGAGGAATTTGCGGGAAAGATTCTCCAGGTTATCATCCCCATGTAGGCCATCGTAAAAATCCTCGCCAGTGTAGGTCTGCTTGCCCTTACTCTTGGCTTGAATGTCCTAGATCGCTCGAGTCATCTCCTTCAGTTGCTCGCGCATCGGGTACTCTGCTGGAATCCCAGACTTGGTCTTGTTGACAGATTCGGGCTCTTCAGCGACTATCTTTACAAACTGCCGTGGAGGATTCTGGCAGAACACAGACTGTTCTTCTTCTTCTGATTCTTCTTCCTCTGATTTTGTTCCCTCAGAAGTATTGTCTGGCTGTATCTTCCTTTTGATGATTCTGACGTGCTTTTTCACAGCCTTCTTTTTCAGTTTGCTCTTAGGGATTGCCTTTTTCAGACTAATCTCAACCTGCTCTGACACCATCTTGGCCATCATTTTCTAGAACAAATCGTAGATAACTAGATCAACATCATCTCCTTTGTCCTGGCTTTGTCCTTTGGATGACCTAGGAGAGTTCATTCCTTCTATTTCACTGTCGTTGTATTACTGAAAAGTCTCCTTTCTTGTCCTTGTTTGAACCATTTTTTAATACCAATGCTTTCTGCAGACAAAAGTGGAGGGTTTAAACTGAAGAAATGTTTGGGAGAAGGTTTTGACAAGAGAAGGAATCATGTTAAGTAGGTTGAAAAATGATATCCCATTACTAGGGTTTGAGTCGTCACAGAATTCATGACAATTGCGTTGTTACTCCATGAGGGAGAACAACTAAAACATAAAGGAAAATGCTATTTTGAAAAGAATATCTTTTGACGGAAAGAGATTTTATTTATGAAAAGATAAATAAGAAAAATAGAATTAGAAGATATATTGGAAAGATAGGAGGAAAAGAATTTGAAAATAGATGGTAAAGAATTAAAATTTGAAGAATTGCAGGCAGGATCAGAAAAATTGAAGAGATCAGAAGAAAAAAAGAAAAAGCACACCTGGGTTTTGAAAACAAAGGGAAATTTTGAATAATATACCCAGGGCTTTGGAAAATATAAGGAAAATATAAAATATCACACAATTATAACTGTACAAATAAGGATGCACAAACAACACTCCCTAAAGGCTGACTCTAAAATGTAATATTTGAAATGGCTTTGTAGGACCTTAATCCTAACTCTATGGTTCAGATCATTTGATTCCAATCAAGGTATGCCGATATATCCAAGCCAAAGCTCGAAGTACGTGGCATATAAAAATATTTCTTTGGTTCTAAGGTAATGGCTTCCCAACATCCTTAAGCACCTACCGATATACCTCAGATTATGGCCCTTAGGTACGTGGTAGGGGGGAGTTAACCCAAATAAGTGGTTCAGTTGTGAGGCTCTCTCCCGAACTATGGTTCAGTGAGACAGCCCAGCAACGTGAAGACCGAGACAATATAGGTAGGGATGTTTTTGAAAACATGTTCAACATGCAATAAAACCAGAAAGCTCTAATGCAAGTCCTAAAGAGATAGAATTTAAATGAAGAGAAGCATACACTTGCATACATTGTTTGCCTTCAATACCTAAATTTGAGGAGAGTTGTATTTCAGACCTAAGTCTAAGTGAGCATGGATAGTTCTCCTCAATATGGTCCTACCAAACCATACTTAAATCCTATATGCAATGATGTCAGCTTAGGACAGAGTCTAGGCTCCTAAGGTTTGCATGGAAATGAATCTGACACTGAAAGAATAAAGACTTAGACAATATCAAAGCAAAGCAAAAGGCACAAACTCGACCGGACAAAGATGAGTCCCATCACGGTCGCCAAAACTGTGATCATCGCAAATTTTTTCCTCGTGTGTTTCTCTCTCTTCCTTCTATTTTCCTTTTCAACCTCTATTTTCCCTTTTGAAGGGGAAAATAAAAGACAGAAAAAGAAGAGAGAATAAGAAAAGAAAAGAAAGAAGCAAGAGGAACTCTTTTGCAAGGTCTCACTTGATCTTAATTTTGAAAATATTTAGAAAAATTACTCGCCTCCAGTTTTGAAAATTTGTGGGAAAATGGAGAGATGGGGCTCGCTCGTCGGTACGAGATTCGACCGTTCGTGGCGCCTTTACCATAGGTAATCGAACCAAGGATCGAATTTATGCCTTTTGCTTTGCTGAAATATTATCTAAGAATTTATTCTAAGTCTAAAATGTACAAAGAATCATGCTTGTGCAATGCAAATGCAAAGGTGTATGCTTTTGAGAAAATAATTTAGAGACTTGAGATCTTCCAAGTGATTCTGAAATAAATGTGATAATGGAGTGAAGAAATGATTCAAATGGTTGAGTTTGATTTGAAAAAGTTAGATTTTGGATCCAACTGAGAATTTAAAATAGATCTGAAAAAAAAAGACTTGAATTTCCAAGTTTTGGAATGATCAGGATTTGGAAAGATAAGTCTGCAAATGAAGAGAAAAGGAATTTAGAATTGGAATTTTTGAAATAAGAATGAATTTGCAAAGATATAATGGATTTTGAATTGGGATCGATTTTTAAGAATCAATTTTGAATTCAATACCTAAACAGGAATTGAAGTTGAATTTAGACTTGAGAAATAGATTTGAAATTGGCTTTGAAAAATGAGAATTGAAAATAAAATTCTATTTGAAAATCTAGAATGGAATTTTGATCTGAAGTCTAGTATCCAAGATGGAACTGAATTCGAAATTTGGAATGATAAATGGAATTTGGATCCGAAGTCTGGAATCCAAAATGGGGTTGAATCCGAAATCTGGAATCCTAAATGGAATTAGATCTGAAGTTTGGGATCCAATATGGAGTTGGATCCGAAGTTTGGAATCCTAAATGGAATTAGACCCGAAATCTGGAATTCAAGATGGGATTGGGTTCTAACTTTAGAATTTGGATTTTGAAAGCCAAAAAAAAAAATGGGACTTTTGAAGATGGATCTGGGTTTTGAAAACCCAGATTGAATTTAAAACTTAGAAAAAGATCGAATTTTGAGATTCAGAATCAATCTCAAAACTTTGATTTTGAATTTGAGAATCAAGACTCATAAAAATAAAGTATGAACTTGGTTTAAAGCTTGAGTTTTTGAAATCAGAAGATGAATCAGGAATTTCAAAGTTAAATTGAACTTTGAAAATTTGATTTGAAATGTTAATTTGGGGATTGAAACCTGAAAATGAATTTTGGAATTCCAAAGTTGAATTGAATTTTGAAATTTGATTTGAATTTGAGATTGAATTTTGAATATACAAATGAATTTCAAAGTCAAATTGGACTTTGAATTTGAAGTTTGAATTTGGAATCAGAAGATGAATCCAAAATTTCAAAGTTAAATTTAACTTTGAAATTGAATTTGAGATGTTGAATTGAATTTGAAATTTGAATCCTGAAAATGAATTTGGAATTTTAAAGTCAAATTGAACTTTGAAATTTGTTTTGAATTTAGAAATTGAAGTTTGAAAAAATGAATTTGAAATCTCAAAGTCAAATTGGACTTTGAAATTAAAGTTAGAATCTGAGAATAGAATTTTGAAAATTAATTTGAGAAGTGAAGAAGATATTTGGAGGTATATCTCAAAATCACTTGGATTTCGAAAAAGAATTTTGAAAATATGATACAATTCTATCCTAAATGATGAATGAATTTAAAGAATTTGAAACTGGATTTGAAAAACATATTTCATTCTTTAAATGAATTGAAATAAGATTGAGGATATAATACTTTCCTGACTATGGTCATTGAGTGTATTATATAATAATCTATATTTAAATTCACATAAAGAATAAAACATATTTTGGTGCCTTTATAGAGTTTAAAATGAAATTAATTCTCAATATATCTTGACTATGGCCATTGATATATATCTTGAGTTAATTTTAAGTTAAACCCTGATAAAAGAAGAAAATATTTAAAAATATGATGATTTTTGAAAAGGATCCAGTGTGGATCCAGTGTTATTCTATAAAAGATGAAAATCATAAGTTTTGTTCACATCCTGACTATGACCATTGATGTAAATCATCAACCTAGGATTTAATCACCTCTTATTAGAATGGTATACGTGCCATCCATGTTTCTATTTGTGAAATTTTCGAAATAAAGGCAAAATGATATGAAACAGGCAATTCATGATATTTACATGCTCATACATTCTATCTAGGTAGAAAGATAGAAATTCTCATTAATACCTAACTATTACATCCGTGAATGAAGAGGATAAGATTCTTAATCTAGAGAGGAACTCAACATTTTCTACATATCCCTACGAAATACAGTTAGCGATATACACATAATCATGCCTACTCTAAATAGAGAATGTATATGTAATATTTGAATGCCATACATGAGCTAATTAGGAAAATGCACATGTGATTGTAAACACCCCAAATTTTCCTCATCCATTCTCAAATAACCCCCCTCGTGCAGTGCTAACCCTATTAGGTCAGTGTAGGAGTCAAACCCCGAGTCAGTTTCAGAAATCATCACTTTACCCATTTTCACTAGAAAAATTATCATTTTACCCCTAGGTCATCTCGGACCCCAGTCAATCGGAGTCAACCAAGCTCATTGATCAGTTTAGAACATTTAGAATATCAGTCCTTTCAAATTCATTTGAGCTCACAGTGAGAAGGCCATTTTCATTTCTGACAATTCCTGCCAAAATGGGATCATTTCTTCATAAATGAGCTCATTTCTCACTCAAATCCAAACCAATTGTCTCTGAGTCAGTCATTCCCAGTCAGTCATGTTCTTCAGAGTCTAGCCTGAGCTCACTAGAAGTTCAAGTGCTCCAGTTTCAGTTCAAAACCATTTCTAAGTGTCTAAGAGTCCAGTTTAGTCCATTTCAGCTCTTTCAGCTGAAACTGAGCTAAGTTCAGTCAATTGAGCTAGTGTTTGAGCTTCGATTTTAGTTCATGTCAGTATTACTGACCTTTGTTCTCGCTTAAACCCAACTCAGGTTCATAATTCACTTCACTTCAGTGACCATTTCGTACCATTTCTTTAAAAATGGTAGCTTTTCTTGAAAATTCAGTCTGAAAGATCAGTTGAGTCAACATCATTGTCAGCTCACTGGAGTTCTGAAACTCTAAAACCCAGCTCAATCTAGCTCATCTCAGTTCAATCCAGCTCGAACCCTAATTTTTAGTGTCACTCTAACCCAATAGAGTCCAAAAACCATTTCTTGAATCATTTTGCAAATTTTATCAATTTTAAAACTTTTTGAACTGGTACAAATGCCAATCAGGGTTTAAAATCCAAAATTCTTCATTCAGGGTCTGCATTTCACATAGCATTTCATGTCATTTCTCAGCATTTCATAACATTTCATCACATTTCATTCCATTTGCGAAGTCCAGAACTCCAGTTTTATAAATTTCAATCCAGATTGGGTTTTAAAAGTTTTCATAAATCAATTTCAAACCCTGGGTTTCCAAAATTGACATTTTTACCCCCGTGATTCTAAATTTGGAAATATTTACTCAAGAAAAACAATCTGGATTTATTTCAAACTCAAAATTTTAAATTCTACATTAGATTTGCTTCGTAACGAGGTATTGAACTTCAAAATCCGAGCTCGTTTCAAAAACTACCAAAAATAGCTCGTTTTGTCTAGAAATAAATGTGGAAGTATTTTCTCAAGAAAAACAATCTGGATTTCTTTCAAAATTAAAATTTTAAATTCTACATTGGATTTGCTTCGTAACTAGGTATTGAACTTCAAAATCCGAGCTCGTTTCAAAAACTGCCAAAAATAACTCGTTTCGTCTGGAAATAAATGTGGAAGTATTTTCTCAAGAAAAACAATCTGGATTTATTCCAAAATTAAAATTTTAAATTCTACATTGGATTTGCTTCGCTACGAGGTATTGAACTTAAAAATCCGAGCTCGTTTCAAAAACTGCCAAAAATAGCTCGTTTCGTCTGAAAATAAATTTGGAAGTATTTTCTCAAGAAAAACAATCTGGATTTCTTTCAAAATTAAATTTTTAAATTCTACATTGGATTTGCTTCACAACGAGGTATTGAACTTCAAAATCTGAGCTCGTTTCAAAAACTGCCAAAAATAGCTCGTTTCGTCTGGAAATTTTTTGAAAAGACTATTTTACCCCTTTAATCGTCAAAATGAATTTCAAAAGTGAAATTTGGACCCGCTCTGAGATGGCCCATCCATTTGCATTTTCTGTTTTGATTTATAAAAAAAGAAAAAAAATTTACCTTTTTCTTTATTTTTTTGTTTTTTTTTCATTATTTTATTTTCCTAAGGTGGGACCCACAAGGGGGTCGACCACCCTAGCCCTCAATCCAGCCCATTTCCTTTTTTTCTTCCTCCATTTTCTTTTTTTTATTTTCTTTTATTTTATTTTCTTTCCTTCTTTCTTCTTCCTTTTTCTTTTCTTTCTTTCTTTCCTCCTTTCTTTACTCCCCCAGCCACTCACGTACATCCTTTCCTCTTCTTCTTCTTCTCTTCCTTTCTCTCATTTTCTTTCCTTTTTCTTCTTCCCTTCTTCTTTCATTTTCCTTCCCTTCCTTCTTTCCCCTTTCTTCCTTACTCCCCTTTTCCTCCAAAGCCATACGGCCGTAGCCTTGAACAACATTCCTTCATTAATTAATGGTAACTTAGGGAAAGATATCATCTTTCCTAAGTTACCAATTAAAAACAAAAAGGGAATTCAAGTCCAGCTATCTCTCATTCACGGCATATCTTTTTCCCTTAACTCACGTCTCTCTCTCTCTCTCTCTCTCTCTCTCTCTCTCTCTCTCTCTCTCTTGCTCTCCCTTCAGCCATCAGTTGCAGCAGACCTTCCATGGCAGCAAAACTTCAAGCTCTCCACAGCAGCAGCCTTCTCCAACCACCTGCGTCAACCACACTTTGACAGCAACACCCCCAACACCTCCAGCAACTCCAGCTTCACCATCGAAGTCCCATCACATACAAGTTGCAGCCATCTTCAACCTCTGCAAGTTTAGCCCCTCCAGCATAGCAGCAACTCCCCCCTCAGCCTTCCTCCAAGGACTCCTTACTACCGTCAACCTCTTTTCACTTTTGCTTCAGCTGTCTCTTAGTAACAACCACCACAAATCAGTCTCAGCAGAGTGATTTGGCCCTTCTCTTGGTAGCTGTCACCACAACCGGCGCAACAAAGTGCTGAGCCATTCTCCAAAAACTCTTCATTGCAACACCATCTTCAGCCTCGGTAGTCGGATTCCCAAGGTAAGATTCTTATTCTTCCTATTTACTGTTAAATCCGTAGGATAGTTTTCTGTTAAGCCCATATGATAAGTTTTTTTTCTTTTTTTGCATTACTGCTATGAATATCATGTAAAATTAATTTAATGAGAGGTTCATGTGGGTGTTTGATATTGATTTATGAAGTCATACAATGTAAAGTTTGGCTTTGTCACGACAAAGCTATACGAATGAGATGGTTCATCCGTCCAAATGGATTGAACCCCTCATTTCGATAGCTAATATAAATAAAAAGAATCATATCTCTTCGGTTTTTATTTTCCTGTATAGCTTTCATGTATATTTTACGTTTCAAGCATCACATTTAGATCTATAGCATCGTTCTTTGCTTATTTCACATATTTAGATTAGTTTTATTAGTGTTTGATTGTTATTTTATGGGTTTTAGTACATGTGTATTGTCCAATCGTTATTTCATGCATAAGTTTTGGTCAATAAATCTTAGAATTTTTTTTTTTAAATAGGCTCATATGTTATTCATTTACTTCAAAAAAAAATTAAATAAATAGTTTCTTTTGAGATTCGAAACCCCATTAAATAAATCCAAGATCGAATCGGGTTTTCAAACCCTGTTGAGACTTTGAATTCTTTGTGGCAGACTTGTAGATTCGAGATCACCTCAACGAGAGATCCGAATCTCCCCCCAAAAATCACAATGGATTCATAATTAAATCTACTAATGATCTGGAAATTTTGAGGTTTTTTCAATTAGTTTTGACCTATGTAAAAAATCAAATTTCCTAGACCCCTGGGAAAATCTCAATTTTTCTTTGTCAGGGTATAGACAGACCTTAATGCATCAAGTCTGTCCAATCCATAGCTCGTATGAAAAAACTTTCAAACCAAAAGTTGTTTCTAACATGTTTTCCTGTCATTTCCCAAAATTTTGGGATTTTTTAAACTGTTTGAGATTTTTTCCAAAATTTTATTTTCTGTCTGACAGATTTCAATATCCCAAAATTTCAGAGATTTGGGTCTCTGATAACAATCTGCCCTTTTCCAAACCGTAACTCGAATACCAATAGTGTGAAAATATAAAATTTTGCCTTGTCTGTCAGAGACATTTTCTCACAATTTCAGCCTTTTTCCCATCTGTTTACTATTTGTTTCACATTTTCTACCGAAACTTATCTGTTTCCCCCAAATCCTAGAGTCGCCGGATTACGATCCGACTTGCCGGAGCTGTATAGCTCCGATCATAAGTCAAAACCAGAAAGTATAAAAGTCACAAATCCTTGCCTTGATGTCTTCTGTCACCCCATAAAATTTGGGAAAAGTTTATGGAAGTTGAATATCCGAAATCTCCTTTAGAATCAACATTTTAGGCAAAAATCACAAAATTTAGGGTTTTTATTTGAATTTCTATATTTAAAAATACAAAAAATTAGATTTTCGAGCTCCAGTCTGTTTTTAGAGTCATTTTAGGTGTCCATGCCAAATTTGGTTTAATTCCAAGTTTATTTGAGTTACATGTTAGTTTATCTTTAAATTCAGAAGCGAAAATCAGGTGAAAATCATGTTAAATTTGACATTTTATGATATTTTTGCCATTTTAGGGTTTTATTCAAGTAAATTAGCATGTAGAATCATATTAAGGTTAATTTTAATGTCATTTTCATTTCACATTTTCCATTTTTGCAAAATTTATTTTGGAAAACCCTGGTTTCAAGGCCATAGTCTTGTTATCGGGGGTATTTTGGTCATTTTGACCTAAATTTCGAAATTTCAATTTCTAATTTCATAAATTTTCATGCATATCATCATAGTTCATCATATTGTATTTAATTTATTTCATTTTATTTTCAAAATATCAAAATTTACAAAAAATCTTTCAGAAAACCCTAATTTCAAGGTCATCAGGGGCATTTTGGTCATTTTGACCCAAATTTCGAATTTTCAAGTTTATTTTCAAATTTTATTCATTATTTATCATGTTTATATCAAAAGGGGTATGAATTTGGGTTTATATCTGAATAATATCCGATAATTTCCCATATTTTTGGATAAATTCAGAAAAACCTACATTTTCGTGCTAACATTGTTTTCTAGTTTTGCAGGAACATTCAAGAAGAAGATTTTGTTTTCTTATTTAATTTTAAATTCAATGTAATATCAAATGTAATAATTTGGAATAAGAGTTACATTTCTGCTTAGAATAGGGTTGTATTGCATATAGTTTAATTTCTGTAAATTTCAATATTTGATGTATGATTCATGCATATTTATTTCAAATTCACTATGGTTTATGCGAATGACACGTGCACAAGCTCTTATGGAGTTTATAAACTCGGTGGGATTCGTATTTATGGCCATAGTCAGAATACGAAGAAAACCAAGATTTATGATCTTCACATTAGCTACATTCAGCCTACACTCTTAGGCTAACTTCAAAAATGCACTGCATTTCTCAAAGTTTCAAAAGGATTTTTCAATTCCTCAATGAAATTTCCTTTTCAAATTCATATTCATTCATTCATATTATTCAAATTGCATTGTTTTCAAATTCATTTTCCAATTTCAATTTCAGAAAATTTAGTTTTCTCAAGAATTTTCAAGTCTTTCTCAGGATCTGATTTTCTCAAAATCCTGAGTTTTCAAATGAGATTTCAAAGCATTTCCCAAGTTCAAATCAAGATTTTCCAATGTTTTAAAATTCTTGAATTTCAAAATCCCAAGTTTTCAGAAATCAATTTTCTCAGATTTTCCAGTTTTCCTGAGAATCCATTTTCTATCTAAAAAAATCAGTTTCCAATGAATTTCCTGATTTTCCCAGAATTTCTCAAATCCATTTTCTCAGAAAAGTAATCCAAAACTCAAAATCGATTTTCCAAAGTTCAAGTTTTCCTAAGAAATCACTTTCCAATGCAAATTTCTGATTTCCAATGAAATTCAATAATTTTCCCAGGAATTCCATTTTCAAGCATTTTCCAGTCATTTTCCAATTGCATTTCAATTTTCCAAAGCAAACATCATGTTTTTCAAAACTTGCATTATTTTCAAAATTCCATAGCACAAGCCTGATTCTTTGTGCATTCTAGGAAAAATAGAGCATAATTTAGATATTTGAGTCAAGTTAAAGCACGTAATTGATCCTTGGTTCAATTACCCCTGGTAAAGGCGCCAGGAACAGTTGAACCTCGTACCGACAGGCGGATCCCATTCCACGGAATTTTCCCGCAAATTTTCAAAACGGAAGCGAGTTAATTTTCAAATCAATTTTCAAAACTTTGGTCGAGTTTGACTCGTGAAATTCGTTTCTCTCTCGCAAGAGAGGGGGGAAATTTTGCGATGAAAACAGGTTTGGCGACCATGATGGGACCTGTCTTCGTCTGATCAATTGTGTGCTTGACTTAGTTCAATTTTCTGAATCATGCTCTATGAACTATCAACTTTTAATTTCTGATATCATGTGAACCTAGGAGCCTAGACTTGAACCCAGCTGACATAGATTGCATGTAGACTAGGCATGGTTTGGTAGGACCATATTGAGGAGAATTATTTATGCTCACTTAGACTTAGGTCTGAAATACAACACTCCTCAATCTAGGAATTGTATGAAAACAATGCTTGCTTCTTCAAAAGATTTCAAAATCTCTATCTCTTTAGGTTTTAGAGCCCTCTATTTGCCTGCATGTGATCATATTTTAAAAACCACCCCACCTATGTCTACCCAGTCTTCACGTTGCTGGGCTCTCTTCCAGAAACATAGTTCGGGACAAAGCCTCACAACTGGGCCACTTATTTGGGCTAAACGCTCCCTGCCACGTACCAAGGGCCATAGTCCAACGTATATCGGCAGGTGCTCAATGATGTTGGGAAAACACAAGCCTAGAACCGGAGATGAGTTTTATGCCACGTACATCGAACCTCGACTCGAATATATCGGCATAGCATGATTGGACACAGTTGATCTGAGCCTAGAGTCAGGATTAGGGTGATAAAGCTCTTTCAAAATCAATGCATTTAGAGTCAGCTTCTTAGGGATTGTTGTATGTGCATAATTGTTTGTGATTGAATGTATGATATTCATTTTTCGTCTTATTTTCTCATATTTTTTCCAATTTTCCAAAATATCAGACAATTTTCCAAAATACCTCATTTTCCATCTTTTGTGAAATATCTCCCTTTTCTCAAAAAAAACCCTGGACGATTTTTCCAAATTATCCACCTTTTCTTCAAAAGTTTAGGAGATTTTTCATTCTTTCGTTCCTCTGGACTTTGAATTTCTAGCTTTTTATTTTATCCTGCCTGCAATTTTCAAAATTCTTGTATTTTTCTCAATGTCTAATTCCAATCTTCCTATCTTTTAGTCCAACGGCATCCAGTCAGCTTGATTCTGTTTTTCCTGAGGGTCACATCTCCTACGAGGTGCGACAAAGTCTTCCCGAGCATCGAGCTCTCAGCACCGGACCTTTCTTCCACTGGTGGTACTACATTTGGTTCAAAAACTTCTATCGTATGTTTCCGGATCACTTGAGCGATTGCGAGTTGGAACTGGCATATGCAGTGGGAAAGTTGACAGTCAACGGCAATCTAATCCATGCACTGGCAGAGCGGTGGAATCCGCGTACCTGCATGTTCTGGTTTCCGTGAGGCGAGATAACACTATTGATGGATGAGTTTTCAGAGATTATGGGACTGCCTGAGCCAGTCGGTCAGCCTGAAGATCCGTTAGAACAACATTTTTTGATCAATGTCAAGGGTTTGGACCCCAAAGATGCCGTAGCTCGCATGACAGGGTGCAAGTCTTGGCCACTGATTGAAGAAAATGGGAACGAGTACGTGAGCCTGATCGAGATCTATCGACAATATGGAGAATTTGTAAAGGTCAACTCGTTGTCCAGGACAGCTCGAGAGAGAATTCAGCATGCGATGGTTCTATGTACTGTGGGACTTGCTTTCTTTCCAGACGGACAGAACTATGTGGATGTCAGAATAGTTCAGCTTCTGAGGAGATGGGGAAGTCGACAGACCAGCCATCTTTCGATAGCCATGGCCGCGCTTGCTTTTTTTATACAGAGGACTGACCCGCTTCGCAATGGGAGAGTCCATCTTAGTCGAGGGATGTACCTATGCTCTTCAGTCTTGGTTCCTTCAGCATGTGCCGACTAGAGCGAGTTTGTTCAGATACAACGACAAGGAGCTCCTTCCAGTTGCACGGTACCGATTCCTGATCGATTATCTACAAGAAGAAGAAGTGGTGTGGGACTACTTTGATCGAGAATTATCGCCTCCCAGACACACTTATGCATATGGCAAGAGATTCAAGTTGCTTGGTCCATTCTTCTGTGCTTATTATCATCCAGAGCGGTGTGTTCGACAGTTTTTTCAGAGACAAAAGCACATAGAGATGCGACTGCTATCAGGAGTCGTGCTAGAGTTTGACCTTACGTTAGCACAGTGGTCCGAAACATACCATTCTGTCAGATATGGCTGAGACTCTTTTGTTACTCTTCCACTTTTTCCCGGTCCTCGTGTCTCTGCTTGTTATAAAGAGTGGTGACAAATTGTCTGTCTGCCCCCTCTTTCCCAAGTTTATTATTGATGCAATCATGCTTTTCCTTCAATAAATAAAAATCTTGCAAATTTTTAATTCTTGGTTTGACGACCTCGCCTAGGTAACAAGGAATAATTTTCAGTTGTTTTCTTTGCAAAGGAATGACAACACAATTGTCGTAATCCCAAACGATGACTCAATCCCTAGTAATGAGATACTCTTTCAATTGTCTACCAAAATCCTCAGCAAATATTTTCTTCCAATCAAAATCTCCTTCAAAAGCCTAACCATCAATTTTGCCCTGCATAGAGCATTCGTGACATTCAATGGTTCAGACAAGGTCAGGAAAGAAAACTGCACCAGTCGAGAGGATCGCATATTCAACAGCTTTAGACAAAGAAATGGATTCCCCGCACTCGGGCAAAAATCAAGGGCAGCAGGTTAAGGATGACATTGATCCTCAAACGTATGCCATGTTCAAGAAAATGATGACCAAAATGCTGGCAGAAAAAGCTGAATCCAGTACAGAGAAAACACAGATGAAGCAAAAGACAAAAGGTCGGGCAGTCAAGAAAGCCTTGAAGATATCCAAGAAGCCTGCCCAACATGTCAATACAATTGATGAAGAAGAATCAGTGAAAGATTCAGATGAAGAGTTTGAGACCCATCAGGCATTCCACAAATCTACCCAGGGGCAGGGGTCAACCCACAAATTCAAAGAGCAGCCTGTCAATGACTCTGACCAGCCGCAATTCAAAGATGTGGTCAGAATGCTTTGAGACCTGCAGGCCCGCGACAAGGGCAAGAAAGTCTTCACCAGCGAAGACTTCTATGATGGTTTGGATGGAGACGGCAATCTCAAGAATCTCCCCAGAAAGTTTATCAAATTCGATGGTTCTGGCAATCCTAAGGCTCATCTTGTCATGTTCTTCGCTGAATGTTCCAAATTCAAGCGAGACAATCGGGCTCTTTTCCTTTGTTTCCCTCGTAGTCTGGAGGGAACATCAGCAAAATGGTATTCAGAACATGTCAACCCTATCGAGCTGAAAGAATTTGACAAAGTGGTGAACATGTTCATAGTGTGATTCCTCTTCAATGTCGAGGCGCTTCCCACCCTTAGTCACCTCTGTGGCCTCAAACAGAGAGAAAATGAAAAGGCCAGAGATTTCATTCACCGTTGGAGGTCAGCTTGTAATAAGATGAGAGACCCCATATCAGAGGGACATGCTCTGTCCCTAATTCTAAGCAACTTCTCACAACCTCTGAGAGGCCTCATCTCTACTGCACCATCAAGGACATTTATTGAACTGACAGAACGAGCCGAATGGCTCGAGTTGAGCATGGAGAACGGTTTCTACGAAGGCTTCACTTTCACCAAGAATAGCAGCCAAAATGAGCAGAAGAAGAAGACTCATTTCACTCATTCTGTCAAGAATAATAATTGGAACCACCGTAAGGGGAAGAACAAAGATTTCTGTTATGGGGCAGGAAGTTCCAACAAGAACGATCAGAAAGGCAAGTTAGTGCCTCAATACAATAAGCCACTTCAATTAGAACAGGGACCGAAGCCCCGAGAAAAAGTGAAGCATGAAGGGTGGAGTTATGACAGGAAGTTCACTCCACTAGATCAATCACTCGAGACGGTGCTCGAGTACATGTTGACCAAGGAGATGGTCAAACTGCCTAGGCTGGCCGATCCCCCTGTTCCCATGGGGAAATTCAAAGATCAATTTTGTAAATTTCATAGAACGGTGGGACACAATACTGAGAACTGCTTCGTTCTCAAGAATATCGTTCAGGATCTCATTGACAAGAATCTTCTGGTAGAGGGTGCCGAAGATGAAAATATGGATATTCTGAAAAAACCCTTTCCCCATCATTCTACGGCGGTCGTCTCTGAACAACCTTTTCAGCCGCAGGAGCATATTAGGCCATGCTCTAAAAGGGATATGCAAGTCCAACATCAGGTCCTTGTACTGCAGCAGGCTTGGTCCAAAGCTCAGAAGATGGACCTCATTGCAGCCTTCGGAAAAATAAAAGTATTTGACAAACACGCTGGGGTATCTCCTGAGGTAGCTAAAAGAATGCCATGACTCCCCAAGCACTTTATTAAGCCCGCCCTGGAGAAAAGTGAGACATCTGCACCGAAGTCGATAACTGCATTGTCTAACATCTCAATTTTGGATCTAGCCCAAGCTTCCGCTAAGCATCAGCAAGTGTTGAACGATTTGCTGCGTAAAATCAAGGTAAAACCAAGCATAACTCCTGAAGACATGGCTCAGATAGTCAATCAGGCCATGACAAATGCTCCGATCACTTCTCAGATGAAGATCTTTCCAAGCCGCATGTGTTTCACAACAACACTTTGTATGTTGTGATTCGAACCAGAGGAATGAGTGTGCCTCACATGCTGATAGATGGAAGCAGCAGCCTCAACATATGCCCAGAAATGACAGCCAAAGCTTTGGGCATCAAAGAAGAAGAATACATCCCGGACCCGATCACCATCTATGGGTTCAATAATCATGGTCAGACAGCGAAAGGAAAAATTTTCTTGGAGATTTTCATTGACTATTTAGTCCACTCTGTCCTTTTTCATGTGGTCAATGTGCCACCAACGTATAATCTATTGTTGGGAAGACCTTGGATCCATAACACGAACGATGTGTCGTCTACTATGCATCAGTGCATCAAGTGGTCAAAAGGTGGAATGATCACAATAGTCTTGGGCGAGGATCTGGAACAGAGGCTTTCACAACCCATGGTTCCTAGACCCACTTTTACTACTGATATCTCTAGCATTAGGGGCATTGATGAAGTCAACTTTGAAGAAAATTCGAGAATACTACAGACGACAGAACAAACAGAGCATACAGTGGCCATGACTCGATGGAGAGGCCCACAATTTTTTAAAATTGGAGGACGAATTGACTACAACATATTTAAATATCATCCGCTGTTCTCCCAATTTATGAAGGCCAAAAAGGGATTCGATCTGTTAGTAAAGCATGGTTATCAGCCTTTTCAAGGCCTGGGAAAAAATGGAGATGGTTGTCTTGAGCCAGTAATTCCTCCGCACTATCCTCAGAGGGCCGGATTGGGCTTCAATGACAGATGATCTCAGAAGGGCACTATCTTTGTCAAAGGGACGCACTAAGGGCATCTGCTTGTCTTTTCATTTCTATTCTTTTGTTTCCACATTTGGGATGATATCCCGCTTCATTTCAATCATTGTCCTCAATTCAATCTTTTAAAAAGTTGCAAATTTCCTTTGTCTATCTGGATGCCATTTGTCTCTTTACTTCTCATTATCAAATCTTTGCAAAATTGCCATTATTTTGCTCTTTTATTTTTCTAATTATTTTCTTAATAAAAACAATTTTTTTATGATGGGCGATTTCCCTGAATTAATTTATTCTCCAATTTTCAGAATGTCTTCCCGATCTATCAAGAAGCTCATTCTTAATCCAGATGCTTTTTCAAAGCCAACAGTGATTCGTCAGGTCAAAATAAGAGCAGAATGCAGTCAGACTACAAAGCAGTCAGAAAAACCTGCAGAATTTGATTCAGCTCTTCAAGAATTACCAGAATTTGCAGCAATTCAGAAACAAGATGAGCCATCATCCTTAGTTCAGGATCCAACTGAGGATATCAATATCGGATCAGAAGACGATCCCAAAATTCTCAAGATTGGCAGCAGTTTGAGCTCGAAAGAGAAAGAAAGGCTCACTATTTTTCTTAAAGAGCACGAAGAAGTGTTTGCATGGACGTATGAGGATATGCCAGGTATGGATACCAAATTGGTTGAGCATCGCCTCATTCTAAAACCAGATGTCAAGCCAGTTAAGCAGAAACTGAGAAAAATAGATCCCCGAGTGGAGCAATAGGTTAAAGAAGGTCTGGAAGACCTACTCAAAGCAGGGTTCATTCGAACCATTGACTACCCAGACTGGCTAGCAAATATTGTCGTTGTTCCCAAGAAAAATGGCAAAGTTCGAATCTTCATCGACTTCAGAGATCTCAATAAAGCGACTCCTAAGGATGATTATCCACTTCCTAATATTGATCTTTTGATCGATAGCACAGCGGGTCATGCCACGTTCTCTTTTATGGATGGATATTCTGGATATAATCAGATCAAGTTGGCTGCTCGTGATCAGTCTAAGACATCTTTTACTACTCCTTGGGGCACTTTTTGTTATACGGTCATGACATTTGGGCTTAAAAATGCTGGAGCTACTTATCAGCGTGCTATGGTCATCATTTTTCATGATCAGATGCACAAAATCATGGATGCATATGTCGATGATATTCTGGTAAAGTCCAAAGAAGAGGAAGATCACATCGAAGCTCTCAATCAAGTTTTCAAGCAGCTCATTCTTTACAAGCTAAGACTCAATCCACAAAAATGTGTTTTTGGAGTCGAATCAGGCAAGCTGTTGGGCTTTCTAGTCAGCAAAAAGGGGATAGAAGTGGAACCCGCTAAGGCCAAGGCTATCATTAACATGCCGCCCCCGACTAATCTCAAAGAATTGCGTAGCCTTCAGGGACGTATGCAATCAATTCAGTGATTCATATCCAATTTGGCCATGATATGTGAGCCTTTCAATCATTTGCTCAGAAAATGAGTGAAGTTCAAATGGGGACCAGAATGTCAGCAATCATTCAAACGCATCAAGAAATATTTGCTTAATCCCCCTGTGTTAAAGTCGCCAGAATTGGGGAAACCCCTACTGCTATACATTTCAGTTAATCAAGTTGCTTGTGGCGAATTCTTGGCGCAATACGAAGAAGGCAGTCTGATAGAGCATGCCATTTACTATGTGAGCAAAACCTTCATTGATTATGAGAAGAAATACTCTCAGATAGAGAAGACATGTCTAGCTCTAGTTTGGATGTGTCAGAAATTGAGACAATATCTGCTGGCATCTGAAGTCAAGATTCTATCCAAATTAAATCCTCTCAAATACATTCTAGAGCAACTATTTCTCAGCGGACGGATTGCCAAATGACAAGTCCTATTGATGCAATATGATCTAGAGTATGTTTCCCAGCAATCTATCAAAGGCCAAGCAATTGCAGATCAATTGGCAAATTTCTCTCTAGCAGAGGATGTTAAAGCCGATGATGATTTCCCCGATGAGCGAATCTACAATGTTCAACAATCTCCAATTTGGAATTTATTCTTTGACAGTTCCAAGAATATGGCAGGCATAGGAATCGGGATTCTGCTAATCACACCTGAGAAGGAGATGATCTCCTTTTCTCTCAAATTAGATTTTCAGTGCACTCATAATATGGCCGAGTATGAAGCTTTGATACAAGGTCTGAAAATTCTACAAGACTTCAATGTCAAAAGAGTGCATGCTTATGGCGACTCTTTACTCGTCGTCAATCAAGTCTTAGCCGAATGGCAAGTGAAGGATCAAAAATTACTTCCTTATCAGAAGATTGTCTCAGCTCTTGCCAACAATTTCGAAGAATTCCAACTTTTCCATATCAAGAGAGATTTCAATCAAGTTGCAGACAACTTAGCCAATCTCGGATCCATCATGTCTTTCAAGAGCGGAGAATCTTGTCGCTCCTTTGAAATTGGCAGACTCGATCAACCTGTTTTTGTCGCAGTAGAGCAGATAAACCAGACTGAGCAAAAGAAGAAGCCTTGGTATCATGACATTAAAAATTTCATTGAGACTGGCGAATTTCCCCCAGAACTCTAAAAAAAAGAGCAGCGAGCAATTCAGCGCATGTCTGCTCGATATTTTATTCTCGTTGATGTTCTTTATCATCGTGGATTCAGTTCTGAATATTCCAGATGTTTGGATGAAGAAGAAGCCAAAGAAGTTGTGCAAGAAGCACATGAAGGCATTTGCGGTAGTCATGTTGGCTACCAAACTCTTGTCAAACAAATCATCCAAGCAAGGTATTACTGAAGAACTATGCAACAAGATTGCTATCGTTTTGTGAAGAAGTGCGTTCAATGTCAGATACATGCACCTTCCATTCATGCGCCAGTGACATACTTGCAATCTGTCGTCTCGCCATGGCCATTTTCTATGTGAGCTTTTGATGTTGTAGGCCCCATTACTCCTTATGCTTCAAATGGCCACAATTATTTTCTTGCTGCAATAAAATATTTTACTAAATGGGTAGAAGCAGTCACTCTACCCACAGTCGAAGGTCGACATGTGGTCTCATTCATCCACAAGAATATCCTATGTCATTTCGGCATACCGCATGATATTGTGTCAGACAATGGCAGTCATTTGAAGAATAAGAGAATGAGGACATTCTGCTCAAAATTTAAAATCCATCATCATTTCTCTGCTCCTTATTATCCTCAAGGGAATGGTCAAGCAGAGGCCACCAATAAGATTCTGATTCGAATCCTGTAGCGAACTTTGGAAACAGGTTGTGACTGGCATGAGAAGATTCATGATGCATTGTGGGCATATAGAACCACCATTCGTACTCCAACTAATGCTACTTCGTCAGAACTTGTCTACGGAACTGAAGTAGTACTGCCTCTACATGTCCAGAAACCTGCTCTGAAGTTTGCATCACTTCTGGAATTACCTCTTGATCAGTATCAGCAACAATGGCTAGTACAACTTGATTTGCTAGATGAAAGAAGACTCAGAGCAGCAGAGCATGCTCAATTATATTGTCAGAGGATAACCAGACAATATGCAAAATTCGTCATTGAAATGAAATTTCGAGTCAATGATCTAGTGCTCAGATCAACGACTTATCTCAAGCACCGCCCGGGTGGAAAATGGTCACCAAATTGGGAAGGTCCCTATGTTGTCAAAGAGGCATTACCTCATAATTCATATCGGCTCATCAATGCCGACGGAGTGGAATTACCAGATCCCATCAATGCTCGACATTTGAAAAAATTCTATACTTAAATCATGTCTTATTCTTTGTAATTCCTCAAAAAAAAAATTCTTCAATAATGATCAAATTCTCTTTTCCCAGTTACACTAAGGCATTTTTAAAATTTTGTTTTTTTTATCTACAAATACCTTGTATGCAGGCAGGATAAACAAATATCTCATTTCGCATGCATGTGCACTCATTTATACCATTTTCATATTTGCATACATCTGCATTCATTTGTGTCGGTATTCGTTAGCATGCATTTGCACCAAATTCATTACCCATTCAGGATAAGGGATAATCCTGAGACCCCGACAATCATTCTCGTTACAATTTCCAAATACTTTAAGAGCCTAGGTCTCTTTCCGAATTTCAAAGATTCAATTTAAAAATAAAGTACATTTTCAAAACCCAATGCTCAAACTGGTACATTTCCAAAATCCAGTGCTCGAACTGATATATTTTCAAAATCCAATGTCTATGTTGACATATTTTCAAAACCCGGTATTCATGCCGGTGTTCTTTCAAAATTGAGCACTTGTGTTAGTGTCTCACTGGTTGGTCGTGTCAGTCAACCTCTTGGGTTCAGTCTTCGTGCTAATCATTCATCAAAATTCAAAATTCCAATTTTCAAATTTCCAATTTCGACCTTCGGGTCAATCAATTCCAATTTCAACCTTCGGGTCAATCAATTTCCAACTTCGATCTTTGGGTCAATTAATTCCAATTTCGACCTTCGGGTCAATCAATTTCCAAATATCAATTTCCAAATTCCAAATTTCCAATTTCCAATTTCCAATTTTGACCTTTTGATCACTCAATACCAATTTCAGTCATTTCCTCTTGCGAAAGACCCTTTGTACAGGGAGAGTTTGAGGGAGTTTGCTCTTTTCGCATGCTATCCTTTGTTCACCTAGCCCCTTTTTAGGGAGAGTTTGAAGGGACTTGTGTCTTTGTGAACCGTTTGCAAAATAAAATTCCAATTTCATACAAGGAACCCTTAGTTCAGGGAGATCTTCGACGGAAGTTCGCTTTCCTTGTGACCACAATTTCATACTAGGCCATTTCATCGTGAAGGACCCTCTTTTCGGGGAGAGTGTGATGGACTTGTTCCTTCATGACCAATTCATCAACCTCACCATTACTGGCCCCCTTTCCATAAGAGAAGCCTAATGTTAGGGAATTTTGACGAAAGCTTAATTTCTCTTCGAAAGTTTGTTTTGCAAACACCTACTCTTCAGGGAAGAGAGGAGTAATTTCTATTTCTAATTTCTGAATCTTCTTCCTTCTTTGGGGAAAGGAGAAGAGAAATTTCTGTCATGAATGCATTGTGTTGTGCTTCAAATGCTCTTTTCACAAAGGATTTCAAGAAAATTTTGCCAATTTGTCATTAAATATTTGTTGATTTCAAAATCTTTATTGCACAAAAACATTACTTCAGAATACCTCCAGTATTATTTCTGAAAGGATAAAGCTTTCACGAAAAAGGATTCAAAATTCAAGATCTTTCAATTGGCCAACCAAAAGGATGAAGAATAAATCCTCGATATGGCCAGCAAAAGAAATTCAATGTTGTTGCAAAGCCATAAGTGATCGGTATTGATCGCAGTCAATGGAACGTTTTTAAAGATCATTCTTAAAAAATAAAGTAGTCAAAATATCTTGGGTGATACAGAAAAATCCACTCAATCCCTATATCTCTGTAAACACCCCAAATTTTCACTCACCTCCCCAACATTTCCACAAAGCATCAGTATCCAGCCTTTGAAATCGTCGGAGGGCAAAATGGTCATTTTCTGAGCCTGAACCTTGCAAAAGTCTAAATTTCATCGGGAACTCTCAAAATTTCTCTATTTTTAACTCAGATGTTCAAAATTTTACTCTTGACAGGAGACAGACATCTTCAAGTCTTGGTTCAAGATTATATTGCATAAGACATGGCATTGCATATCATTGCATGAGCATCTCATATCACTGCACTGCACAACATGTCATTTCGAGGTCCAGAACTCTCGATTTCAAATTTTTCAATCCAGATTAGAATTTCAACTTTTTTCAAAATTGATTTCAAAACCCTGGGTCTTCAAAATTATCAATTCTTCCCATTTTACCCCCAGGACTCTGAATTTCAAAATATTTTTTCAGGAAAACAATCTGGATAGATTTCAATATGGATTTCAGCCACTTCACCTCAAATTTTTCCCTTTTGACAATTTCAAATATACTCCTTTTACAAAATTGCCCTACAGGGACCAACTCTTTCCAAAAATTCCTGTTTTACCAATTAGTCCAGATTTTATGAAAATTCCAAAAAGAAGTTGTTTTATCCTTATTTCAATAAAGAAACAATGTGGGACCCACACTGAGGTGGTGTCACACAAGCTTTTCTTTTGAAAATTTGAATTTTGAAAAACCCAAAAATATAGGAGCCTTGTCCCCTGGATTGGTGCCACTTGTCTTTTCTCTCTCCTCCCATTTCCATGCCAAGTGTCAGTGTGGGGCTACCTTAAGAAGCCGCCACATGTCATCCCATTTATCTGCTATGTGTCACCCTACCCATCCTGCGCCATGTGTCATTCCAAAGATCACCAGGAGATGCCAAGTGTCATAGGTTGTCCTGTCCAGAAAAAGTGGAACTTGTCTCCTCTGAGGTGGCGCCACTTGAAGTGTGTCTCCTGCAGAGGACACGTGTCAACCTCTCCCTCCTTCAGAAAAAGTAGCCTGACACATGTCTCTCCCTACTTTTCTCAGAAAAGTAGGAGACACATGTCATCTCCAGCTTCCTTTAGAAAAAGTAGAAGACACATGCCACTCCCTGCTTTTCTCAGAAAAAGCAAGTGACACATGTCACCCTCTGCTCTTCTCAGAAAAAGCAAGGGACACGTGTCTCTCTCTGCTTTCTTTAGAAAAAGCAAGTGACACATGTCACCTTCTGCCTCCTTCAGAAAAAGCTAGAATTCAAATATTCAAACTCCAGGCTAGGTGGCGCAAATCCTGAACTTCACCTTTTCTATTTTGTGTGAGATGGTGCCATGTGTCCCTTTCCCTCCTTTTCCTCCCTCTTGCCACATGGCATTGTAGGAGCCACCCTGAGGTGGTGCCACATGTCCATCCTCCATTCCTCCAGGGCCAACCTCCATTTGAAATTCAAATTCTCCTCTGAGGTGGCGCCATTTGAGAAGGCCTCTCCAGACAGCTGACACATGTCCGCCACATGTCCAGACCTCCCTGCATTAGAAAAAGTAGAACCCCCCCCCCCCCTCTGAGGTGGTGCATTCTGCTTATTTCAGTCCTACTCTCCTGCCACATGGCATTGTAGGAACCACTCTGAGAAACCGCCACATGTCACTCTCTCCTTTCCTGCAGAAAAGTAGAATTTGAATTCTTCTGAGGTGGCACAGTCTGCTTTCTCTACTCCTATCCCTCTGACACATGTCAAGCACCTCCAGAGATGGCGCCACATGGCATGCTCCTATTGTTTCCAGGCTTACACCTCAAATCACCTTTTGAGGTGGCGCCAATCCAGAGTCCCACTTGGCTTCCTCTCTTTTATTTAATATATTTTTTTTATAAAAATAGCCCCATGAGGTGGCACCACCTGAGGGCTCCCTGCAAAAGCCAAATTCGAATTTCAAACCCCAGATAGCACCCCCTGAGATGGCGCCACATGGAGGGCTCAGATTGAGCCTGTTTGAAATTCAAAATTTTTCAGAAAATCTATAAAAACAAGGCTTCATGACCAACATGAAGAGACCAATTTTTTTTAGCTCTTGTGAACTTGGAAATTTGACCTAGGCTTCCTGAAAATCCAATTTTTGCACTTTGGAATTCACGCCCCCTTTGGCTCAGTGAAGAAGGCACGGTGGATCGATCTTGGTGAATCATTCGAAGCCCGAAGCAAAGGACGAACGAAGCTCGTGATAGCTGTCCCTATCAAGAGCTTCAACGCTGTCTAATGAAGCAAGGTGCACTTCTTTTCCTCTTGATTTGAATTCATAATTCGATTCGGGAGTCGTTTGAAGAAAGAGCTCATCCGAGAGATGGATTGAGCTATTCTCATAAAACGACATACATAAAAATATTCAATTATGCTTCCTTGATGATTTTTAGCATTCATGCATTTATCTAGATTTAATTAGCATTTTATTTCATTAATTTAGCATGTTTCATGAATTAATTACGATTAATTTAGCATTTATTTCAATTCTGCTCATTTTCAGTAGTTCTCTGTTTTTATTAGTCAGTCTACACGTCATTTTATGCATTTATGTTTTATTAAAAATCTCAAAAAAATCACGGAATGCTCCCTTAGGTGTCCCTAGAATTTTACCAAAAATTCGGAAGCATTTGAATTTGTTTACTGTGGTAAACATTCAAAATGGCAAGTCGGGTTTTGTTACCCGAGATGCGTTTTGAAAATCATTTGTCGACTTGTAAAATCGATATCTCCCTCATGGGAGATCCGATTTTCAATCTGAAAGATGTTCTGAACTTGGGAGAATGTCTAGTTGTTAACATAGGTTTCTCAGATTTTTATGATTTTTTTTATCTCTGACAAAAATCCGAGAATGCGGGACACGTGTCAGAGCCTGATTTGGGCCTCTAAGACTTTGGATCGACTTAGGTCGATGGGTTATCTTTGTGTGTTGCTCCAAATCCAAAACTGTAAAAATTGAAAGTTATGTCCGAGGTGTCCTCTGTTTGAATCTAAAAGCCTGTGATTTTTAAAATAGTGTTGATACCTGCTTCAGATTTTTCTTGTCAGTCCTCTGTTTTGCTACATTGGTATGTTCTGTCAATTTAGGAATGAAAAGTTATATTTTTATCTGTGTCTCTGTTGATCAAATGCCAAAGTCATGAACATGAAAGTTGTTCATGTAGGTGTCGTGAGTAGATATGTTAAATATCGTAAATTTGCATGGCTGTTTTATATTTTTTGGGCATTTTACATCAGATTAAAGTAATTTTTACCTTTGTCAGAACTAAATCTCTGTTATTGAACTCACCATGGCTCAAATCCCGAGGCTATAAAAACCAAAATTGTTCCATTTCGAATACTTTAACAGTCTGCAAAATATCAAAAGTTTTCATGGTGTAAATCTTTCATTATCATATTAAGCATTGCATTTGGTTCGGATCCATAGGCAAAATCCACCATTTTAGGATTTCCTTTAAATTTTAGCATTTAAATCATATCATTTCATGATTTTTAGCATTCTAGGCTGATTATCAGAGTAAGTAGATGCTTCATACCGAATTTGGTGCAATTTGGAATCCATTTGAGGTTCGGATTAGCCATAATATCAAAACAGGGTCCCGCAGGACCCAAATCCAAGCGAAAAACAAGCGAAATTCATTATTTTGGATAAATTGCAAAATGTCAAATTCTGATTTTACAGTCTTAATGTGTTTAGCAGCATGTCATCATGTCTCTTACTGCATTTTATCATCATTTGATTCAATTTGAATTTCAAAATCTCAATTTTATCAAAATTTCCTTCAAAAACCCTGATTTTAAAGGTATCACTTTGATTTTAGGGGTATTTTGGTCATTTTGACCACCATTTCGAATTTTAAACTATTTTCCACTGAATTTATTGCATTTACATCATTTCAAATATCAAGGAAGCATGAGAATAGGGTTTATATCCAATTAAGTCCAATAATTTCATAATATTATTGGAAAATCTTGGAAAAACCCACATATTTGAGCTAACCTTATTTCAAGCTTGACAGGTACATTCAAAATAAGGAGCTGAAGTCTACAAAATTCTTTTATTTCATTTACTTAGTGATGTAATAATGTAAATTTTGGAATAAGATTTTAATTTCCTGCTTGGACTAGGATGCATATCATATAGTTTAAATTTATGCAATATCCTGATTATATGATTCATGCATTTTATTTTAAAAGCACTATGGATGTTCACAAATGGAACATGCACCAACTCTTAGGGAGTTGATGGACTCGGTGGGATCCATATTTACGGCCCTAGTCGGAATATGGATGAGACCCAGATCCGTCATCTTTCTACTAGTCACATTGAGCCTACACTCTTAGGCTATCTTAAAATGCACATCATATTTCCAAAGTTTTCAAAATTATGTGCATCAAATCAACTAAGTTCTGAACATATTCATGGCCACAGTCAGAATATGTGAAGGACTTATTTGGACTTAATGCACATTTTCCAACCAATTCCTCAGAAAATCTTTTCAAAGGGCATTCATTCACTCATGTCATTTGCATCATGAAATCATTGATTTTCTCAAGATTTTCTCAAGAAAACTTCATTCTCAAGAAATCGATTTCTCAAGAAACTCTATGGATTTTCTAAAATCGGTTTTCCCAAGTCAAGTTTTTCACAATTTTCCCTGGAAAATGATATTTTCTTAAGAGATTCAAAAGAGTTTTTCCAATCTTTCTCCAAGATCAAAATCGATTTTCAAGTATTTCAAGGGTAAAAAATTCCTAGGATTTCAATTTCCCAAGCGTTGAATTTCCTTCCCCAATGAGTTTTCCTATAAATTTTCCATTATTTTCCTAAGAAAACTCTCAAAGTCCAAGTTTTCCTAAGAAGTATTTCCCTTTTCAAAGGTTCACCTTTTTTCAAGAATCACTTCCATTTTCCCAGGATTTTCAACTATTCCTGATTTTCTCACATCTTTATAAGCTTTCTCATGTTTTCAAAAACCCTTTTTATCTGAGTTTCCTAAGAAATTGACCCTTTTCCTGAGAGATTCTTTCCAAATCCAAATGTTTTCTAAGCATACATCATGTTTTCCAACTTGCATTTTCCAAAATCTCATAGCACATGCCTGAATTCTTTGTGCATCTAGGATAGAACACGATTTTGATGATTTAACTAAGTCAAGCATAGTTTTGGTCCTTGGTTCGATTACCCCTGTTAAAGGCGGCAGGAACGGTCGAACCTCGTATCGACAGGTCGAGCCCCATCCCATGGATTTTCCCGCAATTTTCAAAAACGGAGGCGAGTATTTCAAAAGCAATTTCCAAAATCCGATCAAGTTTGAAGCGCGAAAGCGTTTCCTCTTTCTCTCTTCCGCAAGGAAGGGAAGACGGGGGAAAATTTTCGTGACGATAACAGGTTTGACGATCGTGAAGAGACTTGTCCTTGTCTGACCTAAATTATGCTTGACTTAGTTCAATTATCAAAATTATGTTCATAAAATGTCAGCTCTTTTACTTTCAATATCATGTAAGCCTAGGAGCCTAGATTCTGACCCAGCTGACATTGAATGCATATAGCTTAGGCATGGTTTGGTAGGACCATATTGAGGAGAAATTTTCATGCTCACATAGACTTATGTCTAAACACAACTCTCCTCAATTTAGGATCTGAATGCAAACAATGTATGCTTCTTCAAAGTTTTCAAAATCTATCTCTCTAGGATTTAGAGCCCTCTATTTCTTGCATGTGATCATTTTTTCAAAATCTCCATTACCTATTATTACCCGGTCTTCACGTTGCTGGGCTCTCTTCCAGAACCCTAGTTCGGGACAGAGCCTCACAACTGGGCCAACTATTTGGGTTAACACCCCCCTACCACGTACCGCGGGCCACAGTCCGAAGTATATCGGTAGGCGCTCAAGGATGTTGGAAAACCTTACCTTAGAACCGGAGTTAAAATTTTATGCCACGTACCTCGGATTTCGGTTCGAGTATATCGGCATAACTGGATTGGACAAAGATGATCTGAACCTAGAGTTAGGATTAGGGTCCTACAGCTGTTTTCAAAATGATGCATTTAGAGTCAGCCTTTTAGGGAGTGCTGAATGTGCATAAATGTTTGTGCAGGATGTGATTGTATGATTTTCTCAACTCTTTATGTTTCCCAATGTTTTTTAACTCATTAGGTCTTTTTCCAAAATCCTTATTTTCCACAAGGTCTTTTTCTCAAACCCTGGATGATTTTTCCAAATATCCCATTTCTTCCAAAGCTCCAGGCGATTTTACATTCTACCTTTCTACTGGATCTCGAATTTCTAGCTGCATTTTTATCCTGCCTGCAAAATTTTTCAAAATTTCTCACATTTTTTTAAGTCTCATTCTGAGTCTTCCTCTGTTTTCAGTTCGATGGCATCCAGTCAAGTCGATCCTATCTTTCCTGAAGGTCACATCTCCTTCGAGGTGCGACAAGGTCGTCCTGAACATCGAGCCCTTAGCACCGGAACTTTCATTACCCGGTGGTATTATTCTTGGCTAAAGAGCTTTTCCTGAAGGTTCCCGGACCATTTGAGCGAGTGCGGATTAGAGCTGGCATCAGCAGTCAGAAAGCAGACTATCAATGGCAACCTGATCCATGCAATGGCGGAGCGATGGAATCCTCGAACGTGTACCTTCTGGTTCCCATGGGGAGAGATGACTGTTTTAATGGATGAGTTTTCAGAAATCATGGGGTTGCCAGAACCAGCTGGTCGACCAAGCGACCCATTAGAGCATCAATTCCTTATCAATGTCAAGGGTTTGGACCCCCGAGACTCCTTAGCTCGTATGACAGGCCGCCGATCTTGGCCCCTGATCCAGTTGGAAGGAAATGAGTATGTTGACCTACTTCAGTTGTACCGCCAGTACGGGACCTTCATCGAAGTCAGCTCGTTATCAAGAACAGCCAAAGAAAGGATTCAGAATGCAATGGTTCTGTGCACTGTAGGATTATCCATTTTCCCAGATGGAAAAAACTACATGGACATCAGAATAATCCAGCTTATGAGGAGATGGGAAAATCGGCAAACCAATCGCCTCTCTATAGCCATGGCAGCTCTCGCTTTCTTATATCGTGGTTTGACCCGATTCTCACTTGGAGAATCCATTTTAGTTGAAGGATGCATCTACGCACTTCAATCCTGATTTTTCCAACACGTCCCAGCCCGAGCAAGCTCTTTCAGATACAATGGACAAGAACTCCTTCCAGTGGCGCAATACCGGTCTATGATCAACAACATTCAAGAGGATGACATTGTTTGGGACTATTTTGATCGGCAAATATCTCCTCCCAGATATACCTACGCTTATGGCAAGCGGTTCAAGTTGCTAGGACCATTCTTCTGCACTTATTACCAACCAGAGAGATGTGTTCGGCAGTTCTCCCAGAGGCAGCAGTATGTCGAAGCCCGCTTGTTATCAGGAGTTATGGCAGAGTTTGATCTTACTTCCGCACAATGGTCCGGAGCATATCATTCTGCCCGCTACAGCTGGGATTCTTTTATTTCTCTCAAAATCTTTCCTGGTCCTAGAGTGTCTGCCGACTATCGTGAATGGTGGCAAATCGTCTGTCCTCCACCTCTTTGTCAAGATCAATAAAATCATATTTTCCTTATTTCAATAAAATTTTCTTTCTCTTTCCATTGTGGTTTGACGACCTCGCCTAGGTAACAAGGCATATTTTCGTTGTTTATTTCTTTTGCAGAAGAAATGATAACACAATTGTCGTGATTCCCGCGATGACTCAGTCCCTAGTAATGGGATATCTTTTTCAAATTGTCTACCATATTTTCAGCAAATATTTCTTCCAAAAGCTAATTCCTTCATAATCTAATCAGGTCTTTGCCCTGCAGAGAGCATCTATATCATTTGATGGTTGAGACAATATCATGCAAAAGAACCACAGCATCCCAGTACTCGTCGGCCTCAGAAGAAGAGATGGGTTCCCCTCGATCCGAGAAGAGTCAAGAGCAGCAGCAAGAAGATGACGGCATAGACCCTCAAATGTATGCCATGTTCAGAAAAATGATGAATAAGATGATGAATGAGCAGCCCGGGACCAGCTCAGAAAGGAATCCATTCAGAGAAAAGTTCCACGATCGTAGGAGTAAGAAGGCTCCCAAGAAGCAGATCCAGCCAGAAGAGATTTCAGATGAATCAGATTCAACTGAAAACACAGATGAAGAATATGAGGTGCCTCCGGCATTTCAGAAGCGTGGCCAAAGTAAAAGTCGCAGATCCAAGAGCAGAGATAAAGAAGAGGCTTTACAAGCGCAATTTAAAGAAATGGCCCGAGTTGTCAAGGATCTGCAAGCCCGCGACAAGGGCAAGAAAGTCTTCACCAGTGAGGACTTCTATGACGGCTTAGAAGGGGATGATGATCTGGAGAATCTCCCCCGAAAATTCATCAAGTTCGATGGTTCTGGCGACCCAAAAGCTCATCTCGCCACCTTCTTTGCTGAATGCTCTCGGTTTAAGAGGGATAACCGAGCATTGTTTCTATGCTTCCCCCGCAGCTTGGAAGGAGTTGCAGCCAAGTGGTATGCTGAGCATATCAACCCCATCAAGCTCAAGGAGTTCGACAAAGTTGTGAATCTCTTTATTGAACGCTTATTGTTCAACACAGAAGCGCTGCCTACACTAAGTCATCTCTGCAATTTAAGGCAGAATGAGAATGAAAAAGCACGGGACTTCATTCACAGATGGAGATCAGCCTGTAACAAGATGAGAGATCCTATCTCGGAAAGGCATGCATTGTCCCTGATCCTCAACAATTTTTCGCAGCCATTAAGAGGATTGATCTCCACAGCGCCATCCAGGACCTTCATTGAGTTGACTGAATGAGTTGAATGGCTCGAACTAAGTGTGGAAAATGGAGTCTATGAAGGCTTCACCTTTTCCAAGAACAACTCCCAAGGTAAGCAGAAGAAGAAAGCTCACTTCACTTATTCTGCCAGCAACAGCAACAAAGGCCAAAATCGACACAAAGAGCAGAAGAAAGATTACTGCTATGGCACAGGCAGTTCGAACAACAAGGATCAGAAAGCAAAGCCTGCTCCTCAGTACAGCAAGCCTCCTCAGCAGGATCAAGGGCCGAAACTGCGTGAGAAGACCAAACATGAAGGATGGAGCTACGACAGAAAATTTACTCCTCTTGACCAATCACTCAAGGACGTGCTCGAGTACATGCTATCAAAAGAGATGGTCAAATTGCCCAGATTGGCCGATCCCCCTCTGCCCATGGGAAAATGGAAAGATCAGTTCTGCAAGTTCCACAGGACAGTGGGACACAACACCGAGAACTGCTTTGTTCTCAAAAACATCGTGCAAGATCTCATTGAAAAGAATCTATTGGTAGAAGGAGAAGAAGAAGAGAAAATGGACATTCTCAATCACCCCTTCCCTTCACACACCACAGCAGTAGTGTCTGCACAACCATTTTTGCCGCATGAGCGTATCAAGCCATGTTCTGCGCAAGACCTACAAGTTCAGCACCAGGTATCGGTACTACGACAAGCAGCTCCAGATTCCAAGAAGATGGACTTAATTTCAGCATTCGGTAAAATGAAAGTTGCGGAAGCACCTGTGAAGTCAGTTCCCAAATCAAAAGGGACTCCTGATTTCTTCAAGCAAATCGTTAGACCTAGGTCAGAGAATTCAAGTCAGAAGCCTCTGACTGCTTTATCCAATGTCTTCATCCTTGACTTGGCCAAGAATTCTAGCAAGCACCGACAAGTACTGGATGATCTGCTCAGGAAAATCAAAGTTAAGCCCAGTATCACTCCTGAAGACATGGCACAGATTGTGAACTCTGCCATGACCAATGCACCAATCACCTTCTCAGATGAGGACCTTCCAAAGCCTCATTCCTTTCATAATAATGCCTTATACATTGTCGTTCGAGTCAGAGGAATGACAATTCCCCATGTGCTGGTCGATGGAGGCAGTAGCCTCAACATATGTCCCGAAATGACCGCAAAGGCATTAGGGATCAAGGACGAGGAATACATTCCAGATCCCATCACTATCTATGGGTTTGACAATCATGGTCAAACAGCCAAGGGCAAGATATTCCTGGAGGTGTTCATCAACTATTCGGTGCACTCCGTCCTTTTCCACGTGGTTAATGTACCACCAACCTACAACTTGCTGCTCGGAAGGACATGGATTCACAATGCTAATGCAGTGCCTTCCACCCTACATCAATATGTGAAGTGGTCAAAAGGTAGAATGATTACCACAATACTGGGAGAAGACCCAGAAGAAAGGCTCCCGCAGCCAATGATTCCTCGGCCCTCATTTAATGCAGATATTCCCAGCATCAGGGAAAGTGAAGAGATCAATCTCGGAGAGAATCGAGAAATACTTCAGGCACCATCAGAGCCATCTCTGCACACAGTAGCCACGACACGATGGAAAGGTCCTCAATTCTTCAAGGTTGGAGGTCGAATCGACTACAGCACCATTAAGGATCATCCCTTGTTTCCTCAATTCATGAAGTCAAGAAATGGATTCGATTTGCTCCTGAAACATGGCTATCAACCCTTCAAGGGACTTGGCAAAAACGAAGATGGCTGCATCGAGCCAATGATCCAGAAACATCGTCCCCACAGAGCAGGACTAGGGTTCTCCGGAGAAAGCTCATCAAGGAAGACTGTTTTTGTCAAAGGGGCACAATAAAGACCATTTATTATTTCTTTCTATTCTTTTCCAAATAAATGTCTCATTTTACCAATGTCATCGATCAATTCAATCAATAAAATTCCAAGTTTTCTTTGTCTATTCGGATGCCATCTACTCCCTTTTTGTCTGTCTCATCATTTTATAAATTCAATGCCATTTTATGCGTGGTTCTCTTCAAATGATTGCTTGCCTTACTATAGGCCAATTTGTCTGAACCAGATTTCTTCTCCAAAATTTCAGAATTACTTCTCGGACAATTAAGAAGCCCGTTCTCAATCCCAAGGCCTTTCAGAAGTCGACAGCAATTCACAGAATCCAAGCAAGCATCGGAAATGATAAAGTTGCAAAGCAGTCAGATGATTGTGCAAAATACGATCAGTCTCTTCAGGAATTACCAGAGTTCTCCGTTGTTCAGAAGCAAGATGAACCATCTCCTCTAGTACAAGATCCAACTGAAGGTGTCAATATCGGTTCAGAGGAAAATCCCAAAATTCTCCAGATCGGAACCAGTCTGAGTCCTGAAGAAAATAAAAGGCTCACAGATTTTCTCAAGCGGCATGAAGAAGTGTTCTCATGGACGTATGAAGACATGCCGGGCTTAGACCCCAAATTAGTCGAGCACCGTCTTGTCTTAAAGCCGGATGCTAAGCCAGTCAAGCAGAAGCTAAGAAAAATGGATCCCAGAATAGAACAACAAGTCAAAGAAGGACTTGAAGATTTGCTCAAAGCAGGATTTATCCGAGCTATTGACTACCCGGATTGGTTAGCCAATATCGTCGTTGTCCCAAAGAAAAGCGGCAAAGTAAGGATTTGCATAGACTTCAGAGACCTCAATAAGGCAACTCCGAAGGATGACTATCCACTTCCAAGCATCGGTCTTCTAGTCGATAGCACGGCAGGACACGCCATGTTCTCTTTCATGGACGGATATTCCGGCTACAATCAGATTAAGTTGGCCGCCCACGACCAATCAAAAACTTCTTTCACTACGCCTTGGGGCACTTTCTGCTATACGGTTATGCCTTTTGGTCTCAAGAATGCTGAAGCAACGTATCAACGGGCAATGGCTGTCATCTTTCACGATCAGATATGCAAAATCATGGATGCGTATGTTGACGATATTCTCGTGAAATCTAAAGAGGGAGAAGATCACCTTGAAGCCCTTGATCAAGTCTTTAAGAGAATCATTCTTTATAAGTTAAGGCTTAACCCGCAAAAGTGTGTCTTTGGAGTCGAATCAGGCAAACTGTTGGGTTTTCTGATCAGCAAAAAGGGAATTGAAGTTGACCCGACCAAAGCCAAGGCTATCATTGATATGCCACCTCCGAAGAATCTCAAAGAACTGCGTAGCCTTCAGGGACGTATGCAGTCAATCCGGCGATTCATTTCCAATTTGGCGATGAGATGTGAGCCCTTCAACCACTTACTCAGAAAAGGAGTTAAGTTCGAATGGGGACCAGAGTGCCAGCAATCGTTCGATCGAATCAAGAAGTATCTTCTTAATCCTCCCATCCTGAAGCCGCCAGAATTGGGAAAACCTCTTTTATCATACATCTCAGTCAATCAAGTCGCATGCGGTGGATTCTTGGCGCAATACAAAGAAGGCAGCCTGATAGAACATGCTATTTACTATGTGAGTAAGACTTTCATAGATTATGAAAAGAGATACTCTCAAATAGAGAAGACCTGCCTAGCTCTGGTGTGGATGTGTCAGAAGCTAAGACACTACCTGTTGGCATCAGAGCTCAAAATCCTGTCTAAACTCAATCCTCTCAAGTATATCTTAGAGCAGCCTTTTCTCAGCGGATGAGTCGCAAAATGGCAAGTCTTACTGATGCAGTATGACTTAGAATATGTCTCGCAGCAATCAATCAAAGGCCAAGCAATTGCAGATCAATTAGCGGATTTTCATCTGGCTGAAGAAGAGAAAGCCGAAGATGACTTCCCTGATGAGCAAATTTGCAATATCCAGCAATTTCCAGTCTGGAATTTGTTTTTCGATGGTTCTAAAAATATGGCGGGAATAGGCATCGGAATCCTATTAATCACTCCTGAGAAGGAGATGATTCCATTTTCTCTCAAGTTAGATTTTCAATGCACTCACAATATGGCTGAATACGAAGCCCTGATCCAAGGTCTAAAGATTCTATTAGACTTCAATGTCAAGAGAGTACATGCCTACGGTGACTCATTACTTGTTGTCAATCAAGTTCGAGCCGAATGGCAAGTCAAAGATTAGAAGTTATTTCCCTATCAGAAAATTGTTTCAGCTCTCGTCAGCAAGTTCGAAGAATTTCAGTTATTCCACATCAAAAGAGATTTTAATCAAGCAGCTGATAGCCTAGTCAGTTTAGGCTCCATTATGGCATTCAGAAATGGAGAATCTTGTCACTCTTTTAAAATTGGCAGACTTGACCAACCTGCTTTCATTCCAGCAGAACAGGTAAACCAGGCTGAGCAAAGGAAGAAGCCTTGGTATTACAATATCAAAACTTTCATAGAAACTGGTGAATTTCCTCCAGAACTCTCAAAGAAAGAGCAACGAGCAATCCAGCGTATGTCTACTCGATATTTCATTTTGGCCAATGTCCTCTAGCGTCGTGGATTCAGTTCAGAGTATTCCAGATGTTTAGATGAAGACGAAGCCAAAGAAGTTGTGCGAGAAGCACACGAAGGCATTTGTGGTGGCCACGTCAGCTACCAAACCCTTGTCAAGCAAATCATCAGAGCAGGTTACTACTGGAAGACTATGCAACAAGACTGTTATCATTATGTGAAGAAGTGTGTACAGTGTCAGATACACGCACCTTCCATCCATGCTCCAGCAACTTATTTACAGTCTGTCGTTTCTCCATGGCCGTTCTCCATGTGGGCCTTCGATGTCGTAGGTCCCATCACTCCCTCAGCTTCAAATGGCCACAAATACTTCCTTGCCGCAACAGAATATTTCACCAAGTGGGTAGAAGCCATCACTCTTCGCACAGTAGAAGGCCGACATGTGGTCTCTTTTATTCACAAGAACATCCTTTGTCGTTTCGGCATCCCACATGACATTGTGTCAGACAATGGCAGTCATTTCAAGAATGAAAAGATGAAGACATTCTGCTCAAAATTCAAGATCTATCACCATTTTTCTGCTCCATATTATCCTCAAGGGAATGGTCAGGCAGAGGCCACCAACAAGATTTTAATTCGTATCCTGGAGCGAACTGTGGAAACAGGCCGTGACTGGCATGAGAAGATCCACGATGCACTATGGGCCTACCGGACCACTATTCGAACTCCAACGAATGCTACTCCATCAGAACTGGTCTATGGAACAGAAGTAGTATTGCCGCTACATGTTCAGAAGCCCGCTTTGAAATTTGCTTCACTTCTGCAATTACCTCTTGATCAATACCAGCAGCAGCGACTAGTGCAGCTAGACTTACTTGATGAGAGAAGGCTAAAAGCAGCAGAGCATGCTCAATCCTATCGCCATAGAGTAGCCAGGCAATATGCGAAGTCTATCATCGAAAGAAGATTCAAAGTCAATGATTTAGTATTTCGATCCACAGCTTATCTCAAGCATCGTCCCGGCGGCAAATGGTCGCCAAACTGGGAAGGTCCCTATGTTGTCAAAGAAGCATTACCCCGCAACTCATATCGGCTCATCAATGCCGATGGGGTAGAATTGCCAGATCCTATTAATGCTCGACACTTGAAAAAGTTTTATACTTGAAACATTTATTCTTCTCTTGTAATACTTCCTGTTTCCTTCAAATAATGATCCAACTTTCTTTCCCAGTTACACTGGGGCATTTTTAATTTTTTGTTCTGTATGCAGGCAGAATAAACAAATTCCTCATTTCATGCACGTGTGCATTCATAGGCATCAATTCATATTCATTTGCATTCAACTGCATTAACAATAATCTGATCAGCATTGGGATTTCAACAAACAGTCCCATCACAATTCCTAATGATTCAAAATTGAAAGGTCATCACCAATACTGAACCAAAACCCAGCGCTCGAACTGGTATTATTTCAAAATCCAGTACTCAAACTGATGCATTTTCAAAATCCCAATTTTTCAGAAAACCGAGTTCCGACTCAGGTTTTTATTCAAATCATTTTCCTTTGTTGATCCGGGTTCCGACTCGTGATCTCTCTACTTTATTCGAGCCTTGACTCGAACTCTTCATTTTCCTTTGTTGATCCGGGTTCCGACTCGTGATCTCTCTACCTTACTCGAGCCTTGACTCGAACTCTTCATTTTCCTTTGTTGATCCGGGTTCCGACTCGTGATCTCTCTACTTTACTCGAGCCTTGACTCGATTTCTTCATTTTCCTTTATTGATTCGGGTTCCGACTCGTGATCTCTCTACCTTATTCGAGCCTTGACTCGAACTCTTCATTTTCTTTTGTTGATCTGGGTTCCGACTCGTGATCTCTCTACTTTATTCGAGCCTTGACTCGAACTCTCCATTTTCCTTTGTTGATCCGGGTTCCGACTCGTGATCTCTCTAATTTATTCGAGCCTTGACTCGAACTCTTCATTTTCATTTGTTGATCCGGGTTCCGACTCGAGATCTCTCTATCTTGTTCGAGCTCAGATTTGAGCTCTTCATTTTCTTTTGTTGATTCGGGTTCCGACTCGAGATCTCTTTATTCATTTGAGCTCAGATGCGAGCTTTTCATTTTCTTTATTGATCCGGGTTCCGACTCGAGATCTCTTTATTCATTCGAGCTCTGATTGGAGCTCTTCATTTTCTTTGTTGATCCGGGTTCTGACTCGTGATCTCATTATCTTACTCGAGCCTTGACTCAAGTTCTTCGTTTTCTTTATTGATCTGAGTTCCGACTCGTGATCTCTTTATCTTCATTCGAGCTCAGATTTCGAGCTCTTCATTTTTTTCTGTTGATTCGGGTTCCGACTCGTGATCTCATTACATCATTCGAGCTCAGATTCGAGCTCTTCATTTTCTTTTGTTGATCCGGGTTTCGACTCGAGATCTCTTGTAAACACCCCAAATTTTTACTCACCTCCCCGACAGTCCACCGAGCATCATCATCCAGCCTCTGAAATCGCTGGAGGGCAAAATGGTCATTTTCTGAGCCCGGACCTTGCAAAAGTCTAAATTTCATCTGCAACTCTCAAAATTTCTCTATTTTGTCTCAGATAGTCAAAATCTTACTCCTGACAGAAGACAGGAATCCTCAAGTCTTGGTTCAAGATTCCATTTCATAAGACATGACATTGCATATCATTGCATGAGCATTTCAAATCACTGCACTGCACAGCATGTCATTTCGAGGTCCAGAACTCTTGATTTCAAAATCTTCAATCCAGATTAGAATTTTAACTCTTTTCAAAATTGATTTCAAAACCCTGGGTCTTTAAAATTATCAATTTTTTCCATTTTACCCCCAGAACTCTGAATTTCAAAATATTTCCTCAGGAAAACCATCTGGATAGTTTTCAATATGGATTTCAGTCACTTCACCTCAGATTTTGCCCTTTTTGACAATTTCAAATATCTTTCTTTTACAAAATCGCCCTATAAGGGCCAACTCTTTCCAAAATTCCTGTTTTGCCCATTAGTCCAGATTTTATGAAAATTCCAAAAAAGAAGTTGTGGTTTTATCCTTATTTCAATAAAGAAGCAATGTGGGACCCACACTGAGGTGGTGTCACACAAGCTTTTCTTTTGAAAATTTGAATTTTGAAAAACCCAAAAATATAGGAGCCTTGTCCCCTGGATTGGTGCCACTTGTCTTTTCTCTCTCCTCCCATTTCCATGCCAAGTGTCAGTGTGGGGCTACCTTCAGAAGCTGCCACATGTCATCCCATTTATCTGCCATGTGTCACCCTATCCATCCTGCGCCATGTGTCATTTCAAAGACTACCAGAAGATGCCAAGTGTCATAGGTTGTCCTGTCTAGAAAAAGTGGAGTTTGTCTCCTCTGAGGTGGCGCCACTTGAAGTGTGTCTCCTGCAGGGGACACGTGTCAACCCCTCCTTCCTTCTAGAAAAGTAGCCTGACACATGTCCTCTCCCTATTTTTTTCAGAAAAGTAGGAAACATGTGTCACTCCTAAATTCCTACAGAAAAGGTAGGCTTGTCTCCTCTGAGGTGGCGCCATCTGGAGTGTCTCCTGCAGAGGACACATGGCAAGCCCTCATTTCCTCAGAAAAAGGCAAGTGCCATGTGTCATTTTCTGCTTTCTTCAGAAAAGCTAGAATTCAAATATTCAAAAATCCCCATAGGTGGCGAAAATCAAGAACTCCTACCTTTTTCATCCTGTCTGAGATGGCGCCACTTGGCTTGGCCCACCTTCTCTCCCCTCTGCCACGTGTCATTCTCTGCTTCTTTCAGAAAAAGTAGAGGACACATGTCTTCTCCCTACCTTTTTCAGAAAAGTAGGAGACACATGTCACTCCTGGCCTTCTTCAGAAAAAACAAACCATTTAAAATTCAAACAAGGCATTAGGTGGCGAAAATCCGGAGCTCTGATTTTTCCAGATGGCCTATGAGGGCGCCACATGTCCCTTCCCTCCTTCTCATCCCTCTGCCACGTGTCATCTTCTACTTCTTTCAGGAAAAGAAGGTGACACATGTCTCCTTCTCATTCCTTTAGAAAAAGTAGAGGACACATGTCCTCTCCCTACTTTTTTCAGAAAAGTAGGAGACACATGTCACTGCCCTCTTTTTCCTCCCTCTTGCCACATGGCATTGTAGGAGCCACCCTGAGGTGGCGCCACATTTCCATCCTCCATTCCTCTAGGGCCAACCTCCATTTGAATTTCAAACTTCCCCCTGAGGTGGCGCCATTTGAGAAAGCCTCTCCAGACAGCTGACACTTGTCCGCCACATGTCCAGATCTCCTTTCACCAGAAAAAGCAAAATTCAAATTCCTCTGAGGTGGCGCCTTCTGAGCCCACTGCTCTGTCCTTCTGACATGTGTCAAACACCTTTTGAGGTGGCACCATTCCAGGACTCCACTTGGCTCCATTTTTATTTTTATTTTATTTTTAATAAAGGTAGCCCACCATGAGGTGGCGCCACCTGAGGACTCCCTACAAAAGGTGAGTTTGAATTTCAAATTCCAAGAGAGCACCCTCTGAGGTGGCGCCTTCTGAGGGCTCCCTGCAGAAGACAAATTCGAATTTCAAACCCCTCAGATGGCACCCCCTGAGATGGCGCCACATGGAGGGCTCAGATTGAACCTGTTTGAATTTCAAAATTTTTCAGAAAAGTTATAAAAACAAGGGTTCACGCCCAGCCTAAGAGAGATCATTTTTTTAGCTCTAGTGAACTTGGAAAATCCGACCTAGCCTTCCTAGAATCAGATTTTGAACTGTGGAAATCGTGCCCCCTTTGGCGCATTGAAGAAGGTGGAGTAGAGCTCGTGCTGTGGCCAATTCAATTCCAACAAAGGTCGATTTTTGTGAACCATCTGAAGCCCGGAGCGAAGAACGAAGGAAGCTCGTGATAGCTGCCCATTTCAAGAGCTCCTACGCTGCGTAACGAAACAAGATGCACTTCTTTTCCCATTGATTGGATTCCATAATTCGAATCGGGAGTCGTTTGAAGAAAGAGCTCATCCGAGGGATGGATTGAGCTATTCTCATAAAATGACATACATAAAAATGTTTCATTATGCTTCCTTGATGATTTTTAACATTCATATAGTTAGCTAGGTTTAATTTGCATTTTATTTCATTCATTTAGTACATTTCATGAATTAATTAGGATTAATTTAGCCTTTATTTCAATTCTGCTTATTTTCAGTAGGTTTCTGTTTTTGTCAGTCAGTCCACACGTCATTTCATGCATTTGTTTTTTATTAAAAATCCCAAAAAAATCACGGAATTTGCCCTTAGGTGTCCCTGAAAGTTTGCCAAAAATTCGGAGGTATTTGAATTTGTTTACTGCGGTAAACATTCAAAATGGCAAGTCGAGTTTTGTTACCCGGGATACGTTTTGAAAATCATTTTCAGACTTGTAAAATCGAGATATCCCTCATGGGAGATACGATTTTCGATCCGAAAGATGTTTTGAACTCGGGAGAATGTCTAGTTTTTAATATGATTTTATCAGATTTTTCTGATTTTTTTTAATGTCTGACAAAAATCCGAGATGTCGGTACACGTGTCAGAGCCTAATTTGGGCCTCTGAGATCTTGGATCAACTTAGGGCTATGGTTTCTCTTTGTGTGTTGCTCCAAATCCGAAACTGTAAAAAGTGAAAGTGGTGTCCGAGATGTCCTATGTTTGAATCTGAAAGCCTATAATTTTTAGAACAGTGTTGACCCCTGCTTCGGATTTTTCTTGTCAGCCCCCTGTTTTGCTACATTTGTCTGTTCTGTTAGTTTAGGCAGGAATAGTTATATTTTTATCGATGTTTATGTTGATCAAATGCCCAAGTCATAAACATGAAAGTTGTTCATGTAGGTGTCGTGCATAGCTCTGATTAATTTCATAAATTTCCATGGCCGTTTTGTATTTTTGTAGCATTTTACATTAGATTAGTGTGATTTTTACCTCTGTCTGAACTAAATCCCTGTTATTGAACTCACTATGGCTCAAATCCCAAGGCTGTAAAAACCAAAAATGTTCCATTGTGGGTCTTTTAGCAGTCTGCAAAATATCAGAAGTTTCCATTGTGTAAATCTTGCATTATCATATTAGGCATTGCATTTGGTTCGGATCCATAGGCAAAATCCACCATTTTAGGACTTTCTTTGAATTTTGGCATTTAAATCATATCATTTCATGATTTTTAGCATTCTAGGCTGTTTATCAGAGTAAGTAGATGCTTCATACTGAATTTGGTGCAATTTGGAATCCATTTGAGGTTCGGATTATCCACAATACCAAAACAGGGTCCCGTAGGACCCGGATCCAAGTGAAAAACAAGCGAAATTCGTTATTTTGGCTAAATTTCAAAATGTCAAATTCTGATTTTACAGTCCTAATGTGTTTATAAGCATGTCATACTGCATTTCATCATCATTTGATTCAATTTGAATTTCAAAATCTCAATTTTACCAAGTTTTCCTTCAAAAAACCCTGATTTTAAAGGTATAACTTTATAATTAGGGGTATTTTTGTCATTTTGACCCCAATTCCGAATTTCAAACTATTTTCTACTGAATTTCCTGCATTTACATCATTTCAAATATCAAGGAAGCACGAGAATAGGGTTTATATCCAATTAAATCCAATAATTTCATAATATTATTGGAAAATCTTGGAAAAACCCACATATTTGAGCTAACCCAATTTCAAGCTTGGCAGGGACATTCCAAAGAAGGAGCTGAAGTCTGCAAATTTCTTTTATTTCCTTTATTTAGTGATGTAATAATGCAAATTTTGGAATAAGAGATTTAATTTCCTGCTTAGACTAGGATGCATATCATATAGTTTGAATTTATGCAATATCATGTCTCTATGATTCATACATCTCATTTCAAAAGCACTATGGATGTTCACGAATGGCACGTGCACCAACTCTTAGGGAGTTGATGGACTCGGTGGGATCCATATTTACGGCCCTAGTCGGAATATGGACGAGACCCAGATCCATCATCTTTCTACTAGTCACATTGAGCCTACACTCTTAGGCTATCTTAAAATGCACATCATATTTCCAAAGTTTTCAAAATCATGTGCATCAAATCAACTAAATTCTGAACATATTCATGGCCACAGTCAGGATATGTGAAGGATTTATCTTGACTTAATGCATATTTTTCCAACAAATCTCTTAGAAAATCTTTTCAAAGTGCATTCATTCACTTATGTCATTTGCATCATGAAATCATTGATTTTCTCAAGATTTTCTCAAGAAAACTTCATTCTCAAGAAATCGATTTCTCAAGAAATTCTAAGGATTTTTCAAAATCGGTTTTCCAAAGACAAGTTTTTCCACAGTTTTCCCAGGAAAATGATATTTTCTTAAGATATTCAAAAGAGTTTTCCAATCTTTCTTCAAGATCCAAAATCGATTTCCAAGTATTTCAAAAGGTAAAATTCCCAGGATTTCGATTCCCCAAGTTTTGAATTTCCTTCTCCAATGAGTTTTCCTATAAATTTTCCATCATTTTTCTAAGAAAACTCTCAAAGTCCAAGTTTTCCTAAGAAGTGTTTCCCTTTTCAAAAGGTTTATCTTTTCTCAAGAATCACTTCCATTTTCCCAAGATTTTCAACTATTTCTGAATTTTCCACATCTTTATAAGCTTTCTCATGTTTTCAAAACCCCCTTTTTATCTGAGTTTCCTGAGAAATTGACCTTTTTCCTGAGAGATTCTTTCCAACTCCAAATGTTTTTCTAAGCATACATCATGTTTTCCAACTGGCATTTTCCAAAATCTCATAGCACATGCCTGAATTCTCTATGCATTTAGGATAGAACATAACTTTGATAATTTCGCTAAGTCAAGCACAATTTTGGTCCTTGGTTCGATTACCCCTGTTAAAGGTGGCAGGAACGGTCGAACCTCGTACCGACAGGTCGAGCCCCATCCCATGGATTTTCCCGCAATTTTCAAAAACGGAGGCGAGTATTTCAAAACAATTTCCAAAATCCGGTCAAAGTTTGAGGCGCAAAAGCATTTCTCTCTTTTTCTCTTCCGCAAGGAAGGGAAGACGGGGGAAAATTTTCGCGACGATAACAGGTTTGGCGACCGTGATGGGACCTGTCCTTGTCTGACCTAAATTATGCTTGATTTAGTTCAATTATCAAAAAATGTCAGCTCTTTTACTTTCAATATCATGTGAGCCTAGGAGCCTAGATTCTGACCCAGCTGACATTGAATGCATATAGCTTAGGCATGGTTTGGTAGGACCATATTGAGGAGATATTTTCATGCTCACATAGACTTAGGTCTAAATACAATCCTCCTCAATTTAGGATCTGAATGCAAACAATGTATGCTTCTTCAAAGTTTTCAAAATCTATCTCTCTAGGATTTAGAGCCCTCTATTTCTTGCATGTGATCATTTTTCAAAACCCTCAATTACCTATCATTACCCGGTCTTCACGTTGCTGAGCTCTCTTCCAGAACCATAGTTCGGGACAGAGCCTCACAACTGGGCCAACTATTTGGGGTAACACCCTCCTACCACGTACCGCGGGCCACAGTCCGAAGTATATCGGTAGGCGCTCAAGGATGTTGGAAAACCTTACCTTAGAACCAGAGTTGAGATTCTATGCCACGTACCTCGGATTTCGGTTCGGGTATATCAGCATAACTGGATTGGACAAAGATGATCTGAACCTAGAGTTAGGATTAGGGTCCTACAGCTGTTTTCAAATTGATGCATCTAGAGTCAGCCTTTTAGGGAATGCTGAATGTGCATGAATGTTTGTGCAGGATGTGATTGTATGTGTATGATTTCCTTAATTTTTTTATATTTCCCAATGTTTTCCAACTTCTTAGGCCTTTTTCAAAACATCTTTATTTTCCCACGAGATCTTTTCTCAAACCCTGGATGATTTCCTCAAATATCAAATTTCTTTCAAAACTCCAGGCGATTTTCCATTCTACCTTTTCTACTGGATCTCGAATTTCTAGCTGCATTTTTATCCTGCCTGCAAAATTTTTCAAAATTTCTCATATTTTCCTAAGTCTCATTCTGAGTCTTTCTCTGTTTTCAGTTCAATGGCATCCAGTCAAGTCGATCCTATCTTTCCTGAAGGTCACATCTCCTTCGAGGTGCGACAAGGTCGTCCTGAACATCGAGCCCTTAGCACCGGAACTTTCATTCCCCGGTGGTATTATTCCTGGCTAAAGAGCTTTTCCCGAATGTTCACGGACCATTTGAGCGAGTGCGGATTAGAGCTGGCATCAGCAGTCGGAAAGCAGACCATCAATGGCAACCTGATCCATGCAATGGCGGAGCGATGGAATCCTCGAACGTGTACCTTCTGGTTCCCGTGGGGAGAGATGACTGTTTTAATGGATGAATTTTCAGAAATCATGGGGTTGCCAGAACCAGCCGGTCAACCAGGAGACCCCTTAGAGCATCAATTCCTTATCAATGTCAAGGGTTTGGACCCCCGAGACTCCTTAGCTCGTATGACAGGCCGCCGATCTTGGCCCCTGATCCAGTTAGAAGGAGATGAATATGTTGACCTACTTGAGTTGTACCGCCAGTACGGGACCTTCGTCGAAGTCAGCACGCTTTTAAGAACAGCCAAAGAAAAGATTCAGAATGCAATGGTTCTATGCACTGTAGGACTGTCCCTTTTCCCAGATGGACAGAATTACATGGACATCAAAATAATCCAACTTATGAGAAGATGGGGAAGTCGGCAAACCAATCGCCTCTCCATAGCCATGGCAGCGCTTGCCTTCCTTTATCGAGGTCTGACTCGATTCTCACTCGGAGAGTCCATTTTAGTTGAAGGATGCATCTACGCACTTCAATCCTGATTTTTCCAGCACGTCCCAGCCCGAGCAAGCTCTTTCAGATACAATGGACAAGAACTCCTTCCAGTGGCGCAGTACCGGTCTATGATCAACAACATTCAAGAGGATGACGTTGTTTGGGACTATTTTGATCGGCAAATATCTCCTCCCAGATATACGTACGCTTATGGCAAGCGGTTCAAGTTGCTGGGACCATTCTTCTGCACTTATTATCAACCAGAGAGATGTGTTCGGCAGTTCTCTCAAAGGCAGCAGTACGTTGAAGCCCGACTGTTATCAGGAGCTATGGCAGAGTTCGATCTCACCTCCGCGCAATGGTCCGGGGCATATCATTCTGCCCGCTACGGCTGGGATTCCTTTGTCTCTCTCAAAATCTTTCCAGGTCCTAGAGTGTCTGCCGACTATCGTGAATGGTGGCAAATTGTTTGTCCCCCACCTCTTTGTCAAGATCAATAAAATCTTATTCTTCTCATTTTAATAAAATTCTCTTTCTTCCTATTGTGGTTTGACGACCTCGCCTAGGTAACAAGGCATATTTTTGTTGTTTATTTCTTTTGCAGAAGGAATGACAACACAATTGTCGTGATTCCCACGACGACTCAGACCCTAGTAATGGGACATCTTTTCCAAATTGTCTACCATATTTTCAGCAAATATTTCCTCCAAAATCTAATTCCCTCAAAATCTAATCAGGTCTTTTGCCCTGCAGAGAGCATCCATATCATTTGATGGTTGAGACAAGATCAGGCAAAAGAACCACAGCATCCCAGTACTCGTCAGCCTCGGAAGAAGAGATGAGTTCCCCTCGATCTGAGAAGAGTCGAGAGCAGCAGCAAGAAGACGATGGCATAGACCCTCAAATGTATGCCATGTTCAGAAAAATGATGAATAAGATGATGAATGAGCAGCCCGGGACCAGCTCAGAAAGGAATCCATTCAGAGAAAAGTTCCATGGTCACAGGGGTATAAAGGCTCCCAAGAAGCAGATCCAGCCAGAAGAGATTTCAGATGAATCAGATTCAACTGAAAACACAGATGAAGAATATGAGGTGCCTCCGGCATTTCAGAAGCGTGGCCAAAGTAAAAGCCGCAGATCCAAGAGCAGAGATAAAGAAGAGGCTTTACAAGCGCAATTTAAAGAAATGGCCCGAGTTGTCAAGGATCTGCAAGCCCGCGACAAGGGCAAGAAAGTCTTCACCAGTGAGGACTTCTATGACGGCTTAGAAGGGGATGATGATCTGGAGAATCTCCCCCGAAAATTCATCAAATTCGATGGTTCTGGCGACCCAAAAGCTCATCTCGCCACCTTCTTTGCTGAATGCTCTCGGTTTAGAAGGGATAACCGAGCATTGTTTCTATGCTTCCCCCGCAGCTTGGAAGGAGTTGCAGCCAAGTGGTATGCTGAGCATATCAACCCCATCGAGCTCAAGGAGTTCGACAAAGTTGTAAATCTATTCATTGAACGCTTCTTGTTCAACACAGAAGCGCTGCCTACATTAAGTCATCTCTGCAATTTGAGACAGAACGAGAATGAAAAAGCACGGGACTTCATTCACAGGTGGAGATCAGCCTGCAATAAGATGAGAGATCCTATCTCGGAAAGGCATGCATTGTCCTTAATCCTCAACAATTTCTCGCAGCCGTTAAGAGGATTAATTTCCACAGCGCCGTCCAGGACCTTCATTGAGCTGACTGAACGAGCCGAATGGCTCGAGCTGAGTATGGAAAATGGAGTCTATGAAGGCTTCACCTTTTCCAAGAACAACTCCCATGGTGAGCAGAAGAAGAAAGCTCACTTCACTTATTCTGCCAACAACAACAGCAAAGGCCGTAATCAGCACAAAGGGCAGAAGAAAGATTACTGCTACAGCTCAGACAGTTCGAACAACAAGGATCAGAAAGCAAAGCCTGCTCCTCAGTACAACAAGCCTCCTCAGCAGGATCAAGGGCCGAAACCGCGTGAGAAGACCAAACATGAAGGATGGAGCTACGACAGAAAATTCACTCCTCTTGACCAATCACTCAAAGATGTGCTCGAATACATGCTATCGAAAGAGATGGTCAAATTGCCCAGATTGGCCGATCCCCCTGTGCCCATGGGAAAATGGAAAGATCAGTTCTGCAAGTTCCACAGGACAGTGGGACACAACACCGAGAACTGCTTTGTTCTCAAAAACATCGTGCAAGATCTCATTGAAAAGAATTTATTGGTAGAAGGAGAAGAAGAAGAGAAAATGGACATTCTCAACCACCCCTTCCCTTCGCACACCACAGCAGTAGTGTCTGCACAACCCTTTCTACCGCATGAACATATCAAGCCATGTTCTGCGCAATATCTTCAAGTTCAGCATCAGGTAACGGTGCTACGACAAGCAGCTCCAGATTCTAAGAAGATGGACTTAATTTCAGCATTCGGTAAAATGAAAGTTGCAGAAGCACCTGTGAAGTCAATTCCCAAATCAAAAGGAACTCCTGACTTCTTCAAGCAAATCGTTAGACCCAGGCCAGAGAATTCAAGTCAGAAGCCTCTGACCGCTTTATCCAATGTCTCCATCCTTGGCCAAGAATTCTAGCAAGCACCAGCAAGTACTGGATGATCTGCTCAGGAAAATCAAAGTTAAGCCCAGCACTACTCCTGAAGACATGGCACAGATTGTGAACTCCGCCATGACCAATGCACCAATCACCTTCTCAGATGAGGACCTTCCAAAGCCTCATTCCTTTCATAATAATGCCTTGTACATTGTCGTTCGAGTCAGAGGAATGACGGTTCCCCATGTGCTGGTCGATGGAGGCAGTAGCCTCAACATATGTCCTGAAATGACCGCAAAGGCATTAGGGATCAAGGATGAAGAATATATTCCCGATCCCATCACTATCTATGGGTTTGACAATCATGGTCAAACGGCCAAGGGCAAGATATTCTTAGAGGTGTTTATCAACTATTCGGTGCACTCTGTCCTTTTTCATGTGGTTAATGTACCTCCAACTTACAACTTGCTGCTCGGTAGGACGTGGATTCACAATGCTAATGCAGTGCCTTCTACCCTCCATCAATGTGTAAAGTGGTCAAAAGGTGAAATGATTACCACAATACTGGGAGAAGACCCAGAAGAAAGGCTCCCGCAGCCCATGATTCCTCGGCCATCATTCAATGCAGACATTCCCAGCATCAGGGAAAGTGAAGAGATCAATCTCGGGGAGAATCGAGAAATACTTCAGGCACCATCAGAGCCATCTCTGCACACAGTAGCCACGACACAATGGAAAGGTCCTCAATTCTTCAAGGTTGGAGGTCGAATCGATTACAGCACCATTAAGGATCATCCCTTGTTTCCTCAATTCATGAAGTCAAGAAAGGGATTTGATTTACTCCTGAAGCATGGCTATCAACCCTTCAAGGGACTCGACAAGAATGAAGATGGCCGCATCGAGCCAATGATCCAGAAACATCGTCCCCACAGGGCAGGATTGGGGTTCTCCGGAGGAAGCTCATCAAGAAAGACTGTTTTTGTCAAAGGGGCACAATGAAGACCATTTGTCATTTTCTTTCTATTCTTTTCCAAATAAATGTCTCATTTTACCAATGTCATTAATCAATTCAATCAATAAAATTCCCAGTTTCTTTGTCTATTCGGATGCCATCTGTCTCCCTTCCTGTCTATCTCTTCATTTTATAATTCGATTTTATGTATGGTTCTCTTCAAATGATTGCTTGTCTTACTATAAGCCGATTTATCTGAACCAGATTTCTTCTCCAAAATTTCAGAATGACTTCTCGGACAATCAAGAAGCTCGTTCTCAATCCCAAGGCCTTTCAGAAGTCGACAGCAATTCACAGAATCAAAGCAAGCACCGGAAATGACAAGAGTGCAAAGCAGTCTGATGATTGTGCAGAATATGATCAGTCTCTTCAGGAATTACCGGAGTTCGCCGCAGTTCAGAAGCAGGACGAACCATCTCCTCTAGTACAAGATCCAACTGAAGGTGTCAATATCGGTTCAGAGGAAGATCCAAAAATTCTCCAGATCGGAACCAGTCTGAATCCGGAAGAAAAGAAAAGACTTACAGATTTTCTCAAGTGGCATGAAGAAGTGTTCGCATGGACATATGAAGACATGCCGGGCTTAGACCCCAAATTAGTCGAACACCGTCTTGTCTTAAAGCCGGATGCTAAGCCAGTCAAGCAGAAGCTGAGAAAAATGGATCCCAGAATAGAACAACAAGTCAAAGAAGGACTCGAAGATTTGCTCAAAGCAGGATTCATCCGAGCTATTGACTACCCGGATTGGTTAGCCAATATCGTCGTTGTCCCAAAGAAAAGCGGCAAAGTAAGGATTTGCATAGACTTCAGAGACCTCAAGAAGGCAACTCCGAAGGATGACTATCCACTTCCAAGCATCGATCTTCTAGTCGATAGCACAGCAGGACATGCCATGTTCTCTTTCATGGACGGATATTCCGGCTACAATCAGATCAAGTTGGTCGCCCGCGACCAATCCAAAACTTCTTTCACCACGCCTTGGGGCACTTTTTGCTATACAGTCATGCCTTTTGGGCTCAAGAATGCTGGAGCAACATATCAACGGGCAATGGATGTTATCTTTCACGATCAAATGCGCAAAATCATGGATGCGTATGTTGATGATATTCTCGTGAAATCTAAAGAGGAAGAAGATCACCTCGAAGCACTTGAGCAAGTCTTTAAGAGACTCATTCTTTACAAGTTAAGGCTTAACCCGCAAAAGTGTGTCTTTGGAGTCGAATCAGGCAAACTGTTGGGTTTTCTGGTAAGCAAAAAGGGAATTGAAATTGACCCAGCCAAAGCCAAGGCTATCATTGATATGCCACCCCCGAAGAATCTCAAAGAGCTACGTAGCCTTCAAGGACGTATGCAGTCAATCCGGCGATTCATTTCCAATTTGGCGATGAGATGTGAGCCCTTCAACCACTTGCTCAGAAAAGGAGTGAAGTTCGAATGGGGACCAGAGTGTCAGCAATCGTTCGATCAGATCAAGAAGTATCTTCTTAATCCTCCCATCCTAAAGCCGCCAGAATTGGGAAAACCTCTTTTGCTATACATCTCAGTTAATCAAGTCGCATGTGGTGGATTCTTGGCGCAATACAAAGAAGGCAGCCTGATAGAGCACGCCATCTACTACGTGAGCAAGACTTTCATAGATTATGAAAAGAGATACTCTCAAATAGAGAAGACCTGCCTAGCTCTGGTATGGATGTGTCAGAAGCTAAGACACTACCTGCTAGCATCAGAAGTCAAAATTTTGTCTAAACTCAATCCTCTCAAGTATATCTTAGAGCAACCGTTCCTCAGCGGACGAGTCGCAAAATGGCAAGTCTTACTGATGCAGTATGACTTAGAATATGTCTCGCAGCAATCAATCAAAGGACAAGCAATTGCAGATCAATTGGCGGATTTTCCTCTGGCCGAAGAAGAGAAAGTCGAAGATGACTTCCCTGATGAGCAAATTTGCAATATCCAGCAATCTCCAGTCTGGAATTTATTTTTCGATGGTTCTAAGAACATGGCCGGAATAGGCATCGAAATTTTATTAATCACTCCAGAAAAAAAAGATGATTCCGTTTTCCCTCAAGTTAGATTTTCAATGCACTCACAATATGGCTGAATACGAAGCCCTGATTCAAGGTCTAAAGATTCTGCTAGACTTCAATGTCAAGAGAGTGCATGCCTACGGCGACTCATTACTTGTTGTCAATCAAGTTCGAGCCGAATGGCAAGTCAAAGATAAGAAGCTATTTCCCTATCAGAAAATTGTTTCAGCTCTTATCAGCGAGTTTGAAGAACTCCAGCTCTTCCATATCAAGAGAGATTTTAATCAAGTGGCCGATAGCCTAGCCAGTTTAGGCTCCATTATGGCATTCAAGAATGGAGAATCTTGTCGCTCTTTTGAAATTGGCAGACTTGACCAACCTGCCTTCATTCCAGCGGAACAGGTAAACCAGGCTGAGCAAAGGAAGAAGCCCTGGTATTACAACATCAAAACTTTCATAGAAACTGGCGAATTTCCTCTAGAACTCTCAAAAAAAGAGCAGCGAGCAGTCCAGCGTATGTCTACTCGATACTTCATCTTGGCCAATGTCCTCTATCGTCGCGGATTCAGTTTAGAATATTCCAGATGTTTAGATGAAGACGAGGCCAAAGAAGTTGTGCGAGAAGCACACGAAGGCATTTGTGGTGGCCACGTCGGCTACCAAACCCTTGTCAAGCAAATCATCAGAGCAGGGTACTACTGGAAGACTATGCAACAAGACTGTTATCATTATGTGAAGAAGTGTGTGCAATGCCAGATACACGCACCTTCCATTCATGCTCCGACAACTTATTTACAGTCTGTTGTCTCTCCATGGCCATTTTCTATGTGGGCCTTCGATGTCGTAGGTCCCATCACTCCTTCAGCTTCAAATGGCCACAAATACTTCCTTGCCGCAACAGAATATTTCACCAAGTGGGTAGAAGCCATCAGTCTCCGCACAGTGGAAGGCCGACACGTGGTCTCTTTCATTCACAAGAACATCCTTTGCCGTTTCGGCATCCCGCATGATATTGTGTCAGACAATGGCAGTCATTTCAAGAATGAAAAGATGAAGACATTCTGCTCAAAATTCAAGATCTATCACCATTTTTCCGCTCCATATTATCCTCAAGGGAATGGTCAGGCAGAGGCCACCAACAAGATTTTAATTCGTATCTTAGAGCGAACTGTGGAAACAGGCCGTGACTGGCATGAGAAGATCCACGATGCATTGTGGGCCTATCGGACCACCATTCGTACACCAACGAATGCTACCCCATCAGAACTGGTCTATGGAACAGAAATAGTATTGCCGCTACATGTTCAGAAGCCCGCTTTGAAATTTGCTTCACTTCTGCAATTACCTCTTGATCAATACCAGCAGCAGCGACTAGTGCAACTAGACTTACTCGACGAGAGAAGGCTAAAAGCAGCAGAGCATGCTCAATCCTATCGCCAGAGAGTAGCCAGGCAATATGCGAAATCTATCATCGAAAGAAGATTCAAAGTCAATGATTTAGTACTTCGATCCACAGCTTATCTCAAGCATCGTCCTGGCGGCAAATGGTCACCAAATTGGGAAGGTCCCTATGTTGTCAAAGAAGCATTACCCCGCAACTCATATCGGCTCATCAATGCCGATGGAGTAGAATTGCCAGATCCTATCAATGCTCGACACTTGAAAAAGTTTTATACTTGAAACATTTATTCTCCCCTTGTAATCCTTCCTGTTTCCTTCAATTAATGATCCAACTTTCTTTCCCAGTTACACTGGGGCATTTTAAAATTTTGTTCTATATGCAGGCAGGATAAACAAATTTCTCATTTCATGCACATGTGCATTCATATGCATCAACCCATATTCATTTGCATTCAATTGCATTAATAACAATCCGGTCAGTATTGGGATTTCAACAAACAGTCCCATCACAATTCCTAATGATTCAAAAGATCATCGCCAATACTGAACCAAAACCCAGCGCTCGAACTGGTATTATTTCAAAATCCAGTATTCAAGCTGGTACATTTTTCTAAGATCCAACTTTTTGGAAAACCGAGTTCCGACTCGGGTTTTTATTCAAATCATTTTCCTTTGTTGATCCAGGTTCCGACTCGTGATCTCTCTACTTTACTCGAGCCTTGACTCGATTTCTTCATTTTCCTTTGTTGATCCGGGTTCCGACTCGTGATCTCTCTACTTTACTCGAGCCTTGACTCGAACAAATCATTTTCCTTTGTTGATCCGGGTTCCGACTCGTGATCTCTCTACTTTATTCGAGCCTTGACTCGAACAAATCATTTTCCTTTGTTGATTCGGGTTCCGACTCGAGATCTCTTCGAGCTTGTCATTCTCTTTTGTTGATCCGGGTTCTGACTCATTACCTTACTCGAACCCTGAATCGAGTTCTTCATTTTCTTTTGTTAATCCGGGTTCCGACTCGTGATCTCATTATCTTATTTGAGCTCTGATACGAGCCTTCCATTTTCCTCTGTTGATTCGGGTTCCGACTCGTGATCTCTATATTTTATTCGAGCTCTAACTCGAACTCATCATTCTCTTTTATTGATCCAAGTCATTTCAATCATCAGGGTCTGTCAATTGCTCAAGTTTGACATTTTGCCCTCCAAATTTCAATTTAAATCCTCAAATCAGGCAATTCTCCAATTTCGACCTCTGGGTCACCCAATTTTCAATTCTCAATTTCAATTACCAATCTCAATTCTCGACCTTCGGGTCAATCAATTTCCAATTCTCGACCTTCGGGTCTATCAATTTCCAATTCTCGACCTTCAATTTCCAATTTTCGACCTTCGGGTCAACCAATTTCCAATTCTCGACCTTCGGGTCAATCAATTTCCAATTCTCGACCTGCGGGTCAACCAATTTCCAATTTTCGACCTTCGGGTCAATCAATTTCCAAATTTCGACCTCTGGTCAAATCAATTCTCAATTTCGACCTTCGGGTCACACAATTTCGACCTTCGGGTCAATCAATTTCCAAATTTCGACCTTTAGGTCAACCACTTCTCAATTTCGACCTTTTTGGTCAAATCAATTCTCAATTTTGACCATCAGGTCATCCAATTTCGACCTTCGGGTCATTCAATTTTCAGCAACCAATTTTCCAATTTTCAATTTCGACCTTTGGGTCAATCAATCTCAATATCCAATTTCAATCATTTTCTCTTGCGAGAGACCCTTTTAGGGAGAGTCGAGGGAGCTCGTTCTTTCGCATGCTATCCAATTTGTTCACTTAGCCCCTTGTCAGGGAGAGTTTGAAGGGACTCACGTCTTTGTGAACCGTTTGCAAAACAATTTCCAATTTCACACAAGAAACCCTTTTAAAGGGAGAGGCTCGACGGAGACTCGCTTTTCTTGTGACCCCCCAATTTCATACTAGGACATTTTTCGTCATGAAAGACCCTCTTTGCAGGGAGAGTGTGATGGACTCATTCTTTTCATGACCCAATTTTCAGACCTCACTATTATCGGCCCCCTTTCCATAAGAGAAGCCTAATATTAGGGAGCTTTGACGAAAGCTCAATTTCTCTTCGAAAGTTCGTTTTGCAAACACCTCCTCTTCAGGGAAGAGAGGAGTATTTCCCATTTCCCATTCAGGTAAGGGCTAAGCCTGAGTCTCTCTTTTTGGGAAAAAAGAGAGGAGAATTTTCGTCACGGATGCGTTGAGCCGGATTTCAAATACTCACTTTCACTAAGGATTTCAAGAAAATTTTGTCAAATTGTCAATCAAATTATTTGCTGATTTCAGAATATTTATTGCACAAATCTCTATCTCAGTTTACCTTCAGCATCACTTCCAAAAGAGTGAAGCTTTTGCGAAAAGAGATTCAAAACTCAAATCCTTTCTATTGGCCAACCAAAAGGATGAAGGATAAATCCTCAATATGGCCAGAAAAGAAGAATCAATGTTATTGAAAAGCCGTAGATGATCGATATTGATCGCAGTCAATGGCGCATCTTTAAAGACTATTCTTGTAAGGACGAGGCAGTGGAAATATCCTGAGTGCTAGAAAAGAGAGAATTCACCCAAACCCTGTCTCCTCAGAATCACCTAAGCTGCAATTAAATATCCGCAAAAGGGATCTCTCACCTGTCGTCAAGATGAAGGCGAATTAGGCGAGTAGACCCCCGGGGCCAAAGAAGATTCGAAACATCTCCAAGATGACGGAGTTTGTGACGGATCCTTCCAGAGAAAGTCCAAAGCACTGTCGAGATGAAGGCAGATGCGATGAACCTCTCGACAATCCCTAAAAGATATTTAATTTCAGCTATCGCCCAAAGATCTCCAAACCCATCATCCAAGAAGGATCGAAACATCTTCAAGTTGAAGGAGTTTGTGACGTATCCTTCCCAAAAGAGAGAAAGAGAGGAAAAAGAAAGAGAGAAAAAGTCATAACATCTCCAAAATGAAGGAGAATGTAGCAAAAACCCAGAGAGCCAAAAAGAGTGCAGAAAGATTATCAAGAGAGAAGCTCTCAGGATATCAAACTGCCAGATCTATCAAGAATCCTCTTTAACTTTGTGAAATTCTATTATCAATATTCTTTCATCAATTGCTTTCATAATATCAAATTCTCTTTCCTGCTCATATCAAGGAAATTGATAACTTCCTTGAAGAATGTCAATTGCAAGCAATTTGGATTTCAAGTCTCGATTCTACAAAGTGAACCTTGTTTGGAGGTAATGCTTTGGGTAGAAAAGAAAGAATATCTTTGCAACAATGTGCAACATTTTCAAATATTTTGAATCAACAGCAAAATTTCCAACATTTTGACAATATTTTCTAGCTATCCTGACATGAAGTGAGAGCTCGATATCCGTCTTCGATGCATCCTGACACCAATTTTAAATCCCTCCTAAGGACTTGATTCCTTCCCTTCTTTGAGAGCATGAACTCTCAAATTTGCACACTTCCCTGTGTCCCCACTGTCCCACCATAGACAGTCCCATTTCGGTTCGAGGTCGAACCACCAATCATTTTCCCGCAAAAGGCAATTTCAAAAGCTAATTTTAGTCTCAGCAATGAGACGCCCAAAACCAATCCTTTTTCAAGCTTTAGGGACCCCATTTTTCTTCCTTTTGCAAAAACCCTATTGGACTTATTGTGCAAAATCCAAAGGTTCCATCATGGTCTCTTCCTTCGAGGATTCCATTCATTTTCCACCCGATCAGGATAAGGGTACAAACCTGAGCCTCACTCAAAGAGGTATTTCATTTTCCGCCCGATCAGGATAAGGGTACAAACCTGAGCCTCAATCAAAGAGGTATTTCATTTTCCACCCGATCAGGATAAGGGTACAAACCTGAGCCTCAATCAAAGAGGTATTTCATTTTCCACCCGATCAGGATAAGGGTACAAACCTGAGCCTCACTCAAAGAGGTATTTCATTTTCCGCCCGATCAGGATAAGGGTACAAACCTGAGCCTCAATCAAAGAGGTATTTCATTTTCCACCCGATCAGGATAAGGGTACAAACCTGAGCCTCACTCAAAGAGGTATTTCATTTTCCGCCCGATCAGGATAAGGGTACAAACCTGAGCCTCAATCAAAGAGGTATTTCATTTTCCACCCGATCAGGATAAGGGTACAAACCTGAGCCTCACTCAAAGAGGTATTTCATTTTCCGCCCGATCAGGATAAGGGTACAAACCTGAGCCTCAATCAAAGAGGTATTCCATTTTCCGCCCGATCAGGATAAGGGTACAAACCTGAGCCTCGATCAAAGAGGTATTCCATTTTCCGCCCGATCAGGATAAGGGTACAAACCTGAGCCTCGATCAAAGAGGTATTCCATTTTCCGCCCGATCAGGATAAGGGTACAAACCTGAGCCTCAATCAAAGAGGTATTTCATCTTCCGCCCGATCAGGTTAAGGGTACAAACCTGAGTCTCATTTCGATGAGATATTCCATTCCCCAATCAGGTCAAGGGTCAAAACCTGAGCTTCGTTCCATGCGAGGTATTTCTGTCCCATCCAGGTTAAGGGCATAAACCTGAACTTCACTCTCATAGAGTGAATCTTTTCTCTTCATTCTTCGCTTCATATCTACCATCTTCCTCGGGCTAATTTCTTCACACCCAGTCAGATCCTTCTAACTGGGGCATTATTTTTATGTATAGCCCAAATTTGGTGTGTTTTTCTTTGCCACTAAGCTCGGCCATGAGCCGGCTTAGTAGCAAAGAGGGGCATCTGTAAACACCCCAAATTTTCACTCACCTCCCCGACAGTCCACCGAGCATCATCATCCAGCCTCTGAAATCGCTGGAGGGCAAAATGGTCATTTTCTGAGCCCGGACCTTGCAAAAGTCTAAATTTCATCTGCAACTCTCAAAATTTCTCTATTTTGTCTCAGATAGTCAAAATCTTACTCCTAACAGAAGACAGGAATCCTCAAGTCTTGGTTCAAGATTCCATTTCATAAGACATGACATTGCATATCATTGCATGAGCATTTCAAATCACTGCACTGCACAGCATGTCATTTCGAGGTTCAGAACTCTTGATTTCAAAATCTTCAATCCAGATTAGAATTTTAACTCTTTTCAAAATTGATTTCAAAACCCTGGGTCTTCAAAATTATCAATTTTTCCCATTTTACCCCCAGGACTCTGAATTTCAAAATATTTCCTCAGGAAAACCATCTGGATAGTTTTCAATATGGATTTCAGTCACTTCACCTCAGATTTTGCCCTTTTTGACAATTTCAAATATCTTTCTTTTACAAAATCGCCCTACAAGGGCCAACTCTTTCCAAAATTCCTGTTTTGCCCATTAGTCCAGATTTTATGAAAATTCCAAAAAAGAAGTTGTGGTTTTATCCTTATTTCAAGAAAGAAGCAATGTGGGACCCACACTGAGGTGGTGTCACACAAGCTTTTCTTTTGAAAATTTGAATTTTGAAAAACCCAAAAATATAGGAGCCTTGTCCCCTGGATTGGTGCCACTTGTCTTTTCTCTCTCCTCCCATTTCCATGCCAAGTGTCAGTGTGGGGCTACCTTCAGAAGCCGCCACATGTCATCCCATTTATCTACCATGTGTCACCCTATCCATCCTGCGCCATGTGTCATTTCAAAGACTACCAGAAGATGCCAAGTGTCATAGGTTGTCCTGTCTAGAAAAAGTGGAGTTTGTCTCCTCTGAGGTGGCGCCACTTGAAGTGTGTCTCCTGCAGGGGACACGTGTCAACCCCTCCTTCCTTCTAGAAAAGTAGCCTGACACATGTCCTCTCCCTATTTTTTTCAGAAAAGTAGGAAACATGTGTCACTCCTAAATTCCTACAGAAAAGGTAGGCTTGTCTCCTCTGAGGTGGCGCCATCTGGAGTGTCTCCTGCAGAGGACACATGGCAAGCCCTCATTTCCTCAGAAAAAGGCAAGTGCCATGTGTCATTTTCTGCTTTCTTCAGAAAAGCTAGAATTCAAATATTCAAAAATCCCCATAGGTGGCGAAAATCAAGAACTCCTACCTTTTTCATCCTGTCTGAGATGGCGCCACTTGGCTTGGCCCACCTTCTCTCCCCTCTGCCACGTGTTATTCTCTGCTTCTTTCAGAAAAAGTAGAGGACACATGTCTTCTCCCTACCTTTTTCAGAAAAGTAGGAGACACATGTCACTCCTGGCCTTCTTCAGAAAAAGCAAACCATTTAAAATTCAAACAAGGCATTAGGTGGCGAAAATCCGGAGCTCTTATTTTTCCAGATGGCCTATGAGGGCGCCACATGTCCCTTCCCTCCTTCTCATCCCTCTGCCACGTGTCATCTTCTACTTCTTTCAGGAAAAGAAGGTGACACATGTCTCCTTCTCATTCCTTTAGAAAAAGTAGAGGACACATGTCCTCTCCCTACTTTTTTCAGAAAAGTAGGAGACACATGTCACTGCCCTCTTTTTCCTCCCTCTTGCCACATGGCATTGTAGGAGCCACCCTGAGGTGGCGCCACATGTCCATCCTCCATTCCTCTAGGGCCAACCTCTATTTGAATTTCAAACTTCCCCCTGAGGTGGCGCCATTTGAGAAAGCCTCTCCAGACAGCTGACACTTGTCCGCCACATGTCCAGATCTCCTTTCACCAGAAAAAGCAAAATTCAAATTCCTCTGAGGTGGCGCCTTCTGAGCCCACTGCTCTGTCCTTCTGACATGTGTCAAACACCTTTTGAGGTGGCACCATTCCAGGACTCCACTTGGCTCCATTTTTATTTTTATTTTATTTTTAATAAAGGTAGCCCACCATGAGGTGGCGCCACCTGAGGACTCCCTACAAAAGGTGAGTTTGAATTTCAAATTCCAAGAGAGCACCCTCTGAGGTGGCGCCTTCTGAGGGCTCCCTGCAGAAGACAAATTCGAATTTCAAACCCCTCAGATGGCACCCCCTGAGATGGCGCCACATGGAGGGCTCAGATTGAACCTGTTTGAATTTCAAAATTTTTCAGAAAAGTTATAAAAACAAGGGTTCACGCCCAGCCTAAGAGAGATCATTTTTTTAGCTCTGGTGAACTTGGAAAATCCGACCTAGCCTTCCTAGAATCAGATTTTGAACTGTGGAAATCGTGCCCCCTTTGGCGCATTGAAGAAGGTGGAGTAGAGCTCGTGCTGTGGCCAATTCAATTCCAACAGAGGTCGATTTTTGTGAACCATCTGAAGCCCAGAGCGAAGAACGAAGGAAGCTCGTGATAGCTGCCCATTTCAAGAGCTCCTACGCTTCGTAACGAAACAAGATGCACTTCTTTTCCCATTGATTGGATTCCGTAATTCGAATCGGGAGTCGTTTGAAGAAAGAGCTCATCCGAGGGATGGATTGAGCTATTCTCATAAAACGACATACATAAAAATATTTCATTATGCTTCCTTGATGATTTTTAACATTCATATAGTTAGCTAGGTTTAATTTGCATTTTATTTCATTCATTTAGTACATTTCATGAATTAATTAGGATTAATTTAGCCTTTATTTCAATTCTGCTTATTTTCAGTAGGTCTCTGTTTTTGTTAGTCAGTTCACACGTCATTTCATGCATTTGTTTTTTATTAAAAATCCCAAAAAAACCACGGAATGCGCCCTTAGGTGTCCCTGAAATTTTGCCAAAAATTCGGAGGTATTTGAATTTGTTTACTGCGGTAAACATTCAAAATGGCAAGTCGGGTTTTGTTACCTGGGATACGTTTTGAAAATCATTTTCAGACTTGTAAAATCGAGATATCCCTCATGGGAGATACGATTTTCGATCCGAAAGATGTTTTGAACTCGGGAGAATGTCTAGTTTTTAATATGATTTTATCAGATTTTTCTGATTTTTTTTAATGTCTGAAAAAAATCCGAGATGTCGGTACACGTGTCAGAGCCTAATTTGGGCCTCTGAGATCTTGGATCAACTTAGGGCTATGGTTTCTCTTTGTGTGTTGCTCCAAATCCGAAACTGTAAAAAGTGAAAGTGGTGTCCGAGATGTCTTATGTTTGAATCTGAAAGCCTATAATTTTTAGAACAGTGTTGATCCCTGCTTCGGATTTTTCTTGTCAGCCCCCTGTTTTGCTACATTTGTCTGTTCTGTTAGTTTAGGCAGGAATAGTTATATTTTTATCGGTGTTTATGTTGATCAAATGCCCAAGTCATAAACATGAAAGTTGTTCATGTAGGTGTCGTTCATAGCTCTGATTAAGTTCATAAATTTTCATGGCCGTTTTGTATTTTTGTAGCATTTTACATCAGATTAGTGTGATTTTTACCTCTGTCTGAACTAAATCCCTGTTATTGAACTCACCATGGCTCAAATCCCAAGGCTGTAAAAACCAAAAATGTTTCATTTTGGGTCTTTTAGCAGTCTGCAAAATATCAGAAGTTTCCATGGTGTAAATCTTGCATTATCATATTAGGCATTGCATTTGGTTCGGATCCATAGGCAAAATCCACCATTTTAGGACTTTCTTTGAATTTTGGCATTTAAATCATATCATTTCATGATTTTTAGCATTCTAGGCTGTTTATCAGAGTAAGTAGATGCTTCATACCGAATTTGGTGCAATTTGGAATCCATTTGAGGTTCGGATTATCCACAATACCAAAACAGGGTCCCGTAGGACCCGGATCCAAGTGAAAAACAAGCGAAATTCGTTATTTTGGCTAAATTTCAAAATGTCAAATTCTGATTTTACAGTCCTAATGTGTTTATAAGCATGTCTTACTGCATTTCATCATCATTTGATTCAATTTGAATTTCAAAATCTCAATTTTACCAAGTTTTCCTTCAAAAAACCCTGATTTTAAAGGTATAACTTTATAATTAGGGGTATTTTTGTCATTTTGACCCCAATTCCGAATTTCAAACTATTTTCTACTGAATTTCCTGCATTTACATCATTTCAAATATCAAGGAAGCACGAGAATAGGGTTTATATCCAATTAAATCCAATAATTTCATAATATTATTGGAAAATCTTGGAAAAACCCACATATTTGAGCTAACCCAATTTCAAGCTTGGCAGGGACATTCCAAAGAAGGAGCTGAAGTCTGCAAATTTCTTTTATTTCCTTTATTTAGTGATGTAATAATGCAAATTTTGGAATAAGAGATTTAATTTCCTGCTTAGACTAGGATGCATATCATATAGTTTGAATTTATGCAATATCATGTCTCTATGATTCATACATCTCATTTCAAAAGCACTATGGATGTTCACGAATGGCACGTACACCAACTCTTAGGGAGTTGATGGACTCGGTGGGATCCATATTTACGGCCCTAGTCGGAATATGGACGAGACCCAGATCCATCATCTTTCTACTAGTCACATTGAGCCTACACTCTTAGGCTATCTTAAAATGCACATCATATTTCCAAAGTTTTCAAAATCATGTGCATCAAATCAACTAAATTCTGAACATATTCATGGCCACAGTCAGGATATGTGAAGGATTTATCTTGACTTAATGCATATTTTTCCAACAAATCTCTTAGAAAATCTTTTCAAAGTGCATTCATTCACTTATGTCATTTGCATCATGAAATCATTGATTTTCTCAAGAAAACTTCATTCTCAAGAAATCGATTTCTCAAGAAATTCTAAGGATTTTTCAAAATCGGTTTTCCAAAGACAAGTTTTTCCACAGTTTTCCCAGGAAAATGATATTTTCTTAAGATATTCAAAAGATTTTTCCAATCTTTCTTCAAGATCCAAAATCGATTTCCAAGTATTTCAAAAGGTAAAATTCCAAGAATTTCGATTCCCCAAGTTTTGAATTTCCTTCTCCAATGAGTTTTCCTATAAATTTTTCATCATTTTTCTAAGAAAACTCTCAAAGTCCAAGTTTTCCTAAGAAGTGTTTCCCTCTTCAAAAGGTTCATCTTTTCTCAAGAATCACTTCCATTTTCCCAAGATTTTCAACTATTTCTGAATTTTCCACATTGTAAACACCCCAAATTTTCCTCATCCATTCTCAAACAACCCTCCTCGTGTAGTGCCAACCCTGTTAGGTCAGTGTAGGAGTCAAACCCCGAGTCAGTTTCAGAAAATCAGCATTTTACCCATTTTCATTAGGAAAATTACCATTTTACCCCTAGGTCATCCCGGACCCCAGTCAGTCGGAGTCAACCAAGCTCATTGGTCAGTTCAAGACAGTTAGAATATCAGTCATCTCAAGCACATCTGAGTTCATAATGAATAAACCATTTTCATTTCTGACCATTCCTGCCAAAATGGGATCATTTTTTCAAAAATGAGCTCATTTCTCACTCGAATCCAAGCCAATTGTCTCCAAGTCAGTCATTCCCAGTCAGTCATGTTCCCCAGAGTCTAACTTGAGCTCACCAGGAGTTCAAGTGCTCCAATTTCAGTTCAAAACCATTTCCAAGTGTCCAGGAGCCCATTTTAGTCCGTTTCAGCTCTTTCAGCTGAAACTGAGCCGAGTTTAGTCAGTTGAGCCAGTATTTGAGCCTCGATTTTAGTTCATCTCAGTATTACTGACCTTTGTTTCAGCTCAAACCCAGTTCAGGTTCGTAATTCACTTTATTCCAATGACCATTCCATACCATTTCTCTAAAAATGGCAGCTTTTCTTGAAAATTCAGTTGGAAAGGTCATTTGAGTCAGTGTTCGGTGAGTTCATTTGAGTTCTGAAACTCTAAAACACAGCTCAATCCAGTTCATTTCAGTTGAATCCAGCTCAAACTTTAATTTTCAGTGTTACTCTAGCTTGGCAGAGCTCAAAAATCATTTCTTCAACCATTTTTTTGCAAATTTTGTCAATTTTAACACTTTTTGAACTGGTACAAGTGTCAATCGGGGTCTAATATCCAAAATTCTTCATTCAGGGTTAGCATTTTGCATAGCATTTCATGTCATTTCTCATCATTTCATATCATTTCTCAGCATTTCATAACATTTCATCACATTTCATTCCATTTTCGAAGTCCAGAACTCCAGTTTTATAAATTTCATTCCAGATTGAGTTTTAAAAGTTTTCATAAATCAATTTCAAACCCTGGGTTTTCAAAATTGATATTTTTACCCCCAAGATTCTAAATTTGGAAATATTTTCTCGAGAAAAACAATATGGATTTCTTTCAAAGTTAAAATTTCAAATTCTACATTGGATTTGCTTTGCAACGAGCTATTAAACTTCAAAATTCAAGCTCATTTCAAAAACTGCCAAAAATAGCTCATTTTGTTGAAAGCATTTTCTCGAGAAAAACAATCTGGATTTCTTTCAAAATTACATTTTCAAATTCTACACTGGATTTGCTTCGCAACGGGGTATTAAACTTCAAAATCCGAGCTCGTTTAAAAAACTGCCAAAAATAGCTCGTTTCGTCTAGAAAATTTTCTAAAAAGACTATTTTACCCATCTAGTCTTCAAAATGAATTTCAAAATTGAAATTTGGACCCGCTCTGAGATGGCCCATTCATTTGCATTTCTATTTTATTAAAAAAAAAAAAGATGCTTCTTTTTTATTTGTTTATTTTTTGTTTTTATTGATTTTTATTTATTTTTTATTTTTATTTTTTTTTAGAGAGGTGGGACCCACAAGGTGGTCGCCCAAACATCCAGCCCCTCTATTTCTCCCATTTCCTTTCTTTCTTCCTCTATTTTCTTTTTTTTATATTTTTTTTTATTTTTATTTTCTTTTCTTTTCTTCTTTATTTCTTTTCTTTCTTTTTTCTTCCTTTTTCTTTCTTTTTCTTTCTTTCTTTCTTTCCTCCTTTCTTTCCTCTCCCTCCATTCACGTATAGTCTTTCCAGCCCCTCCTTCTTCTTTCCCTCTCCTTTCTTCCCCTTTCTTTCCTTTTCCTTCTTCCCCTCTTCTTTCCTTTTTCTTCCCTTCCTTCTTTCCCCTTTCTTCCTTATTCCCCTTTGGATTTTCCCCAAAAGCAATGGCTGCAGCCATTCACGTATATTCCTTCATGAAATATTATTAGTAACTTAGGTTTTGAGTTAATCAAAACCTAAGTTATGATAAAAAGAAAAAAAGAAAAGAACGGCTGGAGGGGATTCCCATTCAACGTCTCTCTCTTCTCTAACCCCTTCTCTCTCTCTCTCTCTCTCTCTCTCTCTCTCTCTCTCTCTCTCTCTCTCTCCCTCTCTCTCTCTCCCTCTCTCCTTTGCTGCTATACCTACAGCAACTCCCACCTTCTTCCTTCAGCACCACCAACTGCACACCATAGCAGCCAACCACCTCTTCCAGCCATTGAAGCTCCACCTACCAGCTTGCAGCCACCACAAGGGGAGCACCAGCCGGTTCATCTCTTCCAGCCATTGAAGCCACCAAGGAGCACCTCCATCTTCTCCTCATCAAGGCAGCCATCTCCCTCTCCATCAAGAGTACAGCAGCTCAGCCACCTCCATTGCTGCACTTCCAGCTACCTCCTCCAGCCTTGACAGCCACCACTAGCCTTACTTGGTGACAATCACCACAGCAAATCCGTCAGCCATCCTCTTGTTGAAGCTTCTCCATAGCAGCAGTCTTGCCTCCAATTCCTTGCAGCCACCAGCCACAATAACATCAAGGTGCTCCAGCACCATCCTCTACTTTGCTTCAACCATCTCCATGGCTGCAACTTATTCCAGCAAAGTGCCAAGGTGAGTTCATTCTATTTTACTAAGTTTTTCATTAAATTTGACTAAGATCATATGATTAAAAGGGAACATGCAAGTCTTATTTTCATAAGAATGATGTGCAGTTAGATCTATGATGATGCATGGGTTATCTTTGTGGTTTTGAATAGTAGGGAATAAGAAAACCTACGTCCCATATGCGTGGGCTATGTGAATGAAGAGATCCATCCGTTCAATAGATTAGATCTCTCATTTCGAGAGCAACATTAAACAAAAGATCATACCTCCCTGATCATTTTGATTTTATTCTTGGTTACATGTAGATTTCATTGAGTAGAAGCATTATATTTAATTTATGTTATTGCTTAATAGGTATTTTACTTAGTTTCATCCATGTTTGCTTATTAGTTTGTAGTTTTCAATCTAGGCGTAGAGTCCAGTTGTTATTTCATGGATGTATCTTCATTTTTAAATCCTAAAAATCTCATGATAGTTGTGATTATTTGTCTTTGATTTCTTATGAAATTTTGATTTAATTTGGGTTTTGCAACCCCATTAAATAAATCAAATCCCAAACCGAGATTTTTCATTTCTGGAACTTTCAATTTCTGCTTTAGCAGACAAGAATCTTTAGAATCACCTATTTAGGAGATTTAAATCATCTTACAAAAATTACAGTGGATTCATGATTGAATCTACTAATGATCTGGAAATTTTAAGATTTTTCCAAGCAGTTTTGATTTCTGTAAAAAAATCGGATTTTCCAGACCCCTGGGAAAATCTCGATTTTCCTTTGTCAGGGTATAGACAGACCCTAATGCATCATGTCCGCCCAATCTGTAGCTAGTTTGCACAAACTTTCAACATGAAAGTTGTTTCTAACATAATTTCCTATCATTTCCCAAAATTTGGGAATTTTTGGATCTGTTTCATTATTTTTCCCGGATTTTCTCTTTCTGTCTAACAGATTCCAATGTCCAGAAATTCCAGAGATTTAGGTCTCTGATAACAGTGTGTCCTTTTACAAACCGTAATCCGAATCCCATGGGTGTCAAAAGATAAAATCTTACTATGTTTGTCAGGGACATTTTCCCACAATTTCAGCCATTTTCCCATCTGTCTGCCATTTTTACCACATTTTCTACCAAAACCTGTCTGTTTCCTTCATTTACTAGAGTCGCCGGATTCCGATCCGATTTGCCGGAGTGGTACAGCTCCGACCATAGGTCAAAGACAGAAAGTGTAAAAGGAAAAAATCCTTGCCTTACTGTCCTATGTCATCCTATAAAATTTGGGAAATTTTTATGGAAGTTTGATATCCTAAATCCCCTTTAGAATCAATATTTTAGGCAAAAATCACAAAATTTAGGGTTTTTATTTGAATTTCCATATTTAAAAATACAAAAAATTATATTTTAGAGATCAATTATGTTTCTAGGGTTATTTTAGTTGTCCATGCCAAATTTGGTTTAATTCCAAGTTCATTTGCTCCATGTGTTAGTTTATCTTTAAATTCAGAAGCGAAAATCAAGTTAAATTCGATATTTTATGATATTTTCGCCATGTTAGGGTTTTTATCATGTACATAAGCATGTAGAATCATATTAGGGTTAATTTTAATCTCATTTGCATTTCATATTTTTCTATTTTGCAAAATTTATTTCAGAAAACCCTGGTTTCAAGGCCATAGTCTTGTTATCGGGGGTATTTTGGTCATTTTGACCTAAATTTCGAAATTTTCATTTCTAATTCTCCAAAATTTCATGCATATCATCATATCTTATCATATTATGTTTGATTTATTTCATTTGATTTTCAAAATTCCAAAATTTACAAAAATTCTTTCGTAAAACCCTGATTTCAAGGTGATCAGGGGTATTTTGGTCATTTTGACCCCAATTTCGAATTTTCAAGTTTATTTTCAAAATTTATTCATTATTTCTCATGTTTATATCAAAGGGGGTATGATTCTGGGTTTATATCTGAATAATATCCGATAATTTTCCATATTTTCGGATAAATTCAGAAAAACCTACATTTTTGTGCTAACCTTGTTTTCTAGTTTTGCAGGAACATTCAAGAAGAAGACTTAGCTTTTATTTTTTATTTCAATTCAATGTAACCTCAAATGTAATAATTTGGAATAAGAGTTATTTTTCTGCTTAGAATAGGGTTGCATTGCATATAGTTTAATTTCTGCAAAATTTTAATATGTGATGTATGATTCATGCACATTATTTCAAATTCACTATGGTTTACACGAATGGCACGTGCACAAGCTCTTATGGAGTTTATAAACTCGGTGGGATTCGTATTTATGGCCATAGTCAGAATACGAAGAAAACCAATATTTATGATCTTCATATTAGCCACATTCAGCCTACACACTTAGGCTAACTTCAAATGCACTGCATTTTTTAAAGTTTTAAAAGGATTTCCCAATTCCTCAATGAAATTTCCTTTTCAAATTCATATTCATTCATTCATATCATTCAAATTGCATTATTCTCAAATTCATTTTCCAATTTCAATTTCAGAAAATTCAGCTTTCTCAAGAATTTTCAAGTCTTTCTCAGGATCTGATTTTCTCAAAATCCTGAGTTTTCAAAAGAGATTTCAAAGCATTTCCCAAGTTCACACCAAGATTTTCCAATGTTTTAAAATTCTCAAATTTCAAAATCCCAAGTTTTCAAAAATCGATTTTCTCAAATTTCCTATTTTCCTGAGAACCCAGTTTTCTTGAGAATTCATTCTCCTTTTCAGAAATCCTTTTCAAATGAATTTCCTAATTTTCCCAGCATTTCTCAAATCCATTTTCTCATAAAATCAATTCCAAGTTTCCAATCTCAAAACCAATTTTCTCAGATTTTTAAGCTTTCCTGAGAAATCACTTTCCAATGCAAATTTCTGATTTTCAATAAACTTCAATGATTTTCCCAGGAATCCCAATTTCAAGTACTTTTCCAATCATTTTTCCAGCATATTTCAATTTTCCAAAGCAAACATCATATTTTCTCAAACTTGCATTTTTCAAAATTTCATAGCACAAGCCTGATTCTTTGTGCATTCTAGGAAAAATAGAGCATAATTTAGATATTTGAGTCAAGTTAAAGCACATAATTGGTCCTTGGTTCAATTACCCCTGGTAAAGGCGCCAGGAACGGTTGAACCTCGTACCGATAGGCAGATCCCATTCCATGGAATTTTCCCGCAAATTTTCAAAACGGAGGCGAGTAAATTTTCAAAACAATTTTCAAAACTTTGGTCGAGTTTGACTCGCGAAATTTGTTTCTTTCTCGCAAGGGAGGGAAAAATTTTTTGCGATGATAACAGGTTTGGCGACCGAGATGAGACCTGTCTTCGCCTGATCAAGTATGTGCTTTAACTTAGCTCAATTATCAAAATTAGGCTCTATGGAATGTCAGCTTTTAATTTCTAATATCATGTGAACCTAGGAGCCTAGACTTGAACCCAGCTGACATGGATTGCATGTAGACTAGGCATGGTTTGGTAGGACCATATTGAGGAGAATTATGCATGCTCACTTAGACTTAGGTCTGAAATACAACACTCCTCAATCTAGGACTTGTATGAAAACAATGTTTGCTTCTTCAAAAAATTTCAAAATTCTATCTCTTTAGGACTTAGAGCCCTCTGTTTGCCTGCATGTGATCATATTTCAAAAACCACCCCACCTATGTCTACCCGGTCTTCACGTTGCTGGGCTCTCTTCCAGAACCATAGTTCGGGACAGAGCCTCACAACTGGGCCACTTATTTGGGCTAACGCCCCCCTGCCACGTACCAAGGGCCATAGTCCAACGTATATCGGCAGGCGCTCAAGGATGTTGGGAAAACACAAGCCTAGACCCGGAGATGAGTTTTATGCCACGTACATCGAGCCTCGGCTCGAGTATATCGGCATAGCATGATTGGACACAGTTGATCTGAGCCTAGAGTCAGGATTAGGGTCCTAAAGCTCTTTCAAAATCGATGCATTTAGAGTCAGCTTCTTAGGAAATGCTGTATGTGCATAATTGTTTGTAATTGAATGTATGATAGTCACTTTTGCCTTATTTTCTCATATTTTTTTTCAATTTTTCCAAAATACCGAACAATTTTCCAAAATACCTCATTTTTCATCTTTTGTGAAATATCTCCTTTTTCTCAAAAACCCTGGACGATTTTTCTAAATTATCCACCTTTTCTTCAAAACTCCAAGAGATTTTCCATTCTTTCGTTCCTCTGGACTTCGAATTTCCAGCTTTCATTTTATCCTGCCTGCAATTTTCAAAATTCTTGTATTTTTCCAAAGTCTAATTCCAGTCTTCTTGTCCCTAAGTCCAATGGCATCTAGTCAGCTCGATTCTATTTTTCCTGAGGGTCACATCTCCTACGAGGTGCGACAAAGTCTTCCTGAGCATCGATCTCTTAGCACCGGACCCTTCTTCCCCCGGTGGTACTATGTCTGGTTCAAAAACTTCTCTCGTATGTTTCCGGACCACTTGAGCGATTGCGGGTTAGAACTGGCATCTGCAGTGGAAAAGTTGACAGTCAACAGCAATCTGATTCATGCACTGGCAGAGCGGTGGAATCCACGCACTTGCACGTTCTGGTTCCCGTGGGGCGAGATGACACTACTGATGGATGAATTTTCAGAGATTATGGGACTGCCTGAACCAGCCGGTCAGCCTGGAGATCCGTTAGAGCACCAGTTTCTGATCAATGTCAAGGGTCTGAACCCCAAAGATGCCGTAGCTCGCATGACAGGGCGCAAGTCTTGGCCACTGATTGAAGAAAATGAGAATGAGTACGTGAGCCTGATCGAGATCTATCAACAGTACGAGGCATTTGCAAAAGTCAGCTCATTATCTAGAACAACTCGAGAAAGAAATCAGCATGCAATGGTTCTGTGCACTGAAGGGCTCGCCTTCTTCCCAAATATACATATGTGTATGGCAAGCAGTTCAAGCTACTTGGCCCATTTTTCTGTACCTACTACTATCCAGAGTGATGTGTCAGGCAATTTTCTCAGAGACAAAAGCGCGTAGAAGCTCGGCTACTATCAGGGGTTATGCTAGAGTTCAACCTTGTATCAGCGCAGTGGTCTGGAACATACCATTCTGCCAGATATGACTGGGATTATTTTATCATTCTCACTCTTTTCTCGGGTCCTCGTGTCTCTGCTGATCATTAAGAGTGGTGGCAGACTGTCTATATGCTCCCTCTTTCTCAAGTTTATTATTAATACAAGCATGTTTTCCCTTCAATGAATAAAAATCTTTCAAATTCTTCATTCTTGGTTTGATGACCTCGCCTAAGTGACAAGGCATATTTGCAGTTGTTTGTTCTTCTTGCAAAGAATGACAACATAATTGTCGTGACTCCAGCGGCGACCCAATCCCTAGTAATGGGATGTTCTTCCAATTGTCTACCAAATTCTCATCAAATATTTTTTCTATATTCATTTCTATCTTGAATCTTCATCATCGAAATTTAATCATCCATTCTGTAGAGAGCATCAGTATTCCCAAGTGGTTCAGATCAAATCAAGCAAGAAGACACCACTGTATCAGGGCATCAGTGATTTTAGAAGCAGACAAGAAGAAATGGATTCTCCAAGATCTGCCAGAAGACAGAGTCTGAATGATAGAGATGACATTGATCCTGCTACATATCAGATGTTCAAGAAAATGATGATTAGGATGATGTCTGAGCAGGCTGAAGACAGTCTCAGAAAGGCTCCCATCAAGGAGAAGACATTTGTCTCTTTCTCTTAGAATACCACTCGACAAGACCAACAAGTGATTCGGCACGCGCCTGCCCAATATTTTATTCTCGCTGATGTCCTCTATCATCGTGGATTCAGTTCTAAATATGCCAGATGCCTAGATGAAGATGAAGCCAAAGAAGTCATGCGGGAGGTACACGAAGGCATTTGCGGTGATCGCGTCGACTACCAAACTCTTATCAAGCAAATCATCCGGGCATGATATTATTGGAAGACTATGTAGCAAGATTGCTACCATTTTGTGAAGAAGTGTGCTCTATGCCAGATACATGCACCTTCTATTCATGTGCCAGCAACATATTTGCGAATCGCCGTCTCTCCATGGCCATTTTCTATGTGGGCTTTTGATGTTGTAGGCCCCATTACTCCTCTTGCTTCAAACAGCTACAAATATTTTCTTGCCGCAACAGCATATTTCACTAAATGGGTCGAAGCTATCACTTTGCGTATAATAGAAGGTCGACACATGGTCTTATTCATCCACAAGAATATTGTTGTTTCGGCATGCCGCACGATATCGTGTCAGACAATGAGAGTCATTTCAAGAATAAGAGAATGAGGACATTTGACTTAAAGTTCAGAATTCAGCATCGTTTCTCCGCTCCTTATTATCCTCAAAGGAATGGTCAGGCAGAGGCCACCAATAAGATTCTGATTCGAATCCTGGAGCAAACCTTGGAAACAGGCCATAATTGGCATGAGAAGATCCATGATGCATTATGGGCATACAGAACCACCATTTGTACTCCAACTAATGTTACTCCGTCAGAACTTGTCTACGGAACTGAAGTAGTACTGCCTCTACATGTTCAGAAACTTGCCTTGAAGTTCGCATCACTGTTGGAGTTATCACTTGATCAATATCAACAACAACGGCTGGTACAACTTGATTTGCTCAATGAAAGAAGACTCAGAGCAGTAGAGCATGCTCAATCATATCGTCAGAGGATAGCCAGGCAATATGCAAAATTTGTCATTCAAAGGAAATTCTGAGTCAATGATCTAGTGATCAGATCAACGACCTATCTCAAGCACCGCCCGGGTGGCAAATGGTCATCGAATTGGGAAGGGCCCTATATTTTCGAGGAAGCATTACCTCACAATTCATATCTGCTCATTAATGCCGATGGTGTGGAATTATCAGAGCCCATCAATGCTCAACATTTGAAAATTTTCTATACTTAAATCCTCTATTCCATCATTTGTAATTCCTCAATATATTTTCTTCAATATTGGTCAAATTCTTCTTTCCGAGTTACACTGGGGCATTATTTTGAAAATTTGTCTTCAAAACATTTTGTATGCAGGCAGGATCAAACAAATCTCTCATTTTGCATACATGTGCATTCATTTACATCATTTTGCATACATTTGCATTCATTTACATTTACATGCATTCATTTGCATCCATTTACATTCATTTGCATCAAATTCACTTCCCCTTCAGGTTAAGGGATAAACCTGAGTTTCCCTTTCAGGTTAAGGGATAAACCTGAACTTCCCCTTCAGGTTAAGGGATAAACCTGAATCATTTTCCATAATTCTTTAATTTCGACCTCCGGGTCATCCAATTTCCAATTTTCAAATTACCAAAATTCTCAATTTCGACCGCCAAGTCATCCAATTTCTATCCCCGTTCAGGATAAGGGGATAATCCTGAAACCGTTCATAGAAGCAATCCAAGTCTATATAATAGTCCTCGTTCTTCATTGAACTGATAGTGTTCCTAGTGAACCAATGTCGTTCTTAATTGAACCAATGTCGTTCGTAGGCTGAATACCTATCGAACCCATGTCGTTCCTAGTGAACCAATGTCGTTCTTAATTGAACCAATGTCGTTCGTAGGCTGAATACCTATCGAACCCATGTCGTTCCTAGTGAACCAATGTCGTTCTTAATTGAACCAATGTCGTTCGTAGGCTGAATACCTATCGAACCCATGTCGTTCCTAGTGAACCAATGTCGTTCTTAATTGAACCAATGTCGTTCGTAGGCTGAATACCTATCAAACCCATGCCGTTCCTAGTGAACCAATGTCGTTCTCAATTGAACCAATGTTGTTTGTAGGCTGAATACCTATCGAACCCATGTTGTTCCTAGTGAACCAATGTCGTTCTTAATTGAACCAATGTCGTTCGTAGGCTGAATACCTATCGAACCCATGTCGTTCCTAGTGAACCAATGTCGTTCTCAATTGAACCAATGTTGTTCGTAGGCTGAATACCTATCGAACCCATGTTGTTCCTAGTGAACCAATGTCGTTCTCAATTGAACCAATGTCATTCTTAGGCTGAATCCCTATCGAACCCATGTCGTTCCTAGTGAACCAATGTCGTTCTCAATTGAACCAATGTCGTTCTTAGGCTGAATCCCTATTGAACCCAGGTCGAACCCCTGCGAAACCAATGCCGTTCTCAATAGAACCAATGTCGTTCTTAGGAGGAATCCCTATAGAACCCATGTCATTCTCAGTAAACCAATTCACAATTTTGACCTTTTTAGCCAATCAATTTCCAATTTCCAATTTCCAATTTCCAATTTCTAATTTCCAATTTCCAATTTCCAATTTCCAATTTCAAATATCAAATTTCAAAATTCCAATTTCCAAAATTTGACCCTTTTGGTCATCCAATACCAATTCCAATAAATTTCTCTTGCGAGAGACCCTTTTTATAGGGAGAGTTCGAGGGAGTTCGTTCTTTTCGCATGCTATCCAATTCGTTCACTTAGCCCCTTTTCAGGGAGAGTTTGAAGGGACTCGTGTCTTTGTGAACCGTTTGCAAAACAAAATTCCAATTTCATACAAGGAACCCTTAGTTCAGGGAGAGCTTCGACGGAAGTTCGCTTTCCTTGTGACCATAATTTCATACTAGGCCATTTCATCATGAAGGACCCTCTTTTTGGGGAGAGTGTGATGGACTCGTTCCTTCATGACCAATTCACCGACCTCACCATTACCGGCCCCCTTTCTATAAGAGAAGCCTAATGTTAGGAAGTTTTGACGAAAGCTTAATTTCTCTTCGAAAGTTCGTTTTGCAAACACCTCCTCTTTAGGGAAGAGAGGAGTAATTTCTATTCCCAAATTCTGAATCTTCTCCTTTGGGGAAAGGAGAAGAAAATTTCTGTCATGGATGCGTTGCGTTGTGCTTCAGATGCTCGCTCTCACCAAGGATTTCAAGAAAATTTTGCCGATTTGTCATTAAATATTTGCTGATTTCAAAATCTTTATTGCACAAAAACATTACCTCAGAATACCTTCAGTATTACTTCCGAAAGGACAAAGCTTTCGCGAAAAAGGATTTAAAATTCAGAATCTTTCTATTGGCCGACCAAAAGGATGAAGAATAAATCCTCGATATGGCCAGCAAAAGGAAATTCAATGTTGTTGCAAAGCCATAAGTGATCGGTATTGATCGCAGTCAATGACACATTTTTAAAGATCATTCTTGGAAAATAAAGCAGTCGAAATATCTTGGGTGATACAGAAAAATCCATTCAATCTCTATATCTCCTCAATCACCTAAAGCTGCAATTAAATATCTGCAAAAGGGATCTTTCAACTGTCGTCAAGATGAAGGCGAATTAGGCGAGTAGACCCCCGGGGCCAAAGAAGATTTGGATCATCTCCAAGATGAAGGAGTTTGTGACGGATCCTTCCAGGGAAAGTTCAGAGCACCGTCAAGATGAAGGCGACTGCGATGAGCCTCCCGACAAACCCTAAAGAATATTTAATTTTCGCTATCATCACGAGATTTCCAACCAATGAGCCAATAACCGTCGATATAATCCCTTAGAGAAAAAGAAGGATCAGAACATCTCCAAGATGAAGGAGTTTGTGATGTACCCTTCCAAAAAAAAAGAAGAGAGAAAAGTCAGGACATCTCCAAAATGAAGGATGATGTAATAAAATCCCCAAAAGCCCAAGAGAGCTCTAATTCTGCCAATAAAGAAAAAAAGTGGGCAGAAAGATCATCATGAGAAAAGAATCCCAGGATATCAGACTGCCAAATTTGCCAAAGAATCTTCTTTAATTTTGTGAAATTCTATTATCAATATTCTTTCACCAATTGCTCTCACAATATCAAGAATACTCTCTTTTCCGCTCATGTCAAGGAAATTGATAGCTTCCTTGAAAGAAAGCCAATTGCAAGCAATTTGAATTCGAATCTTGATTCTACGGAGTTAAGCCCAGTCGGAGGTAATACTTCAGGTAGAAAAGAGGAAAGATTTTCATACCAATATACATCAATTTCAAGCATTTTGAATCAACAAACAATTTTTAACATTTTGGCAATATTTTCTTACTATCTTGACATGAAGTGAAGAGCTCGATGTCTATCTTGACACATCCTGATATCACCTTTTACCTCCTTGAGAGAGTAACCTTTATCATCTTTCGCGTTGTTGAAAGAATTCATCTTTTGCGTTGTCAAAAGAATCGCCTTGCTCCTTTGGATCGCCTTATCATCTTTCGCGTTGTTGAAAGAATCGCCTTGTTCCTTTGGATCGCCTTTCCCATCTTTCGCGTTGTCGAAAGAATTCATCTTTTGCGTTGTCAAAAGAATCGCCTTACTCCTTTGGATCGCCTTATCATCTTTCGCGTTGTTGAAAGAATCGCCTTGTTCCTTTGGATCGCCTTTTTCCATCTTTCGCGTTGTCGAAAGAATTCATCTTTTGTGTTGTCAAAAGAATCGCCTTACTCCTTTGGATCGCCTTATCGTCTTTCGCGTTGTTGAAAGAATCGCCTTGTTCCTTTGGATCGTCTTTCCCATCTTTCGCGTTGTCGAAAGAATTCATCTTTTGCGTTGTCAAAAGAATCGCCTTGCTCCTTTGGATCGCCTTATCATCTTTCGCATTGTTGAAAGAATCGCCTTGTTCCTTTGGATCGCCTTTCCCATCTTTCGCGTTGTCGAAAGAATTCATCTTTTGCGTTGTCAAAAGAATCGCCTTACTCCTTTGGATCGCCTTGTTGTCTTTCGCGTTGTTGAAAGAATCGCCTTGTTCCTTTGGATCGCCTTTTTCCATCTTTCGCGTTGTCGAAAGAATTCATCTTTTGCGTTGACAAAAGAATCGCCTTACTCCTTTGGATCGCCTTGTCATCTTTCGCGTTGTTGAAAGAATCGCCTTGTTCCTTTGGATCGCCTTTCCCATCTTTCGCGTTGTCGAAAGAATTCATCTTTTGCGTTGTCAAAAAAATCGGCTTATTCCTTTGGATCGCCTTGTCGTCTTTCGCGTTGTTGAAAGAATCGCCTTGTTCCTTTGGATCGCCTTTTTCCATCTTTCGCGTTGTCGAAAGAATTCATCTTTTGCGTTGTCAAAAGAATCGCCTTACTCCTTTGGATCGCCTTGTCGTCTTTCGCGTTGTTGAAAGAATCGCCTTGTTCCTTTGGATCGCCTTTTTCCATCTTTTGCGTTGTCGAAAGAATTCATCTTTTGCGTTGACAAAAGAATCGCCTTACTCCTTTGGATCGCCTTGTCATCTTTCGCGTTGTTGAAAGAATCGCCTTGTTCCTTTGGATCGCCTTTCCCATCTTTCGCGTTGTCGAAAGAATTCATCTTTTGCGTTGTCAAAAGAATCGCCTTACTCCTTTGGATCGCCTTGTCGTCTTTCGTGTTGTTGAAAGAATCGCCTTGTTCCTTTGGATCGCCTTTTTCCATCTTTCGCGTTGTCGAAAGAATTCATCTTTTGCGTTGTCAAAAGAATCGCCTTACTCCTTTGGATCGCCTTGTCGTCTTTCGCATTGTCAAAAGAATCGCCTTGATCCTCTGGATCGCCTTGTCATCTTTCGCGTTGTCGAAAGAATTCATCTTTTGCGTTGTCAAAAGGATCGCCTTGCTCCTCTGGATCGCCTTGTCATCTTTCGCGTTGTTGAAAGAATCACCTTGTTCCTTTAGATCGCCTTGTTATCTTTCGCGTTGTCGAAAGAATTCATCTTTCGTGTTGTTGAAAGAGTCACCTTATTCCTCTTCAAGAAAATTGTCTTATTCACCATCCAACTTACCATTTTTATTTCACTTCCCAATCAGGATAAGGGTACAAACCTGAGCCTCCTTTGATGAGGTATTTCATTTTCTGCCCAATCAGGATAAGGGTATAAACCTGAGCCTCCTTTGATGAGGTATTTCATTTCCCCGCCCAATCAGGATAAGGGTATAAACCTGAGCCTCCTTTGATTAGGTATTTCATTTTCTTCCCAATCAGGATAAGGGTACAAACCTGAGCCTCCTTTGATGAGGTATTTCATTTTCTGCCCAATCAGGATAAGGGTATAAACCTGAGCCTCCTTTGATGAGGTATTTCATTTCCCCGCCCAATCAGGATAAGGGTATAAACCTGAGCCTCCTTTGATGAGGTATTTCATTTTCTGCCCAATCAGGATAAGGGTACAAACCTGAGCCTCCTCGGATGAGGTATTTCATTTTCCGCCCAATCAGGATAAGGGTACAAACCTGAGCCTCATTTTGATGAGGTATTTCATTTTCCGGTCAGGTTAAGGGTTAAACCTGAGCTTCGTTTCTACACGAGGTATTTCATGTCCCATCCAGGTTAAGGGAAAAAAACCTGAATCTCACTTCTTTGAAGTAAATTTCTCTTCTTCATTCTTCATTTCATATCTACCATTTTCATCAAGGCTAATCTCTTCATACCTAGTCAGATCCTTCAAACTGGGGCATTTTTATGGCCAAAATTTGGTGTGTTTTTCTTTGCCACTAAGCCCGTCTTCAAGCCGGCTTAGTAGCAAAGAGGGGCATCTGTAAACACCCCAAATTTTCCTCATCCATTCTCAAACAACCCTCCTCGTGTAGTGCCAACCCTGTTAGGTCAGTGTAGGAGTCAAACCCCGAGTCAGTTTCAGAAAATTAGCATTTTACCCATTTTCATTAGGAAAATTACCATTTTACCCCTAGGTCATCCCGGACCCCCAGTCAGTCGGAGTCAACCAAGCTCATTGGTCAGTTCAAGACAGTTAGAATATCAGTCATCTCAAGCACATCTGAGTTCATAATGAATAAACCATTTTCATTTCTGACCATTCCTGCCAAAATGGGATCATTTCTTCAAAAATGAGCTCATTTCTCACTCGAATCCAAGCCAATTGTCTCCAAGTCAGTCATTCCCAGTCAGTCATGTTCCCCAGAGTCTAACTTGAGCTCACCAGGAGTTCAAGTGCTCCAATTTCAGTTCAAAACCATTTCCAAGTGTCCAGGAGCCCATTTTAGTCCGTTTCAGCTCTTTCAGCTGAAACTGAGCCGAGTTTAGTCAGTTGAGCCAGTATTTGAGCCTCGATTTTAGTTCATCTCAGTATTACTGACCTTTGTTTCAGCTCAAACCCAGTTCAGGTTCGTAATTCACTTTATTCCAATGACCATTCCATACCATTTCTCTAAAAATGGCAGCTTTTCTTGAAAATTCAGTTGGAAAGGTCATTTGAGTCAGTGTTCGGTGAGTTCATTTGAGTTCTGAAACTCTAAAACCCAGCTCAATCCAGTTCATTTCAATTGAATCCAGCTCAAACTTTAATTTTCAGTGTTACTCTAGCTTGGCAGAGCTCGAAAATCATTTCTTCAACCATTTTTTTGCAAATTTTGTCAATTTTAACACTTTTTGAACTGGTACAAGTGTCAATCGGGGTCTAATATCCAAAATTCTTCATTCAGGGTTAGCATTTTGCATAGCATTTCATGTCATTTCTCATCATTTCATATCATTTCTCAGCATTTCATAACATTTCATCACATTTCATTCCATTTTCGAAGTCCAGAACTCCAGTTTTATAAATTTCATTCCAGATTGAGTTTTAAAAGTTTTCAGAAATCAATTTCAAACCCTGGGTTTTCAAAATTCATATTTTTACCCCCAAGATTCTAAATTTGGAAATATTTTCTCGAGAAAAACAATATGGATTTCTTTCAAAGTTAAATTTTCAAATTCTACATTGGATTTGCTTTGCAACGAGCTATTAAACTTCAAAATTCAAGCTCATTTCAAAAACTGCCAAAAATAGCTCATTTTGTTGAAAGCATTTTCTCGAGAAAAACAATCTGGATTTCTTTCAAAATTACATTTTCAAATTCTACACTGGATTTGCTTCGCAACGGGGTATTGAACTTCAAAATCCGAGCTCGTTTAAAAAACTGCCAAAAATAGCTCGTTTCGTCTAGAAAATTTTCTAAAAAGACTATTTTACCCATCTAGTCTTCAAAATGAATTTCAAAATTGAAATTTGGACCCGCTCTGAGATGGCCCATTCATTTGCATTTCTATTTTATTAAAAAAAAAAAGATGCTTCTTTTTTATTTGTTTATTTTTTGTTTTTATTGATTTTTATTTATTTTTTATTTTTATTTTTTTTTAGAGAGGTGGGACCCACAAGGTGGTCGCCCAAACATCCAGCCCCTCTATTTCTCCCATTTCCTTTCTTTCTTCCTCTATTTTCTTTTTTTTTATATTTTTTTTTTATTTTTATTTTCTTTTCTTTTCTTCTTTATTTCTTTTCTTTCTTTTTTCTTCCTTTTTCTTTCTTTTTCTTTCTTTCTTTCTTTCCTCCTTTCTTTCCTCTCCCTCCATTCACGTATAGTCTTTTCAGCCCCTCCTTCTTCTTTCCCTCTCCTTTCTTCCCCTTTCTTTCCTTTCCTTCTTCCCCTCTTCTTTCCTTTTTCTTCCCTTCCTTCTTTCCCCTTTCTTCCTTATTCCCCTTTGGATTTTCCCCAAAAGCAATGGTTGCAGCCATTCACGTATATTCCTTCATGAAATATTATTAGTAACTTAGGTTTTGAGTTAATCAAAACCTAAGTTATGATAAAAAGAAAAAAAGAAAAGAACGGCTGGAGGGGATTCCCATTCAACGTCTCTCTCTTCTCTAACCCCTTCTCTCTCTCTCTCTCTCTCTCTCTCTCTCTCTCTCTCTCTCTCTCTCTCTCTCTCTCTCCTTTGCTGCTATACCTACAGCAACTCCCACCTTCTTCCTTCAGCACCACCAACTGCACACCATAGCAGCCAACCACCTCTTCCAGCCATTGAAGCTCCACCTACCAGCTTGCAACCACCACAAGGGGAGCACCAGCCGGTTCATCTCTTCCAGCCATTGAAGCCACCAAGGAGCACCTCCATCTTCTCCTCATCAAGGCAGCCATCTCCCTCTCCATCAAGAGTACAGCAGCTCAGCCACCTCCATTGCTGCACTTCCAGCTACCTCCTCCAGCCTTGACAGCCACCACTAGCCTTACTTGGTGACAATCACCACAGCAAATCCGTCAGCCATCCTCTTGTTGAAGCTTCTCCATAGCAGCAGTCTTGCCTCCAATTCCTTGCAGCCACCAGCCACAATAACATCAAGGTGCTCCAGCACCATCCTCTACTTTGCTTCAACCATCTCCATGGCTGCAACTTATTCCAGCAAAGTGCCAAGGTGAGTTCATTCTATTTTACTAAGTTTTTCATTAAATTTGACTAAGATCATATGATTAAAAGGGAACATGCAAGTCTTATTTTCATAAGAATGATGTGCAGTTAGATCTATGATGATGCATGGGTTATCTTTGTGGTTTTGAATAGTAGGGAATAAGAAAACCTATGTCCCATATGCGTGGGCTATGTGAATGAAGAGATCCATCCGTTCAATAGATTGGATCTCTCATTTCGAGAGCAACATTAAACAAAAGATCATACCTCCCTGATCATTTTGATTCTATTCTTGGTTACATGTAGATTTCATTGAGTAGAAGCATTATATTTAATTTATGTTATTGCTTAATAGGTATTTTACTTAGTTTCATCCATGTTTGCTTATTAGTTTGTAGTTTTCAATCTAGGCATAGAGTCCAGTTGTTATTTCATGGATGTATCTTCATTTTTAAATCCTAAAAATCTCATGATAGTTGTGATTATTTGTCTTTGATTTATTATGAAATTTTGATTTAATTTGGGTTTTGCAACCCCATTAAATAAATCAAATCCCAAACCGAGATTTTTCATTTCTGGAACTTTCAATTTCTGCTTTAGCAGACAAGAATCTTTAGAATCACCTATTTAGGAGATTTAAATCATCTTACAAAAATTACAGTGGATTCATGATTGAATCTACTAATGATCTGGAAATTTTAAAATTTTTCCAAGCAGTTTTGATCTCTGTAAAAAAATCGGATTTTCCAGACCCCTGGGAAAATCTCGATTTTCCTTTGTCAGGGTATAGACAGACCCTAATGCATCATGTCCGCCCAATCTGTAGCTAGTTTGCAAAACCTTTCAACATGAAAGTTGTTCCTAACATAATTTCCTATCATTTCCCAAAATTTGGGAATTTTTGGATCTGTTTCATTATTTTTCCCGGATTTTCTCTTTCTGTCTAACAGATTCCAATGTCCAGAAATTCCAGAGATTTAGGTCTCTGATAACAGTGTGTCCTTTTACAAACCGTAATCCGAATCCCATGGGTGTCAAAAGATAAAATCTTACTATGTTTGTCAGGGACATTTTCCCACAATTTCAGCCATTTTCCCATCTGTCTGCCATTTTTACCACATTTTCTACCGAAACCTGTCTGTTTCCTTCATTTACTAGAGTCGCCGGATTCCGATCCGATTTGCCGGAGTGGTACAGCTCCGACCATAGGTCAAAGACAGAAAGTGTAAAAGGAAAAAATCCTTGCCTTACTGTCCTCTGTCATCCCATAAAATTTGGGAAATTTTTATGGAAGTTTGATATCCTAAATCCCCTTTAGAATCAATATTTTAGGCAAAAATCACAAAATTTAGGGTTTTTATTTGAATTTCCATATTTAAAAATACAAAAAATTATATTTTAGAGATCAATTATGTTTCTAGGGTTATTTTAGTTGTCCATGCCAAATTTGGTTTAATTCCAAGTTCATTTGCTCCATGTGTTAGTTTATCTTTAAATTCAGAAGCGAAAATCAAGTTAAATTCGATATTTTATGATATTTTCGCCATGTTAGGGTTTTTATCATGTACATAAGCATGTAGAATCATATTAGGGTTAATTTTAATCTCATTTGCATTTCATATTTTTCTATTTTGCAAAATTTATTTCAGAAAACCCTGGTTTCAAGGCCATAGTCTTGTTATCGGGGGTATTTTGGTCATTTTGACCTAAATTTCGAAATTTTCATTTCTAATTCTCCAAAATTTCATGCATATCATCATATCTTATCATATTATGTTTGATTTATTTCATTTGATTTTCAAAATTCCAAAATTTACAAAAATTCTTTCGTAAAACCCTGATTTCAAGGTCATCAGGGGTATTTTGGTCATTTTGACCCCAATTTCGAATTTTCAAGTTTATTTTCAAAATTTATTCATTATTTCTCATGTTTATATCAAAGGGGGTATGATTCTGGGTTTATATCTGAATAATATCCGATAATTTTCCATATTTTCGGATAAATTCAGAAAAACCTACATTTTTGTGCTAACCTTGTTTTCTAGTTTTGCAGGAACATTCAAGAAGAAGACTTAGCTTTTATTTTTTATTTCAATTCAATGTAACCTCAAATATAATAATTTAGAATAAGAGTTATTTTTCTGCTTAGAATAGGGTTGCATTGCATATAGTTTAATTTCTGCAAAATTTTAATATGTGATGTATGATTCATGCACATTATTTCAAATTCACTATGGTTTACACGAATGGCACGTGCACAAGCTCTTATGGAGTTTATAAACTCGGTGGGATTCGTATTTATGGTCATAGTCAGAATACGAAGAAAACCAAGATTTATGATCTTCATATTAGCCACATTCAGCCTACACACTTAGGCTAACTTCAAAATGCACTGCATTTTTTAAAGTTTTAAAAGGATTTCCCAATTCCTCAATGAAATTCCCTTTTCAAATTCATATTCATTCATTCATATCATTCAAATTGCATTATTCTCAAATTCATTTTCCAATTTCAATTTCAGAAAATTCAGCTTTCTCAAGAATTCTCAAGTCTTTCTCAGGATCTGATTTTCTCAAAATCCTGAGTTTTCAAAAGAGATTTCAAAGCATTTCCCAAGTTCACACCAAGATTTTCCAATGTTTTAAAATTCTCGAATTTCAAAATCCCAAGTTTTCAAAAATCGATTTTCTCAGATTTCCTATTTTCCTGAGAACCCAGTTTTCTTGAGAATTCATTCTCCTTTTCAGAAATCCTTTTCCAATGAATTTCCTGATTTTCCCAGCATTTCTCAAATCCATTTTCTCATAAAATCAATTCCAAGTTTCCAATCTCAAAACCAATTTTCTCAGATTTTTAAGCTTTCCTGAGAAATCACTTTCCAATGCAAATTTCTGATTTTCAATGAACTTCAATGATTTTCCCAGGAATCCCAATTTCAAGTACTTTTCCAATCATTTTTCCAGCATATTTCAATTTTCCAAAGCAAACATCATATTTTCTCAAACTTGCATTTTTCAAAATTTCATAGCACAAGCCTGATTCTTTGTGCATTCTAGGAAAAATAGAGCATAATTTAGATATTTGAGTCAAGTTAAAGCACATAATTGGTCCTTGGTTCAATTACCCCTGGTAAAGGCGCCAGGAACGGTTGAACCTCGTACCGACAGGCAGATCCCATTCCATGGAATTTTCCCGCAAATTTTCAAAACGGAGGCGAGTAAATTTTCAAAACAATTTTCAAAACTTTGGTCGAGTTTGACTCGCGAAATTTGTTTCTTTCTCGCAAGGGAGGGAAAAAATTTTTGCGATGATAACACACATCTTTATAAGTTTTCTCATGTTTTCAAAACCCCCTTTTTATCTGAGTTTCCTGAGAAATTGACCTTTTTCCTGAGAGATTCTTTCCAACTCCAAATGTTTTTCTAAGCATACATCATGTTTTCCAACTGGCATTTTCCAAAATCTCATAGCACATGCCTGAATTCTCTATGCATTTAGGATAGAACATAACTTTGATAATTTCGCTAAGTCAAGCACAATTTTGGTCCTTGGTTCGATTACCCCTGTTAAAGGTGGCAGGAACGGTCGAACCTCGTACCGACAGGTCGAGCCCCATCCCATGGATTTTCCCGCAATTTTCAAAAACGGAGGCGAGTATTTCAAAACAATTTCCAAAATTCGGTCAAAGTTTGAGGCGCGAAAGCATTTCTCTCTTTTTCTCTTCCGCAAGGAAGGGAAGACGGGGGAAAATTTTCGCGACGATAACATCTCTCTATTCATTCAAGCTCAGATTCGAGCTCTTCATTTGTTGATCCGGGTTCCGACTCGTGATCTCTATATTTTATTCGAGCTCTGACTCGAACTCATCATTCTCCTTTGATTAATCCAAGTCATTTCAGTCATCAAAGTCTGTCAATTGCTCAAATTTGATATTTTGCTCTCCAAATTCCAATTTAAATCTTCAAATCAGGCAATTCTCCAATTTCGACCTCTGGGTCACCCAATTTTCAATTCTCAATTTCAATTACCAATCAAAATTTCGACCTTCGGGTCTATCAATTTCCAATTCTCGACCTTCGGGTCAATCAATTTCCAATTTTCGACCTTCGGGTCAATCAATTTCCAAATTTCGACCTTCGGGTCAATCAATTTCCAATCTTTGACCTTCATTTCTCAATTTCGACCTTTAGGTCACTCAATTCTCAATTTCGACTTTCGAGTCACACAATTTCGACCCCTTGTGGTCAAATCAATTCTCAATTTCGACCATCAGGTCATCCAATTTCAACCTTCGGGTCATTCAATTTCCAGCAACCAATTTTCCAATTTCCAATTTCGACCTTTGGGTCAATCAATCTCAATATCCAATTCCAATCATTTTCTCTTGCGAAAGACCCTTTTTAGGGAGAGTTCGAGGGAGCTCGTTCTTTTCGCATGCTATCCAATTCATTCACTTAGCCCCTTTTCAGGGAGAGTTTGAAGGGACTCGCGTCTTTGTGAACCGTTTGCAAAACAATTTCCAATTTCACACAAGAAACCCTTTTTAAGGGAGAGGCTCGACGGAGACTCGCTTTTCTTGTGACCCCCCAATTTCATACAAGGCCATTTTCGTCATGAAAGACCCTCTTTGCAGGGAGAGTGTGATGGACTCGTTCCTTTCATGACCCAATTTTCAGACCTCACTATTATCGGCCCCCTTTTCATAAGAGAAGCCTAATATTAGGGAGTTTTGACGAAAGCTCAATTTCTCTTCGAAAGTTCGTTTTGCAAACACCTCCTCTTCAGGGAAGAGAGGAGTATTTCCCATTTCCCATTCAGGTAAGGGCTAAGCCTGAGTCTCTCTTTTTGGGGAAAAAGAGAGGAGAATTTTCGTCACGGATGTGTTGAGTCGGATTTCAAATACTCATTTTCACCAAGGATTTCAAGAAAATTTTGTCAATTTGTCAATCAAATTATTTGTTGATTTCAGAATCTTTATTGCACTAATCTCTATCTCAATTTACCTTCAGCATTACTTCCAAAAGAGTGAAGCTTTTGCGAAAAGGGATTCAAAACTCAAATTCTTTCTATTGGCCAACCAAAAGGATGAAGGATAAATTCTCAATATGGCCAGAAAAGAAGATTCAATGTTATTGAAAAGTCGTAGATGATCGATATTGATCGCAGTCGATGGCACATCTTTAAAGGCTATTCTTGCAAAGATGAGGCAGTGGAAATATCCTGAGTGCTAGAAAAGAGAGAATTCACCCAAACCCTGTCTCCTCAAAATCACCTAAGCTGCAATTGAGTATCCGCAAAAGGGATCTCTCACCTGTCGTCAAGATGAAGGCGAATTAGGCGAGCAGACCCCCGGGGCCAAAGAAGATTCGAAACATCTCCAAGATGACGGAGTTTGTGACGGATCCTTCCAGGGAAAGTCCAAAGCACTGTCGAGATGAAGGCAGATGCGATGAACCTCTCGACAATCCCTAAAAGATATTTCATTTCAGCTATCGCCCAAAGATCTCCAAACCCATCATCCAAGAAGGATCGAAACATCTCCAAGTTGAAGGAGTTTGTGACGTACCCTTTTCCCAAAAGAGAGCAAGAGAGGAAAAAGAGAGAAAGAAAAAGTCAGAACATCTCCAAAATGAAGGAGAATATAGCCAAAACACCAAAGAGCCAAAAGAGTGCAGAAAGATTATCAAGAGAGAAACTCTCAGGATATCAAACTGCCAGATCTATCAAGAATCCTCTTTAATCTTGTGAAATTTTATTATCAATATTCTTTCATCAATTGCTTTCATAATATCAAATTCTCTTTCCTGCTCATATCAAGGAAATTGATAACTTCCTTGAAGAAGGTCAATCGCAAGTAATTTGGATTTCCAATCTCGATTCTACGAAGTGAACCTTGTTTGGAGGTAATGCTTTGGGTAGAAGAGAAAGAATATCTTTGCAACAATGTGCAACATTTTCAAAAATTTTGAATCAACAACAAAATTTCCAACAAATTGATAATATTTTCTAGCTATCCTGACGCGAAGTGAGAGCTTGATGTCTGTTTTCAATGCATCTTGACACCAATTTTAAATCCCTCCTAAGGACTTGATTCCTTCCCTTCTTTGAGAGCATGAACTCAAAGATTTGCACACTTCCCTGTGTCCCCACTGTCCCACCATAGACAGTCCCATTTCGGTTCGAGGTCGAAACACCGATCATTTTCTCGCAAAAGGCAATTCCAAAAGCTGATTTTAGTCTCAGCAATGAGACGCCCAAAATCAATCCCTTTTCAAAGCTTTAGGGACCCCATTTTCCTTCCTTTTGCAAAACCCCTGTCGGATTTATTGTGCAAAATCCGAAGGTTCCATCATGGTCTCTTCCTTCGAGGATTCCATTTCATTTTCCACCCGATCAGGATAAGGGTACAAACCTGAGCCTCCGTCGAAGAGGTATTTCATTTTCCGCCCGATCAGGATAAGGGTATAAACCTGAGCCTCATTCAAAGAGGTATTTCATTTTCTGCCCGATCAGGATAAGGGTATAAACCTGAGCCTCATTCAAAGAGGTATTTCATCTTCCGCCCAATCAGGTTAAGGGTACAAACCTGAGCCTCAATCAAAGAGGTATTCCATTTTCCGCCCGATCAGGATAAGGGTACAAACCTGAGCCTCACTCAAAGAGGTATTTCATTCCCCAATCAGGTTAAGGGCCAAACCTGAGCTTCGTTCCATACGAGGTATTTTTGTCCCATCCAGGTCAAGGGCATAAACCTGAACTTCACTCTCATAGAGTGAATCTTTCCTCTTCATTCTACATTTCATATCTACCATCTTCCTCGGGCTAATTTCTTCACAACCAGTCAGATCCTTCTAACTGGGGCATTTTATATACCCCAAATTTGGTGTGTTTTTCTTTGCCACTAAGCTCGGCCATGAGCCGGCTTAGTAGCAAAGAGGGGCATCTGTAAACACCCCAAATTTTCACTCACCTTCCCAACATTTCCACAAAGCATCAGTATCCAGCCTTTGAAATCGCCGGAGGGCAAAATGGTCATTTTCTGAGCCCGAACCTTGCAAAAGTCTAAATTTCATCGAGAACTCTCAAAATTTCTCTATTTTTAACTCAGATGTTCAAAATTTTACTCTTGACAGGAGACAGACATCTCCAAGTCTTGGTTCAAGATTATATTGCATAAGACATGAATTGCATATCATTGCATGAGCATCTCATATCACTGCACTGCACAGCATGTCATTTCGAGGTCCAGAACTCTCGATTTCAAAATTTTCAATCCAGATTAGAATTTCAACTCTTTTCAAAATTGATTTCAAAACCCTGGTTCTTCAAAATTATCAATTCTTCCCATTTTACCCCCAGGACTCTGAATTTCAAAATATTTTCTCAGGAAAACAATCTGGATAGTTTTCAATATGGATTTCAGCCACTTCACCTCAAATTTTGCCCTTTTGACAATTTCAAATATACTCCTTTTACAAAATTGCCCTACAGGGACCAACTCTTTCCAAAAATTCCTGTTTTACCAATTAGTCCAGATTTTATGAAAATTCCAAAAAGAAGTTGTTTTATCCTTATTTCAATAAAGAAACAATGTGGGACCCACACTGAGGTGGTGTCACACAAGCTTTTCTTTTGAAAATTTGAATTTTGAAAAACCCAAAAATATAGGAGCCTTGTCCCCTGGATTGGTGCCACTTGTCTTTTCTCTCTCCTCCCATTTCCATGCCAAGTGTCAGTGTGGGGCTACCTTAAGAAGCCGCCACATGTCATCCCATTTATCTGCCATGTGTCACCCTACCCATCCTGCGCCATGTGTCATTCCAAAGATCACCAGGAGATGCCAAGTGTCATAGGTTGTCCTGTCCAGAAAAAGTGGAACTTGTCTCCTCTGAGGTGGCGCCACTTGAAGTGTGTCTCCTGCAGAGGACACGTGTCAACCTCTCCCTCCTTCAGAAAAAGTAGCCTGACACATGTCTCTCCCTACTTTTCTCAGAAAAGTAGGAGACACATGTCATCTCCAGCTTCCTTTAGAAAAAGTAGAAGACACATGTCACTCCCTGCTTTTCTCAGAAAAAGCAAGTGACACATGTCACCCTCTGCACTTCTCAGAAAAAGCAAGGGACACGTGTCTCTCTCTGCTTTCTTCAGAAAAAGCAAGTGACACATGTCACCTTCTGCCTCCTTCAGAAAAAACTAGAATTCAAATATTCAAACTCCAGGCTAGGTGGCGCAAATCCTGAACTTCACCTTTTCTATTTTGTGTGAGATGGTGCCATGTGTCCCTTTCCCTCCTTTTCCTCCCTCTTGCCACATGGCATTGTAGGAGCCACCCTGAGGTGGCGCCACATGTCCATCCTCCATTCCTCCAGGGCCAACCTCCATTTGAAATTCAAATTCTCCTCTGAGGTGGCGCCATTTGAGAAGGCCTCTCCAGACAGCTGACACATGTCCGCCACATGTCCAGACCTCCCTGCATTAGAAAAAGTAGAACCCCCCCCCCCTCTGAGGTGGTGCATTCTGCTTATTCCAGTCCTACTCTCCTGCCACATGGCATTGTAGGAACCACTCTGAGAAACCGCCACATGTCACTCTCTCCTTTCCTGCAGAAAAGTAGAATTTGAATTCTTCTGAGGTGGCACAGTCTGCTTCCTCTACTCCTATCCCTCTGACACATGTCAAGCACCTCCAGAGATGGCGCCACATGGCATGCTCCTATTGTTTCCAGGCTTACACCTCAAATCACCTTTTGAGGTGGCACCAATCCAGAGTCCCACTTGGCTTCCTCTCTTTTATTTAATATATTTTTTTATAAAAATAGCCCCATGAGGTGGCACCACCTGAGGGCTCCCTGCAAAAGCCAAATTCGAATTTCAAACCCCCAGATAGCACCCCCTGAGATGGCGCCACATGGAGGGCTCAGATTGAGCCTGTTTGAAATTCAAAAATTTTCAGAAAATCTATAAAAACAAGGCTTCATGACCAACATGAAGAGACCAACTTTTTTTAGCTCTTGTGAACTTGGAAATTTGACCTAGCCTTCCTGAAAATCCAATTTTTGCACTTTGGAATTCACGCCCCCTTTGGCTCAGTGAAGAAGGCACGGTGGATCGATCTTGGTGAATCATTCGAAGCCCGAAGCGAAGGACGAATGAAGCTTGTGATAGCTGTCCCTTTCAAGAGCTTCAACGCTGTCTAACGAAGCAAGGTGCACTTCTTTTCCTCTTGATTTGATTTCATAATTCGATTCGGGAGTCGTTTGAAGAAAGAGCTCATCCGAGAGATGGATTGAGCTATTCTCATAAAACGACATACATAAAAATATTCAATTATGCTTCCTTGATGATTTTTAGCATTCATGTATTTATCTAGATTTAATTTGCATTTTATTTCATTAATTTAGCATGTTTCATGAATTAATTAGGATTAATTTAGCATTTATTTCAATTCTGCTCATTTTCAGTAGTTCTCTGTTTTTGTTAGTCAGTCTACACGTCATTTCATGCATTTATTTTTTATTAAAAATCTCAAAAAAATCACGGAATGCTCCCTTAGGTGTCCCTAGAATTGTGCCAAAAATTCGGAAGCATTTTAATTTGTTTACTATGGTAAACATTCAAAATGGAAAGTCGGGTTTTGTTACCCAGGATGCATTTTGAAAATCATTTGCCAACTTGTAAAATCGATATCTCCCTCATGGGAAATCCGATTTTCAATCTGAAAGATGTTCTGAACTCGGAAGAATGTATAGTTGTTAACATAAGTTTTTCATATTTTTATGATTTTTTTTATGTCTGTCAAAAATCCGAGAATGCGGGACACGTGTCAGAGCCTGATTTGGGCCTCTGAGACTTTGGATCGACTTAGGTCGATGGGTTATCTTTGTGTGTTGCTCCAAATCCAAAACTGTAAAAATTGAAAGTTATGTACAAGGTGTCCTCTGTTTGTATCTAAAAGCCTGTGATTTTTAGAATAGTGTTGATACCTGCTTCGGATTTTTCTTGTTAGTCCTCTGTTTTGCTACATTGGTATGTTCTGTCAATTTAGGAATGAAAAGTTATATTTTTATCTGTGTCTCTGTTGATCAAATGCCAAAGTCATGAACATGAAAGTTGTTCACTAGGTGTCGTGAGTAGCTATGTTAAATATCATAAATTTTTATGGCTGTTTTCTATTTTTGTCATTTTACATCAGATTAGGGTGATTTTTACCTCTGTCAGAACTAAATCTGTGTTATTGAACTCACCATGGCTCAAATCCAGAGGCTGTAAAAACCAAAAATGTTCCATTTCGAATCTTTTAATAGTCTGCAAAATATCAAAAGTTTTCATGGTGTAAATCTTTCATTATCATATTAAGCATTGCATTTGGTTCGGATCCATAGGCAAAATCCATCATTTTAGGATTTCCTTTAAATTTTAGCATTTAAATCATATCATTTCGTGATTTTTAGCATTCTAGGCTGATTATCAGAGTAAGTAGATGCTTCATACCGAATTTGGTGCAATTTGGAATCCATTTGAGGTTTGGATTAGCCATAATATCAAAACAGGGTCCCGCAGGACCCAAATCCAAGCGAAATTCATTATTTTGGATAAATTGCAAAATGTCAAATTCTGATTTTACAGTCTTAATGTGTTTAGCAGCATGTCATCATGTCTCTTACTGCATTTTATCATCATTTGATTCAATTTGAATTTCAAAATCTCAATTTTATCAAAATTTCCTTCAAAAACCCTGATTTTAAAGGTATCACTTTGATTTTAGGGGTATTTTGGTCATTTTGACCACCATTTCGAATTTTAAACTATTTTCCACTGAATTTATTGCATTTACATCATTTCAAATATCAAGGAAGCATGAGAATAGGGTTTATATCCAATTAAGTCCAATAATTTCATAATATTATTGGAAAATCTTGGAAAAACCCACATATTTGAGCTAACCTTATTTCAAGCTTGACAGGTACATTCAAAAGAAGGAGCTGAAATCTACAAAATTCTTTTATTTCATTTACTTAGTGATGTAATAATGTAAATTTTGGAATAAGATTTTAATTTCCTGCTTAGACTAGGATGCATATCATATAGTTTAAATTTATGCAATATCCTGATTATATGATTCATGCATTTTATTTTAAAAGCACTATGGATGTTCACGAATGGCATGTGCACCAACTCTTAGGGAGTTGATGGACTCGGTGGGATCCATATTTACGGCCCTAGTCCGAATATGGACGAGACCCAGATCCGTCATCTTTCTACTAGTCACATTGAGCCTACACTCTTAGGCTATCTTAAAATGCACATCATATTTCCAAAGTTTTCAAAATCATGTGCATCAAATCAACTAAGTTCTGAACATATTCATGGCCACAGTCAGAATATGTGAAGGACTTATTTGGACTTAATGCACATTTTCCAACCAATTCTTCAGAAAATCTTTTCAAAGGGCATTCATTCACTCATGTCATTTGCATCATGAAATCATTGATTTTCTCAAGATTTTCTCAAGAAAACTTCATTCTCAAGAAATCGATTTCTCAAGAAACTCTATGGATTTTCCAAAATCGGTTTTCCCAAGTCAAGTTTTTCACAATTTTCCCTGGAAAATGATATTTTCTTAAGAGATTCAAAAGAGTTTTTCCAATCTTTCTCCAAGATCAAAATCGATTTCCAAGTATTTCAAGGGTAAAAAATTCCTAGGATTTCAATTTCCCAAGCGTTGAATTTCCTTTCCCAATGAGTTTTCCTATAAATTTTCCATTATTTTCCTAAGAAAACTCTCAAAGTCCAAGTTTTCCTAAGAAGTATTTCCCTTTTCAAAGGTTCACCTTTTTTCAAGAATCACTTCCATTTTCCCAGGATTTTCAACTATTCCTGATTTTCTCACATCTTTATAAGCTTTCTCATGTTTTCAAAAACCCTTTTTATCTGAGTTTCCTGAGAAATTGACCCTTTTCCTAAGAGATTCTTTCCAAATCCAAATGTTTTCTAAGCATACATCATGTTTTCCAACTTGCATTTTCCAAAATCTCATAGCACATGCCTGAATTCTTTGTGCATCTAGGATAGAACACGATTTTGATGATTTAACTAAGTCAAGCATAGTTTTGGTCCTTGGTTCGATTACCCCTGTTAAAGGCGGCAGGAACGGTCGAACCTCGTACCGACAGGTCGAGCCCCATCCCATGGATTTTCCCGCAATTTTCAAAAACGGAGACGAGTATTTCAAAAGCAATTTCCAAAATCCGGTCAAGTTTGAAGCGCGAAAGCGTTTCCTCTTTCTCTCTTCCGCAAGGAAGGGAAGACGGGGGAAAAATTTCGCGACGATAACAATCTCCTCAATCACCTAAGCTGCAATTAAATATATGCAAAAGGGATCTCTTAATTGTCGTCAAGATGAAGACGAATTATGCGAGTTAGACCCCCGGGGCCAAAGAAGATTTGGATCATCTCCAAGGTGAAGGAGTTTGTGACAGATCCTTCCAGGGAAAGCCCAAAGCATTGTCGAGATGAAGGCAGATGCGATGAGCCTCCCGACAAACCCTAAAGGATATTTAATTTCTGCTATCATCAAGAGATTTCCAACCAAAGAGCCAATAATCGTCAATATAATCCCTGAGAGAAAAGAAGGATCAGAACATCTCTGAGATGAAAAAGTTTGTGACGTACCCTTCCAAAAAAACAGAGAGAAAAGTCAGGACATCTCCAAAATGAAGGATGATGTAATAAAATCCCCAAAAATCCAAGAGAGCTCCAATTCTGTCAAAAAAAAAAAAGTGGGCAGAAAGATCATCATGAGAAAAGAATCCCATGATATCAGACTGCCAAATTTGTCAAAGAATCTTCTTTAATTTTGTGAAATTCTATTATCAATATTCTTTCACCAATCGCTCTCACAATATCAAGAATACTCTCTTTTCTACTCATATCAAGGAAATTGATAGCTTCCTTGAAAGAAAGCCAATTGCAAGCAATTTGAATTCGAATCTTGATTCTACAGAGTTAAGCACAGTCGGAGGTAATACTTCAGGTATAAAAAAGGGAATATTTTTGCACCAATGTGCATCATTTTCAATTATTTTGATTCAACAACAATTTTCAACATTTTGACAATATTTTCTAGTTATCCTGGCGTGAAGCGAGAGCTTGAGGTTCATCTTTGGCGCATCTTGACATCAGTTGTTATCCCTTTTAGGACTTGATAATGAGAGTTTTCAAGGTTCCTTCCCTTCTGTTGATATGATCTGAGCGCATGGGCTCTCAGATTCGCACACTTCTCTGTGTCCCCACTGTCCCACCATAGACAGTCCAATTTCGGCTTGAGGTTAAGCCACCAATCATTTTCTCGCAAAAGGTCACCAATTTCAAATTTTATTTAGTCTCAGCAATGAGGCACCCAAAATCAAACCCCTTTTTAAGCTTTAGGGACCCCAATTTCATCCTTTTGCAAAACCCTTATCGGATTTATTGTGCAGAAGTCCTGTAATCATCGCAAAATTTTTCCTCTCTTGTGCATTTTTCTCTCTTCATTCTCTTTTCCTTTTCTAACCTCTATTTTCCTCCTTTTTGAAGGGAGAAGAATAAAAGAAAGAAAAGAAAGAGAGAAGAGAAAAGAAGAGAAAGAAAGAGAAGAGGAGAGGAACTCTTTTGCGCGGTCTCACTTGACCTTGATTTGAAAATATTTAGAAATTTAACTCACCTCCGTTTTGAAAATTTGGGGGGAAAATGGAGAGACGGGATTCGCTCGTCGGTACGAGGTTCGACCGTTCCTGGCGCCTTTACCAGGGGTAATCAAACCAAGGATCGAATCTATGCCTTTTGCTTTGCCTAAATATAATCTAAGAATTTATTCTAACTCTAAATGCACAAAGAATCATGCTTGTGCAATGCAATAATGTATGCTCCTTTTGAAAGATGTTTTGAAAATTTCCAAGTATTCTGAGATGAACTTGATAAAGGAGTGAAGAAATGATTGAATCTAACTTTAGAACTTGAGATAGATCAGAGAAGTTCTAAGTCTTTAGAGTTGAATAAATCTTGACTTTGGAAAGAGAATAATTTAAAGCCGAGATAAAGGGGAAGGAAAGAAAATTTTTCAAGGTTTTTGAACTTGGATTTAGGAAAAGAGATAAGATAAAAAGTGGAATTGAATTTAAGATTTGAAATTTGGAATGGATCGGAGAAATCCAAATGGTATAGAAATGAATTTAAGAAATCTAGACATGATTTGTAAAGGGATTTAGATTTGAAATCTGGAAATGAACTGGAATTGGATTTGAAAGTTGGATTTGAGAATAAAATTTGATTTGAAATCTGGAATTCAAATCCGAAGTTTGGATCTTAAGATGGATTTAGATCTGAAATCTAAGATCCAAAGTAGAATTGGATTATGGATCCTAAAAAATGGATTTGGATCTGAAGTCTAAGATCCAAAGTAGAATTGGGTTCTAGATCCTAAGATGGATTTGGATCTGAAGTCTGAGATCCAATGTAGAGTTGGACTCTGGATCCTAAGATGGATTTGGATCTGAAGTCTAAGATCCAAAGTGAAATTTGGATTCTGGATCCTAAAGGGGAATTGGATCTGAAATCTGAGATCCAATTTGAGTGTTGAATCCTGGATCCTACAATGAATTTGGAGTTTGTTAAATTCAGAAGATGAATCAAGAACTTCCAGATTTAAAAAATGAAATTTAGAATTTGAATCTTGAATATACAAATGAATTTCAAAGTCAAATTAGACCTTGAATTTTGAAGTTTGAATTTGAAATTTAGAAGATGAAGGGAATCTCAAAGTTAAATTGAACTTTGGATTTGATTTGGAGTATTTGAATATAAATGAATTTGGAATTTCAAAGTCAAATTGAACTTTGAAATCTGATTTGAATTTGAATATAAAATGAATTTGAAATCTCAAAGTTAGATTGAACTTTGAGATTTAAAAATGAAATAGAATTTTGAAAATTGAAAGAATGAATTGGATTTGATAAGGATTGAAGATAGATTTGAAGAAAGTATTTACATTACTTAGAGTTTTTGAAGAGGAAATTTCGGAAATATGATGCAATTATATCCTAAATGATTAATGAATTTTAATTTTTGAAATTGGATTTTGAAAAGCTATTTCATTCTTTAAATGAATTTAAAATAAGATTGAAGATATAATACATCATTGACTATGGTCATTGAATGTATTATATAATAATCTATATTTAAATTCAAGAGAAGAATGAAACACATTTGGTGCTTTTATAGAATTTAAAATGAAATTAACTCTCAATATACCCTGACTATGGCCATTGGTATATATTTTGAGTTAATTTTAAGTTAAATTCTGATAAAAGGAGAAAATATTTAAGGAAATATGATGAATTTTGAAAATGGATCCAGTGTTATTTTGTAAAAGATAAAAATACTAAGTTTTGTCTACACCCTGACTATGGCCATTGATGTGGATCATCAACTTAGTATCGATTACCTCTTACAAAATGGTGCACGTGCCATTCGTGTTGCCATTTGTGAGAATTCGAGAAATAAAGGCAAAAATGCATGAAAACAAGCAATTCATGATATTTACAATGCTTATTCATTCTATCTAAAAGCTGGAAATGTGAAATTTCTCATGATCATCTAACTATTTCATCATTGACTTAAGTAAGGAATTTCTAAACTAAGAAGAGGATTGCATTTTTTCATGTATTCCCTATAAAAGATGGAGTTAGCACAAGATAATAGGCAAAATATAGAAGGAGAATAGAAACAATGCTATATTAAAATTGAAGACATACCTGAAAATGTCCATTCCGCTGAAGAACGGATATTCTAAATCAAAAAGCCAAAATGTATATGATATACCCTATGCTTAATGGGGAAGTTCATATATAGGATGTTGAACTGGAGACATATATACACACACATGTATATATATATATATATATATATATATATATATATATATATATATATATATATATATATATATATATATATATATAAGGATACACTGTGAGAAGTGAACGCTAATGGAAAAAGATGAGAAGAGACAAGGGATGAACAACATACTGTGAATAGTGGAGTGAAGGTGAATAGTGGTGAGCTATACATAAGTGAAGGCATAAAGGCATTGTGCAAAGGGGTATTGCTGGTGGTATGATAATTTCAGCTAACAGTAAGCTAAATAATAGGAAACTAAATAAATGTACAGGAATGACAGGGGATTTTAGATACTATGTGATATCTAGGGGGCTGGAAATTGCAGGAAGGTTGGACACCGGTAATGGTGATGTGGAATGGTGGCATCAATGGTGCAGAATCACAAATGTTGCAGCAGCCATGACTATGGCTAGCCAAAGGACGTGTTGGAATGTGCCAGCACTAGACACAGTGGATGGCTGAGGATATGGGCAGCTATTGCACCAGCTGTGTAGGCCTATGAGGCATATGATGTGGCAAGTAATGGAAAAAGAAAGAAAATAATGGATGTAGTGATGTGTAAGTGGTAAAAAGAGTGTGAAGGGCTGTGGTATATAAAAGAGCTATAGTAAATGAAAAAGAGAGCTACAACATGTTTGTAGAAAAACTACAGTACATAAAAAGGCTATAGTAGATGAAAAAGAAAGCTACAACATGTTTGTAGGAAAGCTACAGTACATAAAAAGGCTACAGTAAATGAAAAAGAAAGCTACAACATGTTTGTAGGAAAGCTACAGTACATAAAAAGGCTACAGTAAATGAAAAAGAAAGCTACAACATGTTGGTAGAAAAGCTACAATGCATAAAAAGGCTACAGTAAATGAAAAAGAAAGCTACAACATGTTGTAGGAAAGCTACAGTACATAAAAAGGCTACAATAAATGAAAAAGAAAGCTACAACATGTTTGTAGAAAAGCTATTTATATAAGCAAAAGGCTACAGTATATAAAAAAAAGTTACTGCATGTTTAAGGGAGTGCAGGACATACCATGGTGACAATGGTAGCGGCATAAGTGTAACCAACAGATGAGGTAACGTAATGTGCATGCTAATACAGGGGTATGAATAGTGATGTTGGGATGCACTGCTGATGATTTATGCTGATAAAGTGCTACTATCGAGAATTCACTGACAAAGACCACGTCAAGCCTAGAGGACAAGTGACTCACGCCAACTCCCTCTTCTCATGTGATGGTTTTCAGGTGTTGGAGCAGAAATAATTCTGCTTGATGAAGTAGCCCTTGTTTGACCTCATATGACTGTTTATAACAGCTCCCATTATTTGCTCTCCCTGTACAGCTGCTAAGACTCTTGAAGGTGGATTCATCCTGATATTTCAGGAGCTTGAGCTCTGTGGTGGAACACCTTTAAAGTCCTCTTCTGCAGTCGAGCAATTAGTCCCAATAAGCTCAGCTCTTGGCTAGTTACGGCTTCTTTGAGATGGCCAACAATTTGATCCACTAACTTTCAAAGAGAAGATATGGAATATCTTCAGAAGCCTTTAGGTAAGATGCTATCCCACAGACTATCTGTAACATTCTTCAGGATATGACTGGATTGAGCTGGGATCTATTAGCCATAAGGAACAACAATAGAGTTTGATAATAATATGAATCTGAGCTATGGATATGAGGGGGGTGTTTGGGGTTGAAGAAGGAAAGCTGGAAGTGATGAAGGTGACGTCAATAAATGCAGTATGTAGTGCTGAAGGGAGATGAATATGCAATGCCCATTGGCAAAAGGGGAGAGGTGTCAAGTAAGCTCATGAAGAAAGAGCTGAGATTTGGCTCTAGGTAATGGAGCTGAAGGCTGGAGGATGGGTAATTAGCTTGCTCTTCCCTAGATTGCTGAACAACACTAGAAGTCAAGACTTATTCTTGTTGCCCCCTTTGTAATGGCACTCATTTCTCAGATGCCATATCTGATAAATGAGAAGGCCCCACTGCTGTAGGAACTGTCCACCACATGAAGCTGAAGGCCAGTCTGAGGCATCATAAAGGTGATTGTTCGATAGCACTAAGAGTTCCCGTGGACTGTACTTTAGGGTCTGCAGCAGGAAATGATGTTGGTGAAAAGGATTGATTTGTGTGATGTCTTGGATAGCATTATCAGTTGCTTGACTCTTGTAGTGTGAGTCCAATTCCTCGGGAGCTTTGGTCTGAGGGCTTCATAGCAGAACCAATTCCTATAATTGGTGATATACTCGATCAAGTGCTTGAATTAACCATAGCATTTGAACTCTTGATTTGTCTGGTTTTACCACAAGAACCGAGCGACCTCCTCAGATGCTCACTGTCGTTCAACAAACAAATGACCAGGCATTAATGAAGTGCTTCTGGCGATATGGTTAGAGTCCCTTATAGGTAGGTATTGGCCTCTTAGAAGGCAACACTAAGCCCCTTCCTTTTGCTTCCTTCTCACGGATGAAAATTCGCCAAAATCATCCAGGATTCTTTGAAACACTTGTTACTTTTCCAAGTTGAGGACAATTCTCCAGTTGATTTGGAGTGGCAATGCGAATAGGCTCCCTGCATGACACATGGACCAAACTTCCTGCTGGGCTTTTTGAAAATTTTTTGAGGTTATACTACAAGCGATATCACAGCGGAGGTTATACTGGAATAAAATAAAATAAAATAAAAAAAGAAAAAGGGGATGTGATGGAAGATATAGGTCCAATGAGATCATTCCGCAGGAACCCATGTCTTGGTTGTATGTATGAGACGAGAGCACACCAGATATGCTATGAACAATACAATGATGCATGCTAAACACAATGAAAAAGATGCTTCATATGTACAAAGTAGAGGCATGGATGGAATGCCAATGACGCCAGAAGCAAAAAAGTGCTATCATACAGAAGGGAAGTGAGAGTATAAAGATAAAAAATAACTATTATAATGAATAAAAAAGGAAAAAAAAAGCAGATAATGTAGAATCAATGCACAAGGAACAACATGGTGAATGAAATATTACTGTGAACAAATAAACAAGATCAACTCAAAAAGAAAATTCATAAAAAAAAAAAGTGTGCTGGTGAACAGGGATAAAATCTATGTTACACGGAGATACCTTCTGTATGTGAAGGAAGGTATCGTGATTCATTGAATACCCACAATGTGAATGAGATAAACAAAACCCAACCAAACGTTGAAGATCCCAAGCAAACAAGCAAATCGGATGCAAGCCGGGGAAAATGATAAAGACAATAAGATAAAAATAAAAATGAACAGGATACACGTGCAGGATAGTGCTGAACGAACTGATATTCAAAGTGCACAAATCTAAAGAGATCTCAAAGAACATAACAGTAAGAGAGAAGAGAAGGTGTAGGAATCTGATTATTCCATTAATGTGGCGTTGGGGTGGATTGATTTACCATAAGTAAACCACGGCCACCACCGGTGCTTCCGTGGGACAAGAAATAAAGAAAAACATAAGAAAATTTTGGAGACACAGAAAGGAAAGGGGAATTGCAAATCGTAAGAAAAATCCAAACCGAAAAGAAGAGAGGCAAAATGAAATTGGGCGTAAATGGGAATTTAAAGTCTGGGTGAACCGGCGATGCCATTGCGAGGCAGTGCCGATTACCAATATGTAAGAAAGTATATTAAACAAAACAGAGAATCCACCATGAGATAAAAAGAAAAACCGAAGTTAAAATACAGATGAGGAATTTATATGGGAACAGACGATGGAACTCATGGATAAATGGTGAAAAAGGAGGGATTCCTACCTGATTTGTTGTTACTGCTAGGACTGAAAACTATTCAGTTGATCGAATGAACAATCTCGGAAAAGAGGTAAAAGGAGAAGAAGGGAGGCTATGTACAGGAAAGGGGAGAGGTGAAGACGATCCCCAAATGAGGCGATGGATGCCTCTTTTTATAAGTGTAAAGGGAAGAATCGAGAGAGAGTGTCCGTTAAGGATCGAGGGTTGAAGAAGATGGAAGATGATCGAATGGTCGATCATCTTAGGAAGCAAGGGGGCGTAATGGAGGTTTTTTTTTTAGGAAGAGGGTTTCGGTTGAGAGAGAGAGAAGGCGAGAGTTAGGGTTTTCAAAACCCTAACTCGACTTTTAAACAAAAATAAGGTTTTTCCACGGAAGGGCTTCTTTAAAAACTTTGCTCTAAAACGGGTTTCCAAAAACCATTTTTTTGCAATTTCCTTCATTTATTTTTGAAATTTTTTGTTCTTTTTCTTGATATTTTTATTTTTTTTTTTGGAATGAAAATCCTAAAATGTACGGCAAAACAAGGTTTTAAAATATTTTTTTTTTGTATTTTTGAGAAATATTTACAAAAAGAAGGTTTTTGAGGTTATTTAGGGAAAATTTCTTCAGAAAATCGGTTTGGACCCAGGTTTTAAGAAAATGTTTGAGTTTTGACACTCGAATCGAGAAATACAACAAAACAGATGTCGGATGGACTGTCCGAGCTATTTAAAAGCTATTTTTGGTATTTTCTGTAATTTTAATTTAAAATTTGGACGATGAGATTCGGATTTGGATCTGGACAATGGGTCCAGATCCGAAATCAATTTAAACATATAAAATGAACTTAATTTCAGTAAAATTTAAGAAATAAACTGGAATTTAGATTTAAAATGACTTATTTTGCTAAAAAATGAATTTAGGGGCAAGACGGGAGTATTTAAAAGATTTTGAAAAATTTGGGGTGTTCACAGTCCGAAGGTTCCATCATGGGTTCTTCTTTTGAGAATCTCATCATTTTCATTCCCAATCAGGATAATGGTACAAACCTGAGCCTCCTTTGATGAGGTATTTCATTTTCCGCCCAATCAGGATAAGGGTACAAACCTGAGCTTCCTTTGAGGAGGTATTTCATTTCTTGATCAGGTTAAGGGTTAAATCTGAGCCTCATTTTGATGAGGTATTTCATTTTCTGGTCAAGTTAAGGGTCAAACCTGAGGTTCGTTTCTACACGAGGTATTTCCCGTCCCATCCATGTTAAGGGCAAAACCTGAATCTCACTTCTTTTGAGGTAAATTCTTTCTTCTTTATTCACCATTTCATATCTATCATTATCGTCAGGGCTAATCTTCATAACCAGTCAGATCCTTCTAACTGGGGCATTTTTATAGCCCAAATTTGGTGTGTTTTTCTTTACCACTAAGCTCGTCTTCAAGCCGGCTTAGTAGCAAAGAGGGGCATCTGTAAACACCCCAAATTTTCCTCATCCATTCTCAAATAACCACCCTCGTGCAGTGCTAACCCTATTAGGTCAGTGTAGGAGTCAAACCTCAAGTCAGTTTCAGAAATCACCACTTTACCCATTTTCACTAGAAAAATTACCATTTTACCCCTAGGTCATCCCAAACCCTAGTCAATCGGAGTCAACCAAGCTTATTGATCAGTTCAGAACATTTAGAATATCAGTCCTTTCAAATTCATTTGAGCTCATAGTGAGAAGGCCATTTTCATTTCTAACAATTCCTGCCAAAATGGGATCATTTCTTCAGAAATGAGCTCATTTCTCACTCAAATCCAAACCAATTGTCTCCAAGTCAGTCATTTTCAGTCAGTCATGTTCTCCAGAGTCTAGCCTGAGCTCACTAGAAGTTCAAGTGCTCCAGTTTTGGTTCAAAACCATTTCTAAGTGTCTAAGAGCCCAGTTTAGTTCATTTCAGCTCTTTCAGCTGAAACTGAGCTAAGTTCAATCAATTGAGCTAGTGTTTGAGCTTCGATTTTAGTTCATGTCAGTATTACTGACCTTTGTTCTAGCTCAAACCCAGCTCAGGTTCGTAATTCACTTCACTTCAGTGACCACTCTGTACCATTTCTTTAAAAATGGTAGCTTTTCTTGAAAATTCAGTCGGAAAGGTCAGTTGAGTCAGCATCATTGTCAGCTCATTGGAGTTATGAAACTCTAAAATCCAACTCAATCTAGCTCATCTCAGTTTAATCTAGCTCGAACCCTAATTTTCAGTGTCACTCTAACCCAGTAGAGTCCAAAAACCATTTCTTGAATCATTTTGCAAATTTTATCAATTTTAACACTTTTTGGACTGATACAAATGTCAATCAGGGTTTAAAATCCAAAATTCTTCATTCCGGGTCTGCATTTCACATAACATTTCATGTCATTTCTCATCATTTCATATCATTTCTCAGCATTTCATAACATTTCATCATATTTCATTCTATTTTCGAAGTCCAGATGTGATACTTATTCATTATACATGAATTGATAGGAGAATGCAAGTATGATGCCTATACAACTCAATGAGAAAATGCACACTTGGCACCTATGTACTATGCATAAGTTGGTAGGAAAATGCTCTGTTAGGGAAGAAAGGGATATGAAGGTACTGAATGTTATATGAGAGAGGGGTAGTGTGCTGCATGTGGTTAGGTGATGAAGGTGTGACTGATAAATGGGGTACAAAGGTGAGGCAATGGGTAGGATTGATATGCAATGGATAATGTGCGAGAGGTACTGTGCACAAGCGTTAAAGGTGAGTGCAGAATGCACAAGTGATAAGGATGTAGGTGCATCAGTGAGGGTTGTGCTTGAGAGTGGGATGGTGGTTAAGATGTTATGGGAGTGTATAAGTGTGAATGTCGACAAAAGCATATGCCATGATTTTGGATAATTCTGTGGATTACCATGACTTGTGAAAATGTGAGAAAAATCACAACATTCTCACGAATGGCTGTGATTTTAGCAAATGTGATCACAATGGTTCACAGAGAACCACTGTGAAGATGTGAGAAAAATCACAACATTCTCACGAATGGCTGTGATTTGACATATGTGATCATAATGGTTCAGAGTGAACCACTGTATGTGATCACAGTGGTTCATAGTGAACCACTGTGAAGATGTGAGAAAAACTACAACATTCTCACGAATGGCTGTGATTTGACATATGTGATCACAGTGGTTCATAGTGAACCTCTGTGAAGATGTGAGGTGGTTGTAGGGGCTGTGAAACTACTTTGAAGAGCATGACTGCTACAGGGTGGCATGTGTATATATACAATAGGATGCAGTGGGGTAGAGCATGGTGTAGCAAAAAAACACAAGTAGCTGAAGATTGTGGTATTACTATGGGGACTTGTGACAGTGGAAGAGGGGATCAATATTTTTATTGAGAGATTTCTCAACTCCAGCCAGACGATTTTGGTTGGCAAAGTTTAACAACCATACAAGCATTTTGATTGAGTCCATCTATGTCCACTCATCATAGAATGAAATTCTCTCCATCCTTTATTTAACTAACCCTGTATGCGCAGGATTTTAATGCTGTCAAGGTTTTCTCCTGATATCATCATATTCCTAAAAAAATGAAAGGGGGTTCATTTCCACGCCAGCCTTATACTTCATGAAACATTTTCAACTGGTCCACATCTTGCACATATGCCAACCAGTGAGTTTCCAACAAAGATATCATATTCTGGTCCAAATTTAAATTGGAAACCATGCTTCAATGCATGACCAAAGCATCATTCACTATACTGCTAATCACTCTAGTTGACTTGTGAATGAATATTATGACGGATAATGAAATGAAAAATATGCATACAATAATATGAATGATGAATTAATGGAAATGAAATGAAGTTAACAGAAGAGATAGCAAGACATCATAATGTAATAGATATTTTGGAAATGAGAGGACATATATGCTGTTGAAGTAAAGTATAAACATGTTTTTATATTATCGAAGAATGTGAACCCATGTTGTAACGAGAGCCAATAGTGATTATGCTATCGATATTGAATCAAAACAGAAATACCTATAAACGCCGGATGCACTGACCTGATGTTATCGCACAGCAAGTTGATTTATTGCTAACTTCTTACTAACTATCTGCAACAGAAATTTTCTACGCACCTTGCAAGATGGGATCAAGTCCTACACCGTGAACTCGCTTGATCCCTGAGACTGAGACCTTGAAGCTTGATGTTTTCTTGGATTACAGCAGAACCTAATGAAGAACTACTTGGGTTTGACCAAAAACCTTTACCAGTAGTTGTCACAGCCTGCCCATGAGATATTACAGCAGCCACAGGGGGAATTAAACCCCAAATGTCAAACCAACCCACAAATTTCATACATTTAAGAATACAGGCCCCAAAGAAAGAATCATATCCTGTACTACCTTATGTTGAAGAATATTTAACAACTCCTAAAACCATCAGAAAATAAATTCCTTGTAAATGCATATGTACTTTATCAGGATGAAGAAGATACATATATTGATTTTACAGAAAGAACAGGGAAAACAGGAAGATGCAGCCATCTGGTTTGAGCTCATCGACTACAACAGATGCCATGCCACAAAAAAAAAACCTAGACAGGACCTGGAGTGATTGGTGGGATAAACTTGAAAACAGCTCACCTTCACGTCAATCTTCTGATGACAATTTTATTAAGAGAAACCACACTCAAATGCTAAGAGAAAGAAAATTGTCAATAATAACAAAAGAAACAAAAGATGAGAGACACAAAGTCCAAACCAACGAATGTAAGATCAACCCCTAAGTAGTCATTCACATATATCACAGAACTGGAAGAACCAGACTACCTTGTTTTACCGTACACCGAATCCTTGCTATTCTCATGCCCTCATATCAACAGAGGATCATAAAGATAGAGTTCGAACATCCCAGATGCTGAGGTCAAGACTGAAAACTTAGTTACTCTCCGTGGTTTTGCAGAAATCTCAAGGATGGAGCAGAGGGTCTTCTTCAACAACTCTGGGAGCGATCAGGGGGGGATGCGTGGGAACTGAAGAGGAAGAAGAGGGATCACAGAGGCGCAGTGGTAATGTCTTAAACCTTTTGCTATTGTTGCAGATCTTGATTATCTTCGCCCAATCAAAAGGAGATCCGAGAAAGGAAGAGGGAAACAGAAGAAGGGAGGAAAGAGGAATGAAGAAGAATCGAGAAGAAAAATGGGTGTTGGAATCTGGCGGGGTGAAGGCGGATGGATTGAAGTGGGGATCGGATGAAGGGGTGAGGAATGGATCAGAAGAGAAGCGTGAAGAACGCACATGGAGGGGTAGAAGATGGATGGGTGAGGCTTGCGGTTGCTTATGTAGAAACGGGAGGAAGGGTCAAGAATGGAGAGCAGCGGTTAGGGATGGACGGGTTGAGGAAGATGCCATCAATCGGAGGGTCATGAAGAAGCTGATGGAGGGATTGGACGAGGTTGTTGGCGATGGAGGAATTGGGCGAGGTTGTTGGCGATGGAGGGATGAAGGAGAGAGTGTGATGGAGAGAGAAGAGAGAGAGATAGCTGAAAGAGGGAGCCACCCCACTTTCTCAAACCGAGCGTGGTTAGGGTTTTCTCTTTTTTGAAGTTTCTCAAAACAACGATTCTTTTGTAAAAGTTTTTCTAAAAGAAGGTTTTCACTAAAACAATTTTCATAAAAAAAAGGTTTCTCAACCATTTTTTTCATTTTTTTTTTTGTATTTTTTTTAGAAATATTTATAAAAGGAAGGTTTTCTGAGAATTCGAGTTCAAATTTTGGAAATTTCTTCAGAAAACGGGTTTAGATCCAGGTTTTGAGGAAATATTCAAGTTTTTGACTTCGAATTGAGAAATATAAGACAGTAGATCCAAACGGGTACTGGATCAACTGTTTGAGCCTTTCGGAAATTGTTTTTTGTATTTTCACGAATTTAATTTTGAAAATTAGATAACGAGGCTCAGTTTTGGAATTTGACAATGGATCCGGATCCAAAATCGAGTCAGATGGATAACAATGGAGCTTATTCCATAAAATCCAAAAAATAACAGAAATTTATATTGAAATTGACTCAATTTCCTCAGAAAATGGGGTCAGGGGTTAAAAGGGAATATTTATAATATTTTGAAAATTTTGGGGTGTTCACAACAACTCAGGTTTATCCCTTAACGTGAAGGAAAAAAGAATTCAATGCAAATGGATATAAATGAATGCATGTAAATGCAAATGAATGCAAAACGATGTAAATGGATGCACATGCGTGCAAAATGAGAGATTTGTTTGATCATGTCTGCATACATGATGTTTTGAAGACAATTTTCAAAATAACGCCCCAGTGCAATAGGGGAAGCAAATTTTGGATAAAAGGAAGATAATTGACAAAGCGACTGACTTCTTGATTGATTAGAGACTCTAAAAAGGGTCATTCTTCATGAAAGAACATTTTGCAGAGAAGAAGAATAAAATGTGACATCAAGCTTATGAAAAAAATTGATAATTTTATTGATACATTGAAGAAAAGATGACAAATTAAGGAAAGACAATCAAGATTACATCATCCCTTTAAGATGATAAAGCAAGATGAGAAATGGGAAAGTGATGGCGCTGTCAGCTTCTTTAGTGATTGAGGAAAAGGCTCAGTCAGGATGACTGGTCCTTCTTTTCATCTTCAACAAGGAGATTTTTATCAATGCAATCTTGAACAATGTTCTTGAAGACAAAATAGTGGTCAGTATCGTGCCCTACTGCCCGATGGAATTTGCCAAATTGTTCCATGAATCTTTCCATGATCGTGGGAGGATCTATGGCTCTTAGGAGCTTTACCATTTCTTTGGTCAACATATATTCGAGGATTCCATGGAGAGGCTGCTCAAGAGGAGTAAACTGGCGATCGTCACCCCAACCATCACGCTTTTTCATTTCTTTCTGTTGACTCAATTTTTCATTCTTCTTTAAAGACTTTTCTTTCTGACCTGTATGGTTTCCCTTGCTATCTTTGCAGTTACTGCGGCCGACATTGATGGAGAAGGTGAAATTTGCCTTCTTCTTTGAATCTTGATTATTCTCGACGAGGGTGATTCCATCATAGACCCCATTATTCATTCCCATCTCGAGCCACTCGGCCCGTTCAGTAAGCTTAATGAAAGATTTGGAAGGCGAGGTGGAGATAATACCTCTCAAAGGTTGTGAGAAATTGTTCAAAATAATCTAGAGTGTGTGCTCCTCTAAGATGTGATTTCTCATTTTATTGCAAGTGCCCCTCCATCTGCGGATGAAGTTTCTAGCCTTCTCATTATCTCTTTGCATTGTATTATAGAGGTGGTTGAGCATTGGCAGCGCTTCAGTGTTGAAAATGAATTGTTCAATGAACAGATTGACCACCTTATCAAACTCTCATAGCTTGATTGGATTAATATGCTTGGAGTACCACTTGGCGGCGGTGCCCTCCAGGCTACGAGGAAAACAACTGAACAAAGCACGGTTGTCTCTTTTGAATCGATTGCATTCTTGTTATCATCGCAAAATTTTTTCCTCCCTTGCGAGAGACAAACGAATTCCGCGAGTCAAACTCGACCAAAGTTTTGAAAATTGTTTTGAAAATTTACTCGCCTCCGTTTTGAAAATTTGCGGGAAAATTCCATGGAATGGGATCCGTCTGTCGGTACGAGGTTCAACCGTTCCTGGCGCCTTTACTAGGGGTAATTGAACCAAGGATCAATTACGTGCTTTAACTTGACTCAAATATCTAAATTATGCTCTATTTTTCCTAGAATGCACAGAGAATCAGGCTTGTGCTATGGAATTTTGAAAATAATGCAAGTTTGAGAAAATATGATGTTTGCTTTGGAAAATTGAAATGCATTTAGAAAAGGACTGGAAAATGCTTGAAAATGGAATTCCTGGGAAAATCATTGAATTTTATTGGAAATCAGAAATTTGCATTGGAAAGTGATTTCTCAGGAAAATTTGAACTTTAGAAAATCGATTTTGAAATTTGGAATTGCTTTTCTGAGAAAATAGATTTGAGAATTCTGAGAAAATCAAGAAATTCATTGGAAAATGACTTTTGAAATGGAAAATGAATTCTCAAGAAAACTGGAAAATATGAGAAAATAAATTTCTAAAAACTTGGGATTTTGAAATTTGAGAATTTGAAAACATAGGAAAATCTTGATTTGAACTTGGGAAATGCTTTGAAATGTCATTTGAAAACTTAGGATTTTGAGAAAATCAGATCCTGAGAAAGACTTGGAAATTCTTGAGAAAATTGAATTTTCTGAAATTGAAATTGGAAAATGAGTTTGAAATAATGCAATTTGAATGATATGAATGAATGAATATGAATTTGAAAAGGGAATTTCATTGAGGAATTGGGAAATCCTTTTAAAACTTTGAAAAATGCAGTGCATTTTGAAGTTAGCCTAAGTGTGTAGGCTGAATGTGGCTAATACGAAGATCATAAATCTTGGTTTTCTTCGTATTCTGACTATGGCCATAAATACGAATCCCACCGAGTTTATAAACTCCATAAAAGCTTGTGCACGTGCCATTCGTGTAAACCATAGTGAATTTGAAACAAATATGCATGAATCATACATCACATATTAAAATTTGCATAAATTAAACTATATGCAATGCAACCCTATTCTAAGCAGAAATGTAACTCTTATTCCAAATTATTACATTTGATGTTACATTGAATTGAAATAAAATAAGAAAATAAAATCTTCTTCTTGAATATTCCTGCAAAACTAGAAAACAAGGTTAACACAAAAATGTAGGTTTTTCTGAATTTATCCGAAAATATGGGAAATTATCGGATATTATTCAGATATAAACCCAAAATCATACCCCCTTTGATATAAACATGATGAATAATGAATAAATTTCGAAAATAAACTTGAAAATTCGAAATTGGGGTCAAAATGACCAAAATACCCCTGATGACCTTGAAATCAGGGTTTTCTGAAAGAATTTTTGTAAATTTTGGAAATTTGAAAATAAAATGAAATAAATCAAACATAATATGATGAAATATGATGATATGCATGAAATTTTGGGAGAATTAGAAATTGAAATTTCGAAATTTAGGTCAAAATGACCAAAATACCCCCAATAACAAGACTATGGACTTGAAACTAGGGTTTTCTGAAATAAATTTTGCAAAATTGAAAAATATGAAATGCAAAGGAGATTAAAATTAACCCTAATATGATTCTACATGCTTATGTACATGATAAAAACCCTAAAATGGCGAAAATATCATAAAATATCGAATTTAACCTGATTTTCGCTTGATTTTCGCTTCTGAATTTAAAGATAAACTAACACATGGAGCAAATGAACTTGGAATTAAACCAAATTTGGCATGGACACCTAAAATAACCCTAAAATAGAATGGAACTCGAAAATCTAATTTTTTTATATTTTTAAATATGGAAATTCAAATAAAAACCCTAAATTTCATTATTTTTGCCTAAAATATTGATTCTAAAGGGGATTTAGGATATCAAACTTCCATAAAAATTTCCCAAATTTTATGGGATGACAGATGACAGTAAGGCAAGGATTTTTGCCTTTTACACTTTCTGTTTTTGACCTATGATCGGAGCTGTGCCACTCCGGCAAGTCGGATCGGAATCCGATGACTCTAGGAAATGAAGGAAACAGACAGGTTTCGGTAGAAAATGTGGTAAAAATGGCAGACAGATGGGAAAATGGCTGAAATTGTGGGAAAATGTCTCTGACAAATATAGGAAGATTTTATATTTTGACACTATTGAGATTCGGGTTACGGTTTGGAAAAGGGAATGCTGTTATCAGAGATCTAAATCTCTGGAATTTCTGGACATTGGAATCTGTTAGACAGAAAGAGAAAATCCGGGAAAATTAATGAAACAGATTCAAAAATTCTCAAATTTTGGGAAATGTCAGTAAATTATGTTAGGAACAACTTTCATGTTGAAAGTTTTTGCAGACGGGCTACAGATTTGGCGGACTTGATGCATTAGAGTCTGTCTATACCCTGACAAAGGAAAATCAAGATTTTCCCAGGGAGCTGGGAAATCCGATTTTTGACAGAGGTCAAAATTAATTAGAAAAACTTAAAAATTTCCAGATCATTAGTATATTCAATCATAAATCCAATGTGATTTTTGGAGAACAATCCGGATCTCCCACGAGGGTGGTGTCAGAGGTTCTTGTCTGCTAAAGCAGAAATTGGAATTTCTGAGAAGTCCAAAACCCAAATTAGGATTTTGCTTTGTTCATGGGGTTACAAAACTTGAATGAAGCCATTTTTTTTTACAGGAAAGTAAGAACATATAAATCTAACAATATTAAAATTTCAAAAATTTATTGATGGAATGTTAAACAAGAAATGATGACTGGACTGAATGCTTAATATTCAAACCTATAGACTCTAGTCAAAGCACTAACAAAATATGCTATATGAATAAAACATTAATTCAAATAACAAAATGAACTTAAATGCAATGTAAAAACTATATGGGAAAAGATAAGACGAAAATGTAAAGAGGCATAAAGTATTTCATTGATTTTGGCTATTGAGAGGAGGGACTTGATCCATTTGCCGGACATATCCCTTCCTCTATGCAGCCCACAATCATGAGAAGCCCATGAAGTTCTAAAAAAAAAAAAAACCAATAGAGCATATGCAGGCTTACCTTAGATTGGTTTGGATCAGCTGGAGGTCTTGCTGCTATGGTGAAGGTGATGAAGGCTGAACCTTAGCCATATGATTGTGGTGTTGAAGTGGTGGCTGGATCGGTTGAAGGGGAGGCAGCTGCTAAAGGAAGGTTGCCGCCATGCGTGGAGGTTGGTGCTGGTGGTTGGAACCGATGGAGGAAGCTGCTGCAAGGTGGCTGCCAATGGTGGAAGTGAAGCAAGGAGATGGCTGGAAGAGATGAAGCAAAGATGGCTGCAGCCAAAGGAGAGAGAGAGAGAAAGAGAGATGGGGGCAGCCGTATGGCTCCCCTCTTTTCCTTTTTTTTTTTTTGGTTTTCTTAACTTAGGGAAGATTCTATCTTTCCCTAAGTTCTTAGCTTTAATTAGGGAAGGAAAGGGAAACAGCCTTTACGTGAATGGCTGGGCAAGAGGGAGGAAGGAAGGGAGAAAGGGAAGAAAGAAGAAAAAGAAAAGGAAGAAAAAGAAAAAGAAAAGGAAAGAAAGAAAAGGAGGGAAAAAGGAAAAGGGAAAGAAAAACATGGGGAAAAAAAATGGAAAGTGGAGCTGGAGGTTTGGGTGACCACCTTGTGGGTCCCACCTTAGGAAGAATAACATAATAAAATAAATAAATAAATAAAATAAAATAAAACAAACAACAAAAAAATAAAGAAAAAGATATTTTTTTTTCTTTTCTTATAAATTAAAACAAGAGAATGCAAATGGATGGGCCATCTCAGAGCGGGTCCAAATTTTGATTTTGAAATTCATTTTGATGATTAGAGGGGTAAAATAGTCTTTTCAAAAAGTTTCCAAACGAAACGAGCTATTTTTGGCAGTTTTTGAAACGAGCTCGGATTTTGAAGTTCAATACCTCATTGCGAAGCAAATCCAGTGTAGAATTTGAAAATTTGATTTTGAAAGAAATCCAGATTGTTTTTCTTGAGAAAATATTTCCAAACGAAACGAGCTATTTTTGGCAGTTTTTGAAACGATCGCGAATTTTGAAGTTTAATAGCTCGTTGCAAAGCAAATTCAGTGTAGAATTCAAAAATTTGAGTTTGAAATAAATCCTGATTATTTCTCGTGAGAAAATATTTCCAAATTTAGACTCCCGGGGGTAAAAATGTTAATTTTGGAAACCCGGGGTTTGAAATTGATTTCTGAAAGCTTTTAAAACTCGATCTGGATTGAAATTTATAAAACTGGAGTTCTGGACTTCGAAAATGAAATGAAATGTGATGAAATGCTGAGAAATGATATGAAATGATGAGAAATGACATGAAATGTTATGCGAAATGCTAACCTTGAATAAAGAATTTTGGATGTCACACCCCGATTGATACTTGTACCAGTTTAAAAAGCATTAAAATTGATAAAATTTGCAAAATAGCTCAAGAAATGGTTTTCGGGACTCTACTGGGTCAGAGTGACACTGAAAAATGAAGTTCGAGCTGGATTGAACTGAGATGAGCTAGATTGAGCTGAGTTTTAGAGTTTCAGAACTCAAATGAACTGACTAGGCACTGACTCAACTGACCTTTTCGACTGAATTTTCAAGAAAAACTGCCATTTTTAGAGAAATGGTACGGAATGATCACTGGAGTGAAGTGAATTATGAACTTGAGCTGAAACAAAGGTCATTAATACTGAGGTGAACTAAAATCGAGGCTCAAACACTAGCTCAACTGACTAAACTTGGCTCAATTTCAGCTAGAAGAGCTAAAATGGACCAAAATGGGCTCCTAGACACTTGGAAATGGTTTTGTACTGAAACTGGAGTGTTTGAACTTCTGGTGAGCTCAAGTTAGACTCTGGGAAACATGACTGACTGGGAATGACAGACTCGGAGACAATTGGTTTGGATTCAAGTGAGAAATGAGCTCATTTTTGAAGAAATGATCCCATTTTGGCAGGAATGGTCAGAAATGAAAATGGTCTGTTCATTGTGAGCTCAGATGAGCTTGAGATGACTGATATTCTAACTGTCTTGAACTGACCAATGAGCTTGGTTGACTCCGACTGACTGGGGCCCGGGATGACCTAGGGGTAAAATGGTAATTTTCCTAGTGAAAATGGGTAAAATGGTGATTTTTTGAAACTGACTCGAGGTTTGACTCCTACATTGACCTAACAAGGTTGGCACTGCACGAGGGGGGTTGTTTGAGAATGGATGTGGAAAATTTGGGGTGTTTACAGATGCCCCTCTTTGCTACTAAGCCGGCTTGAAGACGAGCTTAGTGGCAAAGAAAAACACACCAAATTTGGGCTATAAAAATGCCCCAGTTAGAAGGATCCGACTGGATATGAAGATATTAGCCCTGATGAAAATGGTAGATATGAAATGGAGAATAAAGAAGAAAAAAAAAATTTACTTCAAAAGAAGTGAGATTCAGGTTTTGCCCTTAACCTGGATGGGACGGGAAATACCTCGTGTAGAAACGAAGCTCAGGTTTGACCCTTAACCTGACCGGGGAATGAAATACCTCATCAAAGGAGGCTCAGGTTTGTACCCTTATCCTGATTGGGAGGAAAATGAAATACCTCATCAAAGGAGGCTCAGGTTTGTACCCTTATCCTGATTGGGCAGAAAATGAAATACTTCATCAAAGGAAGCTCAGGTTTGTACCCTTATCTTGATTGGGAAGAAAATGAAATACCTCATCAAAGGAGGCTCAGGTTTGTACCCTTATCCTGATTGGGCGGAAAATGAAATACCTCATCAAAGGAGGCTCAGGTTTGTACCCTTATCCTGATTGGGAAGAAAATGAAATACCTCATCAAAGGAGGCTCAGGTTTGTACCCTTATCCTGATTGGGCGGAAAATGAAATACCTCATCAAAGGAGGCTCAGGTTTGTACCCTTATCCTGATTGGGCGGAAAATAAAATACCTCATCAAAGGAGGCTCAGGTTTGTACCCTTATCCTGATTGGGCAGAAAATGAAATACCTCATCAAAGGAGGCTCAGGTTTGTACCCTTATCCTGATTGGGCGGAAAATGAATGGAATCCTCGAAGGAAGAAACCATGATGGAACCTTCGGATTTTCGCACAATGAATCCGATAGGGGTTTTGCAAAAGGATGAAATTGGGGTCCCTAAAGCTTGAAAAGGGGTTTGATTTTGGGCGCCTCATTGCTGAGACTAAATAACTTTTGAAATTGGTGACCTTTTGCTGGAATTGGTGGCTTAACCTCAAGCCGAAATTGGACTGTCTATGGTGGGACAGTGGGGACACAGGGAAGTGTGCGAATCTGAGAGCCCATGCGCTCAGATTATACCAACAGAAGGGAAGGAATCTTGAAAACTCCCATTATCAAGTCCTTAAAAGGGATAACAACTGATGTCGGGATGCGCCAAAGATGAACCTCAAGCTCTCGCTTCACGCCAGGATAGCTAGAAAATATTGTCAAAATGTTGAAAATTGTTGTTGATTCAAAATAATTGAAAATGATGCACATTGTTTTGAAAGTATTCCCTCTTTTCTACCTGAAGTATTATCTCCGATTGTACTTAACTTCGTAAAATCAAGATTCGAATTCAAATTGCTTGCAATTGACTTTCTTTCAAGGAAGCTATCAATTTCCCTGATATGAGCAGAAAAGAGAGTATTCTTGATATTGTGAAAGCAATTTGTGAAAGAATATTGATAATAGAATTTCACAAAATTTAAAGAGGATTCTTTGGCAGATTTGGCAGTCTGATATCCTGGAATTCTTTCTCATGACGATCTTTCTGCCTACTAATTTTTTTTTTTGGCAGAATTAGAGCTCTCTTGGGTTTTTGGAGATTACATCATCCTTCATTTTGGAGATGTCTTGACTTTTCTCTCTCTTTTTTTTTTTAGAAGGGTACGTCACAAACTCCTTCATCTCAGAGATGTTTTGATCCTTCTTTTCTCTCAGGGATTATATTGACGGTTATTGGCTCTTTGGTTGGAAATCTCTTGATGATAGCAGAAATTAAATATCCTTTAGGGTTTGTCGGGAGGCCCATCGCAGTCGCCTTCATCTTGACGGTGCTCTGAACTTTCCCTAGAAGGATCCGTCACAAACTCCGTCATCTTGGAGATGATTCAAATCTTCTTTGGCCCCGGGGGTCTACTCGCCTAATTCGCCTTCATCTTGACGACAATTGAGAGATCCCTTTTGCAGATATTTAATTGCAGCTTAGGTGATTGAGGAGATATAGGGATTTAATGGATTTTTCTGTACCACCCAGGATATTTCGACTGCTTTATTTTCCAAGAATGATCTTTAAAAATGTGCCATTGACTGCGATCAATACCGATCACTTATGGCTTTGCAACAATATTGAATTTCCTTTGCTGGCCATATCGGGGATTTATTCTTCATCCTTTTGGTTGGCCAATAGAAAGAATTTGAATTTTGAATCCTTCTTCGCGAAAGCTTTGTCCTTTCGAAAGTAATACTGAAGGTATTCTGAAGTAATGTTTTTATACAATAAAAATTTTGAAATCAACAAATATTTAATGACAAATTGGCAAAATGTTCTTGAAATCCTTGGTGAGAGCGAGCATCTGAAGCACAACGCAACGCACCCATGACAAAAATTTTCTTCTCCTTTCCCCAAAGGAGAAGATTCAGAAATTGGAAATAGGAATTACTCCTCTCTTCCCTGAAGAGGAGGTGTTTGCAAAACGAACTTTCAAAGAGAAATTAAGCTTTCGTCAAAACTTCCTAACATTAGGCTTCTCTTATGGAAAGGGGGCCGGTAATGATGAGGTCGGTGAATTGATCATGAAGGAACGAGTCCATCACACTCTCCCTGAAAAGAGGGTCCTTCATGATGAAATGGCCTAGTTTGAAATTGCGGTCACAAGGAAACCGAGCTTCCGTCGAAGCTCTCCCTGAATTAAGGGTTCCTTGTATGGAATTGGAAATTTGTTTTGCAAACGGTTCACATAGACACGAGTCCCTTCAAACTCTCCCTGAAAAGGGGCTAGGTGAACAAAGGATAGCATGCGAAAAGAACGAGCTCCCTCGAACTCTCCCTATAAAAAGGGTCTCTCGCAAGAGAAATTTATTGGAATTGGTATTGGATGACCAAAAGGGTCAAATTTTGGAAATTGGAATTTTGAAATTTGATATTTGAAATTGGAAATTGGAAATTGGAAATTGGAAATTGGAAATTGGAAATTGATAATTGGAAATTGGAAATTGATTGGCTAACAAGGTCAAAATTGTGAATTGGTTTACTGAGAATGACATGGGTTCTATAGGGATTCCTCCTAAGAACGACATTGGTTCTATTGAGAACGGCATTGGTTTCGCAGGGGTTCGACCTGGGTTCAATAGGGATTCAGCCTAAGAACGACATTGGTTCAATTGAGAACGACATTGGTTCACTAGGAACGACATGGGTTCGATAGGTATTCAGCCTACGAACAACATTGGTTTAATTAAGAACGACATTGGTTCACTAGGAACGACATGGGTTCGATAGGTATTCAGCCTACGAACGACATTGGTTCAATTAAGAACGACATTGGTTCACTAGGAACAACATGGGTTCGATAGGTATTCAGCCTACAAACAACATTGGTTCAATTGAGAACGACATTGGTTCACTAGGAACGACATGGGTTCGATAGGTATTCAGCCTACGAACGACATTGGTTCAATTAAGAACGACATTGGTTCACTAGGAACGACATGGGTTCGATAGGTATTCAGCCTACGAACGTCATTGGTTCAATTAAGAACGAGAACTATTATATAGACTTGGATTGCTTCTATGAACGGTTTCAGGATTATCCCCTTATCCTGAACGGGGATAGAAATTGGATGACTTGGCGGTCGAAATTGAGAATTTTGGTAATTTGAAAATTGGAAATTGGATGACCCGGAGGTCGAAATTAAAGAATTATGGAAAATGATTCAGGTTTATCCCTTAACCTGAAGGGGAAGTTCAGGTTTATCCCTTAACCTGAAAGGGAAATTCAGGTTTATCCCTTAACCTGAAGGGGAATTGAATATGATGCATATGTATGCGAATGAATGCATGCAAATGCAAATGAATGCAAATGTATGCAAATGAATGCAAAATGATGTCAATGGATGCACATGCATGCAAAATGAGAGATTTGTTTGATCCTGCCTGCATACAAGATGTTTTGAAAACAATTTTCAAAATAATGCCCCATTGTAACTGGGAAAGAAGAATTTGACCATTGTTGAAGAAAGTATATTGAGGAATTACAAAGGATGGAATAGAGGATTTAAGTATAGAAAATTTTCAAATGTTGAGCATTGATGGAGTCTGATAATTCCACACCATCGGCATTGATGAGCAGATATGAATTGTGAGGTAATGCTTCCTCGACAATATAGGTCCCTTCCCAATTCGATGACCATTTGCCACCCGGGCGGTGCTTGAGATAGGTCGTTGATCTGATCACTAGATCATTGACTCAGAATTTCCTTTGAATGACAAATTTTGCATATTGCCTGGCTATCCTCTGACGATATGATTGAGCATGCTCTACTGCTCTGAGTCTTCTTTCATTGAGCAAATCAAGTTGTACCAGTCGCTGCTGCTAATACTGATCAAGCGGTAACTCCAGCAGTGATGCGAAATTCAAGGTAGGTTTCTGAACATGTAGAGGCAGCACTACTTCAGTTCCGTAGACAAGTTCTGACGAAGTAGCATTAGTTGGATTTCGAATGATGATTCTGTATGCTCACAATGCATCATGGATCTTCTCATGCCAGTCACGAACTGTTTTTAAAGTTCGCTTTAAGATTCTAATAAGAATCTTACTGGTGGCCTCTGCTTGACCATTCCCTTGAGGATAATAAAGAGCGAAGAAATTATGATGGATTCTGATTTTTGAGCAGAATGTCCTCATTCTCTCATTCTTGAAATAACTGTCATTGTCTGACACGATATTGTGCGGTATGCCGAAACGACATAGGATATTCCTATGGATGAATGAGACCACATGTCGACCTTCTACTGTGCGTAGAGTGACTGCTTCTACCCATTTAGTAAAATATTCTGTTGCAGCAAGAAAATATTTATGGCCATTTGAAGCAGAAGGAGTAATGGGGCCAACAACATCAAAAGCCCACATAGAAAATGGCCATGGTGAGACGACAGATTGCAAATATGTCGCTGGCGCATGAATGGAAGGTGCATGCATCTGGCATTGAGCGCACTTCTTCACAAAATGATAACAATCTTGTTGCATAGTTCTCCAGTAATATCCTGCTCGGATGATTTGTTTGACAAGAGTTTGGTAGCCGACGTGACCATCGCAAATGCCTTCGTGTACCTCCCGCATGACTTCTTTGGCTTCATCTTCATCTAGGCATCTGGCATATTTAGAACCGAATCCACGATGATAGAGGACATCGGCAATAATAAAATATCGGGCAGACACATGCCAAATCGCTCGTTACTCTTACCAGTGATATTCTAAGAGAAGGAGACAGATGTCTTCTTTTTTATGGGAGCCTTTCTGAAACAGTCCTTAGCTTGCTCAGACATCATCCTAATCATCATTTTCTTGAACATCTGATATGTAGTAGGATCAATGCCATCCCTATCATTCAAACTCTGTCTTCTGGCAAATCTTGGAGAATCCATTTCTTCTTGCCTGCTTCTAAAATCACTGATGCCCTGATACAGTGGTGTCTTCTTGCTTGATCTGATCTGAACCACTTGGGAATACTGATGCTCTTTGTAGAATGGATGATTAAATTTCGATGATGAAGATTCAAGATAGAAATGAATATAATAAAAATATTTGATGAGAATTTGATAGATAATTGAAAGAACATCCCATTACTAGGGATTGGGTCGCCGCTGGAGTCACGACAATTATGTTGTCATTCTTTACAAGGAGAACGAACAACTATAAATATGCCTTGTCACCTAGGCGAGGTTATCAAACCATGATAGAATGAAAATTGAAGGATTTTTTTTTTCTTTATTGAAGAAAAAATATGATTGCATCAATAGTGGACTTGAGAAAGAGGGAGTATATAGACAGTCTGTCACCACTCTTAACGATCAACAGAGACACGAGGACCAAGGAAAAGAGTGAGAATGATGAAAGAATCCCAGCCATATATGGCAGAATGGTATGCTCCGGACCACTGTGCTGATGTAAGGTCGAACTCTGGCACGACTCCAGATAGCAGCCGCATCTCTATGTGCTTCTGTCTCTGAGAAAACTGTCGAACACACCGCTCCGGATGATAGTAAGCACAGAAGAATGGACCAAGCAACTTGAATCTCTTGCCATATGCATAGGTGTATCTGGGAGGCGATAATTCTCGATCAAAATAGTCCCACACCACTTCTTCTTCCTGCAGATAGTCGATCAGGAATCGGTACCGCGCAACTGGAAGGAGCTCCTTACCGTTGTATCTGAATGAACTAGCTCTGGTTGGTACATGCTGAAGGAACCAAGATTGAAGAGCATAAGTACATCCCTCGACTAAGATGGACTCTCCAAGTGTGAAGCGGGTCAGTCCTCTGTATAGAAAAGCAAGCGCAGCCATGGCTATCGAGAGACGGCTGGTCTGTCGACTTCCTCATCTTCTCAAAAGCTGAACTATTCTGACATCCACTTAATTCTGTCCATTTGGAAAGAAAGCAAGTCCCACAGTACATAGAACCATCGCATGTTGAATTCTCTCTTGAGTTGTTCTGGACAGCAAGTTGACTTCTGCAAATTTTCCATGCTGTCGGTAGATCTCGATCAGGCTCACGTACTCATTCTCGTTTTCTTCAATCAGTGGCAAAGACTTGCCCCCTGTCATGCGAGCTACGACATCTTTGGGGTCCAGACCCTTGACATTGATCAGAAATTGCTGCTCTAATGGATCTCCAGGCTGATCGACTGGCTCGGGCAGTCCCATAATCTTTGAAAATTCATCCATCAGTATTGTCATCTCGCCCCACGGGAACCAGAATGTGCAAGTGCGCGGATTCCACCGCTCTGCCAGTGCATGAATCAGATTGCCGTTGACTGTCAACTTTCCCACTGCAGATGCCAATTCCAACCCACAATCGCTCAAGTGGTCCGGAAACATACGAGAGAAATTTTTGAACCAGACATAGTACCACCGGGGGAAGAAGGGTCCGGTGCTAAGAGATCGATGCTCAGGAAGACTTTGTCGCACCTCGTAGGAGATGTGACCCTCAGAAAAAACAGAATCGAGCTGACTAGATGCCATTGGACTTAGGGACAAGAAGACTGGAATTAGACTTTGGAAAAATACAAGAATTTTGAAAATTGCAGGCAGGATAAAATGAAAGCTGGAAATTCGAAGTCCAGAGGAACGAAAGAATGGAAAATTTCTTGGAGTTTTGAAGGAAAAGGTGGATAATTTAGAAAAATCGTCCAGGGTTTTTGAGAAAAAGGAGATATTTCATAAAAGATGAAAAATGAGGTATTTTGGAAAATTGTTTGGTATTTTGGAAAACTTGGGAAAAATATGAGAAAATAAGGCGAAAATGAATATCATATATACAATTACAAACAATTATGCACATACAGCAATCCCTAGGAAGCCAACTCTAAATGCATTGATTTTGAAAGAGCTTTAGGACCCTAATCCTGACTCTAGGCTTAGATCAACTGTGTCCAATCATGCTATGCCGATATACTCGAGCCGAGGCTCGATGTACGTGGCATAAAACTCATCTCCGGGTCTAGGCTTGTGTTTTCCCAACATCCTTGAGCGCCTGCCGATATACGTTGGACTATGGCCCTTGGTACGTGGCAGGGGGGCGTTAGCCCAAATAAGTGGCCCAGTTGTGAGGCTCTGTCCCGAACTATGGTTCTGGAAGAGAGCCCAGCAACGTGAAGACCGGGTAGACATAGGTGGGGTGGTTTTTGAAATATGATCACATGCAGGAAAACAGAGGGCTCTAAGTCCTAAAGAGATAGAATTTTGAAAACTTTTGAAGAAGCAAACATTGTTTTCATACAAGTCCTAGATTGAGGAGTGTTGTATTTCAGACCTAAGTCTATGTGAGCATGCATAATTCTCCTCAATATGGTCCTACCAAACCATGCCTAGTCTACATGCAATCCATGTCAGCTGGGTTCAAGTCTAGGCTCCTAGGTTCACATGATATCAGGAATTAAAAGCTGACAGTTCATAGAGCATGATTTTGATAATTGAGCTAAGTCAAAGCACATAATTGATCAGACGAAGACAGGTCCCATCACGGTCGCCAAACCTGTTATCATCGCAAAATTTTTTCCTCCCTTGCGAGAGACAAACGAATTCCGCGAGTCAAACTCGACCAAAGTTTTGAAAATTGTTTTGAAAATTTACTCGCCTCCGTTTTGAAAATTTGCGGGAAAATTCCATGGAATGGGATCCGTCTGTCGGTACGAGGTTCAACCGTTCCTGGCGCCTTTACTAGGGGTAATTGAACCAAGGATCAATTACGTGCTTTAACTTGACTCAAATATCTAAATTATGCTCTATTTTTCCTAGAATGCACAGAGAATCAGGCTTGTGCTATGGAATTTTGAAAATAATGCAAGTTTGAGAAAATATGATGTTTGCTTTGGAAAATTGAAATGCATTTAGAAAAGGACTGGAAAATGCTTGAAAATGGAATTCCTGGGAAAATCATTGAATTTTATTGGAAATCAGAAATTTGCATTGGAAAGTGATTTCTCAGGAAAATTTGAACTTTAGAAAATCGATTTTGAAATTTGGAATTGCTTTTCTGAGAAAATAGATTTGAGAATTCTGAGAAAATCAAGAAATTCATTGGAAAATGACTTTTGAAATGGAAAATGAATTCTCAAGAAAACTGGAAAATATGAGAAAATAAATTTCTAAAAACTTGGGATTTTGAAATTTGAGAATTTGAAAACATAGGAAAATCTTGATTTGAACTTGGGAAATGCTTTGAAATGTCATTTGAAAACTTAGGATTTTGAGAAAATCAGATCCTGAGAAAGACTTGGAAATTCTTGAGAAAATTGAATTTTCTGAAATTGAAATTGGAAAATGAGTTTGAAATAATGCAATTTGAATGATATGAATGAATGAATATGAATTTGAAAAGGGAATTTCATTGAGGAATTGGGAAATCCTTTTAAAACTTTGAAAAATGCAGTGCATTTTGAAGTTAGCCTAAGTGTGTAGGCTGAATGTGGCTAATACGAAGATCATAAATCTTGGTTTTCTTCGTATTCTGACTATGGCCATAAATACGAATCCCACCGAGTTTATAAACTCCATAAAAGCTTGTGCACGTGCCATTCGTGTAAACCATAGTGAATTTGAAACAAATATGCATGAATCATACATCACATATTAAAATTTGCATAAATTAAACTATATGCAATGCAACCCTATTCTAAGCAGAAATGTAACTCTTATTCCAAATTATTACATTTGATGTTACATTGAATTGAAATAAAATAAGAAAATAAAATCTTCTTCTTGAATATTCCTGCAAAACTAGAAAACAAGGTTAACACAAAAATGTAGGTTTTTCTGAATTTATCCGAAAATATGGGAAATTATCGGATATTATTCAGATATAAACCCAAAATCATACCCCCTTTGATATAAACATGATGAATAATGAATAAATTTCGAAAATAAACTTGAAAATTCGAAATTGGGGTCAAAATGACCAAAATACCCCTGATGACCTTGAAATCAGGGTTTTCTGAAAGAATTTTTATAAATTTTGGAAATTTGAAAATAAAATGAAATAAATCAAACATAATATGATGAAATATGATGATATGCATGAAATTTTGGGAGAATTAGAAATTGAAATTTCGAAATTTAGGTCAAAATGACCAAAATACCCCCAATAACAAGACTATGGCCTTGAAACCAGGGTTTTCTGAAATAAATTTTGCAAAATTGAAAAATATGAAATGCAAAGGAGATTAAAATTAACCCTAATATGATTCTACATGCTTATGTACATGATAAAAACCCTAAAATGGCGAAAATATCATAAAATATCGAATTTAACCTGATTTTCGCTTGATTTTCGCTTCTGAATTTAAAGATAAACTAACACATGGAGCAAATGAACTTGGAATTAAACCAAATTTGGCATGGACACCTAAAATAACCCTAAAAATAGAATGGAGCTCGAAAATCTAATTTTTTTGTATTTTTAAATATGGAAATTCAAATAAAAACCCTAAATTTCATGATTTTTGCCTAAAATATTGATTCTAAAGGGGATTTAGGATATCAAACTTCCATAAAAATTTCCCAAATTTTATGGGATGACAGATGACAGTAAGGCAAGGATTTTTGCCTTTTACACTTTCTGTTTTTGACCTATGATCGGAGCTGTGCCACTCCGGCAAGTCGGATCGGAATCCGATGACTCTAGGAAATGAAGGAAACAGACAGGTTTCGGTAGAAAATGTGGTAAAAATGGCAGACAGATGGGAAAATGGCTGAAATTGTGGGAAAATGTCTCTGACAAACATAGGAAGATTTTATATTTTGACACTATTGAGATTCGGGTTACGGTTTGGAAAAGGGAATGCTGTTATCAGAGATCTAAATCTCTGGAATTTCTGGACATTGGAATCTGTTAGACAGAAAGAGAAAATCCGGGAAAATTAATGAAACAGATTCAAAAATTCTCAAATTTTGGGAAATGTCAGTAAATTATGTTAGGAACAACTTTCATGTTGAAAGTTTTTGCAGACGGGCTACAGATTTGGCGGACTTGATGCATTAGAGTCTGTCTATACCCTGACAAAGGAAAATCAAGATTTTCCCAGGGAGCTGGGAAATCCGATTTTTGACAGAGGTCAAAATTAATTAGAAAAACTTAAAAATTTCCAGATCATTAGTATATTCAATCATAAATCCAATGTGATTTTTGGAGAACAATCCGGATCTCCCACGAGGGTGGTGTCAGAGGTTCTTGTCTGCTAAAGCAGAAATTGGAATTTCTGAGAAGTCCAAAACCCAAATTAGGATTTTGCTTTGTTCATGGGGTTACAAAACTTGAATGAAGCCATTTTTTTTTACAAGAAAGTAAGAACATATAAATCTAACAATATTAAAATTTCAAAAATTTATTGATGGAATGTTAAACAAGAAATGATGACTGGACTGAATGCTTAATATTCAAACCTATAGACTCTAGTCAAAGCACTAACAAAATATGCTATATGAATAAAACATTAATTCAAATAACAAAATGAACTTAAATGCAATGTAAAAACTATATGGGAAAAGATAAGACGAAAATGTAAAGAGGCATAAAGTATTTCATTGATTTTGGCTATTGAGAGGAGGGACTTGATCCATTTGCCGGACATATCCCTTCCTCTATGCAGCCCACAATCATGAGAAGCCCATGAAGTTCTAAAAAAAAACCAATAGAGCATATGCAGGCTTACCTTAGATTGGTTTGGATCAGCTGGAGGTCTTGCTGCTATGGTGAAGGTGATGAAGGCTGAACCTTAGCCATATGATTGTGGTGTTGAAGTGGTGGCTGGATCGGTTGAAGGGGAGGCAGCTGCTAAAGGAAGGTTGCCGCCATGCGTGGAGGTTGGTGCTGGTGGTTGGAACCGATGGAGGAAGCTGCTGCAAGGTGGCTGCCAATGGTGGAAGTGAAGCAAGGAGATGGCTGGAAGAGATGAAGCAAAGATGGCTGCAGCCAAAGGAGAGAGAGAGAGAAAGAGAGATGGGGGCAGCCGTATGGCTCCCCTCTTTTCCTTTTTTTTTTTTGGTTTTCTTAACTTAGGGAAGATTCTATCTTTCCCTAAGTTCTTAGCTTTAATTAGGGAAGGAAAGGGAAACAGCCTTGGCTGGGCAAGAGGGAGGAAGGAAGGGAGAAAGGGAAGAAAGAAGAAAAAGAAAAGGAAGAAAAAGAAAAAGAAAAGGAAAGAAAGAAAAGGAGGGAAAAAGGAAAAGGGAAAGAAAAACATGGGGAAAAAAAATGGAAAGTGGAGCTGGAGGTTTGGGTGACCACCTTGTGGGTCCCACCTTAGGAAGAATAACATAATAAAATAAATAAATAAATAAAATAAAATAAAACAAACAACAAAAAAATAAAGAAAAAGATAATTTTTTTTTCTTTTCTTATAAATTAAAACAAGAGAATGCAAATGGATGGGCCATCTCAGAGCGGGTCCAAATTTTGATTTTGAAATTCATTTTGATGATTAGAGGGGTAAAATAGTCTTTTCAAAAAGTTTCCAAACGAAACGAGCTATTTTTGGCAGTTTTTGAAACGAGCTCGGATTTTGAAGTTCAATACCTCATTGCGAAGCAAATCCAGTGTAGAATTTGAAAATTTGATTTTGAAAGAAATCCAGATTGTTTTTCTTGAGAAAATATTTCCAAACGAAACGAGCTATTTTTGGCAGTTTTTGAAACGATCGCGAATTTTGAAGTTTAATAGCTCGTTGCAAAGCAAATTCAGTGTAGAATTCAAAAATTTGAGTTTGAAATAAATCCTGATTATTTCTCGTGAGAAAATATTTCCAAATTTAGACTCCCGGGGGTAAAAATGTTAATTTTGGAAACCCGGGGTTTGAAATTGATTTCTGAAAGCTTTTAAAACTCGATCTGGATTGAAATTTATAAAACTGGAGTTCTGGACTTCGAAAATGAAATGAAATGTGATGAAATGCTGAGAAATGATATGAAATGATGAGAAATGACATGAAATGTTATGCGAAATGCTAACCTTGAATAAAGAATTTTGGATGTCACACCCCGATTGACACTTGTACCAGTTTAAAAAGCATTAAAATTGATAAAATTTGCAAAATAGCTCAAGAAATGGTTTTCGGGACTCTACTGGGTCAGAGTGACACTGAAAAATGAAGTTCGAGCTGGATTGAACTGAGATGAGCTAGATTGAGCTGAGTTTTAGAGTTTCAGAACTCAAATGAACTGACTAGGCACTGACTCAACTGACCTTTTCGACTGAATTTTCAAGAAAAGCTGCCATTTTTAGAGAAATGGTACGGAATGATCACTGGAGTGAAGTGAATTATGAACTTGAGCTGAAACAAAGGTCATTAATACTGAGGTGAACTAAAATCAAGGCTCAAACACTAGCTCAACTGACTAAACTTGGCTCAATTTCAGCTAGAAGAGCTAAAATGGACCAAAATGGGCTCCTAGACACTTGGAAATGGTTTTGTACTGAAACTGGAGTGTTTGAACTTCTGGTGAGCTCAAGTTAGACTCTGGGAAACATGACTGACTGGGAATGACAGACTCGGAGACAATTGGTTTGGATTCAAGTGAGAAATGAGCTCATTTTTGAAGAAATGATCCCATTTTGGCAGGAATGGTCAGAAATGAAAATGGTCTGTTCATTGTGAGCTCAGATGAGCTTGAGATGACTGATATTCTAACTGTCTTGAACTGACCAATGAGCTTGGTTGACTCCGACTGACTGGGGCCCGGGATGACCTAGGGGTAAAATGGTAATTTTCCTAGTGAAAATGGGTAAAATGGTGATTTTTTGAAACTGACTCGAGGTTTGACTCCTACATTGACCTAACAAGGTTGGCACTGCACGAGGGGGGTTGTTTGAGAATGGATGTGGAAAATTTGGGGTGTTTACAATTCTGCAAAAAACATAGCTAGGTGAGCCTTGGGATCGTTAGTCCCATCAAATTTGATAAATTTACGAGGGAGATCCTCTAGGCTGTCATCCCTGTCTAAACCATCATAGAAATCTTCGCTTGTGAAGACTTTCTTGCCCTTGTCATGGGCTTGCAGATCCTTAACTATTTTGACCACATCTCTGAGTTGTAACTGATCAGAGTCATTAACAGACTGATCTTTTAGCTTATTGGCTGACCCCTGCCCCTGAGTCATCTTCTGGAAAGCTTGCTGAGCCTCACACTCTTCATCGGTGTCACCTTCTGATTCTTCAATGTTGGATACGCTTCTTGGATATCTTCAGTTGTTTCTTCAATGTTCATCCCTTGATCTTTTTCTTGGTAGGAATCTTGCCGGAACTGGCCCCTACTTGCTCTGCCATCATCTTACTCATCATTTTCTGAAATAATGAGTACATTTGTGGATCCAAATCATCATTGGCTTGTTGACTTTGTTTTCTGGCAGATCGTGGCGAATCTATTTTTGCTCACTACCACTGCTAGGATGTTGAGGCGAAGTTGTTTTCTTCCCAGATCTGGTTTGAATTATGCCAAAATTCTCTATACGACAAAGGGATGATCAGAGTGATGGAAAAAATCTTTGAAGGCAATGACTTGAAGAATAGAAGAATAACAATGGATGAAGATTTGAAATTTGGTTGACAATTTGAAGGATATCCCTTTACCAGGGATTGGGTTATCGTTGGGATCACGACAATTGCGTTGTTATTCCATGAGAGGAAATAAACAATCAAGATATGCCTTTTTATCTAGGCGAGGTCATCAACCACGAAGGAAAATGCCATTTTTGAAGGAAAGAGATATCTCTTGGCAAAAATAATCTGCAAAAAGGCTTGGAAAGAGAGCAAAAGGAAAGGTAGATAGGCAATTTCCACTGCAATGATCAAGGAATGTATGAAGAGAATAAGGTGAAGAATTTTGCAAATAGACAAAAGGATTGGAAATCTGGGGAAAATAGAAGAAAAATATATGATTTTTTTGTAAAATTGCAGATAAGATACAACTGGAAATTCAAGATCCAGAGGAAAGGTAGGAAAAGGGAAATCGCCTAAACTTTTTGAGGAAAAATATGAGGTTTTTTTAAAATCTTCCAGGGTTTTGATAAAATTGTTGAAAAAATAAATGAGATTTGAAAAATGATGTAAAAGACAAATAAAAGGGAAATGAGAAATAAAGGAGAATGCATTCAATCACATCCTGCACAAACAACTATGCACATTCAACACTTTCTAAGAAGCTGACTCTAAAATGCATCAATTTTGAAAGAGTTGTAGGACCATAATCCTAACTCTAGGCTCAGATCAATTGTATCCAATCATGCTATGTCGATATACTCGAGCCGAGGCTCGATGTACATGGCATAAAGATTCATCTCCGGTTCTAGGCTTATGTTTTCCCAACATCCTTGAGTGTCTGCCGATATACGTTGGACTATGGCCCTTGGTACGTGGCAGAGGGTCGTTAGCCCAAATAAGTGGCCCAGTTGTGAGGCTTTGTCCCCAACTATGGTTCTGGAAGAAATCCCAACAACGTGAAGATCAAGTAGACATAGGTGAGGTGGTTTTTGAAATATGAGCACATGCAAGTAAATAGAGAGCTCTAAGTCCTAGAGAGATAAAATTTTGAAATATTTGAAGAAGCAAACATTGTTTTCATATAATTTCTAGATTGAGGAGTGTTGTATTTCAGACCTAAGTCTATGTGGGCATGGATAATTTTCCTCAATATGGTCCTACCAAACCATGCCTAGTCTACATGCAGGCCATGTCACCTGGGTTTGAGTCTAGGCTCCTAGGTTCACATGATATTAGAAAATAAAAGTTGATATTCCATAGAACACGATTTTGATAATTGAGCTAAGTCAAAGCACACAGTTGATCAGACGAACACAGGTCCCATCATGGTCGCCAAATTTGTTATCATCGCAAAATTTTTCCTCTTCCCTTGTGTGAGAGAGAAACGATTCTGCGAGTCAAACTCGACCAAAGTTTTGAAAATGGTTTTTGAAAAATTACTCAACTCCGTTTTGAAAATTTGTGAGAAAATTTCATGGAATGGGATCCGTCTATCGGTACAAGGTTCAACCGTTTCTGACGCATTTACCAAGGGTAATTGAACCAAGGATCAAGAGTGTGCTTTGACTAAGTTCAAATGCCTAAATCATGTTCTATTTTTCTAAAATGCATGGAGAATCAGGCATGTGCTATGGAATTTTGAAAAGATGCAAGTTTTTGAAATATGATGTTTGCTTGGAAAATTAAAATTTGCTTGGAAAATACTTTAGAAAAGTGAAGATTCTGGGAAAATCATAGATTTTATTGGAAATCAGGAATTGCATTGGAAAATGAATCTTGAATGAAAAATGGATGCTCAGGAAAACTTGGACTTTGAGAAAATCAATTTTGAGATTTGGATTGCTTTTCTGAGGAAATCAATGTCTAAAATAGATTTGAGTAATTCTGAGAAAAATCAATTTCATAAGTAATTCAGGGACTTTGGAAAAATCAATTTTGGGATTTGAAAATGAAATTGAGAATGTGGAAACCTTGGGAAATCATGATTTGAACTTGGGAAATACTTTGAAATACCATTTGAAAACTCAGAGTTTTTGAGAAAATCAAATCCTGAGAAAGACTTAGAAAGTTCTGAGAAAATCAATTTCTCTGAAATGGAATTGGGAAATGAGTTTGAAAATGATGCAAATTGAATGAATGAATATAAATTTGAAAGATAATTCTTTGAGGAATTGGGAAAATCCTTTTGTAGTTTTGAGAAATGCAGTGCATTTTTGAAGTTAGCCTAAGAGTGTAGGTTGAATGTGGCTAATACGAAGATCAAAAATCTGGGTTTCCTTCGTATTCTGACTATGGCCAAAAATAAGAATTCTACCGAGTTTTTGAACTCCCTAAGAGCTTGTGCATGTGCCATTCATGTCATCTACAATGATTTTGGAAAATATGCATATGCATAATATATCAGATATTAAAATTTATAGAAATTAAACTATATGCAATGCAGTCCTATTCTAAGTAGAAAATGTAAATCTTATTCCAAATATTACAATTTTGATATTACATTGAATAGAATAAAATAAATAAATGAAAGTCTTCTTCTTGAATATTCCTACAAAATTAGAAAACATGTTAGCACAGAAATGTAGGTTTATCTGGATTTATCTAAAAATATTGGAAATTATCAGATATTATCCAAATATAAACCAATTCATACCTCCCTGATATAAACATAAGAAATATATGATAAAATGAATGGAAATTCCAAAAATGAGGTTTGAAAATTCAAAATTGGGGTCAAAATGACCAAAATGCTCCTCATAGCAAGACTATGGCCTTAAAATCAGGGTTTTTTCAGAAAGATATTTTGTAAAAATGGGATTTTGAAATCCAAATGAAAATAAATCAAAGATAACAAGATATGATATGATTGAAAATATGAAAATCAAAGTTTGGAATTTCAAAATTGAGGTCAAATGACCAAAATGCCCCTGATAGCAAGACTATGGCCTTAAAATCAGGGTTTTCTGAAATAATTTTTGTAAAAATATAAACTTTAAAATTCAAATACATGCAAAAAATATGGAAATAAACTATAACATGATATTAAATGATGATATGCATATTAAAACCCTAAAATTGCAAAAATATCATAAAACACTGAATTTCGTTTGTTTTTCGCCTTTGATTTTAAAAATGAACTATCCCAAAAGGCAAATGAGCTTGAAATTGACTCAAATTTGGTATGGACACCTAGACTAACCCTAAAAATATAATGGAACTCGAAAATTTATTTTTTTGAAATTTGTTTAATATGGAAATTAACTAAAAATCCTAAAAATCATGATTTTTGCCTAAAATTCTAAATCTAACCGGACGAAAACTGAATTTTGGGTACTAACCTACTATAAAAATTCCTCAAATTTTATGGGGTGACAGAGGGCAGTTAGTCAAAGATTTTTTCCTTTTACATATTTTGGTTTTGACCTATGGTCGAAGCTTTACAGCTCCGGCAAGTCGGATCAGAATCCGGCGACTATAGAACTTAGGGCAGACTGACAAGTTTTCACAAACATTCAATAAAAAATGGTAAACAGAGGCCTAAGCCTATGAAATTTTAGGAGAATAACTCTGACACACAGGGGAACAATTTCTATTTTGACTATTTTTGCATTGAACCTACGGATTGGGTGGACACAGAGGATTATCAGACCTCTAATTCTGATAAATCTAACTAACATGGAATTCAATAGTAAATTTGTAAAATGTGGAAAAATAGAAATACAAACTCTAAAAATTCTGAAGTTATGGGAATTGATATAGGAGTTCACTAGAAACAACTCCTTTTTTTATGGTTTTGGCATTAGGCCTACAGATTGGGAAGACACATCAGATTAGGGTCGGTCTAGACCCTGACAAGGATATCACCAGATTTTCACAAGGGTCTGCAAAACCTATTTTTTGGCAGAGACTAAATCATTATAGAAAACTCCAAAAAAATATTTAAAAATAATAGATTCTACCAGAGATCTACAATATTTTTTAGAGAAGGATTTGGATCTCCCATAGGGGAGATCTTGAATCACCAAGTCTGCTACAGTAGGATCTGGAATTTTCACAGGGTTTAAAACCCGATTTAGGATTTGATTTGTTAAATGGGGTTCCAGATATCAAATGCCTTCAGGTTTTTTGCAGGGAATCATTAACAGATATATGAATTTAATAAAAAAATTCAGGATTTATGGATAAAAAATTGCACATGAAATAGCGACTGGACTACACACCTAGAATCAAACCTGTAAAGCTTAGACAAACTACTAATAAAACCTATATCATATAAATAAAATGATTATTCAAACAGTAAAATGAACCTATATGGAAGACAATAAAATGAAAATATCAGAAAACCATGCTTGATATTCATTTTAGCTATTCAGAATGATGGATTTCACCCATTGAGTGGATGAATCGTCTCATCCGTATAAGCCCTAAACCAATATAAAGTATATATAAAAAAAAAAGGAGAGGAGATTCATTATCTTGGGCTTGAGTTTGAATTCGGCTGGAAGAGGAGTTGCTGCTACCACGGTTGAGATGTATACCATGAAAAGGCTGTTGTGTTGATGAGGTTGCAATGGGGGATGGAAGAGATAATGCCGGTTGCTGCAATGATTGTAGTGGTTGTAGCAAGATGGAGACTTGGAAGAGGTGGTGCCTTTGAAGGTGGTGGTGCTGCTGCTGTGCTGCCACCTTGATGTGGCTGGAGCAAATGGGGCTGAGCAAGAGAGGGTGTGAGAGCTAGAGAGAATGAGAGATTAATTATTTGAAAGGAGAGAGAGACTTGAAAGGGAATGAGAGAGTCAATACCCCAACCGTATGGGTGTTAGTTTGAATTAAAAGGGAAACTTAGGTTTTAATCAAAAAACATAGTTAGGTCTGAAATGGGTGTTTTTATCAATGGCCATCCGTATGATGCCTTTTAGGAATTTTGCAAGGAGGGAAGGGAAGCCAAGGGAAAAGCTGGGAAGGAAGGAAGGGAAAGAAGAAGAAGGAAAGAAGAGGGGAAAGAAGAAAGGAAAGAAGAAAAAGGGAAAAGGAAAGGAAAAAGGAAGAAAGGAAAGAAAGAGGGGGGAAAAGAATCTGATTTTTTTTACATGTGGCGCCACCTTGGAGTGGGGCCCACACGGTTTTTCAAGAAGGGGTTTCAGAGTGGGCGCCACATTGGAGCGGGTCCACATGATTTCAAAAAAAAAGGAAATGTTGAAATAAAAATCAAAAACTTCAATGTGACACAACTTAGAGTAGGTCCCACTTGTGACAAGAGCAAAAAGAGTAAAATGACTTTGTAAAATTCTTCAGAAAACTTTTGGCTATTTTTGGTAGCTTTTGAAATAAGCTCAGAATTTGAAGTTTTGTACCCCGTTGCAGAGCAAATCCAGTTTAGAATTTAAAAAACCAAGTTCGAAAAGAATTCATATTGTTTTCTTGAAGAAATATTTCTAAATTTAGAATCCTGAGGGTAAAAATGTCAATTTTGGAAACCCAGGGTTTAAAATTGAATTTTGAAAACTTTAAAGCTCAAATCTGGATTGAAAATTTCAAAACTGGAGTTCTGAATCTCGAAAATGAAATGAAATGTGATGAAATGATGGGAAATGATGAGAAATGATATGAAATGCCATGCAAAATGCTAACCCTGGAAGAAGAATTCTAGGTATTGGACCCCGATTGACAGTTATACTAGTTCAGAAAGTGGTAAAATTGATGAAAATGGGCAAAATGGTTCAAGAAATGGTCTTTGGTCTCTGTTGGGCCAGAGTGACACTGAAAATTAGGGTTTGAGCTGGGTTTTAGGGTTTCAGAACTAGACTGGACTGACAAGACACTGAATCAACTGAACTCCCAGACTGAATTGTTAAGTAAAGTTGTCATTTTTAGAGAAATGGTGAAAAATGGTCACTGGAGTGAAGTGAATTGCAGACCAGAGTTGGGTTTGAGCTGGAATAAAGATCAGTAACACTGAGATGAACTAAAATTAAAGCTCGAACACTAGCTCAACTGACTGGACTAAGCTCAATTTCAGCTAAATGAGCTGAAATGAGCTAAAATGGGCTCCTGGAAACTTGAAATGGTTTTGAACTGAAACTGGAGTGCTTGAACTTCTGGTGAGATCAAACTAGACTCAAGAGAATATGATTGACTGGAAATGACTGACTCGAAGACAATTGGCTTGAATTTGAGTGAGAAATGAGCTCATTTTTGAAGAAATGATCCCATTTTGGCAGAAATGGTTAGAAATGAAAATGGTTTGTTCATCATGTGCTCATGTGAGCTAGAAATGACTGACAATCTAACTATTCTGAACTGACCAATGAACTTGGCTGACTCTGACTGACTTTGGTCTGGAATGACCTAGGGGTAAAATGGTAATTTTTCTAATAAAAGTGGGTAAAATGGTAACTTTCTGGGACAGACTAGGGTTGGACTCCTACACTGACCTAATAGGGTTGGCACTCACATAAGGTGTGTGTCTAAAAATGGATGAGAAAAATTTGGGGTGTTTACACTAGTCTGACTGAAACTCTATGATAGAGTCCTAGTTCGACTGAAACTTTAAGTTTTTTTATCTTTTTGACAGTCAGATGAGAAGGTTTTTGAAAACAAGTGAAAAACAGGAATAAAGGATGAAATTGAGATAGAGTCCTAATCTGACTGGAACTCTGGGACAAAGTCCTGGTTCGACTAAAACTCTGAGATTTTAGCCAAAATGAAGGAAATGGACTAGGGATAAGACTTCTTCTAGTTTAAAACTTAAATGAAATTTTGAAAAGGTCAAAAAATGCAAAAAGACAGAGTCCTGATCCAACTAGAACTCTAAAATTTAAAAATTTTGGATGAAAAAAGGGATCCAGAAGCGACACCACCTAGATGGGTCTCATCTGAGAATTGAGATCAATTAAAAATTGAGTTTTTAAAAGGAATCCAGATTATTTTTTTGAAGAGAATATTTTGAAATAAAGATCCCGGGGGTTGGCAAATGGAAAAATGTTGATTTAAAACCCAGGTATTTGAAATTAATTGCGAAAGAGGAGTTTTAAAATCGAATATGGATTTGAAGATTTTGAAAAACTAGAGTGTTGGATCTCAAAAATGACATGCAATGCAATGAAATGACATAAAATGATGTGAAATAATGCGAAATGATATGAAATGAGATGCAAAAGGCAAACCCTGGATGAGGGATTTGGAATCCAAGACCCCTGGCAGAGACAAAGAATTGAACATTTTTGTTCGAAGGTAAAAATTGATGATAAAATAGAGATTGAATCTTGATTGCAAGATGAAATATAGGAATTTGATGCAAAATTTGGGCTCTAGATGGCCAGGAATCAGATGTCGACCAGTTGGTTCTCTGAAAGCTTCAGAGAGTGGGCCCTAGTGGCCAGAGCTAGGTATTTTTGAATGACAGTGAAAATTTGGAGTATTTACAGGGTCCAGTCCAAGATCCAAATTAGAGCTATTGGGTCAGAACTAGATCCAGTCTACCTCGAAATCAGATCCAAAACCCTAAAAATGCATTATTTTCCTTGTTTTAACTCTGATTCGAGTGAAATTCAAACCTTAACCTCTTTAAACCTAAATACATCAATACATGAGTTCTAAACCTTCAAAATGCATAAAATGCATGAATAATATATTAATATGATGTATATTTTGTGCATCATCACACAACGTAAAATATTACAATGATTCCATTCTGATTTCTTGTGTGCCACTTTTTCTCATGCCTGAAGGTACACTCTTGGGTTCCTAACTTCGATTCATCCAATCCAATAAGGGGTATATTATGTAATATATTTTATTAACCCTATTGAACTGAAAGAACTTGCAACCTCACCCTGAGGTTCCACTAAAGCGGTCCATAACTAAGATCTCTCTCAATGGTCTCGCGCGAAATCGATTCCTACTCTACAGTAATTTTGGGCCTACCACTTAGTACACATGGTAGTCCGCGGGCCCCCTACGACCAGAGACAAGGGACCAGGAGACACCATCACTCTCCAAAACAAAAACAATGGTCACCCAGTCGTGTGCACCACCACTCTCCAAAGTGGGCCCCAGTCCAAAGGACTTGTTCCAAATGGGTCATTGTTATCATTGCAAAATTTTACTTTTGCAAGTCAAACTGACCTTTGAAAAATATTTTGAAAATAACTCGCCTCTGTTTTAAAATATGGGTTCCGTAGAATGTGACTCGTCTGTAGGTACGAGGTTTAACCATTTCTGGCTCTATAACCAGGGGTAATCAAACCAAGGATCAATCATGTGCTTTGCTTTACTCAATTGTCTAAATCAATGTTCTATTCCTAGATGCACAAAGAATCAGGCATGTGCTATGAATTTTTGAAAATGCAGATTGAAAACATGGTGTATGCTTCGAATATTTGAAATACTCAGAAAAAGGATACTTTGAAGATCGTGAGCCACATTGACAAAATACTTTTGAATGAAAGAAAAATCGATTTCTGAAGAAATCCTGATGTTTTAAGAAAATCGATTTCTAAAAGAAACTTGGGTAATTTTTGAGAAAATCGATTTTTCTGAAGTGGATTTGTGAAATAACTCAACAGGGATGGGCATGTGGCCCTATGAAATCATTTTCATGATGCAATCTAACCTAGATGGTGCATGAGTGTAATTTGAGAAAATATTTTCTGAAGAATTTTGATGAAAATCATTAAAAAAAAGGATTTTTGTGCCTTATAGAATTCAGATGAAATAAACTCAGCATATATTCCTGACTATGGTCATGAATATGCATTGAATATATCTCGTTTGATTCTAAAAAGGGGGAAATACTTAGAAAAGTTTTAAAAATATACAATGGTTTTTTAAGATAGCCTAAGAGTGCAAGTTGTTTGTGGCTTAAAAGAAGATGATAAATCTGGATATTGTTCATATTCTGACTATGGCCACAAATATGAACTCAATCGAGTTTGTTAACTTCTTAGAAGTAGTTGCATGTGCCATTCGTGTAGACCATTATGAAATTGAATATGCATGAAACACCATCCATCACACATTAACATTATTGAAAAATACACTATATGCAATGCAACCCTATTCTAAGCAGAAAATTAAATTCTTATTCTAATATTTATAATTTACATCAATAATAAATTAAAATAAAAAAAAGAAAAAGAAATAAAAATGCAATCTTGGGCATCCCTACAAAATTAGCAAACTTGTTAGTGGACAAATGTTATCTTTTCAGGATTTATCCAACAATATCTATAATTGAGGGATTTATCCAGATATAAGCTTTTTTATGTTTTCCTAAAATAAATATAATAAAAGATGATGCAGAATTTAAGAAATAATAAAAATAAACAAATTTGAAATTTAGATTTTTGAGAAAAATGGTCAAAATACCCTTGAAAATTAACCTTTATTGCAAAACAAGGTTAAAATGAGAGTTTCTAATAAAATATTTTTGTAAAAAGCTTAATTTGGGGGTCCAATGAATTCAAAATAATATAAAATCGGGTGGAGGGTATCCTAATATAATTATGAACATGATCAAACCCTAAAAATATAATGCTCTTCGTGAAAAATTTGAAATAATGAAAAAATATCAAATTTTACTCGTGTTTCAGCTGAATCAGGACTCTGTGGGCATCCTATTTTCATGATTTAACTAAATAATGCCTCAAACGAATTCCAAAATCTATAAAAATTGAGATACTTTTAATAATCATAAAATTAAAATGAAATAAAAAAATATATTTTTGGCATTATTTTGATATGAAAATTGAATAAAAACATAAAAATCTGCAATTTTGCCCACTGGCACGTACCTATCACAGTGTTAGACCTGAATCAAACATCAAATAGTAATGAAAAACTATAAAATTCTACATGGAGAAACTAGATATTTGAACAAAAATAATCCTTTTTACAGATCAGATAAAGCATCTCCGGTTAAGGAGATATTGTTCCGACAACATATGCTTGATTCCAGTAAATGCGTAACGGCTCCAGAAAAGGCAGTTCTAATTTTGGTTCAAATAAAAATAGCAGCTAGAGTTCAAAATTTACCAAAATCACACTGATAAAACTAGACACGCTGCTGAATCTGTGACATCTTACGGATCAGAAAAATGATCTTCGATTAGGAAGATACAATCTGCGTAAGTTGACCCAAGGCTTAAATAATGCATAATGATCTCTGATAAATATATTTTGATTTCTGATAAAACAAAAATAGCAAAAGACCATATAAAAATAAGAAATTTTTACAGAATATACTAGACATCTTGACATACACACTATTTGTATGGATCATAGATAGGATCTTTGATAAGGGAGATATCACTTCGACAAACTGTCCCTGATTCTACATAGCATTTTCATGGTATAAGAATCAAAGTTCAGTTTCTGATTTTTTTAGCAGGGTTACAAAACTTAAAATAGTCCAAATTTTTTATTGAAAGTCACTAACAAATATATGATTTAACCCTAAAAAAAATAAATTTTATTGACAGAAAAATGCATATGAAATAATGCCATTCCCGTAGGGCCAAAATCAAGGTACATATATTACCGATAAAACACATGAATAACCCTAATTTTGGCATGAAAAAACATAAAAAATTGTGTGAACCATGCATATGGATCATGATTTAATATTTAGATAATTGAAATAAACATGATCATGATGAACTAAATAAAAAAATTCAGAGATACATGGCTGACAACTTGATTTGGCCCATTAAAAGAGGGATTCGATCCATAGAGGAATCAAATCTCATCTTTTATTTGGCATAAACATAAAAAATAATAATCTAAGCTATTTCAATGGATTAAAAGTTAAAAATCATCCTCACACATTAGATCATGTTCTTGAATCGTTCTTATGGTTCTTAAATAAAAATCAAGCTAAAACCCAATCTCAAGAGGGGCAGCAATGGCTAAAATGCTTAATAAAGCAATAAAAATAAATAAAAAATAATGGAAGAAACCTTACCTTGGAGCTGCAACAATGGAGGATGCTCTTGGAAGAGAGAGAAGCTGCTGGAGGAGAGATAAGGAGCAAGAAGGAGAAGAGAAAGCAATGAGGGGGCCAACCCCTATGGCCTCCTTTTTATAGATTTTCCAACTCTTAATTAAAGAGTTGGAAATTTTCAAAATTCTTTAATTAATTAAGATAGGCCAAGTAGGGCGGGTGATTTTGGTAGAGTTCTAACCTATCAAAATACTACCTAATGGAAATTAATTAAACCTAACTAAGACTCCTAGTGGTTAAAAAAAAAATCTCAAATGTGACGCCACCTATGTCGGCCCACATTTGGTTTTTAAAGCTTTATTTACAAGTTAAAACCAAGGTTTAAAATACTAGGGTGAAAATGGGATTTAAAATCGATTTTAAATTTTTTCAAAGTTCTAACCCAAATAGGACACTAACTAAACCTAAACTAACCGAAACACATTCAAATGTGACACCACCTAGTGTGGGCCCCACTTGTTTTTCAGAACAAAAAATGATTTTAAAAATAAAGGTTTTCAACAGAAGTTAAAAATGAAAATGAGTTTAAAATCGAAAGTTTTAAATCAACTAGAGTCCTAAATGAGTTAAAAGACTCTCAAATGTGGCACCAATTGTGTGGGCCCCACTTTTGAGTTTTCAAAAAGGTTAGAATAAAGATTTAAAAAGAGTTTTTAAAACAGATGAAAATAAAAGCAAAGAATAAATTTGAGAAAATTAGAGTCATGAACCAATTTGAAACTCTTAAATTTGGGTTTTTGAAAGACAAACGAAGAGGTTTTGAAAGATCTTCTCAGAGATTAGTGAAAATGAACAAAAAGACAAAATCAGAGTTAGGGTCCTAATCAACTGGGACTCTAGAATAGAGTCCCAAATTTTTGAAACTCTAAGATTTGGATCTGTTTTTTAAAAACAAGTGAAATAAAAATAAAAATATGAAATCAAAGTAGAGTTATGGACCGACTGAAACTCTGGAGCAGAGTCCTAAAATTTAATAAAGTCCTGAAATTTTGAAGGATAAAGGAAGAAGTTTTTGAAAATTTTTCTCAAAAATAAAGTTAGTGTTAGAGTCCTAATCCAACTAAAACTCTGGAATAGAGTCCTGATTCGACTAAAACTCTAAAATTTTGACTTTTTTCGAAAGATTTTGAAAGATTTTCTTGAAAACGGGTAAAAATAGCAATGAAAAGTAGAGTCTTAATCCGACTAAAACTCTGTGATAGAGTCCTAGTTCGACTGAAACTCTAAGATTTTGACCAAAATGAAAGAAATTGATGAGGGATTGGACTACCTCTGATTTAAAACCAAAATAAATTTTTGAAAAGTTTAAAAAAGGTGAAAAGACAGAGTCCTAAATCAACTAAAACTCTGAAATTTGAGAAGTTTGGATGAAAGAAGGGATCTGAAAGCGACACCACCTAGATGGGTCTCATCTGAGAATTGAGATCAGTTAAAAATTGATTTTAAAACGAATTCAGATTATTTTTCTAAGGAAAATATTTTGAAATATAAGATCCCGGGGTTGACAAATGGCAAAATATCGATCTAAAACTCAGGTATTTGAAAATGATTTTGAAAGAGAGGTTTTAACATCGAATCTAGATTGGGAGATTTTGAAAAACCAGAGTGTTGGATCTCGAGAATGACATGAAATGCCATAAAATGATTGCAAAATGTAAAACCCTGGATGAAGGATTTGAAGTCCTGGACCCCTGGCAAAGACAAAGAATTGAACATTTCCGTTTGAGGATAAAAATAGATAACTGAAATGGAGATTGAATTTTGAAATATTTGATTTTGGGAGAAAATTCAGGCTCTAAATATCCCTGGCTCAGATGTTGACCAACTGGTTCCCTGAAGGATTTAGAGAGCGGGTACCAGTGGCAAGAGGAAAGGGTTTGTGAGCAAAGGTGAAAAATTTGGGGTGTTTAGAGATGCCCCTCTTTGCTACTAAGCCGATTGAAAGCTGAGCTTAGTGGCAAAGAAAAACACACCAAATTTAGCTCTAAAAAAGCTCCAGTTAGAAGAATCTGACTGGGTATGAGAGAACTGACTTTAGTGATAATGGTAGATATGGAATGGAGAATGGAGAAGAAAATTCACCTCATCGAAATGAGGCTCAGGCTTGACCCTTACCTGAACGAGTAGGTTTGAGTGAAGTCCTCAGAAGAAAAGATTAAGAAAACCATGAAAAAGACCTTACAAAAAAATGAGGGGCTGCAAAGAAGGCAATGAAAGTGGGGTTTCCTAAAAGCTTTGGAAAATGAAGTTGATCTTGAGCGTCTCATGACTGAGACTAAATAGCTTTTGAAAAATATCCTTTTTGCAAAAAAGATTCAAGTTTAACCCTTATCCTGAAAGGGGAAAATAAATACCTCATGGAAGAACGAGGTTCAGGCTTGACCCTTAACCTGGATTGGACGAAAAATACCTCATGAAAGAACGAGGTTAAGGCTTGACCCTTAACCTGAACGAGAAAAACAAAATCAATGAAAGAAGAAACCATGATGGAACCTTCAGATTTCACACAATAAATCCGAGAGGGGTTTGCAAAAGGAAGAAAATGAGGTTCCTTAAAGCTTCGAAAAGGGATTGATCTTGGGTGCCTCATTACTGAGACTGAATAGCTTTTGAAATGACCTTTTATTGGAAAACTATAAATGTTGGCTCGACCTCGAACCGAAAAAAAAATGAATTGTCTATGGTGGGACAGTGGGGACACAAGGAAGTGTGTGAATTTGAGAGCCCTGGCACTCAGATTAAAAAGAAGGGAAAGATCTTGAAAACTTCTGTTATCAAGTCCTAAAGAGGGATAATAACACCACCAGGATATGTCAAAATGGACATCAAGCTCTTGCTTCATGTCAGGATAACTTGAAAATATTGCCAATAAGATAAAAATTGTAGTTGATTCAAAATGATTAAGAATGAGCATATTTGTGCAAAAAATATTTTCTCTTCTATCTAGATTATTATCTCCAATTGGGCTATCTCCGTAGAATCTAGAATCAAAATCAAATTATTGTTGTTGAATTTCTTCAAGGAAGCTATCCATTTCCTCGATATGAAAAGAGAGGAATTTGTTCTCGGTATCATAAAAGTAATTAATGAAAGGATATTGATAAAGAATTTCATATAAATAAAGATAATTCTTGGTAGTTTGATATCTGGGGTTTACCCATGATGATCTTTTTATATTCTTTCGAGACATAGAGATTGAGTTTTCTTGGGATTTGGCAAGAATCTCATCACATCAGCCTTTAACTCGGTGATGTTCTGATTTTCCCTAGAAGAACACGTCACATGCTCCTTCAACTCGGAGATGATTCAAATCTTCTTTAGTCCCAAGAATTATATTGATAATATTGTCTCTTTGATTGAATTTTTTTATGATAACAATAATCAAATATCTTTTAGGGATTGTCGATGATTTAAACTTTTCTTGGAAGGACATGTCACATTAGCCTTGGAAGGACACATCAACTTGGCGATGATTTAAACTTTCCTTGAAAGGACACATCACATGCTCCTTTAACATGGAGATGATCCTAGTCTTCTTTGGACCTGGGGGTCTAACTCATCCATCAGTCTTCAACTTGACGATAGTTGAGAGATCCCTTTTGCAGATAGTTGATTGTAGCTTGATTGATTACAGAAATTGAGATTGAGTGAATTTCTACTACCTAATTACGAAAAGAATAGTCATTAAAAATGTGCCATAGCTATGATCAATATCAATTCACTTATGGCTTTTCAACATCATTGAATTTTTCTTTTACCGGTCATATCAAGGATTTTTCTTCATCCTTTTGGTTGACCAACAGAAAGAGCTTGAATTTTCTTCTTTTTTTGCAAAAGCTTTATCCTTTTGGAAGGAATACTGAAGGAAATATGAGGTAATTCTTTGTACTGTAAAAGCTTTGAAATCAACGACTATCTTTTATAACAAATTGGCAAAATATTATTGAAATCCTTGGTGAAAGAAAGCGCTTGACATCTGATTCATATATCCATGACTAAATTCTCCTCTCCTTTTCCCAAAAGAGAGACTCGGGCTTGACCCTTACCTGAACGGATAATAAAAAAATACTCCTCTCTTCCCTGAAGAGGAGGTGTTTGCAAAATGAATTTTCGAAGAGAAATTAAGTTTTTGTCAAAATTCCCTAACTTTAGGCTTCTCTTATGGAAAGGTGGCCGATTGGATAAGGTTGATGAATTGTCATAGAGAAGCGAGTCCATCATACTATCCCCGGAAAAGGCTCCTCGATGACGGGATGGCCTAACAAAAAAAATTGAAGGATCACAAGGAGAGCGAGTTTCCATCGAAGCTCTCCCTGGAAAAAGGGTTCCTTGTGTGATAATAAAAAATTATTTTGCAAACTGTTTGTGAAGCGCGAGTCCCTTTAAACCCTCCCTAAAAAGGGGTTTAGCGAACGAAAAATAATTGCATGCGAAAGGAACAAGCTCCCTCGAACTCTCCCTAGAAAAAGGGTCCCTAAAAAAAATGATTGATAATTGATATTGAACCAATTGACAGCCGAGTTCGACACGAAGGTCGAATCTTGAAAGACCATGATTGGAAAAAGTGACCCGTGGGTCAAAAAATAATTGATTTTGATAAAATTGGTAACCTGAAGGTTGGTTTCACAAGATTGATCGACTTAGAGGTCTGAAAATTGGCATTGAGCCTGAATCCTGATGTGAGACCAGTATTGAGGATTGAATTTGGAAAGAGCAACTAGTATGAATACAAAATTTTGATGAAACACCCGCTGGAACACTGGGTTTTAAATAAGTACCTGCACGAATCATTGGATTTTGAAAAAACACCAGTACAAACACTGGATTTTGAAAAAGTACTAGCACAGACACTAGATTTTAAAAAAATACCAGCATGAACACTGGATTTTGAAAAAGTACCAGCACGAACATTGGATTTTGAAAAATTAAGTCGGCGCTTCGAAAATATTGGCAAATTGTGATGAGAATTTTCAATTTTGCCTTCATGATTGATTGTCATAAATAACTGTTGGGGTCTTAGGATTTATCCCTTACCCTGAATGGGTATCGATTTGTTGCAAATCGATGCTAATTGATGCGAATGTCTGTCAAGTAAATAAATGACAATGCTTGATAAAAAACTTTGCTTGATAATGAAAAGATTTACTTGATCCTGTCTGCATACAGGGTATTTGAAATAAAAGACAAGTTTTCATAACAAAAAGATGCCCCAGTGTAGTCTAGAAGGAGAATATTGGATGAAAGAATAATTGATCATTGAAGGATATTCATTGAAGAATACAAAAGATAGAACAAACGTTCTAAGCATAGATTTTCTTCAGATGTCGGGCATTAATGAGATCAGGTAGTTCTACCCCATCTGCATTAATCAGAAGATATGAATTGCGTGGTAATGCTTCCTTAACCACTTAGGGACCTTCCCAATTCGGTGACCATTTGCCACATGGGCGATGCTTGAGATGAGCCATTAATTTGAGGACCAGATCATTGACTCAAAATCTTCTTTCAATAATTGACTTGGCATATTGTCTAGCTATTCTCTAGCGATAAGATTGAGCGCGCTCTGCCGCCTTGAGTCTTCTCTCATCGAGTAGATCAAGCTATACCAACCTCTGTTGTTGACACTGATTGAGTGGTAGCTCTAAAAGTGATGCAAACTTGAGAGCGGGCTTCTTAACATGAAGAGGTAGTACCACCTCGATTCCATAAACGAGCTCTGAAGGAGTGGCATTGGTTGTGGTTCAAATGGTGGTTTGATACGCTTAGAGTGAATCATGGATTTTTTTGTGCCAATCATGACCCATCTCAATGGTTCTTTCCAAGATATGAATCAGGATTTTATTGGTGGCATCTACCTGACCATTCCCTTGAGGATAATAGGGAGCAGAAAAATGATGATGAATCATGAATCTTGAACAAAAGATCTTCATTCTCTCGTTCTTGAAATGAGTGCCATTATCTGAAATGATATCATATGGTATGCCAAAATGATAGAGGATATTCTTGTGGATAAATGAAACTACATGTCGGTCTTTCAGTGTACGTAGAGTAACAACTTCCACCCATTTGGTAAAATATTCCATCGCGGCAAGGAAATACTTGTGTCCATTAGAAGCAGAAGGAGTGATTGGGCCTACAACATCGAAAGCCCACATAGAAAATGGCCATGGAGATACAACAGATTGTAAATATGTGGCTGGCGTATGGATGAAAGGTGCGTGTATCTGACATTGGACACACTTCTTCACAAAACGATAGTAGTCTTGTTGCATGGTTTTCTAATAGTACCCTGCTCGAATGATCTGCTTAATAAGGGTTTGATAACCGACGTGACCACCACAAATGTCATCATGCACTTCTCAAACAACTTCCTTGGCTTCATCTTCGTCCAAGCATCTAGAATACTCGACACTGAATCCACAGCGATAAAGAACATCGACAACAATAAAATATCCGGCAAACATGCGCTGAATTGCTTGTTGCTCCCTCTTCGACAATTATGGTAGAAGCTTACTAGTTTTGATGAAATTCTTGATATCTTGGTACCAAGGCTTCTTCTTTTGCTTTGCCTGGTTGATTTGCAAAGCCAGAATGAAGGCAGGTCGATCGAGTCTGCCGATTTTAAAAGAACGACAGGATTTGTCGTCTTTAAAAGATATAATGGAGCCTAGGCTGGCTAAGCCATCAGCTATTTGATTGAATTCTCGTTTAATATGAAAAAGCTGGAATTCCTCGAAGCTATTGATGAGAGCTAAGATGATCTTTTGATAAGGAAGTAGCTTATGATCCTTCACCTACCATTCGACTTTGACCTAGCTGATGATGAGCAGTGAGTCGCCAAAGGCGTGCACTCTCTTGACGTTGAAATTTTGCAAAATTCTCAAACCTTGTATTAAAGCTTTATACTTGGCCATGTTATGGGTGCATTGAAAATCAAGTTTGAGGGAAAAATGGATCATCTCCTTCTCAGGCGTGATCAATAAGATCTCGATCCCTATACCAGCTATGTTCTTGAAACCATAAGAAAAACTCCAAACTGGAGACTATTGAACATTATGGATACGCTCATCAGAGAAATCATCTTCGAGTTTCACATCTTCTATAAAAAAAATCCTCTAAATGGTCGACGATAGCCTAATCTTTGATTAACTTCTGAGAGACATACTCCAAGTCATATTGCATCAACAGAACTTGCCACTTGGCAATCCATCCACTGAGAAACGGTTGTTCGAGAATATACTTAAGAGGATTAAGATTAGATAAAATCTTGACTTCTAATGCTAACAAGTAATGCTTCAATTTCTGACACATCCAGACCAGTGCTAGGCATGTCTTCTCTATTTGAGAATATTTCTTCTCATAATCGACAAAGGTCATGCTCACGTAGTAGATGCCATACTCCACTTGACTGCCTTCTTCATATTGCGCCAAGAATCTGCCACAAGCGGTTTGATTGACCGAGACATATAACAAGAGAGGCTTTCCCAATTTTGGCAACTTTAGAACAGGTGGATTGATGAGATATTTCTTGATACGCTCAAACGACTGCTAACACTCTGGTCTTCATTCGAACTTTACTCCTTTTCTGAGTAGATGATTGAAAGGTTCACATCTCATGGCCAAATTAGATATGAATCGTCGAATTGACTGCATGTGTCCTTGAAGACAACGCAACTCTTTGAGATTGGTCAGAGGTGACATATCAATGATAGCCTTTGCCTTAGCGGGATCTACTTCTATTCCCTTTTTGTTGACCATGAAGCCAAGCAGCTTGCCTGACTCTACTCCAAAAACACATTTCTAAGGATTGAGTCACAACTTGAATAGAATGAGTCACTTGAAGACTTGACCAAGAGCTTCAATATGGTCTTCTTCTTCCTTGGACTTGATCAGGATATCATCGACATATGCATCCATAATTTTATGCATCTGGTCATGAAAAATGACAGCCATTGCACACTGATAGGTTGCCCCAGCATTCTTAAGCCCAAATGGCATAACTATGTAACAGAAGGTGCCCCAAGGCGTGGTGAAGGATGTCCTGGACTGGTCACGAGTGACTAGTTTGATCTGATTATATCCAAAATATCCATCCATAAAAGAGAACATGGCATGACCTATCATGCTATCGATTAGGAGATCGATATTGGGAAGTGGATAATCATCTTTTGGGGTAACTTTATTAAGATCTCGAAAGTCGATGTAAATTCAAACTTTGTTGTTCTTCTTAAGAACTACCACGATATTTGCTAGCCAATCCGAATAGTCTATGGCTCGGATGAATCCGGCTTTAAGTAAGTCCTCAAGTCCTTCATTGACTTGTTGCTCAATTCAAGGATCCATTTTTCTCAATTTTTGTTTGACTGGTTTGACATCTAGCTTCAGAATGAGACGATGCTCAATCAGCTTGGGATCCAATCCTGGTATATCCCCATAAGTCCACACAAACACTTCTTGGTGCTGCTTAAGAAAATCAATGATCCTTTCCTTCTTATCTGTGCTCAGACTTGTGCCGATCTTGAGAATCTTTGGACTGTCCGCTGAACCAATATTAATATCTTTGGTCGGATCTTGAACTAGAGACAATGGCTCATCTTGCTTCTGAATCAATGCGAACTCTGGAAATTCTTGGAGAGATGAGTCGAACTCTGCAGACTCTTCTTATTGCTTTGCAACCTTATTGCCTTCTGTTCTTGCCTTGACCTGATGGATCCTTGCAGGCTTTGGAACGATTGAAGGGATGTTTGGATTAATAATGAACTTCCTATCAATTTAGAAGACATTCTGAAAATCTGGGAAAGGAATAACATTCAGGGAATCGACCATCATAAAACAAATTACAAAAATAAAAGGAATAATGGTGAATTATAAAGACACATCTTAAGAAGAGAAAAAAAGGATGACATCCCGACAAATAAGAAGAATTGATAACTTTGTTGAAGACTTGAAAATGATGACAATGATGAGAAATGAAATGGGACATCATCCCTACAGAATACGAAAAACAAAGGAAATAAATGAAAGAAAATGATGACAAATATTCTCAGTGCATCCCCTTGATAAAGATGGTATTTTTATGAAATCTCCTGCCTGTGAATCCCAATTCTGCTCTGTGCGGATGATGGTCAGGGATTATTGGCTCTAGCCAGCTGTCTTCGTTCTTGCCTAAGCCCTTGAAAGGCTGATAGTTGTGCTTCAGCAAAAGATCAAATCCTCTCTTAGCTTTTACAAACTGTGGGAACAAAGGATGATCTCTGAAAGTGCTGTAATCAAGACGACCTCCAATTTTGAAGAAATGTAGTCCTTGCCATTGGACCATCACTGCGGTATGCTCGATTGGTCATGTTTTTTCTAGCTTCAACATTTCAAGACTTTTGCTGAGAATGACCTCATCACTTTTTCTGATGCTAGGGATATCAGCCGTGAAGGTTGGTTGATGAATCATTGGTTGCGGCAGTCTCTCTTCTGGATCTTCCCTCAATATTGTTGTGATCATGCCACCCTTGGACCACTTTATGCATTGATAAAGAGTGGACGATACCGTATTTGCATTATGAATCCATGTTCATCCCAATAGAAGATTATACGTCGGTGGTACATTGACGACATGAAAAAGGACCGTATGGACAGAATAGTTGATGAAAATCTTTAGGAAGATCTTTCCCTTTGCAACCTGTCCATGGTTATCAAATCCATAGAAGGTGATGGGATCTGGGAGTTATTCTTCTTCCTTTAATCCCAGAGCCTTAGTAGTCATTTCTGAACAAATATTGAGGTTGCTGCCTCCATCAATGAGCACGTGGGGGTATGGTCATTCCCTTGGTTCGTACTACTATGTACAAGGCATTATTGTGGAACGCATGAGGCTTTGGCAGGTCCTCATCTGAAAAAGTGATAGGAGCGTTGGTCATGGCCTGGTTGACAATCTGGGCCATGTCTTCAAAAGTTGTGCCTGGTTTTACCTTAATTTTTTGCAATAAATCATCCAGGACTTGCTGATGCTTGGAAGAGGAATGCACCAACTCAAGAATTGACACATTTGAGAGGGCAGTGATCGACCTTTGGGCTAGATTGGCGCTTTCATTTGAGGCCTTGCTCTTTTCTTAAGAAATCTTTATGAAGCACTTAGGAAACCCTAGAATTCTTCTGGCCACTTTGACAAATGCCTTGGCAGGCTCAGTTGATACGTTCAGTTTGCCAAAAGTTGAAATGAGGTCCATCTTTTTGAAAGTGCAGTAGGATCGAGGCAACGAGCACTAGAGGGGGGGTGAATAGTGCTTTTAAATATCGTATTTGGAATTTGATGAATTTTGCAATTCGCAAAGCAATCATACAAAGAACACAATAATTTATCCTGGTTCAGTCTTTCCCAACCTACATCCAGTCCCCAAGCAAAACCCGCCTGAGATTTCCACTATCAACCTTGTGTAACTACAAGATCATACATACCAAATCTGGTCCCACTTTCAGTAACACACCTACTGAAAGCAAACAACTCCTTTAAACCAAGGAATCCTTTCCTTTTACAGAAAATTGAAATAAGTAACAACTTACAAAACAACCTATGAGCCTTTCTTATAAATGCAAATGAGATACAATTGGCTTTTTAAGGTTGTTGAAATACTCAACTCACGAATTCACTGTCTCTTAAAGGAATTTGAGTGAAAAACTGATGTGAAAAATATCAAGTGAGTGAGAAAATGAATATGAGTAAAAAGCAAAGAGTAATTCAATATAATTCGATTGGATTTCAATGCTTTTGAGTGTAAAGTGCACTCATATTTATAGTTGAAATATTTCATACATTGAGAGTATGAAAGAGTGTCAAAACAGTCCATTTTGAACGATCAAACCTTTGAAAAATGAAAAGAAACGCCTTTTAAAAGTTTCAGGAAATACAACAAAATTAGTCGACTAAAACAGTAGTTAGTCGACTGATAATTAGCTATTAGTAGTCTGACAGTTATCATCGGTCCACTGATCTGTTTATCGATCCGTTTGAAAAATCTGAAGATTTGAAACTTAGTCGACTAGAGAAAAAATTAGTCGACTGATAATATCATCAGTAGACTGAAAAACCTTTCAGTTGACTGCTGCTAAACTTTTCTGAAAATACATGTTTTGTCCGGTTGACTGATAAAATCACTAGTCGACTACTGCTAAATTTCCAGAAAACAGACATTATGTTCGGTCGACTGATAAAACCTCCGGTCGACTGATAAAACCTCTAGTCAACTAATTTGACAAAAATGATATTTTGTTTAGAAAATTTGGCGTGAAAGGATTAGTCGACTGGTGAGTCTATTGGTCGACTAATAAACACGAAAAATTAAATAAAGAGTTTTCTAAAATGATTTTCATGAAGGGTTCTTTTAGAAAAGTTTTTCTAAAGACTTTTTAGGTGAAATGCAACCGAAATATGCACTCTAAGTAAGGCTCTTACAAGAATCTAAGCATTTTAATGAATTTAACATTTGCACACTAGTCTTCAAAGATTCTTCATCGAATTCTTCAATGCTTGTCATCTTTCTTCATTGCCTTAGCTGAAATGCAGTTGATTCACTTGTTCATCATCAAAACCTTGTACTTGAAGTATCATGTACGGCTTCATTGTCGTAACACTTTTGGGCACTGTACTGGGCTTGGTGTAACACCATGACTTGATGTTAAACATAGGTGTCTTCACTAGAACACGGTTGAATATGATCTTGTGGCTAGAATGGCTGCTCAGAGATCACGACTGTTGAATGCTGAAGGAACAGTTGATTCAGTATAGTCATTTTCTCATCTTTGCCATTTACTAGAATATTTTTATCAATGTAATCTTGAATGATGTTTTTTAGAACAAAACAGTTCTCGGTATCATGTCCCACTGTCCGATAAAACTTGCAGAATCGATCCTTCATCTTTTCCATGACGACTGGTGGATCGGCTACCTTTGAGAGCTTGATCATTTCACTAGTGAGCATATACTTGAGCATAGTCTCGAGTGATTGATTTAAGGGAGTGAATTTGCGATTATAGCTCCACCCTTCATGTCCCACCTTTTGTTGTGATTTTGGCTCTTGTTCGATAGCTTGCAGAGGTGGTTTATTATTTTGTGGGAGTGACTTGCCTTTCTACTCATTCTTGCTAGGATTTGAGCCTGCATAACTGGATGACTTTTTGTCACCCTTACGATGACTCTTGCTATCGTTTGACTCAGTGGAGTAGGTGAAATGAGTCTTCTTTTTTAAATCTTGTTGGTTATTGCCCTTGGTGAGGGTGATGCCCTCATACACTCCATTTTTCATGCCTAATTTGAGCCATTTGGCTCACTTTGTCAGCTCAATGAAGGTTCTTGATAGAGAGGTAGATATGAGACTTCTCAGAGGCTGTGAGAAGTTATTCAAAATAATTTAGAGTGCATGCTCCTCCGAGATCAGATTCCTCATTTTATTGTAGGTACCTCTCCATCTACGGATGAAGTTCCTGGCTTTCTCATTATCTTTCTACCTCAGATTGCAGAGATAGTTCAACGTGGGAAGCACTTCCTTGTTCAACAGAAACCGCTCAATAAATAAATTAACCACCTTATCGAATTCCTTCAACTTGATGGGAATGATGTGTTCTGAATACCACTTGGGCATCGTTCCCTCCAGTCTGTGAGGGAAACAAAGGAACAAAGCTCGGTTGTCTCGCTTGAACTTGGCACATTCTGCGAAAAATATGGCGAGATGCGCTTTAGGATGGCCAGAACCATCAAACTTGATGAATTTCTTGAGGAGATTATCGAAACTATCATCTCCTTCTAAATCATCATAAAAATCTTCACTTGTGAAAACTTTCTTTCCCTTGTCACGGGCCTCCAAATCCTTGACCATCTTGGCCATTTCCTTCAGTTGTGCCTGAACTGGGTCATCCGTTGACTGATCATTGGATTTCTTCACTAACTTATGCTCCAAAGTTGATCTTTGAAATTCCTGCTGAGCCTCATGCTTTTCATCAGAGTCATGCCTTGATTCAGATTCGTCAGAGGTATCCTCATGCTAAACCCGTTTCTTTGAGATTTTCTTATGCTTCTTTACTGTGCGACCCTTAACCTTCTTCTTACTAGGATCTCACCTGAACTAGCCTCTGCCTGCTCAGTCAACATCTTGTTCATCATCTTTCAAAATAATGGATACATCTGAGGATCAGCATTATCGTTGTCTTGCTGGCTCTAATCCCTGAGAGATCGTGGAGATGACATTTCTTGTTCGGATGTAGAAAAGTAATCGATATGCTGAACGTGTGCGGTTTTCTTATCGAACCTTGTCTGAACCATATGGAATTACAAATGCTCTCTGCAAAATAAGATGGATTATTAGACTCTAAAGAATGATTTGGGATAAAGACGAATAGAGAAAAAATATTTGATGAGGATCAGGTTGACAATTTGAAGAATATCCCATTACTAGGGATCAGGTCATCACTGGAATCGCGACAATTGCATTGCTATTTTTGTAAAGGAAATAAACAACTAAAATATGCCTTGTTACCTAGGTGAGGTCGTCAAACCATGATAAAATGAGAATTGTTTTAAGGAAAATGATTTTATTAATAATAAACTTGACAAAGAGGGGGTGGACAAATGATCTCCCACCACTCATGGTAATCATAGGACACTCGAGGACCAGGAAAAATAGTGAGGGTGACAAAAGAATTCCAGTTATGCTTGGCAGAATAGTATATTCTGGACTATTGAGCGGACTTTAGATCAAACTCTGGCACAATGCTTGACAATAATCGAGCCTCAATGTGCTTCTATCTATGCGAGAACCGCCTGACACATCGCTCTGGTTGGTAATAGATGGAAAAGAATGGTCAGAGTAACTTGAATCGCTTGCCATATGCATAAGTGTATCGAGGGGGTGATTCCTGACGATCGAAGTAGTCCCACATGATTTCTTTTTCATGGAGGTTCTCGATCAAGAATCTGTATCGAGAAGTAGGTAGTGGCTTTTTGCTGTTATAACTTAATGAGCTTGCTCGAGTTGGTACATGCCAGAAGAACCAAGACTGCAATGTGTAGATGCACCCTTCCACTAAGATCGAATCTTTGAGCATAAAGCGGGTCAATCCACAGTACAAGAAAGTGAGTGCAGCCATGGTAATCGAGAGACGGTTGGTTTGCCGACTTCCCCATCTTCGTAAAAGTTTCACTGTTATGATATCAATGTAGTTTTGTCCATCCTGAAAGAAGGCTAGTCCTACTGTGCACAAGATCATTGCATGTTGAATCCTTTCTCGCGCTGCTCGGGATAAGGAATCGACTTCTTCAAATACTCCATACTGTCGGTATAGCTCAAACAAGTCAATACATTGACTCTCATATACCTCTATCAGAGGCCAGGATCTGCGTCTAGTCATCTGCGCTAAAGCATCTCGAGGGTCAAGTCCCTTGACATTGATTAAAAACTGTTGTTCTAATGGATCTTCTAGCTGACTAGCTGGCTCAGGTAGACCCATAATCTCTGAAAATTCGTCTAGTAGTAGAGTCATCTCTCCAAAGAAACCAGAAGGTACAGGTGCATGGATTCCACCGCTCTGCTAATGCTTGAATCAAATTGCCATTAATGATCTGCTCTCCCACTGATGATGCCAGTTTCAATCCACAGTCGTTCAGATGGTCCGGGAACATACGAAAGAAGTTCTTGAGCCAAGAATAGTACCACCGGGGAATGAAATATCTGGTGTTCAGAGTCCGATGATCAGGAAGACCTTGTCGTACCTCATAAGAGATATGACCCTCGAGAAAGACTGAATCAAGCTGACTGGATGCCATCAGGATAAACTAGAAAATAAAGAAGAAGTAAGGACAAGACTTGAGAAGTATACATGATTTTTGGAAAAAATTGCAGGCAGGATCAAAACAAGACTGGAAATTCGAGATCCAGAGAAAAGAAAAGATGAAAAATTGCTTGGAGTTTTGAGGAAGAACAAAGGATTTGTAAAAAAAAAATCATCCAGGGTTTTATGAAAATAAAAAGGAATGTTAGATAATAAATGGAAAATAGGGGATTTTAAAAATCGTTCAGTATTTTCAAAAAAATTATGGAAAATATAAGGAAACAAAAGGAATAAAAAGAAACAACATTCAATCACATCTTGCACAATCAAGTATGCTCATACAACATTCCCTAAAAGGCTGACTCTAGATGCACAAGTTTTAAAATAGTTGTAGGACCCTAATCCTAACTCTAAAGCTCAGATCATCTGTCTCCAATCATGCTATGCTGGTATACTTGAGCCAAGGCCCGATGTACGTGGCATAAATGAATTTCTCCACTTCTAGGCTCATATTTTCCAACATCCTTGAGCACCTATCGATATACTTTGGACTGTGGCCCTTGGTACGTGGTAGGGGGGGGAGGGAGTACCCAAATTGGTGGCACAGTTATGAGGCTTTGTCCCAAACTATGGTTCTGGAAGAAAGCCCAGCAACGTGGTGGCCAGGTAAAAGTAGGTGGGGTTGTTTTTGAAATATGATCAATATGAAAGAAAATAGAAGCCTTTAATGACCTAAGAAGTAGAGTTTTACAAAATTTATGAGAAGCAATCATTGTTTTCAATCAGATCCTAGATTGAGGAGGATTGTATTTGACCTAAGTTTAAATGAGCATGAATAATGCCTCCTCAATCGGTCCTAGCAAATCATGCTTAAGTCTATATGCAATCCATGTCAGCTGGGTTTGATTCTAGGCTCCTAGGCTCACATGAAATAAAACTGACATTATAGAATACGATTTTGACAAGTTAAATAGGACAAAGTACAAGATTGATCAGGCAAAGATAGGTCCCATCACGGTCGCCAAACCTGTTATCATTGAAAAATTTTACTTTTGCAAGTCAAACTGACATTTGAAAAAGATTTTGAAAATAACTCGCCTCTGTTTTAAAATATGGGAAAATTCTATAGAATGGGACTCGCCTGTCGGTATGAGATTCAACCATTCTTGATGCCATAACTAGGGGTAATTGAACCAAGGATCAATCATGTTCTTTGTTTTACTCAACTGTCTAAATCAATGTTCTATTCCTAAATGCACAAAGAATCAAACGTGCTATGAATTTTTGAAAACGCAGATTGAAAACATGGTGTATGCTTCGAATATTTGAATTACTTATAAAAAGGACACTTTGAAGATCATGAGCCACATTGGGAGAATACTTTTAAAGGAAAGAAAAATCAATTTCTGAAAAAATCTTGATGTTTTGAGAAAATCAATTTCTAAAGGAAACTTGGGTAATTTTTGAGAAAATCATTTTTTCTGAAGTGGATTTGTGAAATAACTCAACAGGGATGGGCATGTGGCCCTATGAAATCCTTTTCATGATGCAATCTAACCTAGATGATGCATGAGTGCAATTTGAGAAAATATTTTCTGAAGATCTTTGATGAAAATCATTGATAAAATAGATTTTTGTGCCTTATAGAATTTAGATAAAATAGACTCAACACATATTCTTGACTATGACCACGAATATGTATTGAATATATCTCGTTTGATTCTAAAAAAGGAAAAGTACTTAGAAAAGTTTTGAAAATATGTAATCTTTTTTGAAGATAGCCTAAGAGTATAGGACGTTTGAGGCTTAAAAAAAATGATAAATTTGGATATTGTTCATATTTTGACTATGACCACAAATACAAACTCAATCAAGTTTATTAACTTCTTAGAAGCGGGTGCATGTGCCATTTGTGTAGACCATTGTGAATTTGAATATGCATGAATCATCATCCATCATATATTAACATTATTAAAAAATAACTATATGCAATGCAACCCTATTCTAAGTAGAAAATTAAATTCTTATTTCAATATTTACAATTTACATCAATAATAAATTGAAATAAAGAAAAGAGAAATAAAACAAAATATAATCTTGGGTGTCTTTGCAAAATTAGCAAACTTGTTCATGGACAAATGTCGGCTTTTCAGAATTTATCCAACAATATATGGAATTGAGGGATTTATCTGGATATAAGCCTTTTTCATGTTTCCCTAAAATAAACACAATAAAAGATGATGTAGAATTAAAGAAATAATAAAAATTAAAAAAATTAAAATTCAGATATTTGAGAAAATTGCCAAAATACCCTTAAAAATTGACCTTTATTGCAAAACAAGGTTAAAATCATGGTTTCTCATAAAAATATTTTTGTAAAAAGCTTAATTTGGGGGTCAAATGAATTCAAAATAATGTAAAATCGGGTGGAGAGAACCCTAATATTATTATTAACATGATCAAACCCTAAAAATATAACACTTTTCATGAAAAATTTAAAATAATGAAAAAATATCAAATTTTGCCCATGTTTCAGCTGAATCAGGACTCTACGGGTATCCTTTTTCATAATTTAACTAAATAATGCCTCAAATGAATTAAAAAATATATAAAAATCGACATGAATACTTTTAATAACCCTAAAATCAAAATAAAATCAAAAAAATATATTTTTGACATTATTTTGATATGAAAATTGAATAAAAACATTAAAATATGCAATTTTGCCTGTGGGCACGTATCACAGTGTTAGACCCGAATCAAACACCAAATAGTAATAAAAAATTATAAAATTTACATAAAGAAACTAGACATCTAAACAAAAATAATTCTTTTTACAGAACAAAAAAAGCATCTCCGGTTAGGGAGATATCGTTCCGGTAATATACGTTTGATTCTGGCAAATGCGTAACGGCTCTAGAAAAGGCAGTTCAGATTTCAGTTCAAATAAAAATAACAAATAGAGTTAAAAATTTACCAAAATCATATTGATAAAACTAGACACACTGCTGAATCCATGTCATCTTACGTATAGTTAAAACAATCTTCGGTTAGAGAGATACAATCCGCGTAAGTTGACCCAAGGCTTAAACAATACATAACGATCTTTGACAAACAGATTCTGATTTCTGATAAAACAAAATTAAAAAAACACAATAGAAAAATCTAAAATTTTCACAAAATATACTAGAGATTCTGATGAACACACTGCTTTTTATGGATCATCAATTAGATCTTTGATAAAGAAGATATCACTTCGACAAACCATCCCTAATTCCATATAGCTTTTTCACGATATAAGAATCAGAGTTCGGTTTCTGATTTTTTTAGCAGAGTTACAGAACTCAAAATAATCCAAATTTTTTATTAAAAGTCACTGACAAATATATGATTCAACCCTAAAAAATCAGATTTTATTGATAGAAAAACGCACATGAAATAATGTCGTTCCCGTGTGGACAAAATCAAGGTAATAAAACACATGAATAACCCTAATTTTGGCATGAAAAACCATAAACAAATGTGTGAACCATGCATATGGATCATGATTTAATATTTAGAAAATTGAAATAAACATGATAATGATGAACTAAATAAAAAAATTCAGGGATACATGGCTGGAAACTTGATTTGTCCCTTTAAAAGAGGGATTCAATCCATAGAGGAATCGAATCTCATCTTTTATTTGGCATAAACAAAAAAAAAATAATCTAAGCTATTTCAATGGATTAAAAAAAATCATCCTCATGCAAAATTAGATCATGTTCTTGAATCATTCTTATGGTTCTTAAATAAAAATCAAGCTAAAACCCAATCTCAAGAGGGGCGACAATGGCTAAAATGCTCAATAAAGCAATAAAAACAAATAAAAAATAATGAAAGAAACCTTACCTTGGGGCTGCAACAATGGAGGATGCTCTTGGGAGAGAGAGAAGCCGCTGGAGGAGAGAGAAAGAGCAAGAAGGGGAAGAGAAAGCAATGAGGGGGTCGACCCCTATGGCCCATTTTTTTTATAGATTTTCCAACTCTTAATTAAAGAGTTGAAATTTTTCAAAATTCTTTAATTAATTAAGATAGGCCAAGTAGGGCGGGCGATTTTGGTAGAGTTCTAACCTATCAAATAACTACCTAATGGACATTAATTAAACCTAACTAAGACTCCTAGTGGTTTAAAAAAAAACTCAAATGTGACACCACCTATGCAGGCCCACATTTGGTTTTTAAAGCTTTATTTACAAGTTAAAACCAAGGTTTAAAATACTAGGGTGAAAATGGGATTTAAAATCGATTTTAACTTTTTTCAAAGTACTAACCTGAGTAGGACACTAACTAAACCTAAACTAACCTAAACACATTCAAATGTGGCACCACCTAGTGTGGGCCCCACTTGTTTTTCAGAACAAAAAATGATTTTGAAAATAAAGGTTTTCAACAGAAGTTAAAAATGAAAGATGAGTTTAAAATCGAAAGTTTTAAATCAACTAGAGTCCTAAATGAGTTAAAACTCTCTCAAATGTGGCACCAACTGTGTGGGCCCCACTTCTGAGTTTTCAAAAATGTTAGAATAAATATTTAAAAAGAGTTTTTAAAATAGATGAAAATAAAAGCAAAGAATAAATTTGAGGAAATTAGAGTCCTGAACCAACTGAAACTCTTGACTAGAGTCCTAAAATTTTGAAACTCTTAAATTTGGGTTTTAGAAAGACAAACAAAGAGGTTTTGAAAGATCTTCTCAGAGATTGGTGAAAATGAACAAAAAGATGAAATCAGGGTTAGAGTCCTAATCAACTGGGACTCTAGAATAGAGTCCCAAAATTTTGAAACTCTGAGAATTGGATCTATTTTCAAAAAACAAGAGAAATAAAAGTAAAAATATGAAATCAGAGTAGAGTTATGGACCGACTGAAACACTGGGGCAGAGTCCTAAAATTTTGAAACTCTATAATAAAGTCATGAAATTTTGAAGGATAAAGAAAGAAGTTTTTGAAAAACTTTCTAAAAAATAAAGTCAGGGTTAGAGTCCTAATCCAACTGAAACTCTGGAACAGAGTCCTGATTCGTCTAAAACTCTAAAATTTTGACTTCTTTCGAAAGATTTTGAAAGTTTTTCTTGAAAATATGTAAAAATAGCAATGAAAGATTGAGTCTTAACCCGATTGAAACTCTATGATAGAGTCTTAGTCTGGCTGAAACTCTAAGATTTTGGCCAAAATGAAAGAAATTAACGAGGGATAAGACTACTTATGATTAAAAACCAAAATGAAATTTTGAAAAGTTTTAAAAAGGTGAAAAGATAGAGTCCTAAATCAACTAAAACTCTGAAATTTGAGAAGTTTGGATGAAAGAAGGGATCCAGAAGCGACACCACCTAGATGGGTCTCATCTGAGAATTGAGATTAGTTAAAAATTGATTTAAAAATGAATTCAAAGTATTTTTCTAAGGAAAATATTTTAAAATATAAGATCCTAGGGGTAGACAAATGGGAAAATATCAATCTAAAACCTAGGTATTTGAAATTGATTTCGAAAAAGAGGTTTTAACATCGAATCTGGATTGGGATATTTTAAAAAACCAGAGTGCTGGATCTCTAGAATGACATGCAATGACATAAAATGCAATAGAATGCCATAAAATGATATGAAATGATTGCAAAATGTAAAACCCTGGATGAGGGATTTGAAGTCCCAGACCACTGGCAGAGACAAAGCATTGAACATTTCCGTTTGAGGATGAAAATTGATAACTGAAATGGAGGTTAAATTTTGAAATATTTGAATTTGGGACAAAATTCAGGCTCTAAATAGCCCCGGCTCATATGTCGACCAACTGGTTCTCTGAAGGATTTAGAGAGCGGGTTCTAGTGGCAAGAAGAAAGGGTTTGTGAGCGAAGGTGAAAAATTTGAGGTGTTTACAGTCATGGGTGTTATTTACTTATTAGGCTCATAAATTAAATTATATGGGCACACCGCATACACACCTGGGCTCACCAGCCCAATCTTCACACTGAAGATTCCATAAGCAAGTCTATTTTTTTCTTTTTGACCCATCCAGATCTCACAGTTAATACTGTGAGCGCGGCCTCTATGAGGCAATTATATGATTATGTGTATGGATATCTTTTCTATCTTTAGTGCACCATAGGCATTCATAGGTTCAACCGAACCTTGGCTCACACCATGCTACACACATGCTCATATCACACATTGTTATCACCATGTCATATGCTCACTTGCCTACAAAAAGACTGCAACCACATGCTATTCATGATGATGCTTAAACAAACAAAAACATGTGTAACAATTTACTTTACACTGATCATGCCTTATGAGATTCAATGTTCGTTAACATGTATGTCATATAAATGATTATAAATTAAGAATAACATGAAATACATTTAGTTTGCATGCATATCAGCTCAAATTTCAAGATAAACATCCATAACCATGTTGCATACTGTAAAATATATTTTAGCATTCATATATGTCATCATGTGTAAATTCGGATTCCTGTTAACCCATTTTTGGAAAACCCACTGAAAATCACAGAAATCGAATAACAATTTTTCAATTTTATTGGTAATGCCCTTATGTCTTACAAAAATAGTTAAAAAAATAGAACCCAAAAATTCATTATACATAAATCATGAAAATTCCTAGACTAAACTCTATTAAGGAAAAACATAAGCCAGATTCTGTCATCTGTAAAAATTTATCCTGGGTAGTGGAATTTCTATAGGCCTACAAAAAAATATTTTTAGAAAACCCTTTTTTACATGATCTTCTTATAACTATTTCCTTTTACTTAGATTTTTTTCATTTTATTTTGGTCAGCCTTGGTTGGGTCATTAGAATCAACAAAATTGTGGGTCAGAACAGTCCTGCAGACAATGCAGAAAACTAGTGCTCTGCTGCAAGGGACATTTCTGCAATATTGCTTCAAACAAAGCGATTCGAGATTCTAAATTCAAGCCCTGGGTGTGTAGAATACTTTAATATTTTAATTTTAATTTATTTACTTTATTTTCAAAGAGTTATTAATTTTTTTCTTAAATAGGTTAGGATAAAAAACAAGAATAGAAAAACCAAGACTCATACTCATGCAAGATTCATCAAGAAACAAAAAAATTAAAGGCAAAGATTCATACAATCCCAATTTTTTGATGCTCTAATCATGTTTATATCATCATACAATAATTATTTACTCAGATTCATGTTAATCTTGCTAAAATAAATAACATACATCAAAACCCTAAAAATATTTTTGCCAAACCCTTGTTTAAATTGATCTTTTGCACACAAGATCATGAAATCAAGCACATAACAAATTTTTAGAACTTATAAAACCTATATCTCATCAATATAAATTAAGATTAACATATTAATCATACCAAAACAAAAAGATCTAATAAAGAACAATAAAGAAGCTTTTCCCCAAATCATTTTTTTCTCTTTAAAGGCCTGTAAATCGTCCAATTTCAAAAACCGTTTTTATTTTTTATTCTTTGGTAACATAGATCCATAAAAATGAGTTCTCTAGATTAAAAAACAATCTTAGAGATGTGTTTCAAGGTTTGATCTATCATTGGTTTGGATCTAAAAATTGTCTCATGCATATTTCATGCGTTTGGAAAAATCATTGTCTACGCGATTGATGTACCTACTTTAATCGAGTTTCCAACCATAGACTGGCCTTTGTCTCCCATCTTAGAACCCTGAAAGAACTCCAATAGTTGCTGGAAAAGTTCCAAAAGAAAGAAGAAAGAAGCGGAAGAAGAAAGAGAATAAAAGAATAAAAACGAAGAATAAGAAAGAACTTTCTCTCTCTTTTTTTTTGTTTTTCTAATGGAAAATCCACCAAGGGAGGGGGGTGGGTGTCCCCCTCCTTGGAATTCCATCCCAACTAGTACTCGCTAGGGCTGATCCCTATGAGTCCTATTCCATGAATATTCTAACTAATTCCCTTGATTAATTAAGTAATTAATTTAATTTTCTCTTATTTTAATCTTAATTAATTACTAATTAATTTAAATTAATTATGGCTCTACTAGGGAGGGGCGTCCCACCCTCTCTAGAGCCTTCTAGAGTTTTAAAATTCTTTAGGGACTGGAGTAGATCCTACTTAGGTCTAAATCCAAAAATAAACTAAATCTAAAAACCTGATCTAGATCCAAAACCCAATCCAGATTCAAAGCCTGATCCAAAACCAAAAACCTAGTTGGGTTGGATCTAAGAACTAAGTAAAAAGATCCAAAACCAAAGCCCCATTAAAGATTCATATCCAAACATGAAATCTAAAATCAATATTGAATCCAAACGAAAGTTTGAATCCGAACATAACCCAATCCAAGATCCATAATTGCAATTATATATATATAAATCATTTATTCTATTGTTAAATCCTCATATTTTAAATTTTACAATTATTCTTGTATTTTTTTCATAACTTGTGTCTTAATTTCATAATAACTCAAAATCTAGAAAATCAAGAAAATCAAGAATTTCAAAAAAACCAAGAAAATCACAGATGTTATATTCTATCCCTGTTAAAGAAATTTTGTCCCTAAAATTTGTACTTACTCGAGTAGGTAAGGGTATTTCTCCCTCATACTAGCCTCAGACTCCCACATACACTCCTCAATTCCGTGGTGCTGCCAACATACCTTTACTAATGAAACAGTCTTCAATCTCAAAACTTTCTCCTTATGATCTATGATCTCTACTGGGTGCTCCTCTGTAGTTAATTCTTTCCGTACCTCAACATCCTCATACTGAATCACATGCGACGAGTTTGGTATGTACTTCCTTAAAGTTGACACATGAAAACACATCATAGATCTTCTCGTACTGGGGTGGTAACTCCACCCTATATGCAGTTGTGCCTACCTTCTACAAAACCTTAAACAATCCTATAAATTTGGGACTAGGCTTCCCTTTCTTTCCAAACCTAAACACACTCTTGGTAGGAGAAACTTGCACAAAAACAAAATCTTCAACCTTGAATGTGAGTTCTCGATGTCAATGATTTGCATAACTCTTTTGTCTACTTTGAGCTATCCAAAGTCTGTCATGAATCCTGTGCACTTACTTAGTATAGTGCTCTATCACCACTGGTGCATCTAGAGCACTCACGCCCACTTCATCCCAATACACTGGTGACCTACACGGCCGCCCATACAGTTTCTAGTATGGTGTCATGCCGATACTCACATGGTAGCTGTTATTGTAGGCAAACTCTACCAACACAACATGCTTATCCTACTCACCTCTCCTATCCAAGGCACAAGCTCTCAGCATATCATCCAAAGTCTGAATGGTCCTCTTTGACTAACCAAACTCGTGCCAACCGTACCAAGTACTAGATGGCCTGTCTGAGCGCAAGCATGAGCGTGTCTTAGCCTCCTAGTACTAGGTCCAGTATAGAACCACTGTCAACGAATCCGATTGAACTATTACATATAAGAAATAATTAAACCCAATATTTCATTATTGGCCTTGCCTTAACAAAAAATAAGCTCTAGGGAGTCAGCCTATGTATGCACCAACGTTTAATAACTCCATAAAACTAAGCTCGAAATTAAAGTATCCAAATGACAAAATCCTTAAATTATCACTTTTTCAAGAAACACAGCGGAAACTCTTTTTAAATACGATTCAAGCCTTGGTAAGGTTACAGACACAACACACACGTATAAAACTGAAATAACTAAATCAAACCATGGTATGCATGAAATTAAATCAAATATTTATCTCAAAACTTTATCAGAGTTAACAGGACTTAATCAAATAAAAAAATAACAAAATATCAAGTCCACTCAAAACTGTAAAGAATTGGGACTCTCTTGGCACCACCCCGAGCCTATGGTCATCATCCATCAGCCTACTCACTACCTAAAATATTATAAGTACAGTCGTAAGTCCACAACATTAGTAGGTAATCACTAATACATGAACACAATTATTCCAATCGCATAAATAAACATTGGCACACTTTCAGATAACATCAAGTCATGCAATATCATAATATCAGAATTAAGCACAAATAATAATTACATAACTAATCATGCTTGCATTCATACTACAAGATAAACATGCTATAATGCATCATGCCAATGAAATAATAATTTATGCACAACCTGAAATATTACAATGATTCCATTCTGATTTTTTACATGCCACTTTTTCTCATGCTCGAAGGTACACTCTTGGGTTCCTAACTTTGATTCATCCAATCCAATTAGGGGTATATTATGCCATGTATTTTATTAACCTCATTGAACTAAAAGAACTTGCAACCTCACATCGAGGTCCCATTGGAGCGGTCCGTAACCAAGAGAACTCTGAGTGGTCTTGCACGAAATCGATTCCTACTATGCAGAGATTTTGGACCTACCACCTAGGACACATGGTAGTTTGGCCCCCTTATGACCGAAGACAGGAAAACAGGAGACACCGTCACTCTAAAAAAAAACAACGGTCACCCGATCGTATGTACCTCCACTCTCTCTAAATTGGGCCCCAGTCCAAAGGACCTATTTCGAATGAGTCATGGGTATTATTTAGTTATTAGGCTCATAAATTAAATTACATGTGCACACCATACATATATCCGGGCTCACCAGCCCAATCTCCCCACTGAAGTTTTCATAAACAAGTCTATTTTTTTTCTTTTTGACCCAACTAGATCTCACAGTTAACACTGTAAGACCGACCTCCACGAGGCCATTATATGATTATGTGTATGGATATCTTTTCTATCTCTGGTGTACCATAGGCACCCATAGGTTTCACCGAACCTTGACTCACACCAAGCTACACACACGTACTCATATTATATATCATTATCACCCTGTCATATGCTCACATGCATATATAAAGGTTGTAACCACATGAAATTCATGATCATACTTAAACAAGCAACAACATGTGTAACAATTCACTTTACATTGATCATGCCTTATGAGATTCAATGTTCATCAACATGCATGTCATATGAATTGTTATAAATCAAGAATAATATGGAATACATTTAGTTTGTATGCATATCAGCTCAAATTTCATAAAATACATTTTAGCTTTCATACATGTCATCATGTGTAAATTCGGATTCTTGTTAACCCGTTTTTGAAAAATCCACCAAAAATCACAGGAACTGAATTATACTTTGCCAATTTTACTGATAATGCCCTTATATCTTATGGAAACAGTACAAAAAATAGAACCAAAAAATTCATTGTACATAAATCATGAAAATTCTTGGAATAAACCCTATTTAGGAAAAATATAAGTCAGATTCTGTCATCTGCAGAAATTTATCTCGGGTTGGGGAATTTCTTCAAGCCTATACAAAAATCTTCTTATAAAACCCTTTTTATAGAATCTTCTTATACCTATTTATTTTTACTTAAATTTTTTTTAATTTATTTTGGTCAGTCTTGGTTGGGTCTTTAGAATCAACAAAATCATGGATCGGAACAGTCCTGCAGACAGGGCAGAAAACCAGTGTTTTGTTGCAAGGGACATTTTGACCTCAATACTACTCTAAACAAAGTGATTCAAGATTCTAAATTCAAGCCCTGGGTGTGTAGAACACTCTAGTATTTATTTCAAGGCGTTATCATTTTGTTTCGAAAATAGGTTGGGATAAAAAACAAGGGCAGAAAAACCAAGACTCATATTCATGCAAGATTCATCAAGAAAGAACAAGATTAAAGTTTAAGATCCATACAATCAGAATTTTTTGATGCTCTAATCATGCTTATATCATCATACAATAATTATTTGCTCAGATCCATGCTAATCTTGCTAAAATAAATAACATACATCAAAACCCTAAAAACATTTTTGCCAAAACCTTGTTTAAATCAATTTTTTGCATACAAGATCATGGAATCAAGCACATAACAAATTTTCAGAGCTTATAAAACTGATATCTCATCAATATAAATTAACATTAACATATTAATCACACTGAAACAAAATGATCTAACAAAGAACAATAAAGAAGCTTTTCCTCAAATTATTTTTTTTCTTTAAAGGCTCATAAATTGTCCTATTTTAAAAACCACTTTTTTTTATTCTTTGGTAATGTAGATCTATAAAAATGTGTTCTTTAGATCGAAAATTATTCTTAGAAAGGTGTTTAATGGCCTGATCCATCATTAGTTCAAATCTGAAAATCGTTCCACGCATATTTCATGCGTTTGAAAAAATCGATGTCTACGCGATTGATGTACCTACCTTAATCAAATTGTCAACCATAAATCTGCCTTCGTCTCCCATCTTAGAACCTTAGAAGATCTCCAATGGCTGCTGAAAAAGTTTCAAAAAGAAAGAAAAAAAATAAGAAAAGAATAGATAAGAATTTTAAGAGAGAATTCTTTTTTTTTTATAATGGAAAATCTACCAGAGGGGGGGGGGCGTTCCCCTCCTTGGAGTTCCATCGTAGTAGGTACTCTCTAGGGCTGATCCCTTTGAGTCCTATTCCACGAATATTCTAACTAATTCTCTTAATTAATTTAATTTGATCTTATTTTATTCTTAATTAATTACTAATTAATTTAAATTAATTATGGATCTATTAGGGAGGGGCGTCCCAACCTCTCTAGAGCCTTCTAGGGTTTTAAAATTCTACAGGGGCTAGAGTGGATACTACTTGGGTCCAAATACAAAAATAAACAAAATCCGAAAACCTGATCCACCTCTATAACCCAATCCAAATCCAAAACCTGATGCAAAACCGGAAACCCCATTAAAGTTGGATCTAATAACCAAATAAAAAGATCCAAAACATGAACCCCATTAAAGATTCATATCCAAATATGAGATCTAAAATAAACATTGGATCCAAATGAAACTTTGAATCCAAACCTAACCTAGTCCAAGATCCATAATCATAATTATATATATATATAAATCATTTATTCTCTTATTAAATCCTAATATTTTAAATTTTATAATTGTTCTTGTAATTTTTTCCATAACTTAAGTCTTAATTTCATAATAAAAAAATCAAGAAAATCAAGAAATCAAGAATTTCAAAAAAACTAAGAAAATCACAAATGTTACAGACATAATTCATCCGATTTTTTTTTCAAATCTATCATCCTTGAGTGAATCCAATTTTTTTTCAAACATCTAACTATTGTTGAATCAAATCATCTGAATTGCTTCATATCTTTAGAGTGAATCCGAATTTCAAAAATCTAATTGTTGTTGAATAAAAATCATCTGAATTGATTTATATCTTAGAGAGAATCCGAATTTCAAAAATCTAATTATTGTTGAATCAAAATCATCTGAATTGCTTCATATCTTAGAGAGAATCTGAATTTCAAAAATCTAATTATTGTTTAATCAAAATCATCTGAATTACTTTATATCTTAGAGAGAATCCGAATTTCAAAAATCTAATTGTTGTTGAATCAAAATCATCTGAATTGCTTCATATCTTAGAGAGAATCCGAATTTCAAGAATCTAATTGTTGCAAAATCAAAATCATTTGAATTGCTTCATATCTCAGATATAATTCGAATTTCAAAAATCTAATTGTTTTTTAATCAAAATCATCTAAATTACTTCATATCTTAGAGAATCCGAATTTCAAAAATCTAATTATTGTTGAATCAAAATCATCTAAATTGCTTTATATCTTAGAGAGAATCCAAATTTCAAAAATCTAATTATTGTTGAATCAAAATCATCCCAATTGCTTTATACCTTAGAGTGAATCCAAACTTCAAAAATCCAATTGTCATTGAATAAAAAACCATTTGAATTGCTTTAGATCTTGAATGAACCCAATTTCAAAAATCTAATTTCATTGAATCAAAATCATCCAATTACTTTAAATCTTAGAGTGAATAATCCAAAAAATCTAATTATAATTGAAAAATCATCCAAATTTCCTTGAATGAATCCAATTTTAAAAACCTAAATTCAAATCATCCAAATTACTTAGACATTTTTCTATAGTTTTATCGTGCTTGTACGGATTTTTTTTGAAATTTCTTTTCCCCTAATTGCCTTTCATTACTTCATACAAACTTTGGAAAATTCTGTCTAATCCTTTTCATATCCATATTGACTTTAAGAATGCATTTCATAATAACACCTTCACACTTATTTCCATAAAATCGTCTAACTTAGAGAGAAGCATGACTTTTCTTAGGTAGACTTGAAATCAAAATTCGTGGTATGACTATGCTTTAAAAAGTAAAAACTCTATAACATCAATGAAGTTTTTCATGATAATAAACTATTATTGAAAATTCCTAATTGCCTTTCTCAAATCATGAAAATGATAAAATCATGTGACTTAAGAAAAAGAGACATTAAGATAGAAAGAATAGCAAAATTTGTGTATCCGTTTGCCATATCTACATGTGTTATGAAGACACATGTTTATATAGTTGAGGAGAGAGAGATTAGGAGAGAGAAAAATTAAAAAATTATCAAGATGTATAAATAATAAATTTACTTATCTTGACTTAGGAACTTATGCTTGAGCTTCTCCTTGCTTTGGATCTTTCAAAGCACTAAGGGGGTAGGAAAGAGTTCCTAAAGAGGCACCCTTCACTACTCTCAAGGGAAGAAAGAAGAACTCCAAAAATGTGAAAGGGAGAGAAGAACAAGGGAGAGAGAAAAAGAGATGAACTCTTGGGATCTTAAAACTCTCAAATTGATGGGGTATTTATAGGGGGAAGGTAATGATTACATTCTAAATGGATGGCTAAGATGAATTACAAGGAATAAAGGGTTGAGATTAAATCATCTCAACTCTCAAAAATTTTCTCCTAAGCATAACCCTTGACCCTCATATCTGAAGTTGAATTTTCCTAATATGAAAACTAATTCAAGCTTGATATTTTAGCCTTTATACTTTTTTTGTTGCACCTATGAAATATTTGGAGATTCACATGGGATTTAGTGCATCTTATTTGGATTCAAGAAATCCAAAATCTCATCATTAGGAAAAATCTCCCCCTCTAATGTACTTGCATTTGGTTTGATTCAAATTGGTTATTACTACTTAGTTATACTTTCTAGTTATTTTAACTTTTCATCATTTTATTTGGTTAGATTCCAACTATCATTATTATTTAGTTGTCTTTTCTATTTACTTTAACTAATTATTATTTTATCATTTCTTAGATATTCCATTTGATAACAACAACAACAACAATAACAACGCCTTCATCCCAAACAATTGGGGTCAGCGAATTATTATTTTATCATTTCTTAGATATTCCATTTGATAACCTCAATTTATATTAATTCTATATTGGATATTATTTTTCTCAAAATTTCATATTGAGTCTCTAATTTTCTAAATTTCATTTACAAGGCTATATTTTCCAAAATTTATTTATAAGGTTATATTTTTCCAAAATTCATTTACAAGGCTGTATTTTTCCAAAATTCATTTACATGGTTATATATTTTCAAAATTCATTTACAAGGCTATATTTTTCTAAAATTTATTTTCAAGGTTATATTTTTCCAAAATTCATTAACAATGCTATATTTTTCCAAAAATCATTTACAAGGCTATATTTTTTCAAAATTCATTTACAAGGCTATATTTTTTTTCAAAATTCATTTACAGGGTTATATTTTTCTAAAATTCATTTACAAGGCTATATTTTTCTAAAATTCATTTTTGACTAGTTATTCTAAGTTTAATTAGTCCTATCAATTTCTTATTCTAGATCTTAGAGATATGAATCATATGTAATATCAACATTCTCTTAATAAGAAAAATACTTTAAAATTTGTGGGACTTACAATTAGTTTCACCCCTGCTTCTTTTTCCTTTTTTCAGGTATTCATTGGAAGATGTGCATCAAGGATGATGGATGTTGAAGACTCGAATACTCCTAGATCTGACTCTGTACTCTTCTATTTCTTGGACCACAATTGTAGTTTGGACTATTTTGTATATTGGATCGATTATGTATTTTGACCCTTGTATTATTTTTGTACTGTTACTCCATGTTGAGTAGATTTTTATAAACAGTATTGGATGTTCACTAAGTTTTTGTTCAGGTAAACATTGAATTTAGAAAAGATGGATTTTATAAATAACCTATACTTTATTGAACTTTTGTATGATACCTTAAAAATTCAATGAATGAAATTGTTTTATATTTTTTGTTGTCCAAAGAATTCTATTGTTATGGATGAGTTTTTTATTATTTAGTTGGTTTCAAAAGAAAACCCTTTTGAATAATATTCCTTTCGCTATGTTTTGAAATAACCAAATCTTTTTATGTATTAAAGAAAAAAGAAACTTGCCCAATTTTTTAGATCATCACAATAAATGTTCTCATCGACACCTGTAACACACATAATTTCATTCGTTTGAGCATAGTTCAGAAAATTAGGTACAAATTCAAGGAGCACTGTAATACCCTAAAATTTTAACCCAATTTTTTTTTTATAATTTTTTCCCTTTTAAAAATTGGCGAAAACAATATTTTTCTTTGAGTTAAACATTGTGAGTGGATTACAGAATGAACAATCATCATAATTGAATTAAAATACAAATAACATTTACTTATTAAAATTTAATTCAGTTTTAATAATTTAAAATTTATATCAAAGTATTTTCAGTCTAAAATAACAATAATTTTTTTTCCAAAACTATTACCGAGAAAGAAAAAGAGTGGCTCTCAATGTCGCCCCAACATCTCACATATGTTCCACAACTATACATCATATTTCACCTAAAAACCCATAAAACGGGTCTGACTCATGAAAACCTGCTACGAAATACTAATATAAGTAAACTAAAACCAATATACATGAGACATACTATAATGCATTCAACCAACAAAACACATAAACATCAAATTTATGTATGCATGTTATGAAAATTACATAATAAGATTATATTTCAGAAGTTAATATATAATTTATGTATGAGCATATAAATATGCATGCACTTACCATTGCAGAACATGAGAACTTTCATGCATGAGTGACTTTAATTGCTTTTATTTAAGTTTTCTTTTTTATATGATATATTCTATGCTTAAATAAATGCATAAACAAATTATGCTTTTCACTTCTTAACCATGTGGTTACTACACAAGCTTAACATAGATCAGGACCATGACTCAGGAGAGGTATATTCAAATAATTTGTCACTTAACCCTGGGCGAGCACCTTTCACTAGTACCGGGTGAGAGATGACCTAGTCAAGAGAGAGCTTCTAACGCCACCATCATGATGTATCAAACTTTTACTCATGACTTTCGTGACTTGCAACCCCGCAGCTAATGTGGAGGCCTTTCCCTATCTTTGTGGTTATAGATGAGCAACCTTTCATGCTCAAAACATATTCCACAAAGCCTGAAGTACCATTTACCCTCTCAATGTAGGCCCAATAGAATTAATGTTTACATGATTGTTCTATTAATTCATTAATTCTATTATTTATCCATGCACATATAAAATAAATCTAATCTAAGTTTTGAGCCTCTAGTTAGGGCTCATGGATAAAGAATTCAATGCCAAAGATGATCATCTATATATGCAATTTATAACACATCAAACTCATTTATACAGTCATTTATAGGCATTGATCATGATTAACTATATGCATCCATACATAATCACATAAACAACATAATACACAACACATAAAATTTGATAGCAGTATGTATTCAATCATAAACATGTGACAATAAACTTTTTCGATGTCATGCCCATTAGGCAATTAGAACCTTATATCTGCATGCTCATTTAACATTTAAAATATAGGTTCAGCTCATAGATTCATTCCATGCATTGCTTAATCGGTCCACAACTGGTTCGAGACTTGTTTAGGCCTATATCTATTATATTTTTTTGACAGTCATTGCTTTGTGCACAGTCTGAGAACAAAACTAAAACTTTTATAGAATATACAAAATTTTGTAAGCTTTTCAATGCCGCAAATTATTCATAAAAACTTTTCTAAACAAAAAAGTTACAAATGTTTTACCGAGTGAAGATCGTGTGCCAACTGCATAGGTAATTATCATTCAAGACAACCGATTACCCCCCCGCCCCATATATATATATATATATTATTAGTCAATGTAACAGTCATTGCAAAACATTTCTATTTAGTTTAATTCTTTTTTTTGAGCTTGCTCATGTCTATCTCATTTAACTCAAGCTTTTCATGTGCTCAAGCTTGGCTTGGCTAAGAAACAAGCTTGAACACCCTCTGTTCATGTTTACAAGAAAGCTCTTGAGTTTTTTTTCCACTTACTGCTGACCTTATTGTTCAATTATTTGTTCTTTTCATATCTTGTAATATATATATATATATATATATATATAATTTTAGCTGATAGATGAACTTCATGCTCAGATTAAAGTCTTTAAATATGAAAATTTAAAGGATGATAGTTGTTGCACATCGAAGCAAGTTATATGTTCCCCCCTGACACACGCAGGTGTGTGTTCTCGGGTCTGAATGAGCGCTATGTATGTAAGCATGTGGGGCGTGTTTCCCCATGTGTGTCAGCATCACTTAGCATCGAAGTTCGGTTTGTTTACAAAGACTTAATTATCCTTTCCCGCCATTAGTGCCATGAAACAACATTTCGAGTAAAGGACAAAAATGTCCTCTCGCCAAAAGAGAGAAAGGGTTAAAATCATCATCGTTTTCACTCTAAGGAGTAAATGATTCTGCTTTAATAGGAGCTCCTCACAATATATCACTCTAAACATTCTAGCTCACCCTTTCACGATGCACCATTTGCTGTAACAGGAGCTCCCTTTGATGACACAACCTTTGCGGTTGGAGCACCCTTTTTTGTCATCTATTGTCATCGGAGCGTAGTGGGAGCACCGTTGCCACCATCGGCTGCATCTACCTTCTAGGTGTTTCTCCTCCACTATCAGATTAGAAAAACTTGTGTCCTGTGGGTGAATTTTGTGTAAGGTTTCGTTATGTAAACAAATCAATTTTCTTTATGTAAATTTGAATGCTAAATCTTACAACTGGTTATACTATTCATGCTAAATAACACCTATTTTCATACTGAAACAAATTGATTTGTACCTATCCACCTTCTGGGCGTTGAAAAATAGTTAGCACGATTTGTTCTTATGAAGGCCAAACATTACAATCATATGTACTTATTAGGTCTAAATTTCTACAACGATTTATAAGTTTCAATTTAACAATGATTTATACATTTAATGCAATAGTGATTTGTTTGATGCAACAACGATTTATAGGTTTCAAGCAGTAGCGATTTAGTCAATTTATGATTCATGATTTATACATTTAAAGCAGCCATGATTTATATATTTAATGCAGTAGCGATTTATGATTTACAACGATATGTACTTATGAAGGGTTTGATTTCTATAACGATTTGCGATTAAATTTATGTGTTGTGCAGGTTAGCAATGACTATAATTCGCAAGACAAGAAAGCCTTCGTCGTTGGAGGGGATGACTCTTGTTAAAATCATCTGCCGATCCGATATATATGAGGGTTATGTAAAGTACCAAAATATAATGAACATTGAGAATGAAAAAGATAGGAACAAATTGTTGGATATTTATTATGTGGATCCTGATCTATCAGATATTGAAGATGAAAAGCAAACAAAGAAAGATGAGGAAGAACTAAGGATGAAGAAGAAGAAGAAGAAGGATGACGAAGAGAAGCAAAAGCAAAGGAAGAAGGAGAAGAATGAAAACTACGTGCACTTATGAGGCAAAAGGATTTCTTCCTGCCGACCATGCAAAATTAAATCTACATGCACATCATTCTTCATGTTAGTTGTCATGATCGTCAGTTACATCACACTATACTATGCATCGAGTTGTTATTTACTTTGCTAATAAAAGAAATGACTTATCGTTATTTATGATAGCAATTCATGTGGCAGTGATTTGATGACAGCTACGACGCTGTGAAGCGATTTCAATTTTAATCGCTAAATAAATAACGATTTAAATACGCAAATCACCATCGCAATCACGCAACAATGTAAATGCCACACACACACATTTCAATATCATGATACAAATATCTTATAAATCGACACTAGCAAACACATAATATGTTACAAATCGATATACATATCGCATAATATATTACAAATCGATACGAAAATTTAGCATAATAGCTTAAAAATTGATATTAACAAACAAAATAATATCTCTTAAATCGATAGTATGTTACTACAACCACGATTTGCGTTATACAAAGGCAAATTGTTGTGGTCGACATATACGTCATTGTGTAAATCACATAAATTATCAACTGGAATCTAGGTCTCACAATGCATATCAATTTTTAACAACGAGCGGGATGTGGAACAATATTTACTGTTGAAGCCCAAACATTACAACGATATGTACTTATGAAGGGTGTGATTTCTATATCGATTTGAATCAGCGATTTGTATGTTTGAAGCAACGATTTGTACATTTAAAGCATGAACGATTTATATGTTTGATGAAATAGCGATTTATACTTGTTGATGATAGTGATTCACATAACAACTACTTAATTACAGGTACGAAGCTTTGAAGCGATTTCCATAGAAATGGCTAAATGAGCAACGATTGGAACACGCAAATGGCCACCTCATGTCGCTACAATGTTAATCCTCACACACAGTTTTCAATTACATACTACAATATGTAACAAATCGACAATAGAAAGCACTTAATATTTTACAGATCGGTACATATATCCCATAATATATTACTATACCTAACCCTATACTGTAAACCCTTAATATCTTACTAAACCATAATCCTAAACCCATAATATATTACTAAACCCTAAACCTTAAACCCTAAACCCTAAACCCTTAATATATTAGTAAACCCTAAACCTTAAACCCTAAACCCTAAACCCTAAACCCTAAGCCCTAAACCCTAAACCCTAAACCCTAAACCCTAAACCCTAACCCTAAACCCTAACCCTAAAACCTAAACCCTAAACCTAAACCCTTAATATCTTACTAAATCGTAACACTAAACCTTAAACCCTTAATATATTACTAAACCCTAAACCTTAAATCCTAAACCCTAACCCTAAACCCTAACCCTAAAACCTAAACCCTAAACCCTAAACCCTTAATATCTTACTAAACTGTAACGCTAAACCTTAAACCCTTAATATTTTACTAAACCCTAAACCTTAAACCCTAAACCCTAAACCTTAAAACCTAAACCCTTGATTTATATGTTGATTCTGTATATCGATTTATAAGCTGTCAACAAGAATTTTTATATCGATTTGTATGATATTTGATCATCGATTTGCGTGATATTATGACAATATTTTTGTAACAAAGGCAAATCGGCTAAATATTATAATGATTTTTAAGATATCAATAGGAATTTTCATATCAATTTAAGATAATGTTTTGATTCTTAATATCAATTTAAGATATTGTTTTGATTATAAATATCGATGTTTAAGATATCAACACGAATTTCCAAATCGATTTAAGATATTGTTCTGAATCTTAGTATTGATTTCTATGTTGATTCTTAATATCGATTTACAATGTTGTTTTGATTCTTTATATCTATTTAAAATATTGTTTTGATTCTAAATATCGATTTTTAAGATATCAATACGAATCTACAAATCAATTTAAGATATTGTTCTGAATCTTAATATCAATTTCTATGCTGATTTTTTATATTGATTTAAGATATTGTTTTGATTCTTAATATCGATTTCTATCCTAATTCCGTATATCGATTTATAAACTATCAATAGGAATTTCCATATCGATTTGTGGCCGACAAAGACGTCATTGCGTAAACTGCCTAAAACGTGAACCACTTAAAGGTATATGTTATTTTATTATAAAATCTTTGGTGGGTCCCATAAGCATTAAACTCCTCTGCTATAAAAGAAGATCCTCACAATATTACCCCATAAACGTTCCATAAAAAATCTAACGCTTTATCTTCTTTCGCCGGAGCACCCTTTGTCGTCTCGGTAAAATTTTTTGTTGTGCATGTTACCAATGGCGTACATTCGTAAGAGAAGAAACAATTCGTCATTAGAGGGAAAATCTCTTGACAAAATCATTAAACAATATACTTTGTATGAGCAATTAGAAGCGTACTATAAAATAATGATGATTAAGAATGATAAAGAAATGGAGCAATTGCTGGTAAAGTATAGAGCAGAGCCTAATTCGTTAGATATTGAAGATGATGATCCAATGAAGAATGATGAGGAAGAAGTACAGATGAAAAAGAAGAATGATGACGAAAAGAAACAAAAGGAATAGAAGGAGGAGGATAATGAAAAAAAAAACAAAGGAAATCGAGGCAAAAGAATGAGGAGGTGGACGATAGGGAAAAGCAAAGGAAGAATAAGGAGAAGGAGGAAGAGAAGCGAAGGCAAAAGGAGGAGGAGGAGAGGGAAAGACGAAGGAAGAATAAAGAGGAGGAAGAGAAGCGAAGGCAGAAGGAGGAGGAGGAGGAGAGGGAAAAGCAAAGGAAGAATAAGGAGGAGGAAGAGAAGCGAAGGCAAAAGAAGGAGGAGGAGGACAAGGAAAAGGAAAAGGAAAAGCAAAGGCAGAATAAGGAGGAGGAAGAGAAGCGAAGGCAAAAAGAGGAGGAGGAGAGGGAAAGACAAAGGAAGAATAAAGAGGAGGAAGAGAAGCGAAGGCAGAAGAAGGAGGAGGAGGAGAGGGAAAAGCAAAGGAAGAATAAGGAGGAGGAAGAGAAGCGAAGGCAAAAGAAGGAGGAGGAGGACAAAGAAAAGGAAAAGGAAAAGCAAAGGCAGAATAAGGAGAAGGAGGAAGAGAAGCGAAGGCAATTGAAGAAGAGGAAGGAGGAGGAAGACAAGCAAAGACAGTTGAAAAATGAAGAGTAAGAGAAGCAAAGACAATTGAAGAAGAAGGAAGAGGAAAGGCAAATGAAGCAAATTCAGGATGAGGAAGAGAATGAAAGGCAAAGGAAGGAGAAGGAAGATGAGGAAGAGAAGGAAAGACAAAGGAAGGAGAAGGAGGACGAGGAAGAGAAGGAAAGATGAAGGAAGAAGAAGGAGGACGAGGAAGAGAAGGAAAGAGAAAGGAAGAAGAAGGAGGACGAAGAAGAGAAGGAAAGACAAAAGAAGGAGGAGGAGGACGAGGAAGAGAAGGAAAGAGAAAGAAAGAAGCATGAGGAGGAAGAGAAGGAAAGTGAAAGGAAAAAGCAGAGGATGGACACGAAATAGAGAATGAAGGAAGAAGTACAAAAACAGAGGAAGGGAGGGGATAAAGAGGAGAAAAGTGTGACCAAGGTACATTAATCGTTATTGGATCTCGCGATGTACTGTTGTAGGTATTATTATGTATAGAGATTACTCTATATACCGAATACTATTATAGTGATTACTTTGTATAGCGAATACTATGTATATCAATTACTGCGATAGCGATTACTAAGTATAGCGATTAATTGTGATTTGAAGTCAGAAGAGAAGCAAAGCAGTAGATGAAAAACTAAAAGGGCGGTGTCAGTGGCCTATATTTCTGTCGTGGTACAGAAAGCTGAGTGAATATCAGAAGAACCGATTACGAAAGATACACTTTGGCGGTCTTCTGAACCAACATTATTTTGAAATTTGCTGGAACACCATGACCCACCTGATCAATAAGTGAAACCATAAGACAAACATGTTCCAGTTTAGGGTTTTTGAGATGACCATGACCCTAGAAGATGTGGCACAAAGTACAGGTCTCAAGTGCCATGGAAGTACTGTTCTAACAAGGGATTCAAACTACAACCCAAGGGACAATTACACGACACTTCTAGGAATATCGATGGAGGAATGACATAAGTGTATTTCTGGTGGAGGCAATTCCTCAACAATAAAAGTTTATTTTTTTCGTAATAAATGAGAAGGTCGGTCCATTGCATGTGCATCTGAAGCAGCTGACTAAGAGTTGTGTAGCTTTCTTCTTTATTTTTTTGGACTTTATTTTCTGATTGTTCTGGTTCAAGAATAAGTTACTTGTGACTGCAGCTTTTGGAGGACTTAGATGAAGTCGACAACTGGGCATGGGGTGCTGCTATGCTCGCACACTTGTATAGTCAACTTTATCGTGCGAGTAATAGTATGAAAACCGTAAGGGGATTTTGGCCATTTGTTCATATATTTGTTTATTAAATATTTAGTACTTGTAGACTAAGCTCGTTGAAGGTTGTAGTCTTACTAATATATTATTTTTGTAGGCATGGACGTGGGAGCATATTGTCACCTTACGTCCTCAGTGTGGCCTTACGGTTTGTGGTTTTCTCAAGATTGGCCAGTGGGCTTCAATAAATGTCAAGGAGGAAAATGATCAGTTCATTTTAGATGGACTGCAATTAAATGAGGTAAATGGTTTAAAATCATTATAATGTTTAGCATTCTTAAGTAATCATTGCTTTAGGATTTTTTCTTGCTTAGTACAAATTGTTATCTTTTCAGCATCTAACTTTCATTAGCGTAAATTGTTGTAATGTTTAGCATTCTTAAGTAATCATCGCTTTAGGATTTTGTCTTCCTTAGTACAAATCGTTATATCCTTAACATCTAATTTTCATTAGCGTAAATCGTTATAATATTTAGCATTCTTAAGTAATCATCATTTTAGGATGTTGTCTTCCTTAGTACAAATCGTTATCTCCTTAGCATCTAACTTTCATTAGCGTAAATCATTATAATATTTAGCATTATTAAGTAATCATTGCTTTAGGATTTTATCTTCCTTAGTACAAATTGTTATCTCTTTAGCATCTAACTTTCATTACCGTAAATTATTATAATATTTAGCATTCTTAAGTAATCATCGCTTTAGAATTTTGTCTTCCTTAGTACAAATCGTTATCTCCTTAGCATCTAACTTTCATTAGTGTAAATCATTATATTGTTTAGCATTCTTAAGTAATAATCGCTTTAGGATTTTGTCTTCCTTAGTACAAATCGTTATCTCCTTAGCATCTAACATTCATTAGCGTAAATTGTTATATTGTTTAGCTTTCTTAAGTAATCATCGCTTTAGGATTTTGTCTTCCTTAGTACAAATTGTTATCGCATTCAACATTTTGCATGAATAATTATGTCTATATCTAAACAACAATCTTGATTATACAGGTTGTTTAGAGATCATATGAAGATGGAGAGGATGAGGACAAAGAGGTTGTTGTTGTGGCTGCAAGACTGTCTGTCTGCGATATTTGACTCTTTAGCAAATGTGAAGCTGAGTTATAGCATGGTAGTTGAGTACTCCTACAAGCTGGCGTGGGACAATTGGTACCAAAAGTGCTTGCGCTATTGAGAAGGAAGATAAATAGTGGTGGGGCCAGGAATGTGAATTGGCACGAACGCTTCAGAAGACAATTGGATAGCTGAAACAAATGAGGTGTTCGTGCCATACCATATGATTATAAAGAAGGACAATATGACCCCAACTATTTCAAACAATATTGGCAATCCATGTATCTAAATTGACAAATTGAGGAGAAGCAACCTGAAAGTAAGGACACTCTTGTCCCCGATCCTGTCATCTTCCAGCATAGACGTGACGTCCCTCATGTCCCTTTGGCACTTCTTGGGATTCTCTCTGTTGCAGTACACGATAAGGAGCAAACACTTCTCCTAAAGGGTAATGTATAGTCTAACAAAAAGTTAGCGATGCTGGAGAGGGAGAATAAGGAGTTACGGAAAGATGTGCAAAATTTGGGAAGACAAATTGGGTCACTGGTTGAGATGATTACTAGTAGGTTTAATAAGATCAAGGGAACAAAGAGACCACCGAATAAAGAGACTCCACCAAGTCAAATAAAGAGACGATTTGTATGTCCATCTGAATAGTCAAGTGCTATTGAATAAACATATGTGATTTGTGTATTCCGATAATTCTATGTTGTAATTCTATCATTCTTTGTTGTAATTAATAATTCTTTCCTTAATAAGTGTAACACAGAAGTGCCACTGAAAAATCGCCAAGAATACATAAACTTAGGTTTGTATTTATATAATTCTTTCATGATTTGTACTTATGTTTGCTAAATCGTATAGCAATCACTGGCTTAGGATTTATTATGTATCGCAATTTCTGTGATAATGATTGCGTTGTATAGCAATTACTATGTATAGCGATTATGAATTTACCATGATTTGTACTTACATTTGCTAAATCGTATAGCGATTACTAGTTTTGAGTTTATTATTTATAGTGATTCTTGTAATAGCGATTACTCAGTATAGCGATTATGAAGTTAGCATGATTTCTACTTACGTTTGCTAAATCGTATAGAGATTATTGGTTTAGGGTTTATTATTTATAACAATTCTTGTAATAGCGATTACTCAGTATAGTGATTATGAAGTAAGCATGATTTGTACTTACGTTTGCTAAATCGTATAGCGATTACTGGTTTAGGGTTTATTATTTATAGTGTTTTTTGTGATAGCGATTACTCAGTATAATGCAAAATGATTAATTAATGCGAAATGTAATTTATTTATTTATTATAATCTTTGGGCGTGATTTTTGAAAACGGGTGGGACTTGAAATGACCTGAAATGATTAACTTTGGTAGTGTGTTTCGCAAGGAACCCAAGACGTTTCCTTTAAGAGCAAATCGTATAGCGATTACTAGTTTAGGGTTTATTACTTATAGTGTTTCCCATGATAGCGATTACTTGGTATAACGATTACTCACTATAGTGATTATGCGGTTACCATGATTTGTACTTACGTTTGCTAAATTGTATAGCGATTACTGGTTTACAGTTTATTATTTATAGTGTTTCCTGTGATAGCGATTACTTAGTATAGCGATTAATAAGTATAGTAATTATGAAGTTACCACGAATTGTACTTACGTTTGCTAAATCGTATAGCGATTACTAGTTTTGAGTTTATTATGTATAGTGATTCCTCTAATTACTAGGTATAGTGATTATGAAGTTACCACGATTTGTACGTAGGTTTGCTTAACCGTTAAGCGATTTCTGGTTTAGGGTTTATTATTTGTAGTGTTTCCTTTAAGTGCAAGAAACATTGCATAAGATTAGTTTAGGGTTTAGGGTCTAGAGTTTAGGTGAACGTCATCTGACACACTACTGATGTTATGCGACGTGTCATTCATTTACACGTACTAACGTCGTTTCGATGATACTAGCAAATGAAATGACATCTTTTAATTAATGTAAAATGTAATTTATCTGTTTATTATAATCTTTGGGCGTGATTTTTGAAAACTGACAGGATGTGAAACAACATAAAATAAAACGTCGCTTAACTTTGGTAGTGTGTTCCGCAAGGAACGCAAGATGTTTCCTTTAAGAGCAAGGAACATGTGATGTTTCATTTTTCTGCTTCGTGAGCAATGAACAGAAAAATCGATGTTTCAGTTAACCACCGTCATCGCAAAAACTGTATCAATGTTGAAGAAGGACGATGCAATTCAGTCTACCATCCACAAAAAAAGGGTACCTTCGATTCCTTTAATCTGCTTTATCTTTTTTATGCCATTTACCGTTCGCTTACTGAATATAATGCAACAGTTCCTTTACTGAATATTCAGCTAATTTCAGTGCAACATCCATAAAACAAGGTGCCAGAAAACTCAACAAAGTACTCGAAGAGAACATCGACCGGATGAAAGATGAATTTACAGAATGACACACTATCAGTAATTTTATACGTATGAAACCACTATCAGTTATACATTTATGTATGTCGTGGTCATGTATATTAATAAGTGCATATTTGTTGTAAACAGACTATACATGATTTCATCATGTATATTCAAAGCAAGGGATTATCCATGCCGGCCCGCGTCGTCAACCCTTATTTTATGGTATATCGGTTATCTTATATGTTTATTTTCTTTTTTGATTTACTAATGTACCTACGTGTTTTAAACTTACTATTATTACTGTTTCGTTTAACAGAGTATCGTCCGTCGAATGCCATACGCGGCTGGATTTCTAGATAGACTACAATACTGGGGTGACGATGACCAAATGATAGACTTTTTGTCAAGTGAAAAGGTTTATGACCATATCGATTTGCAAGATGTTAAATCGATTTAAGATATTTTTTTTATTCTTAATATCGATTTCTATATTGATTCTTAATATCTATTTTAAGCTATCAATAGGAATTTACATATCGATTTAAGGTATTGTTGTGATTCTTAATATCGATTTATATGTTGATTCCTAATATCGATTTAAGATATTATATGGATTCTTAACATCAATTTCTATGTTGATTCTTAATATCGATTTTAAGCTATCAATAGAAATTTACATATTGATTTAAGATATTGTTCTAATTCTTAATATCGATTTATATGTTGATTCCTAATATCGATTAATGATATTGTTTTGATTCTTAATATCGATTTATATGTTGATTCCTAATACCAATTTAAGATATTGTTTTGATTCTTAATATTGATTTCTATGTTGATTCTTAATATCTATTTTAAGCTATCAATAGGAATTTACATATCGATTTAAGATATTTTTCTGATTCTTAATATTGATTTATATATTGAATCCTAATATTGATTTAAGATATTATTTTGATTCTTAATATCGAATTATATGCTGATTCTTAACATCGATTTTCAGATATTGATTCCTACATTGTGGCAATCGGAAAAGCATTGGGTCTTATATGTGTTGAATGCACAAAAACAAAAAATATGGTTATACAACTCCTTGGACTATAACATTGGTGTAGACCATGACATTGTGCATTTGGTAATTTTCTATCTATAAGATTATCGTATCTTCTACCGTGGTCTGCATTTTACTTGATTTTGCATAAACCATGGGTTGGATTTTCCAGAGACATGTTGGGTGTTGACATTGGCCCATGGAGGCTTCACGTCGCCGAGGATGCTCCTTTACAAAATAATGTCATCGATTGTGGCATCTTTGTAATGAAGTATATTGAAGCAATATGATATGCACGAGTACCAGAATTCACCGCTGTATGTTGTACACTTAAACATGTTTTATTATCCTATATTATTGCTGACTACATTTCTATATTGGTCTGACCTTCATTTTTTTTTCAGGATGATATTCTTGGATTCCGCATAGAATTATGCAAAAAATTGATGAATTTTCTAATTGTGAAAGATAAAAAACCTCAGACTGTAAGATTATCTAGAAATCTATGAAAGATGTGAGGCCCCTAGAAGTAAGAGGAAGTTGTTTTAAACAACTACCTATTCTCAAGGATAATGTGAAGAGGGTTACGTTCGACTACTGAGAGAGAGAGAGAGAACAATTTTTGGTTCAACATTCAATTTCCTGAACATGACAAATTTTTTGTTTATAGACATTTGTAACAGATTTTGTAGGCTGTGTATACAAATTTTGTAAGAGTGTGTACAAAATTCACATTGATCCATAAACCAAAATTACGCACTAGCACACATGTGTTGAATACGTAAATCGCCACCTCAACCGCGCAAATCAGAACAATGTCAATTCTCCAGACACATTTCAAAATCATAATACAAATATCTTACAAATTCAAACATCTTACAAAATTACGCACGTAGCACTTGTTAATATCGATTTGTAATATATTTTGCTGAATTGCTATATATCGATTTGTAAGATATTATGTGTTTTATAGTGTTGATTTGTGACATATTGTTTAGTTTGTTAATACCGATTTGTAATATATTATGCCGAATTGCCGTATATCAATTTGTAAGATATTGTGTTTTCTAGTGTCGATTTATGAGATATTATTTTGATTATTAATATCGATTTGTAATATATTATGTTGAATTGTCATATATCGATTTGGAAGATATTATACTGAATTGTCATAAATCGATTTGTAAGTTATCAAGCCAAAGAGAAGTGAAATTTCTTACTAGATTTTTTAGAAATGGGAACTTTTGGGTCATTAATTGATGAAACAGGGAAAAGTTTATCAGCAGCTTCTTAATGTCAGTCTGATTACTATTTTTGTCAGCACATCCTCTCTTTCTTCGAGCAAATGAATGAGGCAAAACTACCCTCGCAACCCACCTTTTTGAGAATGAAGCTTCCCGGTATAGTGTTGATTTGTGAGATATTGTTTTGTTTGTTAATATCGATTTGTAATATATTATGTTGAATTTTTGTATATCGATTTATAAGATATTATGTGTTTTCTAGTGTCGATTTATGAGATATTTTTTTGTTTATTAATATCAATTTATAAGATATTATGCTGAATTACCGTAAATCGATTTGTAAGATATTATGTGTTTTCTAGTGTCGATTTGTGAGATATTGTTTTGTTTGTTAATATCAATTTGTAATATATTATGTTGAATTACTGTATATCGATTTGTAAGATATTATATGTTTCTAGTGTCGATTTATGAGATATTATGTATTTTCTAGTGTCGATTCTGCATACACACATTTCAAAATCATAATATAAATATCTTACAAATTGACATAGCTTACAAAATTATGCACCTGGCACTTGTTGATATCAATTTTTAATATATTATGCTAAATTGTCGTATATTGATTTGTAAGATATTATGTGTTTTCGTGTGTCAATTTATGAGATATTATTTTGTTTGTTAATATCAATTTGTAATATATTATGCTGAATTGTCGTATTACGATTTGTAAGATATTATGTGTTTTATAGTGTCGATTTGGTGATATTGTTTTGTTTATTAATATTGATTTCTAATATATTATGCTGAATTGTCATATATCGATTTGTAAGATATTATACTGAATTGCCGTATATCGATTTGTAAGTTATCAAGTCAAAGAGAAGTGAAAATTCTTACCAGCTTTCTTAGAAATGGGAACTTCAGGGTCATTAATTGATGAAATAGGTAAAGGTTCATCAGCAGGTTCAATCTTTGGCTTCTTAATGTTAGTCTGATTACTGTTTTTGTCAGCACACCCTCTCTTTTCTAGAGCAAATGAATGAGGCAAAACTGCCTTCGCAACCTGCCTTTTTTAGAATGAAGCTTCCCGATATAGTATCGATTTGGTAATATTGTTTTGTTTGTTAATATCGATTTATAATATATTATGTTGAATTGTTGTATATTGATTTATAAGATGTTATGCTGAATTGCCGTATATCGATTTGTAAGTTATCAAGCCAAAGAGAAGTGAAAATTCTTACTAGCTTTCTTAGAAATGAGAACTTCAGGTTATTAATTGATGAAATTGGGAAAGGTTCATCAGTGAGTTCAATCTTTGGCTTCTTAATGTCAGTTTGATTACTATTTTTGTCAGCACACCCTCTCTTTTCTCGAGCAAAAGAATGAGGCAAAACTGCCTCTGCAACCCATATTTTTTAGAATGAAGCTTCCCGATATAGTGTAGATTTGGTGATATTGTTTTGTTTGTTAATATCGGTTTGTAATATATTATGTTGAATTAACGTATATTGATTTGTAAGATGTTATGTTGAAATGTCGTATATCGATTTGTAAGTTATTAAGCTAAAGAGAAGTGAAAATTCTTTCCAGCTTTCTTAGAAATGGGAACTTTAGGGTCATTAATTGAGGAAATTGGGAAATGTTCATCAGCAAGTTCAATCTTTGGCTTCTTAATGTCAATCTGATTACTGTTTTTGTCAGCACATCCTCTCTTTTCTTGAGCAAATGAATGAGGCAAAATCGCCTCCGCAACCCACCTTTTTGAGAATGAAGGTTGTTGATATAGTGTCAATTTAGTAACATTGTTTTGTTTGTTAATATCGATTTGTAATATATTATGTTGAATTGTCGTATATCGATTTGTAAGATGTTATGTTGAATTTTCATATATCGATTTATAAGTTATCAAGCCAAAAAGAAGTAAAAATTCTTACCAACTTTCTTAGAAATGGGAACTTCAGGGTCATTAATTGATGAAATAGGGAAAGGTTCATCAGCGGGTTCAATCTTTGGCTTCTTAATGTCAGTCTGATTACTGTTATTGTTAGCACACCTTCTGTTTTCTCAAGCAAATGAATGAGGCAAAACCGCCTCCGCAACCCACCTTTTTTAGAATGAAGCTTCCCGATATAGTGTCGATTTGGTGACATTATTTTGTTTGTTAATATCAATTTGTAATATATTATGTTGAATTGGTGTATATCGATTTGTAAGATGTTATGTGTTTTCTAGTGTCGATTTGTGAGATATTGTTTTATTTGTTATTATCGATTTATAATATATTATGCTGAACTGCCATATATCGATTTGTAGGATATTATGTGTTTTCTAGTGTCGTTTTGATGATATTATTTTATTTTTTAATATCGATTTGTAATATATTAGGCTGAATTACCGTATATTGATTTATAAGGTATTATGCTAAATTGCCATATATCGATTTATAAAATATTATGTGTTTTCTAGTGTTGATTTGTGAGATATTATAGCTTCATAAATCATAAAAACACATGGTTACATGAAACTCATCGAGATGGCAAATCATATATTATGTGTTTTCTCGAAACAAGCAAGTTTGTGAGATATTGTTTTGTTCGTTAATATTGATTTGTAATATATTATGTTGAATTGTAGTATATCGATTTATAACATATTGTGTGTTTTCTATTGTCGATTTGTGAGATAATATTTTGTTTATTAATATCGATTTAAAATTTATTATGATAAATTGTCGTATATAGATTTGTAAGATATTAAGTGTTTTCTAGTGTCGATTTTTGTAAAATATTATTTTGTTTGTTAATATCGATTTGTAAGCTATTATGTTGAATTGTCGTATATCGATTTGTAATATATTATGCTTAAATGTTGTATATCGATTTGTAAGATATTATGTGTTTTCTAGGGATGAGTTTTATGATATTTGTAGTATGATTTCTATTATAGAATTACAACAAAGAATTATAACCTTACAACAAAGAATTATAGAATTACAAGAAAGAATTATCGATTTACAACAAAGAATTATAGAATTACAACAAAGAATTACAGAATGCTAAACATTACAATGATTTACATTAATGAAAGTTAAATGCTATAATTATTTTGTAACTGAAGAATCCACATGCAATTCCTGTGTTGCGTTGCTCACTTTTGAATTGAAGTGAGTATGTCATTAAACAAAACAATATCAGACACTATATTAAGTTCAACAAGAAATGCAAACATCCTCCTAAAATTGTTACATACCAAAAGACTTGTCAAACTCATGTCAGTGTTCCACTCAAACAGGTCGGGGGGATTGTAGGTTCCAATATTGTAATGCACGTCTATAAGGTATTGTTACATGTTGAAAATTATACAAGTTAGATATTGATAAGTTGCACGAAATACAATTTACATGGGAAGCAATATACTGTATTACATACCTGTTCATGCGAAGGGCTTGGTTGCTTAGGAGTTAGTTGTTTCTTGTATATTTTCTTGCAAACCAATTCTAGTGCACCCTTTGTCCTTCGATGACTGCGATCAGAGACAGGTTTCCTTTTGATACCCTTCGCTAGGTGAATATTTCCATCATAGTCTATAAGGTTTACTCCTGACTTGTCGAAGATGATGTTGACGCTTCGGTGCAACTTATCATAAAGGTCAGGAGAAATATGAATTTCACCTACGTTGTTCGATCTCATTTTCTTAGATTGGTCTTTATGAGCTGCAACAGACTCATGGTGAATTAACTGCACTTTTCTAAGTAATTCTCTTGACACTTTTTCATACATGCATAGGCTTCTTCACTTTTCGATGCCAACTCTGCAACATGCATAAGTGACCTACATAGTTGTTGGTAACGAGAGGTTATGTGGTACTTCTCATCGACACCAGATGGACTAATATTATTTTTATCCAGCAGTTCAATCTTTGCTTGTCTCGTCTATCTTCGCATTATATATGACTCAGGTATTTCTTGTATCTTCTCTTGATTAAGTGCCTTTAATGCATGATGACATAAAATACCTTTGAATTCAAACATTTTGCATGTATATTCAACTGTTCTGTTGTCAACATTGTATGTAATATGTGCTTCTTTTCTTTTTGGTTGCTCTTCACCTTCCCATACAATATGGTATTTGTGCATATTCCCATATTGCATACGTCCTTCCATGTTGCAATTCATGACCTGTATAACCTCCTTCTTAGTCCATTCAAATACAATTAGTGTATATAGATCTGCAGGTCGCGTCAATATTTTCATGCTCAAAGTTACAGGGCAGGTGTTGAAGCATTTCACATCTTGTTCAAGCTCATTCTGTCTAAGACCACCTACAAATAATTCATATTGTTTCATGAAGTGAAACATTATTAAACATGAATACAAGGTTTTTTTCAGTGTGGCATGCATAGATTAAGCTCTTTGTGTGCTTATCATACCTGCACAAAAGTATTGTCTTCCATATGCCAGTGCCCACTTCTCTTTGTCTGCATATAAATTTTGTAACCACACAGTCTTCAAGGTCGTACATCTGAATCATTTGCTCCCAATCAGATAGAAAAATGACATCATCCATGCTCTTAAGTACACACTTTCTAAACTTTTTATCAAACCCTGTCTTCTGATTAAAAATGTGTCATATGTTCTTTGCTGCATTTTAAAAGATATCCCACAAACAGAGGTGATGATGTGCATATGGCTATACATGAGACACTGCAACCGCAATTGCATGATCATCATCTGTAAGTACAGCTCCAGGGTACTTCTCATTCATTGCCTATGTAAATACTCTGAACAACCACTCAAAGGTTTCCTTGGTCTGGTCATACAAATATCGATTTTTAAGATATCAATACGGATTTCCAAATCGATTTAAGATATTGTTTTGAATCTTAATATCAATTTGTTTTGATTCTTAATATCGATTTTTATGTTGATTCTTAATATCGATTTAAGATATTGTTTTGATTCTTAATATTGATTTAAGATATTGTTTTGATTCTAAATATCGATTTTTCAGATATCAATAGGAATTTTCATATTGATTTAAGATGTTTTGATTCTTAATATTGATTTAAGATATTGTTTTGATTCTAAATATCGATTTTTAAGATATCAATACGAATTTCCAAATCGATTTAAGTTATTGTTCTGAATCTTAATATTGATTTCTATGTTGATTCTTAAAATCGATTTAAGATATTGTTTTGATTCTTAATATCAATTTCTATGCTAATTCTTAACATCTATTTTTAAGCTATCAATAGAATTTCCATATCGATTTAATATATTGTTCTCATTCTTAATATCGATTTTTATACTGATTCCTAATATCGATTTAAGATATTGTTTTGATTCTTAATATTGATTTCTATGTTGATTCTTAATATCAAATTAAGATATTGTTTTGATTATTAATATTGATTTAAGATATTGTTTTGATTCTAAATATTGATTTTTAAGATATCAATAAGAATTTCCATATCAATTTAAGATGTTTTGATTCTTAATATCGATTTAAGATATTGTTTTGATTCTAAATATCGGTTTTTAAGATATCAATACAAATTTCCAAATCGATTTAAGATATTGTTCTGAATCTTAATATCGATTTCTATGTTGATTCTTAATATCGATTTAAGATATTGTTTTGATTCTTAATATTGATTTCTATGATGATTCTTAATATCTATTTTTAAGCTATCAATAGGAATTTCTATATCAATTTAAGATATTGTTCTGATTCTTAATATTGATTCCTATGTTAATTCCTAATATCGATTTAAGATACTGTTTTGATTCTTAATATCAATTTTTATGCTGATTCTTAATATCGATTTATGATATTGTTTTGATTCTTAATATCAATTTAAGATATTGTTTTGATTCTAAATATCGATTTTTAAGATATCAATAGGAATTTTTATATCGATTTAAGATGTTGTTTTGATTCTTAATATCGATTTAAGATATTGTTTTGATTCTAAATATCAATTTTTAAGATATCAATACGAATTTCCAAATCTATTTAAGATATTGTTCTGGATCTTAATATTGATTTCTATGTTGATTCTTAATATCGATTTAAGATATTGTTTTGATTCTTAATATCGATTTCTATGCTGATTCTTAATATCTATTTTTTAGCTATCAATAGGAATTTTTATATCGATTTAAGATATTGTTTTGGTTCTTAATATCAATTTCTATGTTGATTCTTAATATCGATTTAAGATATTGTTTTGATTCATAATATCGATTTCTATGTTGATTCTTAATATCGATTTAAGATATTGTTTTGATTCTTAATATCGATTTAAGATATTGTTTTGATTCTAAATATCAATTTTTAAGATATCAATAAGAATTTGCATATCGATTTAAGATGTTTTGATTCTTAATATCGATTTAAGATATTGTTTTGATTCTAAATATCGATTTTTAAGATATCAATACGAATTTCCAAATCTATTTAAGATATTGCTCTGAATCTTAATATTGATTTCTATGTTGATTCTTAATATTGATTTTTAAGCTATCAATAGGAATTTTCATATCGATTTAAGATATTGCTCTGATTCTTAATATCGATTTCTATGTTGATTCCTAATATTGATTTAAGATATTATTTTGATTCTTAATATCGATTTATATGTTAAATCTTAACATCGATTTTTATGCTATCAATATGCATTTCTATATCAATTTTGTAAGATATTTTATAATCGATTTGCAGATATTGATTCCTATATTATGGCAATAAAAAAAAGCGTTGGGTCTTATACGTGTTGGATGTACGAAAACAACAAATATGGTTCTACAATTTCTTGGACTTTAATAGTGGTATAAACCATGACATTGTGCATTTGGTAAGTTTTTATCTATAAGATTATCGTATCTTGTACCATGGCCCAGAATTTACTTGCTTTTGCATAAACCACAGGTTGAATTTTTCAGAGACATGTTGGTTGTCGTCATTGGCCCGTGGAGGCTTCATGTCGTAGAGGATGCTCTTTTACAAAATAATGGCGTCGATTATGGCATCTTTGTAATTAGTTATATTGAAGCAATATACTATGGACGAGAACCAGAATTCATCATTGTATAATATACACTTAAACATGTTTTATTATCCTATATTATTGGAGACTACATTTCTATATTGGTTTGACTTTCATTTTTTTTTTTTGCAGGATATACCTGAATTCCACACAGAACTATGCAAAAAATTGATGAATTTTCTAATTACGGAAGATACAAAAACCCAGACTGCAAGATTACCTAGAAAGCAATGAAGGACGCAAGGCCCCCAGGAGTAAGAGGAAGTCATTTTAAACGTCTACCTGTTCTCAAGGATATCGTGAAGAGGGTTACGTTCTACTGTTGAGAGAGAGAGAACAAATTTTGGTTCAACAGTCAATTTGCCGAACATGATAATTTTTTTATGTACAGACATTTGTAACAGATTTTGTAGATTGTGTACAAAATTCACATTTATCCAAAAACCAAAATTACGCACCTGGCACACGTGTGTTGAATATGCAAATCGCCACCTCAAGCATGCAAATCACAACAATGTAAATTTCGCAGGCACATGTTTCAAAATCACAATACAAATATCTTGCAAATTGATACTAGTAAACACATAACATCTTACAAATCGATATAATATTGTATAATATATTACAAATTAATTCTTAATATCAATTTGTATGCTTATTCTTAACATCGATTTCTAAGCTATTAATAGTAATTTTCCTCTCAATTTTTACAATATTTTATCATCGATTTGCGGATATTGCTTCCTAACATGATGTCTACTATAAATTTATAGGATATTATATCGATTCAAGATATTGCTTTGATTCTTAATATTGCTTTGTATGCTTATTTTTAATATTGATTTCTAAGCTATGAATAGGAATTTTCATATCGATTTGCAAGATAAGTTATCGATTTGCAGATTTATAGGATATTATACAGATTTAAGATATTGTTATTAATAAACATCATGTCGATTTGTTGTTTCTTTCTCTTTTTTGCCTTGTATCAATCATTGTGTAAATTGCGATAGGATAAATCGTTTCTACCGGTTTTTGTGTAATATTGTTTTGTTTGTTAATATCGATTTGTAAGCTATTATGTTGAATTGTTGTATCGATTTGTAATATATTATGTTCAATTGTTGTATATCGATTTGTAAGATATTATGTATTTTCTAATATCGATTTTTATGATATTTGTATTATGATTTCTATTATAAAATTACAACAAAGAATTATAACATTACAACAAAGAATTATCGATTTATAACAAAGAATTATAGAATTATAACAAAGAATTATCGATTTACAACAAATAATTATAGAATTATAACAAAGAATTATAAAATGCTAAATATTACAATGATTTACACTAATGAAAGTTAGATGCTACAACTATTTTATAGTTGAAGAATCCATACACGATTCATGTGTTTCGTTGCTCCTTTTTGAATTGAACTGAGTCTGACATGAAACAGAACAATATCAGACACTACATTAAGTTCAACAAGAAACGCAAACATCCTCCCAAAATTGTTATATACCAAAAGACTTATAAAACTCATGCAATCGTTCCACTTAAATAGGTTGGGAAGATTGCAGGTTCCAACGTTGTAGTGCACGTCTGTAGGGTATTGCTACATGTTAGAAATTACACAAGTTAGATATTGATAAGTTGCACGTAATACAATTTATATGGGAAGCAATATACTATATTACATACTTGTTCACGCTAAGGGTTTGGTTGTTTCTTAGACATTTTCTTGCCAACCAATTCTAGTGCACCATTTATCCTCCGACGACTGCGATCAGATGTATGTTTCCTTTTAATACCCTTCGCTAGGTGAATATTTTCATCATGATCGACAACGTTTACTCCTGACTTATCAAAGATGATGTTTACGCTTCAGCACAACTTCTCATAAGGGTCAAGAAAAGCATGATTTTACCTACGTTGTTCGATCTCGTTTTCTTAGATTGGTTTTCATGAGCTGCAAAAGACTGAGGGTGAATTAACTTCACTTCTTCAAGTAATTTCCTTGACATTTTTCTCATACATACATAGGTTTCTTCGCTTTTCAATGTCAAATCTGCAACATGCATAAGTGATTTACATAGTTGTTGGTAACGGGAGGCTATGTGGCATTTTTCATCAACATCAGATGGACTGACATTATTTGTATCCAACAATTCAATCTTTGCTTGTCCCGTCCATCTTCACATTAAATATGACTCATGTATTTTTTGTATCTTCTCTTGATAAAGTGTCTTTAAAGCATGGCGACAAAAAATACCTTTAAATTCAAACATTTTGCATGTACATTCAACTGTTCAATTGTCAACATTATATGTAACATGTGCTTATTTCTTTTTTGGATGCTCTTTGCCCTCCCATACAATATGATATTTGCGCACATTCCTAATTTGCATACGTCCTTCTAAGTTACAATTCATGACATGTATAACCTCCTTCTTAGTTCATTCAAATACAACTAGTGTATCGAAATCTGCAGGTCGCGTCAATATTTTTATGCCCAAAGTTACAGGGTGAGTGTTAAAGCATTTCACATCTTGATCAAGCTCATTATGTCTAAGACCGTCTACAAATAATTTATATTGTTTTATGATCAAAACATTGTTAAACATGAATACAAGTTTTTTGTTCAGTGTGGCATGCATAGATTCAACTATTTTTGTGCTTATCATACCTGCACAAAAGTATTGTCTTCCATATGCCAATGCCCACTTCTCTTTGTCTGCATATAAAAATGTAATGACACACAGTCTTCAAGGTCGTACATCTGAATTATTTTCTCTCAATCAGACATAAAGGTGACCTCGTCTATGCTCTCAAGTACACATTTTATAAACTTTCTATCAAACCGAGTCTTTTGATTAAAAATGTGTCCTATGTTCTTTATTGCATTTTGAAAGATATGCCACAAACATAGGCGATGATGTGTATATGGTCATGCATGAGACACTGCAACCACAATTACATGATCACCATCTATAAGTACGACTCTAGGGTGCTTCCCATTCATTGCCTATATAAATACCCTGAACAACCACTCAAAGGTTTTCTTTGTCTAGTCATACAAAAAAGTGTCGCCTTATATGCAACTTCCTGAGTGATTGTTCACTCTGACAAACTGCACAAATGGCCACTGTTTCGTATTAATCTTCACTATCGTATAAAAAACAAGCACATCATTGAAGCATTCATAATCTACTCTTGACTTTAAATCTGCCCAAAATATATTCACATTATACCCATCTTCATCTAGTTGCATTGAACTAAAGAAACCAGGGTCATTGCTTGAATTCTTCTATAAGTAATCAACCAAAGAACATATTCTTCCATTTTTCATGTTGTCTGACCTCTTTCTTCTCAAGTGGTTTCTAAGATCCATAGGCGTGAATGGTACATTCTCGCGACCACCATCTATTATATGTCTTTCTTTGTGCAATGCCAGTGCTATCAACTATTTCAGCAATTACAACAGGCACTTCAGTTACTTTACGATGTGACCTTAACATAGGAGTCATAAATAAAACAGCTAGTTCATGGTTATGATCATTGATTAAAGTATGAACTACATATTTCTCATTCGAAAGTCTTCTTAACACCACTCTCGCTGGACAACCACATCTTGAATCTGGCTTGCTTCTTGTTGGATTTCCACTTGACTTCTTCCAACCTTGTTTATAACAAACATATGTCTTTCTCACCATGACACCCTGTGCATTTTTTGCACAAAAATACCTTCTAACACTAAAGCCAAATTTTCAGGCATAATTATTGTAAAAATTGTTTGCAGCTTCCTCATTGTTAAACTGCATTCCCTCTATGGGAACATAGTCAAGTGTAATATCACATAGACTTGAGGTGCCTGCACCTTTGTCAAGTGCATTGTCATGATCGTCTACCTGATTATCAAATTGCATTTCGTCTGTTGGAATATTCAAGTCAAGAGTGAATCTAATGCATGCACCCTTCTTATCATGTACATCATTAGTGCACATATTCACTTCTTCAGGTACGTCGATAGTACGGATGTTCGTTGCTTCATGACTTTCCAATGATTGAGATACATCATCTTCACTGCAACTAGTTGATAAGCTCAACACTGTCATGAGCAAACTATCAATTTGAGTTAGCCAACACATACGTTTACTATAATTTATTCAAGATGCATATAACAATGGTTGCCGATTAGTTAAGCAAGTCAAAGAAACGATTGAATGAATCACAGTATCAAAGCAACGATTGAATGAATCACAATATCAAAGCAATAACATAATAACTTACAAATCGATAATAACAAACAAAACCATATCTCACAAATCGACATTAGAAAATACATAATATCTTACAAATCAATATATGACAATTCAACATAATATATTATAAATCGATATACGATAATTCAGCATAATATCTTACAAATCGATATACGACAATTCAACATAATATATTACAAATCAATATTAACAACCAAAACAATATCGCACCAATCGACACTAGAAAACACATAATATCTTACAAACCGATATACAAAAATTCAACATAATATATTAAAAATCGATATTAACAAACAAAATAATATCTCACAAATCGACACTAGAAAACACATAATATCTTATAGATCGATATACATCAATTCGACATGATATATTACAAATCGATATTAACAAACAAAATAATATCTCACAAATTGACACTAGAAAACACATAATATCTTACAAATCCATATACAACAATTCAGCATAATATATTACAAATCGATATCAACAAACAAAACAATATCTCACAAATTGATACAAGAAAACATATAATATCTTACAAATCGATATATAATAATTCAACATAATATATTACAAATCGATATTAACAAACAAAACAATATCTCATAAATCGACACTAAAAAATACATAATATCTTACAAATCGATATACGATAATTTAGCATAATATATTACAAATCGATATTAGCAAACAAAACAATATCTCACAAATCAATATACATGTTACTACAATCAAGATTTGTGTTACATTGCATATACTGAGTGAATGGACGATACCGGATGGGGTAGAGGCCCTTGCTCGCATCTATAACCAAGCATTCTTGTCAACAGATCCCACCGCCTTATAATATCTTCAAGTTTACAACTGTTGAAACGATAAAACCTATCTACAATAATAAAACAATGCCTTAATGACACTCACAATGACATACGTTCTTCAACAATAGCATGATGACATGGAAATGTACCCATGACGCTTTAATAACACTTATTGTAATGTTTGTGCATTATTGCTTTTTTCCATACTGCCTAACAAAAATGAAGAAGAAGAGCAGATTGTAAAAAGAGATGGCTCACAAATCCCCCTATGACGCCCACAAATGATTGAACCAGTCGTTCAATTTATAGTTATCTCCACGAGATAAGAACGAACCTGAAAATGTTTTCTATCTAACACAAGGCAGGAACGAGAAGGCGACCATGTGTTGTAACACAAGCTAGAAACAAAGGCGGAACGTGCAAATCTATTTACGGGGAGCGGGAGGACATTTTCGTCCAACACATATCTATCTTACGAGAGGACATTTTCGTCAAAAGCATATATACCTTTTTTATATGTTATTTTATTATAAAATCATCGTGGGCAACATTGACATATGAATTATCACGGGTCCCAAGATATTCCTCCATACACACCGGAACACGCAAATTTGTGTTCGGGGGGAACACACAACACCCTCTCGGTGCAAGGTGTATCCTTAGCTTTTAGAGCTGGGCCACATAAGGCATGACCGTTGTGAGCTCCACCCTAAGTTTTCCACGCTTGGGCGAGGGTTCCTTATTATAAAAAAAATATTTGTTTTCAAATTTTTTAAAATATTCTATTGCCCCATTTTTCGCTTGCCAAGAAAATCCCCATACTGAAATTCATGACACTGTTTTCCGATGGTGGAGTTTGAATCTGGGTCCTAGAGCTGACACAGAGAATGCCAGGATCGAGTGATTTGGCATCCTCACCGTCCAATGGACGGTGAAGATGTCAAGATCTCCTCCGCTCTTCAGCCGTGGCCGACGAGCATACGTTCGTAATTAATCTGAAAAGTAGGACCTAAAAGAAGAGTGAGAAGGTCGTTGCGGTTGGTTGGTCCACAATTTAAGCGGGAAACTTCCGAAATGGGTTCCCTTTTTTGTTAAAAGCGTTTAAAACGCCGCCCTCATCCTATTGGGCGTTTGGATTAGGGTTTCTGCTCTCTCTCTCTCTCTCTCTCTCTCTCTCTCTCTCTCTCCTTGGGAAGAGGGTGGACGACGACGCCGGCCATGGAGGAGGTGAAGACGTCCGCCGCTTGGGTCGCAGCCCGCTCCACTCACGTCACCGTCGATTCTTCAGGTCTCCTTTTTCCCCCTCATCCGTTCCCCTTATTCTTCGTCCTTTCCCTGAACTAATCATGCTATGTGTTTTTTTTAGTTACCCTTTTCTCGGGATAATTGTTTACTTTCTCGTTCCAATGGACGATCTTAGTCCGATTCTCGCTAATCTCCTCTCAATTTCTTAATTTTATCTTGTTGGTAGTTTGTCGAATTTGTTGTCTTCGTGGTGGTTAACTAAATGTGGGTGCGGTCTGCGAGATTCTAAGTTTTTTTGGGGTGTACGCCTGGCTGTAATTGGTTGCGATTTGGTCAGATTGATGAAATTTTAGTCCGTGATGACTGAATGTTATGGGAACTGATGCGTTTCTAGTTTGCGTGAACGATAAGAGGAGTTTCACCTTTTGGCAATGAGAATGTTTGGCTTGGAATTTGAAGGGTTCTTTGGAGCAGTGAGGCCATGGTATTTTTGGATGCGTTGAATGGACTCTGGGGACAACACATTGAGTTTTTGGTTTTGCTAGATTCGGCTCAACAAGCGGACTTTTTGGATTGGAATGTGAATCGTTGGTGGAGAATTTTGAAAGATTGCTTACGTCAATGGGGTTCCAGTAGTTTGGATGTGCTAAGTTGGCTCTCTCAGTGAACTTGCATTGAGATACAAATCTTTTTTTTCTTTTAATTATTAATATGAGCTGTCATCTTTCTGCAATTTTCATCTATCCATAAATATCCTAGAGGATTCATTTAGATAAATTGCTAAAGATGAAAAAGTGCAAGAAATCACCCAAAAACAGTTCAGTCGTTTGTTTTATGAGACACACGATAAGTTACATTCGACGAGTGAACCTTTTGGAAGGTCAAATGCATAAAATTTAACATTTTGACGTTGCACGTAAAAGATTGTTGATTTTAAATTTAATAGTTGATGATGCTTTACTTGTGGTGTTGATGCCACCTTCTGCGTAATTGATGAGGAACAAATTTTGTGCATCAGAGTAAAAAATCCACTTGGTAGAATGGTATTGCCTTTCAGAAATTGGTTATGGCGAATCTGGACCAATTATTTTCAGTTAACTTTCCAATACAGTTTTACATCAATGTAACCACCTTTTTTCTTCAGAATCACGTTTAATTTGAGCTGAGCGAGAGGCTACACAAATATTTATATAGATTCTTGATTAATCATATATGTTTATTGGATAATTGAAATAATGATCATACAAAAGGGTTATACTCAGAGAACTTTTTGGTTCTGTTTTGTTCTTAGTTGAATCATCATGGGTTTAGTAGGAATCTGAGGTTTCAATTGATTCATAACGCTTCATCAATACAACTGGAAAGCCTTAGCTGAACATTCTACATGTCTTTGGCAAAAATAATATGAGATCACATAGAAATCTTTGGTCAATAATTAACATGAATGCGTCATATGTGGTACATAATTGAATACTTGAAGCATGGTTTCTACTTTGCATTGTGTTGTTATTCATGCTTTCATGGTTCCTTACTTTTTGCAGTCCTCACAATTTCTAACGTACTAACAGATATATTCCTGCAATGATCTCTTGATAGTGCTCATGCAGAACCACATTTGTTGCCTCTTTTGTCCTGTAGAATTTTCCATATTTTCTTTTCCTTCTTTATTTTGCTATTCTTGTTGGTCAATTTTTATGTAAAGTGTAACAGAAAATACTACTTTCTTTTCTATTTAGTTTTGATGTTCGAGTTTATTGGTATGCTTGTTGTTCTGTCTTATATATAGCATTTGTCACATCTTAAGTAATTGTTTATGTGTACACTGCTATAAGTGAATTAACCTAATTGAAAATATTTTATTTGTTCCAAAGTTTTGTACACAATTTCTCCATTTGTTTCTGCAGCAATTGAGAAGCTAGTGGACCAATTAGAAGGCTCACTTCCACAAGTCAATTGGGACTTTGAAGGGATTCATTATTTTGATAATGGGCAGCTTACTGTGCAATATCTTTTGGTATTGGACACACTTAACTTTTGTTTCTGGCCAGGTATCCTTTTTGCTTCTATAGTTTTATTTCTTCCCCCTTAACTTCATTTAAATGTTTTACCAGATCGCTTATCCCTTTTTGGTTGCATATTAAAGTATATTGTGTCATCATTGGCTATTTTCATGGTTCACAGTTTGAGAAAGAGCACTTTTTACAGGTTTGTGGCATTTGAGAAAAATGCCTTTCATATTTGAATTGTTGTTGTAAAAATTTAATCAGTATCAAGCTAATATAGCTTCTGCTACATCTCATTTATATGTTCCACATATTTGGTCTTTTAATTATTAAATTGCTAACTTATTTTGTTTAATAATTTGTGTTGTAAATTGACTTTTCTGGTAAGTCATTCTTGTCTGTGATTGCATGTGCAGATGTTCATCTGTATATGAAATTCTTTTTTTCTCATGGTATACTGTTCATCACATTTTGTTTTTGATATTCCATAATTTATTTGGACTTTTTTTTTATTTGTGGTTTCTAAACCTTATAATACATGAACTAGCAATTGAAATTACATTCTCACTTTCATTCGAACCATCTTATTTCTATAGACTTACCAGAGTTTGTGTCTTTAAATCAAAGTTCAGGAGATCAATCTTGATCTTTCAATTTCAAACTGTATGAGGACTCTAAGCCATAATCCCAACATGGATATTATGTGGCATAGGTCTTCTATTTATTGGGAGAAACCAAAATCACAATTTGTCAGTGGCATTTCATTTGTGGTTTCTAAATCTTATAATACGTGAACTAGCAATTCAAATTGGATTCTCACTTTCTTGAGAACCATCTCATTAGTATAACTTACCAGAGTTTGTGTCTTTAAATCAAAGTTCAGGAGATCAATCTTGATCTTTCAATTTCAAACTGTATAAGGACTTTAAACCATAATCCCAACATGGATATTATGTGGCATAGTGTGAACACCCCAAAATTTTCAAAATTTGTAAAAAAAATCCACTTTTGCCCCTGACCCCCATTTTTTTGAATAATTGAGTCAGTTTTCAATCTAAATTCCAGTTATTTCTCGGATTCACTGGAATCCAAATCTATTTTCTATATCTGACTCAATTTCGGATCCAGATACAATATTAGAATCCAATTCTGAGCCCTGTTATCCAATTTTTAAATCAAAATTATAAAAATACCAAAAATAGTTTTTGAATGGCTCAGACAGTTCATCCGGTATCCATTTGGATCCACTGTTCTATGTTTTCTCGATTCGAGATCCAAAACTCGAATATATTTCTCAAAACTCTGGATCCAGACCCGTTTATTGAAGAAATTTCCAACTCCATGGATTGCTGTGTCCTCATTAGTTGCATTACAGTTCAGGGAACTGCTGCAACTTCCAACTATCCGCAACAACTCAATGAGTTGCGGTGATTTCTTCAATTGCACATCAGTTCAATGAACTGCTGTGGCTCCTACATCCCATATCAGCTTAATCGATCGCTGTGATCTCCCAACTTCCAGCTCTTCAACACCTACCCTGCTGCACATCCCTCCTCACAGCGATCATACAACATCCAGCATTCCATTGGCTACCTGCCCCACCTGAGCATGCATTATAATCACTACCACATTGCTTCATATCTCAATCTGTCCCTGCGCATTCTAATATGCATCTTCAGCAAGGTTTCTGTTTTCCCTTGCATATTTAAAGCATTTTTTGTATAACACACGTGCATTTGCCGCATAAAGTCATTGCATCTTCAGCAAGGTTTCTATTTTCCTTTACTTGCATAGTTAAAGCATTTTTTGCATGACATACATGTGCATTTGCCGCATAGAGTCATTAATTCTCAATGCTTGCACTTCATTTTTGTGTTGTATCTCATTTTTTGTAGATATTTGCTTTTGATTAGTCGGCATCTGAGTAGATGATGAGTTAGTTCAACAAGACCTACATAGTACTATGTCTTAGCAATGTTTTCATTTCACCATCTATTTCCTCATTAGTTTAAAGCATTAAACCTACATATGTATTTTCTCATCCAACATGATTTTTCATTTAGCATTGAGTAGATGTATGAATATTCCATCATCTTGCATCTTAAATACAAATGTGATATTTCTTTCTATATGCATCTTTCATCTTGTGCTAACTTATTTTTGCAGGAAATATGTGGAAAATGCAATTTTTCTTCTTAGTTTAGAATTTTTTAATTTCAATTCAATTCAAAGTTGTAATAATTAGATATTAATGAGAATTTTGTATTTTCAGTATTAGAATAGAATGTATGAGCATGCATTTTTTCTAAAATTACTTGTTTCATCTTATTTTCTCTTTTATTTCAAAAATTCACGAATGGAAACACGAACGACACATACACCATTCTAATAAAAGGTAATTAATCCTAAGTAAATGATTTGCATTTATGACCATAGTCAAAATATGAACAATACTTAGGATTTTCATCTTTTATGAAATAACATTAGATCCACACTGGGTCTCTTTCAAAAATCATCATATTTTATAAAAAATTTCTTTCTTTATCAGAGTTTGACTTGTAAATTAATTAAAATATATATTCATGGCCATAGTCAGGATATATTGAAAGTTGATTTCATTTCAAACCCTATAAAGGCGCCAAAATGTATTTTATTCTTTATCTGAATTTAAATACAGATTATTTTATAATACATCTGTGACCATAGTCATGAATGCATTATAACTTTAATCTTATTTCAATTCTCTTAAAGAATGAAATATGCTTTTCAAAATCCAATTTTCAAATTCTTTTAATTCATTCATCATTTAGGATAGAATTGCATCTCCTTTTCAAATTATTTCAAACTCTTCAAAAAAATCCAAGTGATTTTGAGATAAATTTTCAAATATCCTCTTCAAATCCTTTTTTCAACTTTTATTTCTCAATTCAAAATTCATTTCTTTTAAACTCTATCTTAAATTCCAATTTCCAATTCTCATTCTTGAATTTCATATTTGAAAATTCCAAATTCCTTATTTCCATTTATAAATTTTATTTCAAATTCTGAATTCTAAATCCATTTCAAGTCAAAGTTTTGAGATCCTTTTGCAATTCGAAATCAAGTTTCAAGATTTATCTTGAAATTCAATTCTAACTGTCCAAATCACCTTCTGATTTCGAATTTCCAAGTTTAAATTCAAGTTTTATTATCCATCTTCATTCCAAATTTCAAAATCTCCAAATCTAAAAAATGTTTCTGAGTTTCCAAATTCAATTCACTTTGAAATAAAAAATCAAAGTTCTGAGATTAGTTCTAAAATCGATTTTCTTTAACTTCATGATCAATTTCAAATCCAATTCAGGATTTCCAAAATCCAATTCTATTTTCAAATCCCATCTCGATTTCTAAAATCCAACTCTATTTTCAAATTCCATTTGGATTTCTCAAATCCAATTCCATCTTGAATTTCAGATTTCAAACCCAATTCCATCTTGAATTCCAGATTTCAAATCTAAATTCCATCTTAAATTTCAGATTTCAAATCCAATTTCATTTTCCATATTGATTTCCAATTCCAAATTCATTTTTGATTTTCATCTGGATTTCTCAAATCCACTTCCATTTCCAAATCAATTTAGGATTTTCAAATCCAACTCCATTTTCCAATTTCCTCTGAATTTCTTAAATCCAATTCTATTTTCGAATTCCATTCTGATTTCAAACTTTAAAATCCAGAATTCAATTCCATTTTCAAAACCCATCTTGATTTTCAATTCTAAATTCAAATTCCAAACTGTATTTTCAAATTCACTTTTCAAATCTATTTCAAAGTCTAAAATCAAATTCAAAGTCCAAATTCACTTTCAATTTCAAACCTTTCTCTTTCAATCCAATTTCAATTCCTGATTATTTCAAGGCTCAGAATTTCAAATTCTCTTCTCTCAAAACTATTTCAAGTCTTAAGTTTAGATCCAGAGTTTAACTTTTTCCAAATTGATTTCAACTTTGTAAAAATCATTTTTCTTTAAATGTTTTCAAACTTATCCCAGAATCACTTGGAAAGTCCCAAAAATTCCTAAATTATTCTTCTAAAAAAGCACACATCTTTGCATTTGCATTGCATACGCATGATTCTTTGTGCATTTTTAAACTTAGAATAATTTATTAGATATTATTTAGGCAAAGCAAAATGCATAAATTCGATCTTTGGTTCAATTACCCCTGGTAAAGGTGCCAGGAACGGTTGAATCTCGTTCCGACGAGCGAATCCCGTCTCTCCATTTTTTTTCGTAAATTTTCAAAACGGAGGCGAGTGATTTCAAAACATTTTCAAAATTAAGGTCAAGTAAGACCTTTGCAAAAGAGTTCCTCTCTTTTCTTTTCTCTTCTCTCTTCTTTTCTATCTTTTTATCCCCCTTCAAAAAGGGAATAGAGGCTAGAAAGGAAAAAAGAAGGAAAATAGGAAATCAGAGAATTTTTTTCGCAATGATCACACATAGGCCCTCTATTTATTGGGAGAAACCAAAATCACAATTTGTCAGTGGCATGAAAGGGTGTAAACATGTCGATTAAGTCCAGTTAGGTTTGATAAAACCCGTCATATTATCTAAACAACTTTGATGGTTCAGGGCTGATCTTCCTTTTGTATTAGGGCTTCTTCTCACTCTCTGATTTAGTTGAGCTTGAATAAAATTGTCTATTTTCTTAAAAGAAAAAAAATACTAAATCAGGCCTTTTCTAGCTTTCTTGAATCTAGGCCTCTAGCTCATCATCAAACTGAGAGAATTTTTTTTGTAAGTATTCATTTTGGTTTTAAGAGAAATATGTATGTGACCTTGGATGAACTTTATAGCAGCTTCATGTAGTTCCATTTATTTTTTTGTTTAGGCATAAGTTTATTTTCTTGATGTACATGGAAAAATTGGAAATAATGCTTTTCTTTTATGCTATGTAGTCAAAAGTCCCGACTAGGCACCGACTAGTCCGCCTAGTCGGTCTAAGCTAAATAAAACACCTAGGCTTTGCAATTCCTAGGTGGGTACCTTAAAAGGTACCAATTTTGGTGACTAGGGATCGACTAAGGTGCCTAGTCGAATGACTAAACTGCCTCTGTCTAGGCACGAGGACAGTTTAGTTATTTATTATTCATATATATATTTTTATTTTTCTGTATACATATAATTATATGTATGTGCGTGTGTTTGTGTGATTTGTTGTGTGAAATCATGAAAACATGCTTAGTTATTATATTTATATGTGTGTGTGCTACTTTGCTTTTGGGATTTTTCCTGTGAAACATTGAAAGCATGCACAATTAATTTTAATTGATTATGTTTTTTATATATGCGTATGTTACTTTGTTTCAGATGAATTTTTCTATAAGAAATGCTTTTTTGATGAAATAACAACCAATAAGAAATAGAAAATCTCAAATAAGTACTAAAAAATATGAGATTAACATATAGAAGTAACTAAAAACTGATTACATAACTGAAAAATATATGAGATTAACTAAAAAAAGTTAAAATATACTAAGAAACTGATAACATATCTGAAATAATTGGAAAATATATGAGATTAACCTACAAAAGTTAAAATATATGAGATTATTCTAAAAAATATGAGATTAACATATAAAAGTAACTAAAAAAATGATTACATAACTGGAAAATATGAGATTAACCAACAAAAGATAAAATATACTAAGAAACCGATTACATAACTGAAAACTATATGAGATTAACCAAAAAAAGTTAAAACATATGAGATTAACACATAAAAGTAACTAAAAAACTGATTACATAACTGGAAAATATATGAGATTAACCAACAAAAGTTAAAATATAGTAATATACTACGAAATTGATTACATAACTGAAATAACTGGAAATACAAGAGATTAAGGTTTTCTCGACACAAATCTCACAGAATTTTACATTGACTATAGGGATTTTCTCAACCAAAAATCTCAGCAATAATTTATGTTATAGCAGGGATTTCTCAACAAAAAATCCCAGTAGAAATATACTTTAAACAATAGAGACTTTTCAAGGCAAATCTCAACAGAAACACACGTTGACAGTAGAGATTTTCTCAACCGAAATCCCAGTAACAATCATGTTAACCATGGGGATTTATATCCACAGAAATTCCAGCAGAGATACACTTTATCGATCATGAATTTATCAACAGAAATTCTAGCAACATAACTTTTATAGCAAACATCTATATATTGTGTTATGATTAAAACCAACACCCACAAATAAAATAAAGCTAAAACTACTGTACACACACATATATATGTGAAGTTTTCAGCTGAGTTCATGATGATTTGTTGGCTGCCCTTGGTTGACAGTCAGCCTACTGTCTTGGGATTGCATCTTGCTTTTCAAAAAAAAAAAGCTGAAGTTTTAAAGTATGGTGGTTTTGGGCCGGCTAGCAGCCAGCCGAGCCGAGCTCAGCTGACTGCCAGGCCCTGGCAGAACACACACAGGCCAGGGCCGGGGCCTGTGCATGGTCTGCCAGACCCAACCGAGTGACTCGGCTGGGCTGGCTCGACCAGTCTAGGCTTGCAGGACTGTCAGGCATTGTAATAACCGGAAAAAGTAAAAATAAAAATTTTAAGCTTGGATTCGGGTCAGACCCGAACCCAATTGAGGCATCGCCTTCCGTGTCTTTTGAAGACAGCGATGCACGGGTTTCAAAGAGAACCCCCGCCCCCTTCTTCCTCTCTCGTTCTCTCTCCCCGAAACCCCTCGCCACTCTCTCTCCTCTCTACCTCTCCTGTCTCTGTCCTGTGACGGCCGGGCGCCGACGACGGAAATCGCCGACCACCACTTTCTCCCCCTTCTTCTGTCGCCATCGACGATCGAGGCTGCCAACAGTCGTGTCGGCGACCTTCACCTGCGACAACCCTCGTCGAAACTCTGGTGAGCCCCCCCCACCCGATCACGGCTTTTCTCTCGTTTTCTCCCATTCTCCTTGCTGCCGTCAGCGATCGTAGTCGCCGACGTCTTGCCAGCCATCGTCGATGTCCCCTTCTCTCCCCTCTGCTTCGTCTCTCTCTCGCTGTCGCGTGCGATTCGAGCTCCGACGATCATGCCAGCGACCTTCACCCGCGATAACCCTCGCCGACGACAACCTCCCCTTTGCGACCTCGCCGGCGACGCCTCTCTACTCGACGACCCCCAGACATGCTGTCGGCCACCTCCTTCCTTCTCTCTGCTGCAAAGGCGCCGGGGACCCACCGCCATCGCCTTCCGCTCCGACGACCCCCAGGTACGCATCCACCTCCCCTCTTCTTTTCTTTTCCTTCCTCCTCCTCTTCTTCTTCTCCGTGAGGGGTCGACCGACAGGTGGCAGAGCCCCCTGTCGTCGCCTCTCATCAGCAGGGGGGTTACCCCCTGCCTTTCTCGGGATCGACCGACAGGGGGTTGAGCCCCCTGTCCTCGCCTGTCGTCGGCAGGGGGACGTCCCCCCTGCTTCTCTTTTTGGGATCGACCAACAGGGGGTTGAGCCCCCTATCGTCGGCAGGGGGACTCCCCCCTGCCTCTCTTTTTGGGTCGACTGACAGGTGGGCAGAGCCTCGTGTCGTCGGCAGGGGGACTTCCCCCTGCTTCTCTTTTTGGGATCGACCGACAGGGGGGCTGAGCCCCCTGTCGTCGGCAGGGGGACTCCCCCCTGCCTCTCTTTTTGGGTCGACTGACAAGGGGGCAGAGCCCCCTGTTGTCGCCTCTCGTCGGCAGGGGGACTGCCCCCTTGCCTCTCTCTCTGGGTCTACCAGGAGGGTGGTGCCGAGCACCCCTCCTCGCCTGTCTTCCTCTCTTTTTCTCAATTGGGTGGGCAGGGGTCGAGCCCCTGCCACCTCCCTGCACCCCCGTTGTTCAGGGGAGGGGCCAAGCCCCCTCCCTGCTCCCTCTTTTGAGCGTCAGGCAGGGGCTTTGCCCCCTGCTTGTTTACATGTTCTACAGGCAGGGGCCAAGCCCCTGTCTCTTTGCGTATTCGGCAGGCAGGGGCGAAGCCTCCTGCCTCCCCCTTTGTGGTAACTGGTAGGGGCTTGGTCCCCTGTCTCCTTGCTCTTCTGGCAGGCAGGGCGACGCCTCGGCCTCCCTCGTTGCCTTCTTCAGGTAGGGGTGCAGCCCCCTGCCTCCTCGTAGTTTGCTGACAGCAGGTTAGCAGGGGCTCGCAGCCCCTGCCCCTACTTCTTGCGCTATAGCAAGTGCGCAAGGATGCGATGCCCTTGTCTCTGCTTTCTTCGCGTTAGGTCAGTGGCAGTGCCCCCGACCTTCTGTTTTTGGTGTTAGCTTCCTAAGATTGTCGCTTTTGCAGCTCGTGCGACGGATCTTGCTCGCGCTCCGCGACCCGAGCCATCCATCACTTACACTCGCAGACGCCAGCAAGCTTGCAACTCCCAGAGGTAGGGGAAGATTGCACAGAAGACTTGGACAATTGAATTGAGTTCAATTAACTAAAAAGGACAATTAAATAAATATATATGCATATATATATCATATATATTTATACGAGTATGCATTTAACTCAAGGACGTGGTTTCGCGATCCTTGTCCTTTACTTTGCCGTTGCGTATCGCGCAAAGGTTTTACGTTGCACTCCTGCTTACAGTATTTTACTTTGTCGTCGCGCATCGCGCAAAGGTTTTGCGTTGCACTCCTGCTTACAACATTTACTTTGCCGTCGCGCATCGTGCAAAGGTTTTGCGTTGCACTCCTGCTTACAGTCCTTTACTTTGCTGTTGTGTTTTGCGCCCAGACTTTTGCTTTTGCATATGTGTTACCGCCTTGCCATTGCAGATGACGCTCAGGTTTTCGCTCATTGCATACGCGTTTGAGGCATCCTCGTGGAGGATGCAAGAGGCATCTACCACTCTCCCTCTTGCGACAAGAGTTGAGTCGGGAGCTAGCGATACATCCTTGTCTAAGGAGAGGGATACCTCGCAAGGATCCTGACTCTTCGTGTACGCATTCCTGCAAAGTCGACTTGAGATTTTAGGGAGCTGTGCAAAAGCATCAAAGACTGCCCAAATCGAAGCATTTGGAAGGATGCGATTGACTGGTTCTGTTGAGAAACCTGTATCCCGTCTATCGAGGTCGGTATCGAGTGATGCAAGGCATGTAGATACTCCGATAGCGGATGAGATTCTAGAAAATCGCATGCATAATGTTGGCCCAAGCTACTGGCTGTTTCAAAAGATAAAGAATGTTAAAAGTAAAGTTCATAAACATTACATCTTTGTGAAATACTCCTGTTGAGGCTTCTATTGATGAGTTATACCCCCTTTCATCCTAAAGTACTTGTAGTCGTGCACTACACGCTAGTACTGTGATGATTGGATGAGACGGTCCTGCGACCTCGATCAGTGCTAAATGCACAATGCTGTAATCACATAAATGGCCTCACATTCGCCTTCACAGGCAAGATGCTCGAGTGGTTTAAAGACCACAATATAGGATGAGTCGTTAGTTAAGCAACCCTTAACGCACCCATTCGCTTCTTGTTGTTCTGTCAAGGGAGAGGGCAGAGCGGTACAAAACTCCAATTGACAGGTTGTTAACAACCACCCCACGGGCAATGATCCGACCTCCTCGGTCATTGGAGTTAGGGGAAATGGGCTACAATAGTTAGCTCAACACTTCTGCAGAAGTTGGATGCATCCGTGGCACTGCTTATCAGCCTTTGGGGAATCCTTGCTAAAGTCGTCTCTTTAGAAGCAGACTCAACTAGCTATTCGGGTTATTGAAAATACATAGAATAACAGACGCCCGAACTAGTCTTAGTTGTTTCTACATTTTGCCTGCGCGTACCCGCATGCCAGTAATATCAAAACATAAGGTCTGTTCACACTGGTTGATTACTCGCTTGCTCGATAGTTCAGTATGTTACTCGTTGAGCTATGCACGCCTGTCAAGGCGTTACTCTATTTGGTTAAACTGCTTACGCAGTTCTTTGCTGAGTAATAACTAGCTTCTCGTACTAGTTAAGTGTTTATAATAATAGCATTATGCCAGTTGCTACATATTAGCATGTGACTTGCTTTACCCCTTGGTCGAACTGCTTGGTGCTTGTTATAACGTAGCACTTGTTGGCTTGCGTCTCTTATAATTGATGTGATTGCATACAACTCATAATCTACGAATTGGTGGCAACTAGGATCAAGGTTTTAAAACCCGTGACTCAGAACTCGACTCGTTCTTTATTGACTCATGACTCGGCGGGTCAACTCGGTGACTCGGACTGAGTTTTGTTAACTTTTGATTTTAAAAGAAAAACAATATATAATTTGTCTGAAACCATGTTTTTGAGTAAACATAGTCTCCAAATGTCTGTAAGAATATAAAAACAACTGCAAAGAGCTATAGAGGTTTGCTTGAATAATTGAATTTGATATCTATACAAGCACTTTGACTAATTCATGACTTAAATTAGAGGATTTGGTCACCATGAGTTCAGTCTACTACTACCTAAGGTTCCTAAAATGGCCAATCATATATGCTAGCTTGTTTTAAAAGTTTTAATTCCCTCTCTAACAAATCCATAAATATAAAACATGGATATATGTGAATATTGAAAGTTTACAGAATGCCCAATATCAACATAAATAAACAATTTTCTCATGTATAAAACTATGCAGGAAATATATTAATGGCACAACTATAAAAAGACTACTAATATTTGAATATGTACAATGCTTGTTCACATAACAAATGGATGATGAAACCTAAATGTGACTTCCCATAGGCACATTTGACCCACCATATATAGTGAGAATCATTTCTTTAAAATATTTTGCTAGAATAAGTTGATAACACAGGGTGAACAGTAGTTCGAACAACATGGCGATTTTATTCTATGGATTTAAATGCTTTTTTATCTTTAGATGATTTTTATTTTCTTTTTTATACAAAATCTGGGGGTAACCCTTGTTAAAATATATGTACTTATATATTTCGAAACTGTAATTTGAGACTCAAAAAACAAATTTCAAACATCACAAAACTCGCCCGAGTCAGGCCGAGTCAAGCCGAGTCAGGCCGAGTCAAGCCGAGTCAAGCCGAGTCAGGCCGAGTCAAGCCGAGTCAAGCCGAGTCAAGCCTGAGTCAAGCCCGAGTTTTGGCAAACCGAGTTTGCCTTGCCAGGTTGACTCGCTGGAGGGGCGAGCCGAGCCGAGTCAGCCGAGTCAACGAGTTGACTCAGCGAGTTTTAAAACACTGACTAGGATTGATATGGCCGCTTGTCTTATAAGCTACTTACATATTATGATATAACTACTGATGTATGATTGCTTATCATGTATAACTTATGAATGGCTTGCGATGCAAAGGTTTATGCCTTACGATTAATTTAATTACTTGCTGATGGACTGAGCCATTTGATGATAATTGTATGTTTTACGAGCATTGTTATGAGTGCTTGTCTTATTCAGTTGTTTTGTTTGGCTGTCAGATAGAGTTAGTTACTCTTCGCCTATAGAATCAACTGGATTGCCATATCTGCGTGTTTTCATGTATCGTTTACGCATGCTTTGAGGTCCTATTTGAGGATTGCAATGTTCCTTATGGCAATAAAACGATGCGTAGTATGATATGCTTCTGTGTGATATGATTGATGTGCCACGTGATAAGAAATGTTGAGAGTATGCGATAATATGTTCATGGTTCATGGAACCTTATTGGAGGAATGGGTGATCGTGTGTTTTGTTTTACCATGTGAAGTGATACGATGTATATTGCTGATATACATGCTTGTGCCCATATTGGTGGCTACTGACCCCGAGGTGGTCAATGGTTCAGAGCAGTCGATTGTATTGATGCATGTATCACTGAGTTGGTTGTCTGTTGAGGACCTGATCTCCAAAGGATTATCTGCGAGGTCGTGTATGATCAAGACCAGGTAACCGGCTAGAGTGGTAGATTCTCTATGAGGATGTGCACTGTCCACGAACGGGTAGCCGCAAAGACGGTGAACTCCTGTGAGGAAGTGTATGATCCAAGACCAGGTATACCATCTAGGGCAGAATTCCTTGTGAGGTTATACATTTCCCAGACCAGGTGATCCGGCTTTGATCTTGTTGATTGTAATAGTGGCTATCGACCTTGAGAGCGGTCATTTGCGTTGATGCGTGTATCACAATGATTTTCATTGGATATGACATTTGTTGGGGACCGGCTTCCCAAAAGTTTCGCTGTGAGGGTATGTATGATCAAGATCAGGTGACCCGACTAGAGTTGTAGATTCTCTGTGAGGATGTACACTGTCCACGAACGGGTAGCCGCAAAGACGGTGAACTCTTGTGAGGAAGTGTATGGTCCAAGACTAGGTATACCCTCTAGGGCAGTAATTCCTTGTTAGGTCGTATATCTCCTGGACCGAGCGATCCGACGTTGATCTTGTGTTTTTGCTTACCATAAAAAGTTATGGTGAGCTGTGATGATCTTCTGAGATTGTTTGAGATAGCCATTTATAAATCTATAGTTTAACTTTCTGTTTTAGCATGATTACATGCAGGACTCAGATGTGAGAATCAGATCGTTAGCGATTTTAGATAGTGATCATGTTTTGGACCTTCTATGGAAAGGTGGGTTTTTCTAAGAAAGTATTACGCCTTAGTGAGTCATAACCGGTGGCAGTTGACCGCGTAAGGTCTTGAGAGATGGGAATAGTTTAAGGTGGTTCAGGACAAGAGTTTGTTAGAATTAGTGAGTGCGACAAATGATGTCCTGATAATGATTAAATGTAGAGACCTCGTTCTAAGAATGAGAACAAGCTTGTAGCGTGATATTTCATAGCTTACGATCAAATGAATCGTCTTGCTACGTTTTGCCATTTGCACTACTTACGCATTTGCACTGCTTACTTACTCGCTTGCACTGCTTACCTGCTTTGAACCACTTACCTTGTTGCACTGCTTACCCTGTTGCACTGCTTCCCTGCTTAACTGCATATCTGCTTTAAACTGCTTAACATACTCAATTAAATGTACTTAATTCAGTTTCCTGTAGTCTCTCTTGTGCACCTACTAGTTTTTCGCGAAACTAACTCATTCTATGGGTACAGGTGATGATTAGGTACACTACGGGCGATGGCGCGATTGCAAGATAACTTCAGGACTTCTTCTTCATGCTCTTAGCTCGCGTCCTGGACGTTTTGGGTTTGTAACAGATTTTCCTTGGGATATCCGAATTTTGTGAGTTTTGGTTATTTTAGCTAACGTGCCCAAAGTTGTCAGCTTGCCTTCTGAATTAACAAAAGAATAGTCTTCAATTGATTTTATAAACAAACTCTGTAGGAAAGATATTTTTTTCTAGTCTTTTGCCTGTTTTCTGAAAGGTTTGCAAGTTTGAAATTTTAGGGCGTTACAGGCATAGTCCAGCCAAGAGGCTAGATTGACACAGGCCTAGCAGATCACTGCCAGACCCAGTTGGGTCTGCTCAAACCAGACCCAGCCGACCCGGGTTGGCTGAGCTTGATTGGGACCCCCGCCGACTGGGTGTTAAACTTTTTTTTCAAAAAAATTTATGGTTGTGTTGTGGTTTGTTTGGGTTCAGTTGGGTCTGGACTGAACCTAGCTGGATAGGCGAACTACAAGGGAAAGGGTAATATTAAGATTAAATACCTGGTGTTTGCAAAAATCTGGAATTTGAGATTTTATATGCATGAAATTATGTTTTATGCATGTATGCTATGACTGAGAAAGTTTCATGTGTTTGAAATTGTATGACATGCTCAAGCATTATGCAAGATGAAATTTGTTTTCAATGCACATGTATACATGAACTGATGTGTGTCACATACGCATGAATGCATGGATGCTCACATGTTTAATTGAATAGATTTATGAATGAAAGCATGCATTGATTCACATGTTGGTCCCCGAATGGGAGCATGTTTGGGGTATGGTTGTGTGAATGCATACATTTGAATATGAATACATGCTTAAGGATATAGTTATTGGCAGGCATGGTTGTGCATTGAAAAACGAAAAGTAATGAGTGCATTGACATGTTCCTTAAGATTTTTGCATATGAATGCATAGATGATCAAGATGGATAATCATATGTTGTGGAAGCCTTGAGTCGGTGTGCTCCTTACTTTACTTATTTATGCATTGTAAAGATCATATTTGATATTGTAGTTTTAATTGCATTGTTCTATTGTTGCCACGGGTGGTAGACTGTGAAGAGCTGCACATGTTGATTTGCGAGCTTATGGTTGCATGTTGATTTGCAAATTTATGAAATTGATTTTAATAATAGGATAAGAAAAAGAATAATGTAATTAACGTTTTCATGATGTTCTTTCTACAGAAAGGTAATCTAGGGCTTAGCGGTTTGGAGACCGTGATGAGACTAAAACTCTGTGTGCGTTGTTGTTTCCTCTGAATTCGATATTGAGGTTCTTATCCTGACCACGGTTTAGGGAGAGTCCGCCACTTTGCCTGGGGGTGGTGTTTAGAAACAACTGTTGTTTTGGTATACCAAAAAAAGTGGTGCTAGTGGATGCTGATTTTCATGGTGTCTCCGACATTAGATCTGATTTTTAATGTTTCGATGGATGGTGTTGTTTCTTGATATCGGTCGAGGGCTGAGTTTGGAACCCAGTAATAAAATACAAATTGTGTGTTAAGTTACCCTGGGAACCAAACTTGACTTCGGGGATTTTTCTCATTTGGTGTATCCGCGAACAACAATAATTAAAAAGAGAAACTTAAATTATGTGTATTTAATAGAGACATGCATATGAAAACAAATTCTAATAAGAGATAATAATTTGCTCATGCATTGCACTGAAGCCATGCATATTCCTGCTATGCATTCGGTCATGCATGTTTACATGTTCCCTTAACTGTTAAATGCTGGTGAATGCATAATGTTGTCCCTAATGCATGTTAAATGGTTGTATTGCTTAAATTGTGATTTCTGTTATTTATTAAATGTTCCCTTACGCTTAATAATTGTCTCCATTGTATGAATGCTTAATTGAATAATGAATTTATCGTAAATGTATTTTCTCTAAATTATTGCATGCATCTTATCTATGTTCTTTATACTTATTTGTTTCATTAGAGAGATTCATACGTCAGATTCTTTGGATTCTGACACCCTACTTTTTGTGTTTTCGCAGCCTCAGATGCCTAATAGAGAGAACTTGCTTTTGAAAAGAGTCACGAGGGGACCACACGACTACATGACAGATTCTTTGGACGGCGTGACTCTTTTCTTTTGTCTTTCTTTTGCTTTTTTTACTTCATTTACTTATGTCTCATACTCTTTACATTTGAATAAATAAAGTTTGGTTTGGTACGAAAGATGGGTATAAGATCGCTTGTGGTTGGTTGGGTTATCCAATGGTGAGTGAAACTGTAAAGGCCCCAGGTCTTTGAAAATGTTTTCGCACTTGCTTTAATATAATTTTTTTTTGCATTTTCAAGGGGTATAAGATTTGGTATACATGAATAAATAGGAATAGGAATGGAGTATGGATTGTTATTAGTCGTGAGTTTATAGATAATGTAGTTGAGGTGCGTTGGAAGGGTGATAGGATTTTACTTATTAAATTAGTATTATGTACGAATATTATTAATATTATTAGTGTTTATGCACCTCAAGTAGGTTTAGATGATTCCATTAAGCATCAATTTTGGGAAGATTTAGATGGAGTAGTACAAAGGAATCTTATGGAGAAAAACTTTTCATCGACGGTGACCTTAATGGACATGTAGGCATTAGTAGGGATGGATTTGAGAGTATCCATGGAAGCTATGGTATAGGAGAAAGAAACGAAGTGGAGAAAGGATTTTAGAATTTGGTTTGTCCTATGATATGATCTTAGTAAACACTTGGTTTAGGAAGATGGAGTCTCACCAAGTAACATTTAAAAGTGGGATTAATACGAGTCAGATAGATTTTTTTCCTACTTAGAAAGAGAGATAGGGGTTGTTGCATCGATTGTAAGGTTATACTGGGAGAAAGTGTAGCTACACAATATAGAGTCTTAATTTTAGATCTTAGAATTAGAAAATGCCGCAAAAGGGATAGACATAGGATAGATCCTAGAATTAAGTGGTGGGCACTGAAAGGAGCTAAACAAGAAATGTTTGTAGAGCAGGTAGTTAAGGAAGTTGATTGGTGTCTCGAGGAGGATTCAGAATCAATGTGGAATAAGATAGCGGGTGGCATGAGAAATGTGGCTAAGGAGGTATTGGGTGAGTTTAAAGGCGATGCACCGCTAGGTAAGGATACATCATGGTGGAACGAGGATGTCAAATTAGCTATTAAGGTTAGAAGAGAGTTATAGAAATCTAAGAGTCGTGATAATGAGAATTTGGAGAAGTATATGATAGCAAAAAATGAAGCTAAAAAAGTAGTTCGAAACGCGAGAGATAAGGTATATAAGGAGGTTTATGACAAGTTGGATACCAAAGAGGGCGAGAAGAATATTTATAGGCTTGCAAAGATGAAAGATAGGAAATCGAGGGATCTGGGTATGGTTAGATGTATCAAAGATGAAACGCAAAGGGTTTTAGTCAAAGATGAGGAGATTAAGGAGAGATGAAAATATTATTTTGATAAGATATTTAATTGAAGTCATGCTCAGGATCTTGGAGACTTCTCCATTCCTTTTTATGAAATAAATCGTGACTTCATGCGCAAGATTCAAAAGAAAGAAATTGCAGAGGCTTTGAAGAAAATGAAATCAAGAAGGGCAGTTGGCCCAAGATGGTATACTTATCGAGGCTTGGAAATGCTTGGGAGAGAAAGATTTAGAATGGTTGACAAATCTTTTTAACAAGATTTGGCGGACAATTAAGATGCCTAGTGAGTGGAGGAAGAGTACTTTGGTGCCTCTATATAAGAATAAGGGTGATATACAAGATTATACAAACTATCATGGTATAAAACTCATGAGTCATACTATGAAACTTTGAGAGAGGGTGATTGAGTATAGGTTGAGGAAGGTTGTCATGATATCGGAGAATCAATTTGGTTTTATGCCTGGAAGATCAACTATGGAAGCTATACATCTTCTTAGACAACTTATTGAGAGATATAGAGAGAGGAACAAAGATTTACATATGGTTTTTATTGATTTGGAGAAGGCATACGATAGAGTACCTAGGGATGTTCTCTGGTGGACAATGATGAAGAAAAGTGTTTCTCTCAAGTACATTAGTATAATTAAAGATATGTACGAAGGAGTAGTAACCAATGTCCGCACGTGTGGAGGGGTGACAACCAATTTTCCTATAACGGTTGGGTTACATCAAGGATCTGCATTAAGCCCTTTCCTATTTGCTATAGTGATGGATGAGCTTACGAGATCAATTCAAGAAAATGTGCCATGGTGTATGTTTGTTGACGATATTTTTTTGATTGATGAGTCTAGAGCTGGGGTTAATGCTAAGTTAGAAGTATGGGGACAGACATTGGAAGCAAGAGGTTTTAAGTTGAGTAAGAGTAAGACAATATATGGAATGTCGGTTTAGTAAGCAACGAAGTAGTGATGGGAGTGTAGTGAAGCTTGGTGAACAAGAAATACCGGTGGATGATTGTTTCAAATATTTGGGACTTATCATTCAAAAGTATGGAAAAATTGATGGAGATGTAAATCATAGGATAAAGGTTGGGTGGATGAAATGGAAAAGTGCAACTGGTGTGTTGTGCGATCGTAGAATGCCATTGCGGTTGAAGGGAAAGTTTTATATGATGACAATTAGGCCCGCTTTACTATATGGTACGGAATGTTGGGCTGCCAAGAGACATCATATTCAAAAAATGAGTGTAGCTGAGATGCGTATGCTTAGATGGATGTGTGGAAATACAATAAAAGATAAGATTTAGAATGAGGAGATACATAAGAAGGTAGACGTTACATCCATTGAAAATAAGATGAGAGAGAATCATTTACGGTGGTTTGGACATATTCGGTGAAGGCCTAATGATGCTCCAGTTAGAAGGATGGAGAAATAGGAAAATATATTAGTTAAAAGAGGTCGGGGTAGGCCTAAGAAGACTTGGATAGAGATGATCAGAAAGGATATGAATGCTTTGAACCTCACCGAGGACATGGCATTGGATAGAAATGATTGGAGGAGAAGGATTCATGTGGAAGACCTAGAATGATTTTCTTTTTTGGTTCATATCGCCGACCCCAATTGTTTTGGGATGAAGGCGTAGTTGTTGTTGTTGTTTTCAAGGGGTATGAGTTGGGGTTGTTACACGGACGACTTAAGACTCGACCAAAACACCAAAAAGAGAACGATCAGATCTTAAAAACATATTCTAAACGACAAATAACACCTAATATCAAAAACCCAAAACTAAACGAAAAAGAAAAATGGCCAAGACTATTTTTTTTTAAAAAAACAAGGGGTTAAAGACCGAAAAGTAGAGAGGAGGAGAAATGCGCACCTCAAGGGCACGTTGGAGACCGAGTTAACGAAGAGGGAGATCAGTGGTGAAACAAAAAAGATTGGTCAATTGCAGGAGGTGATTTCTCGAATGCCGATCGTGAAGGTACATGGTGGTTCGCACCAAATCCGAGTTGGAAGCCCCAAACCATGTGTACCTACAACAAATATGAAACCAAACAACAAAAAGAAGCACGTTATACGATGGAGGGGAAGAGAGCTAGAAGTTGTAGGCGAGGAAGAACAAAGGGGAAGAAGAAATTTAGAAAGCAAAAGGGAAGAAGGGGTATGGAGTGGGTGGCATGAAACCCTAGGCAAAGCCAATGAACAATGGTTGGATGTCTCCTTTAAATAATGGTATTTAATGAAAATTACAAAATAAGATCCTATGTTATCTATTTACAAAATAATACCTACAACTATCTAAAATTTACTAAAAACTACCTGCTCTAATTCTAGAGGGACTTTTTAAAAAAATTTCAATATGGATTGTGGACTTTGGGTCTAGAGGACGTGTGGACTAGATTTGATATCCATTTGGTACGATTTGGATCAGATCTTGATCCAGTTCGCATCGGTACATATTCGATTTCTCAGAAAATGCTCTAGTTTTCTCGTTTTAACTCTGATTCTGATGAATTTCGAACCGTAACTCCTTCACACCTAAAGCAACATAAACAAGAGTACTTAAGCTATAAAAGATCACATAAATGCATAATTTTATGATAATATGATATGCATTTCATGCATTATCACACACAACTCTAAAAAAATATAATCTTTATTTCATTCACAATGCACACAAAATGCATAGCCTTACAAGGGGTCTAAGCCCCATATTTATAGGCAAAAAGGGGAGTGAAAGGCTCCCCAAAATATACCTATTGGGGTTCCCCCAACAGCTAGAAATCTAGCCGTTGGGAGCTCTAACAACTATATTGAAGTTATATTGTCAAGGACAGAAATGCCCTTGACAATATAACATATTACAATATTAAATAAAAATAGCCCCAATTGGGCGAAACCTAATGAGTGCAAATCAGGGTTTTCTACAATGGGACCCGCTTTGCTTGACAGGGACAATGGATCTGGAGCTGGGTCTTCTAGAATTTGGACCGTATCATCCCCTCCCCTTTGAGAATTTCCTAGTTCACTAGGCAAGGGTTTGCTACGAAGGTTGCCATCCATATCCAACATTGGCAGGATCCTTCACAATGCTTGACAGACTGTCTTCTAGCTTGGAATACCACACAACACTCGTGTGTCCTCCTAACATATTGTCGTCTGCACTTTGTGAGCCTTGAGAAGAGAAAGCTCACTTTACCGCAGGTGGATCCATTTGTGAATTCCACCAGGATAAAAAATAATGAATCGATTTAATCCAAACACTATGAACTACACTCTTAAGGTGACCATCTCATTGAGGGTGCTTTCATTGGGATTCAAACTCAAGCCTTGATGCTTCTGCTGCACCACTCTGATCCCAACAACCATCTTGCCATAGTACCATGCCGTGGTAGGGGCTGCCTCGAGCAATCTAAGGTCCTTCCATGCATCGGATAGGGACAAGTCCTCAACCCTATCCATCTCAAGATGATTATGGGTGGGATCCACAACCCATAACACCTTCACCTCAGGCCAGCTCAACTCGCCCATAGCTCCTTTTAGGGTCTTGGGGCCCACTTCAAGATCACTCCAAAGGAATGATTAGTGGAGATCGTAGGCGAACTCAGCTTCACTAGGAAGTAGGAATCTTCCCCTAGAGATGACCTCTTCACCCAACACTGTCATGAAATACAAAATCTTTTACAATAGAAGCCACTTGTGGGCTGTTAGAAACACTCAAAGAGTGTATGCACAAAATACCACTTATGGGTCAATAGCCAAACATACATTCAATGTTATAACAAAGAAACAACACTTAAAAACAATCTCAATGTATTTCAACAATATGCTTAGAAAAACATATGTAACAAAAAGGGGAAGTCCCCTTTAAATAGGCTAACATGGGCTGTTCCAACTAGCTCAACGACTATAATTATAGCCATTGGTACCACTCCAACAATTAGTTGGACTGTGGCCCAATGACTGTGTTACAAAGTGACAACAAGAAAAAGACAAAAAATAAAAAGACAATAATATAAAAGATCAGTCAGCCCCTAGAGGGCTGACACCTATTACATATGCGAAATGATTGAAATATCCCTGATGGGTATTTCAGTTTACAACCAAAAACAGAAAAATATAAACGACTAGTCAACCCCTAGAGGGTTGACACCTATTACATAATGAAATTATTGAAATACCCATCGGGTATTTCAGTCCAAACCAAAAGTAGAAAAATAAAATATATATCTTTACATATATACATATATATATGATATAACCCGTATATATATATATATATATTATATTCATAAGTTAACACTCCCCCTCAAACTTACGGTGTAATCATCGAAAGTTTGTCTAACAAGAAGTGAAAACGAGGTGAGGGAAGCGTCTTTGTGAAAAAATCCATTAGCTAGAATTCAGATGCTATATATGGTAAGGTGATAGTCTTCTTGAGATATTCTTCAGGAACACAGTTGCAATCCATTTTGATGTGTTTAGTTCTTTCATGAAAGGTGTGATTGCCAGCTATGTATATAGTGCTTTTATTATCACAACACAATATGAAGGTCTTTATCATCACTCTCATGTCTTCAAGCAATCGTCTCAACCATACAATTTTGGATGTCGTGGTGGCCATGGCACGATACTCAGCTTCAACTGATGATAAAGAAACCTTATGTTGCTTCTTGCACTTCCAAGATACCAACGAGTCACCTAAGAAAACATAGAAACCAGTGGTTAAGTGCCTATCATTGGGATCTTCTCCCCAATAAAAATCAAAATATGCAATTAAATCGAGTGAGGAAGAAGACAATAGGAGGACTTTAGAAACAAAATTTCTTAAATATCTAATAATTCACATAACAATACTCATATAACAGAAGTAGGAGAATGCTGAAATTGTCTCGCCGTGTGTACTGCATGAGAGATGTGAGTTCTAGTAATAGTCAAATAAGTTAGGGTACCAATCATTTGACGATACAGAGTAGGGTCATCCAAATGAGTCCCATCACCAATCTTCATTTTGACATTTATTACTTCAGGAGTGTCTATTCTTTCTCATCAGTAATTTCAGACCTGTCAATAATCTCAGAAGCAAACCTAGATTGAGTCATACATAACCACATGGAGAGTAAGCTACTTCAATCCTCAAAAAATACCTCAAAAATCTTAAATCAGTCATTTCAAAATTTTGCTTAAGAACACATTTAATAAAATCTACTCCCTGTTTGTCTCCAATCATAATCATGTCATCAATATAGAGAAGTAGAATAATGACACTTTTAGACTTCTTAATAAACAAAGTAGTGTCAGTATAGTATGAAATGAAGCCAAGTTTAAGCATAACAAAACTAAAATGATCATACAAACTTTTGGAACTTGCTTAAGACTATACGGTGCTTTCTTCTAACGAAGTACTTTACCAACAAGAACCTCTTATTCAGGTGGTGGATCCATATAAACTTCTTTCAATTCATTTGGTAGACCGACCAACACCTAATGGCAGCTACTGCTATAAGTGTCCTAACAATGGTTATCTTAGCTACGGGGACAAATGTTTCATCGTAGTCTATTCTATATTTTTGTGAGTAACCCTTGGCCACTAATCTAGCCTTGTATCTTTCTAAATTTTCGTCACTTTTGGTTTTGACCTTGAATACCCATTTACAACGTATTATTTTCTTTCCATATGGTACATCTCTCACATCCCAAGTTTTGAAACTTTCTAAAGCTTCTATTTCTTCACTCATGGGATGTCTCCATTCAGGATAGTTTTTGGCTTGGTTGTAGGTAGAGGGTTCAAAATAGGAGAAAATCTTGGCAAGACGGGCTCTATATTGAGGATTAAAGGATTTATTGGATATAAATCTATGAGGGGGTCTATGTGTCCTATCAGATTTTCTAAGAGGGTTTGAGTCTTGGTTCTCTATGTTGGAGTATTTTTCTAATGCATTTGAATGATCATTATCCTTTCTTCGTCTACTACATTAAATCATAGTAGGTTGATCAACTATGTCATGGGCCTCACCACACTGAATATCAGATTGAGGTTCATCATTCATATCACAAATAATATTATTGGACAATTTAGTACTATAATTAGGAGTAATCTCCATAAATAAATAATCATTTTCTTTGTTAGGCACAATTTTATAACAAAAACTTTTTTGTTCTATAAAAGTAACATTTCTTGAAATGTAAAATTTGTCATTTTTAAAATCATAACATCTAAATCTTTTTTGGTTTTCACCATATCCAAGGAAAACACAAAGAATAGCTTTTGGAGAAAGTTTATCATTTTTGTTTATAAGAAAAAAACATTTGTATTCAAAAGTTCTTAATCTGAAATAATGTGGAGGAGTTTTATAAAGTTTTTCATAAGATGAAAGGTTATAAAGCTTGGATGAGGGTAGTCTATTTATGAGGTAGACAACAATAAGTGTAGCTTCAACCCAAAAATATTTTGGAATATGTTTAGATATAAGTAATCTTCTAGTGGTTTCCAATATGTGCCTATGTTTCCTTTCAGCCAAACCATTTTGTTGAGGTGTATTAGCACAAGACCTTTGATGAACAATACCATTATTTTAAAAAAAAAAATTTAAAGTCTTTTGACATAAATTCACTTCCTGAATCAGAATGAAAAATAGAAATATTAGTTTAAGAGGATTTGTTGCAAGGTTATAAAGTTTTTGAAAGTTTCAAACACTTCATATTTGTGCTTAAGAAAGCAAATTCAAGAAAAACAGGAATAATCATTTACAAATATCATATAATAAACACATCCTCCTTTTGAAACAATGGGAGCAGGACCCCTTACATCAAAATGTATTAACTCAAGTGGGTTGGAGGTAACAAAATGATGCAGGAGCATCAGGATCTGTGCCCCACATGCGACGAGTGGGAGAAAGATCCAAATCCAGATATATGATCCAAAAGTAAATCCAAACATACTCGATTCAATTTCGATCCATTTGGGTCAATTAAGGAGTCAACAATATTTTGGTAATTTTACTCTCGGTAATTTTATGAGAATTTTGCGTAGTATATCTTAGAAAATTCATTTTGATATTTGGTTCCTATTACATGAATTTTCGAAACCAAAAAGCTTTTGTATTTTTTATTTTATTTTTATTTTTAGTTTTGTAGGAGCTGACTTCTACAGATCCGGATAGATCTAGTATTTGTTAGGCTTTTGCGGTAGTAGAGGGTGTGCTCTAATGGGTAATTTTAATTTTAAATCCAGGATCCAAATCCATATTATTCAAAGAACTCCTCCTTTCACGCCAAGTGAGCTTCTTTCAGTGGGCCTTCAGGGAGGTGGCCGCTTGAGTGATCAACCAAGGTCTAGCCACCTCTCCTCAGGCCTCATTGGGCTGGAAAGGAGCCCAAATGTTCCAACACCTTCTCACTTGGTGACTCCTCATTGGCCATCTAAGAGTAGAATAGGATAAAGAATTTAAAAAGAGGCCTCTCATTGGCCTCCAAGGAGGTGGCCTCCCACATGGCCAATGACAGGCCTATTAGACAGTTTTGTATTTACAGTTTGGATCCGGATCCGGATCCAAACTACTTGTATATAGCATAATGGTATACTTGTAAATAACCCCAGCTTATCAGGGTTATTGTAAAGGCTATGTATTAGGGATTTTGCCTATTTATTAATGAAATAGGTCACGATTTCTGTTGTTGAGAAATCGTGACTCATTGCAGCCTCCACCTTTTCCCTCTCTTAACTTCTCGTTCGCAGGTTCTGGAGAAATCTCACATGGTATCAAAGCAAGTCTGATCCAAGGGCTGGAATTCTTCTACACAGGTACGTCCATACGAGATCTTCCCTTCTCTATTGGAATACGAGCCTCAGCCCCAACTGCCATCTTCAGATCTCCTTCCTCCAATCTGTTCGTTCTTCTTCTCTACTGGACTACGAGACCCAGCCCCAGGTACTTTTTCTGTTCGTACTTCTCCCTTCTATCTATTCCTCCATCTTCACATCTCTTTACATCCAGTTTGATTGCTGAAACTGTTTTGGGTTTCTTCCTTCAATCTGTTCCTCCATCTTCACATCTCTTTACATTCAGTTTGATTGCTGAAACTGTTTTGGGTTTCTTCCTTCGATCTATTCCTCCATTTGATTGCTGAAACAGTTTGATTGCTGAAACTGTTTTGGGTTTGGGCCAAAATCCATTTTCACGATATCTTTGTTCATCGAATCGGTAGATCTCTCGATTTGGATTTGCTTCTTTGGATTTGTACCAAATCAGCCAATTTCTTTGATTTCACGATATCTATTTGAGTTTTATCGGCTGCTGATACATCTGTACATCAGCGATATTCCTTTTGCTGTGTGCAATTTTTGAAGAAGAAGTCTTAGCTTCCTTTATCAAATCAGATTAGATCTGATAATTCGGGTATCAGTTCTGATTATCAGATTCACGCTGAATTCTCAGCTCTAAAAAAAAAAAAGGTTGCTGCATTTATATACTGATTGCACACTAAGTCATGGATTCTTCTTCTTCTCAAACTTTTCTCTCATCCAACTTTCTTGGCCAACTCATTTCTGGAAAACTTACCAATTCCAATTTCTTGATCTGGAAAAGACAAATTCTTCCATTCATTAAAAGTCAAGGTCTTTCTGGACATTTAAATGGATCAATTTCAGCCCCTCCAGAATTTGTCATACAAGAAACTAAGGATGGAAACGAGGCTGATCCTATACAACGAATACCAAATCCCCAATATGAAAATTGGATGAAGCGTGATCAAGCTGCAGTTGCTTTCCTTATCTCCACTATCTCTCAAGAAGTATTGGTGGGAATTCCAGATGAGTGCTCAGCAAAAGAATTATGGGACCGGCTAGTGAAGACATATTCTCAGATTTCAGAGGCTAGGATTTCCTTTCTTCAGCGTGAATTTCAACTCCTCGCTAAGGGTTCCATGTCTGTCATGGAATACTTGAACAAGGTCAAGAACATAAGCGATCAACTGGCTGTTGTCGGATATGAAGTTACAGACAAAGATAAAGTCAGGCAAGCCTTGAATGGATTAGGATCAGAATTCCATGTTCTTTCGACCTCATTGTTATGTCTACCCAGCTTACCATCGTTTGAAGACTTGCAAGCGAAACTCCTTCAATATGAGATGACCTTAAAGGGGATGTCACATGACACTGGTGGCCAGGTTCTTGCTACTAGTGTTTCCTTTGGCCAGGGACGCGGTGATAGTCATTTTGGTGCAGGCAGAGGACGAGGACGAGGTACCCCAGGGGGGCGTGGGTTACTACCCACTCCGAATGCCTCTCCTTATAATCTGAAAAACGTGCCCACCTGTTACCTCTGTAACAAGCGAGGTCACGTCAAAGCCAACTGTTGGCACAATCCACAGAACAAAGGAAAGTTCCAAAAGGGTGAGAGTTCGTCAGGACGAAAGGAGAACCCTTCAAAGTTTGGTGGCGATGTGAAAGAGCTTCTTTTGGCTGCATTGTCTGAACTTGATCTGAAACGCGATGATAAAGGCGTCTGGTACATTGATTCGGGGGCAACTACTCATGTCACAGGTAATGCGGGTAAATTCTCTACTTTAACTCCTTATTTTGGAAAAAGTAACATCGTCACTGGAGACGGGTCACACCACCCCATCACCCACATTGGAAATGTTTCTATCCCCTTGCCTAAATCCCCACTTCATCTTTCCAATGTTCTTCATGCCCAAAATATTACAAAAAATATTGTTTCTGTTTCTAAGCTTGTTGATCATACCAATTCTTCTACCAATTCTTCTGTTGAATTTACTCCGTCTTTTGTTTATGTCAAGGATCTACAAACGAAGAAGACATTCGCTAGAGGGGAACGCCGGGGAAATATGTATGTCTTCCAGGAGGACCCTTCTACTTGTGTTCGACCTACCTTGAAGTCATCTCCTCAGTCCATGTCGTCCAAGCATATTCATGTGTTCAATTTGCAATCTTCAAATAAATGTAATAAGCCTGATTTTTGGCATTTGCGTCTTGGTCATTGTGGTCGAGTCTTCGTTGAGCGACTCGTATCTGATGGTCTTATTCCTGAGTCTGGCCTGATTCCTAGACCAGATAATAAAATGTGTTCAAGTTGTCAAATGTGTAAGAGTCATGTTCTTCCTTTTCATTCAATAAATGAGAGAGCTTCAAGGCCTTTTGAAATCGTCTGTTCCGATGTATGGGGACCGACTCCTAATCCTTCTAATTCTGGCAGCAAATATTATGTTACTTTTATTGATAATTTCTCTCGCTTCACTTGGATATATTTCATGAAGAATAAATCGGAAGTTTTCTCTATTTTTCGTTGTTTCCATACATTTGTCAAAACTCAGTTTTCTTTTAATATTCTACATTTCCAATGTGATGGTGGGGGGAATACTCATCCAGGGATTTTATCAATTATCTCCAAGATAATGGGATAAATCGTAGAGTATCTTGCCCGCATACACCCCAACAGAATGGAATTGCAGAACGGAAACACCGTCACATTGTGGAAAGCGCTATGAGCATGATGCACGGAAGTCATACTCCCATAGGACTCTGGACAGAGGCTTTTCACTCTGCTGTTTACATTATTAATCGTCTGCCCATGAAGCTTTTAGAAGATAAATCACCTTTTTTTGTCCTATTTGGGAAGCATCCTGATTATGATGAACTAAAAATTTTTGGCTGCACGTGTTATGTTCATATTGACTCTTCTCTGTGAAACAAGTTTCAGGTTAAGGCATCCAAGTGTAGATTTGTCGGATATGCAGATCACCACAAAGGGTACAGGTGTTATGATCCTGACAATAGACGAATTAAGATATCTAGGAATGTAGTTTTTGATGAGAATGATTTTGGAGATGGAGAATATGCTTCTGCCCAAACCAATATGAATACTCTATTTTATGATTCATGGCTCAGTGCAGAGCTCTTTCCTGCAACCAATGATGAGTGTCCTTCCTCCTGTGCTCAAAGAACATCCTCTCAAGATGGATACAATGGCATACAGGAACTTGAAATAGAACATCCTCCAGAGATTAACAAGTTTGCTGGGCAAGTTTATAGGAGAAGAGAAAGGGACTCACTCTTGACTGCGGACGATATTGAACAAGAAGATCCTATGCTTGATCCATCCAATGACATTACTTCTTCAATTTCTAATACAGTAGCTATTCCGATCAGACGATCTGAAAGAGCTCGGCATCCTATTGAAAGGTGGGTCAGTTATGAGAATTTCACCATGGATTTTCAGTTATTTTTGTCACAGATTGAGAAAGAGATTGAGCCTAGACATTTTCATCAAGCCATTAATTCCAAAAAATGGATTCAAGCCATGAATGAAGAGATGGAAGCTTTGTACCAGTGTCAAACATGGACTGTCGTTCCTCGACCTCCAGATAGAAATGTTGTTGGCTCACGATGGGTCTACAAGATCAAATACAAACCGAATGGAAGTGTTGAACGATACAAAGCTCGTCTCGTAGCCAAGGGATTCACTCAAGAGTTTGGACAAGACTATGATGAAACATTTAGTCCAGTTGTGAAAATGGGTACAATTCGCATTGTTCTTTCATTAGCTGTCGATTATGGTTGGAAAATAAGTCAGCTAGATGTGAAGAATGCCTTTCTTCATGGCGATTTGAAGGAAGAAGTATACATGGAACAACCGCCAGGCTATACAGAAGTAGATTCAAAGGAATATGTATGCAAATTAAATCGAGCTCTCTATGGACTGAAACAAGCATCTCGATCTTGGTTTGATAGTTTCTCTCTAGAAATTCAAAAACATGGTTTCTATCGATCGCAATTGGATCACTCCATCTTTATTCTTCGAGGTAAGGAGTTTACTACCTTCTTGTTAATATATGTTGATGATATAATTATTATAGGAAGTAGTGAGAACCATGTTCAAGAAACTAAAGACCTTCTGAGTCAAAGGTTCAAAATGAAGGACCTTGGAAACCTTCAGTACTTTCTTGGAGTAGAAGTGGATAGTCAAGGAAATAAACTTACTTTGACCCAACATAAATACACCCTGGATCTGTTAGAAAAGGGTGAAATGAAAGATTGCAAGCCTCTTGCTACTCCTAGTGTGCTTAACCAGAAACTAAGTGTGCAAAACAAAGACTTGTATCATGATCCCACCAAATATCGGAGTCTAGTGGGAATGCTTCAATATCTTACTTTTACCAGGCCCGATATTACATATTCAGTCAATCAAGTTTCTGAATTCATGCATGAGCCAAGGATGAGACACATGGATGCAGTAAAGAGGATACTGAGGTACTTGAAGAGTACTGTTGGAGATGGACTTTTGTACACCAAAAGCAGATCCATGAATACTGCTCATGACATAATTGCTTATTCAGATGCAGACTGGGCAGGAGATCCTGATGATCGAAAGTCAGTTTCAGGGTATGGGGTTTTTATTGGTGCCAATCTTGTTTCCTGGAGTAGTAGAAAACAGAAGGCAGTGGCTAGATCTAGCACAGAAGCAGAATACAGGGCGATGGCTGCTGCTACGGCAGAAGTAACATGGACTAGACATTTGTTAACAGAGCTCAAAGAGCCGATTGCTAGTTGCTCTCTCTTTTGTGATAACCAAAGTGCTATTCAAATATCTCTTAATCCCATTCATCACAGCAAGACCAAGCACATTGAGATTGATCAGCATTTTATCAGGCAGAAGATTGAAGAAAAAGAGATTGAGCCCCATTATATTAAAACAGAAGACCAAGTGGCTGATTTGTTTACTAAAGGACTCACAAAGTGCCGTTTTTGGTTTCTAAAGAGCAAGTTGTCCATGATTCAAAATCATGCACAACTTGAGGGAGACTATTAGACAGTTTTGTATTTACAGTTTGGATCCGGATCCAGATCCAAACTACTTGTATATAGCATAATGGTATACTTGTAAATAACCCCAGCTTATCAGGGTTATTGTAAAGGCTATGTATTAGGGCTTTTGCCTATTTATTAATGAAATAGGTCACGATTTCTGTTGTTGAGAAATCGTGACTCATTGCAGCCTCCACCTTTTCCCTCTCTTAACTTCTCGTTCGCAGGTTCTGGAGAAATCTCACAAGGCCATGCTACTTTCTTCCTTCGTATAAAAACAAATCTAAAAAAAAAGGTGGAGGCTTTTGGCTATTCTAAAGAAACGTGGGTTTGAAATATCTGTTTTTACTGCACTTGAAAGAATATCAGAAAATTGTCTTTTCCTGTGTTTGAGTTCATGTTTGTCATTGTCACTACAACAAGAAATGTATTTGCTTGAATCAGTATTACTTCGGCTTAAATTTTTGTTTGAGAATGTCGTACCTAAGGTAATGTTCTGTTGTCTGCATTCAAAGTCGTTAATTGGAGTGTGATTGAATTCATTCTGGGCAATCTGAACTTGCTCCCAACAACCTGATTTGTTCCTGTTCAGTGTGAGTTTCGTTATCTGTGTCGACTTGCGTCTCAAACCTGTTTTGGTGTTTCTCTAATGACTGAATCTGATTTACAACATTTAAATAGGTTTTAGATTATCGATCAATGGAAGATCTGTTCAGCAAGTAAATGTTGTCAATGTTTCCTCTGTTTGGACTGGGCAGAGATTTGTTTGTTTTCTGTCATTGGTTTGTTGCGAAATTAATCAATGGTTACATGTGGTGAATGAATGTTGTGTATGTGCTGTTCACAAGCATTCAGTAAACACCATTGAATTTTGAACCTATTATCAGCCTCTTGCGTTAATGTTCTATTTGCTGATTCATCATTGAACCCTCTGTCTAGTTGCTGGTTATGTTTGACGTCCCATCAAGCAATGCCAATAGTGGGTCTGCTGGCCACTATTTTAATATTGCGAAATCTTAGCTGAATCACCTCTATTAATTGTTGTAGGTTGTTTGGTTTGCTGAAAGTGTTCGATCATTGTGTTCATTAAAAGTTTATAAATATTATTGAAGTGCACCTTGATTGTGTTATTGGAGTTTGTTTTTGCAACAAAGATGTGTTTGTTGTTTTTGAACCATACTTGGAGTTGTCTAAGTTTTGTTGGAGGAATCGAGTGAGACGCCTTTCCATCCGGGTGCATTATGCTGGATGTAAAGGATGTCCCCTCCATCGCTGCTGCTTAGTGCTGCTCTTTTGTGAAAGGCATCCTTGAGGCTGGCATGAACCAAGCCACCATTGTACCAGTACGGGGAGTTTGCTGCAGGCTATATCTCAGTCATTGTTTACAATATATATATATATATATATATATATATATATATATATATATATATATATATATATATTCAAGCAAACTGCCATACCTAATCTGATTTGCATATACTTTCAAATTCTGAATATATTTTCAAAATTACACCCTGTTTTGAAAATCAAATTGCTTCCGCATTCCAAATTAGCTATTTAGGTGTGTTTGCGAACCGACCCCAAGTAATCGGCTGCATCACAAAAGTTCTCTCTTGATAAGGAATGACTTTCATTTTTCTAAGGATACAATCAGAACATTGAAAATTTTCATTACAAAATTTCCTCAAATGAGATACATTGGATAACTTAGAAATACTAGGATGTCCTAGTCTTTGATGCCATAAAATCATATCAAATTTTTGTACGCTGAGACAAAAGGTATCTTTTGGAATAATCAATCGATCCATGTAGCAGAGGTCTCCTTCTCTATGGCCTTCCCCAATCTGCTTTTCGGATTGCAGATCCTATATTACACAATGGTTAGAAGTGAAGGAGACACTACAACCATGACAATTATTTGAGAATCGGATAAAAGATTTAAATTATGTTTTGGAACAATTCGAATAAAAAATTTTGAAGAATTTTTGAAATCTCCAATTCCTTTCATGTCTAGAGAAGAACCATCAGCAAATAATACATTAGATCCACTTGAGTTAATACCATAGTTAAACAACACAAAACTATTGAGTCATTAAATGAAGCACTAGAATCAAGAAGCCAAGATATTTTACCAGGAGGTGAGGGTGAGGAAATTGTGGCACTAATTATGAAGGAGTTTCTAAGAAACGGTTGTAGGGCTTCTTCCAATTGGGGCAAGGATATACCTTCAAAGAGTTGAGGGTCCTTGGAGGTAGTATCTTTGTTCACTTGAGGATCTTCTAACATAGCTACTCTTTTCTCCTCCTTTGTTTTAAACTCTGGGCAATATGGCTTAATGTGTCCTGGTTCCCGACAATTATAGCAAACAATCTTCTTTCTTGCATCATATTTCCCATCATTGTAGCGTGGCTTCCCATAATTTTGAGATGAAGAACGCCTATAGTTATCTTTTGAAAAATGAGGAGGCTTGTAAGAATAGGTGTTAGCGCTGGGTCTGGACACAACCAAAACATTGTCTTTAGATTCTTTAGTCTCGTAGTCTCTTCCATACACACATCAGCCAAAATCTCATGCAAAGAGGGTAAATCGTCTCCATTTCGGTGAAGGATGTTGACTCGAAGTTGCTCAAATTCGGGTTGAAGGCCCTTCATGAATTGAAAAAATTGCTCATTGAGAATTTATTTTTTCCTCCATTGAGCATCATTGGGTGTATCCCAAATCGGTTCCATCTTAGCAATTTGGTCCCATAACCTTTTGAGGGTCCCATGATACTCTCTTATGATTTTTTCACCTTGTTTACATGTTTGTATTTTGTCTTAAAATTTTCATCTACGGGCAACATCACTTTGCGTGTAGGTTTGTTTGATAAAAACCCTCTCTCAAATTCCAATATATTTTCACATGTTTCTTCACTAAGACTTCTCATAAATAGGGATAAAACCTTAGCATGACCAACTTTCCATGCTTTAAGATTTTTCCTATATTGGGAAATCACATCTCTTTTCCAACGAGTGGTTCTTCTTTTTGTGACACTCTTTTGATCACTAGTGGATTTTATGAGTGTAAGTTGAGGTTGAGTTAAAAGAACCATCAACATACTCCCATAGCTCCTTTCCGATAAGAATCCTTTTTATAGCGGTAGCCCACATGTTATATTTTTTTCCATCAAATTTGATTGGGACTACCGTAACAACCTATTTTTCAGCCATATCAAGAGAAGGTCAAGAGAGAGAAATATAGGATAAGGTGAAAAGATGAGGAGAGGTTATTGCGTGCTTTGGCAAAGCTTACGAACACATATTCTCTTTCACAAACACACAAACAGAAGCCTCTTTGTCTTCTAAAACTCCTTCAGCTCTGATACCATGTCATGAAATACAAAATCTTTTACAATAGAAGCCACTTGTGGGCTGTTACAAACACTCAGAGTGTGTATACACAAAATACCACTTATGAGTCAATAGCCAAACATACATTCAATGTTACAATAAAGCAAAAACACTTAAAAGGAGCAATCTGCCTTTTCCAAGTCAGATAGTTGTTGGTAGTTAACTTTTCCGAAACTAGCTGTCCAAGGAAGTTGGAAGAAAGACCCGAGTTGCCTGAAGTATCCATTGGTAGCTGGTTGACAACGGGAAGACACTAGTGACTGAAGCTGAAATGAAAACACTTGTGGCTGAAACTGAAAAAAAAAAACTGACAAAGGAGTGCAAGATAAAAGGGTTAAAGTAAAAGAGGATAAAGCATACGTGACAAGGCAGTTTTCAGACCAGCAGTAACGTGATGTTTAGAACCGAAAGAGAAGAAGATCAGAAAACAACAACAGCGTGGAAAAGAAACAATTTGCGTGATATGTGAATGAAACTTGAAGGGAACTCAGCTCTAAAAAGGAACAATAACAGATCTGAAACTACTTCAAATCTGTAACAGAGAAACTCAGCGAAAGGAAATAGAAGAAACAAATGATGATGACGTTGAAAGGAAAGAAAAATTTCAGCAGAAGGGAGAAAGGAACATAAGAAGAAGACAGACGAGAGAGACGTGACCTGTTCGTGAACTCGACTGAAGGGGAGAAAGAGCACACTCGGCTGAAGGTGGAGCAGGCTTGGCAAATCGTGGCCTGTTGTGAACTCGACTGAAGGGGAGAAAGAGCAAGCTCGGCTCGGCTGAAGGTGGAGTAGGCTCGGCAGATCGTGGCCAATGAAGCTTGCCCTTTCACGTTCCCTGATGAAGAAGCAGGCTCGGCTGAAGGTGGAGCAGACTCGGTAGATCGTGGCCAATGGAGCAGGCCCTTTCACGTTCCCTGATGAAGGCACTTTTACACCCAAAGCAATCGCTGCTCTGATACCATGATAAAACTGCTTTGGGTTGGCAGTTTAGTCGTGAAAACCGAGGAGTGGAAGAAGAGAGGAGAGAGGATTTTCCTTGGAATCGGCAGCCACAGAGACTTTTTTTTTCAGTTGCTGCACTAAACTTCATTAAGGTAAAATAGGTTTACAAATCTTTTACAATGGCAAGACTACCCCTAGTTAGTAATGTATATTACATTATAATATAGCATACACGTGGTCTGTATGGATCCTCTACTGGATCCATATCCGATCTGTATTCTAATAAGACATCCTTCTATGGTTTGGGAATCTGGAGCCATGAGCTCATTCCGTATTCCATCCCTAGACTTTTTCTCGAATGCGTTTATCGAGATGGGTTTGGCCCAAACCTCGCGCATGGTACTCGGGTCTTTGCACATTGAGGCTCCAAACTCCCTTAGTAGTCCCCTTTCGTCGGTGACCCTACTGGGTGACCCAAGGCAATGTTTGGTCCCACTTTAAATCTTTGCCATTGAGGTGTTATAAGGTGCACCCTAATATGTTTTTGGGGTTTAGGCTTGTAGTTCACCTTTTTACAATATAGATCACATCATGACAGTTTGAGAGAGAGGAAGGAAAAGTTTGTTCTGCTTGCTGACGTGGAACATCATGATCTAGCACTCTTGGGATCGATTACACGTCTTCTTAGGGAAACACATTGACCTCGGGAACAATGACATGTTCGTCCTCATCGGTTTTGTCCATGGGTTGTGGCAATATGGCTGATTCACATGCCAGAACCTTGGCACATTTTTCAAGCACAACTCCTTAAGAAGTAGGTCGGAGCAGCAACTGCGCGACCTAGACTTTCTCCTGCATTTTCTGCAACAATCTCACAATGTCGTTTAAGACACTAGTCACACGCTTTCCAACCATGTGCTTTTCAACAACACCACACTTGGTGTTGGGCTTTCTCTTGGCGGTTTCGCTAGCGAAGACAGAGCTCATGTTGAGAACTAAGATTTGGTTTTTCTGAGGTAGCATTAGGGTGACCTGGGTTTGCTCTGATACCAGTTGTTACGCTCCTAGTGGGCCCACAATGAGTCTGGATTTGAAGCTAGGTTTGAGTTAGGTCGAGTAGGTCAAAATAGGGTTTGTTTGGGTCTGATAGGTTTTAGGAAAAATGTGATTTTTCCTATTTGGCTGAACAAAAATGACTGATTTTCAGGTGGAGCTTATAGATATGTGAGAGAAGATTATAAAAATTGAATAGCCAAACTTGTTAAGGTTTCAGAGAAATGGGATCGAGATTAGGGAATTCAAAATAGGTGACAGGACTGGACTGGGATAGCCTGGTGGGTTTCAGTAGAAAATTAATATCTCACTACTAGGATATGATGAGGCTGATTTTTAGAGGGTAGCTTGAGGACATGTGAGAGCACCTACGGTTAAAATTTTAGAGTTAGATCCAGTCAGGTTAGGGAGATCTGACTCAGGGAAGTTGGGTCAAATTCTGTAATTCACAACATGCAAAATAGGTTGGGTTTTGGAACCAATTTAAGTCTAAGGGTTGCAGACGTAGGTTTGGGATGAGGTTAAGGATGGCGTGACTTACTAGGACTCAGGGGGGTCCTTGGGGAGGTTTGCTATATTTCTGATGGAGCAGATGGTTGTTTGGATGTCGGATGGTGCAGTAGAGGTTCGACCATGATTGAACTCGGTTCCACCTTCCACTTGGCTTGGGTCAAGTACCAAGAGCCAGACCAAGGAGGGTCTGAACTTGATGCAATATGGTTGCAGAGAGGGTGTAACGTGAGAGAGGGCCTAGGGGCCATGGAGAGGGAGAGCCCTTAGAGGGGTCGTGAACTAGAGAGAGAGTAGAGAAGAGGGAGACACATTTGAGAGAGAGGAGTGAGGGAAAAGTTCAATTCTATTTCTTCATGCTTCAAGGCTCAACACATAAGGTTTATATAGTGTAGAGAGATATTTATACCCCTACACAAGTTACAAGCTTGTTCATAACAAAAATTTAAAACAAGAAGAATATTTGACCACACCACCTCCCAAACCCTTGTCTAGGAATAGGTAAGACCTTGTTGACATAGCGAAAATTAGGGACACCAATTTCCAACCCCTCTTTACTTTCTTCTTACATCCACCAAGGCTCCTCTCAAGGGGGGAGGTCGACGTCCCTAGTGGGCCCCACATAGCTGTTTGGTCCTTGATTGCTTCCTCGATCTGGATATGTCCAAACAAGTTTGATTCCTTTTTGCTTCGTCCTATCCAACACTGAACAAGATTTGAGTCCCAAATGCAAAATGAAGTAATGTCACATACTAAATGTCGTAGATGGCTGAGGATGCTGTAAATGCTGATATGACACCTTAGGGGTGGGTCTCATGTAGGATGAAACTTGGTTTTGGATATGCAAAAAATGAGTTCTCGTCAATTGCTTAGACCACAAAACTTGGATTTGGGTTTTCTACAAATCAAATCGGGTCTTTCACATTGGGCTTTGTAGTAATGCTTAGATCCACTCAAATCCTTTGGTATAATGGATTTGGATTTGAGTGCTTCATACTTAGATCCTATGTCACATGGGTGTGGGTGCGACGCAATTTTAAAAAATTCGAACACGGGGACTCAACTATATATATATTAAAAAATATATATTTTAAATATATATAATTATATATATATAACAATAAATTAACACAAAGATTGTAAATTTTAAAGCAAAAATTAAAAAGCAATTCTTAACACAAACTTACCAACATATAACACATAAAGAAGCTTGTGAGTGTGATAAACAACAAAACTTATCATAAATCTGCCTCATCGTCTCAATTAGAGGGAAGAACATGATTGAGGCCGTCCATGTTGAGAGTATGCAAATTATGTTCTCCCTCCAAGTCAAAATCTTCTGGATTTACATCCCAATTCTTGGATGGTCCACAACTGCATCAAAAAATGACTATATCAGTATCTAACTTAAAACTTTGAATATAAATATTTAAATGCAAACTTTGAATACAAAGAAAAAAAAGTACCTATACTCTTCTTTGGTGCAGCGATAAATTAATCGTAGATTAGAGTGAACATAAACCAAATCCTTTGCTCTTTTACTAGTGAGTTTGTTTCTTTTAATGTTGTGAATTTGAGCATATGTACTCCAATTTCTTTTACAACAAGATTATGTAGCAGGTTGGGATAACAACTTCATTGCAAGACGTTGCAGATTTGGTGTCTCTGATCCATATGTTGCCCACCAATTAAAAAGATCTTCCTCGTCCCTTGCCACGAGTGCTGCTAAAAAATCAAATCTCCCAGTAGAAAACTTGCCAAACTCACTATTTGCAACCTTAAACATGTGAGGATCATTAAAAAGTCTTCCCAAACATATCATTTTATTTCTTAATATCTCAGGATCTTCATTTGGGGAAACACAACCAACACCTGGTGTCAACCATTTTTTTGCATAGTATTTTGGATTGAGAGAGTGTGCCATGCAATGTAAAGGTGTATTGCTTTTATCCCATCTTCTCACTAAAACTGAATGTATATGATTGTAAAATTCTTAATCATCAAGTGCAATATCTTTCTTCTCATGTTTAAAAATGATACTTTGAACTTTTTCAATCATATTGTTTCACATTTCATAAATTCTATGAAGCATGGGTATATCTCTGTCAACTTCTCTCAACATTTCCCAAATAGGCTCTGTAAATTTAACAAAATATGTAATTTTATCTCACCAAAAATCATCACCGATGTATTTTTTGATAGCTTGAGCCTTGACATCATCTTCAATACGATAAAAATACCAATCTTGATCAGCCACCATCATAATCAATGCATTCTTGAGTTGCTTAATTCTTTTCATCATAACAATGAGAGAAGCAAAATGAGTTTTAGCAACTTTCAGTAACTTGAGATCAGAATGCCTATTAAATATAGAAAGGGCATGATGATGGTTTACAACAAAATTTCTAATATTTCGAACATTATGCTCTATTTCCTCAATCCATAAACACATTTCATGTGCATGTGCATCATCTTTTGATGGATTGCATATATTCTTAAGTGCCAAATTTAAACTGTGTGCTGCACAATGAGTCCAAAAAAATATGAATATGTATCTTCACTTGCTAAATTCATTCATGCAAGACTGCAAACTGGAGCATTGTCAGTAATGATTTGCACCACACTTTCTTCACCCACTTTTATCACTTTGACAAATAATCTCTTTAAGTATTCAACATCTTTATACTCTCCAGATGCATCAACAGTCTTCAAAAAGATTGACCCATTAAGTGAGTAAGCAATGAAGTTTATCAGTGGTCGCCTTTGTATATCAGTCCACCCATCAGAAACAATCGACACTCCATGTCGTTTTTATGCAAATTTTTGTGTCTAACAAGTCTTCAATTCTATTTTTTTCCTCTTTAACATGTCTTTGTCAACCCTAGAACATGCCCTAATTCCTTGACCACGAATATGCAAAAGATGTGCTTTCACACGCGTATAATAACCTGTAAAAAAAGTCTTACATAGATTACAATGAAACTGCACATTCCCACCACCACCACCACCACCACTAGCTTCTATCCCTTTTGTCACAAGCCTCCAAAGTGGTTGAGAATCTTCTAATTCAGGGTTAGAACTTGAACCAAATGTATTGACACTACCGCTAGAACTTGCCATTATATCTGAAAAGTGAAAACTGAAAAGAAAATAAGTAAATAAAATAAAGTTAATAAACACTTCAAAATAATAGTAATAGAAGCTTCAGGTTCGTTCTCCCTGTGCAAATTAGGTTCAAACCAAGCCCTCCTTTGCGAGGGGATGATGCTGAGAGGGGGTTCGTTCCCTCTCTGCAAACCAGGTTCGAGACATGGGGCCTACCCCCTGTCTAACGCAAAAAGTAGGGGCAGGGCAAGCCCCTGCTGAACCTTGTCGAGCCCCTCTTCTGCGAGCAGAGGGTGCAGGGAGGGGGGGTTGTCAAAAAATAAGAACGAGGTAGGGGCGGAGCCCGTTGCCTCGTTATTTTTTCTGGTAGGGGTGCCAGGCAAGGGTAAGAAGGAGGTGGCTCGGCTAACAGGCCGAGCCGAGTCCCCTCCTTTCCCCACTCCTCCTTCTTACACCTGCCGGACAAAAGGGAAACGAGGAGGGGTCGGACCCCTCCTCGTTTCCCTTCTGTCTGACGGGGTAAGGCTCGGCCTGTCAGCCGAGCCCCCTCCTTACCCCTACCGGAAAAATGGGGAACGAGGAGGGGCCGAGCCCCTCTTCTGTGAATCGGAGGTACAGGGAGGGGTCGAGCCCCTCTTCTGCGAGCAGAGGGTGCATGGGGGGGGGGGCTGCCGAAGAGAACGAGGCAGGGGCAAAGCAGCCTGCCTCATTTTTTTTCTGGTAGGGGCAGAGGCAAGGGTCTTCGCCACCTACCGAAAAATAAGGAGGAAGGGGGAGCCCCCTGCCGGACGAAGAGGAGAGAGTGGGAATGGGGGGCATACCTGTTGACGGAGGAAAGGGGGAGACAGTGGCTGGCATCGCCTGCGGCTACCGTCGTCAGAGTGGATCGTCGGCGTGAGGAAGCTGCAGGGGATGGGGGGAGGCAAAATCGATAGGGTAAGACCCTCCCCCTGTCGTAACCCCCTTTTAGGGTTCGAGATGAAGTTTGGATCTGGGTCGGGTCCAGATCCGCACCCGACCTAGATCCAAAACATATTTCAAAAATGGACATTTTTGGACTCGGTCAACGTTGACCGAGTCCAAAATGAGGACGAACTCGGCCTTGATTCGTTGATCGAGTCTGACTCAACGTTGACCGAGTCAGGGCCGTGTCCTAAGCCGCACCCGTGTCAGGGCGTGTCGACTCGGGTGCGGCGCCTCCCTAGCCGAGTCCGTGTGACATAGCTTAGATCCTTTTGGGCCAAAGAGTGTGAATTAGGGTCTTCTACACTGGGACCCGCAATAGATCTAGAGCAGGGTCCTTTAAATTTGGACCATATCATATAGTAAGAGTATCCTCCCTTTGACACGACCAACGCTGGTCCCCATACATCCGAATGCAACAACTTAAAGGGTTTTTTAGAAACAAAGCTTCTATTAGAAAAAGGAGAAAAATACATTTTTTCAAAAATACAATCATTGCAAGTAAATTCCTTATCATTACAATTTTTTTTTAAGAATGAAAACGATACAATTTTGAGGCACTTGGATGACCAAGTTTTCTATGCCAAGTGATAACATCCTTAGATTAAACATGATTACAAAAGGATTTGGAAGGTAATGAAAAAATTCATGTAGTAGAGGTCCCTTCTCCTATAGCCTTGCCCAATCAGCTTCCTAGACTGAAGATCTTGCACAAAGCAATCCGTAGATGAAAAAAAATTCTACAACCTTGATCAAATATTTGAGATACTGAAAAAGATTTAAATTAAGTTTTAGAGTAATTCAAAATTTTGAAACAAAAAAATCTTTTGATTTTCTCAAAACCTTTTCAAGGTTTCCCATTCCTTTAACATCTAAGGATGTACCATCGACAGTAAAAACAAAGAATTTAAAAGAGTTGGTGCTTTGTTCGGATAAAAGGGAGGCATTTAGAGTCATATGGAAAGAAGAGCCGAGTCAAGAATCCAGAACGACGTACTAGGAGGAGATGAGACTGTGGCACCAGAAGTAGATGAAGTAGAGGAGTTGTTCATCATAAATTGTTGGAGAGTTTTCGTAAGTTGAGCAATGGATGCTTTAATGTCTCCATCCCTCTTTGATTCTTCACTTGCTTTAGGTGTATTTTCTCCAATGAAAGCCACTTTCCACTTAAGCTTGAGACAATCAGGTTTGATATGTCTCGGCTCATTGCAAAAATGTCATACAACCTTTCTTCCTCCACCGTAGTTATTCCTTCTAAAATATGGAGGCATATATGCTATATATTTTTTTATTGTTTCTCGGTCTATAAACCACATGTACTTCATCAACTTCCTTGTTCATAAATAGACGAGCCTCTTCTTTACAAAGCTCGACAAGTGCTTCATTAAGAGGAGGAGAGGTTCTATGGAGAAAAAATCCTATTGTTCAAATTTGGGATGACGACCATGAAGAAATTGAAAGAATTGTTCTTTCTCCATTTGACTTTGCCTCATTTCAATAGCTTCTACAACCCATTGAGGTTCAAGAAGAGCAAGTTCATCCCATAATGGGGATAAAGTGTTATAATAGTCATGAATAGTCATATCTTCTTGCTTTGTAGATCTTACATTTTCTTGTAAGAAATAATGCCTAGCAAGTTCTTTTTGCTTTTACTTACCTTTCATAAAGAACCAAGCTTCATTGGCTTTTCTAAACTTTGCAATATTTGTATAAATTTTAAGCTCAACGCTGTTCATGAACCATGGTAATATCTTAGTGTGTTCACTTTCCCAATCTTCAATTTTAGATTGATATTCTTTAATGACCTTTTCCTCCTCTTCTTCATTTATAGCTTTCTATTGTCCTCCATTTTTTGTGAGCTTCAATTTGGGCTTGGGAACCGTGCCACAAACATAGCCCCAAAGTTTCTTCCCTTTGAGGTTGTTCTCCATAGTGGCTTCCTACATCATGTAGTTGGTTCCATTCAATTTGAATGAAAGATCGATCTTTGCATTGTTGTTGGCCATGACGAGAATGAAAGAGAAGAGTGATAAACAAAAGAAATTTGCTTGAGTAGAACCTTCGCAAGCACTTGAATCAATAAGGCCCAAGTGTGTAGATACCTAGGTGCTCTGAAACTATATAATGAAACTAAGTGTGCTCGAATACAATGCCACTAAGGGCTAGCACAAACAACTCATAAAGAGTATAAGAGAGAAAAAGAATACACGAAATATAGAAAAAAATATATATATTGAAAATGCTTGAGACAAGCATAAAAGAGAGAGGCAATAAGCCTCTTTTTATAGGCCACAAGATGGCTCTTAGAGTCCTTGGGGAGCTCCCAACGGCCATAAATATAGCCATGTACATGAATGTCCTTTCACTTTAGTGAAAGGACAAAACAAAAGAAAAATAAAGAAAAAGAAGAATTACAATGCTGCCCCTAATGGGCAGCTACTATTATATAAAAAAGAAAAGACTAAAATGCCTCTAGAGGACATTGCAAATTACATCATAAATACATATATATATATATATATTAACACAATATCACCTTCTTGATATTTTCTGTGCAAGTTCCCATCTGAGCTCTTGCTAATCTTTTTGTTTCAACAGATAATGTTCGCTTGGTTCTGCTTTCTATACTTAAATAAGATTAGTGACCACATCATCTTGTGCATGACAGACGAGGCGTTAAATTACTCTCATTTGGCTTCGGGGTTGAAGAGTGCACTTGAAAATGACAAATCTGCTTTTGATGCCGATCGATTGCAAACATATACTGGTATGGCAGCCACCATTGTGGAACCCTACATGTGATACCACATTTCCTTTTGTATTTATTAAGATAATCTGATCATGTTTCTATAATCTTGACTCTTGTATAAACATTAGCTCACACATTACCTATGTACTTTTCAGGGTTGGAGCTTCGTGCTATGCTTAAATGGCCACGGCCACTTCCTTTGGAGGATGAACGTGTTCGTTTGCTGCATGAGGTATAGCTGAAATTCTTTCCATAAGATGGAAGTTCTGTTAGTACCGTCTTGCTTATACTTCCAGATGCTATATCTTATAGACTACACATGTATATACTCCAACTGGTTGTCTTGTTTAGAAGGCATGAGATCCAAAAAGCATTTTTGTTCTATAATCTTTAGTTTATTGCTGTTTTTCTTTCTGAAATGTGAAGCAATTATTTGGCAATATGCATTATATATAGAAAAATATACTAGCATTAATTTCTTCATTGCAGGTAGGGTTAGAACTGGAGAGAAGCTTTGGAGGGAAGGCAGCCAACCTTGTGGAATGTAGTGGAAATTCTGCTGTATCTCTTGTTAACCTTATCACGTGCCATTTCCCAGGTGTAGTCCTGATTCATTTGCTCCATTGCGACTTGCTTTTGTGAACCATATATTTGCTAATTAACTGTTTTAGAAGCATTCACTAATTGGATGCTATTTTTACATCCAAGATGCATATGGATGAAACTTGATCTTGTGAAGTGATTTATTGCTCATATGTGAACTGATTCAGTACAGGGTAGTAGTTGCTATTGGCAGCCTATGGACTTTGATTTTGTTTGGGCCATATGTTGACAATGAATTTCCTCTAGCACATGTAGGTGATAGTGCTAGGCGGTGTTCAAGTGCTAGTGCCCCATAGGAAGCTAGGCGAGGCCTTGGCGACACTAAGGAACCCCACCGAAAAAGGAAAAATAAAATTATAATTACTTAAGAATATATCTCTTGTTCATGTTGCATATACACAACATCTAATATTTTCTTGTTGACTTCCTCTCTTGGTGCTTGCCTAGCACCCAGTCTTTGCCTAGGTGCTAGGTGTGCTTGCACAAGTTATCTAGGTTGTGTGGTAGGTGCCTGGGCATGCTTGTAGCTGCAATATAGTTGGTCTTTTCTGTTTTCTTGGTTGCATACCCATCTGCATCAAAACCTCCCTGTCACTGGCTTACATCATCGTGTAGAAGATTCAGTATATATTTCAAAATTCAACATTTTGTATCTTATGCTCATAAGTGATAGGTGTAAACCTCAGAAAATGATTCATTTGGTCGTTATTGACAAAAAGTGTCTTTCTAAAGAACTTGCAGTCATAGTTTGTGAGGAAAAAGATAAAAATGTTTCTTTGTTCATCTGATAACCACATTCTTGCATGGTTATGATGCATCTCATACTTGGCATCATTTTTGAGATCATAAACTATTTTTCTAGTGGGATTTTTTTTTTCATGTGTCTAATTTATGTGCATGAGTCTGTCTCCCCCTTTACAGGTTGCTATCAGGAGTGTTGAAGCAATTAAAACTATTAAACCGTATAAAAAACCTCTTATTAATTGAAAGAATCAGTCTCCAGCTTGGCTATCAATTTATTTTTTTTCAAAGATGAGTACTGGGGCTTAAACTGATCAATAAATGCATTTGTTGGACACGTGTTAGGTCAAACATGAAACTTGCCACATGCTGGTTTCCTAAGTTCCTACACTCTGAATCCAGCCAAATTATTCTCCACCATCACTATTTGCATGACAGCTCTCACAACCTATTGATTCAAGCTGACCAACAATGCGAGTCTCTTCACCAGATCTGAACAATCAATCGTTTGCCCATTTGGTTTTTCACATTAAATTAACACGGAAACCAGTATCATTGGATTCAGATTCAAATTTTTAATGGTCATATGTTTGAAAATGCCTTATCAGATTCCATTTTTCTATAGTTGAACATCACTGGCTAAGTTTCCAAAAATAAGTCTCAGTTGATCAAGTTTCTGATCCAAAATATGTCATTGGCAGACCTATGCACATATTTGGGATCAACCACCAAGGAACTAAGGGAAGATACGGATAGGTTGCCACCTCATTGAAATTAACAAATCCTAGCCTCTTTCCTCACTAATATAAATAGAAGGAGGAGGTTACCTCACAGAGCAAATGGATGCTGCCTAAAGTAGAAACTTTAACTCAATCCTTGCCATTTTCTTCCCCCAGAATCAAATTTTGTTGAGAGGGGAGGGGTGTGTAAAGAAAGTCATATTTGAGGTTTAACAACTAAAACCAACAAAAGCGAAGATTTCGATTTTGACATGCAGCTAACCATGTTTTATGAACCAAGTTGTCCATGTCGAACATGGTTCTGATAGTGTTTTGTGCAAGTTTGGCCATTCCCAATTGTTGCATTTAGAATCATGTCGTGTCATAAGACATCTTTTTCCCTGTCCTAGCAATGCAGGTCTCTATAAATGTTGCTTGGACAGTACATTTGGCTTTTCTAGATTTTGTTGATGTGAAGAAGCTATGCCAACTTGTATGGCCCTTTTACCAATCTTCTCAAATTCAGTGTGATGGTTTCTAGATCATATACTGAGATGTAGTTTGAGATGGATTTTTTATTTGATTTGTCTGCTTGTATTCACTGGAAAGCATCTTGTTTCGATGTGGTTGACACTTGCAAAACATATTTTCTGTAATATTTTGTCCCTAACCATGATTTTTTCCACCATTATAGGCTTTAGGGATCACTCAGTATACAAAGGTCACCAGGTTTTCCTCTACAAAAGAGCACAAATATTTGTGGCAGACCTGTGGGGTGCATTCAGAGGTCATGGATATGGAGCATTTGCAGATATTGGTTCTCTTACAATATTTGCAGACTACATAGTTCCAGCTATTCTTCGTCAACATGGCGTGCTGAACTACAACCCCTCTTTAGCTCAGGCTATAGACTCTAATTGCCAAATAGGTCCAGGTTCTGAAGCAGAAGTGGAAATACGTGCTTGCTCTATTTACGCTGCGGAAAAGATGAAGGATTTAATTAGGGCTAAACGTGGGCAACGGGTATGTTTTCCTGTAGTTTATCATTGCTTCTTTTCCTTTTCTTTCTACTTCTAAGGGCCTGTTTGTTTCATTCCCATGAAATGAGAAAAGGCTGAGCTGGCAGGGAAAACTCAGTCCTTTCTCACTTTCGAATGAAACAAACAGCAGCATGGTGGTTTGGATCAGGTGATATTGAAAATCACCATATCCACCACATATCCCTGTATGGAGGGCATCTCCATACCACTAAGTTGTCCTGGTGGTATGAAGATGGCCTTGAGGAAGCCCAAAGGGGCTCCCATGGTGGTACCACCATGACGAGTGATTATTGAAAAAATCACCACTGATGGTGATTTTCAATATCACCTGATCCCAACCCACAGCATAGAGGGATAGGAATGGGATGACTTGGCAGGCTGAGTTGGCAACTTTTCCTTTCCCCAGCCACTTTTCATGTCATTTTTTTCGAATCTCAACGTCTCTTTGATCAGGTTCTGAGTGTGGAGTTGGATCTTTGGCTCTGGGCCTTGGGGGTTCAATGTCAGTCTTTACAACATCATCGTACACTCTCGATATTCTATTGATTGGTTTTGGAAAAGATTCTATTCTATGTGAGTGATTTCATGAAAAAGAATCACGCAGTTGCTTCAGGAAACTATTAACTACTGGTGCTATAACTCATCCCTCATCACTATTGGAGTTATTCTAAAAGGGTCAACGAGTACCCTTTAAATTTTGTTAGAAAATGATTACATCATTAGGAGTTACAGTGACTGAATATTTAACTAGGATGATATTTGTCATTAATTGAAACATTGGGTACCAATTCATTTTTCTTATGCCTCCTTCCGTTTGTCCTTTATTGTAAGCTTGTAAACTACAATATTTAGAATAACATTTTGAAATCAGAAGTATGATCCTTGTATATATCCTGAAAGGGCATATGAGATCCTTGTGAAATATAGCAAACCGTGCATCAAATCATAAAAATTGGTTCACACTAGTGGTGAAGTCCGGGAACGAGAAAAATACTTTGTATTCTATAGAAAAGTTAAACTACTCTTTATTGCCTTAAAAAAATTAATTAACTAAATGAGAGTGCGGCCCCTCGCAGAAGGCTTAAACAAATAAATAAATGGTTTTATTACAGACTCAATTAAATAAATAAAATAAATCCTAATCTAAAAAAAAAGAAAAAGATCTTCAGTGCTTGAGCTTCTTGTCTTTTCCTTAAATAGTTATGATATTTATAAGGGCTCTCTGAGGGGCCTGAAGGACTTTTTGAGGAGACTTTTTTGGGACCTCAAAGGGCTCTTCGAGGGCTCATTTTGGGGCTCACTGCATGTCTGAATGTTTTTATGTAAAAATAAACAGGCAAAACACAAAAATATGATAGAAAACTATAAGAAATTTAAGTGTTAGTTTTGAGAAAAATCACAAAAACACTAAACAGGTATGAAATACACTACAAGACAAAATAGCATAATTAATTCTATAACTAACATTAAATAACTATGAATCAAACTAGCTAGAGGATAAATTAACATAATTAATTAATTACTTAACAAGAAACAAACTATGGGATTAACTAAAAACAAATAACAAGAAATTAAGCTAATTAACTAATTATCAAAAGAAAACATGAACCATAATGAAATAAACTAATTTAATGTGAAATCCTATCCAAATTGAATTTAAAAAGAAAATTTAATTGACTAATTAATCAAACAATAAATAAACCTATCTACGAAAATCGATAATTTAAGTGCAAGAATATAAAATCGGCTAATGTAATTAAACTAAATTAAAGTAACTGATTAATTTTTAACTATTCTAATGACATAAACTGAAATTAAACTAATTGAATTGCTAAAAAAATCCAGATTTAACATGGAATTAAAACTAACCAATTACAGAAATTTAAGACTACCTAAATCGGCTAAGCTAATTCTATCCAAAAAAATGCTAATCAATAAATAACAATGAAATTAAGATGTAAATACTAAAAATATAAATTTTGGAAATTTAAATAAACTAAACTGTTTGTTGAACACAAGAATTAATTCTACTCTAATTTGCTTAAATAAATAATTAAAAGAATCAATTAACTATCTATTCTACTTTGTCGAACAAATAATCTAACTATTCTATAATCAAGACAATTCACAAGAATCAATCAACTAAATTAATTTAACATGTTAACGCAAACTAATTAAAAAAATAAACAATTAATTATTTTGCTAATAACTAAAAAAAATGTCAAATAAACAAAAACACAAACAAAAAAAATGTTATTTAGTTAATACGATTATTTTAAGTTATTTCTAATCAAGCTAATTCCTAAAATTAAACTAATTAACTAAAAAAATAGCAAATAACGTGAGTCAAAATCAGAAACTAAACTAAACCTACTATTATCTACTTACACACAATCCAAGAAAATGATTATTTTATTATTTTCTATTTTTTTCTTCTTTTCCAAAATGTTAAACAATGGATATATGATATGTTGAAATTAAATCATGCAATATGCCTTGAAAATAATAAATATCTAACTATACTACATGCTATGAAACTAAACTATGGAGAAAGGGAAAGAAGGAGAAATTGGTTTTTGCCTATGTAATCGAACAAACTCTGCTCTCTCTCCGATAGAGGGGATGCTAGGAACCGACAACGATGAGGTTTAGAAGAAGTGAAAAGCATAAGAAGCAAGAAGACATGTAGGAAACCGATCAATCGAACAAGGGGAAGAAAAGAATAAAGGGAGGCAGAGAGGAGAGAGAGAGGGGGGTGCAGGCTACAGAGGAAAAAAACATTTTTCTCTGACCTCAAAGATTCTATTTATAGTGTGTGATTAGGTTTTGAGAAATTATTTAAAAAAGAATCCCATAAATTTTTAATATTTCCTAAAAGCCTCTCTTTTAAAAAGTAATTTCTAAAAACTTAATTATTCTCCCCTAATTACTCCAATAAGGCTCAAATTCCAATTTTGATAAAAACATGAAAACCTTCGCAAATAAGCATTTTTAATCAATCATCGCACATGATCATGCATGAAAATATATGGATTTATGCATAAAAATTATGCATGATCATTGGTGTCTCTATGACAATTTCCTGACTCGTCTTTATAATAAAGGATAAACAATTTTCTACACAACCAAATTCAAGGATAGATGTAAACAGGCAGGAAAAGGATACTCACATGAAATAGAATTACAAAAAAAATAGAATAGGGTATTGAAAATGCAAAAATGACTTGAAAATTGTGACATTGTTTCCTAGTCATCTTTATAATACAAGATAAACAAAAGATAAAGAACCAAATTTGAGGATAGAGGCATACCAAATTAAGAAAAAAAAGGCAGAAAAACATGACTCACATGAAATTGAATTAAACAAAAGAATGAAATTGGCTATTGAATATGCAAAACTTGAGAACCATGTCATTGTTTAACAAAATAATTAATTCATGTCATTCTTTCAAAAAATAATTGATTCAACTATTAAAAGGAGTAAAACTTGTACTTACCAGAATATCTCACCATTGATGATGTGTCAAACACTCAAAAACTCACTTGGATGTATTGGCATGCGATGGAGATAAAGCAAGAATAATGGCACCTCGCCGCATAACTTGCCAGAAAAATTGGTTGGGAGAAACATATTGAGGAACACAGAATCCTTGCTAAGAACCCTAATTTTATGCAGAAATGGACCTCATATCTGAAATAGAGTGTTGATACATACAAAGCATCACATTTAATGCTTGTACAGAGGTTCATAAACATTACACATGAGGATAAAGAGATTCACAAAAACGTCATGAGAATATTTGCAAATCTCATGTTGAATATGCAAATATTCAGAATGTCTCCCTCTGAGGTCAAAAGTTTCTCATGTACAACGGATGTTCGCGAGTCTTCTCACGAACATTAGGAGGACAACTGCAAATATGTAGAGGACATTCACATCTTAATTATATTTGATTTGCATTAATAGGAGTCTTGCATATAACACTGCAAATAGGAGACTTTTGCAAATGTACCTCCAGACTTTATGCGATTTTAGTTAAAGGAGGTTTGTATGTTATGTGTGCAAAAGTCGTGACGTCTACAAATGTGTGATGCAAACCTGTAATAAAAAAACATGCAAAGGTATGGACGTTCACAACACATGTTTGCAAAAGTTGGGACATACATTTGTAGACGCATATCCAAACTTTATGCGATTTTAGTTAAAGGAGGTTTGCATGTTATGTGTGCAAAGGTCATGATGGCCGCAAACATGTGACACAAACCTACCAAGCTTGATTTAAAAAGCATGTGAATTTTAGGGACATTCGCAACACAGATTTGCGAAGGACAAACATATATTTGTGAATGTATGTCTTGACTTTAAGTGAGTTTTCAGTTAAAGAAGGTTTGAATGACGTCTGCAAGAATGCTAGGACTAACACAAATGTATGAAGTGGACCTGCTAAGCTAGAACTTTTCAATTCTAGAAGGTTAATATAGGGCTTGCGAGCCTCAGAAGATATGTGCATTTGATATGTGAATCTCCTTTATTGGGATTCAACTTAGCCAAGTTCACAAATTCTTTTATATGATTTCTATAAAGTCTGTGAAATGTTCATGTGAATCTCCTTTTTATTGAGATGTTGAGACCTTCAAACAACGTATGTATCTATCGCATGAGCATCAGCATGTTCGCCTATGCAAAGGGTAAAAATGTTCTAAAAAAGTTAGAAATCAAAATTTTGGGTATGACAAAGATTTCGGCAAATTGTGAGGCATTTTAGAAATCACACAATTTTACAAGGACACTACAGTTATTTTATATATATATATATATATATATATATATATATATATATATATATATATATATATATATATATATATATATATGCAAACATGTTAAATGAGTTTTTCGGCTTTTCCAGTGCTTTTTCGCCATTCTGACCTCATATATGTGTTCGACATGATCAATTTACTAGTTATTGACACCTAGATTGTGTACTTTTGCTAAAAAATATATTTAGAGCCTAAAAATGTACAAAAGTATTTGACCATTGATTTTTTTAACCTTATTAAAACTCACCCATGTGTCAAAATTGAATGCTCCAAGAGCTTATCCCCATAAAATCAAGTACATAGATTGCATATGTATAATTAAAATTTAAAATTAAAAAAAAACCCTGAAAACCCGTTTAGCATGTTTGCATCTATATATATACATATATATCTAGCCACTAGAATATGAGAACTGAAATATGAGTACTAGAAATGGGCATTTCCAACACTTTTTTTTCAAATCCAACCATGTGGATGTGCTTAGCATGGTGAATTTGCTAAGAATCAACCATTGGACCGTGCATTTTCGATGAAAATTTATGATTTTTGAATGCTTGGATATTTATGAAGATTATGAACTATTGATTTTAAAGACTTCAAAAACACCTTGTTTATAAATCAAAATTAGATGATTCAAGAGAGGGTTCTTACAAAACCAAGCATGTTTATCACATCCGTATGGTTAGATTAAAAAAAAACAAAACAAAAATTCCATGAAAATATGCCAAAATTTCATGTAGATCACATCTGAAACATTTGATCTAAAAAAAATAGAATTTTTTTAAAAAAAAAGTGATTTCTGCTCATTAAAAGTGGTAGCTGCCTGTCCACTTTTGGCTAGATAGAAGTTGACATGCACACGGTGAATGATGCACACACATCTCGCCGATACAAAAAAACCTTTTAGTGGTGCTTTGAAGATTCGTTTAATGCGTGATGCATGATTGAGGCTCAGTGCACTTCCACCACTGTCTAGCCAAGTGAATGGTAGGCAGCTATCTCTCTTATATATATATATATATATATATATATATATATATATATATATATATATATATATATATATATATATATAACAATTGAAAAAATGATTGCATCCTCGCTAAGGCTCTTAGTGGAATTGAGACCTTTAGTATCACGAAAGCGTCCTTTTTGTATTTTAAAGCATTTTTTTTGCCTGTTTTTGCATGTTGACAGTATATCAAGTGTGTGCGATGGTTGGTCAGCATGTGTGCGTGCCGTTTAGTCAGCTATGGATTAAGCAACTGCCACTTTATCTATATATAAATAAAAGAATAAAGATTATCCTGCCTCCTTTTTCATGAGATCGGTCACCGTTAGAACCATCCAAAATTCATACTTCTAGGCATTTTATGCTTGATCTAAAGGTCCCAACAAAACAGGGACCTTTAGCAACGCTTCAAAGGCCTGAAGGCAATTTTTGTGTTTTTTGGATAAAAAATGTTGAGCATCCATCGCTCAACGTGGGTACAGCATGTCTGGATTGAGCAACTACTACCCACTATATATAGAGTATTTGCTACCCTCGTGGTCTAAAAACCATGCGAAGTCATTTTGACTAAATCTGACCTCATGGATTTGTTCACAGCATGGTCAAAATTATTGAGTTTTTTTTACTCTTGTAAAATCTAACATATACTTCAAACAAAAATGATCTAAAGGCTAGTTTTTACTAAACTAAATATGTTATCACATCTAGAGCGCCAGGTGCAAAGAAATTAAAAAAATAGAGAGAGATTCTTCCTAATGATTAAAAGTTACAGATAATGGTGGTTTCAATATTGGAAGACACGTTTACATAGCTCACAAATATGTTCTACATGGCGGCAAACCTAGGTTGGTCACCATTTGCTCCAGATCTGCTTTTAAATCGTGTTATATATAACATTGTAGAATAGTTGGAATGTGTCGGTGAAAAAGAGGTTATTGTTTCCATTTTTTTTTTAAGAAATCGGTTTGAGTTTGCCTCACCCAACTCAGGTTCAGCTCAGCTCATCACTATGAATAAGCTGAGCTCGAACATGCCAAACTAAGCTCGTTTGGCTCATTGCCTAAAGCCCGCTGCCTCTCATCTTCACTTAGGCCATCGCTGGGCATGTATTTGCTCCGTGTTCTTTTTCTTTGAGACATGATTTTATAAAGAAAAACTCCGGGGGAGAGGGTGGCTTGGTAGGAAGCGATTAAAAGTAAACCACTTTAACATCCTTATACGTGAGTTCAAGTTTTCTTGCACTGACTGCAATTCTGGCATTCTGTTGCTACCACAATTTCATGCTAGAAGGCTTTTTACTTGAAAGCACTTTAAGAAAGAAAGAAGCAAGACAGCCGCAACACGTACAGTAACATATGCAGGGGGTTGTAAAGGTGTTGAGTTGAAGACCCCGGATCAAACCCTGCTGGCGCACTTTAAGAGGTAGGCCACTTAAGGCAGGGTGGTCGTGCCCTGAGGTTTTCCCTCGTCATCAAAAAAACATATGCAGCTCACAGGACAGCACTTTCATGCTCATTTGCAATATTGACATGAGCAGCTTGCTCATTTGAGAGTACTGATACAGTGGCCAAAAAAACAGAACAAACAAAAGCAGGCCTCCATCATGTGCATACTGTAGTTGCAAAATTCAGGGAAATTGTGGATGTGCTTTTGGGAAAACTTGCTTCATGTTGCATATGGCAGCAGCGAGATCTAGAGACTTATTTTACGTTAGGTCAGGAAATCATCACTTCATTTAAACACATATAAATATGAACCTAATCATGGTACATGCATACAGAAAAGAAAAAATCTGTTACCCATTTGTGATAACAAAGAATTAGTGCCCATATAGATGGACAGGTTCCCTTGCCATCAATTCTAAGGCTGGCTGCGTCTCAACCTCATTGCCACGAAGTTTGTCGCAATATCGATAGCCTCTTCAACACGTGATGTATCAGTGCCCTGTCATACAATCATGGCAACACGATTAATAAGAAAAGGCAAAATCATTAGGGCCCATAGTCAGAAACCATCTATCTTTGTGAATGATGCATAATCCGAGCTTGCTCACTGAGAGAATTATTGGTTTTTAAAGGACAAGCAACTGCATCAGGAGAAAATTCTCACCTGGCCTTGCGCAAGTCCAACTTGGACTCCACCTTTGCCTTCACTTTTGCCTCCACCCTTTCCTTGAAGTGGCTCCAAAGCTGCCTTCAGCCAGTCTACTGCAAGACCTCGTGTTTCTTCACATTCAGGCACACCCGCACATACCACAGCCTTGTTAGAACTCTCATCCGTACTAAATACCATAATTGACATACCCTGTTAATCACACATGAAATACTGTTTAAAATATGCTGGAATCTTATAAGCAAAAGAAGGCATATAACAAAAGAAGTCTGGACGAAGAGCAAGGTTGTAACTGTTTGGACATAGATATTGTGAATCTGAGCTTATCGAATATAGGGCTGGTAAAGGACTCAAGCTTGTGTTCTTTGGTTCAAAAAAAGGCTCAAGCCCGTCCAAGATTACTCCATCATTAATTGCCTGGACAACACACACACACACACACACACACACACACATATATATATATGAAAAGCCATATCTGTTTTGCTTTTATTTCAGGTATTTAAGTAAAAACATATGTATCCAATCAAAAACTTTAGCGTGGGAGTCACTGTTAGATATTTTGCCATGTCGGGTACGGATACGGAGAGTACGGCACGGCAATTCCAAAAAATGTGAGTGCAGGGACACGGCTATATATATATACACACACCCCGCACCCCCGCACCCAAGTTTTTTTAAAGTGTCGCATGGCAACATCTGCCCGCACCTATATGACAGCTAGATTCTAAAATATATACTATATACTGAAAATATAATTCTAAATTATAAATTAAATACAAACGTGTATGTTCGGTGGGTAAAATGACATGTCTTGGTGTCGACGTGTGTCGACATGGGGATACTAGTATCAACACGAGGATACATGTGTCGACACGGGTACGAAAGGCAAAATGGAGTGTTCGGGTACCATAGACATTTTATAAGTTACTTTAGAGGGACCTGACAGATTCAAAGCTCAATGATTCACTTTTGACAATATAAGAATTTGTGTGGACTATATAAATTGAGTCCAGGTCTGACACTTTTGACCGCCATAAAATTGAGTCCTTTTTAATCAGGTTTAGTGTTAGCTTAGTTGCCAAAAGCAGCCCCTAGGTGCCGCCTAAGCGGGTTAGGCACAGGGCCACCGTCTAAGCTTATGGATATAAGCGCTAGGGCCCTATTTTCCCGCCTAAACTGTAGGAACATAGTTGTCATTTTTTTTGTGTTTTTCTTCTTTTCTTTGATTTTTTTTTCTTTCCTCCCACCCCAAACCCTTTCTTTTTTCCTGTCCTTTTATTCTTCTTCTTTTTCTTTTTCTTTTCTTTTTACTTTCCCATTTTTTTTCTTCCCCTTTTCTTCCTCCTTTCACCCCTCCACCTTCTTCATGTCTTCCATCTTTTTCCCTTTTCTTTTTTTCCTCTTTTTTTTTCCTTTTTTCTTCTTCCTCCTCTCGCCCTCCACTCTTCTTTCTTCTTCTTCTTCCCTTTTCCCTTTTTTTCTTATCTTTTATTTTCGGTTTTTACTTGTATGTCTATGTTTTTCACACACACATAGGGATGACAGTGGACCGGGGGAAAGCGGGGCCCCGCCCTGCCTTGCCCCGTTTGGACCGGGGATGAAGGGTATGAAACGGAGATGGAGGCGGGGACAAAGGTTAAAATTCATCCCCGTCCGGGGGTGGAGGCGGGGATGGACGTGCACTTTTCCCCGCCCCGCCCCGTCCCCGCCCCGATCCCCGCCTCATCCCCGTTTGAACCGGGGATGGAGGACATGAAACGGGGATGAAGGCAGGGATGGAGGATAAAATCCATTCCCCGCCGGGGATGGAGGCGGGGGTGGAGGATAAAATCTTGAGGCAGGGCGGGGGTGGAGACCTTGTCCCCCACCCCGCCCCACTGCCACACACACACATATATATATATATATATATATATATATAATGTTTTGTGTTATGAAATTTTGTGAATTTTGTTGTGAAAAGCCTCGAGAGGCGCTCCACCAAAAACCAAGGCGAGGCGTAAAGCGTAAGCCTCAAATAATTTTTTAAAAAACTTTAAAAAATATCTAAAAATACAAATAAACAAAGAAATGCTTTATTGATGAAATAACAACCAATAAGAAATAAAAAATCTCAAATAAGTACTAAAAAATATGAGATTAACATATAAAAGTAGCTAAAAACTGATTACATAACTGGAAAATATATGAGATTAACCAAAAAAAGTTAAAATATACTAAGAAACTGATTACATAACTGAAATAACAGGAAAATATATGAGATTAACCTACAAAAGTTAAAACATATGAGATTATTCTAAAAAATATGAGATTAACATATAAAAGTAACTAAAAAAATGATTACATAACTGGAAAATATATGAGATTAACCAACAAAAGATAAAATATACAAAGAAACCGATTAGATAACTGGAAAATATATGAGATTAACCAACAAAAGTTAAAATATATGAGATTATTCTAAAAAATATGAGATTAACATATAAAAGTAACTAAAAAACTGAATACATAACTGGAAAATCTATGAGATTAACCAACAAAAGTTAAAATATACTAAGAAACTTATTACATAACTGAAATAACTAGAAAATATATGAGATTATTCTAAAAAATATGAGATTAACATATAAAAGTAACTAAAAACTGATTACATAACTGGAAAATATATGAGATTAACCAATAAAAGTTAAAATATACTAAGAAACTGATTACATAACTGAAAAATATATGAGATTAACCTACAAAAGTTAAAATATATGAGATTGTTCTAAAAAATATGAGATTAACATATAAAAGTAACTAAAAAACTGATTACATAACTGGAAAATATATGAGATTAACCAATAAAAGTTAAAATATATTAAAAAACTAATTACATAACTGAAATAACTGAAAAATATTCGAGATTAACCAACAAAAGTTAAAATAAAGTAATATACTAAGAAACTGATTACATAACTGGAAAATATATGATATTAACCTACAAAAATCTTGTTGATCATGTCTCAGAAATCTTTTTGTAAAAAAAAAATCTTTTTTTTTGCGCCTTGAGGCACATAGGGCCGCGCCTCAAGGTGAGGCGCACCTTTTGCACCTCAAGGCGCGTTTTTGATAACACTGATTACAATCATACATTTATTACTAAATTATTTATTGTAATGTTTATGCTTTTCTTGAAGTTTTAGTCTTTTGGTCCTACCCAAACCGACTAGTCCCGACTAGTCCCGCCTAGGCCCCGATTAGTCCTTTTAGGTGTTCCGACATGCGCTTTTGACAACTAAGGGTGTCAATAGGGTCCAAGCCAAACCTGCACGGTTGTAGGGGACATCGGACCGACCTAGGGTCAAATTTTCAGCTCAAGCTCCACCCATAATATCTGGGCCAGCTGCAGGACCCTACCTGACCATTGATATCCCCATTCAAGAGGTCAAACGAGATGGCTGAACAATCACAATGCAACTGTATCAACTTAACCAGGCAAGAGTTTGAAACCCATGCACAGGAGTTCAGAGAGAGAGAGAGAGAGAGAGAGAGAGAGGTAACAACCTTCTGTTTCTCCAAGACTTTATTAACTGCCTCACGGACAGCAGTAGTGTCCTTGCCAACTTGAACACGGACGACACAAAAAGATTTTCCTTCTGATGCAGCAGCCTCTGCTATCTCAGTGGCCTTTGCAATAGCTTTCTGCATATTTTCTTGACCAATCTGTTTTTGTGCCTTTCTGATCCGATCCTGATAAAAGAAAATTTAATTAATTTGAAGCCGCCTGACAATAAATGAAAATGTCATCCTAAAAAAAACAGTTTTACTCACCTCCAGATGGGAGATCTTGGCTCTAAAGTCCGCTTTCATAGCAGCAGGAATAGTTGCTGCATCCAACCGGCTCTTCAAAGATGCTACTTTCTGATATGAAAATTGAACTTAAATATTTTAATACCAATATGTAACAGCTGAATCTTTTTAACAAGTACCAATATGTAACATCCAATAGACAGAACAGATGCATCGGAATAATGTATGAAGAACACAACTGAAAGATCTGCGAGATTGTCCCAGCAGAGCTAATTGAGTTGAAAGTTTCCAGCAAACTCGGGGTGATTTTCAGCAGCAGCATAGGTTGTCTAATGCTATAAACCATCAGGCATATCACAGAATGAGTACAATTGGATGCACCTCCCCAGTGACTGTCATGAATAGGGTAAACATGTATCCAGTATGGTAGAGAAACTGGACAATTATACCCTCCAGAATTAATTTTTTTAAGGTTTGGCTGGATAATTGTCATATTCTCCTGAACTGACCACCTATATCTCAAATATACCTGCCTTGTAAGAACCATGTACTTGTGCATCACGTATCAGGCTCAGGCCTACCAATACCAAGTAGTGGAACGAAAATCATTTCAAAAACCAAATATAGGTGCACCAAATATACTTGAGAAACTTCTACCATATATTAAAACTCGTTTCATACACATCAGAACTTCTAGGATAACCTTCAATGGGTAAGAATCTTGGGTGTCATATGAGGTGTTGGAGAAATCATGATTATCCAATAAACAAACTCAAGAGGGCTAGATGTTTGTGAAAGTTTGCAGCTGATTATGGACTTGTAGAGCATTCCCATCAAGCCTAACCAGCACCTCAACAAGCAAAGTACAAAAATGTTGGAGAATGCTACAAAATTAGCAAACATGGTATCCTTTATGCAAACTTTATCCTAAATTGAAATTTGTCCCATGTAACCCTACCATGGATTTAACTTATAACACCATCATATCAATGATATATGGAAGCTAATGAAACTCTGCATTCGGAAACTTATACATGATACTTTTATCTATATAAAATTAACTATATAACACATGCCCCAACCTTTGATACAGGAAATGTATGCTGAAGTCTAATGGTAAAAGATCTCCAGACTCCAAACATCATGGTTGAGAGAAGGGGAGGGAAAAAAAGAGACCTTTCAAACCAGGAATCTGACAAGTATTTCAAATAGAACTGATAGAAAAGTTTAACTCTGCACATACAATAAATACATAAACAAAAATAAATTAAAAAGAAAATTATCCTAGAAGTACAACAAAGAGATATAGGAGGAAGAGGAGGGGGGCAGGTGGTGTTGGTGTTGAGGTTGTGTGGCAAAGAAGGGATTGGAAGTAAAGATGAGCAGGGTGGGGTTGAAAATAATCAAAACTATGAAGGAGATTTGGAGACAGAAAGCAAATGATGATTCATGGTTAATCTAAGTCTTTTTTATTTTCTGACTTATAGACTAGGTCCTTATTGGACAGCCCCTGCCTTCCTGGGGCTGTTTTTGAGATGTCAGGCAGGTGGGTCTGGAAATCTCCTTGAGACTGCTTTTGGAATATCAGACAATAGATGGGTCTCAATGAAATTCCCCAATATCTCTCTTGGTGCACAAAGAATTTTCCTGAATATGAAATATGGCCACTACACAAGTATCTTTTCTAGAATTAAAGCACAAAGGAAATGTCAAGATAAAAAAAATGCAAAAGAATTTAGCATCTAGGGCCACACAAAGATCACCAGCAAAATTTGTTGAACTTCCATTCCAGAGGATTTTGTAACACAAACTATAGCCTTGAGAATAGAAACCACATAGTACCTTCTCTAGCAAAGTTAGTTCCGCCTGGGATGCCTCATCTATTTCCTGATCAAGAAGGCGAGCCATCTTCATTGCCTTTAAGGCACATTCAGTTGTAACGGCGGTTATCCTGCGTACACCCTTGGCAATACCCTCCTCAGACAATAAGGCAAATGCTTTGGCTTCTCGTGTATTCGATATATGGGTTCCTAGTGTAAAAAGAGTCAATTTCTTGATTTAGTGAAATAAGACAACCTTCATAAATTATCTGCAGAAAGCAATAAGAACACTTACCACCACAAAGTTCTGTAGAAATTGAGAGCCACTCCCTGTTATCTGGATCAAGTAGGATATCTTCTACTTTACGGCCAATTGAGACAACCCGAACTGGATCTGGGTATACCTGTGTTGTGCTCAAATGCGTGAATATTACAAAATAATAGTAACATTATTAGCAGATCAGTATCTAGTTGAAACTTGCATGTTCAAACAACTGTACTCAATTTTTACCTCCCCAAAGACAGCACGTAGACCAGCTATTTGCTTAGCATCAGCAAGTTTCGTCTCACTTGCAAATACATCCAACTCATCTTTTATCTGATCATTTACAATCATCTCAATCTTTCTCAAATCCTCTGGAGAAATAGGCTTTACTGCTCAAAAGCACCGAAAGCTCCTGATCAAATAATGCACTAAGCAACCAATACAAAGATAAAAACACAAAATTTTACCGTGGGAGAAATCGAATCGTAATTTTTCAGGTAGGACAATAGATCCCTTCTGATCAACATGATCACCAAGTACAGCCTGGACATGGAAAGCATGACAAACAGATATACTGAAAAACATAAACCAGCAAACACCATCCAAAAGGAACAATGACCGTTAAACTCAAAGTTCTAAATGAGGAATTTTTCAGGCAGGATCTGTATACCCTAAGAGCAAAATTTAACATGTGAGTGCAGGTATGGTTAGGGGCAATAAGAGTGCGTCTTCCATAGTCAACCTGCTTATATCACCAAGGGCGGAAATGTTACTAAATATAAAACATAGAATAAAAAAAAGCAGAGAGCATGTGCTTTTCATACCATACAATTCACTTTGTCCCCTATAGAGAATGAGCCAGTCTCCTCGACAATCAAACCAATGTGAAGGACAAAACCTCCATAGATTTGAACATTGCTAACTTGGAATGAACCAGATGAGCCTTTGAGAGATCCAGTATCATATATCTGAATGAGGCATAAAGAAAAAATTGCACGTTTACACACACTGACTGCAGTGCAAGTTTACCTCAATAAGGTAGAACTAATTGAAGACAGGCAAATTTTTTAAAGCACACATTAATAAGCTCCCTTGTCATTCAAATTTTCAAGTTTCAGCTTCCCCCTCCTATTTCAGTAGTAGCCAAACTATTTGCTAAAATAGCTGATCATCTTACTCATATGGGCCCCAAACAAAAAATTTTAATGACATGGCTTGTGTCCCTAGATAAGAAATTGGTTAGACAATCAAAGATTCAGTTTTGAAGGGTCTCACTATATCATTAAAGAACCAAATGCAGAATAGGTTCCTACATCAATCCTATCTGTTTCACCCAGGCCATCATAAGGATTCTATGGGGAGAAAAGGAAATTGAGAGAGAGAGAGAGAGCATGTGTTTGCAGACAAGAAACAAAATGGAGAGAAAAGAAATGACCAAGTAGTTACCCGATGATGGAGATATAAGGATGCAAGTGTAATGAAGCAAACTTCACAAGGTACAAGATATCTAAACAGGCACTAAGGCCAAATACAAGTCTCAAAGACGAAGCTTAAGCCACTAAGGGCTAATACAAAAGCAGAATCTCACAATCACAAGAGAACACACATAAAAAAATAATATTTTTATGAATAAAATGCTCTTAACAAGCATACCACATAATGGAAAGAGGCCCATATAAATACACAATGTGAGCTAGATGGAAGGGAGCCTCACACACCCCATGCTCTCTCTCTCTCTCTCTCACACACACACACACACACACACACATCTCCTTTCACATGCTATGTAATATCTCGCAATTTTTTCACTATTTTTAAATTTAATAAATATAATTTTTTTTTAAATAATAATATTTTGATGTCTAAAAATTAAAACAATATATATAATAATAAATAGTGGCTGACATTAAATGGATCTTGATATAGATCTTGGACCCATTGCCAAGACCCATGATCCAGTTGTAATATAGATCTTGGACCCATTGCCAAGATCCATGATCTAATTATAATATGAATCTTGGACCCGTTGCCAACATCCATGATCCAGTTGTAATATGGATATTGGACCTAATGTCAAGATCCATGATCCGATTAAGATATGGATCTTGGACCCATTGCAAAGATCCATAACCCATTTAGGTTAAGTTAAATTAATCTTTATTTTTAAAACTGAAATTTTATTAGTAAAAAGATTATTAGAAAGTGATAATATATATAAGAACCTTGGATTAGAAAGACTTCTATTTCCATAAGATAATAGTGTTAAAATGTACTCCATATATATATATATATATATATATATATATTACATCAATACCCGATAGGGGTATTTTTGTACTTTCACATAGTTGTTTTAGAAAACAACTATTTTTAATTTATTTTTTTGATAAAATGTAATTTCATTTTTTATTATTTTTATTTTATTTTTTGCATTTTTTAGGAACCAAAGGGGCTCCAACCATAGAGTCGTGGGGGGCTCCCAACGACTCCAAGGGAGCCCCCTTTTGGGCTCTTCTTTTGAGGCCTTTGGCCTTCCTTTTCCTTCCACTCCCTCTTGTATAAATAGGGGTGAACCCCTTGTATGTATGTATTCTTGAGAGCTCTCTCTCTTTTCAATAAGAGGCTTTTTATATTGTTGCCTTCTTAAAGGTTTATGCTTGTATTGTCCCTTAGTGGACTTATGATATTCTCTTTTATTCATTGTTGTAAGTGCTTATAAGCACTCTTTATATTTCTGCAATATCTCATTACATGGTATCAGAGCCACTCGATTCTTGAAGGAAAAGCGTGGTTCGTGTATTTCATATTTTGTGTATCTCTTCTCACTTCTTGGAAACATCATGGAGGCAAAGATCGACCTATCCTTCAAGCTCAATGGAAAGAATTACATGATGTGGGCATCGGCAATGGAAAACAACCTCAAAGGAAAGAAACTTTGGGGTTTTGTCATGGGTACCGTTCCGGAACCTAAACTTATGCTCACGAAGAACGAAGGAGGTCAAGAAAAGGCTCTTAAAGGAGATGATCGCCTCAAAGCCATTGAAAATCATAAAAAAGAAGTGAAAGATTGGGAAAGCAATTACGCGAAAATCTTTGTGTGGTTTATAAACAATGTTGAGCTTAAGGTATGTGCTAATATAGCTAAATTTTGTCGGGCCAATGAGGCTTGGTCATTTATGAAGGGTATGTATACCCAAAAGGATCTTGCAAGAGCGTATTTTTTGCAAGAAATGATTAAAACCACCAAACAAGGTGATTCTAGCATTCAAGACTATTATAGTGCCCTAAACCCACTATGGGATGAATTGACTCTTTTAGAGCCAAAATGGGTTTCTATGGAAGATATTGAATTAAGACAAAAACAAATGGAACAAGAACGATTGTTTCAATTTCTTTTTGGGCTACGTCCCGAATTTGAGCAAGTGAGATCCTCACTTCTCCATAGATCTATATTTCCTCCAATTGAGGATGTCATTGCCGAAATCACTCAAGAGGAGACAAGGCTTGGCATGAGTAAACATGTTGACGAAGTGCTTGCTGTATCCAAACCCGGTAACAATGTAAGAACCTATAAACCTCCTCATTTTGGGAAACAAGGAAACTATAATGGATGAAGAAAAATGATTATTTGTCATCATTGCTATGAGCCAGGTCACATCAAACCCGCTTGCCCAAAGCTTAATGAAACTTTCAAGCCTAAGGTGGCCTCTATTGAAGAAACTACCACCAAAGAAGATGATGGCAAGAATGGTGACCTCAAAGAGACTCTTGGGCAAATATCTATGGCTCTTCAACAAATTCTAAAAGCTTCTTCCTCTACATCGGGTGCGGCTATTGCTTCAACATCATCACCCGTTACGTAATATTGGATCCTTGACTCCGGAGCCTCTTTTCATATGACCCCCCATGAAAATGCACTTGTTGATGTTTGCATCAATTCAAAGGATTCTTGTGTCTCTACGGCCGATGGAACCTTTTTAAAAATTTCAAGTATTGGCTCTTTTAAAGACTCTCAAAATTTTTGTGTTCCAAAAGTAAGAGTTGTTCCCAAACTAAATTTAAACTTTTTTTCGGTCTCCCAAATTGCCGACCATGGATGTGAAACATCTTTCTCATCTAATGGTTGCTTTGTGCAGGATCTCCGATCCGGGAAGCGGATTGGGCAAGGCCATAGGAAGGGAAACCTCTACTATATGGACCATCTAGACCTTCCCACAATTTTTTTTTGTTCTTATGTCCAAAAAAAAAAAATGGAAACTTGGCATAAAAGACTTGGTCATCCAAGTTATTCCAAAATGTATCTTTTTCCATTTAGAAACAAATTTTGTAAGGAAAAAGATATTAGTTGCAAATATTGTATTTTTGAAAAAATGAAGTCTATTCTGTTTCCAACTAGAACTTTTCTTTCGTCAAGACTATTTGAATTGGTGCATTCGGATGTTAGGGGGGCTTCTCCGGTTATGTCTAAAGGGGGCTATTCTTATTATGTTACTTTTATTGATGACTTTACTCAGTATGTTTGGATTTATTTTCTTAGACATAAGTCAGAAGTATTTACTTTCTTTAAAGATTTTCATAGAAAAATTTAAAATCAATTCCAAAGTAACATATCTACTTTGAGAACCGATTTCGGTGGTGAATATTTATCTCACGAATTTCAAAACTATTTAACCCAAAATAGAATTTGTTATAAAAAATCATGTCCTAGAACCCCTCAACAAAATGGCCTAGCGGAAAGAAAACATAGGCACATTGTAGAAACCGCTAGAACATTACTTGTTTCTAGAAATATTTCAAAGAAGTTTTGGGCCGAAGCCGTTTTAACCACAACTTATCTAATCAATAGAATGCCCTCTTCTAAGTTAAAAAATGCTTCTCCCTATGAAAAGCTCTTTAAATTTTCATCTGATTTCAATCATCTTCGTATTTTTGGTTGCAAATGCTTTGTCCTATTGCATAAAAGAGATAAGTTTTATCCAAAAGCAATTGAATGTGTTTTTCTACGATATGGTGAAAATAAAAAAGGGTATAGATGTTATGATTTTAAAAATGATAAACTATATGTTTGAAAAGATGTAACATTTCTAGAAGAAGAGAATGGTTTTGATAAAATAGAAGAAACAAATGAAATTGATTACATATTTTTATATGATCTTATTGATGACATATAAAATGATTTCCTTGAAAGCATAGAAGATACATGTGAGGCGTCCAATCTTGATATAATACCCTCAAATGATAATAATGCAAATATGAATGTTTAATCAAGAAGAAATCAAGAAAACCCTATTAGTGCCCTAAAAAAATACTCTCAAATTTCTGAGTCTACTAAGGAACCACAAGTTAGACATTCTTCTAGAATATCAATACCCCCAAATAGGCTTGTGCCCTATGATTCCTTAACGCCCAACTATCGAGCATGTTTAATAACCCTACATTCTTATTTTGTACCTGCTCACTATAATCAAGCTAAATCTATACCACATTGGGTTGAAGCAATGCAAGTTGAACTAAATGCACTAAAAAGGCTAATACTTGGGAAATATTTAATCTACCCCTACACAAAAAACCTATTGAGTGTCGCTGGGTCTTCAAAGTCAAAACTAAAAGCGATGGCTCTTTATAACGATATAAAGCTAGATTAGTCGCTAAGGGATACTCACAAGAATATGGAATTGATTATGAAGAAACATTCGCTCTCGTAGCTCGAATGACCAGTGTCAGGACTTTAATAGTTGTTGCATCAACCAAAAATGGCATATTTATCAACTTGATGTAAAAAATGCCTTTTTAAATGGAAGTTTAAGTGAAGAAGTTTACATGGATCCACCACCCGGAATTAATATTGAGCAAGGTCAGTCTCTTCGGTTTTAAAAGCATTGTATGGCCTTAAACAAGCCCCTAAGGCTTGGTATGATCGTTTTAGTGATATCATGATAAAATTAGGATTTCACTCTAGTTATACTGACACTGCTCTTTTTGTTAAAAATGTAGGTACTAGTATCGTGATGTTACTTTATGTTGATGATATGATTATCACTGGGAATGATCAAAATAGTATTATTGATGTTAAAAATATGTTAAAAAATAATTTTGATATGTCAGATTTACGTTTTCTTAGATACTTTCTTGGAATTGAAGTTGCATATTCTTCTCGAGGATATATTTTGTCACAGATGAAGCTTCCTGCAGATATATGTTCTAAGTTTGGGATTTCTGATGATAAAAATGTAGAGACTCCCGAGGTTATTAATGCCAAATTACGGTTGGAGGTGAAATGAAATGGGGATCTTCGAAACACGAGCTTTGATTAACAAGAGCAAGTGTCAAGAATGACACTAAAGCATAACCCTTAAAAAGGGTATAACTAGAAACAAAATAAAAATAAAAAATGTATTCTTTATTGATATGAAAAACCAATTGCTTAAGAAGCATTAGAGTAAAATACAAGAGGGGCTGCACCCCTTTATATACACAGCTGAAAGAGGACTCAATAGAGCTGTTGGGCACAGTCCAACAGCTCTATTTAGAGCTGTTGGAATGTGTCAGTCCAACAGCTCTATTAAGAGCTGTTGGACTGTGTCAGTCCAACAGCTCTATTGCTAGTCAAGTCTGGACAGGACTTGACTAGCAACAGTCATTCTAGTTCAAACTGAACTAGATGACATAAAAACAAAAAATAAAAATAAAGGAAAAAAATACAGAAAAGAAAGAAATTAAAAATGTATTTATATATATATATAATAATATAATATTATTATATATACATATATGTACAGTTTTACATTTTAACACTCCCCCTCAAACTTACGGTACAATGAGCGAAAGTTTGTCTAAGAGAAAGTGAAATCGGGGAGCAGCGAGAGGCTTTGTAAAGAAGTCTGCTAACTGATATTCTGAAGTGACATATGGCAGATCAATTATCCCGTGTAGATATTCCTCTCTGACGTAGTGACAATCCATTTCGATGTGTTTGGTGCGTTCGTGGAATGTTCTGTTACTGGCAATGTAGATCGCACTTTTGTTGTCACAACACATTTGTGAAGCCTTTGTTGCTTCAACTCCCATGTCAGCAAGCAGTCGTCGGAGCCAAACTACTTCCATGGTCGTGGTTGCCATGGCTCTGTATTCAGCTTCGGTGGATGAGAGAGATACCTTCTGCTGCTTTTTACACCTCCACGAGATTAATGATTCCCCTAAAAAGACACAAAAGCCAGTGGTTGAGTGTCTGTTATTGGGATCACCTCCCCAATCAGCATCAGTATATGCAATTAAATCAAGAGAAGAGGAGGAAGATAAGAAAAGTCCTCGTGAAAGAGAGGACTTGATGTATCTGATAATACGCATGACTGCTCCCATATGAACAGAAGTAGGAGCATGTTGAAATTGACTTGCTGTATGAACAGCATGTGCTATATCTGGTCTGGTAATGGATAGATAGGAAAGTGCCCCGACAAGCTGTCTGTAAGGAGTAGGGTCTGCAAGAAGTTCTCCATCATCAATCTTCATTTTAACATTAACAACTTCTGGAGTGTCAACTTTCTTATCATCAGTAATACCAGACCTGAAAACAATATCAAAAGCAAATTTAGTCTGAGATAATAAATATCCTCTAGGAGAATAAGCAACTTCAATGCCTAAAAAATATCTCAACAAGCCCAAATCAGTCATTTCAAAATGAGATTTAAGAAGTGTTTTGATTGTTGCAACTCCCTGTTTATCGCTTCCGGTGATGATCATATCATCCACATAGAGAAGAAGCACAATGATCCCTGCATCAGAATTCTTAATAAACAAAGCAGTGTCAGTTAAACAGAATTGAAAACCAATATCAATCATAACACGACTAAACCTATCATACCAAGCTTTTGGTGCTTGTTTAAGTCCATAAAGAGCTTTTTCTAAGCGAAGGACTTTACCCTTAGGAATACTTAGACCAGGAGGGGGTTCCATATATACTTCTTCAACTAGCTTTCCATTTAAAAAAGCATTTTTGACATCCATTTGAAAAATAGACCATTTTTTGATAGAAGCTAAGGCAATTAAGGTTCGGACAGTAGTCATACGAGCCACCGGAGCAAAGGTTTCTTCATAATCAATCCCATATTCTTGGGCATAACCTTTGGCTACTAAACGGGCTTTATATCTTTCAAGAGTACCATCACTCTTGGTTTTAATTTTATAAACCCATCGACATCCTATAGTTTTCTTCCCTGGAGGAAGATCTTGAATATTCCATGTAGAAGCCTTTTCAAGTGCATCTAATTCAGCTTTCATGGCTTCTATCCATTTGATATCATTTTTTGCTTGAAAATATGTGGATGGTTCTTCATATGAGTGAATTAATGCAATAACTGCCCTATATGTGGGTGAGAAAGACTCGTATGATACAAACTTTTCTGGAGGCCTCGAGATTCGGGATGATTGTCTAGTTGGAATGTTAGAATATTTCTCAAGTGCACATGGAGTATTAGACTCTTGTCGCCTGGAATATTGAATACTAGTATCTCTATGAACTTCTTCATTTTCAACATTAAGATCAATAATTCTGTGATCATCATCAAAGTTACAATCAAGGTCATATTCATCAGATGTTGATGTTAGATCTAGCAAAAAGGAGTACTCAGTGACGTCTTTTAATTTTCTAAAATCAAAGAAGCTCTCCTTTTCAAGAAAGGAAACATTTCTAGACACATATAGTTTATTATTTTTGAAGTCAAAACATCTATAACCTTTCTGGTTTTCAGCATATCCTAAAAAGGCACAGGGAATCGCACGAGGGGAAAGTTTATCATTTTTGTCAGTAAATATGAAACATTTGCACCCAAATATTCTTAATCTAGAGTAGTCTGGAGAAATGTTCATAAGTTTTTCAATGGGAGTGATATTTTGTAACGAAGAAGATGGCATCCTATTAATGAGATAAGTGGCAGTTAAGGCAGCTTCTGCCCAAAAGTCTTTAGGGACTTGATTTGCTATTAATAAAGTTCTAGTGGTTTCTATAATATGGCGATGTTTTCGTTCTGCCAGTCCATTTTGTTGAGGTGTATAAGGACAAGATCTTTGATGTGTGATGCCATGCAATTTAAGATAATTTTGAAAATCTGTGGATAAAAACTCTCCCCCTGAATCTGTGCGAAAAATAGTAATATCATTTTGAAACTTGTTTTTAACCATATTATGAAAAGTTTGAAAGTATGAAAATACTTCAGACTTATGTTTGAGAAAGTACATCCACGTATGTCGGGAGAAATCATCGACAAAAATAACATAGTAAACAAATCCTCCTTTAGAAATTACTGGTGCAGGACCCCAAACATCCGAGTGTATTAATTCAAGTGGTCTTGAAGAGAAAAAGGTTCTGTTCTGAAATGGTAATTTTTTCATTTTGCCGAGAATACAATCTTTACAATCAAATGATTCAGAGTTACAAAATTTCCCTAGATTTGGAAAATGTTGGATTTTGGCTATATGTGGGTGACCAAGTCTCTTATGCCACAGTTCCAACTCTATTTTTTGAATATTATAACAAAAAGTTTTCTTCGGCATTTCCAAAAAATCCATGTAATAGAGCCCTCCTTCTCTATGGCCTTCCCCAATCAGCTTGCCTGACTGGCGATCCTGTACCCAACAACCATGAGAAGAAAAAGAAATATTACACCCATAATCAGAAATTTGAGATACAGATAAAAGATTTAAATTTAATTTGGGAACATGTCTAATTTCTGGAATAAAAAAATTTTTTGTTTTATAAATTTTTTCAAAATTTCCTATTCCTTCTATTTCAAGAGAAGTCCCATCAGCAGTAAAGACCTTTGACACACTTGTTTTATTTTTAACACATTTGGATAGACTTTGATTATTTGGGGTCATATGAAAAGATGCACCAGAGTCAAGAAGCCAAGAAATTTTACCTAAATCAGAAAAAGATGAGGCTGCTGCGCCGGTTGAAGCTTCAGATGAGGAAGAGGCACCTTTGATGAGAGGCTGAAGAATCTCCATTAGTTGGGCCAGGGAAACTGGTGCATCCTGATCTTTAGGCTCCGATCCAGCAATTGCAGCTCTTTTTTCTCTCAGTTCCTTAAGTTTGGGACATTGTGGCCTGTAGTGTCCCGGTTCATGACAGTGATGACAAATAACTTTCTTCTTATCATAGTCACCATTTTGTCGGTTAAAGTGAGGAGGCCTATATGATCGAACATGATTCCCTGGTCTAGACACGGCTAAAACGGAATCATCTTCAATTTTTAAAGAACCTTTCCGGAGACGATTTTCTTCCATTGTTAACTCTTCAATAGTTTCAACAATAGAAGGAATTTTTCCCCTGTGAAGTAGGGCCGATTTAGTGGTTTCAAATTCCGGCCTTAATCCAGTGATAAATTGGTAAAAATGTTCAGCATCGAGTTGTTTCTGACGAAGCTCGATGTCTTCGGCACAATGCCACTTTGGTTCTAAAAGGGAAAGTTCTTCCCAAAGTTCGGACAACCCATTGTAATATTCACGAATAGTTTTGTCTCCTTGTGTCATCATTCGAACTTTTTCTTGGAGGTTGCACACGTGTGCAATATCTTTAAGGGAATACATATTCTTAAGGTATTCCCATGCCTTATCGGCATGATCAAATTTGGCAAGACTTGAGCATTTTTTAATGTCAACGCTATTGATAAGCCATGACATTATCTTCGCATGAGATATTCTCCATTCTTTCCATTTCTTCTCGTATGAGGCAATAGCCTTGATTTTCTCTTCTTCCGATAGAGGGACCTCTTTATCTCCCTCCTTTTTAGTAAGAGATAGCTTAGGTTCCGAATCGGAACCATCCACAATCCCCCATAAGCCTTTTCCCCATATATGGTGCTTCATGATTGAAGTCCATGTTACATAGTTCGTATCGCTTAGTTTCATAGGCATGATGGTGACTTTATCATTGTCATCCATCGATTACAAGGAGAGAAAGAATAGGGATAGAAGAGAAACAAGAAGAAAAATGAGAAAGAAAGGAAAAAAAAAAAAAACAATACAACAAGATGTGAAATCTTCTCCAATGAAGTGATAAAACACTTCTCTTCAAGTGGCGAACACTTTTGCAAACGGGCACGGAAACCGAGGCAGCTTTTCCTCAAGATTTAGTACTTCCGCGGCTTTGATACCATGAAATGAAATGGGGATCTTCGAAACACGAGCTTTGATTAACAAGAGCAAGTGTCAAGAATGACACTAAAGCATAACCCTTAAAAAGGGTATAACTGGAAACAAAATAAAAATAAAAAATGTATTCTTTATTGATATGAAAAACCAATTGCTTAAGAAGCATTAGAGTAAAATACAAGAGGGGCTGCACCCCTTTATATACACAGCTGAAAGAGGACTCAATAGAGCTGTTGGGCACAGTCCAACAGCTCTATTTAGAGCTGTTGGAATGTGTCAGTCCAACAGCTCTATTAAGAGCTGTTGGACTGTGTCAGTCCAACAGCTCTATTGCTAGTCAAGTCTGGACAGGACTTGACTAGCAACAGTCATTCTAGTTCAAACTGAACTAGATGACATAAAAACAAAAAATAAAAATAAAGGAAAAAAATACAGAAAAGAAAGAAATTAAAAATGTATTTATATATATATATAATAATATAATATTATTATATATACATATATGTACAGTTTTACATTTTAACAGGAGGATGGGGTTCTTCTGGAAGATCCCACACCCTACAGACAACTCATTGGGTCTCTCACCTACTTAACCATCACCAGACCGGATATCACCCATATTGTTCACTCAGTTAGTCAATTTCAGCATGCTCCTACAATTGTGCATATGAGTGTTGTTCTCCGTATCATCCGATACATTCGGAACACCATCAATAAAGGGTTATTTCTATCATCCTCTTCTTCCTTGAATCTTCTTGCTTATACTGATGAAGATTGGGAAGGTAATCCTAATGATCGAGTCTCAACTACCGGTTTTTGTGTCTTTCTAGCAGACTCTTTGATTGCCTGGCGATGCAAGAAGCAGCAGAAAGTTTCACTATCATCTACTGAAGCTGAGTATCGGGCTATGGCAACCACAACAATGGAACTTGTATGGTTTCGCAGCCTGCTTAAAGACATGGGGGTTGATATTACCGAAGCTTTAAAGCTATGTTGCGATAACAAGAGTGTCATCTATATTGCAAGCAATCATACCTTCCATGAGCGTACCAAACATATCAAAATGGATTGCCACTATGTTCGTGATGAATACTTACAAGAAACAATTGCTCTACCATATGTCACTTCAGAATATCAGTTGGCGGACTTCTTTACTAAAGCCCTTCCGGCTCCCCGCTTCATGTTTCTCCTTGACAAACTTTCTGTCATTTCCCCGTAAAGTTTGAGGGGGGGTGTTAAAATGTACTCCATATATATATATATATATATATATATATATATATATATATATATATATTACATCAATACTCGATAGGGGTATTTTTGTACTTTCACATAGTTGTTTTAGAAAACAACTATTTTTTATTTTTATTTTTTGATAAAATGTAATTTCATTTTTTATTTTTTTTATTTTCTTTTTTGTATTTTTTAAGAACCAAAAGGGGCTCCAACCATAGAGTTGTTGGAGCCCCCAACGGTCACAAATGTGACCGTTGGGGGCTCCCAACGACTCCATGGGAGCCCCCTTTTGGGCTCTTCTTTTGAGGCCTTTGGCCTTCCTTTTCCTTCCACTCCCTGTTGTATAAATAGGGGTGAACCCCTTGTATGTATGTATTCTTGAGAGCTCTCTCTCTTTTCAATAAGAGGCTTTTTATATTGTTGCCTTCTTAAAGGCTTGTGCTTGTATTGTCCCTTAGTGGACTTGTGATATTGTCTCTTTTATTCATTGTTGTAAGTGCTTATAAGCACTCTTTATATTTCCGCAATATCTCATTACAAATAGAAGCCTTTCTATTTCAAACAAGGCGGGACGTCCCTTCTAGGGAGTCCCACTAGCCTTATAAAAACCAACATCAGCCCTCTCTCTCAATACCGATTTTGAGAGAGAGAGAGAGGGCTGAAACTCAAAATATATATATATATATATATATAGAGAGAGAGAGAGACTGAACCGTGGGTGAGAGAGAGACCCTCTCCAATGTCTTATCCTTCCTCTACGGTTTCGCGAATCTGAAAGCAAGGTACGGGTTTCTCTCTTAAACCGATGGATGGGGAGTTGACATGTGCTGGATCATGCGTAGGTTTGAGAAAATAAGAATGTGTGTTCATACCAGAGTTACCAGAAGCGCCTAGGCAAAAGGGGAAGCACGCTTCGGAAGCGCGAAACGTCGCGCTTCCGAAGCGTGAGGGGAAGCGTCCCCCTTTTTTCGGAAGCGCGCTTCCCTTTTATGGGAAGCGCGTCCCCCTTTTATGGGAAACGCGCTTCCCATAAATGGGAAGCGCGCTTCCCCCACGTTTCCCCCACGCTTCCCCATTTTTTCGCTTCCCCTCGCTTCCGGTTCGCTTCCTAGGTCGTTTCCGAGACGGTTCGGAATTTTCTTCTAAGTGGTCCCACGCTTCCCCGCTTCCTAAATTTTTGAAAGTGCCTCGCTTCCCGCTCCCGCTTCCCGTATCGCTTCCCGCTCCCGCTTCCTCGACTGGTAACTCTGGTTCATACAGACCTTGGTTCCTCATGCCTAAATCTTTGTTGGACTATATATAGATTTCTTTTGGGTTGAACCTGCATTTTCTCCTAATCATAGTTTACATTTATTACAGCTGCTTTTTGGTTTGATGTTCAATATTTGAACCTGCGTTACTCTTGGTTGTTTTAATAACCTAAACTCGTTATGTTTTTAAAATACATCTTAGCATAAAACTTGCATTCGTGTGGGAGTTGATTGATGGTTGAGTCTGGATATGAGTTTGTGAGGATTGTAGCGTAAATAGATTTTTATGTAGATTATATAAAATTTCATATGTAATGCTCATGTCCAGATTTAAATCATGTACTGTATAAATTAAACCTGTGATTTTTTTTATGATTTGCATGTTCAGTCACTAAAGCCTGATTCCTAAGAGGTATGTGGGTCATATGCACACGCAAAAAAACAGGCTAGTGGTGTGTGCTGTGCACACACACACGAATCAGGTTAGCGGTGGCTGCTGTGCACACTCACGAAAATCTGAATTCTGTTGGTGTGTGTCATACACACACAATCTAATAAAAAAACAAATCATATACCTTAACGGGTACAGTCTTTTTTTAGATTCTGATTTGGTTCTGATTTTGGATTCTAAATCCTACATGTTTTGATATTATTATTGAGGACCCATGATAGATCTCTTTCTGGGTTTAAATCAAACTGATTTATGGATTAGAAGGTACATGTCCAGCTGAGCACAAGAATCGGTTTGAACCGAGCTCTTGCTGGGTATGACAAGGCCCAAGAGTTCGACTGAAATCCAAAGGATCTATGGGTCTGGATTTCAGGTGTTTTGGGCGCTGACTCCCCGCCTTTGGCCTTCCTTTTCCTTCCACTCCCTCTTGTATAAATAGGGGTGAACCCCTTGTATGTATGTATTCTTGAGAGCTCTCTCTCTTTTCAATAAGAGGCTTTTTATATTGTTGCCTTCTTAAAGGCTTGTGCTTGTATTGTCCCTTAGTGGACTTGTGATATTGTCTCTTTTATTCATTGTTGTAAGTGCTTATAAGCACTCTTTATATTTCCGAAATATCTCATTACAAATAGAAGCCTTTCTATTTCAAACAAGGCGGGACGTCCCTTCTAGGTAGTCCCACTAGCCTTATAAAAACCAACATCAGCCCTCTCTCTCAATACCGATTTTGAGAGAGAGAGAGAGGGCTGAAACTCAAAATATATATATATATATATATATATATATATATATATATATATATATAGAGAGAGAGAGAGAGAGAGACTGAACCGTGGGTGAGAGAGAGACCCTCTCCAATGTCTTATCCTTCCTCTACGGTTTCACGAATCTGAAAGCAAGGTACGGGTTTCTCTCTTAAACCGATGGATGGGGAGTTGACATGTGCTGGATCATGCGTAGGTTTGAGAAAATAAGAATGTGTGTTCATACCAGAGTTACCGGAAGCACCTAGGCAAAAGGGGAAGCGCGAAACGTCGCGCTTCCGAAGCGTGAGGGGGAAGCGTCCCCCTTTTTTGGGAAGCGCGCTTCCCTTTTATGGGAAGCGCGCTTCCCTTTTATGGGAAGCGCGCTTCCCTTTTATGGGAAGCGCGTCCCCCTTTTATGGGAAACGCGCTTCCCATAAATGGGAAGCGCGCTTCCCCCACGTTTCCCCCACGCTTCCCCCTCGCTTCCCCATTTTTTTCGCTTCCCCTCGCTTCCGGTTCGCTTCCTAGGTCGTTTCCGAGACGGTTCGGAATTTTCTTCTAAGTGGTCCCACGCTTCCCCGCTTCCTAAATTTTTGAAAGTGCCTCGCTTCCCGCTCCCGCTTCCCGTATCGCTTCCCGCTCCCGCTTCCTCGACTGGTAACTCTGGTTCATACAGACCTTGGTTCCTCATGCCTAAATCTTTGTTGGACTATATATAGATTTCTTTTGGGTTGAACCTGCATTTTCTCCTAATCATAGTTTACATTTATTACAGCTGCTTTTTGGTTTGATGTTCAATATTTGAACCTGCGTTACTCTTGGTTGTTTTAATAAACCTAAACTCGTTATGTTTTTAAAATACATCTTAGCATAAAACTTGCATTCGTGTGGGAGTTGATTGATGGTTGAGTCTGGATATGAGTTTGTGAGGATTGTAGCGTAAATAGATTTTTATGTAGATTATATAAAATTTCATATGTAATGCTCATGTCCAGATTTAAATCATGTACTGTATAAATTAAACCTGTGATTTTTTTTATGATTTGCATGTTCGTCACTAAAGCCTGATTCCTAAGAGGTATGTGGGTCATATGCACACGCAAAAAAACAGGCTAGTGGTGTGTGCTGTGCACACACACACGAATCAGGTTAGCGGTGGCTGCTGTGCACACTCACGAAAATCTGAATTCTGTTGGTGTGTGTCATACACACACAATCTAATAAAAAAACAAATCATATACCTTAACGGGTACAGTCTTTTTTTAGATTCTGATTTGGTTCTGATTTTGGATTCTAAATCCTACATGTTTTGATATTATTATTGAGGACCCATGATAGATCTCTTTCTGGGTTTAAATCAAACTGATTTATGGATTAGAAGGTACATGTCCAGCTGAGCACAAGAATCGGTTTGAACCGAGCTCTTGCTGGGTATGACAAGGCCCAAGAGTTCGACTGAAATCCAAAGGATCTATGGGTCTGGATTTCAGGTGTTTTGGGCGCTGACTCCCCGCCTTTGGCCTTCCTTTTCCTTCCACTCCCTCTTGTATAAATAGGGGTGAACCCCTTGTATGTATGTATTCTTGAGAGCTCTCTCTCTTTTCAATAAGAGGCTTTTTATATTGTTGCCTTCTTAAAGGCTTGTGCTTGTATTGTCCCTTAGTGGACTTGTGATATTGTCTCTTTTATTCATTGTTGTAAGTGCTTATAAGCACTCTTTATATTTCCGCAATATCTCATTACAAATAGAAGCCTTTCTATTTCAAACAAGGTGGGACGTCCCTTCTAGGGAGTCCCACTAGCCATATAAAAACCAACATCAGCCCTCTCTCTCAATACCGATTTTGAGAGAGAGAGAGAGGGCTGAAACTCAAAATATATATATATATATATAGAGAGAGAGAGAGACTGAACCGTGGGTGAGAGAGAGACCCTCTCCAATGTCTTATCCTTCCTCTACGGTTTCGCGAATCTGAAAGCAAGGTACGGGTTTCTCTCTTAAACCGATGGATGTGGAGTTGACATGTGCTGGATCATGCGTAGGTTTGAGAAAATAAGAATGTGTGTTCATACCAGAGTTACCGGAAGCGCCTAGGCAAAAGGGGAAGCGCGAAACGTCGCGCTTCCGAAGCGTGAGGGGAAGCGTCCCCCTTTTTTGGGAAGCGCACTTCACTTTTATGGGAAGCGCGTCCCCCTTTTATGGGAAACGTGCTTCCCATAAATGGGAAGCGCGTTTCCCCCACGCTTCCCCCTCGCTTCCCCATTTTTTTCGCTTCCCCTCGCTTCCGGTTCGCTTCCTAGGTCGTTTCCGAGACGGTTCGGAATTTTCTTCTAAGTGGTCCCACGCTTCCCCGCTTCCTAAATTTTTGAAAGTGCCTCGCTTCCCGCTCCCGCTTCCCGTATCGCTTCCCGCTCCCGCTTCCTCGACTGGTAACTCTGGTTCATACAGACCTTGGTTCCTCATGCCTAAATCTTTGTTGGACTATATATAGATTTCTTTTGGGTTGAACCTGCATTTTCTCCTAATCATAGTTTACATTTATTACAGCTGCTTTTTGGTTTGATGTTCAATATTTGAACCTGCGTTACTCTTGGTTGTTTTAATAACCTAAACTCGTTATGTTTTTAAAATACATCTTAGCATAAAACTTGCATTCGTGTGGGAGTTGATTGATGGTTGAGTCTGGATATGAGTTTGTGAGGATTGTAGCGTAAATAGATTTTTATGTAGATTATATAAAATTTCATATGTAATGCTCATGTCCAGATTTAAATCATGTACTGTATAAATTAAACCTGTGATTTTTTTTATGATTTGCATGTTCAGTCACTAAAGCCTGATTCCTAAGAGGTATGTGGGTCATATGCACACGCAAAAAAACAGGCTAGTGGTGTGTGCTGTGCACACACACACGAATCAGGTTAGCGGTGGCTGCTGTGCACACTCACGAAAATCTGAATTCTGTTGGTGTGTGTCATACACACACAATCTAATAAAAAAACAAATCATATACCTTAACGGGTACAGTCTTTTTTTAGATTCTGATTTGGTTCTGATTTTGGATTCTAAATCCTACATGTTTTGATATTATTATTGAGGACCCATGATAGATCTCTTTCTGGGTTTAAATCAAACTGATTTATGGATTAGAAGGTACATGTCCAGCTGAGCACAAGAATCGGTTTGAACCGAGCTCTTGCTGGGTATGACAAGGCCCAAGAGTTCGACTGAAATCCAAAGGATCTATGGGTCTGGATTTCAGGTGTTTTGGGCGCTGACTCCCCGCCTTTGGCCTTCCTTTTCCTTCCACTCCCTCTTGTATAAATAGGGGTGAACCCCTTGTATGTATGTATTCTTGAGAGCTCTCTCTCTTTTCAATAAGAGGCTTTTTATATTGTTGCCTTCTTAAAGGCTTGTGCTTGTATTGTCCCTTAGTGGACTTGTGATATTGTCTCTTTTATTCATTGTTGTAAGTGCTTATAAGCACTCTTTATATTTCCGCAATATCTCATTACAAATAGAAGCCTTTCTATTTCAAACAAGGCGGGACGTCCCTTCTAGGGAGTCCCACTAGCCATATAAAAACCAACATCAGCCCTCTCTCTCAATACCGATTTTGAGAGAGAGAGAGAGGGCTGAAACTCAAAATATATATATATATATATATAGAGAGAGAGAGAGACTGAACCGTGGGTGAGAGAGAGACCCTCTCCAATGTCTTATCCTTCCTCTACGGTTTCGCGAATCTGAAAGCAAGGTACGGGTTTCTCTCTTAAACCGATGGATGGGGAGTTGACATGTGCTGGATCATGCGTAGGTTTGAGAAAATAAGAATGTGTGTTCATACCAGAGTTACCGGAAGCGCCTAGGCAAAAGGGGAAGCGCGCTTCCCCGAAGCGCGCTTCGGAAGCGCGAAACGTCGCGCTTCGGAAGCGCGAAACGTCGCGCTTCCGAAGCGTGAGGGGAAGCGTCCCCCTTTTTTCGGAAGCGTGCTTCCCTTTTATGGGAAGCGCGTCCCCCTTTTATGGGAAACGCGCTTCCCATAAATGGGAAGCACGCTTCCCCCACGTTTCCCCCTCGCTTCCCCATTTTTTTCGCTTCCCCTCGCTTCCGGTTCGCTTCCTAGGTCGTTTCCGAGACGGTTCGGAATTTTCTTCTAAGTGGTCCCACGCTTCCCCGCTTCCTAAATTTTTGAAAGTGCCTCGCTTCCCGCTCCCGCTTCCCGTATCGCTTCCCGCTCCCGCTTCCTCGACTGGTAACTCTGGTTCATACAGACCTTGGTTCCTCATGCCTAAATCTTTGTTGGACTATATATAGATTTCTTTTGGGTTGAACCTGCATTTTCTCCTAATCATAGTTTACATTTATTACAGCTGCTTTTTGGTTTGATGTTCAATATTTGAACCTGCGTTACTCTTGGTTGTTTTAATAACCTAAACTCGTTATGTTTTTAAAATACATCTTAGCATAAAACTTGCATTCGTGTGGGAGTTGATTGATGGTTGAGTCTGGATATGAGTTTGTGAGGATTGTAGCGTAAATAGATTTTTATGTAGATTATATAAAATTTCATATGTAATGCTCATGTCCAGATTTAAATCATGTACTGTATAAATTAAACCTGTGATTTTTTTTATGATTTGCATGTTCAGTCACTAAAGCCTGATTCCTAAGAGGTATGTGGGTCATATGCACACGCAAAAAAACAGGCTAGTGGTGTGTGCTGTGCACACACACACGAATCAGGTTAGCGGTGGCTGCTGTGCACACTCACGAAAATCTGAATTCTGTTGGTGTGTGTCATACACACACAATCTAATAAAAAAACAAATCATATACCTTAACGGGTACAGTCTTTTTTTAGATTCTGATTTGGTTCTGATTTTGGATTCTAAATCCTACATGTTTTGATATTATTATTGAGGACCCATGATAGATCTCTTTCTGGGTTTAAATCAAACTGATTTATGGATTAGAAGGTACATGTCCAGCTGAGCACAAGAATCGGTTTGAACCGAGCTCTTGCTGGGTATGACAAGGCCCAAGAGTTCGACTGAAATCCAAAGGATCTATGGGTCTGGATTTCAGGTTTGACTGGTATGCTGATGGTGGACTCCAGGCTGGTCGATCAGCGCATATATATATATATATATATATATACCATGCTTAATTTCCTGCTTTAGCATAGGTTTTGTACACAAATTCAGTACATATTTACTAAACTTCAAATCTGATTTTAGTCTATGTCACATGGGTGCGGGTGCGGGTGCGGGTGCGACACGGGTGCGGCGCAATTTCAAAAATTTTGGACACGGGGACTCGTCTATATATATATTAAAAAAAAAAAAAAATATATATATATATATATATATATATATATATATATATATAAGACTCGGTCAAAGTTGTGCCCATTAGGGGACAGGTGATGAGTTGTGAAGGCATTCTGTACACTTTCTTCATACAGGAATAATTCACTTTTGGGCACTTTCTTCATACACTATAATAATTCACTTTCTTCATACAGGAAAAAACCACAAAAACTTGAGTTGTGCCCATTCTGTACTTAAAACTTGAAAGTGTACAGGTTTTTTAGTTGTGATGGGTTTTTTTACTTACAGCTGTAGCCCAGAAAATTTCAAAAAAAAAATTCAAAAAAAAAAAATTCCAAAAAATGGACCAAAATGACCCTGGGTGCGTTGACCACACCCAGGGTTGGGTTGACCGAGTCCGAGCCGCACCCGTGTCGGTGCGTGTCGACGCGGGTGCGGCGACCTTGGAGCCGAGTCCGTGTGACATAGATTTTAGTATTTTGGTTGTTATACCTTAGAAAATCTGGTTATGGCAGTTATGGCTTTGCATACATAAGATTGGTTTTATGCATGAGATTTGCTTCCTTAAATTTAAGTAAATTGGTTTTAGTGTGTCAAAGTGTGAAGTCTGATAAAATCTGATTTTTTAATCAGTTATGTAAACCTGTATCGGTGGTTAGGAATTGGGGTGTTATATCCAATTGGTTTAAAAATTGTTTTGTAAAATAGATTAGAAATCAGATTTGAAGAATTGTTTGGAAAACTGAAATTTTCCTTATGTTATTCCAAAAATCTGATTTCTAATGGATATGTGAAATCTGGTCGGTCATGGATATTGAATTTGAACTTAATAAGTGTTGAAATTCTTCTTTCATAAAAAAGTTTTGATAGGCCAATATGATTAAATCTGATGTGCTAGATAAAGTTTGAATTCGTTCACTAGCCATGAATATGTTTTGATGTCATGTCTTGTGCACCGTGAAAAATAAATGTATTTGTCTATGGATGATTAGTCACTGTAAAATTTGCAATGCTATTTAATTTATATTAAATTATGTAGTGGTTATGTATGAACCACGGATGGGCCATTGGAGGACAAGAGCACATGTTGCTCACACAGTATTATGTTGTAAATGCATTGCAAAATTATATTGTATTGTTTTTTTATTAATTACACTGTTAAATTTGATATGAAATTGTTATTAAATGTTGATTTGCATAACCATTCTTGTGAAAATAACTCAAAATTGAATAAGATTAGTAAGAAGGACCAAACAGTATAATAATTTTTCTTTTTTGGTGGCCCTCTGAAAGAGTGGGAACCTTAGATGGCGGTCATGAGAGACTATAAGGATACTAAACACTGTGTGCATTGTTTTCTCCAAGAACCAGATGTGTGGTTTGTGTTCTTAACCACGGTTGCAGAAAACTTTCGGCACTTTGTTTGGGGGTGGTCTGCAGTTATTGGTATACCGAGAAAGTGGCGTCAATGGATGTTGATTTCCTTGTTGTCCCAACATTAAGTGATGATTCCTAATGTTTCGATTGATAATGATGATTCATGATGTCGATCAAGGAATATGTGTAGAATCCAATAAATAAAATACAAATTGTGTGTACCAAAAACTGCCTTGAACCTCGAGAATTTGACTAGTTTTAAGTATTTGTGGATTTTATATAAGTGAGAACTTAATTGTGTGTATTAAGTAGGGACACATACAAAAGCAATATTGATAATTAAACTTAAAAAAAAATCGTGCATATTGCATTGATTCATGCATCCCTAAATGTTTAGTTTAGTATGAAATTATGGGTTGCTTGAATTGAACTACTTTTACTGAAGCTTGTTTTGAATATATGTTGTTTACTGAGCCATCTTAAACTTATGTTTTATTTGATTTATGTTAATTTTCTTATTGTTGAATTTCGAGAAGGTCTCGTACGAAAACTTCAGTTTTAACCTAATTTTTAAAAATCTTTTCAGGTACTGAAGCATAAAGATGGAGGGACCAGCTTGCTGGAGGGGACGATGGTTATGATATAGTAGCCCGGGGGAGTTTTTGTTTTGGGCGAACATGTGAACCTTAAATGGAGAATTATTTATTAAATTCAATTTAATACAAATTCATGATTTGATTTGTTCTATGTTTGGAATTATGGATGGGTTGTGTATATTAAATCTTTAATGTGCCCCGGGTCGATGGGATATTTTCTGCAATACAACAACAACTACGCCTTCATCCCAAAACAATTGGGGTCGGCTATATGAACCAAAAAAGAAAATCATTCTGGGTCTTCCACATGAATCCTTCTCCTCCAATCATTTCTATCCAATGCCATGTCCTCGATGAGGTTTAAAGCATTCATATCTTTTCCTATCATCTCCATCCAAGTCTTCTTAGGCCTACCCCGACCTCTTTTAACTAATATATTTTCCCATTTCTCCATCCTTCTAACTGGAGCATCATTAGGCCTTCGTCAAATATGTCCAAACCACCGTAAACTATTCTCTCTCATCTTATTTTCAATGGATGCAACGCCTACCTTCTTATGTATCTCCTCGTTTCGAATCTTATCTTTTATTGTATTGCCACACATCCATCTAAGCATACTCATATTTTTTGAATATGATGTCTCTTGGCAGCTCAACATTCTGTACCATATAGTAAAGCGGGCCTAATAGTCGTCCTATAAAACTTTCTCTTCAACCGCAATGGCATTCTACGGTCGCACAACACTCCAGTTGCACTTTTCCATCTCCATCAATTTCTCCATACTTTTAAATGATAGATCCCAAATATTTGAAACAATCATCCACTGGTATTTCTTGCTCACCAAGCTTCACTACACTCTCATCACTACTTCGTTGCTTACTAAACCGACATTCCATATATTTTGTCTTACTCTTACTTAACTTAAAACCTCTTGCTTCCAATGTCTGTCTCCATAATTCTAACTTAGCATTAACCCCAGCTCTAGACTCATCAATCAAAACAATATCATCAGCAAACAATATACACCACAACACATTTTCTTGAATTGATCTCGTAAGCTCATCCATCACTATAGCAAATAGGAAAGGGCTTAATACAGATCCTTAATGTAACCAACCGTTATAGGAAAATTGGTTGTCACCCCTCCACAAGTGCAGACATTGGTTACTACTCCTTCGTACATATCTTTAATTATACTAATGTACTTGAAAGAAACACTTTTCTTCATCATTGTCCATCAGAGAACATCCCTAGGTACTCTATCGTATGCCTTCTCCAAATCAATAAAAACCATATGCAAATTTTTGTTCATCTCTCTATATCTCTCAATAAGTTGTCTAAGAAGATGTATAGCTTCCATAGTGGATCTTCCAAGCATAAAACCAAATTGATTCTCCGATATCATGACAACCTTCCTCAACCTATACTCAATCACCCTCTCTCAAAGTTTCATAGTATGACTCATGAGTTTTATACCACGATAGTTTGTGCAATCTTGTATATCACCCTTATTCTTATATAGAGGCACCAAAGTACTCTTGCTCCACTCATTAGGCATCTTATTTGTCCGCCAAATCTTGTTAAAAAGATTTGTCAACCATTCTAAACCTTTCTCACCCAAGCATTTCCAAGCCTCGATAGGTATACCATATGGGCCAAAATGCAGATATTCTCTGCAATGTTTTAAAATTATTTATTTATAAAAAAAAATCTGCATTTTTCGAGGGTCAGTTTGGCGTCGTTACACGATATGTGTGAGACCGCCATTAACGGAGTCCAGGTGTTTGGAGAAGGTGCACACATGATCCGACTACATTCCCTCGTTGCAAACACACTATGTTATGAAGTAGGGTTCTTTAACCAATGTGTAGTTGTGTAGGATTCGCATATTATGTTGGACTGCACTTTAATATGTGAATCGATCCACTTTATTTGGTGAGATCAATGGCATATTATGTGCAAAATGAACCACGCTAACATGTGTCTCTTTCGAGTTGAATAGAAGAGGGAAAACAAAAGGGTTTTTCCTATTTATATTATTTGCGTGACAACATTGTGAAGAATCTCACAAATAATCAAGTTTATAAAAACTTGACAAAGAACATTCACTCATCAAATGCACTAAGGCGTAAATATTACAAAGTGCACTAAGGCACAAAACACATGAGAAATACAGAATATTATTGAGAGAAAAAACCTCACTTGAAAGATACATTACAAAGGGAAAAATAGTTCCTTATTTATAGACATGAGAAGGCTATAGCCGTTGGGCTACTTCCCAACGGCTCTAAAAGCCCAACGATTGGTCAAATAGTCAAATGTTAACTATTGACTTTGACTAAAAAACAAAAAAGACAAAAAATAAAATAAGAAATATAAAAATACATATTACATACGTATGTATATATATTCAAGAATATACGTATATATGTGACTTTCTAACAGTCTCCCTCAAACTTATGGTGAAATCATCGAAAGTTTGTGAAGTAGAAAATTGAATCTTGGTGAGCACAGTGCCTTGGTGAAGAAATCAGCAAGTTGATATTTCAATGTCACGTAGGGAATATCAATAGTCTTCTTTAAGTATTCTTCACGAACGAAGTGACAGTTCATTTCTATATACTTAGTCCTTTCATGAAACGTATGATTTCGAGCAATGTATATAGAGCTCTTGTTGTCATAGCATATTCTTGTATGATTATGAAGATGAACTCTCATATCTGAAATTAGTTGTTTGAGTCACATAATTTTAATGGTAATAGTCATTATTGCTCTATACTCAGCTTTCGTAAATGATCGTGACACTTTTTGTTGTTTCTTGCACTTCCATGAAATCAAGGATTCACCTAAAAACACACAAAAACCAGTTGTTGAGCGTTTGTTATTTGGATTCATTCCCCAATCAGTATTTGAGTATGCAATAAGATCTAATAAGAAAGAAGACTCCCTTATTTATTGTGCCTCTAATGTATTTGATAATTCTCATGACTGCACCCATATGAGTTGATGTTAGAGCATGCTGAAATTGACTAGCTATATGTACAACATGAACTATGTCAGGTCTTGTAATACTTAGATACATAAGAGATCCCACAAGCTATCTGAAGGGAGTTGGGTTGTCCAAAGAAACTCCATCATTAGCTCGCATCTTCATTCCGAAAATCCTTAGAGTGACAACAACTATGTCAGCTGATAATCCTGACTAGTCGATGATATCTAAAGCAAATTTTGTTTGTGACAAAATATATCCGTTGTTAGAATATGATACTTCTATCCCAAGAAAGTGTAATGAAATGGTGGTCTTCAACAAATGCACGAATAACTCACAAACAAGTGTCTATTGGAGACACTACAAGCATGACCCTTGAAAGGGTATAAAAGGAAGAACACTTGAAAAATAAATAATACTTTATTCATGAACAAAATGCTTAAGAAGCATAGTAATTTACATTGAAGGGGTTCACCCCTATATATACAAAAAAGTGGAAGAGAGAGGAGAGCTCATTTTAAGCTCTCCAAAAGAGACGTTGGATTGTAGTCCAACAACATTTATTATAGCTGTTGGACTACAGTCCAACAGCTATTTGCAAAGTCAAGTTCCAACAGGAACTTGATTGGATCAAATATCTAGTTTCTATTGAACTAGATGCTAAAAAAGAAAATAAAGAAAAATAGACAAAAAAATAATAAAAGAAAATATAATAATATTAAATAATATATATATATATATATATATATATATATATATATATATATATATATATTTCAGTTTACATTTTAACACTCCCCCTCAAACTTACGGTACAATGAGTGAAAGTTTGTCTAAGAGGAAGTGAAATCTGGGAGCAGCGAGAGGCTTGGTGAAGAAGTCTGCTAATTGATATTCTGATGTAACATATGGCAGATCAATGGTTCCATGTAAGTATTCCTCTCTGACATAGTGAGAGTCCATCTCAATGTGTTAAGTGCGCTCATGGAATGTCCGGTTGCTTGCAATGTAGATCGCACTTTTGTTGTCACAACACATCTTTGAAGCTTGAGTTGCTTTAGCTCCCATATCCGCTAGCAATCGTCTGAGCCAAACAACCTCCATAGTAGTGGTTGTCATGGCTCTGTATTCAACTTCGGTGGAGGAAAGAGAGACTTTTTGCTGCTTCTTGCACCTCCACGAAATTAAGGCTTCACCTAGGAACACACAAAAACCAGTAGTTGAATGTCTATTATTGGGATCACCTCCCCAGTCAGCATCAGTATATGCAATTAAATTTAATGAAGATGAAGCAGACAAGAAGAGTCCTCGTGAAAGAGAGGATTTTAAGTATCTAATAATACGCAAAATTGCTCCCATATGCACGGAGGTGGGAGCATGCTGAAACTGACTGGTTGTATGAACCGCATGAGTTATATCTGACCTAGTAATGGAAAAATAAGAAAGAACTCCAACAAGTTGTCTATAAGGAGTAGGATCATCAAGAAGTTCTCCATCATCAATTTTCATTTTAACATTGACAACTTCTGGAGTGTCTACTTTCTTATCATCTGTAATTCCAGACCTGGAAACGATATCAAGAGCAAATTTAGATCGAGATATCAAATACCCCCGAGGGGAATAAGCAACTTCAATGCCTAAAAAATATCTTAATAAACCTAAGTCAGTCATTTCAAAGTGAGTTTTAAGAAGAGATTTGATATTTGCAACTCCCTGTTTGTCGCCTCCGGTGATGATCATATCGTCCACATAGAGAAGAAGAATAATGATGCCTGCATCAGATTTCTTAACAAACAAAGCAGTGTCAGTTAAACAAGGTTGAAAACCAATATCAAGCATAACATGACTAAATCGGTCATACCAGGCTTTTGGAGCCTGTTTAAGACCATAAAGAGCTTTTTCTAGACGAAGAACTTTACCCTTAGGGATACTAATACCAGGTGGGGCTTCCATGTATACTTCTTCAACGAGATTCTCATTCAGGAAAGCGATTTTGACATCTAATTGAAAGATAGGCCATGTTCTAATGGAGGCCAAGGCTATTAAAGTTCTAATAATGGTCATATGTGCTACAGGAGCAAATGTTTCTTTATAATCGATGTCATATTCTTGGGCATATCCTTTTGCTACTAAACGGGTCTTATATCTTTCCAGGGTCCCATCACTTTTGGTTTTGACTTTGTATACCCACCTACAGCCTATAGGTTTCTTACCTGGAGGGATATCTTGGATCGTCCAAGTATTGGCCTTTTCTAGTGCATCCAATTCTATTTTCATGGCTTCTATCCATTCTATATGATTTTTGGCTTGAGAATAGGATGATGGTTCAACATATGATTATATTAATGTAATGGCGGCCCTATACGTGGTTGAACAAGATTCAACACAAATTTTTCTGGAGGTCTAGAGATTCTAGACATTCTTCTAGGTGAGACTTCAGAGTATTTTTGTAATGCACATGGAAGATTTTGCTCTCTACGTCTTGAATATTGTAGACTAACATCCCTATGGATTTGCTCTTCATTATCATCATTTTCAACAACAATAGGACTTTGATCATTGTAAAGGTCACATCCAACATCACATTCATTGGATTTTGAAGTTGGATCAATTAAAAACGAGTATTCAGTGGCATCCTTGGATTTTTTAAATTCAAAGAAGCTATCTTTTTCCAAAAAAGATACATTTCTTGACACATATAATTTGTCATTTTGAAAATCGAAACACCTGTTGCCTTTTTTTATTATCAGCATATCCTAAAAAGGCACATGGGATTGCACGAGGAGAGAGTTTGTCATTTTTGTTGGTGAAAACAAAACATTTGCATCCAAAGACTCTTAATCTAAAATAATTTGAAGTTAAATTAACAAGCTTGTCTATTGGAGTTGTATTCTTTAATGAGGAAGATGGCATCCTATTAATGAGGTAGGTGGCAGTTAGGACCGCTTCAGCCCAAAAACTTTTTGGAACTTGATTTGCAATTAGCAATGTCCTAGTAGTTTCCATAATGTGCCGATGTTTGCGTTCAGCTAGGTCATTCTGCTGTGGAGTGCGTGGACATGATCTTTGATGTGTAATACCATGTAAATTGAGATAGTCTTTGAATTCGTTGGACATAAACTCTCCCCCTGAATCAGTGCGAAAAACGAAAATATCATTTTGAAACTTATTTTTAACCATTTTATGAAATATTTGGAAGTTAGCAAAGACATCAAATTTATGTTTAAGAAAATAAATCCAAGTATGTCTAGAAAATTCATCAACAAAAATGACATAATATGTATAACCACCTTTGAAAATAACTGGTGCGGGGCCCCAAACATCCGAATGTATTAACTCAAGTAGTCGTGAGGAAACAAAAGTTCTACTAAGAAATGGTAACCTTTTCATTTTGCCAAGAATGCAGTCTTTACAAGAAAAATTTTTAGAATTACAAAATTTTTCAAAACTTGGAAAATATTGAATTTTAGAAATATGAGGATGGCCAAGTCTTTTGTGCCATAAATCCAATTCTAATTTCTGAATATTATAACAAAATGCATTCTTGGGTAATTCCAAAAAGTCCATGTAATAGAGTCCTCCTTCTCTATGGCCTTCCCCAATCAGCTTCCCTGACTGACGATCCTGTACCCAACAAGCATGAGAAGAGAATAATATATTACATCCATAATCAGATATTTACGAGACAGATAAGAGATTCAAATTAAGTTTCGGGATATATCTAACTTCTGGGATAAATTTTTTTTTGGATTTTTGAAGATTTTCAAAACATCCTATTCCTTTTACTTCAAGAGATGTGCCATCGGCTGTAAAAACCTTTGACACACTTGAGTTATTTTTAAGACATTCGGATAGACTATTAACATTTGGGATCATGTGAAAAGAAGCACCAGAATCTAAAAGCCAAGAAAAGTTACCTGGACCGGAGAAAGATGCAATTGCCGCTCCAGTTGAGGCTTTGGTTGAAGAGGATACCCCTTTGAGAAGAGGTTGAAGGATTTCCATCAGTTGAGCCATAGACACAGGTGCATCTTGATCTTTTGACTCAGATTCAACAGATGCAACTCTTTTTTCTTCTCTTCTTTTTAACTTTGGACATTGAGGCTTATAGTGCCCCGGTTCATGACAATGATGACAAATAACTTTTCTTTTATCAAAGTCGTTGTTTTGCCTTCCAAAATGAGGCGGCTTGTAAGTACGAGTATGATTCCCCGGTTTAGATACAGCTAAAATTGAGTCATCATCAACTTTTGGAGTACTTTTTCTAAGTCTATTTTCTTCCATAGTGAGCTCTTCTATAGTATCAACAATAGAAGGAATTTTTCCACGATGTAATAGGGCCGATTTGGTGGATTCAAACTCCGGCCTTAGACCATTCACAAATTGATAGAAATGTTTCATATCGAGTTGCTTTTGGCGAAGCTCGATATCTTCGGCACAATGCCATTTGGGCTCAAGAAGAGCCAACTCTTCCCAAAGTTCGGACAACTCATTATAATATTCTCGAATAGTTTTATCTTTTTGAGTCATTGTCCGAACTTTGTCTTGTAAACTGCATACATGTGCAATATCTTTAAGGGAATACATGTTTTTGAGCTATTCCCAAGCCTTATCGGCATGCTCAAACTTAGCTAGACTAGAGCATTTTTTAATGTCTATGCTATTGATGAGCCATGACATAATTTTTGCATGCCCTATCCTCCACTCTTTCCATTTCTTTTCATAAGTGGCTAACGCCTTACTCTTCTCTTCTTCCGTTAGAGGAACCATCCACTATACCCCCATACACCTTTTCCCCAAATGTGGTGCTTCATAATCGAAGCCCACATTACATAGTTAGTATCATTTAGCTTCATAGGAATGATGGTGATCTTATCATTGTCATCCATCTTTTACAAGGGTAAGAGAAATAAATAGGAGGAGAGAGAGAGAGAGAAAAATAAAAAGAAAAGAAAAAGAGTAGACAAGGGAATAAGAGAGGATACAAAACCAAAATTTTTTGTAGCACAAGTTCGCCTTTCTTCAAACAAATCTTCTTGAGCCAAGAACAAGGTGATGAAACACCTTTTGTAAATGTGGCATGGAAATCGAGGCAGAAGCACTTCAAGATCTAAGGATTTCGTAGCTTTGATACCATGTAATGAAATGGTCTTCAACAAATGCACGAATAACTCACAAACAAGTGTCTATTGGAGACACTACAAGCATGACCCTTGAAAGGGTATAAAAGGAAGAACACTTGAAAAATAAATAATACTTTATTCATGAACAAAATGCTTAAGAAGCATAGTAATTTCTATGTCACACGGACTCGGCTAAAGGGTTGCCGCACCCGCGTCGACACGCACGGACTCGGGTGCGGACTCGGGTGCGGCTTAGGACTCGGCCCGGACTCGGTCAACGCCGAGTCGGACTCGGTCAACGAGTCCGGGCCGAGTCCGTCCACATTTTGGACTCGGTCAACATTGACCGAGTCCAAAATTGTCCATTTCAAGTTTTAAATTATGTTTTAGATCCGGGTCGGGTCGGGTCCAAACCCGACCCAGATCCAAATTTTTTTTGGCAGCCGAACCCTAAAAGGGGTTTATCGACAGGGAGAGGGGCTTACCCTCTCGATTTTGCCTCTCCCCCTCAGCCCCTACAGCTTTCTCCTGCACCCACGCCGGTGATCCGAACTCCGGCGACAGGCAGCCACCGTCTCCCCCTCCGTCAGGTATGTCGACCCTCCTGCACCCTCTGCTCGTAGCCTCCCTCCTTGCACCCTTTGCACGCAGAAGAGGGGCTCGGCCCCCCTCCCTGCACCCTCTGCTCGCAGGGGAGGGGCTCGGCCCCCCTCCCTGCACCCTCTGCTCGCAGAGGAGGGGCTCGGCCCCCTCCCTGCACCCTCTGCTCGCAGAGGAGGGGCTCGGCCCCCCTCCCTGCACCCTCGGCTCGCAGGGGAGGGGCTCGGCCCCTCCCTGCACCCTCGGCTCGCAGAAGAGGGGCTCGGCCCCCCTCCCTGCACCCTCGGCTCGCAGAAGAGGGGCTCGGCCCCCCTCCCTGCACCCTCGGCTCGCAGGGGAGGGGCTCGGCCCCTCCCTGCACCCTCTGCTCGCAGAGGAGGGGCTCGGCCCCCCTCCGTGCACCCTCTGCTCGCAGAAGAGGGGCTCGAGCCCCCTCCCTGCACCCTCTGCTCGCAGGGGAGGGGCTCGGCCCCCCTCCCTGCACCCTCGGCTCGCAGGGGAGGGGCTCGACCCCCCTCCCTGCACCCTCTGCTCGCAGGGGAGGGGCTCGGCCCCCCTCCCTGCACCCTCTGCTCGCAGAGGAGGGGCTCGGCCCCCCTCCCTGCACCCTCTGCTCGCAGGGGAGGGGCTCGGCCCCTCCCTTCACCCTCTGCTCGCAGAGGAGGGGCTCGACCCCCCTCCCTGCACCCTCTGCTTGCAGAAAAGGGGCTCGGCCCCTCCAATATTTCCTGTTTTATTAACTTTATTTTATTTACTTATTTAATTATTTTCTTTTCAGTTTTCACTTTTCAGATATAATGGCGAGTTCTAGCGGTAGTGTCAATACATTTGGTTCAAGTTCTAACCCTGAATTAGATGTTTCTCAACCACTTTGGAGGCTTGTGACAAAAGGGATAAAAGCTAGTAGTGGTGGTGGTGGGAATGTGCAGTTTCATTGTAATCTATGTAAGACGGTTTTCACATGTTCTTATACGCGTGTGAAAGCACATCTTTTGCATATTCGTGGTCAAGGAATTAGGGCATGTTCTGGGGTTGACAAAGACATGTTAAAGCAATTAAAAAAAGAACAAGAGGAAGCTGAAAAGAAGAAAATTGCAGAGATGAAAAGCGATTCGATTAATTTGTCTTTTCATACTGCTATTGATACACAAGAAGAGCTTTTAAAGAAAAGAAAGATGGAAAGCAATAAAACAATACAAGCGTCATTCAAAAACATGGCAAGAGCAGAAATCGATAAAAAGATTGGTCGATTATTTTACTCAAGCTCAATTCCTTTTAATGTAGCTAGAAGTCCATACTGGAAAGATATGATTACATCTTTGGCTAATTGCAATTTGAGTGGTTATGTGCCTCCTAGTTCAGAAAAACTAAGAACAGTCATTCTTGCAGAGGAAAAAATTAGAATTGAAGACTTGCTAGAGACCTAAAAATTTGCATGGAAACGACATGGAGTGTCGATTGTTTCTGATGGGTGGACTGATATACAAAGGCGACCACTGATAAACTTCATTGCTTACTCTCTAAATAGGCCAATCTTTTTGAAGACTGTTGATGCATCTGGAGAGTATAAAGATGCTGAATATTTAAAGAGATTATTTGTTGAAGTGATAAAAGAAGTGGGTGAAGAAAGTGTGGTGCAAATCATTACTGACAATGCTCCAGTTTGCAATCGTGCAGGAATGAATTTGGCAAGTGAAGATACATATTCACATATTTTTTGGACTCCTTGTGCAGCACACAGTTTAAATTTGGCACTTAAGAGTATATGCAATCCATCAAAAGATGATGCACATGCACATAAAATGTGCTTATGGATTGAGGAAATAGAGCATGATGTTCGAAATATTAGAAATTTTGTTGTAAACCATCATCATGCCCTTTCTATATTTAATAGGCATTCTGATCTCAAGTTACTGAAAGTTGCTGAAACTCGTTTTGCTTCTCTAATTGTTATGATAAAAAGAATTAAGCAACTCAAAAATGCATTGATGATGATGGTGGCTGATCAAGATTGGGATTTTTATCGTACTGAAGATGATGTCAAGGCTCAAGCTATCAAAAACTGCATCTGTGATGATTTTTGGTGGGATAAAATTACATATTTTGTTGAATTTACAGAGCCTATTTGGGAAATGCTGAGAGAAGTTGACAGAGATGTACCCATGCTTCATAGAATTTATGAAATGTGAAACAATATGATTGAAAAAGTTCAAAGTATCATTTTTAAACATGAGAAGAAAGATATTGCACTTGATGATTCAGAATTTTACAATCATGTACATTCAGTTTTAGTGAGAAGATGGGATAAAAGCAATACACCTTTGCATTACATGGCATACTCTCTCAATCCAAAATACTATGCAAAAAAATGGTTGACAGAAGGTGTTGGTCGTGTTTCTCCAAATAAAGATCCTGAGACATCAAGAAATAGAATGATATATTTGGGAAGAGTTTTAATGATCCTCACATGTTTAAGGTTGTAAATAGTGAGTTTGGCAAGTTTTCTACTGGAAGATTTGATTCTTTAGCAGCACTTGTGGCAAGGGACGAGGAAGATCCCCTTAATTGGTGGGCAACATATGGATCAGAGACACCAAATCTGCAACGTCTTGCAATGAAGTTGTTATTCCAACCTGCTACATCATCTTGTTGTGAAAGAAATTGGAGTACATATGCTCAAATTCACAACATTAAAAGAAACAAACTCACCAGTAAAAGAGCAGAGGATTTGGTATATGTTCACTCAAATCTACGATTAATTTCTCGCCGGATCAAAGAAGAGTATAGGTACTTTTTTTCATTGTATTCAAAGTTTGTATTTAAATATTTCATATTTGTATTCAAAGTTTTAACTTTTAAGTTAGATACTAATATAGTGATTTTTTGATGCAGTTGTGGACCATCCAAGAATTGGGATGTAAATCCAGAAGATTTTGACTTGGAGGGAGAACATAATTTACATACTCTCAACATGGACTACCTCGATCCTGTTCTTCCTTCTAATTCAGACGATGAGGCAGATTTATGATAAGTTTTGTTGTTTATCACACTCACAAGCTTCTTTATGTGTTATATTTTGGTAAGTTTGTGTTGTTAAGAATTGCTTTTTTTTTGCTTTAAATTTACAATCTTTATGTGTTAATTTATTGTTATATATATAATTATAATATTTAAAATATATATATTTATAATATATATTTTTAATATATATATATATAGCCGAGTCCCCGTGTCCAAATTTTTTGGAATTGCGCCGCACCCGTGTCGCACCCGCACCCGCACCCATGTGACATAGAGTAATTTACATTGAAGAGGTTCACCCCTATATATACAAAAAAGTGGAAGAGAGAGGAGAGCTCATTTTGAGCTCTCCAAAAGAGACGTTGGACTGTAGTCCAACGTCTCTTATTATAGCTGTTGGACTATAGTCCAACAACATTTATTATAGCTATTGGACTACAGTCCAACAGCTATTTGCACAATCAAGTTCTCTAGTTTCTATTGAACTAGATGCTAAAAAAGAAAATAAAGAAAAATAGGAAAAGAAAATAATAAAAGAAAATATAATAATATTAAATAATATATATATATATATATTACAGTTTACATTTTAACAGAAAGTATGTTAGGAACCCAAGATCAGTCATTTCAAAAGAATTTTTTAAAAACGGGTTTACTTTTTTAATTCCTTCTTTGTCAATTCTTGTAATCAACATGTTATCAACATATAAAAGTAAAATTATAATACCTGCAGAAGAGTTCTTGTGTCAGTATAACATGGTTGAAAACCATATTTTGTAATAACATTGTTGAATGTGTCAAACCAAGCTTTAGGTGCTTGTTTGAGTCCATATAGTGCCTTTTTTAATTTAAGTAATTTACCTGCAGGAACTATCAATCCAGATGGAACATCCATGTATACTTCCTCATTGAGATTGTTATTTAAAAAGGCATTTTTAACATTCATTTGGAATATATTTCAATTTTTAATAGCTGCAATAGCTACAAGAATTTGAACAATTGTCATCCTAGCAACAGAAGCAAAGGTTTCTTTGTAAGCTACTCTATATTCTTGAGAATAACCTTTGGCAACTAACCTGGCTTTATGTCTTTCCAAGAATTCATCGCTTTTTGTCTTGACTTTGAAAACCCATTTAAAACCTATAGTTTTCTTTCTGATGGGTAGACTTAGAATTTTCAAAGTGTTGTCTCCTTCAAGAGCATCTAATTCTATATGCATAGCTTTTACCCATTCAGGTAGGTTTTTAGCTTCATTGTAACAAGAGGGTTCAAAATATGAATGAATAGCTATAAGACATCCTCTATGTTTAGGAGAGAATGAGTCATAAGAAACAAATCTATTTGGAATCCTTGAGATTCATTCACATCTACGAATGATGATTTGTTCAGAGGGAATTTCCAATGCTTCATGATTATCTTGATTTTCACTTTCACCGGATATATTTCTATTTCTTCTAGTGTATACTATTGGTTCAACTGTTGTTCTATTCTCAATAGAGGGTTCTAGATAAGTATCTTTATCATTAGATAGTAGTTTAAATAAGAAGGAATAGTCATAATTTATGTCTTGAGACATATTTCCTTCAAATCCACTTTCATTTTCAACAAAGTTAACATTCTCTGATACAAGAAGTTTATTATTTTTTATATCATAACATTTAAACCATTTTTGTGTTTCAGAGTAATCAATGAAAGCATAGAGGATAGCCTTAGAAGATAGTTTAAGACATAACATTTGCAACCAAAGATTCTCAGTCTTTGATAGTCAAGTTGGTATTTGAATAATTTTTCAAAAGAAATTTCATTGGATAAAGTTTTTGAAGGCAGCTTCAGCCCAAAGATTTTTAGGAACATTCTTATCAATAAGTATTGTCAATGTAGTTTCCATAATATGTCTATGTTTTCTTTCTGAAATCCCGTTTTGCTGTGAAGCTCTAGGACACGATCTTTGATGCAAAATTCCTTCATTTTCTAATAATTGTTTAAAATCATTTGACAAATAATATCCCCTAGAGTCAGTTCTTAGGATTTTGATATTGCTTTCAAATTGATTTTTAATCATGTTATGAAAAGTTTTGAAGGTTGCAAATACATTAGATTTAAACTTAAGAAAATAAATCTAACAATATCTAGTGAAATCATCGACAAGCACAACATAGTAGGAGAATCCTCCTTTAGAAATCACAGGAGCAGGACCCCACACATCCGAATGAACCAACTCAAAAGGCACAAAGGAGTAAAAAGTTTTTTGTCCATAAGGCAAAAATGTCGTTTTTCCAAGTAAACAATCCTTACATTCAAAATTATCTTTGCAAAGATCCTTATTAATAGGTACAAAAATCAATTTCCTTATATTTGGATGCCCAAGTCTATAATGGCAAACTTTTATATCTTTTGTTTGGGCAATATTACAAAATGATTTCTTCGGAATACAAAGGAAGTTCATATAATAAAGATCTTTCCTAGAACCTTCTCCAATCAATTTCCCGAACTACCGATCATGCACCCAACATTTGTTTGATGAGAATATGGCATCACATACATGATCTGAGATTTGAGAAACTGAAAGTAAATTAAGATGTAGTTTTGGTAAGTGTTACTTTTGGAATATAAAACTTTGTATTTTGTCAAATCATTTTTAAAAATCACAATACCCTTTATTTTCAAGGAAGTTCCATCTGGAAACAAAAGATGCATTTGAGTTAGATTGACACTCAGATAAAATGGACTTGTGTGGAGTCATATGAAATGAAGCTCCTGAATAAAAAAGCAAAGAGCACATACCAGGGATTGAAGAGGATGCAATGGCCGCTCCTGATGTAGATCCTTTCAGCAATGGTTGTAATGCCTCTGTCAATTGGGATAATGATTTGGTGATATATTTGAGGTTTAGAGTATCCTCTTATTGTTTTGACGGAGTTGCTGCAACCCTTTTTTCTTGAGGTCTATAATCCTTTTTGAATTTAGGACATTGAAGTCTAATGTGGCCGGACTCATGACAATTATGACAAATGATTTTTGACTCTTCTCTATTCTTATTAAAATGAGGAGGTCTATATAGTTTGATATAATGTCCCGGTTTGGAAGCGGCAAACGCATAATCCTCTTCTTGACTATTAATAGAAGTAGCAAAAACATTCACCTTTACTCATGTTTAGCCTAGTCTCTTCTCCACTAAGTTTACTGAGAATCTCATGAATAGGAGGTGATGAGGATGATAACAAGGAAGCCCTAGTTTGTTCAAACTCGGGTCTCAATCCATAAAGAAAAGCAAAGAGTCCATCTTCTTCAACTTGACCCATTTGGGTTCAAATTGAGCAAGTTGAGTCCAAATAGATAACTCCGTAAAATAATCTCTAACATTTTTATCTCCTTGTTTAATATTTCTAGCCTTTTCTTAGAGATAATACTTATGGGTCATATCTTTTTCGGTAAACATACCTCTAAGATACTCCCATGCTTTGCTTGCCTTTTGTAACACAAGAGATTTGAAGCATTTTTTGTTTCGACTCCATTTAGCATCCATGAAAGAATCTTAGCATTTTTCATATCCCATTCATCTAATTTTTTGTAATATTCTTCCATTGCTTTGTCTTTTTCTTCAAGACTTGTTTCAACACCATTTTCACATATTGTAATTTTATGAGTGGGTTCAAGAATAGTACATCTCACGTATCACCACAAACCTTGACCTTTTATGAATGTCTCAAGTGTCCGGCCCAAATGATATAATTGCTCCCATCAAGCTTGAATGGTGGAATAAATATGGAGTTGCTTGAATTGTACGGTAAGAATTCACCCATGATGAAAATGAGAAGAAGAGAACCACGACCAAGGAAAAATTACGAACACGCTTTATGAGGCAGCCCACCAATGCATGCTTTACGAGATAGCCTTTACGAGTGAGTATAAACCAAGCTCTGATACCATGTGAAGAATCTCACAAATAATCAAGTTTATAAAAACTTGACAAGAACATTCACTCATCAAATGCACTAGGGCATAAATATTACAAAGTGCACTAAGGCACAAAACACATGAGAAATACGGAATATTATTAAGAGAAAAAACCTCACTTGAAAGATACATTACAAAGGGAAAATAGTCCCTTATTTATATACATGAGAAGGCTATAGCCGTTGGGAACAGCCCAACGGCTGCTCAAATAGTCAAATGTTGACTATTGACTTGGACTAAAAAACAGAAAAGACAAAAAATAAAATAAGAAATATAAAAATACATATTACAAAATTATATTTCATACGTGTGTGTGTGTATATATATATATTCAAGTATATACGTATATATGTGACTTTCTAACAAACATCACATGTCGTGTAGTGTTTAAATGCTACTCAAAGAAAAATACAAAAAAATATATATGTACACTTATCATATGTATCAGAATTATGAACCATTAACCTAAATTTCATCAAAAAGCTCAAAAAAATAAGCAATTTTTTTCCAAACAAACCCTGAAGGATTCTAGGGTCTCTAACCTCTTCTTTGTCCTAAACTACAAAACATAAAAGCTAACATCCTCCAGACTAACCCAGAAGGATTATAGGGTCTCTAATCTCTTCCTTGCCCTAAATTAGGATCCAGATGTGCAATATTTTTCAACATTTACACCCGCACAAATGATTCCCAACATGCACTATTATCAACATAAAATTATTCATTTACTGCTAACACAAACATTAAAGATAACTTCCCTTCTTATAGTTTCTGCTAAAATTGAGATCATTCAAGAGAAACAAATTTCAATTTTACAAGCTTCATTCAGCTATTTCTTTCCAAGGTATGATATATTACCTGGCCACCTTGTTCAGCGTAGAAGCTGGTACTCTCAAGAACAATACCAACTTCAACACCAGCAGGGATGCTCTCCAAAAACTCCTTGCCATTGTAGATTGCTTTGATCGTACTCTGATGGCTCTGCAAAATTATTGCAAAAGTAGACCGCCAGAATTAGAAGCACTTCTTTGCATATAAGTTTTAGTATGAACTTGCCCTACTACAGCAGAAATAATGCAATTAAATCCTAAAAAGAAAAAGAAAAAAGATTTTAGCAGCTCATCTGCAAACAGAAAAATGAAAGTCACACACAAATAAATCCAAGAGGAATTAAAGGCAAGCAAAATATAGCATTTTGGAAATTGAAGAGATTAAAAAGTAACTGCTGCTGACGTACCACATGGAATCCTCACGAAATTTAAATATAAATCTCAGTTGACAATTGTGTACAACCTATAGACAATTTCTTAGATCTTTTAATTATGCTTTATACATTTATTTGGAACATTAACGAAATTTTTAAGATTTTTCCTCAGATTTTTGCTGAGAATAAACCATTAGTTTTGAGAACCCAGCTTGGTGAAAATCAGCTCATAGAAATTGGTTACTATTGTTACGACTAATAAATTTGCCAGATCCTAAAGAAGAGCAAATTAAGGACGGGTATGAAAGCCAATATAGAAAGTGGCCAAGGCAATGCCTCAATTGGGGCTGTCAACACATCAGATCAGAGTCAGACCAGATACCTTCTGACCAGTACCAAAATGTTAGGGTTTGGTTGCAAATATGAAAACCTGAATAAAAATATGTTCGGAAATGGGGTTACATTTTCAAACCCAACTAGATATGTGTTCAGATCTGACCACTGCATTTAGGAATCAGGTCTATCTAAGTAAGCTCACTTGGTGAAATTACAATCTATCTCTATGTGCTTAGTCCATTCAAGAAACTCTGGATTCTTGGCTATATGAATAGAGCTCAAATGTAGCTTGCAAGCTCACCTCCACCTGATCCTGACTCGTAATGAGAGCTCTCAACTAAAACAAAATGTAGCTTGCAAGCTTATCTCCGCCTAATCTTGACTCATAAAAGCTTTCATCGTTGCCAATCTCTAAAATAAAATCTTCTTTTTGATTCTCCTCTTTTTGGTGGTTCAAATATTCCACAAAAAATTGTTTTACATAAACTTTGACATTTGGACACTCTCTAACACTCTTCCTTGTTCCAGCTAAATGTTCCTTCATTTTAGCAACTCCACCTTTAACATTTTGTTTGCATTAATTGCATATCAAATTTCCCTTTTTTTAAGGATTACCAAGGTCGTCTTCTTTACAATGAGTCCAAGCTTATTATCATGATGTTGACAATGTGAACTGCTAAACTAATCCATTTCTTCCACCATGCACAACTCTGTTTGTGTGATGTATTGACTCAATACTATTGAGTGATATGTTTTTACTCAAATATGAAAGAATATGTGATGTGTTAAACTAATCTATTTCTTCTCATATATGAAATGGGAATGACACATTTTTCATTTTTTTTCCTTCTGTGTGTGCATGCGTGTTTGTGTGTCTTTCCCTCATCTAGAGCTATTGCAAACTTGGTTTTGTTGGGGCAAGATCGACCTTCCACCATGCACAACTCTGCTGGTCTACCCTCCTTCAATTTGTAGCCCAGCAAAGTTGCAAAAGAGGTTGTCTAATGTACCAAAAAATTAGAGAGAGAGAGAGATAAAGAGATTAACCTGTACCAAGAAGAGGAAGACTAAAAGACATAGAAAAGAAGATGAAAAGGCAAAAGGCATCCACCCTTTTTAGTTTTTCCTGTCTTTTTTGGGTTTCTATTCTAATGTTTCACTTTCCATTCTAATTTTGGAGACTTGGAGTTACGTGAATACAATGGAGACGAGTGACGTGAATACAATGGAGACTTTTCATTCTAATTTTGCCAACATGAATAGTATTCACTGAATACATGATATGTCAAACAGTCAAAGTTACCTTTTATGGACATGTATATGAGGTGTGTGCTTCTCCATAACGCACATACCTCGAGCGAGATATGCACCTCACACAAGGCGCACGCCTCATATACACTAACATCTTAATGTTGTGCCTCAAGGCATGAAGGCTTGCCTCACACCTGAGGCATACACTTCACACCTCAAGTCAGGTACTTAACAACATTGGTGGCAACTAAAGAAGCAAATGAAGAGAGGAGTCAAATATGCTGTTACAGCTTATCAAGTCATGAATGCATAGATGGTTGAGTGTCAAAAGTGGAAGAAGATGCAATTGCTATTACTACTTCATCCTTCATAGTGTTCTTATCACCAAGACTAGCACTGGACATCGAAGTGCTTCCTCTCATTCGTGCACTCTTCCTCTTCAGTATTGTGCAGTTCTTTTTCATATTCCTCATTTCCTTAAAATAGTGGCACCTAACTCCAATCATATCAAATTTGGGTGCCCCATCCTTTGCACCCCCAAAACCACCTAACTGCTTAGATGCAACCATGACTGAAACACCAGTAGAATAGGTCTGAAGAGACTTCATCTTAGTCTCTTCTACAATAAGCTCCGAGAAAACCTATGTAGCTAGAGGAAGAAAGGTCTTGTGAATAATGGCACTCCTCACATTATCATACTCCAAGCGAAATCCCCATGAGAAGCTCTATTACCCTCACCGTCTCCTTATCTTGAGTATCTGCATCCATACAAACTTTGCAGTCCTTGCACTTATCACATTTTTTATTGCTTTCATTTAGAGCCAGTGAGTCCCACAATTGTTGGATTTCAGAGTAGAAGTCATGAATAGACTTATTTCCTTGCCTCAAGGACCGTAAGTCTTGCATTAATTGGTATTGCCTTGTCCAGTTTTCTTGCATGTATATTTGCTTCAAATAGCCCAATGCATCCTTAGATTCTTGAAACCTAGAGATGTTCATAGCAAAACAATATTGAAAAAGTTGTATAAATCTGAAATAGATGCAAAACAAGCACTACAAATATCCAGCAACAAGGAAATCCCAGCCAACAAAAGAAACAAGCACAATATCCCAATTGTTAGTCAAAACACTCAACCCAAGAGTGCCCAAATCTGAAAACAAGAACAGGAAACACTAATTATGTGAGCAATCTACCAAGGAAATAGCAGTTTATCCACCCAAATAGATCTGCTCACTCTCATAATGATACAGCAGAAGTATATCACGAAATCAGCCTACCCGATACCCAAAATATGCTAATAAAGGTAGAAAACTGATTACCGCTGGATATAAACACCTCAAAACTTCAACAAAACTCAGTATATATCCCAAAACTGAGCACAAAACTAATACTGAGGCACACACAACTCAAATACGACATGGACAAAAGCAATCCAAAGTCCTAATAACCAAAAACCATATCAGATTGGTCTGAAATTTTCAACTCAGAAATTCTTGAAAAAAACACCAAAATTCCAATAAAGCTCCAAATCCAATGGGGTTTGATTCATAGACCTTCTAAAATCAAAACCTAGCAAATTCCAAACTCAAATCAACCAAAACTGATCAGATTGAACCAGTCGTTCTTCAAGGAATGATGTCAGCACATGTATCAAAACTGAGACTGAATGTTTCTTCCAATCTCTCCTCTTCAATGTGAATTCTCACTCTGATACGAACTGCAAGAATCATGAAGATAGCACAAGAAAATGCAAAGGGAGAAGAGAGAAACTCGAACTTTCATTTCATGTAAAGAAAGAATAGAATGTTGTGGATGCAGCACTTTAAAAAAAGTTGGGTGCGGGGAATATATATATAAAGTCACACGGACTCGACTATAAGGTTGACGCACCCACGTAGACACGCCCCGACATGGGTGCGGCTTCGGACACGGGGCGGACACAATCAATGAATAGTCGGACTTGATCAACACACTGGGGCCGAGTCCGTCCACATTTTGGACTCAGTCAACTTTGACCGAGTATTTTTGTCCATTTTAAAAAATAATTTGGACTCGGGTTGGGATCCGGACCCGACCCGAATCCAAAACAGTGGAGGGGTCGGAACCCTACCCTTAAGAGGCGCAGGGGAATACCCCCCCCCCCCCCCGAATTCTTTTTACAAAATTTGAGGGTTAGGGTCCTCTCTCATCTGAGCTCCGGCATGCCACCGGCGACCCTCTACCACCGCCCCTCAGCCCTCCCTTTTCTCTCCCGTTTCACGGCCACCCGATGCTCGACTCTCCCTCCCGCTCGTCGTATTCCGGCAGCCGACGCCAACACCCCCCCGTGCACCATCTCCCAATGCCGACGACTCCTCTTTTCTGGCCACCTCTCAGGTAATATCTCTCTCCCTCTCTTCTTCTTCTTCTTATTCTTATTCTCCCTGTTTGCGCAGAGGAGGGGTCAAGCCCCTCCCCGCCATCCCATTTTCGCAGGGGAGGGGTTGAGCCTCTCCCCGGTAACCCATTTTCGCAAGGGAGGGGCTGAGCCCCTCCCTGTCCCCATGTTTCCATAGGAGAGGGGCCGAGCCCCTCCTTGCCTCCCTGTTCCTTCTGTAGGAAAGGGGAGGGGCCAAGACCTCCCCTCTGTGTCTCTTCCCCCTCCCCTCTTTGTCCTCTCCTTCATTGTCGGCAGGCAGGGCCTACCGGCCCTCCTTATTGCAAAATAAGCAGGGACTCGACCCCCCTTTCCTACACCATTTGCTCACATAGGAGGGGCCCGACCCCTCCCTATGCCTCTTATTCCACAGAGGAGGGGCTCGACCCCTCCTCGTGTTCGGCAAGGGACTTCGCCTTCCCTTGTTGCTCGTTTTTCGAGCATAGTAGGGGCATCGCCCCTGCCACACATGGGTCTTCGGAAGGGCGATGCCCTCTACCGATTGGGGTTTTTCAACAAAGGCGATGACCCTGCCCCTGAGCACCCTTAGGTAGGCAGGTGCCTCGCCCCTGTCTCCCTGTATCTCATCTGGTAGGGGCTTTGCCCCTGCAGCTCAGGTTTTCCAGCATTGGCAGAAGTGACGCCCCTGCTAGTCGCTCTCTCTCCTACAACGCATGCAGGCGTAAAGGGCCCCTGTCCCTTCCTAAATTTTCGATTTTGTGTTCAGTTTCAATTTTCTTTTCAATTTTCACATTTTCATATATAATGGCGAGTTCTAGTGGCAGTGTCAATACAGTTGGTTCAAGTTCTAACTCTGAATTAGAAGTTTCTCAACCACTTTGGAGGCTTGTGACAAAAGGGATAAACGCTAGTGGTGGTGGTGGGAATGTGCAGTTTCTTTGTAATCTATGTAAGACTGCTTTCACGGGTTCTTATACGCGTGTGAAAGTAATCTTTTGCATATTCGTGGTCTAGGAATTAGGTCATGTTCTAGGGTTAACAAAGAATACGAGAGGAAGCGGAAAAGAAGAAAATTGCAGAGATAAGAAGCAATTTGATTAATCTGCCTTTTGTTATTGCTAGTGATGAACAAGAAGAGCTTTTTGAAAAAAAGAAAGATAAAACGCAATAAAACAATACAAGGGCCATTCAAAAATATGGCAAGAGCAGAAATTGATAAAAAAAGATTGGTAGATTCTTTTACTCAAGCTCAATTTCTTTTAATGTAGCTAGAAGTCCATAGTGGAAAGATATGATTACATCTTTGGCTAATTATAATTTGAGTGGTTACGTGCCTCCTAATTCAGAAAAACTAAGAACAATCATTCTTGCAGAGGAAAAAAATAAAATTGAAGACTTGTTAGAGACCCAAAAAATTGCATGAAAACAACATGAAGTGTCTATTGTTTTTTATGGGTGGACTGATATACAAAGGCGACCACTGATAAACTTCAATCCTTACTCACTTAATGGGTCAATCTTTTTGAAGACTGTTGATGCATCTAGAGAGTACAAAGATGTTGAATATTTAAAAAGAGTATTTATCGAAGTGATAAAAGAAGTGGGTGAAGAAAGTGTGGTCCAATCATTACTGACAATGCTCCAGTTTGCAGTCGTGCAGGAATGAATTTGGCAAGTGAAGATACGTATTCACATATTTTTTGGACTCCTTGTGCAACACACAGTTTAAATTTTGGCACTTAAGAGTATATGTAATCCATCAAAAGATGATGCACATGCACGTGAAATGTGTTTATAGATTGAGAAAATAGAGCATCTTGTTCGAAATATTAGAAATTTTGTTGTAGACCATCATCATGCCCTTTCTATATTTAATAGGCACTCTGATCTCAAGTTGCTAAAACTCGTTTTGCTTCTCTCATTGTTATGATGAAAAGAATTAAGCACCTCCAGAATGCATTGATGATGGTGGCTGATCAAGATTGGGATTTTTACCATACTGAAGATGATGTTAAGACTCAAGCTATCAAAAAATGCATCTGTGATGAGTTTTGGTGGGATAAAATTACAGAGCCTATTTAGGAAATGTTTAGAGAAATTGACAGACATATACCCATGCTTCTTAGAATTTATGAAACATGTGACAATATGATTGAAAAAGTTCAAAGTATCATTTTCAAACATGAGAAGAAAGATCATTCAGAATTTTATAATCATGTCATTCAGTTTTAGTGAAAAGATGGGATAAAAGAAATACACATTTGAATTGCATGGCACAGTCTCTCAATCCAAAATATTATGCAAAAAAATGGTTGACAAAAGGTCTTGATCGTGTTTCTCCAAATGAAGATCCTGAGATACCAAGGAATAGAATGATATATTAGAAAAGATTTTTTAATGATCCTCACATGTTTAAGGTTGTAAATAGTGAGTTTAAAAAATTCTCTATTGGGAGATTTGATTCTTTAGCAGCACTTATGACAAGGGACGAGAAAGATTCCCTTAATTGGTGGGCAACATATGGATCATAGACACCAAATCTGCAACGTCTTGCAATGAAGTTATTATCTCAACCTGCTACATCATCGTTGTAACGCCCCAGATGTTTGACTTGAGATAAGAAGATTTGAATGAAATTTGCCTTTGAAAGTCAGAGTTTGCAGCAAAGATTTTTAAAGATACCAAAGGTTTTAGATAAAAGCACAAGTCGATTCTTCTGAGCACGTTAGCAAAAAGACCCAGTACAAACTCATTTCCTAACTAAGCCAAGCAGTGAGCAAAAGATAGAAAAGAGTTTATCCATAAAAAGATTTAGTCTGTACAGAACAGGGAGAGTCATCCACCCTTAACAACTAAAGTACAAAACCCAAAGTGAAGTAGCCAGAACGCCGACGAGAGAGGTGAGGCTTTGATCATGTAGCATTGCACCGCCTCCTGTAAAGAAAGCCTCCCTATCACCTACACCCATAAAAAATGGGAGTCAGTCCTGAAAACTGGTAGGTGCGCAAAAAGAATAAGAAGAACAACAACTAATCTAAAGCATGTTCATATCTAAGCAAATATAAATTGATGCAACAGGCACTAAGCAACTGAATAGCAAAGACCATAGCAAAAGCTAACCAGAGTATCATCGTGAGCACATGCAGGCTAGTATTACAGTGATAACAAATCTAACTCTAAGCAATAACAACAAGACTAATCATGCATTCCTTCTAACTATCGCAAGTAGCAAATAATAGCAAGGTAAAATAGGCAGTCAAAACTAAGAACGAAGAACTATTGTGAACATGCCATATTATGTTCTGATTATTAACTGGCCATTGTGGGTACGCACAATGTATAAAACGTAGAAACAGTCAAGATCCATTTGGAGGTCTATTATGCTATGTATTTTATTATATCCCGAAGGACTGACTGAGTCCGCTCCTAAAGGGACGACCAGTGGTCAAGAGAGTAAGTCCCCAAAGGCAAAACAAGGCCCAAGGATGTATCCAACTTTTGCAGAAGTGTCGGGCGACTACCACCTAGGATACTTATGGTAGTCCATTTTTCCCCTACCTCCGATGACTGGGGAAGCCGGACCTTTGCCTGTAATAGTCATTAATGGCCTGTCCATCAGAGTTTTTGTACCATCCATCCTCTTTCTTGATGAACCATCCAGAACAAGCACGATGAGGGGTTTTTCTTCATCATCGTCTTTCTCTTCATGCCCTGGTCTATTCGACCTACTCGAGTATCTTGCCTGTGAAGGCGTATGATTACCATTTTAGTGAGATGTCCACCATTATGCTTTATCGTATACCATGAGGTCTATCCACCTCGTGCTACTCATCGTGGCATCACATATCATCGCCAAGAGATGCGGCCAGGCTGATAGCCACGGGCCACAAGGAGGCACTCAAAACAAGCTCAAAATTGTCAGCAATCTCTAGAGAAACCTGAGAAATAGAAACAATAGCATAATCGCAATTTACATGGCGCAAGTCAGAAGTAAAGCAGTAAGAACGTAAACAAGCAGGTCAAGAACCAGAACACGGCCAAGGTGCGTAAAGCGCGGGGCAACAAAAAGTAAAGTGCTGAAAAGTAAACAGCCAAGGCGTATAAAGCGCGGGGCGACAGAAAGTAAAGTGCTGAAAAGTAAACAGGACACGGATCATGAAACCGCGTCCTTGAGTTAAAAGACAAAAAGTAAAGCCTATGCACATAAAGCGCGGCGATAACAGAAAGTAAAGTGCTGAAAAGATAAAAAGGACAAGGATAGTGAAATCGCGTCCTTGAGTTAAAAAGACAAAAAGTAAAGCCTAGGCACATAAAGCGCAGCGGCAACAAAAAGTAAAGTGTTTAAAAGGTAAAAATGACAAGGTTCGCGAAACCGCGTCCTTGAGTTAAAGAATGCACATATATAACTCATATGTATATGTATATATTCGTCATCTTGTTCGATTATCTTTTCTTTAGTTTTAGTTTTGTTCATTCAAAGTCCTTTCACGGAACTTTCCCCTACCTTGGGGGGTTACGAGTTCCCGGACGCCTGCGAGCGTAAGTGTGAATGGTCTCGGGCCACGAGTGTGCTCCGTCGTACAACTTATACGCGTAAAAAGGGTTAGTGTGCAATAAGAGGGACAAAGAAACAGAGTCTTTGTCGAAAAAACAAAACAGGTGGCAGGGGGCTCCGTCCCCCTCCAAGACGAGAAAGATGGCAGGGAGGCTCCGCCCCCCTTGCCGGCAAACAGAGAAGGGACAGGGGGACGGAGCCCCCTGTCAAAGAAGAGAGCAGGGGGCTCCGCCCCCTGCCGGCAAAGAAAGAGGGACAGGGGGACGGAGCCCCTTGTCAAAACAAGAGGTGGCAGGGGGCTCCACCCCCCTGCCGGCAAAGAAAGAGGGACAAGGCGACGGAGCCCCCTGTCAAAACAAGAGGTGGCAGGGGGCTCCGCCCCCCTACCGACAAATAAAGAAGGGACAGGGGGACGAAGCCCCCTGTCAAACAAGAGAGGTGGCAGGGGGCTCCGCCCCCCTGCCGGCAAACGAAGAGGAAACAGGGGGACCAGAGTCCCCCTACCGACACGGCGAGACGAGAAAGAGGGGTTTTACCTTAGGGCTACCGGCGATGATTCTGGCGTCACCGATAGGCGTGAAAACAAAAGGAGGTGGTGGCATGGACGTCGGCTGAGGTCGCCGAAACGCAAGGTGGAGGCGGTGGGTCGCTAGTGTCCACACTTCAGAGAAAGAAAGGAGGGTGGTTGGCGGCTTCAGTCGCTGATGCTTCCCTCAGAGGTGAGAGGACGTCGGAACGGAAAGTGGAAGCAGTGGGTCGTCGGCGCCCACGCAACAAGGGAGGAAAGTGGCTGGCGGCATCGCTCGCCGGCAACTGCAGCCACGGGAAACGAGAGGTGGGAGAAGGCGATGGGGAAACGCAGAGAGAAGAGAGAACGGGTGAGGGCATTAGCCCCTCGCCCGAGATGCCTGTGCCTTTTTAAAAGGCACGGGCTTCTCGAAGGATCGAGAAGCCCATTCTGGGCGGGGCTTGGATCCGGGTCCTGCTCGAGCTCGAATCTGGGCCCAACTGGGCTCGGATCCGAGGCGAGTTTGGGCTCGGATTCGGGCCAGCTGGGGGCTCGAATCTGAGGCCAGCTAGGGCTCGGATCCGGGGCCACAGGTCGATCCAGGCACGTGTCCGACACGTGCCTAGCGCGTGCCCGACGCGTGGCAGCATATTGCATTTTTTTGTGGACTTTACATCCCTCTCAAAAGAATTTCGTCCTCGAAATTTTATTGAGATCGAAGTTAGGAATACAATTCGGGGTATTTCTCTCTGATATCATCTTCGAGTTCCCAAGTACATTCGTCAATGCCACGGTATTGCCATCGAATCTTGACAAAAGGTATCGTCTTAGATCTCGTCACTCGCTCACGACGATCAACAATCTCTATCGGCTTCTCCTCGAAGGTCAAGTCATCGCGAATATCAACGTCGTCAAAACAAATTTTGTGGGATGGATCATGGACGTACTTCCTCAGCATGGATACATGAAAGACGTGAATCTGTGCATATAGAGGAGGCAACGCCACACAATAGGCTGCCTCACCAACCCGTCCTAAAATCTCAAAAGGCCCAACATATCTGGGACTTAATTTTCCCTTCTTTCTGAATCGAAAAACACCCTTCGTCGGAAATACTTTAACAAATACCATGTCTCCAACAGCGAAAGAAAGTTCACGACGACGACGATCGGCGTAACTCTTCTATCGACTTTGCGCTGTAAGAAGTCATTCCTGAATCCAGTGTATCTGTTGTGTGTAGTGCTGAAGCACGATGGGTGAATCAAGCCTTCGCTCACCCACCTCATCCCAGTATGCTGGCGCTCGACAAGGCCTTTCATACAAAGCTTCGTAAGGAGCCATACCAATGCTAGCATGGTAGCTATTGTTGTACGCAAATTCAGCTAAACTGACGTGAGAATCTCATTCCCCCTTCCAATCTATCATACAGGCCCGCAACATATCTTCTAGAGTCTATATAGTGCGCTCCGACTGTCCATCAGTTTGAGGATGGAAGGCAGTGCTAAACTTTAGCTTGGTGCCCAGCGCTTGCTAAAGTTGGCCCCAAAATGTCGAGGTGAACCTTGGATCACGATCGGAAATGATAGAGACTGGCACACCGTGCAATCGCACGATCTTGCGAATGTACAAATCTGCTAGGTTGTCCACCGACTGACCTAGACGGAAAGGCAAAAAATGTGCCGATTTGGTGAGTCGATCGACAATCACCCAAATCGCGTCGTTATTTCTCCTTGTCCTAGGCAGACCGACAACAAAATCTATGGTGATGTCTTCCCACTTCCATGGCGGGATCTCCATCTGCTGCATGACTTCACCCGGTTGTTGGTGCTCAATCTTGACTTGCTGGCAAGTCAAACATCTTGAAACGAACCCCGCTATCTCACGCTTCATGCCGCTCCACCGCAGATCCTTAAACATCTTTGTACCCCCAAGATGTATGGTATATCTGGACCCGTGTGCTTCGGTCAAGATTTCCTTCTTCAGGACAGGGTCATTATGTAATATCCGAAAATTTCTAAGTTCCTTTTCTATAATATTGTGAAATTCTTGAATTTCATGCCAATATAAAATCCTAATTTCTTAAAAAAATGAATGTTTGATGTATATTTGTAGGGTTTAGGGGGGTTTAATCATGTTAAAATGTAATAAACATAAACCCTACACGTTTTGAATATTAGAGAAACTTGAATTTTCTTTAAGTAATTTTATTTAAATGATGTGAATTAACAAAAGTAGATTGAAAAAAAATATACATATTAATATGTTTAATAAGTTGGAATTAGTTTATACTTAATGCCTTTACATTTTCACATGATTTGTGGTTATATAAAACAAAATTAATTTTAATTGGAATTTTACGGTTATTTAATTATAATTTAATAAAATAGATTTTTCTATAAATTAAACCCATTTTATTAGTTTAGTAGGAGCCCATAGGTGGGCCGTCCCATCCTATGTGGCATCTTACTTCACGTTTTATTTTGAAAATAAAGGTATGGTGAATTTCAAGCTTGACTAGTCAAAAGGGGAGATTAAGTGCTCCCATGGGTTCTCATGTTTTGATCAGGGGCTGGGACTTATTCCAGCCCATGACCTAACTTGAGAGGGGCTATAAAGCCCACTCCTAATTCACGCCCCCCTCATTTGTGCTGGAATTTTTTTAGAGCTTCTCTCTCTCTCCTCTCTTTCCCTTTTTCTTTAGGGTTTGTTTTGATTCTTGAGTGCAAGATCCAAACTTCAACGGGTGTGTGGAGGTTATCTAAGGTCCCCACCTTGCTGAAAGGAGTTGATCGGACGGATCGTGCAAAAAGATCCATTAAGCTACCAAGAAACACGTTTTTTCAACAAAAGGTAGGGTTTCTATGCTTTTCTTGCAAGAACGGAGTTCTTGGCATGAATTTCTATGCTTTTTCATGAGTTTAGATCATGATCAAACCCTCCTAACCGTGGGTTTGACTCAGATCTAATGATTCATGGCAAAAACACGTTTTTCCCTAAAGAAAACCATTTTTTAAATCGGGTTTTTCATAAAAAAAATCGGTTTCTTAGAAAATAGATTTGTGAAAATAGTTAGTATTCGATTTATGCCATGATTTTTATGCAAATGTTGGTTTGAGTTGATAGAATATGTTATTGTAGACATATTATAAAAATTTTAGGGCTTTCTATGGTCGAAATTTAGGGATATTGTGATTTTAACAAAGATTAGGTTTCTCAAAAAAGAAAATGGTAAAATTCATCAAGAAAGTAAAATTCGTGGGTCGATTCATGCAAGATTTTATAATTTATGATAGATTGTTATTTGTTTAACCCTCTGTGAATTTTGTGGATTTTTTGAATTTTATTTCATGTATTTTGCTTAAATTCTTTTAATTATTTCGGGATTCGGGTGACTTGGTTTGGTTCACCCGAATGTAAATCTCGGAATTTCCTGGTCTCCGGCTTTACCTCCGTTCAGTAAAACGGTTGTTTCTCCCTCGTCCGAAGGAGTTTTGAAGAACGAATTGTTGCGTTGGAAAGCTAATGCAATTTCGCATCTACTGTAAAAATTTGGGCCCGATTCATGGACCGAGCACGTTCCTGTGACAGTCGGAACAAAAACTGATAGGTTTATAGTAAAACATTCGCAACTCCCTCATACGGAAGAGTTTTTACAAACGGTTTGCGGCTATGGACAACTAACAAAATTTCCTATATACTGTAGAAATTTCAGCTCTGTTCATGGAGCCAAAAATTTTCTGTGAGTTGTGTACCAATCGAACAGAGTTAAGAAATTGGTAAAATTAGGGAAAATTCATAGACCAAGGCTCAAAAGATGCATAGTTTATGTCTTTATGCAATTTCTTCATTTAATTCGCATGCATTATGTGAATGATTATACAGGTCTGATTTTACACAAATTTTATATGATTATGGCATGAATTGTTAATAAAAGTTTACACGGTTAAGATCAAGGATCTAAAGGATCCAATGAATGCAAGTTATGTTTTAATTTCTGAAAATGTGTGGGCTATATGTATGCTTACTTATCGTGATGATATAACTGTTTCATTGATGTAGATGTTCATATACATATTCTTTATTGAATTTGCTATGTACATATGCTATATGTATGCTTAATCAAGTAATCATGTGATATTAAAACTCAAGGTACTTGCTGGGAGAGTGGCAAGTGATACACAACTTCGTGGGGCAAGTCTGTTACGGGCACGGAAGGTTGCTCCTCCCCTCCCACGATTTTATGGGAAAAACCTCTGCATTAGACTGCAACGTAGAGGTTCTATTACTCATGAGAAAAAACTGGTGCATCGGGTTGAAAGGTGTTGGGAATCTCTCTCGTATTAATATCCCTCACCCCATCTTAGTGAATGGACATGGCTAGGCTAAAGCCACCCCTGTATGTAAAACACGTCATGTGTCATGGTCCTGATCTGAGAATGTCTGTCTGTGTCGTATCAACAGGGCTAAGAAGTGATAACTTAAATGGTGTGTGCATTAATTTGGCATCGCATGCATCATCTAATTAAGAAAATATAATTAAAGATAAGAAAATATGCATGCATTGAAAGGGCTTCTGCATATGGTAAGTCATGCATATTAACTGCTCATGCATTTTATATTTCAAATGTATGAATTAAAGTTCCTTTGTTAAATATGTAAATCCTGAACACGCATGATTAGTTGTATGATTTTTTAGTTAAATTCAATGTTAAACCATGAAATCTCTATTGAAATCCTTGCTTTGTAATTCTGTCTTACAAGCTTAGCATATTTCACTCTACTGAGACATGTGTTTCTGACCCTATATGGTTTGATATTTTTCAGGTAATGAGTAGCTTATATGCAAAGGCGGAAGGTTGCGATGGGGACTGAGCCTACCTTTCCTCTGTTTCATGGATTCTGAACTCTGATTTTACTTTAATTCAATTCAAGGACAAATGTGATTAATTTTGGATATTGTGAAACTTGATTTTTATTTCAAGCATGGTACAATTAGTTGTTAAATTTTAAATTCCACAATTACATGTTTGCAAGCATTCATATGTAGTAGCACGCCAAGTTTTATGCCCAATGTGTTTTTCCACTGTTAACTGCTAAAAGGTTTAAATGTATTTCAAAAAAAAAAATTCCACGATTTTTCGGGTTATAAAAATCGGGGTGTTTCACATTAGGGACCCAAAGACGATCTTTGAACCATATACTACCATCTTCCCTCAAACGAAAAAGAGTATTGTCACGAGTCGCTTTTGCCTTCAACCCTTCGTAAAGTCGATAATCCCTCTGTCTGGCGATACTTCTAGCAGACAAAACCAGTTGGACCACGAGATTGGACAAATGCAACGAGCCTGCTGAGGAAACGAAAGGTTTCCACGAGACAAAGACCTCGATCATCTTCCATACAGCAGCTAACGCATTGACCAAGGCCCCCAAAGACTTGCGGCTGAGAGCATCCGCCACAATATTCGTCTTTCCCGGGTGGTAGGAGAGAGAAAATCGTAATCTTTAAGGAACTCAAGCCATCGTCGCTGACGTATATTTAGCTCCTTCTGTGAAAAAAAGGTATTTGAGACTCTGGTGGTCCGTAAAGGCCTCGAACTGCACGTTGTACAAGTAATGTTGTCATATCTTCAATGCGAAGACTATGGCAGCTAACTCCAAATCGTGTGTCGGATAATTCCTTTCGTGCGGCTTGAGCTGACGCGAGGCATACGCTATCACCCTACCATTTTGCATAAGGACACCACCGAGGCTCGTACCTAAGGCATCAGTGTAAATCACGAATCCTTCCTGGCCAGAAGGCAAGGCCAGGATAGGAGCAGTAGTAAGTCGCTCCTTTAATGACTGAAAACTTGCCTCGCAACTATCGTCCCAAACGAACATAGTCTCTTTCTTCAACAACTTGGTCATAGGCTGAGGAATCTTGAAGAAATCCTGGATAAACCTTCGGTAGTATCCAGCTAACCCAAGAAAGCTTCGAATGTCGTGCACATTTTTCGGTTGTTGCCAGTTCAACACAGCCTCAACCTTTGCAGGATCTACGGACACTCCTTCCTTCGAAATGATGTGTTCCAAAAACATCACCTCTTTGAACCAAAACTCACACTTTGAAAACTTGGCAAACAAACGCTCCCTTCGCAAAGTCTCTAAGACAATACTCAAATGTTCCCGATGTTGCTCCCAACTTTCCGAATATACCAGGATGTTGTCAATGAATACGATCACAAAAGTATCCAAGAAAGGCCTGAACACCCTGTTCATAAGGTCCATAAAAGTCGTTGGGGCATTCGTGAGTCCAAAAGGCATAACAGTGAACTCATAATGCCCGTAACGAGTGCGAAAGGCCGTTTTCGCAATGTCGCTCTACTTAATCCGGAGCTGATGATATTCAGATCTAAGATCGATCTTTGAGAAGACCCTGGCTTTCTGCAGTTGATCGAATAGGTCCTTAATACGCGGTAGCGGATATTTATTCTTGATCGTAACCTGGTTGAGCATCCGATAATCGATGCACAACCTCAAAGACTCATCCTTCTTTTTAACAAATAAGACAGGGGCTCCCCAAGGTGACACACTAGGGCGAATGAACCCCTGAATCATAAGCTCCCGGAGTTGCTTCTTGAGTTCCTTGAGTTCTGCAGGCGCCATACGATATGGGGCCTTCGAGATGGGTGTCGTACAGGGCAACAAATCAATACCAAACTCTACCTCTCGGGGCGAAGGAAGACCTGGCAACTCCTGAGGGAAAACATCTGGGTACTCGCATACTACGTACAACTCGCCAAGAGGAGTCGGAGTCGCAACAGATTGAATAGCACTTATTAGAAAGGCAGCACATCCCTTACGTAAGAAACTCTGCGCCTTTAGTGATGAAATTATCTTGGTCTCGCGCACAGATCGCGGAATCCGAAATTCCACCTTTGGAAAACCTGGAGGAGACAAAACAATCCTGCCTTCGCGACACAAGACCTTGGCATGGTATTTGTGCAACCAATCCATGCCCAAGACAACGTCGAACTCAGACATCTCGAGTAAAATGGCACAAGCAGGCAAGTGTCGCCCTGCCACGATTACGTCTAATTCTGGCAAGTAGGTGGCGCAAACCGTATTCTTCCAAATGGGATTGTATACGTCTAAGGCAGAGTTTAACCGCGATACGGGTAATTGTAATTGTGCAGCAAAACTTGTAGAAATAAACGTGTGAGTGGCACCACAATAAAAAAGAACGAAAGTTGCGCGATCAGCAACTAAGATCGTACCTCGCACGAGATCCCCTTTCATCAGCTGCTCCACGGTGGCAGCATAGACTCGTCCAGGTACTCTTTTTGCATTGCTAGTCTGTGATTGCTCCGGTTGCGTCAGATACATAATTGCTGCTGCAGTTGAGGAGGCTGGGACGCACCACTGGCTTGCCTAAGGTCGTATGTCGCCTTCTTGCAACAATCTCGAAAGTAGTGGCCCATCTTGCCACAATATAAACAATCACCTGTCTCGCGGGGACAGGGCTAACCAACATGCCATCCTCCACACCTTCTACAGGTGCCTCTGGGGGGCTGTCGTGGCGATGGACGGTATTGTTTTCGCTGCCTCTTGACTGGAGAACCCGACAGTTTCGCTTCTTCGATCTTAACAGGCAGAACTGGTTGCTTTCCTTCCTCAATCTTGACGGGAAAAAACGGTTGCTTAGACTGAACGCGAGGTTGAACCCTCTTCCGATCGCCACCTGCCGCAGGTGGCCTTCTGGCCCGAGCGTTCTTCGTACGCTCCCAGTCCTCATTGAGAATGGCGGTTGTTTCAACAACCGCAGAGAAGGTTACATGCAGACTCGTAAGAATCCTATGTCTGAGCCCTTCCTTCAGACCCCTAATAAACTTTCTTGCCCGCTCACGTTCGTCTTCAAAGAGGTTGGGGCATTGGCGATCCAACTGCTGAAATTTTGCCACGTACTCGCTCAAAGATAGATTGCCCTGTCACAATTCCAAAAACTCAATCTTTTTTTTCTCCCTCACATGAGGGGGAAAATAATTGTCGAGGAATGCCTTCTTAAAGGTCTCCCAAGGCACTACGCCCATGCTTAGGAATCGCATTTTCCGAGTGGTATCCCACCAAACACGTGCCTCGTCCTTCAGTCGAAAAGACCCAAACAAAGTCTTCTTCTCGTCGGGGACTGAGAGGACCTCGAAGACTCGTTCAATCTCACTGACCCAATACTCTGTTGCATCTGGGTCTACTCCACTAGAGAAAATTGGAGGGTCCAACTTTAAGAATTTCTCAAAAGTGACCCTCTGCTCAGAAGGAGCCTGATCCCTCTGCATAGTACCCTGACTGTGAATTACCTCTGCCAACGCATTGAGAGAATCCATAATGAATCCCCTGCGCTCGAGCCCATCCTCACTCAAGTCCTCATTTGACTGTCGTGCCATCCTTAACAGTAAGAAATAAGGTACAAGTCAGAATGCACCAAAAACTTGATAGAAAAACAGAATGCTTTATAAATCCTTAAGCCATTACATATACAAAATCCTAGTGAGGCTGGTGTACAAGCCAAAAACTTATCCGCATTAGAGTTCACAACTCTCTTACAAAAACTGAACAAAATTGAAGACGCTCAAATTGTCGAAGGTACTCCCTCTTATTACCTGTGCGCCTAAACCTACGTTGAGGAGAGAAAGGAAGTGGCTCATCGTCGGGAACCTCTACTTCGTACATCGACGTTGAAGGTATGTAGTCAAGTGAGTCTAAGCCGCTCGTAGTCGAATCTGAAATGTTGATTGGAGAATCAACATATATTGGGGGTGCAGGGCCCTCCAGAATCACTTGGGGTAATGGCTGCTCGAGAACTGTCAAGGGTAGATCTGGCATATTCAGGTCTGGAATGACAGCTCCAGCAGAATCCTGGGCCGCAAAAGCCTTATCGTGCTCCTCTTTAAAGAGACAAGAGTCTAGGTAGTGCATCAAATCACCACAAAAGACACACTCAACCGAGACGTCGAGAAGACCATCGCTCTCTGATGCTTCTGGCGTAGCCTGCCGATTCACTTGAACTTGCATAGGTAGATGCCCACCTATTCGATCATAGACCAAAGACCACGTTGCTACCAACGATATCTGAAAGTCTGACGGACGTCTCGTCCGTAAAGGTCGATGGGGGTGGGCGGCTAGACCAATAATCCTCCCAGGACACCCTAAGTCCTCCCCTTTCTACAAAGCGGCCCCTACCTCCAACCGGACGAGCACGTATTCTACGTGCACCCCTGCCGTGACAGCCACTAGGAAGAGCTGACGGGTCCATCACACAACAACACTGAGCAAAGTAAAAGCAATACATTAATTTATCAAACTCAAAAATTAAAAGAAAAGGTCTACTTACAGTGCGGTGGAACGCTCGATGATCGAAGCTCAACCTTTCTTGTTCTGGCTCTGAAACCAAAAGTCGTAACGTCCCAGATGTTTAACTTGAGATAAGAAGATTTGAATGAAATTTGCCTTTGAAAGTCAGAGTTTGCAGCAAAGATTTTTAAAGATACCAAAGGTTTTAGATAAAAGCACAAGTCGATTCTTCTGAGCACGTTAGCAAAAAGACCCAGTACAAACACATTTCCTAACTAAGCCAAGTAGTGAGCAAAAGATAGAAAAGAGTTTATCCATAAAAAGATTTAGTCTGTACAGAACAGGGGGAGTCATCCACCCTTAACAACTAAAGTACAAAACCCAAAGGGAAGTAACCAGAACGCCGACGAGAGAGGTGAGGCTTTGATCATGTAGCATTGCACTGCCGCCTGTAAGGAAAGCCTACCTATCACCTACACTCATAAAAAATGGGAGTCAGTCCTGAAAACTGGTAGGTGCGCAAAAAGAATAAGAAGAACAACAACTAATCTAAAGCATGTTCATATCTAAGCAAATATAAATTGATGCAACAGGCACTAAGCAACTGAATAGCAAAGATCATAGCAAAAGCTAACCAGAGTATCATCGTGAGCACATGCAAGCTAGTATTACAGTGATAACAAATCTAACTGTAAGCAACAACAACAACAAGACTAATCATGCATACCTTCTAACTATCGCAAGTAGCAAATAGTAGCAAGGTAAAATAAGCAGTCAAAACTAAGAACGAAGAACTGTTGTGAACATGCCATATTGTGTTCTGATTATTAACTAGCCATTGTGGATACGCACAATGTATAAAACGTAGAAACAACCAAGATCCATTCGGGGGTCAATATATATATATATATATATATATATATATATATATATATATATATATATATATCAATTTTGACAAGGAAAAGCAGGAACTAACTAACAAGTGTAAGTGCATGTGTCAAGTAAGTGCGAAAGTGACAAGTACTAGTCAACTGAAAAGTAACAAGCTGAAGTAACTGTAAAACAAGTACTCAAAGCAGTAACAAACTGTAACAAGTGCTTTACAAATAAGGTAACTAAGCAACAACTGAAACGAGTAAGGTAACCGAAGTAAAGTCTACAGAACAAGTAAAGTAGCAACTACAGTAAGTCAACTGATTGGTTAGTCTTTAAGTTCTTCTAATTACTCATTCGGGTACGCGAAAGAACCTCGCATTCTGTGAGACATGCACCCGGCGTCTGTTAATAAATTTCTAGTGTTATAACCGGGGAAGCTACAGACTGAGTCAACCTCATGCGAGCAGCACACAACTGGGAGAAAGCACTCGACATCTGTTATTAAATTTCTAGTGTTGTAATCGGGGAAGCTATAGACCGAGTCAACCTCATGGGAGCAGCACACAACTGGGATATATATATATATATGTGCTTGTATTTTATTATACTCCGAAGGACTGACTGAGTCTGCTCTTAAGGGGACGACCAGTGGTCAAGAGAGTAAGTCCTCAAAGGCAAAACAGGGCCCAAGGATGCATCCAACTACTGCAGAAGTGTCGGGCGACTACCACCTAGGATACTTATGGTAGTCCCTTTTTCCCCTACCTCCGATGACTGAGGAAGTCGGACATTTGCCCGTAATAGCCCTTAATGGCATGTTCATCAGAGTTTTTGTATCATCCATCATCTCTCTTGATGAACCAACCCGAACAAGTACGATGAGGGGTTTTTCTTCATCATCGCCTTGCTCTACATGCCCTGGTCTATTCGACCTACTCGAGCATCTTGCCTGTGAAGGCGTATGATTACTATTTTAGTGAGATGTCCACCATTATGCTTTATTGTATACCATGAGGTTTATCCACCTCGTGCTACTCATCCTAGCATCACATATCATCGCCAAAAGATGCGGCTAGGTTGATAGCCACAGGCCACAAGGAGGCACTCAAAACAAGCTCAAAATTGTTAGCAATCTCTAGAGAAACCTGAAAAATAGAAACAATAGCATAATCGCAATTTACATGGCGTAAGTCAGAAGTAAAGCAGTAAGAACGTAAACAAGCAGGTAAAGAACCAGAACAAGGCCAAGGCGCGTAAAGCGCGGGGCAACAAAAAGTAAAATGCTGAAAAGTAAACAGCCAAGGCGCATAAAGCACGGGGCGACAAGAAAGTAAAGTGCTAAAAAGTAAGCAGGATAAGGATCGCGAAACCGCGTCCTTGAGTTAAAAAGACAAAAAGTAAAGCCTAGGCACATAAAGCGCAACGACAACAAAAAGTAAAGTGTTAAAGATAAATAGGACAAGGATTGCAAAATTATGTCCTTGAGTTAAAAAGACAAAAAGTAAAGCCTAGGCACATAAAGTGTGGCGGCAATAGAAAGTAAAGTCTAAAAAGGTAAAGAGGACAAGGATCGCGAAACCGCATCCTTGAGTTAAGGAATGCACATATATAACTCATATGTATACGTATATAATCGACTTTTTGTTCGATTATCTTTTCTTTAGTTTTAGTTTTGTTCATTCAAAGTCCTTTCACGCAACTTTCCCCTACCTTGGGGGGTTACGAGTTCACGAACGCCTGCGAGCGTAAGTGCGAATGGTCTCGGGCCACGAGTGTGCTCTGTCGTGCAACCTGTAAGCGTAAAAAGGGTTAGCGTGCAATAAGAGTGACGGGGAAACAGAGTCCCTGTCGAAAAAACAAAACATGTGGCAGGGGGCTCCGTCCTCCTGTCAGACGAGAAAGATGGCAGGGGCCTCCCGGAGCCCCCTTTCAAACAAGAGAGGAGGCAGGGGGCTCCGCCCCCCTGCCGGCAAACAAAGAGGGACAGGGGGACGGAGCCCCCTGTCAAAACAAGAGGTGGCAAGGGGCTCTGCCCCCCCTGCCGACAAACAAAGAGGGACAGGGGGGAGCCCCCTGTCAAAACAAGAGGTGGCAGGGGGCTCCGCCCCCCTGCCGACAAACAAAGAGGGACAGGGGGGTGGAGCCCCCTATCAAAACAAGAGGTGGTAGGGGGCTCCGCCCCCCAGCCAGCAAAGAAAGAGGGACAGGGGGGACGTAGCCCCCTGTCAGTCAAAACAAGAGGTGGCAGGAGGCTCCGCCCCCCCAGTCGACAAACAAAGAGGGACAGGGGGGCGGAGCCCCCTGTCAAAACAAGAGGTGGCAGGGGGCTCCACCCCCTTGCCGACAAACAAAGAGGGACAGGGGGACGGAGCCCCCTGTCAAACAAGAGAGGTGGCAGGGGGCTCCGCCCCCCTGCCGGCAAAGAAAGAGGAAACAGGGGGAGCGGAGTCCCCCTGTCGACACAAGGAATGGCAAGGGGAGTAGAACCCCCTACCAACACGGCGAGACAAGAAAGAGGGGTTTTACCTGAGGGCTACCTGCGATGATTCCGGCGTCACCGATAGGCGCGGAAACAAAAGGAGGTTGGCGGCGTGGACGTTGGCCGAGGTCTCCGAAATGCAAGGTGGAGGCGGTGGGTCGCTAGCGTCCACGCTTCAGAGAAAGGAAGGAGGGTGGTCGGCGGCTTCAATCGCCGATGCTTCCCTCAGAGGTGAGGACGTCGGAACGGAAGGTGGAAGCAGTGGGTCGTCGGCGCCCACGCCACAAGGGAGGAAAGTGGTTGGCAGCATCGCTTGCCGGCAACTGCAGCCACGAGAAACGAGAGGTGGGAGAAGGCGGTGGGGAAACTCAGAGAGGAGAGAGAACGGGCGAGGGCATTAGCCCCTCGCCCGAGGCGCCCGTGCCTTTTTAAAAGGCATGGGCTTCTCGAAGGATCAAGAAGCCCATTCCGGGCGAGGCTTGGATTCGGGTCCTGCTCGGGCTCGAATCCGGGCCCAACTCGAGCTCAGATCCGGGCCCAACTCGAGCTCGGATCCGGGGCGAGTTTCGGCTTGGATTTGAGCCAGCTGAGGGCTTGAATCTGAGGCCATCTATGGATCGGATCCGGGGCCGCAGGTCGACCGAGGCACGTGTCCGACACGTGCCTAGCGCATGCCCGACATGTGTGAGCATATTGCATTTTTTGTGGACTTTACAATCGTGTTGTGAAAGAAATTGAATTACATAGGAACAAATTCACAACATTAAAAGAAACAAACTCACTAGTAAAAGAGCAGAGGATTTGGTTTATGTTCACTCTAGTCTACGATTAATTTCTCGCGTCACCAAAGATGAGTATAGGTACTTTTTTTCTTTTGTATTCAAAGTTCGTAGTTAAATATTTGTATTCAAAGTTTGAAGTTAGATACTAAGTTAGTCATATTTTGATGCAGTTGTAGACTATCCAAGTATTGGGATGTAAATCCAGAAGATTTTGGCTTGGAGGGAGAACATGATTTGCATACTCTCAACATGAACAATCTTGATCTTGTTCTTCCCTCTAATTCAGACGATGAGGCAGATTTATGATAAATTTTGTTGTTATCACACTCACAAGCTTCTTTATGTGTTATATTTTGGTAAGTTTGTGTTGTTACTTTAATAAAATTATTTTTTTATTTTGCTTTAAAATTTACAATCTTATTATTGTTATATATATATATATATATATTTATAATATATATATATATTTATAATATATATATATATATAGTCGTGTCCCCGTGTCCAATTTTTTTTTAAATTGCTCCTCACCTGTGTCGCACATGTACCCGTACCCGCACCCATGTGACATTATATATATATATATATATATATGTGTGTGTGTGTGTGTGTGTGTGTGTGTGTGTCTGTAATTTTTAACAGTTTTAAGTTAACACTACGTGTATTTGTGTGCATTTATGTATTTATATATATAATATAGATAAAAATGAACTTGATTAGGGTTAACTGAATGTACTTTTGGATAGAAATGGACCTTAGTGTGGTTGACTTCACCTAACACAAAGGAAGTTGTGTCCAGGTGTCGCACCCGCCTGGGTTCGGGTGCGACGTTGGTGCAGTGCCCTGTTAGAAGAGTCAGTGTGACATAGAATACAATAGATATAGGGCTCGACCCTACTAGTTACACTAGCTGACAAAAATGGTTGACTATGTCTTTAATGCCATGCTACTATTACCTCTCTAGAATAAACACGTACAAAATAGGGGGTAGCACACCATAACCATGATACTTGGATATTACATTCCTCAACAACCCAATCCAGTTTCTGGTAATTCAGGTTTGTGTGTTCGGAATGTTTTTTGGTCAGGTAAAGGTCTTTTCATATCTGACTCCAACCTGTTGACAGCCCTAGTCTCAATGATTCAGCTATTGGAAATTAATAAATATAAAACATAAATTTTCACAGAACAAGAATGAAACAAATTAACAAAGTAATACTGAAGGTTTGACGAGGCCTGGTGCAAATTGGCTTTCCCAGCACAAAAAGCTTGCATGCTGGAACATTACGCACTATATTTCAGTCTGATATTTAGGCACAGAAAACCAAGCTGGGCTTACTATTTCAATTCCATCTATTAAATAAGCCATGTGTGTGTGTGAGTGCACACAGTAAAGTACGAGATTCTCCTAAAGAATTAGAAGTTGTTAAAGGGCATTTGTCATGTGCATGTGTGTGTTTCTTATATCCACTTCAAACGCAACCCTACCACCTTTGCCTTGAAATGAAAGACCAAAACACCAAATTTGATGTCATCAATTCTGGTACAATCGTAATACACTGGTATTGGGAGCAGACAAATGTTCGATAGGTGGGACATATGAATATAACTAATTAGTCATTGAACCACTGCCTTTCAGAATTAGTTTACACAATTGATGAAATAGATACTCATTGACACAATGTACTAACAGATGACTTCCAGATGATTTGAATAGGAACAAAAGAGATTGCTTGCAGTCAGAACCAGAGTGTTATAGGTACCAACTTATCTTTTGCCAGCCTTTATTTCCTATAGGAAGTACTCATATGCCTTCAGCTCAAAATACTACCATAATGCAGGAAAAGTATTAAAGAATTTAATCTACAAAATTTGGCAACATAACATTAAGTATATTTTCAATTTGAGGCCTCATATCAATATACCAGTTCTAGCTTTACTGAAAAAATAGGTCAAACATCAGGATGAACTCTTAGAACAACAAAATCACATTTATCCTGCACATTAGCATGTGCATACTAACCTGGTGCCATATAAACTTGCTGTTATCATCTGTTGGAGCAACCCCACTCCTGTGCAATTCAGAGGTTGCATCGGCATCCATGACAATGGTGTCTCCAACAAGCTGGCCCAACCAAAACCGAGAGAGAGAAAATTGAGTGCTCATTATGTTTCATGTAGATAAATTATATTTTGTGCAGTAAACATGACAAATGGTTAAATAGCATAAAAACCAAAAATATCATACAGAAGACATGTTGTGATACTATTGCAATCCTTTTCACAATCAAAATCAAAGGAAAAAACATCCATTGAAGCCAGCTTGTGGTTATCACTGATAGACTATGTCACACAAATACTCCATTTTGGCCTCTGTATCAAAAACTTCATAAAAATAGCCATATCCCCCTATCCGCAGCCGTATCCATGTGAATAGCTGGTAGGAGCCAGTGAAAGGTGAAGGCTAGCATGGGATGGACAAAGATCCTTCATCAAGGACAACATGCTGAAACTTGCCCTTGACAGGCAAATGGTTAACAATGATAGCCTTTGAATTTTGAACCATTGTTACAATCCATGAAGTAGTAGCATGGCATGATTTTCTGAAGGGAACTTGTGCCCCAATTGTTCTTCAACATGAATTTTAATATATGAGACCCAACATGTGCAAGATATGCCAAAGAGAAATGATGAACAAGGTAACAATATCGGGAAGCGAGATCTTGATTGGTCCCCCCATGACCATCTTCCCTGGTGAGCAAACATGGTAAAAAGTGGTCAAGGTATGAGGTGGAGGCAAAAATCCAATTGGAGGCACCTCTGGGATGAAAGCAATGCATGTAGTTGAAGCCTCTCCACTATGGTTTTGTGTAATTCAGAACTGAAAGTTCCAGAGCTTGTGCACCCTACGACCAGCCTAGTGACAGAGTTTTGAATAAGGACTCCAAGGTTCGCCCTTGTCATGTAAGGTGTCACTTAATTTTCATTTCGCCTCTAGTGACTGCTTGTCACCATCGTTATACATCTCTCTTATCATAAAATTTTCCTTAGCTTGATCTCCCAAAAAAAAGCTGATGTAGGGAACACCTGAAAGGTCCAAGGAGATAACTGCCCAGTTTCATGCTTTTGATGTTATCTAAGAACTCAAAACCAAGTTTTCCAAGAAAGGAAGCATGTCAAGAAACAATATGAGAAATAAAAAGGGAAACTCAGGACTTCTTGATGCCCATGTGAAGGAAGCTGAAAGTTGATTGCAAACCTGTAAGACCCACAAAATTTCAGTAATTTAATCAAAGGTTTTCGGTGTTCAATGCGAAATATTTCATTTCTCTTGTTTAATTGATCAGTATGTTTTGATGTGTGTTAAAATTCCTAAGTTCTGGGTTTAACTTAGGTACTGTTGGCAATTAATGTTTAAATTGATAATTAAATTAAGAGATTATTTTAATTAACAATTTAGGATAATAATTAAATTGTTGTTGAATAAATTGTGTTAGTGGCTAAGTTCAAGGATAAATAATAATTAACTATGTAGGTTAATTGAAACATGATTTATGAAAAATAAATACTAAGTATTGAAAAGAATAAAATAATATATGTTAGTAACTTGGTTAGCCTCTAGTTGGGATTAGACCAACTAGAAGTTGGGGCATTTTTCCATGTAGGATCTACCCATTCCCCAAGACTTAACCCATGAAGGGTTGTGGGATCCCAAGGTCCCCTCCCTCATTGGAATCTCAAGGAAGGATCTACCCATTCCCCAAGACTTAACCCAATATGGCATGCATCTGTTAGGTCCCTTTTTGTAGCATACCATTTTTGTGAAATTAGAAAAAGGCAATACTTGATTTTTGTAAAAAAGGGGTCAAACATGAAACTCGGTTTTTGGAGTGGAGGGCTAGACTCTATCTTAGCCCTCCATCTCCCCTCATCTGTGTTCCACCACACATCTCACTCTACCTCAAAATTTCCCTATAAATACACCTCAAAAAGATGTTAAGGCTCATTATTCCCTCTCCTTGGATTTTTTAAAATCCTTCTCTCTTTTCTCTCCTTGTTCTCTCTCTCTCCACTGAATTTCTTGTGGGACATTTGGTGTTGGCTCTCCACCTCTAACCACTTAAGTGTAGTGTGAGGTACCATAGTGGGACTTCACCCTACACAATTTTGTGGTAGAGGTTTTATTGTGTTTAGTTTTCCTTAGTGGTGATTTTCCTCTAAGAAGGTAAGTTAAATTTACATCTATAGTGTTTGTTCATACCTTGATCTTTTCATCTTCCTCCGTACATACATGTAACTATGGGTATGGATATGCATGGGAAATACCCCAGTACACATGTTGTAGATGCTCTCACTAATTTTTATTACAGTGACTTTCCATTTTAGCTAATATTCATGGTTAAAAATTTTGTATTTGAACTTCTAATGATGGTTTTCTATTTTTAGATCATGATCATGGTTAAATCTCCTGTAGATAATTTTTTTATGGTGGTTCTCTATATTTTTATCATGTCCATAGTTAAAAATCTTGCATTTGGGTTTTTAATGATGGTTTTCTATTTTTAGATCATGATCATGGTTAAATCTCTTGTAGATAGTTTTTTTCATGGTGGTTCCCTGTTTTCTTTATCAAGTTCAAGATTAAAAATCTTGTATTTGGACTCTTAATGTTGGTCTTCTATTTTTATATCATGATCATGGTTTATATAGCTTTTTTATGGTGGTTCTCTATTTTTTGTATCATGTTCATGACTAAAAATCTTGTATTTGGACTCTTAATGTTGGTTCTCTATTTTTAATTCATGATCATGGTTAAATTGGTTGTAGATAGAATGTTGATTATGGTTCTCTATTTTTTTTCATCATGTTCATGGTTAAATCATGTGTTTTGGATTTCAATGTTGGTATCCCATTCATTTAAAATACATATTTGGGCTAGTGAGAAACCTAATCATGTATGGTTTCAAAATCTAAGCATCTATGGTTTCAAAATATAGGCATGAATGGCTTTTCAAAACTGATCTTGCATGGTTTTAAAGTCTGATCATTATTGTGTTAAAACCGGTTCATGATATGTGATAAAATTTGTTCAAGCACCCGCCCATGTCATGTGTTCATGTCACGTGTTGAAGCCGGCTCAAAAAAAAAAGAGAAAATAAAACCTGATCACCTCTGCTGGACTTGCTCAGACCAAACATGAGCCATCCAACCGGTTCAAACCAGGTCTGAACCCAGTCGGGTCAGATCAGGCCTGAACCACCAGTTGGTTAAGACCAGGTCTTTACCCAGCCGGATCAGACCAGGTCTGAACTGTACAGCCAGGTCAGACCAAGCCTGAACTGTCCAGCCAGTTCAGACCAGATCTGAACCGAGCCGGTTCAGACAAGGTCTAAACCCAATCAGGTCAAACCAGGTCTGAACCCAATTCAGTCCAGACCAGGTCTGAAGCCAGGTGAGTTCAGACCTGATCTGAACAGGTGTCCCTTGTGAGCATATTTCAAGAAAAAAAAAGAGAAGTAAAAGAAGAGAAAATAAATATATATAGTGTTAGGGACGGCAGTGGACCAGGGGGAAATAGGGCCCCGCCCTGCTTCGCCCCGTTTGAAGGACCGGGGATGGCAGTGGACCGGGGATGAAGGACATGAAACAGGGATGGAGGCGGGGATGAAGGTTAAAATCAAAACACGTGCAGGGATGGAGGCGGGGATGGACTTACGCTTTCCCCCGCCCCGTCCCTGTCCCCATCCCGATCCCCGCCTTGCTCCGTCCCAAATCCTTGTAGGGGATGGCAATGGACCGAGGGGAAACAGGGCCCCGCCTCGCCCCTCATTTGGACCGCGGATGGAGGACATGAAACGGGGATGGAGGCGGGGGTGGAGGTTAAAATCCAAACCCGTGCGGGGATGGAGGCGGGGGTGGAGGTTGGAGGTCCGGATTTTGAGACCGGGCGGGGGTGGAGACCTTGTCCTCCGCCCCCGCCCCGGTCCATTGTCATCCCTATATAGTGTCAGTATTTGTTTTCAAATATATATATATATATATATATATATATATTCATGAAGTTGAATGTATGCCATGAATGATGTATGCTACAAATGCATGATTGATGATGCCATGAAATGATGTATGTTTTGAATGTGAATCATGATGTTTAATGATGTTCGATGCATATGATACATGCTTGCACTATTAATATTATTCTCAGTAGTGCCTGTGAACTATATATATATATATATATATTTGATAGCTCGAATATGAGCTTGGGTCTATCAAGAACCCACAAAGTGTGCAAGGACGTACCATAATACATGTATACATCTACACTTTGTTTTGTTCTCTCGCTTTCATCGGCAAAATGCTCACATGGGCTAAAGGCACCATAGCAACGTGGATGGGTTAGATAAATAACGACGTCAGGACATGACCATAGCCCTAAGAGGGCTTGGGCTATTGAGCCTTGTCTGCCTAATGAATCGAGGTACACAAACTGTTAATCACATTAAGAAAGAAAGAAAATACACTGTAACTCGTTCACACTATTTTGGTCTACCTTGGAGAAGGCAGGTTAGTACAACCACGAGTGACAATGTCGCACGTAGATTTTACCTACATGTCATACCTGTTAAAATACGATGATCTCCAGGTTCACATGTGCAAGGAAGGAGAAACACGATATTGGGAAAGAAGTTGTAGAAAAAATAACATGTTAAAGTGTTCAGTGTGTTCTCATTGTATTAGGGCATGAGTATTTAACTAACACATACTTTTAGGGTACAAAAATACCCTTTAATAACAAACAAAATTACAACACTATGTTTGGATCTGGATCTGATCCGGTACAGAAGTTGGGTCCGGTCCTACACAGACACAATAACGACTTCTTTTCAGCCTCCCTCAGGTTGTGCGGGTGGTTGTTGGCCTTTGTCGTGCCCTCCCTGGGTGCGTCGGAGGGGAGACAGGGTATCGATGGACCCTGCCTCCTCCTAGGAGTCTGTCGAAAGGCCGACGAGAGCCCGATAGCTCCTGTCGTACCTTCCCTCTCTCTCCTTTTTGCTGGTGGGTCGGCGACCCCTTCCCCCCCCCCCTCTGATGTCTTCTCTCCCTCCCTATGTTTGTCGGAGGACCGACAGAGGTCCGGTAACCTCTGTCAGTCCTTCCCCCTCTCCCCTATGCTTGTCGGAGGACCGACAGAGGTCCGACAACCTCTGCCCATCCCTCCCCTTTCTTTTAGGCCATGTTACTTATTTTTATTCTCTTTTGTCGTCGTTGCTTTGTCAGGCAGGGGCCGAGGCCCCTGCCATTCCTTGTTTCATCAGGCAGGGGCCAGGGCCCCTGCCATTTGTTGTTCGGTCAGGAAGGAGTTGAGGTCCCCTATCGCCTAAACCTACCCTTGTGGATCCACGGGGGTTGAGCCCCTGCAATCCTCGGTTCTTTTAGCAAGCCAGCATGAGTGATACCTTTGTTGCCTAGGCTTACTCGTTAGGTAAGGATCCTACTCATGCCCTCGTCGCACTATTAATTATATAGCATAATTGAATATTTCACACTCTTGCAGACTTACGCAACGGGTCCCGTTCGTGCTCTGCGGCCCGACCCGCGTATCATCTACACTCGTAGACGCACGCAGCTACACAACATTCCGAGGTAGGGGAAAAATAGCATGAAGACTTAAGAAAATGTTTGGATTCTGAGATATTGCATATCTTTATAGAAAAGTATGACTTATTCCTGTTTGTCTCAGACTTGCTAAGATCTTAGTGTTTTCCTTATATCCTGCATGCAAGAGCTAGTACTATGTTACTTTGTCGTTATTGCTTTCTTGTACTCGTTAGCTATTGTTATCGCACTATGGATGCTCAATTTTGCACACACCTTGTTTTGAGTGCCGCCCTCGAGCAAGCCTCGTAGGGTGCGCAATTGCACATCCAATACTTCTTAACCATTGGAAAGAAGTGCGAAATTGAGTATAGGCACAGTAGTGTCAATGAAAGGGCCTTCTTGGTGCAAGGCTTGACGTATCGAGCTCAAAAGCATAAATATAAAGCAAATGTCTCTCTGTAAGTTGCTAGTTATAACTCTTTGTACTTTGTGTTCTTGGGTCAGAAAACTAGCTTGCTCGCATATATTATGCCATACTGTGTTGGGTTGTCTCTCGAGAAACCCGTGCCCTACCATTGTAGTCGGACCTCTAGATAGGTAGTGCTTGTATACTACGATGAGTAGGATGTGAGGTCGATGAGTACTTCGAAACGTGTTTTAAGCACTTGATTGAAGCATATAAGAATAATGATGTACGCCTTCATGAGCAAACAAGAACAAAACATGTAGATTTAAACCAAATAAATTGCAATATAGTAATTGTTTCCCCTTTCATCGTAGTCGTACCTTTAGACGGGTACGATCGTACTTTTGGACAAGTACGTCACTTTGGTGTTACGATGTTAGGATAAAGAGGTTGTGGCAACCTCGAATTATCCTTACAGCAGATTATTGAGATCACATACATGGTGACTTTTCGCCTTCACAGGCAAGATGCTCAAGTGGATTGATAGACTAGAGCATGGAGATTGGGGCGGTGGTTAAGAAACCTCTGTTGTGCCCTTTCGACCTCACGGTTCATCAAGGGAGAGGATGGATGGTACAAAAAACTCCGATGAACAGGTTGTTAACCACCTCCACGAGCAAAAGACCCAGCTTCCCCAGACATCGGAGTTAGGGAAATTGGGATTACCATAAATTATCCAAGGTGGTAACTCTCAGGTACTTCTGCAGAAGTTGGATGCATCCATGGGCCACGAATGCCTTTGGAAATTTACTCTCTCGATTATTGACCGTCCCCTTAGGAGCTGACTCAGTCAGCCATCTGGGTTAATAAGAAAAACACTTGACATAATGGACCCCCGGATCGGTCTCGATTGTTTCTACGTTTCGCGTTTGTGCGTACCCACAGGCCAGTTACATATCAGAACTTAATTGGTATCTTGCTCATCATAGTTGTAGATTTACATTAGTTGTTGTTTCTGCCTATGATGTGTGCCTTGTGTAGTATAGTGATAATCATGATGAAATGCTATATTAGACTTAAGTCTCTTATTTCCTAGTTACACTTGTTATTACTGTCACTTTCCGTAATGAAATATTGCTTATCTCATGCATATCTTGCTATATTCTACATTGTTTACTTGTGCACCCTACTAGTTTGTCACAAAACCGACCCATTTCATGGCCAGGTGAGGAGTAGGATTTTTTTTTCGGGTAGTCGATGGCGTGATGCAACGTGACTCAAGCCTTCCTTCTTTCTGCTGGCGTCTTGGCTCAGAGTTTGGGGATTTTGTTGGGATGATTGTAGAAAAATTGTTATTTGTTAAACCACAAAGTCTATTAATAAATGATTGTTTTTGTTACTTATTACTCTGAGAAATTGTTTGATGATTGGTCTTCGAGCTAACGTATCCAGAATTCATCCACTTTTTTCCTTCTCTAAATTGCTTCCGCTGATATTTTCGAAATTTTACAAAAGGGTTGTTACTAATGTTTTCAAAAGCACAAGTGGAAATTTTTGGGGCGTTACAGTGTCAATCAAATACATTGCATAGGAGCAATGTCCCTTCATTACATGAGATTTTACCAAATTGAGCATGTCAGAGACTCAGTTGAAAGATGTGCTCGACTCCAAAAATTATTGTGTTCATGCCATGGACAAACCTGAGAAACTATAAAATATTATATATCTCCTCACCTCATCCTAATCAAGGAGGAGCAAAGAAAGATTCTTTTGTTTGCCACTATTGCAAAGAACCCCAACATTTCAAGAATGAGTATCCCAAGCTCAAAAGAAATAAAGTGGCAACAACAAACAATGAGACTCCTGAAGACATTCGAGGAATGTCTATAGCACAACTCGCAGAGGCCTTGCAACCTTTTTGAAAGGAACACCTCCAATATCAGGTGTCATGACGGCTATCTCTTCAACTCTAAGTATGTCTACTTGGCTTATGGATTCTGGAGCATCTTTTTATATGACCCCAAATCTATCTTTTTTATCTGACTGTGGCACTATATCAAGTGAAAAATGTGTTTCTACTAGGGATGGCACTTTTCTTGATGACAAAAGAATAAAAAAAAAATTAACAATTTTGAAAACTCAAAAGGTTTTAGTGTTCCTCAAGTTAGTTATGTTCCCAAATTAAACCTAAATTTTTTTTCAGTTTCACGCATTTTTTATCATGGATGTAATGTCTTATTCTCACTAATTTGATGTTGGGTGCAGGATCGCCAAACAAGAGAGCTGATTGTGGAAGGCCATAGAGAAGGAGGATTATATCACATGAATTTTTTTTACATTTGCCTATTTGTAAATCTCATGCAATTTTGTAGACCAAAATCGTGAGATATCTTTGTAGCGCAAGAGATTAGGCCATCCTAATATATCCAAGTTCAGTCTTTTCCTTTGAAAAAAATTTGTGATGCAAAAGAATATACTTATGAAGATTATGTCTTGGTAAAAATGAAAACTCTTTCTTTTGGGCCTCGAAATTTTGTCTTCCAAACCATTTAAATTTGTGCATACGGATGCTTGGGGTCATGCTCTTATTCCCTCCAAAGGAAGATTTGTTTACTATGTTATATTTGTGGATGATAACTCTAGGTAAATATGGATCTATTTTCTTAAGCATAAGGACGGGGGTATTTAATGTTTTTAAATTTTTGTATAATCTTATTAGAACACGCTTCCAAACCAATATTGTTATTCTTCGCTTAAATTCATGGGGAGAATATTTATCCAATGATTTTAAAATGTTTATTGTCTCTAATGGAACTACCTATCAAAGGACATGTTCAACAAAATGGTTTGGCCAAACGAAAACTATGGCATATTAATTAAACCACAAGAACCCCTTTGATTCCAAACGATGTCCCTAAACATTTCGGGGTTGAAGCTGCCCTTACAGCAGTTTATCTTAAAAACATAATGACTTCCATATCACTTAAAAATATCTTCAGTTTAAAAACTTTTTGAAATGGCACATGAATATTTTAGACTTAGAATTTTTGTTGCAAAATTTTGTACTTATTTAAAAAAAAAACAAGCTTTCTTCTAAAGCCATTGCTTGTGTTTTGTTGGGATATGCCGAAGACCAAAATGAATATAGATGTTATGATCTTACTCATGATAAACTCTATGTGCCTACAAATATGATGTTTTTAGAACATGAAACATTCTTTGAAAATCCAAAATTCTGTGTACAAATATGACATTTTTAGAACATGAAACATTCTTTGAAAATCCAAAATTCGAGAATGCAAAAGCAAAAGATAATGAATACTTTTTTCTCTTTTATCTCCTTACTAACACGAAAGTGAATGATGAAGTTGAAGCAATTCATGTTTCTGTTGATGATGACAATTTTGTTGATAATGTGAGCTCTGGATAAATAATATATGATTGATGGCAATGATAGAGTTAAAATTAGACAATCCACTAGAATTTCCAGACCTCCTCATAGATTTGTCTCATATGAGTCATCTCTCAAATATAAGAGCATGTCTAGCAATTATTCGCTCACACTTTGAGCCATCAACTTACAACCAAGCCAAGAGTCAACCAAAATGGATTGATGTGATGAAAGTTGAACTAGAGGCCTTATAAAAGTCAAAAACCTAGGATATTCAAAACTTCCTATGGGAAAGAAAGCCTCAGGGTGTATAGAGGTATATAGATGTACAAGATAAAAACAAAGTGTGATGGGAGCCTAGAAATATATAAAGTTAGATTAGTTGCCAAGGGGTACTCAGAAATATGGAATAGATTATGATAAAACTTTTACCCTAGTAATCAGAATGATCATTATTAGAATCAAGCTTGTAAAAAGTGCATTATAACCTATGTCACACGGACTCGGCTAGGAAGGCGCCGCACCCGAGTCGACATGCCCCGACACGGGTGCGGACACGGACACGGCCTGGACTCGATCAACGCCGAGTCGGACTCGGTCAACGAGTCGAGGTGAGTCCGTCCTCGTTTTGCACTCGGTCAACGTTGACCGAGTCCAAAAATGTCCATTTTTGAAATATGTTTTGGACCTGGGTCGGGTCCGGACCTGACCCTGATCCAAACTTCATCTCGAACCCTAAAAGGGGTTTACGACAGAGGGAGGGGCTTACCATGTCGATTTTGCCTCCCCCCATCCCCTGCAGCTTCCTCACGCCGACGACGGTTGCTGCAAGCGACGCCAACCACCGTCTCCCCCTTTCCTCCGTCAACAGGTATGCCCCCCATTCCCACTCTCTCCTCTTCGTTTGGCAGGGGGCTCCGCCTTCCTCCTTATTTTACGGCAGGTGGCGGAGCCCCTTGCCTCTGCCCCCTGCCTGGAAAAAAAAAGAGGCAGGGTGCTCCGCCCCTGCCTCGTTCTCATTTTTCGACACCCCCCCCCCCTCCCTGCAACCTCTGCTCGCAGAAGAGGGACCCCTGTGCCTCTGATTCACAGAGGAGGGGCTCGGCCCCTGCTCGTTTCAGGAAGAGTGGGGGAAGGAGGGGGCTCGGCTGACAGGTTGAGCCTTGCCCCATCGGACAGAAGGGAAACGAGGAGGGGCCGAGTGGGGGAAGGAGGGGGATCCCCCTTCCTCCTTATTTTTCGGAGGGTGGCGGAGCCCCTTGCCTCCGCCCCCTGCCGAAAAAAAATGAGGCAGGGTGCTCCGCCCCTGCCTTCTCATTTTTCGGCACCCCCCCCTCCCTTCACCCTCTGCTCGGAGAAGAGGGGCCCCTATGCCTCCGATTCACAGAGGAGGGGCTCGGCCCCTGATCATTTCCCATTTTGTCCGGCAGGTGCAAGAAGGAGGAGTGGGGGAAGGACGGGGCTCGACTGACAGGCTGAGCCGTCCTCGTTTCCCTTCTGTCCGGTGGGGCAAGGCTTGGCTCAACCTGTCAGCCGAGCCCCCTCCTTCCCCCACTCCTTCTTACACCTGTCTGGCACCCCTGCCAGAAAAAATAACGAGGCAACGGGCTCCGACCCTGCCTCGTTCTTATTTTTCGACAGCCCCCCTCCCCCTCCCTGCACCCTCTGCTCGCAGAAGAGGGGCTCGGCAAGGTTCAGTAGGGGCTTGCCCTGCCCCTCCTTTTTGCGTCGAACAGGGGGTAGGCCCCCTGTCTCGAACCTGGTTCGCAAAGAGGGAACGAACCCCCTCTCTGCATCATTCCCTCGCAGAGGAGTGCCTGCTTTAAACCTGATTTGCATAGGGGGAACGAACCTGGAGCTCCTATTACTATTATTTTGAAGTGTTTATTAACTTTATTTTATTTACTTTTTTTTTTCAGTTTTCACTTTTCAGATATAATGGTAAGTTCTAGCGGTAGTGTCAATACATTTGGTTCAAGTTCTAACCCTGAATTAGATGTTTCTCAACCACTTTGGAGGCTTGTGACAAAAGGGATAAAAGCTAGTGGTGGTGGTGGGAACGTGCAGTTTCATTGTAATCTATGTAAGATTGTTTTGTCAGGTTCTTATATGCGTGTGAAAACACATCTTTGCATATTCGTGATCAAGGAATTAGGCCATGTTCTGGGGTTGACAAAGACATGTTAAAGCAATTAAAGAAAGAACAAGAGGAAACTGAAAAAAAGAAAATTACAGAGATCAAAAACGATTCGATTAATATGCCTTTTTCTATTGCTAGTGATATACAAGAGCTTTTAAAGAAAAGAAAGATAGAAAGCAATAAAACAATACAAGTGTCATTCAAAAACATGGCAAGAGCAGAAATTGATAAAAAGATTGGTCGATTCTTTTACTCAAGCTCAATTCCTTTTAATGTAGCTAGAAGTCCATACTGGAAAGATATGATTACATCTTTGGCTAATTGTAATTTGAGTGGTTATGTGCCTCCTAGTTCAAAAAAACTAAGAACAATCATTCTTGCAGAGGAAAAAAATAAAATTGAAGACTTGTTAGAGACCCAAAAAATTGCATGAAAACGACATCGAGTGTCGATTGTTTCTGATGGGTGGACTGATATACAAAGGCGACCACTGATAAACTCCAATCCTTACTCACTTAATGGGTCAATCTTTTTGAAGACTGTTGATGCATCTAGAGAGTACAAAGATGTTGAATATTTAAAAAGAGTATTTATCGAAGTGATAAAAGAAGTGGGTGAAGAAAGTGTGGTCCAATCATTACTGACAATGCTCCAGTTTGCAGTCATGCAGGAATGAATTTGGCAAATGAAGATATACATATTCATATGTTTTTTGGACTCTCTGTGCAGCACACGGTTTAAATTTGGCACTTAAGAGTATATGCAATCCATCAAAAGATGATGAACATGCACATAAAATGTACTTATGGATTGAGGAAATAGAGCATGATGTTCGAAATATTAGAAATTTTGTTGCAAACCATCATCATGCCCTTCTATATTTAATAGGCATTCTGATCTCAAGTCACTGAAAGTTACTGAAACTCGTTTTGCTTCTCTTATTGTTATGATGAAAAGAATTAAGCAACTCAAGAATGCATTGATGATGATGGTGGCTGATCAAGATTGAGATTTTTATCATACTGAAGATGATATCAAGGCTCAAGCTATCAAAAAATGCATCTGTGATGATTTTTGGTGGGATAAAATTTACATATTTTGTTGAATTTACAGAGCATATTTGAAAAATGTTGAGAGAAGTTGACAGAAATGTACCCATGCTTCATAGAATTTATGAAATGTGAAACAATATGATTGAAAAAGTTCAAAGTATCGTTTTTAAACATAAGAAGAAACATATTGCACTTGATGATTTAGAATTTTACAATCATGTACATTTAGTTTTAGTGAAAAGATAGGATAAAAGCAATACACCTTTGCATTGCATGGCATACTCTCTCAATCCAAAATACTATGCAAAAAAATGGTTGACAGCAGGTGTTGGTCGTATTTCTCCAAATGAAGATCCTGAGATATCAAGAAATAGAATGATATGTTTGGAAAGACTTTTTAATGATCCTCACATGTTTAAGGTTTTAAATAGTGAGTTTGGCAAGTTTTCTACTGGAAGATTTGATTCTTTAGCGGCACTTGTGGCAAGGGACGAGGAAGATCCCCTTAATTGGTGGGCAACATATGGATCAGAGACACCAAATCTGCAACGTCTTGCAATGAAGTTGTTATTCCAACCTGCTACATCATCTTGTTGTGAAAGAAATTGGAGTACATATGCTCAAATTAACAACATTAAAAGAAACAAACTCACCAGTAAAAGAGCAGAGGATTTGGTATATGTTCACTCAAATCTACGATTAATTTCTCGCCGGATCAAAGAAGAGTATAAGTACTTTTTTTTCTTTGTATTCAAAGTTTGTATTTAAATATTTGTATTCAAAATTTTAAGTTAGATACTAATATAGTCATTTTTTGATGCAGTTGTGGACCATCCAAGAATTGGGATGTAAATCCAAAAGATTTTGACTTGGAGGGAGAACATAATTTGCATACTCTCAACATGAACTACCTTGATCACGTTCTTCCCTCTAATTCAAACGATGAGGCAGATTTATGATAAGTTTTATTGTTTATCACACTCACAAACTTCTTTATGTGTTATATTTTGGTAAGTTTGTGTTGTTAAGAATTGTTTTTTTATTTTTGCTTTAAAATTTACAATCTTTATGTAATTATGTGTTAATTTATTGTTATATATGTAATTATATATATTTAAAATATATATAATTTTTAATATATATATATAGCCGAGTCCCCATGTCTGAATTTTTTGAAATTGCACCGCACCCGTGTCGCACCCACACCCATGTGACAGATTATAACCCATATCAGCCAAGATCAAAACAAGATACATATTGTATTGTATCGTATCGTAAAAATTTGCATTTTTCACTAAAAAACTCTAAAAATCTAAAAAAAACAAATAGATTGCAAGAAAAATGTAACTAAACATAGATATGTCATTAAACATTGATGATTCAACTAAACATAGATGTCTCATATCATGTCACAATCAACTAAATATAGATCTCGTTACACACAAATTTTGTAACAAAAGATACAAAACAACATCACTCATCTTCACTATCATGCATCTCTCGCTTGACATCAGATATGGCATCTTGTTGTGGGCCTTATGGTTCTTTATTTGGTTGTGTTGCCACTTTGTAAGCATGTGCCAATGTTTGTGCCTCTCGCTCCCTTAATCTAATACTCATATTTATTATTTTTTCTAAATCAGCATGAATCTAAGTTTGTGCTTCATTTGTAGCCAATGGACATCGTGGTGTGTTTCCACCAACCGCTATAATGTGCTTTTTCATTCAATTTGAGCCCCCATGTAATACTGAATGACAAAACCTGCATCTCAAAGTAACATACCCTATATGACCTTCAAGAACCTCACAATATCATTACATTGATGCAACACCAGGTTGGGGACGTCGAGCTATTAATAAATCTAATCACCATAAGTACAATCGCTTGATACAAAATATCACTACATTCAAAAGACAAGGTTTTCAATTCATAACTCATCACAAAAGTTAAAGTTATAATTTTTAGTTATAAAAAGATGTCTATACAACAACAACAACAACTACGCCTTCATCCCAAAACAATTGGGGTCAGCGATATGAACCAAAAAAGAAAATCATTTTGGGTCTTCCACATGAATCCTTTTCCTCCAATCATTTCTATCCAATGTCATATCCTCGGTGAGGTTCAAAGCATTCATATTCTTTCCTATCATCTCCATCCAAGTCTTCCTAGGCCTACCCCGACCTCTTTTAACTAATATATTTTCCCATTTCTCCAACCTTCTAACTGGAGCATCATTAGGCCTTCGCCGAATATGTCCAAACCACCGTAAACGATTCTCTCGCATCTTATTTTCAATGGGTGCAACACCTACCTTCTTACGTAAATCCTCGTTCCGAATCTTATCTTTTATTGTATTTCCACACATCCATCTAAGCATCCGCATCTCAGCTACACTCATTTTTTGAATATGATGTCTCTTGGCAGCCCAACATTTTGTACCATATAGTAAAGCGGGTCTAATAGTCGTCCTATAAAACTTTCCCTTCAACCACAATGGCATTCTATGATCGCACAGCACTCCAGTTGCACTTTTCCATTTCATCCACCCAACCTTTATCCTATGATTTACATCTCCATCAATTTCTCCATACTTTTGAATGATGGATCCCAAATATTTGAAATAATCATTCACCGGTATTTCTTGCTCACCAAGCTTCACTACACTCTCATCACTACTTCGTTGCTTACTAAACCGACATTCCATATATTCAGTCTTACTCTTACTCAACTTAAAACCTCTAGCTTCCAATGTCTGTCTCCATAATTCTAACTTAGCATTAACCCCATCTCTAGACTCATCAATCAAAACAATATCATCAGCAAACAACATACACCACGGTACATTTTCTTGAATTGATCTCGTAAGCTCATCCATCACTATAGCAAATAGGAAAGGGCTTAAAAGCAGATCCTTGATGTAACCCAACCGTTATCAGAAAATTGGTTGTCACCCCTCCACAAGTGCGGACATTGGTTACTACTCCTTCATACATATCTTTAATTATACTAATGTACTTGAGAGAAACACCTTTCTTCATCATTGTCCACCAGAGAACGTCCCTAGGTACTCTATCGTATGCCTTCTCTAAATCAATAAAAACCATATGTAAATCTTTGTTCCTCTCTCTATATCTTTCAATAAGTTGTCTAAGAAGATGTATAGCTTCCATAGTTGATCTTCCAGGCATAAAACCAAATTGATTCTCCGATATCATGACAACCTTCCTCAACCTAGACTCAATCACCCTCTCCCAAAGTTTCATAGTATGACTCATGAGTTTTATACCACGATAGTTTGTGCAATCTTGTATATCACCCGTATTCTTATATAAAGGCACCAAAGTACTCTTCCTCCACTCATTAGGCATCTTATTTGTTCGCCAAATCAAGTTAAAAAGATTTGTCAACCATTCTAAACCTTTCTCTCCCAAGCATTTCCAAGCCTCGATAGGTATACCATCTGGGCCAACTACCCTTCTTGATTTCATTTTCTTCAAAGCCTCTGCAATTTCTTTCTTTTGAATCTTGCGCATGAAGTCACGATTTATCTCATGAAAAGGAATGGAGAAGTCTCCAAGATCGTGAGCATGACTATAAAAAGATGTCTATGACTATATATAAAAGTCATGTTTAGTATCAACTTCAACTCAATGATTTTCTTTGTTTATTGAAATGTTCAATAGCCTAAGGTGATGGTGGTTAATCTTCATCTTCTGAATCAAGGACCACCTCTGGGTATTTCACTCCAGCAATTGTTGCACGTTCTCATGCATTTTTTTACCATCTTCGATAAGACTAATAAGAAGCTCAACACGAATATCAATAAGAATGTGATGGATACATAATTTCAAAATGAGTTTCTATACCCCACAACATCGCATTTAAATTTATACGATCCACCGTGCATTACAAAACCACAAAAGTTACACTTCACTACTCCTTTCAATCGGTACCCCAAGTCAGTGTACAATATTTCAATGTGGGGTCCTTTGAGAGGCATACCTCTTAGGGCACGAATTAATAAATCTAATCACCACAAATATGTAAAACAATGCTCAATAACACACTTAGGTACATATTTTGAGTTTTAAGAGCACAAAAAATAGAGTTAAGGGTAAAAATGAATGAATATCTTCTAAAAACATCAAAAAAAGAAAGAAGTTTACCCTCCAACTTCAATCATACACAAATGCAGTAAAGAATGATAATTTTTTACCTTATCTCACTTCCTTGAGTAGATAAATGGTGAAAATGCACTCTTACGTGAGCAGATTGCAAAAATCCTCTTCTTTGTGCATGGATCGGCTCCTAAATCATTGTCACGACTCCTAGGGTGTATGGGTTCTCCTCTAATGGACTTTACAAAAATAAGGAAGTCGACCCTCAAGAGGTCTTTAAAACCCAAAATAAAAAAAGTTAACCTGCATCCTTTTAAAGTGTGTTACACTTGTATCGTACAATACAAGGTTGTATCGTACAATACAACCAATACAAATAAGATACACACTCATCAAAAATGCTAATTGTATGGTATGATATGGTATAATACAACATTGATTAGAACCCTTATTGTTATCGCATCCATTAATAGGTGGTCTATCAACAAATGGACATCAAGAATTCCCTTTTGAATGAGGACTTGCAAGAGGAAGTGTACATGGATCCCCCTCTTGGTTATGTTATTCTTAATGGTAATGTACTTCGCCTTCAAAAAGCTTCATATGGTTTAAAACAATAGATTTAGACAATTCATGTTCAATTCTAGTTTTAATTCTTGTTATACTAACACTACTATTTTCACTATGGATTCTCTTGCAGGTAATGTGATTTTGTTATTATATGTTGATGAAATGATCATCACAGGAAGTAACAAAAAGGGAATAGGAAATATCAAGTCTGATCTTCGAGATTAATTTGAAATGACTGACATTGGTCATCTTAGATATTTTCTTCGCATAGAGGTTGCCAAAGCATGTTGATACACCAGAAATCATGAATATGAAGATGAAGATTGATGAAGGGACACCCCTAAAAGATCCTACTCCCTATTGTTAGTTGGTTGAAGCTCACACTTATCTTACCAACACGAGACAAAACATTACACACACAATGCATATTGTCAGTCAATTTCAACATGCACCCACATTTGTGCATAGGAGTGTCATTTTGAGGATAATTAGATACCTCAAGGGAACTATTACTAAAGAGCTATTTTGTCGTATTCATTTTTAGAATTAATTGGTCATATTGATTCAGATTGAGGTGGGGCCTAAATAATAGACGCTCAACAGCTGGTTTTTGTGTGTTTTTAGGTAACTCACTCATTTTGTAGCAGCAGTGTCACTTTCGTCAACAAAAACATAATATAGAGCAATGGCAATTACTAATTTAGAGACTGTGTGGCTAAGGAGGCTTCTTGCATATATGAGTGCATATAATTGAACAAGCAAAGTTGTGTTGTGATAACAAGTGTTCCATTTACACAGCGAGCAACCACACTTTTCACGAACGCACTAAACAAACAAAGATGTTTTCTAATAACATTATATCAATTCCCTATGTTACTTCTAACTGTCAATTGGCAAATTTCTTCATTAAAGTTCTGTTGGATCCATGCTTTCACTTCTTGCTTAACAAACTTTTGATTGTTCAACTATAAGTTTGAGAGAGAGTGCTAGAATCTAGGCGTTTTTTGGTCATTTTGGTCTTAGGGGTATTTTGGTAAATTGATCCTTAATATGCATTGATTGTATATAAGTATTTTTATCTTGTATTTTTTCTGTATTTATCTGTAATTATTTTATGTGTTTTGTTCCCTTTTTTAACAAGGGTACTTTTGCAATATGACTAGTCTTAGATAGCCGTTGGGTTTTAAGTGTTGTTAAAGAGCTTCCAAACGCTAGTTAACTAGTTGTTAGAAGCTCACTAACTAGTGTTCCTTGTGTATATATAGAGACTTTAAGTCTCTTTATAAACATGCTTAAAAACACTTGATGAAATTTTTTTTAAAAATATATTTATTTTTATGTGAGGTGTGTATTCTTGAGATATTTGGAGATTCTTTTCGGGATTTCTGGGATTCAAATACCATTTTAGAAGGTTGATCTCCATCTTCATTGATTTATCATAAATGCATGCAATGGCAATATTTTTCAAAAAATTTCTTTTGCATTCATTCATTGATCTCAAATTTCATTCAAATCAAGATGATAACATTGTTAGATTTTCAATCTCCAGGTCGTTCCACGCGTGAGAGCTGAGAAACAGAGAGAGATAGAGAAAGGGAGAGAGAAGCTGGGAAAAAAATCGATATTCTATTATCTAAGGGTCGGCTGCTGTGTAAACTTGCTTATATTAACATGTTGTTACAAAAATTAGGGTACTAAAGTACCCTCATTACAATAAATTATATTACACAATGCCATTAATAAGAAGTTAATGTCACGGGTCTGGTTCTCCAGATCCATGACCCGTAACAAGGGAAAACACTTCTTCTTTTCACCCCCCCCCCCCCCCCTCAAGTTGTGCATGATCTTGAACCATGAACAACTTGCCTTTTAACATCCAAAATCTGTCTTTTGTCAATCCTTTTATAAATATATCCGCCACTTGATCTGTAGTTCGTACAAATTCAGGCTCAATCTCTTTCTCTTCTACCTTTTGTCTCACAAAATGTTGGTCTATTTCAATATGTTTGGCACGACTGTGATGGATTGGATTAAAGGACATACTAATGGCACTCTGGTTGTCACACAGAAGAAGTGATCGAGAGATAGATTCTCCTACTTCTGTCAGTAGGTGTTTAATCCAAGTAGCCTCAGCAGTGGCGGCTGTCATTGACCTGTATTCAGCCTCTGTATTGGATCTGGCAACAACCTTTTGTTTCTTACGACTCCAAGAAACCAAATTCATCCCAACAAACACACAATAGTCGGATACTGATCTGCGTTCATCTGGGTCTCCTGCCCAGTCCGCATCAGAATAAACAGTGATTTCATGTGCATTTTGCCCATTTATCTTTCGCTTATATATGAGGCCATCCCCAACCGTTCCCTTCAGATATCGAAGTATCTGTTTAACTGCTTCCATATGCCCTTCACATGGTGCATGCATAAACTGAGAAACTTGATTCACCGAGTAGACTATATCAGTGCGAGTAAAAGTGAGGTATTGTAACATACCCACTATGCTACGGTACTGTGTGGGATTATCAAATGGATCTCCATCTTGAGAGCTAAGCTTTTGATGAAGAACGCTAGGAGTGCTCAAGGGCTTGCAGTCTTTCATACCCGCTTTATTGAGAACATCAATGGTATACTTATGTTGAGTGAGAGTCATCTCTTCAGAAGTACTGTCGACTTCAACTCTAAGAAAGTATCGTAGTTTGCCAAGGTCCTTCATTTTGAACCTCTGATTCAAGAGATGTTTGACTTCTTCAATGTGCTTATTGGAATTACCAATGATGATGATATCATCTACATATATCAACAACAGGGTAATTGTGTCTTGGTTCTTAAATATAAATAAGGAGTGGTCAAGAAGAGATTTCTTAAAACCATATTTTTGTATTTCAAGAGAAAAGTTGTCGAACCAAGATCGAGATGCCTGCTTCAATCCATATATCGCCATTTTTAATCTGCAGACATATTTTGTAGGATTGCCTTCTACGTAACCAATGGGTTGTTCTATGTATACTTCTTCTCTCAAATCTCCATGAAGAAAAGCATTTTTCACATCAAGTTGGCTAATAGTCCATTGATGTTCAATAGCTAAAGAAAGTATGACTCTGATTGTCCCCATCCTCACCACTGGACTAAAGGTTTCATCATAATCTTGTCCTTGCTCCTGTGTAAAGCCTTTGGCTACAAGTCTCGCCTTGTATCGCTCTATAGTCTCATCTGGTTTACACTTTATTTTGTACACCCATTTCGAACCAACAACGTTTCTGTCAGGTGGTCTTGATACGACATCCCACGTACCACATTCATGTAGAGCTTCGATCTCCTCATTCATTGTTTCAATCCATCTTCTGGAATTTGATAATTGAGAGAACGTTGTGGGTTCATCTTCTTTATTCAAGGCTGTTAGAAAGAGTTGAAAATCTAATGAGAAATTTTCATAACTGACCCACCTTTCAATTGGATGGCGAGAACGTGTGGATCTTCTAGTATCAACGATGTTGGATGTAGAGGATGCGTCCATATCCGAATTAACTATGGTGGGCGGCTCTCTTTCTCGCCGAGTGTAGACGAGGCCTTTATACCTTTCTGGATTCAAGGTTGGGTCTGTATTTTCATGGGCAATCATTTCATCAGTAGACACAGGTTTCTTATCCTTTTGAGTGCAGTTCGAGCAAACATCACTAGCTCCTGAGAGAAGTTCATAATTCAACCAAGGATAATAAGCCTCAACTTTAGGTTTTGATTCTGAAGAACTAGTACATCGACAATCAAAATTTAATTCATCGAAGATGACATTTCTTGATATTTTGATGTGCTTCCTCACCGGATCATAGCACATGTACCCTTTATAGTCATCAGCATAACCCACAAACCTGCACTTCAGGGCCTTGTCCTGAAACTTATGTCTCATTGAACTGTCAATATGAACATAGCATACACAACCAAACACATGCAAATCATAGTAATTGGGATGTACACCAAAAAAGAGACAAGTAAGGAGACTTGTTTTCCAAAATAGTCATGGGCAATCGATTTATCACATGAACTGCAGAATGAAAAGCCTATGTCCATAAAGTGATCGGAAGACTACTGTCATGCATCATGCTCATCGCACTCTCAACAATATCGTGATGCTTCCTTTCAGCAATCTCATTCTGCTGAGGTGTGTGTGGGCAAGACACATTTTTCCTTATCCCGTTACTTTGAAGAAAGTTAGTAAAGTCAATGGAAGAAAATTCACCTCCTCCGTCACATTGAAAACTTAAGATGTTTTCAGAAAATTGGTTTTTGACAAAGGAATGGAAGTTTCAGAACAACTTGAAAGTCTCAGATTTGTGTTTCATGAAAAATATCCAAGAATAGCGAGAATAACTGTCAACAAATAAAAGATAATATCTAGTTCCAGATATGGAAGCAACTGGAGCAGGCCCCCAAACATCAGAACAAATAGTATCAAAAGGTCTTGAAGCTCTTTTATTGATAGAATGAAAAGGTAAAACATGACTCTTACATAAGAGACAACTAGAACATTTGTTGTCATTGACATTTATTCCTAAACTTGACTTGGAAATGAGGTTATTTGAATCAAGCTTTTCAATGAAACTACTACTGCAGTGACCTAGACGACCATGCCAAAGGTTTGGCTTATTGACTTCAGAGACACTAAAAACACAGGTAGGATTTTCAGAAGGCAAAGATGATTGGAGCTTCAAGTTTGGGTCTGCAGAGCGAATATGTGTTGAAGGATCTTCTTGAAAGACATACATATTGCCTTGTCGTTTTCCTCTAGCGAACGTCTCCTTCGTGCAGAGATCCTTGACAAGAACAGAAGAGGGAGTAAATTCAACTGAGGCTTTGATATCATCAACAAGTTTAGAGACTGAAACGATGTTTTTCTTGATATTAGGAGCATAAAGAACTTTTGAAAGGTTGATGGAAGATTCGGGCAAGGGTATAATGGAGTTTCCAATATGAGAGACAAAGTGGTGTGATCCATCTCCAGTAACTATACTACTTCTACCAATGTAAGGAACAAGTTTTAGGAGCTTACCTGCATCACCAGTAATGTGAGTCGCTGCGCCAGAGTCCACATACCAAGTACCTTGCTCGTTTTGTTTCAGATTCAATTCTGCTAAAGCTGACAGCAATAACTCCTTTACTTCTTCGTTGGTCCTTGTACTGTCTGTGCCTCTTTTTGCTTCAGTTTGTGTTGATTTTCCTTTATTTAGGGGATTGAACCAGCAGTTAGCTTTGATATGCCCCTTTTTATTACACAAAAAGCAGGTAAGAATTGGCCTCTGTCTTTGTGAATTGGTATGTGTTGGGTGTAGGCAATAATCCACGCCTCCTTGACCACTTCTCCCTTGTGCTCCCTTTCCCTTGATATCATAGCTTCCTCGTCCTCGTGCATAAGTAACCCCTGTAGCAAGAACTTCTTGTGCCCCAGTATACATAGATGATTCTTCAAAAAATCCCTTTAGGTTCATCTCATATTGTAACAATTTTGCACGCAGATCTTCAAAGTTGGGCAGCTCAGGTAAACATAACAGGGAAGTGACAATCATATGATAGTCGTGTCCCAATCCACTGAGGGTTTGTTGTACCAAATCTTTATCAGTTACTGTGCTTCCAACAACTGCTAACTGATCTGTGATAACCTTCATTTTGTTCAAGTATTCAATGATGGTCATGGAATCCTTTCTTAACATTTGAAATTCTCTTTTAAGAAACATAATCCTGGCCTGAGAAACCTATGAGTATGTCTGAACAAGTCTGTTCCAAAGTTGCATGGCAGTGCAATTATCTGGAATGGCTACAAGTACCTCTTATGACATTGTAGATGTAATATAAGCAACTAGTGCTTGGTCTCTTTTCATCCAAGTCACAAATTCAGGATTTCTAACATATACTGTAGTAGATTCTCCTTTGATGTCCCTTTTTTCTCGTGATATGAACTCAGGAGGAACTGGAATAGATTCATCCAGATGTCCAGAAAGATCCTGACTCCTAATGAAAGGTATGATTTGCCTCTTCCAAGTCAAGAAGTTACCATTATTTAACTTTTCAGACTCGAGTTGACTGAGGAAACTGGAAGAAAGAACCGATTGGTTAGGAAGTGAATCCATGTTTCACAGTATTAAGAGTGTGTTCAGCACAATCTGCCTACAGTTTCTATAGCCTTTTTTTTTTTGCAGAAACTAATTCAAGTCGATGGCTATCAGATTGTTGATTTGAAACAGAAATTAAATATCTATCAGTTTTCTGATTTGTATAGGAAATTGAATATTGGATATGAAAATCACAAAAAAAATTGTGAATATGAATTCCCACTCGGCATTGACTCAATGCTTTCAAGCTAAAGGAGATAAAATGGTAGAAATGAGGGTGTATCGGCTTGATCAGATCTGATCAAGGGTGCAGCTGGATCAAAATAGGGCCCCAAATGCTTGATTAGATCACGCTGTGATCAGAAACGAAAAACAGGGTATATTGATGACAGAATATAGAATGAAAGAAAGGCTTTGGGGTCGAAAATCTGGGCTGAGTCACTCAGTCATCTCTGAGTTGACTCAGATTAGGTAGGGAAGATATTTCGATCAGATCTGATTAGCGTCAGATCTGATCGAGTTCAAGAGACAGAAAAAAAAGAAGGCAGATCTGATTATCGTCAGATCTGATTGGGGAAAAGAAGGATTGGGGAAAAGAAAAATTTCAGACGAGATTGAAAAAAAAATTCAGACAAGATTGGGGAAAAAAAAAGAATTTTTCTTGACTTAGAAGAGAAAATCGAGAAGAGATAGATCTTTCAGACGTACCTTTGAGATCGATTCCAGTTTCAGCTGAAGCGTAGCTCTGACACCATGTTCGATTTTCAATCTCCAGGTCGTTCCACGCGTGAGAGCTGAGAAACAGAGAGAGATAGAGAAAGGGAGAGAGAAGCTGGGGAAAAAACCGATACCCTATTATCTAAGGGTCGGCTGCTGTGTAAACTCCCTTATATTAACATGCTGTTACAAAAATTAGGGTACTAAAGTACCCTCATTACAATAAATTATATTACACAATGCCATTAATGAGAAGTTAATGTCACGGGTCTGGATCTCCAGATCCATGACCCGTAACAAGGGAAAACACTTCTTCTTTTCAAACATCTCATAAGTTGTTCTGCAACACTACTAGGTTAGAGGCTTCAAAGTCAGGGATCATCCACCAAAACCGTGAGCAAGAAGAAATGGAGAGAAGGAGGCTGCTTTGAATACCCCAGAAAAATGTCAATCCTCTAGACATGTGGGGTTTCATCATTATATTGTTATCTTTCTATAACTGTTACAAAAGAAGTTATATATTACCCCCAGAGTATAATACACAGCAAATAAGAGATAAGGGGTAAAATAGGCAGGTAGAATTAAAAACACACAAAACGTGTTTTACAAAGTAACGCATTTCACAATGAATCCTGATGTGGAAAAATAGGCCAAAAGACACAAAAATGTTCAAATCTGCTCTTGTTTTCCAGAAAATAAAGAAAATTTATATCTCCTCAGTAGGAGGAGACATCAAACAAAATTTGCATCAATATTCTTCATTTCTAACTTTCTATCAACTGCAACCAAAAGAGCTTCAAACCCAAACACTAGCACACCAATCATTGGATCTAGAGCTGACATCAGCTACTATCCATCGAGTCCACCTCTAGCCGGGATTTGCTGCCCTTTAGTCTTCAAAAGCCACTCAATCTGGCTCTGATACGATACACAGGATTGCTAGGTTAGAGGCTTCGACACAATGCACAAAATTGAAGGGCCAAAATTTCTTTTACTGCATGAATAATGAACTTACAAGAGTTTGCCCTTTTATTGTGGCCACAAAGGCGATAAAGAAGAGAAATAAAAAAGGCCCAAAATAATCCTGAAGTATACAACGAAAAACTTAAGAGACTAACCATACATATATTCCAGCATTATACATAACAAATAGAAAAATACGATGTCCCTGGACACAACCAACCGATCATTTCACAATTTAATGAAGCAACTGGGTCATCATGCTCTTATAATTGAATATTAAAGTTGTTACCTAGTCAGCAACAAGAAACAAAGGTGGACAAAATTGTACCTTGTTACGTGCATCTCGGGCCTTTTTCCTGTCCTCCTCCATGGCAACATGAAAGCCATCAACATCAACAGTTAGTCCTCTTTCTTCTGCCATCAACTGATAATTTGGAATCCAAGAAAACAAGAAAATAGCTGACCATTATATTCAATACCAAATTTCTATGTAATTTAAAGCCCAAAAAATGAAAAAATAGGTCAAACCTGAGTCAGATCCATGGGAAATCCATATGTGGACCACAACACAAAAACATCCTGTAGTTGAAAGGGGTTCAGAAAATTAGCAAAATGTAATGGGAATGTCAACAAGGATCCAAACATTCCATTTCATATTTTAACAGGCATGTCTTGAAGACAAGGATGTCTCCCTAACATAATGATTCCACTAACAACAAAGACAATAGAAACAAAAAAAAAATCTATAAACTGTAACCTGAAAGGAATTAGTTGAAAATATTACACCATTTTCCAGAATATCTGCTCAAAAGTATGACAAAGAAGCAGAAACAAGCTCAAGCAACATTCAAGGTCTGTCTCAGAGACAAACATGAGACAAAACATAGATAGAATGAATGGGAGTTGAGTATAACTAGGACATAGGGTGCACGTGGTACATAATTATGCATGTATATTATTGTGCTTGTATATTGAAATTTGACTACATAAAGCAGAAAAGCACAAATGATGCAAATGTTTGACAATAAATCCATGTTGATATTTAAAATAACAATAACCAATGACAATTTAAAGAAAGTAATACAAAATAAAGGATCAAAACTGAAAACTAAACACAAAAGATAGGGACACAGTGTCAACCAGATCTCATACAGGTTTGACTATGTCCATGAAATATTGCATATCCTGTGACTGCCTATGTAGTGTAATGTCTGCAATGAAGTAGAAAGGAAAGCAAGAATATGCCACTCATGGCCTTACAATACACACAATAATGTGCATAACTAAAGACCACTTATGAGTCAATACAAGCACAATAGCCCCTTAGGGGGCAAGAACACCATAAAAAATATAGAATTTATTGAGGATCAAATGCTAGAGAGAAGCATAATGCAAGAGAAGGGGGAGATCCCCTTTATATAGGTAAGAGGGGCTCTATAGAGCCCTTGAGATGAGCTAGAAATAGCCATTAGGAGCTCCCAACAGCTCTATTTGGTCAAAGACCAAATAGCCCTTAGTCAATACAAAAAGACAAAAAATATAAGAAAATTATAAAAGACTAATGTGCCTCTAATGGGCACAGGCTATTACAAGGACTGAAATGACCAAAATACCGCTAATGGGTATAACATGTTACAACAATATATAAACAATATAATATACATACATATTTATATGTATATATGTATATACACATATATATAAGTATATATAATTAAATATATATACTTGTATGTACATATCATAGTCACCTGGATCATTAAAGGTAATTTTTTGATGAGGGTATTTCTCAAAGAGATTTTCAAAAGTTGATAAATCTTGGGAATATCTCAGAAGTTTAAATATTTGAAAAAAAATATATAAATAACAACAAAACAACTAAGAAAATAATAGGTTTTGCATTATTTTTCTTTCAAAAATATAAAGAAACATGTCTTAACGGTTTTAAAATATAAAAGAAACACAAAAAATAGAAAATGCAAATTTAAAATAAATAAATAAATATTTTTTCTCAAAAAATATCACGATATTATTCCAATATTTTTTTGGCAATATTTTCAAAATATCGGCAATATCGGTGCCAGTTGTACATATTAATACTCCCCCTCAAACTTACGATGTGACCAGTGAAAGTATGTGAAGTAATAAAACCGGGGAAAATGAATAAAACTGGGGAAAATGAAGCGCTTTTATAAAGAAATCGATCAGCTGAAATTTCAATGCTACATAAGAAAGGATGATAGTCTTCTTAAGATATTCTTCCACACTGGTATGTTTGGTGTGTTCATGAAACGTGTGATTGCCAGCTATGTAGATGGCGCTTTTGTTATCACAGCACAACTTGGAAGGTGAATAATGACACTTTCTATTGTTTCTTACACTTCCAGGGATACCAACGAATCACTTAAAAAATACAAAAACAAGTAGTTGAGTGTCTATCTTTGGGATCTCCTCCCTAGTCAGAATAAGAATATGCAATTAACTCAAGTGGAGATGAAGAAGATAAGGAGGGACGACTCAAGAGAAGTTGAGGCTCTAGAAGAAGCCTCCAAATAAGGCCCTAAATTTTTTTTCATTGTAGATAAAAATTCTATTATTTATTAAAAGGTTGCACCTTTTTTTAATTCTTAATATCCTCCATATTTACTAATTGGGTTCATATATAGGAGGCCCCTCCAAAATAGGATCCAAACCATTTGCATCCTGATCTGGATCCTACTAAAGTATATACCCTACTTGGATACACAATTACAAGGAAAGAATTTAGCTCTTGTCGAAGTTTGAGTTAAACTAGAACCGGACTGCATTTTCGAATGCAAGAATATTGAAATGGAATTAATTCATCCTATTGGTAGTCATATTAAGATATGGATTTCTTTACTGGGTAAATGCTAAACAGACTTCAAGTCAGTTTGAGATTCAATCCAAACCTTGGGCAACGAGAGCAGATCAGTGATCCACCAAATCACTTTAAGGAAAGTGATTTGGCATCCTCACCGTATACAAATTGCATAAAGTCGTGGGATGATGCAATGGACAGTGAAGATGTCAAATCTGCTCTGGTTCGCAACATAGGACTACAAACCGGCACGCTAATGCCTAAACAAATATTGTTTCATTAAATAATTTGAGGCAATGAACTTTAAGACCGTGCAATCTTTTTATAAAAACAAAAAATAGAAAAAAGTAGTGTTGTCCAACTTGGACTTTCGGTTGGTCGTGGGGGATCCTTCCACAGCCGTGTATTTTATCTTTTTCTCTTTAAATATTAAAACATTACAAAATATAAAACACTCAATCTTTTTTTTCTCTCATTTTTTTATTATTTTATGGCACGTACTGACTCGCTAAGAAATTTTGAGAGGAAAAGGGAGGCCCCTCCAAAATAGGAGGCCCTTGGCGGTGGCCTTAAATATCAATGAGGTCAGCCAACCCTGAAGAAAAGAAAAGTCCTTTAGAGACAAATGTTTACAAATATCGAATAATCCTCATGACAGCACTCATGTGCACGATAGTAGGAGAATGCTGAAATTGGCTGGTTGTATGTAGTATGTACAGAGTGAGAGATGTCAAGTTTGGTGATAGTTAAGTAAGTCAAGACCTCAATCATCTATCGATAAGGAGTGAGGTCATATAAGGGTGTTCCATCATCAAATTTCATCTTCGCATTTATTACTTCAGGTGTGTTCACCCTCTTATCATCAGTGATTTCAAACCTCTCAATGATCTTTATAGCAAACTTGGACTGAGTTAGTAAATAACCACGAGGGGAGTAGGCTACCTCTATCCCCAAAACGAATCTAAAAAAGCCTAAATCAATCATTTTAAAATTTTGTTTAAGAACATTTTTAATATAAATTACTCTGTATTTTGTCTCCTCCAGTAATGATCATATCATAGACATAAAGAAGTAAAATAACAATGCTTGCATCAAACTTCTTAACAAACAAGGCAGTGTCATTAACAATGTTGTAAGTATTGTAGTATATTGTACAAAAAATATAGTTACTATGTATTCTAATGCTACGATACACCCCCTGCATCATACAATACAATATGTATTGTACGATACACATTTGTAAGACTAGGAAGCGGAAGCGGGAAACGATACGAAAAGCAAAGTGATGCATTTTAAAATGTATAGGAAGCAAGGAATAAAAAAAGAAATATAAGAATTGAATGGGAATCAAAATGAAACACAAATAAAAACTAAAATAAAAGTGAAATATTAAATTTCATATTTTTTTAGTGTAAAAATTAAATTTTTAACAAAATATAAAAATGATGACTACAAATTTAGAGAAAGCACATGGAAGTGAGTGAGAAGAGTAAGAAAAAACACATAAAAAACAGGAAAATTTGAGTAAGAGAACGTATAAGAAGAATAGATGAAACGTGTGGAAAGCATATGAGAAGTATGGGAGAATCGAAGTTCTCATCAAGTTTCGAAAGAAAGTATCGCACTTCCAAAGCAAGCTTCCCACCTATCTAAGAAGCTTCTAGTAACTCTACTTCAGACGCACTTTAAAAGGGTGAAGAGACTCAAAACTTTTTTTTACTTTGGGTTTTAAAGACCTTCCTATGGCTGATTTCTCCATTTGTGGAGGGCATTAGAGGGAAACCCACGCACCCATAGGAGGCTTGAGAGCGTTTTAAGGTTTGATTCTTGCACAATGAAAAGGCCTTTGTAGTTTTCTTAAGAGTACATTTTCACCCAATTTTTACACAAGGGAGTGAGATAAGGTAAAAAAATCCTCATTCTTTGCTTCATTTATGTATGATTGAAGTAAAGAGGGTAAGCTCCTTTTTTTTCTTATGCTTTTAGAATATATTACTTTATTTTAGTTTTTTTACCGTTAATCCCAAATTTGTGTCCTTAAAACTCAAAATTTGTCCATAAGTGTGTTATTGAGCATTGTGTTACATATTTGTAGTGATTAGAATTAGTAATTTGTGTTCTAAGAGGTCGATGGAGGGTGGAGATCTTGGAAGATGCCTATCAATGGATCCTGCATTGAAATATGTACATCAGTTGACTTGGAGTTGTGTTTAAAAGAAAAAGTGAAGTATAACTTTGTGGTTTTGTAATGTATGGAGGATTGTATAGATTTAAATGTCATGTTGCGGGGCATAGAAACTACACCGTGAAATTATGTACACATCGCATGCCTACTGATATCCATGTTGAGCTTCTTACTACTCTTATAGAAGATGATAAAAGAAAGACGAGTACTTACAACATTTGTGGAAAAGAAATAGACAGAGGTGATCCTTGATTTAGAAGATGAAGATGCCCCATTTGTTAACATATATTGTCATTATATATATATATAGAGAGAGAGAGAGATACATATATATTTTATATATGTATATGTATATGTGTATATATATACATATATTTTTTTGTAATACCCACTAGGGGTAAAATAGTCTTTTCACATGTATAAACGCATATCCAATAGAGATGCTTTTTCCACTTTCTTTATTATCTATTTCCTTATTTTTCTTTTTTCTCTTTTATATTGAAAGAGGGGTCCACCATAGAGTCGTTGGACCCCTCCAACGGTCATAAATATGACCATTGGAGGGGCTCCAACGACACTATGTGGAGCCCCTATTTGGTTCTTTTTGTGTATAAATAAAGGGCTTTGCCCCACTACTTTGTAAGCATGTTTAAGCTTTTATGACTAAGAGTTTACATATTTTTTAGCTCTCTCTCATATTGTGTGTGTTAATCAATTGTCACTTTGTGGCTTATTGTATTTTTGCCCATTAGTAGTCTATTGCTTGTATGCTTGTGCATCTCTTAGTCACTTAGTGACATTATCTTTTTCATTAGTGTTTCATTACATGGTATCAAAGCTTTGTTTGAGAAAGCATTATTGAGGTACTCTCACTTACATTTGAGAAGTTTTAAATATCGTTCACTTATTCTTCTTTAACTCCCTCCATGATGGCCGACAAAGATACAAAGATCAATCTTTCATTCAAATTGAATGAACCCAACTATAGAATGTGGGCAGCCGCTATGAAAAACAACCTCAAAGATAAAAGACTTTGGGGATCATTCAATTCTTCTCCACGCTATCTTGCACACCACGCTCCACTTCAAAATCACAGCTTAGATACCATGTAATGAAGTAGAAAAGAAAGCAAAAAGATGTCACTTATGGGCTTACAATACACAGAAAAATGTGCACAACTAAAGATGTTCCCTTGTGACTTACACTGTAAAGTTGCGTTTAGAATTTGTTTTGCTTTTGTTAAGTCTGATGTAAGTTGCCCGGTTCAGGTGAATCAATACCCCGAAGGGGTAGCCCGTATACTTGAACTGCAATAGCCTGCGGGCAAAATTGTGAATGAATCAAATGTGTTGAGCTTTCTTTTATTCACCCTCATTGTGATTATTTCTTTTGATTGCAATTATTCTCCCTCTATTCTCTCTTGCTCTCTTGCACTCTAATTACAAGCTTCCGCGACTGGAAAGTGAGCTGACAAGTAGACTTGCGGCGATAAGGAAGGACCGTCGCGCCGCGCTTGCCTATTGAAAGAAATAGGCTCATGACAAGTAGAAACAAAGCTCGTTCTCGTGCTGGGGAAGGGATTCCGGAGTCAATGTCGACAGACACGCCGACAGGCTGCGATTTGTGAGCAAGACATCGTGGCGCCTTATCAAAACTTGCGCAACACCAAAAGCATGGCAATTGCCGAAGCTGAGGAGATGGGTTCACCTCGAGGCCAAGAGGAGATAGCCGCAACTGTCAACAGACTGGTGGAAGATGTGACTCCGCACGAAAAAGTAATTTCACGTGCAGTTGAATCATTCGATGGACTGAATGATGTGGTGGTGAGCCTGCAAGAGCAGATATCTTGTTGGTTGAACAGGTCACTTCGTTGACGACAACAATGATCGACTTGCAGACTGAAGTAAAGGAGCTTCAGTTGAAGAACCGAACATTGCAGCGGACAGTGACCCTGAATGGCGGAAATGGTGAGAGGCCATCAAGGATTGATGTGCTAAGACCTGCAAAATTCAACGGTTCTCGTGACAGCAAGCCATTGAGAATTTTTTGTTCCAAGTAGAAGACTACTTGGATATTCAGAATGTGATCGTTGAAGATCTTAGGATCAAGGCTGCAACAGCTCTACTCGATAGAGATGCTATCGCTTGGTGGAGGCGGAAGCGCAGTGGCATGGAGAGGGGTCAATGTGTGATAGACACCTTTGACGACTTCAAAATGGAGTTATGCAACTTCTTCATGTCAAGGAATGCGCAGAAGCAGGCGTACCGGATGGTTGGCGAGCTTAAACATACTCGTTCGTTGCAAGACTATGTCAGAATGTTCCAGAAGCTTATGTTGAAAGTGCCTAACATACCAGAAGATGACAAGCTCAACTGGTTAATTGTGAGACTTCAGCCAAGGGTACAGTGTGAAGTGGAAAGGAGCAATCCCCGTATTTTGGAAGATGTGTATGTGGCGGTCGAGCGCTTAGTTGACACTCAGCGCAAGCCCTTCATCCCAGCAACCAAAGTCTGTAAGAAGCCTAACCATGAAGGCAAGAAGGATGAACAATGCGACAACAAGGGTGAGGCGGCGACACGACATCAATCCGACAAAAAACAGAACTACACAAAGTATAACAACAGCAACAAGGGTACGGTTTTAACATGTTGGTTCTGTGGAGATAGGCATATTGTCAGGCAGTGTCCAAAGCGCCTCGTGAAGGACGATGGGTATGCCAATACTGCACAGGAAGAATGCAGTGATACTGAGACCATGCAATCGCGGATGGGAGTCATGCGGTCGATCAACGCAGCTAGAAGTTGTGCAGTTAAGAACATGCAGGTTAGCAAAGAAGTGATTTATCTCAAAGTCATTACGAATGAAAAGTCTACTTCAGCAATGGTAGACTCCGGGAACACACACAACATTGCCTTGCGGGAAGAGGCAGAGTGGTTGGGCTTGAAGCTCGGGCCAAAGCAAAGGACCATCAAAACGGTGAACTCTGAGGCCAAGCTCATCCTTGGTGAAGCAAGAGATGTGGCTATCCAGGTGGGGAGTTGGGCCGGCAAAGCCAACTTCTCTGTGGTGCCCTTGGACGATTTCAAGATGATTTTGGGTATGGAGTTTCTGTGGAGCCAGAATGTTATGATGCTGCCAAAGTTTAACACGTTGACGATCATGGGGCCAAATCTGTCCCACACAGTGCAGCGCCTTACGCAGAAAGGCAACTCTGCAGTGTTATCGGTGATGCAGCTGAAGAAGGGTGTCAAGCATGGGGAGCAAACATTCTTAGTTGTTGTGCACGCAGAAGAAGGAAAGGTAGAGGCAGCAATGTCGCCGACCCTAGCCTCACTATTGGAAGAGTTTTGTGAGGTGATGCCTCCAGAATTTTCAAAGCGTCTTCCACCAAGACGCGACGTCGACCATAAGATTGAGCCGACCCCGAGAGCGAAGTCTCCCGCAATGGTTTCATACCGCATGGGGCCAACGGAGTTGAAGAAGCTGCGCAGGCAGTTAGACAAGATGTTGGATGCATGCATCATTCGTCCATCGAAAGCCCCATTTGGCGCCCCAGTCTTATTTCAGATGAAGCATGACGGCTCAAAGCGATTGTATGTGGATTACCGTGCGCTAAACAAGGTCACGGTAAAGAACAAGTACTCATTGTCACTAATAGCAGACTTGTTCGAATGGTTGGGCAGTGCTCGAGTCTTTTCAAAGCTAGACTTGAGATCGGGTTACTGGTAGGTGAGGATTGCAGATGGCGATAAGCCGAAAACAACTTATGTCACCCGCTATGGTGCTTACGAATTCTTAGTAATGCCATTCGGGTTAACGAATACTCTAACCACGTTCACGACCCTAATGAATCAGATTTTCTACCCGTACTTAGACAAGTTTGTGGTAGTCTACTTGGATGACATTGTGATCTACAATAACATGAAGGAACATGTCGGGCACTTGTGAACAGTGTTTCAGGTGCTGAAGGAGAATGACCTATGTGTCAAACGAGAGAAGTGTCTCTTCGAGCACGAGAAAATCAGCTTCCTTGGCCACATTGTGGGGCGTGGTGTGATGCGCATGGATGGGCAAAAGATAAGAGTCATCCAGGAATGGGTTCCGCCAAACAGAGTGCCAGAGTTGCGGTCATTCCTTGGTTTGGCAAACTACTATCGGTGTTTCATCGAAGGCTATTCCCTCATTGTTGCGCCCCTCACTGACCTGTTAAAGAAGAATCGAGTATGGCTCTGGACAGGAGCGTGCCAAGATGCCTTCGATGGCTTGAAGAAAGCCTTAGTGGAGGAGCCAATGCTAAAGGTAATTGATCACTCAAAACCCTTTGAGGTCCACACAAACGCATCAGACTTTGCCATCGGCAGAGTTATTATGCAGGAAGGTCATCTGATTGCATATGAGAGTCGTAAGCTGAAGGATGCAGAGAGGCGTTACACAGTGCATGAACGTGAGATGACTGTCATAGTGTATTGCCTCAGGACCTGACGGCACTACCTCTTGGGTGCCCAGTTCGTCGTCAAGACGAAAAATGTTGCCACGAGCATTTTTCAGACACAGAAGAAACTGACGCCCGAGCAAGCTCGGTGGTAGATGTTTTTTGCTGAGTTCAACTTTGCCTTGAAGTACAAGGTTGGAAAGACAAATGTTATGGCAGATGACCTGAGTCGTAGGGCTGAACTGGCAGCTGCGCGTACGGAGCCTTAAGAAGTGCATTTGGAGGACGTATTGCTGAGCCGCATCTGCGAAGGTACGCAGCAGGATCCAACAGCGCAACACCTTGTTTCTCTGGCGCAGGCAGGGAAGACTCGGTGATTTTGGCTACAGGATGGCCTCCTCGTAACGAAAAGAGGTCGTGCCTTCGTGCCGCGACGGGGAAGCCTCCGCCGAGAATTGCTTAAAAAATGCCATGATACAATATGGGTCGGTCATCTTGGTTAGGAGCGGACCTTAATACTCCTTGAGCGCAGTTACTATTGGTCACAGATGAGGAACGACGTGGAGGGATACGTGCGAACATGCCTCATCTTCCAGCAAGATAAGGGGACAAACCAAAAGACTGTCGGTTTCATTGAGCCTCTACCAATTCCAGAACATCATTGGGATGGCATCTTCATGGACTTCATTGTTAGTCTGCCAAAGGTAGAGGGCCTCAGTTCCATCCTGGTTGTGGTGGATCATTTCTCAAAGTATTCCACCTTCATCCCAGCTTTGAATGAGTGCCCCGCAGAGAAGACTGCAGAGTTGTTTGTAAAGCATGTGGTGAAGCATTGGGGCATACCAAAGAGCATTGTGAGTGATTGTGATGCTCGCTTCATAGGCAAATTCTGACGTGAAGGATTTCGGCTACTTGGCTCTGATTTGCTATTTTTAACAAGCTTTGATAAGCAGACAGATGGGCAAATAGAGCGCATCAACGGGATACTTGAGCAGTACTTTAGGCACTTTGTTAGTGCCAATCAGAAAAAATGTGTGAAACTCCTTGACGTGGCACAGTTTTGTTACAATCTGCAAAAAAGCGAGCCTTCAGGCCACAGCCCATTTGAGATAGCCATGGGGCAGCACCCACTGACCCCGCGCACTCTTGCCGCACAAGAAAAGGGAAGACCATCATTTGCCTATCAGTTTGTTCGTGACTGACACAAGTAGAATGAGTTGGTGAAGGCAATCTTACACAAGGCGGCAAAGAGAATGAAGAAGTGGGCGGACAAACATCGTCGGCATGCTGGGTTCCAAGTTGGGGTCCAAGTGTTGGTGAAGTTATATCCTAGTCGCACAGGCATCTTTCGCGGGCGGCACCGCAGACTGCTCAGAAAGTATGAAGGACCCTTCACCATCACAAAGAAGGTGGGCAAGCTGGAGTTGCCCCCAAACTTCAAGGTGCACCCGGTATTCCACGTGTGCAACCTCAAGCAATTTCATCCAGACAATGAAGATCCAGAACGCAACGTGTCATAATGCTCTCCCATCATGCAGAGGGCCCCGACAACACAACGAGCCGAGAAGCACCTCAATCAGATCCTTCGCCACAAGGTCAACTACTTGGGCGAAGCGAAGAAATACTTAGTGCAGTGAGAGGAAACAGTGAAACATACGTGGGAGCCAGCTTTCGGATGAACAGTCGCTACCCGGCTGAAGTCAGGGCTTACCATAAAACAGATGGTACCGAGGACAGCGCATGATTTGAAAGAGGAGTGTGTTCCCTTGTGACTTACATTGCAAAGTTGTGTTTAGAGTCTGTTTTGCTTTTGTTGAGTCTGATGTAAGCTACCCGGTTCCGGTGAATCAATACCCCGAAGGGGCAGCCCGTATACTTAAATTGTAATAGCCTGTGGGCAAAATTGTGAATGAATCAAATGCGTTGAGATTTCTTTTGTTCACCCTCGTTGTGATTGCTTCTTGTGATTGCAATTTTTCTCCCTCTATTCTCTCTTGCTCTCTTGCACTCTGATTATAAGCTTTCGCGATTGGCAAGCGAGTTGACAAGTAGGCTTGCGGCGGTAAGGACTGTCGTGCCACACTGGCCTATTGAAGGAAATAGGCCCGTGATAAAAGGCCACTTATAGGTAAATACAAAAACACAAGCATAATAGCCACTTAAGGGCAAGAACACCATAAAAAAATATAGAATTTATTGAGGATCAAATGCTAGAGAGAAGCATAATACAAGAGAAGGGGGAGATCTCCTTTGTACAGGTAAGAGGGGTTCTATAGAGCTCTTAGGAGCATCCCAAAAGCTAGAAATAGAGTCATTAAGAGCTCCCAACAGATTTATTTGGTCAAAAACCAAGTAGCCCTTGATCGATTCAAAAAAGACAAAAGTAAAAAATAAATAGAAATGACTAATGTGCCCCCTAACGAGAAAATATATATACATATTTATATGTATATATATGCATATACACACATATATATAAGTATATATAGTTAAATATATATACTTATGTGTTAAAAAGTGTACTCATCCATGTAACTATATATAATGTAATATATAATATTCTATATTTATTTATTATATTTTTATTTCTTTTCTATTCTTTTCTTTCTTTTTTTGTATTTTTATTTTTGTCTAGTTCAAATTGAACTAGACCTTAAACTATTCAAGATCCAACTAGATCTTGACTAGTCAAGGTAGTTGTTAGACTCCAACGGCTACAATTAGAGTCGTTGGACTAGCACCAACATCTCTATGGAACGCTTCTCTCTCTCCCTCACTTTATGTATAAATAAGGGGTGATCCCCCTCTCCATTGTAACAATGCTTTTATGCATTTCATACGAAAGAAATAAAGTTTATTATTTTATCTTTTGTGATCTTCCATTTATGCCCTTTTGTGGGTTATGAGTGTAGTGTCTTCAATAGACACCTATTACAAGCATTTGTGCTTTCGTGGAAGATACTCATTTCCTTAAATTGTGTCCAAGCTTGAAAGCTTCTAGATCTTGGAGAGTTTTCACCTCGTTTTCCATGCCTCCTTATAAAAAGTTGATTCATCTTCTTGTTCACAATTCAAGTGTCTTTTGGGCCAACAAAGTTGAAGAAAGAAGACGTTTGGAAGATCATTGGCTACACAAAGATCGTGATTGTGCTCTTGTCCTTTCTTCTTTTATCTTTTTCTTTTTTTTTCTCTTTTCTCACTTCACATCTCTCTTTCTTCACCCTTGTAAAAATGGAAGACAACGATAAAGTCACTATCATGCCCATGAAACTAAATGATACCAATTATTTGATGCGAGTTTCATGAAGCATTACATATGGGGAAAAGGGTTGTGAGGAATAGTAGATGGTTTCGATTCGGAAGCAAAACTAATTCTCACAAAAATTGAAAATAAGAAAGAGGCGCCTCTCACGGAATGAGAAAAAATAAGGCATTGGGTACATATGCAAAAAAAGTAAAAAGAATAGAGGATAGGGCATGCCAAAATCATGCCATGGCTAATTAATAGCGTTACATCAAGAAATGTTTTAGTCTAACCAAATTCGAGCATGCCAATAAAGCTTGTGAATACCTTAGAAATATGTATTCTCTTAAGGACATTACACATGTGTGCAATTTGCAAGACAAAGTTCAGTCATCGACTTAAAAAGATAAAAGTATTAAGAAATATTTTAATGAGTTGTCCGAACTTTGAGAAGTGTGGGCTCTTCTTGAGCCAAAGTGGCATTGTCCTGAACATATCGAGCTTCGCCAAAACAACTTGATATGGAACACTTTTGCCAATTTTTGAGGCAGGAATTTGAAAAAACCAAATCGGCTCTTTTACGTAGAGGAAAAGTTCCCTCTATTATTGACACTATTGAGGAACTAACTATGGGGGAAAATAGACTAAAGAAGAATACTCCAAAGAATGAAGAAGATTTCGTTCTAACCGTATCTAGACCGAAAAATTATATGTGCAATTAGGCTGCCTCATTTTGGTAGACAAAATAATGAATATGACAAAAGAAAAGTCATTGGCACCATTGTCATGAACCGGGGCACCATAGGCCTCAATGTCCTAAGTTGAAGAGAAAAGTTGCATCCGTTGGTTCAAAATCAAAAGATCAAAACAATCAAGATGCACATGTATTTATGGCACAATTAATAGAAATCTTTCAACCTCTTCTCAAAGGAGCACCCTCCTTAACTGAAGCCGCAACCAGAGCAGTTGTCTTATCCTTCTCCGATCCTGGTAACTTTCCTTGGCTCCTTGACTTTAGTGTTTCTTTTCATATGACCTTAAATATGAATAGTTTGTCTGAATGTCTTAACAATAACTCAAGTGTGTCAAAACTTTTCAGAGTTGATGGTACATCTCTTAAAATAAAATGAATAGAATTTTGAAAACCTTCAAAACTCAAAAAAAAATCTTTATTCCAAAAGTTAGATATATTCTCAAATTAAATCTAAACATTTTACCTATTTCTCAAATATCTAATTATAGGTGTAACATCTTCTCTTCTCATGGTTGTTGGGTACAGGCAGTGGCGTACCTAGGATTCATGTGAAGGGGGGTCAAAAAGGGGTGTAGCAAAAAAAATGGTGTGATAGTCGGGGGTTCGAGGGCACCGCCCCTGGAAAAAAAAAATTGAGATAAAATAAAAAATGGCTACAATTATTAATAAAAAATCTATTTCATATGGACAAATCAAACTATTTGTTGCAGTCATGGCTGGGCTAGGAATGGGCTTTTAAAAAAAATCACTGTTCCGAGAGGCAAGATTGGGCTCCTGCCCCCCCCCCACCCACCAACTTCGCCTCTGGGTACAGGATCGTCAGGCAGGAAAGCGGATTAGGAAAGGCTATAGAAAAAGAGGACTCTACTATATGGATTTTTTGGAATTACCCAAGAATGTCTTTTGTTATAATGTTCGGAAATTGGATTTGGATCTATGACACAAAAGACTTGACCATCCTCATCTATGTCACATGGGTGCGGGTGTGGCAAATATATATATATATATATATATATAGTCCAAAAGTTAGACATAAATGACCCTGGGTGTGTTGACTGCACCTAGGGTCAGGTTGGCCGCATCATGTGTGGGTGCAGGTGCGGCACCTAGTTGGAGAATCCTGTTAAAATGTACTGGGTGTGTTGACTGCACCCAGGGTCAGGCTGGCCGCATCATGTGTGGGTGCAGGTGCGACACCTAGTTGGAGAATCCTGTTAAAATGTATCTCCGAAAAAACTAGTTGTAAATATAAATATATATATTTATATATTTAGAGATACATATACATATAATATATGTATATGTAACTCTATATATATAAAAATATATATTTATATACCTTTTTTTATTTCTTACCCAAAAAGGGTATTATTGTAATCTTGCGCATATTCCATTTGGAATATGTTGTACTTTTCTTTTTTATTTTCCTTTTGTAATTCCTTTTATTTTTTCATTTTTAAATTTTCTTTTTTTATTAAAGGTGCATTGGGGGTCCCCCAATAGGGTCGTTGGGGGCTCTCCAACGACTCCTTTGGAGCCCCCTTTTTGCACCTCTTAGTTCTTGTATAAATAGGGGTGTTCCCCCTTTGTATTTCCTAAGCTTGAGAGTCTCAAGCATTTGCTTCCATTTTATGAAATACATGCATTGTTGCATGTTTATTATTTATACGCTTTTTGCGTATTTTGTTCAAGTGTTGTGAGAGTGCTTTCGTGCACTTCTTTTTTAAAGTATTTATGCTTGTATGCGTATTGTCTCTTCGTAGACAATTTCACATGGTATCAGAGCACGGTTGGTGATTAAGGATCGTGGGATTCTCCTTTTTTCGAGTGCCTTGAAAACCGTGTCTTTGGATCCTTAGAAGTTGAAGTGGTGGATCTTGCTTCTCAAATATTTTAGAAGGATCTTGTGCAAGCTAGAAGTTGAAGAATTGTGTTGGTACGCCCTCTTCTCCTTTTCTTTACTCCTTAATGGGTGAAAAAGAGTCTCACTTCGCTCATGGTTTCAAGTTGAATGGGTCCAACTATCATATTTGGGTCGGGAACATGGAGGCTCACATAAAAGGTAAAGGATTATGGGGTTATCTGCAAGGCACAATTCCGGAACCGGAACCCAAAATAACCGTGATGGACGGAAGTGAAATCATGATTCTTGAGGGAGAGGAAAGGATCAAAGCTCTTGAAGAATACTCCAAGAAGCACGACGAATGGGAAATGAAGAACTTCAAGATTCTTTTTTGGTTCTTCGTATCCGTCGAAACAAAGATTAATGCCAACATTATCAAATTCAAGAAAGCATCGGAAGCTTGGCATTATCTCGAGAAAATGTATACATCAAGAGATCTATCCCATAAGTATTACCTTCAAAAAAGGTCCTCTCTTACTCAAGGTGAAATGTCTATTAGGGAATATTTTGCCGACCTTTCCTCCATTTGGGATGAGCTTTCCATGCTTGAACCAAAATGGAGTGGAGAGGCAATTGAACTCCGTCACAAGCAACTTGAAGAAGATCGGTTCTTCAATTTTTTGAATGGGTTAAGACCGGAATTTGAGCAAATAAGGTCGTCACTTCTATCCTCCTTTACTCCTCCCTCTCTTGAAGATGATCTCACCAAATTAAGTGGTGAGGAGACTCGTATGAGTTTATGTAAACAAGGACCAAATGTTCTTGCGGTCCCTTGTAATTATGAAGAAAACAATGAGGTCAATGTTGTATCAAGTCCCGAAAATAATGTAAAGACCTATCGTCCTCCTCATTTCAAATCACAAAATCAAGGAGGAGATGGTGGACAAAGAGGAAAGAGGGACTATAGCAAGATTATTTGTCATTTTTATAAAGAACCAGGGCATATCAAGCTCATATGTCCCAAATGGAAAAAGCTTCTCGCCATGGCTACCACCAGTGTACCGCAAAAGGAAGAGGCATCATCAAGTGGGTCACTCTCTTTAAATCAAATATTGGAAGCCCTTCAACCTCTTCTCAAGGGAGCTACATCCGGTGCCGCCGTATCTACTTCTTCCATCCCAGGTAAAGTCTCTTGGCTTTTGGACTCAGGTGCATCTTTTCATATGTCCCCAAACATGTTTTCACTTTCCGATTACTCAAAAAATGTTTTTCCATCCTTTGTTTCCACTGCGGATGGAACCTCTCTTGAAATTAAAGGAATAGGTAATTTTGAAACTCAAAATTTTTTCATTCCAAAAATTAGATTTATACCTAAACTAAACTTAAACCTTCTCTCTGTTTCTCAACTCTCGGACCATGGTTGCGATATTAAATTTTCATATGATAAATGTTTAATACAGGATCGCCGGTCCGGGAAATTGATTGGGGAAGGCTTTAGAAAAGGAGACCTATACTATATGGAATCTCTCCAAGTTCCAAAATCTTTTTGTAATGTTGCCCGGAACAAAGATATAAATGTGTGGCACAAGAGACTTGGTCATCCTAATGTCACCAAGTTATCTTATTTACATTTTGCGAAGGATCTATGTAAAAGTTCTTTTTCTTGTAATGATTGTCTTCTCGGAAAAATGCAAAGTTTACCTTTTGAGCAAAGAACTATGTTCTCATCTAAAACCTTCGAAATTGTTCATTCTGATGTTTGGGGACCCGCACCTGTTGTTTCAAAAGGAGGCTTTTCTTATTATGTCATTTTTGTGGATGATTTCTCCAGATATTCATGGATCTATTTTCTTAAGTTCAAACATGAAGTTTTTACGTGTTTTAAAACATTTCATTCAATGATCAAGAATCAATTCAACAGTAATATAAAGATTTTTAGAAGTGATTCTAGAGAAGAATATCTCTCCAACCAATTTAAAGTATATCTTGAAGATCACAGAATTATTCACCAAAGGTCTTGTCCTAAAAACCCCCAACAGAATGAGTTGGCCGAAAGAAAACACAGGCACATCACTGAGACCACTAGGACCCTTCTTATTTCCCAAAACATTCCTAAAAAATTTTGGGCTGAAGCAGCTCTTGCTTCTGTTTATCTGATAAATCGTTTACCATCTAGGATATTAGGGAAAATATCCCCCTTTGAGATCTTATACAAGATTAAACCTTATTATAATAGGTTACGAGTTTTTGGGTGTAAGTGCTTTATACTTACGGATAAAAATGACAAGCTCTCTCCCAAGGCTATCCCCTGCGCCTTTCTTGGGTATTCCGAAACTCAAAAAGGGTTTCGTTGCTATGATCTTCGAGATGATAAGTTATATGTTTCTAGAAATGTAACGTTTTTAGAAAATGAAAGTGGATTTGAAAAAAATGTTTCTCAACAAGAAAATTTTGACTACTCATTCCTTTTTGACTTATTAACTAGTAATGATGATATATCTAGTGATGATGGTGTATCATCAAACCATGATAAGGATAATGATGGTGATGTTGAAGAACATAACTCACTCAATGAACAAGAAAACCGGATTTCAAGTGATCCCATAACCTACTCACGTAGAAACCAAGACACCTTTAGAAGTGCCATTGACCAATATAGTGAGTTTGTTCCTGATATCGATCACCGAAGATCTGAGAGGAATAGGAGACCTCCAACTCGTTTTGTCTCTTTTGATTCCTTTTCACCCCGGTATAGGGCTTGTCTTAGTGCCATTCACTTTTACTTTGAGCCAAGGAATTTTGAAGAAGCTAAAAAATTTATAGAATGGCAAGAAGCCATGAAAAATGAACTTAATGCTCTTAAAAGGGTTGAAACTTGGGATTTCCAAACTCTACCCATAGAAAAGAAAACTATAGGTTGTCGATGGGTTTTTAAGGTTAAAACTAAGAGCGACGGATCCCTGGAAAGGTATAAAGCTCGCTTAGTTCCAAAGGGTATGGGCAAGAGTATGAAATTGATTATGAAGAAACTTTTGCTCCTGTAGCCCAAATGGTTACAGTCAGATGTCTTGTTACTATTGCATCTATTAAAAATTGGAATATTTTTCAAATGGATGTGAAAAATGCTTTTTTAAATGGTGATCTTAACGAAGAAGTGTATATGGATGCTCCACCCGGCATGGAGATCCCTAAAAATAAAGTTCTTCGTCTTCGAAAGGCTCTCTATGGTTTGAAACAGGCCCCCAAAGCCTGGTATGACAGATTTACCAGTGTAATGCTGGAAAACGGTTTCTCCTCATGTTATACTGACACTGCTCTATTTACCAGAAAATCTAATGCAGGGATTGTGATATTATTACTCTATGTTGATGACATGTTAATTACAGGTGATGATGTTCAAGGAGTCAAGGGTATTAAGTCCGTCTTGACTTCAAAATTTGAGATGTCAGACTTGGGTTTTATGACATATTTTCTTGGAATTGAGGTTGTCTATTCGCAACGTGGTTATTTTCTATCACAGTCTAAACTTGCTTGCGAGATTATTGACAGGTCAGGAATTTCTGATGACAAAGTATGCGAAACTCCTGAAGTTGTGTGAGCAAAAATAAAGATTGACGACGGCGTTCCTCTAACCGATCCTACTCCCTACAGGCAGTTGGTAGGTTCTTTAATGTACCTTAGCATTACTCGACCTGATTTGTCACATGCTATACACATCGCCAGTCAGTTTCAGCACGCTCCTACAACCGTTCATATGAGTGTTGTGTTCCGCATCATCAGATATTTAAAGGGAACTGTGAATAAGGGAGTATTTCTATCTTCTTCTTCTGAATTGAAATTGCTTGCTTATACTGACTCAGATTGGGGAGGTGACCCTAGTAACCGTCACTCCACCACTGGCTTTTGTGTTTCTGATGACAAAGTATGCGAAACTCCTGAAGTTGTGGGAGCAAAAATGAAGATTGACGATGGCGTTCCTCTAACCGATCCTACTCCCTACAGGTAGTTGGTAGGTTCTTTAATGTACCTTAGCATTACTGGACCTGATTTGTCACATGCTATACACATCGCCAATCAGTTTCAGCACGCTCCTACAACCGTTCATATGAGTGTTGTGCTTCGCATCATCAGATATTTAAAGGGAACTGTGAATAAGGGAGTATTTCTATCTTCTTCTTCTGAATTGAAATTGCTTGCTTATACTGACTCAGATTGGGGAGGTGACCCTAGTAACCGTCACTCCACCACTGGCTTTTGTGTTTTCTTAGGTGAGTCTTTGATCTCATGGTGATGTAAGAAGCAACAGAAGGTCTCACTATCATCCACCGAAGCCGAATATAAGATCATGGCATCTACCACCATGGAAATTGTATGGATTCGACGCCTTTTAGAAGATATGGGAGTGCTTATCAGAGAACCAACAAAGCTATCTTGTGACAATAAAAGTGCAATCTATATTGCCAAGAACCACACCTTTCACGAGCGAACAAAGCATATAGAGATGGACTATCATTATGTCAGAGAAGAATACTTGAAGAAGGTCATTGATCTACCATACGTGACGTCTGAGTATCAACTTGCAGACTTCTTCACAAAAGCTCTATGTTCGCCCAGATTTCATTTCCTTCTTGACAAACTTGCGGTTATCACACCGTAAGTTTGAGGGGGGGTGTTAAAATGTATCTCCGAAAAACCTAGTTGTAAATATAAATATATATATTTATATATTTAGAAATACATATACATATAATATATGTATATGTATCTCTATATATATAAAAATATATATTTATATACCTTTTCCTATTTCTTACCCAAAAAGGGTATTATTGTAATCTTGCGCATATTCCATTTGGAATATGTTGTACTTTTCTTTTTTATTTTCCTTTTGTAATTCCTTTTATTTTTTCATTTTTAAATTTTCTTTTTTTATTAAAGGTGCATTGGGGGTCCCCCAGTAGAGTCGTTGGGGGCTCTCCAACGACTCCTTTGGAGCCCCCTTTTTGCACCTCTTAGTTCTTGTATAAATAGGGGTGTTCCCTCTTTGTATTTCCTAAGCTTGAGAGTCTCAAGCATTTGCTTCCATTTTATGAAATACATGCACTGTTGCATGTTTATTATTTATACGCTTTTTGCGTATTTTGTTCAAGTGTTGTGAGAGTGCTTCCGTGCACTTCTTTTTTAAAGTATTTATGCTTGTATGCGTATTGTCTCTTCGTAGACAATTTCACAAATCCCTGTAACACATAGGGCAAAAAAAAATCATTGTACATAATTTTTTAAAGTCCAAAAAATTGGACCAAAATGACCCTAGGTGCGTTGACCGCACCCGCATCGCATCGCGTCGACGCTGGTGCGGCACCCTGCTAGCCGAATCCTTGTTACATAGATCCTCATGTATCCAAAATCCAACACTTTGCAAGTTTAGAAAAATTTTGTAATTCGAAAAGTTTTGCTTGTAAAGATTGTATTCTTGGTAAAATGAAAAGATTATCATTTCACGATAGAACTTTTGTTTCATCTAGACCACTTAAGTTAATACATTCAGACATTTGGGGTCCCGCACCGATCATATCAAAAGTCAGATACGCATATTATGTAATTTTTGTTGATGATTTCTCTAGGCATACTTGGATCAACTTCCTTAAACATAAATTTTTTCTCATTTTCAATCAGTTCACAAAATGGCTAAAAATAAATTTCAAAATGATATTCTCATTTTTCGCACTAATTCAAAAGGAGAATTTTTGTCAAAAGAATTTAAAGACTATCTCAATTTTCATGGCATTACACATCAAAAATCTTGTCCACACACACCTCAACAAAATGACCGAACAAAAACACCGACACATTACAGAAACCACTAGGACTACATTGAGAGCAAACTCATAGGGACACCAATTTACAATACTCAAGACGTAGAGAATCCAAACATCCATGTGCATTGGAAAAATAATCTGAAGCACAAGCTAGAAGGTCATCAAGAGTCTCTGAAGCTCCCAAAAAATTTGTCTTACGAATCTTTTTCATCCACGTATAATTAATACACTCGTATGTAGAACATTCATCCTATACTCAAGCAAAAAACCATACAAAGTATGAAGAGGTAAAAGTGTTAGAAAGGGCCAACACTTAGACCATTCAAGATATTCAACAAGGAAATAAACCTATAGGTTGGATGTGCGTTTAAAAAGTTAAAACCAAGAGTAACAAAACTCTTGAAAGATATAAAGCGAGATTAGTGGCCAAGCGGTATTCTCAAGAGTATGGCATCGATTACGAAAAAACTTTTGCTCTAGTTGCCCGGATGACCAAAATCAGGAGCAGTGTTGTAAAAAGCGTTAAGGAGTATCAAGGCGCTCCAGCAAAAACCAAGGCGAGGAATAAGCCTTGAGGCGTAAAGTGTAAGCCTCAAATATTTTTTTTGAAAACTTTAAAAATATTATAAAAAATATCTAAAAATATAAATAAATAAATAAATGCTTTATTGATGAAATAACAACCAATAAGAAATAGAAAATCTCAAATAAGTACTAAAAAATATGAGATTAACATATAAAAGTAGCTAAAAAATGATTACATAACTGGAAAATATATGAGATTAACCAAAAAAAGTTAAAATATACTAAGAAACTGATTACATAAGTGAAATAACTGGAAAATATATGAGATTAACCTACAAAAGTTAAAAATATATGAGATTATTCTAAAAAATATGAGATTGACATATAAAAGTAACTAAAAATGATTACATAACTGGAAAATAAATGAGATTAACCAACAAAAGATAAAATATACTAAAAAACCGATTACATAACTGGAAAATATATGAAATTAACCAACAAAAGTTAAAATATATGAGATTATTCTAAAAAATATGAGATTAACATATAAAAGTAACTAAAAACTTATTACATAACTGGAAAATATATGAGATTAACTAACAAAACTTAAAATATACTAAGAAACTGATGGTATAACTGAAATAACTGGAAAATATATGAGATTAACCTACAAAAGTTAAAATATATGAGATTATTCTAAAAAATATGAGATTAACATATAAAAGTAACTAAAAAATGATTACATAACTGAAAAATATATGAGATTAACCAACAAAAAGATATACTAAGAAATTGATTACATAACTGAAAAATATATGAGATTAACCAACAAAAGTTAAAATATATGAGATTATTCTAAAAATATGAGATTAACATATAAAAGTAACTAAAAAACTGATTACATAACTGGAAAATATATGAGATTAACCAACAAAAGTTAAAATATACTAAGAAATTGATTACATAACTGAAATAACTAGAAAATATATGAGATTAACCTACAAAAGTTAAAATATATGAGATTATTCTAAAAAAATATGAGATTAACATATAAAAGTAACTAAAAAAATGATTACATAACTGGAAAGTATATGAGATTAACCAACAAAAGTTAAAATATATTAAGAAACTAATTACATAACTGAAATAACTGAAAAATATACGAGATTAACCGACAAAAGTTACAATATAGTAATATACTAAGAAATTGATTACATAACTGAAAATATATGAGATTAACCTATAAAAATCTTGTTGATCATATCTCAGAAATCTTTTTGTAAAAAAAAAAAATTGCGCCTTTAGGCACAAAGGGTCGTGCCTTAAGGCGAGGCGTGCCTTTTGCGCTTCAAGGCACATTTTTTATAACACTGGATAGGACACTGATAGCCTTAGCCTCTATTAGAAAATGACCCATATTTCAAATGAATGTCACAAATATTTTTCTCAGTGGAAACTTAGTTGAAGAAGTTTATATAGAAGCAGCCCCTAGTATTAGTATTCCTAAGGGTAAAGCTCTTCGTTTAGAAAATGTTTTTTATGGTCTTAAACAGACACCAAAAGCCTGGTACGGCAGGTTTAGTCATGTTATTCTTGATATTGGATTCAGAACTTATCTGACTAACACTATTTTGTTTATTAAGATTTTTGATACAGTAATTATTATTATTCTCCTTCATGTGGATGACATGATTATCACCGAAGACGACAAACAGGAAATTAAAAACATTAAAAAACTTCTTAAAAATCATTTTGAAATGTCTGATTTAGGTTTATTGAGATATTTTTTAGAAATTAAAGTTGCTTATTCCCCTCGAGATTATTTATTATTTCAATCTAAGTTTGCTTTTGATATGTTTCAAGGTCTGAAATTGCAGATGATAAGAGAGTGGATACTTCAGAAGTTGTCAACATCAAAATGAAAATCGATGATGGAGAACCTCTTAATGATCCCACCCCTTACAGACAGCTTATTGGAGCACTTTCCTATCTTTTCATTAATAGACCTGATATAGCACACGCTATACACACAACTAGTCAGTTTCATCATTCTCCTACTTTTGTTCACATGAGCAGTTTTGCATATTGTTAGATACATCAAGTCTTCACTTTCACGAAGCCTCCTCTTGATTGTTTCATACTCATTAAATTTAATTGCTTATACTGATGTTGATTGAAGAGGTGATCCCAATAACAGACACTCAACCACTGGTTTTTGTGTTTTTTAAGTTGAATCCTTGATTTTGTGGCAGTGCAAAAAAGCAGTCGGAGGTCTCTCTTTCATCCACCGAAGCTGAATACCGAGTCATGGTAACCACAATAATGAAATTACTTTAACTCAAAAGACTGCTAGTTGACATGGGAGTTGAAGTGACACAAGCTTCACGCATATGCTGTGACAACAAGAGTGTGATATATATTACCAACAATTGAACATTCCATGAACGCACCAAATATATTGAAATGGATTGTCACTATGTGAGAGAGGAGCATCTACATGAAACCATTGATCTGCCATGTGATACATCATAATACCAATTAGCAGATTTCTTCACCAAACCTCTTGATGCTCCTAGATATCATTTCCTCTTAAACAAACTTCCGCTCATTGTACCGTAAGTTTGAGGGGAAGCGTTAAAAAGTGTATTCATCCATGTAATATATATAATATAATATTCTATATAATATTCTATATTTATTTATTTTTATTTTATTTTATTTTCTTTTTTTCTTCCTTTTTTTGTATTTTTATTTTTGTCTAGTTTAAATTGAACTAGACCTTAAACTAGTCAAGATCCAACTAGATCTTGACTAGTTCGTTGGACTAGCTCCAACGGCTCTATGGAGCTCTTTAGAGCTCCTCTCTCTCCCTCTCACTTTGTGTATAAATAAGGGATGATTCCCTCTCCATTGTAACAATGCTTTTATGTATTTCATATGAATGAAATAAAGTTTATTATTTGATCTTTTGTATTCTTTCATTTATGCCCTTTTGTGGGTTATGATTATTGTACTATCTTCAATAGACACCTATTATAAGCATTTGTGTGAAGATCCTCATTTCCTTACAATATGTGCATATTAACAATTTCCACACAGGACATAAGTTGAATGAATGAAGTGTCCATGTGACATACAGTTCAATTGTCCTATAAAACTAATGACTTAATGAGCAGAGAGTAAAATATAAAGACCATTTTAAAAAACTGCTGTTAACCACATATAGCAGGAAATACACAATCCCTGGCTCAATAGTTAAACACAAATTTTTACAGCTCTTTGCAAAACATAAAACTCAAGTCAAGAGGAAAACATGCCAAGATTTTCTGGTTACAAACCACAAAGTTCAAAATGACATGAGATGGAAAGTTTATTGATGCTAACTTGCCTGACCACTTAATTTGTTCCCCTTGACTTCCTGAACAGCCTTCGTGAATTTCTCAATCCCCTAAACAGAAAAATAGAAGGTAAATCAAACTTTACGTCATCATCAACTGGCTACTATTTCTTTTTAGGAACATCCACACACAAAATAAATTGAGATAATCCTGAGACAATAAAATGTACTTTAGCAAAGACATTCATATAACTTAGCCCTTTACAGTGAACATAACTATCATGCCATCCAAGAACAGACAACTTAAGAGACCAAAAAATCACATACTTTATTCAAAGTTAATAACCAGCTATTCACCAAAACTACAAGACAGATTTTCCATCAAACAACTGCCCATTGAACAGTTAAACTGATAAAATATTATCTAAGTAATAGTTCACATAACAATAGCATTGCATAGATCACAAAAGAATCCAACAAACAATGCTAAAATCTATGAATCATCCCTTGCTTTTCAGGATGAAGGCAAAAAAAATTCTCCTCACTAACCATTTCTTGGGGACCCGTTTTTGTTGTAAGCAACACCTAGGGTATCAACAAGAGAGGATATAGAAAAAAAATAAGAAATAACCATACAATATACAAACACAAAAGAGGACTGCAGTGGCATTCAAGCAGAAGGCTACAAGATTAAGAGAAGAACTATCTGGAGATAAAGGATAAGCCTAGAGGTTATTTTCACTGCAATAAATGGGAGAGGAAGCTTGACGTTTAAAAGACAAGGGGACCATTGGAGCGAGTGTTGTAAGGGGTTCCTTCATGAAACGTGTACCATTGCATTGATATTGTAATATCGCATATTTCTACACTTAGTCATTTTGAGATGTTTTTCGAAAAATTGGCTAAGTCTGGAAGTAAAATCGTTTGAGGCTCGATTTCTAGACTTAAGTCTTTGAGTCTGGGCTTGACACAGGTCTCATCGACAAGGTCGAGGAGAGCCAATTGAAACATGGAAAAGAGTTGTAAATTCGACCTTTAAATTCAAGCAAAAATCAAATTATTTTTTGGCAAAATTCGGAATTTAGTATTTGTGTAATTGGATGCGTCTCGAAATTTTGAGCGTGACAATATTTTACTTTCCTGAATTTGAGTTCCGGTTTATCCGGAAATCGCGTTTTCCCGAAAATTGAGCAGTTTGTCGAAATGGATCTAGGGTTGGATCGGATTGGATCCAAGGCCTAGGATCCGAATTTTTATGGATTTGGGTTCTACTTAGGTCCTACTTAAATCTGGATTTGATCCAGATCTCAATCCATTTTCTTTTTGGGTATGGGTTTGGATCTTGGATCTGAATCTGAATCCAAGCCCAACTTTTTCCAGCTTTAAAGTGAATATAAAGCTTTATTTTGAGGTTTAATAAGGTTAGGGAACCTTCTGGGTTAATTTGGTTATTTTTGGAAGTTTTTAGATATTTTTATTTAATTAATATTTAATAATTAATTAAAAACAATTTTGAATTTTTATTTTGGGCTGAGTGGTTCTCTCTAAAAGAGAACCTATTCTTACCTAAGAGAGGTTAAGAGAGAGTTTTAGAAGAGTTGAAAGCTTTAAGAAAAGAAAAGTCAACTTTCTTTAAAAGCTTCCAAAAATTAGGAAACAAAGGAAAGAGAGAAAGAGTTTCCATCCTTTGGAAACTCTTAGAGAGGGCTGAATCAATTCAAGATATTTGATCCAACCTAAAGACAATTTCAAGGATGTCACAAAATAATTAGAGAAAGGAGACCTTTCAAGAGATTCAAATAGGGATGGCAGTGGACCGGGGGAAAGCGGGGCCCCGCCTCGCCCTGTTTGGACCGGGGATGAAGGGTATGAAACGGGGATGGAGGCGGGGACGAAGGTTAAAATACATCCCTGTCCGGGGGTGGAGGCGGGGATGGACGTGCACTTTTCCCCGCCCCGCCCCATCCCCGCCACGATCCCCGCCCCGACCACTTTTCCCCGCAATATCCCCGCCCCGCCCCGCCCCATCCCCGTTTGAGTCGGGGATGGAGGACATAAACGGGGATGAAGGCGGGGATGGAGGATAAAATCCATTCCCCGCCGGGGATGGAGGCGGGGTGGGGGTGGAGACCTTGTCCCCCACCCCGCCCCACTGCCATCCCTAGATTCAAAGATTCAAACCATGAGAACGAAGGGTCTCAGACTATTGCATATTTGGTGTCACTATCAACCTAGGTTCCAAATCAACAAGTAAAAGGACAAAAATTAAGATACCAATATATCTCCGTAGTGAAAAAAGACCGTGTTAAGTGGATAAGATTAAAGTTGCAAGGAGAAACATAATCCAAATTTAGGTGACTGTGATATAGATGGTTGCAGTTCCACTCACAATCCAACAGCATTCCAGAGACACTTCAACATGTAACGAAATATGTGGAAATACAAAATGAGGGCCTCTAAAGGCTTACAAAATCATAAAGTACACATGCACATACATAAGTCCATCTAAGGGACAATACAAGGGCACAAAGGCACAACACGACCACTATGTGCATTCAAGACATTAAAGAACTAAATAGAAGAACACAAAACATAAAAAATATTCATCTTATTGAGCATGAATGCTTAAGAGAAGCATTAAGAAATGAAAGGGGATAAAAGCCCCTATTTATACACATACAAGAGAGAGGGAGACCACAATAGAGTTGCTGGACTGTTCCACTCTATGTTGACTAGTCAAAAAAGAACCCAACAACTCTATTTGGTATCTGACCAAATAGTCCCTATAAAAACAGAAAATAACAAAAAAACAAATAAAGTAAAAGTACTAATATGCCCCTGATGGGCACAGCCTATTACAAGAACTGAAATGACCAAAATACCCCTAATGGGTATTTACCTATTACATCATTATAAATAAAATATATATACGTATATATGTACAATATGAACCAAAACTAAATATATGTATGAAAATACATATATACAACTAAACACAACATGCTCTGCTTTCTGTTCTATTACTTTCAAACATATTGTCCTGATCTATAAAGCTTGTTTAGTATAAACTATAACCACAAGATTAAATTGATTTTTTGTCACATCTCAAAGGAGAAAAAAATCAGAAAGTGACGAAGAACTGTTCAGAAGATCAATGCTAAACAGTACATAACATCTGCACATGATCATCAACAGGTTATCCTCAAACCAATAAACAACTATAATATGGAAAAAGCTAGGATACCGACACAATGAGTTAAAGGATCCACAATATTAATCCTAAGCATGTATTTTTATCTAAAAAATCCTGCACTGTGTTGCATCAAAAGGAAAAAAGAAAAGGAATATTACATAAAGGTCATTATCCAAGTACAAATCAATAGTTTCCACAAAATTAATTTAAGTAAAAAAGGGAATTGTGAAGCTCATATATCTAGATCCACCTTCATCAATGTCTTCCCAAAACTCTCTTCCTCTTCAGCAATGATGCCCTTGATCTTTGACTCATGTTGTTTAAGTTCTGGAAAAGTTTCACCCATCACTTTCACAACAACACTTGCAAGCCTATGAATTAGCATGTCATCAGATTTTAACCAGCCATAATAAATGAAAAAACAAAACAAAACCAAAAAAAACAAACCACCAAGGTTGCTGACCAGAGAGTTCAAAAATAAGACAACAAAGAGCTTGAAGAGTTTCTACGTTGGATAACTAGGTTCTCAAAAATACTCAACATTGTAATAGCCAATATTTTCAAATCTAGCACCTATTGAAGTCTGAGGATTGTCTGAAGCAAATATGATTTGCTTTATAGGAAATTCAAAAATATTATTTTGTTTGTGAAAGTGTATCCATGTGCTTCAGGAATGTAATGCAGGAGAGAGGGAGAGAGTTCACTCTCTCCCACTCTCTCTCTCTCTCATTCATGCACTTTCTTTTGCTTTTTCTTGGTTATGAACTAAAAAAAATTTAGCATACAAAAGGCTAACTTAATAAATCAACTTTCATTTACATAAACAATTCTCCAGACAAGTTGAAGTATCTTTATCATCTTCTATTTTTTATCTTTACAACTCCCTTGAGAGCTATAGTTAGGCTAGTAATCATTGCACATCTAATTATGCACAAATCACAGTACAAAAATGCCTAAAAAATATCATTGATATTTCCCAATATTACTGCGACATTAACAGGGTTTTTTCTTGACTTTTTATAATTTCAAGAAAACACTTATCCTTTGTAATTTGTATATCTTATTAAATTTTTAAATATTACATACGCCAATGTTTCCCAATATTTTCTTGAGAAAACATAAAAGTCTAAATTATTGGAAGATTTTTGCTTGCTGAGAAAATCTCAATAATGAGATCTGTCACATTGTCACGCATGATAATATCATAGATATTATTATTAACCAGAAAATGAGCACCAAGAATTTAAAATCCATGCTTTCATAATAAGGATGAGTATAGAAATATCTGTATTTCTTACCCACTGAAGAAACCTTCTTGAGCCTTGAGAACTTCCTTACCATATCGAATAGCACGACGAAGAATACGCCTTAGTACATATTCCCGACCCTCATTACCTTCAAGACAGAAAAGCTTCATTAAAAAATGCTACTGTCATAGCTCCATTGCCAACTTGAGGTATATTATTACAAGCAGCCCATAATAACACTGCAAGCTGAAGTCATTATCAATCCAAAATATATCATGCAAAAAGTTAAGTGTGCATTTATGATAAAAGTTAATGGAAGGAGCCTAGTTAGCACATAAATGAAAATTATGTGCATGCTAGCAGTGATACAAGATGAATCTCCAATTCAAATACTCTAAAAGAAAGTGAACTGGAAACAGATACAGTACAGAACATAAAACCCAAAGGCATCAAATAGTGAACATACTAAGACATCCACAATAAATAAAAAACCTTACTGGAGAAGGCAGAGTATTGATGGTACAAGATATACATATGCTATCAGATTCCACTAAAATGCTTACAAGTTATTCTAAGCCTACTGTGATGCAACCAACATCATCTCAAGGCAGATCAGAAATTGAAGTAAAAAGCAAAAGCAAGTTTATCAGATTTGGTGATCTCAAATGTGACCATTTCAATGGAATGGGTTGCTCATTATTTTGATAAATCATTTTGTTGGTCAGAAGAAGATTCTGTACAATTAAAGTCCCACTCATCAAATTGCATAGTGGAAGAAATACCCACAATGAAATCTGAAGAATTGACCATGATATGTCTGGTCCATGCACAATACCATAAATATATGATACAAATTTGTAACTGCTACCTAGCATCGGCAATGGATCTGAACAAATATATAAAAGGATGAAACTTATTTATTTGCACCCTACCGAAGGAACCACGAATTGGTGCTCTACAATATTACAAGGACTAAGGCATATTACCAGGACGAGAGCCATCCGCGATTGCAAATGATAGAGTCCTTATGTGGTCAGCCACAACTCTATATGCCATATCAACTTTTTCCGCATCATCTACTCCAAGTTTTCCAGAGTATGGTCGTGCACCAGTCACCTATATATCAATTAATTGTATGCTAAATCAAATTTGGAACAAACAGCTACCTATATGCAGTGGATTCCATAATATCAGTTAATGAGCTTTCCAACTAAAAAACAACTAAAATGCTCTATACTTAAACTACTATAACCATACTTCTTGTATAGCATCAAATATTGGCAAAAACACATCTGTATCATAGTTGCTCATCTTGTTCTGGACAATTGATGTAAGGCGTTCAAAACCCATTCCTGTGTCAACATGTTTTGCGGGCAAAGGCCTTAGAGAACCATCATTTTCCCTGTTAAACTGAATCAAAACACCCAGTGAGAAAAAGGATTATACAAATTAATGAAGCATGAGTTTGGAAAACATGCAGGACAAAAGTTAATATAAGAGTAGCCAATAACTAAACCTGAATAAAAACAAGGTTCCATATCTCAATGCAAGTAGGATCATCATTGTTGACCAATGAAGCAGCATCACGGTTACCAACTCTGTCAAAATGGATTTCAGTACAGGGTCCACATGGACCCGTATCACCCATCTCCCAAAAGTTATCCTGTCCAACATTTGAATGTAAGAAGTTACCAAACCACAGGAATATATAGCTGACAACAAATAAGAGAAAGCTAAGGTGGACAAATTTAACACACATGCAGGCGCATGAGCTCACACATAAAGCTCATATCCGCTGAAGACTTAACTAGGTGTTAACAAGTTCATTGAGGCTATTGCCAATAACAACCTTGAATTTCCAGTTGCCATTAGACATCTAAAAGGGCACTTTACTAAAAAGGTTTCCATAGTTCCAAAGTATGACTCATAAATAGCTTGAATATTTTGTACAATTACACTAATGACCTTGGTAGTGGCAATGAGTCAATTTTAGCTTAAAATTCAGGGTTATTTACAAAACCATAGCCAGTCTTTTTTTATGTTTCAGATTCATACACAAGAAAATCGGAAATTTAAATAAATACTTATTTGTATCCTTAGTTATTCAAATGCATAACTATGTCGACTATGTTCCTCCTAACTACAGTTAATAATCAATAAATTCTTATCTATACCAATTTTATCCTCATTAATCTCTCTCTCTCTCTCTCTCTCTCTCTCTCTCTCTCTCTCTCTCTCTCTCTCTCTCTCTCTCTCTCTCTCTCTCTCCAGGTTGGGTCATGCCTTCAAGGAGTGATCCAGATTTAGATATGGATCTGACTCAAATCTCAAGTGGTGTTGTGGATCTGTTTGGATTGATTTTCGGGGACTCGCATCACATAAAACAGCACATGGCTAGCATTCCAAATTCGCAGTAAGACCATGTCACAGGGATCCAAATGATGCACAAGCTGAGATGCAGAAAATTTGAAAGAAATAAAAGGGAACCGGTGTTACAAGCAGTATCGTATTGTATGATACACTACAATACGTAGCGTAACTATGGGCAAAATCGATACGATACACACTCGTACCACAATACCAGTATGTATTGTATCATACTATATCGTACGATACAATTTCGGTGCACTTTAAAAAGGGCCGAATCGTATTTTTTATTTTTTGAGTTATAAAGACCTCTTTAAAGCTGACTTCCTCATTTGTGTAAAGGCCATTACAGGGGTATCCACGCACCCTAAGAGTCATGAGAGCTATTTGAAGGTCAATCCGTGCACAAAAAGAGGGTTTTTGTGGTTTTCTTTCGAGTGCATTTCCACCATTTTTTCACTCAAGGAAGTGGGTTAAGGTAAAAAATCTCTACAACAACAACAGCAACTACGCCTTCATCCCAAAACAATTGGGGTCGGCGATATGAACCAAAAAAGAAAATCATTATGGGTCTTCCACATGAATCCTTCTCCTCCAATCATTTTTATCCAATGTCATGTCCTCGGTTTCTTTGTTGGTTCATATCGCCGACCCCAATTGTTTTGGGATGAAGGCGTAGTTGTTGTTGTCATGTCCTCGGTGAGGTTCAAAGCATTCATATCCTTTCCTATCATCTCCATCCAAGTCTTCTTAGGCCTACCCCGACCTCTTTTAACTAATATATTTTCATATTTCTCCATCCTTCTAACTGGAGCATCACTAGGCCTTCGCCGAATATGTCCAAACCACCGTAAACGATTCTCTCTCATCTTATTTTCAATGGATGCAACGCCTACCTTCTTACGTATCTCCCCGTTCCAAATCTTATCTTTTATTGTATTTCAACATATCCATCTAAGCATACGCATCTCAGCTATACTCATTTTTTGAATATGATGTCTCTTGGCAGCCCAACATTCTGTACCATATAGTAAAGCTGGTCTAATTGTCGTCCTATAAAACTTTCCCTTCAACCGCAATGGCATTCTACGATCGCACAACAGTCCAGTTGCACTTTTCCATTTCATCCACCCAACCTTTATCCTATGATTTACATCTCCATCAATTTCTCCATACTTTTGAATGATAGATCCCAAATATTTGAAACAATCATCCACCGGGATTTCTTGCTCACCAAGCTTCACTACACTCCCATCACTACTTCGTTGCTTACTAAACCGACATTCCATATATTTTGTCTTACTCTTACTCAACTTAAAACCTCTTGCTTCAAATGTTTGTCTCCATACTTCTAACTTAGCATTAACCTCAGCTCTAGACTCATCAATCAAAACAATATCATCAGCAAACAATATACACCACGGCACATTTTCTTGAATTGATCTCGTAAGCTCATCCATCACTATAGCAAATAGGAAAGGGCTTAATACAGATCCTTAATGTAACCCAACCGTTATAGAAAAATTGGTTGTCACACCTCCACACGTGCGGACATTGGTTACTACTCCTTCGTACATATCTTTAATTATACTAATGTACTTGAGAGAAACACTTTTCTTCATCATTGTCCACCAGAGAACATCCCTAGGTACTCTAGGATGTCGATGGGTGTTCAAGGTCAAGATTAAGAGTGATGGTTCTCTTGAAAGGTATAAGACTCGTCTTGTAGCTAAAGGGTACAATCAAGAATATGGGATTGACTATGAAGAGACATTTGCTCCAGTAGCTCGTATGGTTACTGTCAGATGTCTTATCACCATTGCTTTAATTCGAAAATGGAATATTTACCAAATGGATGTCAAAAATGTCTTTTTAAATGAAGATCTTAATGAAGAAGTTTACATGGATGCTCCACCTGCTACCTTTTGAATCTCACTATTGTATATTGGATCTGGGTAAGATACAGGTGATATGCCAAAACACATTTTTTGTGCTTTCAAATCAGCACAGTCCGTGGCCTTCAACTTTGTGTAATGATGACATAGCTCTTTGTGGTTGGCCCCACTGTTTGCCTAGTGAATGATTATTATGAAGGCCACGGATGACGACGGTGATTCCAAACCACAAAAATAGAGACGTCACCCTATCCAACAGAGTGCCTGTTGAACTTGGTCGGTCAAATGAGCTCAAGTAAGACAGTGGGTTCAAGATGTTGTGGATCTGGTCGTTTTGGGTGCGCTCAGTCTAAAGTTTCATAGTATGACTCATGCGTTTTATACCACGATAGTTTGTGTAATCTTGTATATAACCCTTATTCTTATATAGAGGCACCAAAGTACTCTTCCTCCACTCATTAGGCATCTTATTTGTCCGTCAAATCTTGTTAAAAAGATTTATCAACCATTCTAAATCTTTCTCACCCAAGCATTTCCAAGCCTCGATAGGTATACCATCTGGGCCAACTGTCCTTCTTGATTTCATTTTCTTCAAAGCCTCTGCAATTTCTTTCTTTTGAATCTTGCGCAAGAAGTCACGATTCATCTCATGAAAAGGAATGGAGAAATCTCCAAGATCCTAAGCATGACTTCCATTAAATAGCTTATCAAAATAATCTTTTCATCTCTTCTTAATCTCCTCATCTTTGACTTAAACTATTTTTGTTTCATCTTTGATACATCTAACCATATCCAGATCCCTCGATTTCCTATCTCTCATCTTTGCAAGCTTATAAATATTCTTCTCGCCCTCTTTGGTATCCAACTTGTCATAAACCTCCTTATATACCTTATCTCTCGCGTTTCGAACTACTTTTTTAGCTTCCTTCTTTGCTATCATATACTTCTCCAAGTTCTCTTTATCACAACTCTTACTTAGATTTCTATAATACTCTCTTTTAACCTTAATAAATAATTTGACATCCTTGTTCCACCATGATGTATCCTTACCTAGCAGTGCACCGCCTTTAGACACACCCAATATATCATTAGCCACCTTTCACATGACACCCGCTATCTTATTCCACATTGATTCTGAATCCTCCTCGAGCCACCAATTAGCTTCCTTAACTACCTGCTCTACAAACATTCCTTGTTTAGCTCCTTTCAGTGCTCACCACTTAATTATAGGATCTATCCTATGTGATGATGCATGAAATGCACATCATGTTAACGAGTTATTCATGCATTTTGTAGTGAGATTAAGGTTTAAAACCCATGTTTAGATGTATTTTGATACCAAGGGGTTGTGGTTCGAACTTCAGAAAAATCGGAGTTAAAATGAGAGAGTTATGGCTATTTTAGTGTTCGGGCACAGATTTTGAGGTGGATCGGATACATATCCGACCCAACTAGGTTGTTGTGGACCTTGGACCAATCATTAGAGAGCCCAAATCCAACCCACACGCATATCCATACCCAATACAAAAAGATTTGCAGAAAACCCCTCAGAAAGTGGCGCAGAGAAAATTTTTTTTTATAACCTTGTTTCTGAAAATTACCAAAAGTATAAATATACTTTTTGGCTGAAGCCTAGGCGTCTTTGGCATTGGAATTGACGCCCCCTATTGTGATTCTAGCTCCAACCCTCATTCCAACCTCCCATCTCACACCATTGGCATTGAAGATTGATTTTTGCTTGAAACTCAAGCATTGATTCATCTCCCGTTTCAATTCTTTTCGTTTCTTCTTCATCCTTGCTGTGATTAACCCTTGTTTGTTGTGTTTTTGCAGGTGTAGCAGAGGTGGAGAACATCTATCTTGTGTGGAAGTGCGAAACACTCCAACAAGATGAGCCGGCCCTACCTCCATCCGGTTTTCTAAGCCCTCCGATCGCGAATCGGCACCTTCTCCATCTTCGGTGGATCTCCAACGTGTTGCAGCTGTAAAACCCCTGCTCGTGGTGATATTCCAGCATTCTCGAACAATCCGGGACGTTAATCTAAAGTCATTGTCCGCTCTCTTCTCCCCCACAATCGTCGGATCGCCCTGGAGGTAGGTCTTCTTCTCTCTTTTCTTCTAGTTAAAACCCAAATCGAGTGTGCTCGTTTTTCTTGTTTTATTTTCTGTTCGTGTGTTGTGTTTTTTTGTGTTTCAACCATAGTATAGAACTCGTGCACAGACCATCACGGTAGATCTAGATTGGTTTTCTTTTTGATGTGTTAGAGTGTTAGTTTTTAATCGTTTTAGCCCCAAAACGTGGAAATCGGCTAGATCTTGTTCAAGCCGATTTTTGCTTTTTATTATTTCTGATTTTCTGTGTTAGTTTAGCAGGGAAAACATATTTCAAAATATATTTTATGCCCAGATTGCCGTTGGATTTGAATTGGAGTCTTGTTTGAGTCCAAACCCAAGAATCGCCTAGATTCATCCTAGGCGATCTTGGTATAATAATATTTATTTATTTGTTCTGTATTTTTCTGCAGTTAGAAGTGTCTTTCAGATCTTATTCAAGTTGTATTTCGTGTGATTTAGTTAAAGGTCTAGATTGGTTTTATTTCAAAGGTATCGTGTGACTTGTTTTGAAAAAATCGTTTGATGATAGGTTGATTCCGGGGAAGGGCGTGTGCTTTCATTGTGCAAGTCGTGTGACTGCGTTTGTTTTGTTTCTCAATCTGGTGTTAGTCGAATTGAATGTCTTAGGAATCGTTTATAGTTTGTGTCATTGTTGTGGTGTCTTTTGGATTTGAGAAAATAAAAAATTTCAAGTCTTGTTTTCCTAGTGTAATGTCATCCAGCCGGCTATAGGAATTTTCATTTAATTTCAGTTTGTTACATTAGTATAATGTGCTGATTAATATTTAGTTAAGGTAGATGTTCATTTCGTGGTAAATTTAGTGTTAATTATTTTCAATGTTTTGTGTTTAGGTTAGGCGTGTAGCTAGATTGCAATTAATGTTTTCCATATTGTCTTAATTTCCAATATATTAGCAAGTTTGTTTGTGTTTTAAGTTAGTTTAAATAATTAGTCATAGGTGTGTTAGCTTAGGTTTATAATTGTCATGGTAATTTTAGTTTAATTTTTTTTTAAATTTGATTTCAGTGTGTAGGGAGTCATCTTCCCCAAGTGGGGCGTCAGCCATTAGAGCTCCAGTCAAGCTCTAGGCTGCTTTTGGTAAGAGTATTGTGCATTTAGAAAGTCATTAGTGTGTCTAGATTCATTGTATTAGGAGTTAGTTAGTTTTAGACGTTTTTTGTATTTGGAAAATTTGAATTAGGTGTTATTTCCTTTAATGTAGAAAGTGATATTTTCCAATTTCAACCTTGTCTTATTTTAGTTAGATATTGATTCAATTCATTTAGAGGAAGGTTAATTTCCTTGTCTAAGCTAAATCGAGTTTTAGGAAGAGGGTAGGTGAGTAATTGTGTTTTGGAATTTATTTTGGCAACCTTGAGGTCTTCTAAATTCGTGTGGAATATTTAAAGAAAGGATTTGAGATTAATTATCCAGCCAAGGTAGGGGAGAGTTACTTGTTTAGATTTGGAAATATATTTTGAAATTTAATTGACTTGACAAATAGAGTATCCACGGTTTTGAGTAAGAAAGTCAAATCTTTTACAAATATTTTTAGAAAGTTCAAAACGTGTGACCTCTTGTTAAGTGGACAACTTTATTGATTTTCAAATTCGTTGTTCAAAGCATTTAAGGAAAGACAATAACTCCCCTTTAGACTGGACGGTTTCCTATTTTTTGTTACTTTCCAATTTGATTGATACAACAACTAAGGAAAAGAATTTCTTTTGATTTGGACGGTTTTTGGATAGACCCAATTGCCAAGTTCACTTTGAACATTTACTCATCCTTACCTCTCTTTCTATAATAATTTAGCATAGATTTAGTCTTAGATAATTTAGTTAATTGTGCATTAATCCTATGTTAGTAATTAAGTATTTAGTTTTTTTTATCTTTGCCATTCTTAATTAGTTAGATTTTTTTAGTTTCTAATTTAGGCATAGTTGAAGTGGGTCAACCTAGTTGAACCATCTGTGTGGGGCGTGAATCTAATCCAATCCAAATTCTAAAAAGTGCACCTCATTGGTCTGTAGTTGTTCATTTAATTTTAATTTTAATTAATATTAGATATAGTGCATGTTAGTTTAGTTAGTCGTTTGCTTGATCTAATTATCTTTCAGAAGTGGTAAGTTAACGTGTAATGGTTCATTGCGTGTTTGATTGGTGTGTGTCATCTAGTTAGTTGTGTTTAGTATTAATTAATTGCATTCTTTAATTCATATAGTTAGGATTGCATCATTAGTTAAGATAGTTTCATTTGATGCATTAGTTAGATTAGAATTAGTCGTGCATTGCATATATTAGTTGATTTTTCATGCATTTCGCATAATTGTATTCATTGGTTGAATAGTTACTGTCATTTAGCATCATTTAGAACTGCCATTGCATTTAGATTGCATTCATAGTGTTTAAAATAGAATTCCAATGTGAATAGTGCATTGAACTTGAAACCCGATTTTTGCCCTGTCGCACACGCGTTATTTTATGTGCAAAATTTTCGAGTTTTCTAAAAATTCTTTTTTTATTCACTTTATTGGTGTGTTAATTGTCTGCAGACCAAATTTCAACTCAATCCGAGTTGGTTTGGTCTGGTTTTGAAGTGTTTTGTGAAAACAGCTTTTTCTGATTTTAAAATTTCGGGACTTGCGATATCCAGATTTTCCCTGGTTTTGAAACACTTATATCTGGAGTTCCAGATATTATTTTTTAATTCTGTAAAAACTGTCAGATTCTTGAATCTGTTAGTTACAGAATAGAATAAATTTCGGGAAATTTAGACCTTGTTTTCCCTGTCAAACAGTCAGTTTACGAAGAGCTGTCAGAAGGCTATTTTGCACTATTTAGGGGTAGATTTGTAATTTCATTCTTTTAGTCATTTTCGGTCTGTTTTCATTAGTTTCTGCATTTTAATTGTTGCATCTGCATCATCCAGCATTTTTAGACTTAGATTAGGTAATTTTAGAATTAGTTTAATATTTTATTTAATTATTTTTTTGTAATTAGGATTTGTTTCGTTAATTTCTTGAAAATTAAGTGTAGTTTCATTTCTACTTTGATTTATTGGAGTTATTTACTAACTTTGTATTTTCCTGTGTTATTAAGTTGAAAAGCATAACAATTTTCCAGGGATTCTTGTCCAAGTGCGAAAATTGAGAAGTGGCGAAAAGACAGAAATACCCTTGGTGTGCAATAGAAGACTGAATTGCTTTTCCATTTTATTTTAGTGTTAATTTGTAATTGTTATTAGCCTTGTACTTGTAGACTGATATTTGTGATTAATAAATTAAATTTCTTAGAAATAATCGAGTAATTCTCGTTCCCTGTGGATTCGACCCGTACTTGCCACTTTGTGGAAAGTCGGTTATTTACTTTTGGTTGACAATTTTCCAAAGATTTTATCAAAAAAATTATCTTTTAAAAAGAGCATTTATAAAAATTCAACCAAATTTTGGCGCCGTTGTCGGGGAACGGCGAATTACTTCTTTTATTTCTTAGAGTTTAATTTATTAATCTGTGTTAGCTAATTAGTTAGTTAGTTTTTTTATTTTCTAGTTAGTAGGATTAGTAAGTGAATATAGGTTTAACATAGTTAGTACATATAAGTTTCACATATTGTTTTTTCTAGGATTCACTTTATATTCATTCTGCAAGGAGCGATTAGACAGGTGGATTTTAGAGAACTTAGTTTGTGGGTTTTAGAGAACTTAGTTTGTGATTTCCTGTATTTCTTTCTTTTTCAATAAATTAGAATAGTTTGTTTTGTTATTTCATTTATTTAGTTAATTAGTTCTGATATAATTAGTTTAGAATATTTGTTTCTTAGTTGTCTTTATTTGTGTTATTTACATTTTAGTGTTAGTTTAGTTTTAGTTTTAGAATTAGGTCGTTTGCTTACATCTGGTCTTAGTACCAGTGTATGCAGGGGCGATGAGCTCTAGGAACCTCATTACATCCATTTGTTGACAACCCAGAGAGAATTTTACATTCTCCTCGAAGTTCGACAACAATGGGCGATATGGATCCTCCAGCTCCACCTCCAGTTCATCCACGTCCTCTGAGGGAATACTTCATTCCCACAGATTATGTCCAGGCATCCTGTATTCGGAGACCCGATGTAGGAGTGCCTCACTATGAGATTAAGGTCAGCATTATTCAGATGCTTCCATCTTTTTATGGCCTTAGTCACGAGGATCCCTACCGACACTTAGACGAATTCCTCGAGATTTGTTCTACTGTGAAGATACAGAATTTCGACGATGATGCTTTGAGGTTGACCTTATTCCCGTTTTCATTAAAGGACAAGGTCAAGTATTGGCTAAAGTCCTTGGATTCCGTAGAGCTAATGGGATCGGCTACAGCAGGAGTTTCTTAGGAAGTATTTTCCCATTGGTCCGACGAACCAGTACCGGAGAGCCATCACTAGCTTCTCAGAGCTAGATGGTGAGCATTTTCATGAGACCTGAGAGAGAATGAAGGAACCCATCATCAGGTGCCGAAATGGCAGCTGGTGCAGAGCTTTTATGACGGATTGTCTGACAGGAATCGTTAGATGATCGACTCTTCATATGGAGAGACATTCATGTTGAAGAGCGAGGATGAAGCATGAAGGCTATTCGATACATTGGCAGAGAATTCCCTCCACCATGCTTCGAGCTCTCATTCGGATAGAGCCACACCCAGCATTCAGAAGAAAGCTGGTGTTCTCGAGATTGGTCCATCTACTGCACTACAGTGCAAGGTATACATGATTGCTCAGAAGTTGGATCAGCTTCTCTCAGGACCACCCACTACACAGCAGGTGTGTACTCTGTGTGCCAGCCCGGCACATGAGATCACTAAGTGCCCGTCGGCAGCTCAGTACCCTGAATTTGTTCAAGAACAAGTTCAGGCAGCTCAGGGTTACGCCCGACCCCAAAACAACTCAATTTCATCTACATATAATCCGGGTTGGTGTAACCATCCCAATTTCTCATAGAAGAATCCACAGTCTTCCATTCAGATGCCTACATCCTCTCAGCCAGCTCGGCCGCCATCATTCACTCAGACATTCCAGCGGCTGAGTTATCCTCAGTCTTCTCCCTCATTTTCTCTTCCGATTCTGCAGGAGTCTGCCTCGCAGACATCTTTTGAGGAGAGACTTCTTCAGGCATTCCAAGAGGTGAAAACCTCTAATCAGAATGCTTTCGAGAAGTGTAGTCAGATTTTGAGCTCACACACGCAGTCCATTGCGAAGCTAGAGTCGCAAATGGGACAGTTAGCAGAGGCTATCAGTAGGAGACCTGAGGGTACGTTGCCAAACCAGGCTATCATGAACCCGAAGGGCAAGGACCAGATGACCGGATGCCTGTTTCATACTGAGTCACAGCAGCAGGTCAAATCTGTTATGGCCCTGAGGAGTGGACGTGAGTACCACGTCGAGACCAGAGAGAGTGAAGAGAGGATCGATGAGCCAGAGACCAGTGTTTCATCTTCGTCAGCTCAGCCATCATCATCATCATCATCATCCGTAGTTCAGAAGAAGGATAGGAGTGAGCCTTCTCACAAAGAGGAGGAGTCACCGATGTATATTCCCCCACCACCCTATCCCAAAGCATTAGAGTCTCCCGGATTCAGAGGGAAGCAGGGCACGAAGATCCAGGATATGCTTGACATCTTCAAGCATGTGCAGATCAATTTGCCTTTGCTCGATGCGATTCAGCAGGTGTCGGCTTATGTCAAATTCTTGAAGGAACTATGTACGCAGAAGAGGAAATCCAGAGAGAGGGTTCCTAACAGGGTCCATCTGACTGAGCAGGTGAGTTCAGTACTTCAGCATCAGTTACCACCCAAGCTCAAGGACCCTGGAGCCCCGATCATTGCTTGTACTATAGGGAACATCCGGAACTATGGAAACTTGTGGATGGTTCAACTCCGAAACCTCCAACTTATACTTAGAAAAAATGAAAATAGAGTGCAGGAAGCATTAAATGATAGTGAGAGAGAAGACTATGTTCAATTATCAGAAAGCCTTGAGAGATTGAGAAGTGGACCATGCTAAGGTCCTTTCATGGTTCATGAATAGCAAAGACCAAGATCTATATGACAACATCTTGAACTATGAAAGGACCGATGAGGCATGGACATTTTTAAAAGAAATGTATACCAAAAATGATATTGCCTACTTGTGGGAACTTAGAGATAAGATCCATTCATACAAGCAAGGTGACCAATCCGTGAGAGAATATCATGGCAAGTTGAAAAGACTAAGGGATGAGATGGCTAGGCATGATCCCATATGGGACACACCCAATGATGCCAAACAATGGAAGATGCATGTTCAAGAAAAACAATTCTTCCAATTCATGAAAGGGTTGAGAGCCAAATATGAATAAGTTCATATTGCTGTTATACATAGAAGAGAGGCTCTCAAATTACATGAGATATTGGCAGAAGTTTGTATGGAGGAAGACAAGGCTCAAATCTTCTATAAAGCCTAAAAAACCAATGAAACTATGATGGTCGTGTCTAGGCCCGCTTCGAATGTTAGAACCTACAAACCTCCTCAGTTCAACAAGTTCCAACAAAATGGTGAAAAGAAGAAAATCATTTGCCACAGTTGTAAAGAACTAGGGTGTATCAAACCTTATTATCCCGAGAAGAGGGTGGCTTTGGTTCCTTCCCAAGAAAGACAATCAAGAGGGTTCGATGATGGGTCCAAAACCATTGGCTCTCTCTCCTGGTCCCAATTGATGGAGGCCCTTCAACCACTATTCAAAGCTCCTTCCACCACCACTACTGCCACGGTCTCCACCTCTTTCCCCCTCGGTATGGATTCTTGTCTCTTGTATTCGGAAGCATCTTTTCATAAGATCCCAAGTTTTTACATTCTTTCCAATTATCGCACCAATTCAAATGACTCTTTTGTCTCTGTGATCGATGGGACTTCTTTACACATAAAAGGCATAGAAAATATTGACAAAACTCTTGAAAACTAAAAAAAGTGGTTTCAAATGTTAGCCATATTCCAAAATTATGTTTGAATCTCCTTTCTGTTTCTAAAATTTTTGACCATGGATGTGATGTTTCATTCTCATCAAATGGTTGTTGGGTGCACAACCGTCAATCAAGGAAGTTGATTGGGCAAAGCCATAGAGAATGAAGCCTCTACTTCATGGACATCATTCAATTTTCCAAAACTTTTTGTAATGTTGAGAAAAATTGTGACTATGATCTTTGGCATAAACGTTTAGGACATCCTTGTGTATCCAAAGTTCCATATTTTCCTTGTTTGAAAGATTTTTGTAATGAATAAAATTTTAATTGTATTAATTGCATACTTGAAAAAATGAAGTCTCTTCCCTTTGCCAAACGTAATTTTGTTTCTTTCTGATCATTGAATTGGTGCACTCATAAAATTGGGTACAGCCCCCATTGCCTCTAAAGGTGGTCTCTTATTATATTGTGTTTGTTGATGATTTCTATAGATATAGTTTGATTTATTGTCTTAGGCTTATAAAACATAAGCTTTCCATTATTTTAAAATCTTTCGTGCTATGATTAAAAACCAATTTAATTATAACTTATTCATTTTTCAAACTGATTCTGAGGGAGAGTATATTTCAAATGATTTTTTAAAATTATCTCGATTTAAATGGCATTCGTCATCAAAGGTCTTGTCCTAATACTCAACAAAATGGTTTAGCAAAAAAGAAACATAAACACATTATAGAAACTTCTAAAACCCTCTTGATTTCAAACAATATTCCAAAATATTTATGGGTCATGACCACCCTCACTATTGTTTATCTGATAAACCGCATGTCATCATCTTTCTTAAAAAATATGTTGAAAAACTTTTGGTGTCCAACCGAATTATAGTAGGATGAGAGTTTTTTGTTGAAATTCTTCCCGAACATAATGGTAGTCCATCTTTATATATTTTGTTCGTTCATGGAAGGTGTGGTTGATAGCAATATAAATTGCACTCTTGTTGTCGCAATACATCTTTGATGGAGTGGCGATGACAATACCCATATCTTTGAGGAGACTTCTCAACCAACCAATTTCAGTAGTAGTAGTAGTTGACATCACCCTATATTCAACTCCGGTGGAACACAGAACTTTTTTGTTGCTTCTTACATCTCCATGATATAAGTGAATCACCAAAAAATATACAATATCTTGTAGTAAATTGTCACCCCAATTGGAGTCGATATAAGCAATTAACTAAGAGATAAAGAAGAGGAGATGAAAATCCATTTTGTCATTGTCACCTCGTAGCAACAGGGGCAAAAGTTTTTCATAATCAATATCATATTCCTATGAATACCTCTTAGCAATTAATCTAGTTTTATACATTTCCAAAGAGCCATTACTTCTGGATTTGACTTTCAAAATCCATCTACAACCAATAGCCGTTTTTTTTTTCTATGAGTAAATTTATAACTTCCCAAGTGTTGGCTTTATGAAGAGCTTCTTGCTCTAATTTCATGGCGTGAATAGTCATTAAGCAAGCCCTAATCTTGGGGAAAAGGATTCGTAAGACACGAACTTATTAGGAGGCCTACAAATCTTTTGAGACTTTCTAGGTAATGGTTCTACTATAGACTCTTCTAATGGTTGACCTTGTGAGTATTTTTCGAGAGCATATTGTTGACTTCCACACTAACGCCGAGTATAAACACAAATTTCATTAGAGTTCTCATTAAGGGAATTATCCCTATCAATATCAAGAGAGATTTCTTTATCAACACATTCAATACTATTATAATAATTTGATACTTCAGTATTCTTCCTAGGCAATAGGTCAAAAAGAAAAGAGTAGTCAACTTTCTCCTTAGGATTACTTTGTTCAAATCCACTTTGATCTTCCAAAAAAGTCACATTTCTTGAAATATATAATTTGTTATTTTTTAAATCATAACACCTATATCATTTTTTATTTCCACCGTGTTAAGTGAAAGCACACTCTATGGCCTTTGGTGAAAGTTTATCATTTCGTTGAAAAAGAACAAAGCATTTCAACAAAAACTTTTAATCTTTTGAAATCCGAAGATATTTTGAACAATTTTGCAAAAGGTGAAACATTTTTAAGAGAAGAGGCGGGCATTCTATTAATAAGATATATGGCGGTAAGCGCAGCTTCAACCCAAAAAAAAATTTAAAACATTCTTAGAAATTAATAAAGTTTTAGTAGTTTCAATAATAAGCATATGCTTACTATATGCATATGCTTCATATATGCAAGACCATTTTGTTGTGTAGTTTTTGCACAAGACCTTTGGTGTATAGTCCTATTTTGTTTAAAATAACTTTGAAATTCATTTGACATATATTCACCACCCGAATCCGATCAAAAATCAAAAAATTGGTTTGAAATCGATTTTTGATAAGCATGTGGAATTCTTTAAAAAAAGGAGAAAACATTTTATTTAAACTTAAGTATACCACAGTATATCTAGTATAATCATCAACAAAAATAATATAGCATAAATATCCTCCTTTTAACATGATTGGCGTCGGTCCGAATCAAAGTTACCAAAATCTTCTTAGATAGGGGGGAAGCCTACTTCCCATAAACTCGCTTAGGAAGCGGGATACTCCACGCTTTCGAAACTTGATGGGAATCTCAATTCTCCCACGCTTCTCCTATGCTTTCCACACGCTTTATCTATTCTTCTTATGTGTTTTCTCACTCTACTTTTCATGTTTTTTATGTATTTTCTCTCACGCTTCTCACTCACTTTCATGTGCTTTCTCTAAATTGGCAGTCATCATTTTTAAATTTTGTTAAAAATTTAATTATTACACTAAAAAATCATGAAATTTAAAAATAGTCACTTTTATTTTAGTTTTTATTGGTGTTCTATTTCTATTCACATTCAATTCTTATATTGTTTTTTTTACTCCTCGCTTCCCGCTTCCTATACATTTTAAAATGCATCGCTTCTCGCTTTTGCTTCATGTATTCTTTCCTGCTCCTGCTTTCTACTTGGGCAACCTTAGTCCCAATACATTTGAATGCACCAACTCAAAAGGTCTTTTAGAAATAAAACTACTATTAAAGGGAAAGAATGCATTTTTTCAAGAATACAATCATTGCAAATAAATTTTTTCATTACAAAAATTTTCCAAAAATGGAAAAAGATACAATTTGAAGACACTAGAATGACCAAGTCTTTTGTGCCAAGTGATAACATCCTTTAATTGAACATGATTACAAAAAAAAAATTGGATGGTAGTGACAAAAAATCCATATAGCAGTGGTCTCCTCTCCTATGGCCTTGCCAAATCAGCTTTCCGCAAAAAAATGAGCAATCCATAGGTGAAAAAGAGACTACAACCATGATCAATAATTTGGAAAATCGAAAATAAGTTTAAGTTCAATTTTGGAATTACTCTAATTTTGGAAACATAAAATTCTTTTGATTTGTTTAAAACTTTAATTAAATTTTCAATTTTCTTGATTTTTAAATATGTACCATTGGGGGTGGAAACAAAGTTTTAAGTAAGTTGGTGCATTGCATTGATTGAATAGAAGAGGTGCATTGGGAGTCACGAAGAAAGAAACACCCGAGTCAAGAATCCAAGAAGACATACCAGGAGGTGATGACGTCGCCGCTCCAAATGTGGATAGGGTAGAGGAGTTAGACTTCAAAAAGTGTTGGAGAACTTCCATCAATTGGGCAATGGGTTCGTTAATATCTCCTTCTTTCTTTGGCTCTTCACTTGCTTTTATTGACTTTTCTCCAATGGAGGACACCTTTCTGTTGAGCTTGGGACAATCAGGTTTGATATGTCCGTGCTTGTTATAAAAGTGACAAATAATTTCCCTTGCCCCTCCATTGTTAGACCTTCCAAAATAAGGAGGCTTATATGTCTTCAAGTTATTTCCTGATCTTGAAACGGCATGTACTTCATCAACCTCCTTGGTCATGGATAAGTGAGTCTCTTCTTGACATAGTTTTTCAAGAGCTTCATTTAGAGGAGAAGGTGGAGATGTCCTATGAAGCAAAGATACATGAACTTACTCGAATTTTGGGCGAAGACTATGAAGGAATTGAAAAAAGTGTTTATTCTCAATTTGGCAATGTCTTAACTCGATAGCCACTCCTTCTCATTGAGGCTCAAAGAGGGCAAGTTTATCCCACAAGGGAGATAACATTCTATAGTAATCAGCTACATTCATATCCCCTTGTTTGGTTGATTTCACCTTTTCTTGCAAAAAATATTACTTAGCGAGATCGCTTTGGGTGTACATACCTTTCATGAAAATCCAAGCATCATTGGCTTTTCTAAATTTAGCAAGGTTGGCACAAATCTTTAGTTCAACATTGCTCATGAACCACAACAATATTTTGACATAGTCGCTTTCCCCATCCTCCACCTTCATTTGATATTCTTGGATGGTCAATTCTCTTTCTTCTTTATTAAGGGCTTTCTCTTTATCTATGTCCTTTGTGAGTTCAAGTTGTGGCTTGAAAACGGTGTCACAAACATAACCTCAAAGATTTTTTTTCCTTTGAGGTGGTTTTTCATGGTTGCAGCCCACATCAAATAGTTGGATCCATTTAATTTGAAGGAGATCAATCTTTGGGTCCTTCTCGACCATGACGAAGCAAAGAGAGATAAGAAAAGAAGAAATGTTGAAGAATATGGATGAGCACAATCACCACAAGCACTTTGAAAACTCGAGCACCACGATCAATACGGCCCAAGGGTGAAAACACCAAGGAGCTCTGATACCATGTAATGAAAACAAAGTGTACACAAATGCAATGTTACTTAAGGGATACAAGAAAACAAAGTGTGCCCAATCACAAAAGCCACTAATTGGCAAAATACAAAAAGCCACAAAGGCATACACAAATCACTCACAAAGAGAAAGAGAGCACAAATAAAAATAATAAAAATAATTTATAAAGTGCTTAAGAAAAGCATAGAATGGAACCGGGACAAGAGGTTCCTTTATATACAACAAATAGAGCCAAGGGATCACCCAATAGAGTCGTTGGGAGATCCTAACGGCTATAATTGTAGTCGTCTATGGTTTAATGGTCTTTAGTAAAAAACTAAAAAAATAAAAATAAAAAGTCAAAACTGTCCCTAGAGGACAGGACCTATTATAATAGATAAAAAGACAAAAAATGCCCCTAGAGGCATTACCTATTACAATCCAAAAAACTAGAGTATACATACATATAAATATATACTCATATACATAATATAGATATATATATATATATTTAACAATGCATTGTGTTATAATCCCTTTGTTGTAGTTGTTGCTTTGTGTTGCTATCTCAATGCAGGATCTAAATAAAGTTACGAATTAGGCTAAAGCTCCTTGGAGATGTGAAGATTGGATTCCAAAGGATGGTCAATGAGTTTCTTTTGAAAAATCCATTATTGTTGTTGGACTCATCATAAGGACTATTGAATGCCTATTCTTGTCCCTTGTATTCTTTTTACAAACTTTTGGTAGTCCAAATGTATGTTTTAAGGGAGTGTTAAGATATATGCAATGTATTATATACCTAAGTATACTTATAGGTATTTTCTTATGTATTCCCTTTACGTTCTCTCTCGTTGTAATTCAAAGTATACTAAAGTATGGTTATGGTGACTTGGTTTAGGAATATTTTGTGTTTTTAGGATAAGTAAACATATTGTATACATTAAGGGTAGAATAGGGATTTTATTTTTATTGGACATTATTTAAAATGACTATTTTTGTAATTTTGTTTATTTACTTATTTATTTGATCAACTTAAGTTGACCAAATAGCCGTTGACATCTCCCAACTAGGGGTGCACACGAGCTGAGCTCCGTCCGAGCTTGGGTTGTTCAAGCTCGGCTCAGCTGGAAATACATATGCTCGAACTCGGCTCGAGCTCAGAGTTGAGCTTGATCAACATTGTCAAAGATTGGCTCGGTTCTGAGCTCAAGTCGAGCCGAGCTTGACTGTATTTCACAAAAAAGAATTATTTTAAAGTTTTGAAAGGGTGAGATTTGAAGTTTGAATCTCGTCACCTCGTACGAGGCGGATACAAGGCCTCCCCACTAGGGTAGGCCATCCTTTTCGAATACAAAAGCCAGAGAAAATGTATAAAAGGTAGGTTGTTCTATTCTGATACAAAGGACAGGAAAAAACGTATACATATTAAGTGCAAAGCTGCATTGACAGAACACCTTTAATCACTTTTTGATAAAAAGCAATAACCCTGCCCATTAATGCAAAAAATCATGTTATGTATCACATGGCAAACAAATAAATATATAATACCAGACCGAGCCTAATTGAGCCTTTTCGAGCTTAGTGTCCTAATCAAGCTCGGCTCATTTATCTAGGTTGAGCCTGATCTGATGTTCAAACTCGGCTCATTTATCTTCACAAACAAGCTCAAGTAGAGCACGAGTTAGTTTGGCTCGTTGTGCACCCCTACTCCCAACTAGCCATTGGGCTAGTCTCTCTCTTTCTCACTCTTTCGCTTATATATATATATGGGTGGTGTGTGCAATTGTTAAGTGAGAGTGATGGATAGTTAGGTGTGTGTCTACGAGTGTACTTTGTAGTGAGGATTGCCTTGTAGTTTATTTGAATATTTGATTAATAAAAAATATTTAATTTACCTTTTGTCCTTGCCTCCTTGGTGTTGGGAGTGTGTTGCTCTTTGAGTTTAGTCAAATGCATTGCAATCATGCATTTGGATATCATTTGTTTAGTAAAATTATTGCTGTATTTTTCACCTTTTTTGTCATCTTGGATTTTGTGCCACTTCATGACAATGGAACCCCTTTGTTTGGTTTGTTCTCACATCTAACACCATATATGTGATCTACATGTTTTGTTTAGTGAAAACTAACTTTTAGAATCTGGATTGTCGGAATATGACCTGTATATAGGTTTCTCCGACGATCCAAAAATCAACAGCTATGAAGGCATCGATTTTTTCGACTCATAAAAACATGTTTTTTCGTCAAAAAATATGATCCAAGAGTCATTTCCTACTAAATCGAGCATGCTAAACACATCTATGAGGTTAGATTGTGTAAAAACAACTCGCATCGTGAGATTCAAACTAGATTGTAGGTACAATCGATTGTACCAAATTTAAACCCTATATATATATGGAGGGCTATATACAGGCATATCAGTTGATAATAACATAGATTAGGGATCAGGAAACTATCAGTCTACATTAATTAGGGATTGGGAAACTATCTAAGCATCCAAACCATGACTCTAAACCCATCAGATACATGAAAATAACACTTACACCATACACATGCAGCCTACCTTTGACATCAAGATTGATCTATTTTTTTTTCTTTCTAAATCGTTTATTTTATAATAAGAGTGACATTTATATATCTAGCAACATCATCTTTTACAAGCAAAAGAAGCACATCAAACTAACCCCCTGTTTGGATCACTTTATAAATTGCTCCTTTTCATTTATACTTATTTTAAATAGCAAGTTTTGGTGTTTGGATCTTTTAGTTTTTTTTTAATGCCTTTTTACAAATTTCACCCTTGTTTTCAGGGAAGGCCTACCTTTTTTTACAACTACTTATTTTCTTTCATTCCACCCCCCCCCCCCATCACCACCACCACCATCACCATCCATCACCATTGTCATCACCACCATTACTATCATCACTATTACCACCACCGACACCATCCATCACCATTGTCATCACCACCACCACCACCATCCACCATCATCATCACCATTACCACCACCATCAGCATCCACCACTGTGATCATCACCATCACCACTACCCACTAATCTTCTTTTATTCTTCATTATAATTTAAACAGTTGGTGATCCAAACATTAACTTAATTTTTAATAAAAAGGTAAGACTGTTCTTTATAAAATGTGCTTAAGTTTATATATGTAAACAATAAGTAAAAATATATCCAAACAGGGCCTAAATTGCCAATAATTTTAAAAAGCAACACCTAGATGGGACCAAATTCTTTTTACTGCGATGGTGAAAAGGGTTCTATTTCATGACCTTACAATAGCAAGGTCCCATCAATTTGTATTTTAATTAGCATGAGCAGAAGCCATACAGGATAATGCACATGCTATATATGCATTTTGGTGTCCCAATAAACAACAAAAATGACTATCATAAAAATTTCTACATACTAAAAACAAAATATAAATGTATACATATTCAAATAATAATTAAATAGATACGATATTTCAAGTTCATTAATTTTTTTTTTTCAGGATTCAAGTTCATGAATTCTAAAATTTGCAATTGACTGATTGATGCATGGATAAATGGATGGATGACTCTCAAGCTCTATCATTAGCAAAAATTTATTTATTATCTTTGTCTTTATCATGACACGTGATGCTAAATGTGCATTTAGCAAATGAAAGAAACAAGATATCATCAACTTTTATAGTCTTCCAGTATGGAGCCTTGGATGCAAATACACAATAACATGCAACATAACCTTGTTAAGAAAAATTAGTAACAAGATTACATACTCTCTTCAAGATGGACAGGTCATATAGTTATTCATAATCTGAACAGATAAGTAGGAGATCTTATCTCCAAATCAGAAAGAATAGAGATCCAGATAAAATTCCAGATTTGAAACACTTCCATTCCTTCCCCATAATGAGCCAAGATCATATCCTTAGCTTTAATAGAAATAAATAATTCTTGAAATACTTACCTTACAACCAAAAGGCAAAACATGTCCCGGAGCTAAAAAGGTCAACCATATATCACGTGCTTCAATATCAGCAGCAAGGCCCAACTTCTCATCACCACTGAAATAAGTGGCATACATTCGTTCTTTAGGCAGCCCATACACCTGCAAATGTAATCATACAAATCAAGTTAAAAATAATGACCAACGTTAGGCATAAAGCAAAAAATATCTTCTCAGATTCTCAGAATATAAGCAAAATGACCTGAAATAAGCAGGTCTCAGCACAACAAGTCCATGAATGAATAGAGTTCAAGTAAAACAATTTTGATTGATCATGTTGCTGCAATTTCCTCAAAATTATACAGAATACCTTGCAAGGACGTATGGAAGCAAATATAATTCCTAACTAATGTATGAAAAAAAATAAGGTGTATTTGGATACTGCAGGTGAGAATTCCCAATAGAGACACAATTGAACTGTTTGGATGAAAAATAGAAAAGTGAAATGCAGTGTCAAAGTTCCACTGATCTCTAGAAAAAGTGAGCAAATATAGAGTGCAGTGATGGCATTTAAAGTTACCACAAAGAGAGATGGTAAATTTATTTCTTAGAAATTGGGGCTATAGTTCCTTTTAATTCTCAAGCCCCGAATTTCTAGGAAGAAACCTCATTCGATTGGATTGCTTTTTACACAGAATGTCCTCCTATCCAATCTGCGGTAGGGCATGAAATGGTGCAAAATGATGAAACTGCACAAAGGATGACAGAAAGCTTAGAAATTGGGGCTATAGTTCCTTTTGATTCTCAAGCCCCAAATTTCTAGGAAGAAACCTCATTCGATTGGATTGCTTTTTACACAGAATGTCCTCCTATCCAATCTGCGGTAGGGCATGAAATGGTGCAAAATGATGAAACTGCACAAAGGATGACAGAAAGCTTATTATGTATAATGAATAGGAAATGAAAAGTCAAGGCTTAGCTGAGGTGCAAGAGAAAGAGTTCTTGAAGTGAACAAGAAAAGTGAAAGACAATATAATCATGATGCACTAGTGTCAAATACAGACAAAATCATAATATGAAATATTAGCACCAAAATTGCATCCAAAAGATAATGATATACAGAACCAAAAATTAGGGATGAACAATCAATAGATTTTTTGCCCTAGGTTACCTGCCTGATAGCACTATCTTCTCACTGTTTTTTTCCTAAACTTCACTCAGTAAAAACAAACATTGTTCTTGAGTTATCATTATTTCTTTCTGCAATTTATGATTTCCAAACTTAATAAAAGCAAGCTGCAAATCAAGAACACTTTTCGCTCACAAGTGCCTTTTTGTTTACAAACGCTAATTTTAAAAAAAATACATTTTCATCATCACTACAAAAAATTGATATTACAAACTAACCAATGTTCTCCGTTATAAACCTGATAACTAGTACAATTAGCTGCATCTACAATGAGAGTTCCACCAGAAAGGAAACAACATATTGATGGAAAATTAGTCAATAAGTTTATCAGGATACAAACGGAACTTAGTAGGAAACTATTTTGTGTTTCAATGTGTTTTCCAACACCTAGCAATATGACACATCATAGAGATCATTATAGATCCCTTTTAAAATGGCATTCTTGTTGGTACCCATACCGAGGCCACAGGTATAAACTTAGGGATTCAGATTAATACATCCAATAATTTTTAAGCTATTGTGAACATATAGGCCCACCTTATGGCAGCCAACCAGAGAATGCAAACTCAATTATTCATCCACCCAAGAGCAAATACTGATTCTAACAAGCTAATATTTCTAGTCTGAATACAAATATGAAACCAGTAAATAGTGAATTCAAAAAACATGAATTTAAACAATAGACAGAATGACAGTATAAGATACAGCCAGACACAATGTCACAGTGAGATTTTCTCCACTAACCTCTGTAAGAAGTTCCATTGCCCATCCAATGGCTTCTTTCTTGAAATAATCTCCAAAAGACCAGTTTCCAAGCATCTCAAAGAATGTATGGTGATATGTGTCTTTGCCTACATCATCAAGGTCATTGTGTTTCCCACCAGCACGTATACACTTTTGAGTGTTGCAGACACGGTTGAGTTTACTCAAAGGACTGTTAGGATGAACAGTTCCTAAAAAGATTGGCTTAAATTGGTTCATGCCTGAAAAAGAAAAGCCATTTGGTTAGAGTATGAATCATTCTTAAGGGCACGTTTGGAAGCAAGAAAATGATAGGAAAATGCAAGTAAGAAAGAAAAATGGCAATTTTTCCAATCATTGGAAACGAGAACAAAAAAATTGAAAATAAAGTTTTTCTAAAAAGTGTGATTTTTTATAGGAAAAATTTAGGAATTCTTCCTATCAAAAATTCTTTTTTATTAGGGCAATCCCCCCCCCCCGCCCGCCCGCCCGCCTCATTTTCATTTCATTTTTTCTCATGCTACACAAACAAGTGAAATTTTTTCATTTAGAAAAGTTGTCATATCAAAAGTTCTCATAGGCAAAAAAAAATCCTGTGAGAAATTTTCTTGCTTCCAAATGTGCCCTAAAATGCAACAACCTAGAAAATATTTGATTAAAGAAAAACTACACAAAATTTTCTTTTGATCAATGTTATGTGAACAACAACAACAGCCCCAACAATTTCAAGAGACCTAAAAATGCATTTCAAGTAAATTATATATTTCTCTTGCAGATAACTTTCAACATTATTCGGTAATACATTGGAGAAATGAAAATGGATTAAATCAAAAAAAGTTCAGTAACATAAAAAGGCATGCCTACTCGATCAGTCTCACTGATGATTACCTGCCAAAATCATGTGTTATTTACTCTCAAAGCATTTATTTTAAAGTTGTTTATATTAGCTAGGTACTCGGGTTCAATCCATAAGACATTTGAGCGCAGAATCTAATTCTTGTAAACGGAATTCGCCATCTTCTTAGAAAATGGTCCAGAGGCTCAATATGGTTTGCTTCTGTCCAACCAGACATGAAGTAAGTTGGCATTGTACTCATAGAAGCCAGGAAATTCTAGCTGGTACAAAGAATTTTTAAGAATATTAGGCATGGAAATATGATAATTGCAACTCAGAGGACCTTATCCCATACCATGATGCCACTTCTCGTTAATAATCTAATCTTGGACACGGGTATGATTATCGCAAATAAGTTGAAACCAATCTGAGAACTCGCAATTGTAGCATAAATCTTAAAATAAAGAAAACTGAAAAAGAGCAAAAGTTAAGCAAGTAAACGCAAAATTAACCAAACCTTCAAACGCGATTCGAATCAAACACTTCAAAAACAAGCCTATCATAACAAAACTAACCAAAAAGCCGCAACAAGACTGCAATTAAAGCATTTCAAGTATGCCTTTCCGTTCAAGCACCATCCTTCATTTCACTATATCGGGAAGAGATTAACAAAATCAATTTGATTCGACATAACGAATCACGAATCAATTAAGAGAATTTCAAAGAATATCCAAACCGAAAAGGAAGGGAAAACAAAAACAAAACAAAAGGGACAATTCAAAGAGAAAGACACACGATCGATCACCTGCGTTGGCGAAGAGCAAGGTGGGATCGTCAACGGGGACGACGGGGCTAGACTTCCAGTTGACGTGGCCCTTCTCCTCGAAGAACCGGATGAAGGTCTCCCTCACCCTCTTGGAGGGCCACTCCAATGTGTGATATGGATGGGTTTCGGAAGGCGGCATGGCGGACGACGGAACGAGCAGGCCTCTCGTAGACCCAACCCCAACCCTAACCCTAGCTGCTGCTGCCTGGAGCGGGCGTTGGAAGAAGATGGGTTGCAGCAGCCTTGGCATGAAAGGTCCTGCGGTTCCCAACTTGCTCGCCCTTTTATACCCGCATCCTTTACGAGGGGATTGGCGTTCTCTAGGCGCCACTCGTGTGATTGTGTTCCTTGCCTCGCAAGTTTGAACCTTGGAGGGTTAGGATTAGGCTATCAATGGGTCGGACTTGTACCGGAACCGGTCCGTTTTCATCTTGACATTTGAGGGCCTGGAACTGATTTTGCGTCGGCCCCACGCCAAGACCCGAAGTTTCACAAATCCGGGATCTAAGATCAAAAGACTCAGAGATCTCTCATATGAAAGGGAAAGTGCGACGAAATCCCGACTCTAACAACGGTACATTTGTGAAGCATTTGCGGATATGTATAATAAGCCCAATATCAGATTTACAAAGAAAGCTACTAACTATGATTATCTAAGAAAAGATAGACAATTCTATTATTATATAAAAAAACAAAGAGGAAAAAAGATTTGCATATGATTTTTATTGATTTGGACAATGCATACGAATAGAGTACCTATGGACGTTCTTTGATAGGCAAAGATAAAAAAAGGTGTTTCTCTCAAGTACATTAGTATAATTAAAGATATGTATGAAAGAGTAGTAACCAATATCCGCACTTGTAGAAAGGTTACAACCAATTTTTTTATAACAATTGGGTTACATTAAGGATCTCCTTTAAGCCCTTTCCTATTTGTTATAGTGATGGATGAACTTACGAGATCAATTCAAGAAAATGTGTCGTGGTGTATATTGTTTGGTCATGATATTGTTTTGATTGATGAGTCTAGAGCTGAGGTTAATGTTAAGTTAGTATTATGGAGACAGACATTGAAAGTAAGAGGTTTTAAGTTGAGTAAGAGTAAAACAGAATATATGCAATGTCGGTTTAGTAAGCAACGAAGTAGTGATGGGAGTGTAGTGAAGCTTGGTGAGCAAGAAATCCCGGTGAATGATTGTTTCAAATATTTGGGATTTATCATTCAAAAGTATAGAGAAATTGATGAAGATGTAAAACATAGGATAAAGGTTGGGTGGATGAAATGGAAAAGTGCAACTGGAGTGTTGTGCGATCGTAGAATGTCATTACGGTTGAAGAAAAAAATTTATAAGACGAGTATTAGGCCCGCTTTACTATATGGTACGGAATATTAGGCTGCCAAGAGACATCATATTCAAAAAATGAGTGTAGCTGAGATGTGTATGCTTAGATGGATGTGTGAGAATACAATAAAAGATAAGATTCGTAACAAGGAGATACGTAAGAAGGTAGGTGTTGCACCAATTGAAAATAAGATGAGAGAGAATCGTTTACGGTGGTTTAGACATATTCGGTAAAGGCCTAATGATGCACCAGTTAGAACGATGGAGAAATGGAAAAATATATTAGTTACAAAAGGTCGGGGTAGGCCCAGGAAGACATGCATGGAGATGATAAGAAAGGATATGAATGCTTTGAACCTCACCGAGGACATGGCATTTGATAAAAATGATTGGAGAAGGATTCATGTAGAAGACCCATAATGATTTTCTTTTTTGGTTCATATCGCCGACCCCAATTGTCTTGGGATGAAGGCGTAGTTGTTGTTGTTGTATAAAAAAATAAAAATATATATATAATGTAATTTAAATATCTTGAATTTGTCTTATATAAACTTTAATTTTTCCTAAATTTCTCAATTTTTATTAATAATCAAAACAAACTAGTTAATTTGATAAACTCCAATTAAGATAAATTTCTACCCTGATGAACTTTCTAGCTATATATTGATCCATCATTTAAACTTAATATTCAAATAAAACTCAATAATATCCAAAACATAAAAATTGTTACAGATAGACCATTATTGACCTGGTTCCTCTATTCTACCTTTGCATCATGCCCCCTAGGATGGAGAAAACTTACTCTAGAGTCTTTATCTCGCTTTAGTTTCTTACAATTCAATTCCACCATGCAGGTTGTAGGCCTACAATGCTGAATTGAGCCTCTATGATGCTTTAGAAGCTGAGTTGACCAAATAGGTTATGCTCGAGTGTATATAGAAACTATAGCACACTTTCTAAACCAGTCATAATCATCAGATTATCTTTTTACTAATCTAGATCAAATGAAATATAGTGTCGGCTCGATTTAGTTTAGAGAAATCGATAAGCAAATGACCTATACCTCATGTTTCAGGAAGCAGATCAGGTCATGCTGAACATGAGTGTTTTTGCTCATGCCGACATCGTGACCATTTGTTTGCATTTTGGATGAATGCCACGTGGTTTTGTTGACTTTTGAGCTTTTTAGAATGCAAATCGGATGGCAAAGATGTCAGCATGAGCAAAAACGCTCATGTTCAGCATGACCTGATCTGCTTCCCGTGTTCCATCACTCCACACTCTATATGGTGCTAGTGACCCATTGTAAATAAGCTCAGGTTCTAAGCTGGGTTTGGTTTATGTAAGTCAGGTCGTGGTAAGATTTGGATTTCAATAGGAGGTAGTGTATGGGAACGTTCTTTTTAGATTGAATTCAATGGGCTTGGGTCAAAGTCCAATTTAGGGTTTGTAGCATTTAAATGTGAGGGTCTAAGATAGGTTTCGGATCATCCGATAAAAGTGTTTTGGATTCAACACATGCTCTTTTTTTCAATTTTTTTTATTGGATCTTGGCATTTACTAGGTTCCAAAAGAGGTCACAAAGGAGATACCTTTGAGTCTATCTCGTGTTGGTTTACATCTACGTGTGTGTTTATAGTTTTAGAAACATGAGCATAAGATGGATATGGGACATCATAAACATGGTCTGCATTAGTTTGTCCGTCTTAGTCCTTGTTGGATAGTGTAGACACACAAATTTTGACCAAAATGTTTTTATCTAAAAATTCCATTATTTTTCTAAGCAAAGATGTCTTTACTCCGATTTTTAGCCTTAAAGGCAATCTCTTTTTGTAAAGTCCATGACTTTTTTGAAATTTTTAGAAATGATAAGGAATTGTTCCCAGTATTTTTAAGAAAAATCCATCGACCATGAGTAATCGTTGAACTTTTGGATGTTTATAAGTTTTTTCGCTTATAAAATGCCTTGTGGATTTGGATATTGATGGGGGACCCACAAGTATTGTACGCCTGACATAGATAGGACCCACTGAATCTCCTATTTAGATGTGTATGAATTCAATGAGTTTGAATTTGTTGAGCTTCATAACAAGGATCCATTTACTGGACCCGATTCGAGTTCAAAATAATTTGGAGCTGGAACTCTGAATAGATTCGGATCACTCAAAACCTTTATATTATAAAAACGGATCAATTAGATATTTCCAAATCTCCAAAACAAGTTGGAGCCAAATAAGATCCATATTGATAGACATTATGAGTCAAAAAATAGATCCAAAAATATGGATCAAACCTCAAACATGCAAATATCTAATTATATGTAATAAATATATATAGTCTTATTGGATCCAATATCCAAATGAGACCCAAAATGGGTCTCACGTAGAATAACTTTGAGGTTCGGGTTCATGCTGACCCAACCAAATCCAAAATACCACATTGTTGCGTTCAATTGGAATTGGATTCAATCCAATCTCAATCCCATCCATAAAGCCTAGAAATAAGATTTTGAAATGGATTTGGACCTTAGTGATCCAAATCCAAACCATACACACCCGATATATATATATATATATATATATATTATAGATTGAGTTGGGTCCAAATGAACCCAACCCAATCCAACCTCATAAATTGACCCTCTCTCTCTCTCTCTCTCTCTCTCTCTTAAGATGGTTTGGACCAGGGTTGAATCCAAGTGGATCCAACCCAGATCCAAATACCCTAATGCCTTAATCGAACCCTCTCAAAAGAAAGGGTTTGGATCCAAACTTTAACCGACCCCCACCCCCTGACTCTTTACTCCAAGAGGGGGTTGTGTGTTTTCCCTTGAAGTTAAATTCGTGTGTTCGAAGGAATATCTTGGGACATGCGATAATTCATATGCTAATGTTACCCATGATGATTTTATAATAAAATAACATATAAAAAAGATAACTAACATATAAAAAAGATTGATATGCATTTGATGGAAATGTCCTCCCGTAAGATAGATATGTGTTTGATGAAATGTCCTCCTGTAAATAGCTTTGCACATTCCCACAAGTCGAGGTTCCCGCCTTCATTTTTAGCTTGTGTTACAACACATTGTTGCCTTCTTGTTCATGCCTTGTGTTACAAAACATTCCTGGGTTTGTTCCTACCTCGTGGAGATAACTATAAATCGATCAACTGGTTCGATCGTTGGTGGGCGTCATAGGGGGATTTGTCGGCCATATCTTTTTACAGTCTTCTCTTCTTCTTCATTTTCATTAGGCAGTATAAAAAAAATGACGAACAAACATTTCAACAAGTGTCATTAAGGTGTTGTGAGTACCTTTCTATGTCATCATGCTATTGTTAAAGAATGTATGTCATTGTGAGTGTCATTAAGGCGTTGTTTTGTTATTACAGTTGGATGTTGGCTTTTCAATGGTTGAAAAATTGAAGATATTTGTAAGACGCTGAAACTTGTTGACAAGAATGCTTGGTTACAGTACGAGGAAGGGTGTCTACCCCATTCGGTAACGTCCATTCACTCAGTATATGCAATGTAACCCAAATCATGGTTGTAGTAACATACTACTGATTTATGAGATATTGTTTTGTTTGTTAATATCGATTTGTAAGCTATTGTGTTAAGTTGTCGTATTGATTTGTAATATATTATGTGATATGTATATCGATTTGTAAGATATTATGTGTTTTCTAGTATCGATTTGTAAGATATTTATAGTATGATTTTAAAATGTGTGTGTACAAAATTTACATTGTTGCGCTTGTCATATCGATTTGTAATATATTATGCGATATGCATATCGATTTATAAGATATTATGTATTTTCTAATGTCGATTTGTAAGATGTTTGTAGTATGATTTTAAAACATGTGTGTGCAGAATTTACATTGTTGCACGCTTGTGGTGGCGATTTTCATATTCAAATCGTTGCTCATTTAGTGTTTTCTATTAAAACCGCTTCACAACATAGTAGATATAATTAGATCGTTGTCACATGAATCACTATCGTCAACACATATATACGATAAATAATTTCTTTTATTGACATGGTAAATAACAACTTGATGCATAGTATATTCAAATAACAAATCGGTATTGCTTTTGTATTGTGATTCATTCAATCGTTTCTTTGACTTGCTTAACTAATCGGCATCCATTGTTATATGCATCTTGAATAAATCGTAGTAAATGTACGCGCTAGCTAATGCAAATTGATATCTTGCTTATGACAGTGGTGAACTTATCATCTGATTACAGTGAAGATGATGCATCTCAATCATTGGAAAGTTATGGAGAAGTAAACATTTGTACTAATGACGCACCTGAAGAAGTGAACATGTGCACTAATGATGCACATGATAAGAAGGGTGCAGGCACTGGATTCACTCTTGACTTAAATGTTCCAACAAAAAAAATCCAATTCGATAAAGAGGTAGACGATCATGCCAGTACACTTGATAAAGGTGCATGCACTGGGAATGTACATGATAGTACACTTGACTTTGTTCCAGCAGAAAGAATGCAGTTTAATAATGAAGAAGGTGCATACAAATTTTACAGTGATTATGCTTTAAAACTTGGCTTCAATGTTAGAAGGTATTTTTGGTAAAAAAACATATAGGGTATTGTGGTGAGGAAGACATATGTTTGTTCTAAAAAAGGTTGAAAGAAGTCAAGTGGGAATCCAACAAGGAGCTAGCGAGATTCAAAATGTGGCTATCCAGCGAGAATGGTGTTAAGAAGACTTCCAAATGAGAAATATGTAGTTCGTACTTTAATCAGTGATTATAGCCATGAATTAGCAACTTCATTTATGACTCCTATGTTAATGTCATATCGTAAAGTAACTGAAGCGCATGCTGCAATTGCTCAAATAGCTGATAGCGCTGGTATTACACGAAGGAAGATATATCATTTGTGTACGCACATAGATGATGGTCGCAGGAATGTGTTATTCACACATATGGATCTAAGAAACTACTTGAGAAGAAAGAGGATAGATAACATGAAGAATGGAGAAATATGTTCTTTAGTTGATTACTAACAGTAAAAATCATGCAAAGACCCTAGTTTCTTTAGTGTAATGCAATTAGATAAAGATGTATATGTTGTGAATATGTTTTGGGCAAATTAAAAGTCAAGGGTAGATTATGAATGCTTCAAAGATGTGCTTATTTTTTATACGACAATAAAGATTAATACTGAACAATGGCTATTTGCACAGTTTGTCGGAGTGAACCATCACTCACAGAGTTGCATATTAGGTGGCACTTTTTTGTATGACCAGACAAATAAAACCTTTGAGTGGTTGTTCAGAGTATTTACACAATCAATGAATGTGAAGCACCCTAAAGTTGTACTTACAGATGATGATCATGTAATTGCGGTTGCAGTATCTCATGTATGGCCAGATGCATATCATTGCCTATGTTTGTGGCATATCGTTCAAAATGCAACAAAGAACATAGGACACATATTTATTTAGAAGACAGGGTTTGATAAAAAGTTTACAAGGGGTGTACTTGAGAGTGTAGACAAGGTCACCTTTATGTCTGATTTGAAGGAAATGATTTAGATGTACTACCTTGAAGACTGTGTGTGGTTACAAAATTTACATGCATACAAAGAGAAGTGGGTATTGGTATATAGAAGACTATACTTTTATGCAGGTATGATAAGCGCACAAAGAGCTGAATATATGCATGCCACACTGAAGAAAATTTTTTATTCATGTTTAACAATGTTTTGCTTCATAAAACAATATGAATTATTTGTAGAAGGTCTTAGACAGAATGCACTTGAACAATATGTGAAATGCTTCAACATACACCTTGTAACTTTAGGCATAAAAATATTGATGTGACCTATAGATTTGTATACACTAATTATATTTGAATAAACAGCGAAAAAACTAATGCCTCCAGGATTCCACCGTGATATTGGGTTCGGTCAGTCAGTCACTGTTTGCTATAGACCCTGTACAGTCAAGTGTAAGTAAACCATTTGACAGGCTTCGATCCAGCAATAAGATGCAAATTGCTACTTTGTATCACCTTTCGGTATATGGTTGATCTTTTTTTTTCTTCCTCACCTCTGTGGTAATGGGAGGATCCAGTCTCCCACACAGCTTAACACAGTGATGGTCAAGTCTTGGCTTGTGCATAGAGTACTGGCTCACCGATAGATTATTTGAATAGTTCCTACAATCACCAACCAAGGAAAAAATATGGAATGGGCATGGGATAATAATTCCATATTGATTCAGACCAACTCATATGCTCCCATTTTTAATAAGATTTCAGTTAGAAGCATACATGTACTGTAATGTGACTCTCCATGGGTATCTGGCAACCATGGCGAGGTGCATTACAGCACAAATCCAATGAGCCTTGTTTTGGTACTCTTTAACAGATCCAGTATCAACCAATCCAATGAGCAGGCTTCCCCTAACTATTTCTTTCCAGTCGCAATGGGAACAAAAATGAAGAATAGGGGCTTGCAATAAGCCCCTTCTCAACTTCAGCTCGCCAGAAACTGGCGAGTAAGCTCCCACCTCTGCTTTCTTTCTGGCCTCAACAAAGCCAACCAAAACAAAAAAGAAAAAGGGAATGCAACAAAGAGGCTTGTCGGAGAGCCCCTTTCTATTCATATTCAGTTTGCAGGCTCCCCCCCTCAACCTTCCTTCCAGCTTCAACAAAAAAACAAAACAAAACAAAAAGAATACGTGAAAGGGGCTTGCTGCCAGGCCCCTTCTTGCTTGCTGGAAACCAAATTCCCTCACCTCCTCCTTCTGCTAGCCCTATCTGCTGCGCGAGGTGAGCTCACCGGTGACCTCTTTCCGGCAAGCTCTGCACAAAACATGGACCCAAAAAAAGAAGAGAACAGGTGGAGGATTCCTACATGTTTTTTCCAGGGAGATAGTGAATGCAGGAGGGGCAAGAGGTAGAACACGCAGATGGAGGTGGGCAAGCCTTTGGGTGATTCTGAAATCCAGTGGCTAGTGCGGCCCTGAAACATCTATCAAGAGCTGTCATGTCTACTTCCCTTGCATTCTCAGCTGAGAATCAGTTCTCTGTGAAAGTTGGTCACAGGGTAACTTTCACAGCTTACAAGGCAATCCGAATCACAGGTCAAACATTCTTATGTTTGCAAAGCCCTGTGAAAGTCTTGTGAAAGTTATTTAGAATCACAAGAAGATGTGATTCTTGCACTTTCACAGGGAGAATCAAACATGCCCTTTATGTCTACTGTCATTCATATCCATGAAAAAGTTACGCATCATATAAATAAAGTTGTCCATTGGAGCCAGTTAAGTTCCTGGAAATATCTTAACTGCTGCAATTCTTTTATCTCAGACTTTGTTGTGAAAACTTCTTAGTGTTGTAGGAACCTCTTTTATACAATTGGTTGTAATTACATTCATCAACATGCAAAAGAAAAAGCATGGTATCTTTGTAGTTTGGATTCCCAGTAAATGAAAAAAGAGTGAAAGAATCTTGGTGGAATTAAGTGTTACATTGTATAGCTCCTTTTCGACTTTCTTTGTCAATATTCCAATTTTAAGGATCTGTTTGGATACATCTGGTATAGACCCTATGTTTTGCAATTATTCCTTATGTTTTCACCCTTGAGTTGGTAACTGTTTGTGCTCTGCCTCTCTCTTTCTCTCTAATGATTTAAGGATTAGTACAGCAAGAATGGAATTTATAAAGTGCAAGTTTAGTGGGGAAGCCAATGATAAAAATACCACAATCAACATACAAGATCTTGCAATTTAAAGATTTCAAAATTTAGATATTTAGGGTGTATGATACAAGAAAATGGTAGATTTGAGGACGATATCACTAGCATGATTTGTATGTTGACTGGATAAGGTGATGAGAACATGACGACAAAGGAGTGCCTCTATAATTAAAAGGGAATTTCTATAAGATTACTATAAGATTGGTATGCTTATACGGTACTGAGTATTGGACAACTAAAGAGTGACAGGATAACGTAGTACATGCTGTGGAGATGTATATGTTAGAATGGATGTATGGAGTTGAAAAAACATAAAAGAGAATATATTAGAGCATGTTTACAAGTACTACCAATAAGTAAAAGAAAGTTAGAGAATGCCGTTTAAAATGGTTTGGACATGTTGTGAGGAAGCCTATCACAACACCAATAAGAAGGTGCATACAACCAAGTAGAAGGAACTAGGAAAATAGAAATGCCATTGAAGACTTGAAGGGAGACAATGAGAGGTGATGTGAAAAATTGTGAGGCAATGAAGGTTGTAGCTCTAGACAAGAAGGAATCAAGGAACATGACTCAAGTCAGCCTCATGTAGTTAGGATAAGACTTCATGATGATGATGTACCGATTCATTTTTTATTATTGCTAGTATTAAATCGCTATCGCTGACACGTTTGTAGTTGTAAACCACGCCGATGAGTTACATTTACTACCTGTGCATGATCGATGTTAAATTGTTGTAGTTTAATTTGTATACCATTAGTAAATCGCCTTTGTAGTTTCCTATCGTGATTTACTAATGGTATAAGAATAATGTCTATGTTATATAAATTGTTATACCATGAAGTGTCCTATGGTGATTTATTTGTTATATAAATCGTTATACCATGTAGTGTCCTATCACGATTTATACAGTGACGTCTATGCCGGCTACAATTGGATGAAAATTGCACTATACAGGAGTATAAATCACGGTAAAAGTTAGCCTTTTAAATATAGCTTACATGAGTACAACTAGAAGTAATGTATTGAATTTATATTTGAATCAAGATAGATGTACATATTTTGTATTTGATTAAACATGAATGTACTCAGCAACATGTATACACAGTCTATTACAAAATTTGTACATAGTAAAATTTTTATTTCAAATCTCTATATATATACTATATTATAAGTAAAAATCATTGTCTCATCTAGCCTTCACATATATAAATCATTATACATATACTGTATTTGAATCATTGCACAAAAAGTTGTTCTATAAATAAATTGTATTAAAAGTAAAAATCATTATCTCATCTAGCCTTCACATGTAGAAATCGTTGTAAATACATAACACTTTTTTCCTTCCAACATGTTATATAAATTGTTATACCATATAGTGTCCTATAGTGATTTACACAATGACGTCTATGTCGGAGATAATGATTTGCCTTTGCTACAAATAAAATCTAACTTATTGACGTGTATAGTAAAAGCGGTTTATCATTGATCATGCATATATTTTAGGGTTATTTTATATAAAAAATATGCATGATTTCATAAAAAAAATGATTTAAAACCCAATTTTATGCTGGTTTTGAGTAAATGAGCTAAAATGAATTAAAATTAGAAAATGTTTGAAAAAGTAGCTTTATTTTGCAATTTAGTTAATAAAATAATTTTGGTTTTCTTTATAGAAAAGAAGAAAAAAAATATTAAATATATAGATTAGAATAGTTATATTTTTTAGAAAAAAATAATAATCAAATGAGGTTTTGAGTTTTTTAGCAAATAAAATCTTTTAAATAGTTTAATTTAGATTTTTGAATAAAAAAATAAAAAAAAAACAAACCATTACACGGTTTGTGATTTTTGAAAACTGAAAAAAAAAATCTGAAAAAAAAATTATAATAACAAACCGGTTTAACCGTTTTTTTTTTTTTTAAACTGAAAAAAACAATCACAAACCGGTTTAACCGGTTTGCATTTCTTTCAAAATAAAAAAAAGCAAACAACAACAAACCGGTGAACCGGTTTGCTTGCTGTTAAAAACCCCAAAAAACGAAAAAATCACTCGTCTCTCCTGTACGCCTGAAACCTCTTCCCTCTTTCCCTCTCTTCCCTCTTTTCTCACCCTCCTCCACCAACACCGGCCCCTTTCTTACCTCTTTCTTCCCCTTCTCCCTATTTTTCTCATCTTCCTCAACCGGTGGTGGTGGTGGATCTTCAGTCCGGCGACTGGCGCACGGTGGAGGCTATTCTCCTCTAACCCCTCTCGTACGGTAGGTTCTTCTTCTTCTTCTTCTTCCTATTGTCATCTTCTTCTTCTTCTTATTCAGATCTTCTTCTTCTTCTTCTTCTTTGTTTTTTTTTCTGTCTTTTTAATCGATCATCTATTTGTTGTGTCTTGTTTCAGAAAATCGAGAAAAAATAAAATGTAATTCACATTCATTTCCCTGTTCTTTATTCTTCTTCGTTATCTTTTTAATAAATGCAGTGTTTGTTTTTGAAAAAAAAAAGAGAAAAAAAAACAGGAATAAATAGATCAAAATATAGATTATGCAGTTGTTTATGGTTTTTATCAATTACAGATTTGTTCAATTTTTTTAGATCTGAGTTTCTGTTCTGTTTTTTTTTCTTCTTCTTTCGGTTGTTTGTTTTTCATTCATTAAGTTTACTCTTTTGCATTAGTTGATATCGTGTTTACTTTTATTGAATTTCTGATTTTTTTTTAGTTTGGCACATTCCGTTTTACATTCTTTCATGTGATTGTCTGTTTGATTTTTGTGTTTCTGCATTACAATTGAATTTTCACATTCGTTATTTCATTTCCTTATTTTCTATTTTGTCCTTAAATCATTTGCTGTCTGTTTTTTTTTTAATTCATGTTTCATATTATCATAATTCTCTGTATTAATTTTATGTTTGCTGTCATTGCATTAGTTCTGTTAGTTTCATATCTTTCATCTGCATTGTTATTTTTCAAAAATTTCTATTTTGCATCTTACTGAGTTTTGTTTTCTTAGTTTATTGAATTTCTATTGTTTTCAATAAATTTCTGTCGATTACCTGCAATATAGATTGGTTAATTGTTTGTTATGTTTTCCTGATTTACGGTTTTAGTTTTAATATAGAGTTTATATTATTTTCTGTTTTGTTTTTAAAGTCATTTCTTGTCTTTACATTCATTTCCAGTTTTCTTTTACATTCATTTCTCGTGCATTATTCAGTTTTTCATGTTCTTCATTATTCATCTCATATTTTGTTTTCTGAAATATTTTGTTTCCTTTTTCTTCATTTAGCAACTTCCTGTTTTATAAATACTTGAATTCATGTTTTAGTCTTTTAGTAATTTTTTTTATTTCCTGTTTTTTTTTTCCTATTTTGTTTTTTTTTACATTCAACTTTGTTTTTTTTTTAGTTTTGTTTTTATATTTGTCCTGTCTTCTTTTAATTCTTTTAACTACTGTTTCTGAAAATTTAATTTTCCTGTCTTTCCTATTTTCGTTTGCTTTCAATTCAGTGTAAATTCATGTTTTGTTTAAGTCTCTTTTGATTTCATGTTGAGTGTAAATTCAGTTCATTTTATTGTTTTTGTTAAGTAAGCATTAGTTATTAGTTAAGTAATTGTTAGTTAATTGTTTTCTAATTAGTTAATTGGTTAGTAGATTTAATTAGAATTAGTTTTTCAATTGTAATTAGTCATTTAGATGTCTTTTATCATTTCTTTCATGTTCTAGATCTGGTACTGCTCGTGTTCATTTGAATTGTGCAGGATAGCACTGGAGTGGAGCAGAAGTGATTACGTGACACGAAGTGCAAAAATAAAAGATTTTTACTTTTCAGTTTAGAATTAGGAATTTAATTGGGTTTGTAAATATTGCACTTTACGCCCTCTGCGAAGGGTACTCATTTGTTGTAATAGTTAGTTGTTTTTACCTTTCTTGAACAGTTTACATTTCAATAATACGACAATAAAGATTAGTTTAGATTTGTGTGCTTGAATACAAAATATTCCCGTTCCCTGAGTTCGACCCGGTCTCATCCACTAGTGAGAACCGGTTTTTATTATTTGATGTATGGTTTTCACATGTTTTACATTTAAAAATCTTTTCAAAAATCGCAACGATTTAAAAGAAGACATCAATCATGTAGCCCATCAACGCGATTTACAACCACATCAATTTATAGTGTCTTATATAAAAAGATGGAAAACACAGATCTTTCCATTTTGGAAGTATATATCAACATTCCTCTTAATATCAATATTTATTAGTATTTATTAGCATTTCTATTGAAATCTGGGTACTTGAATTTTTATTTCAACCCAAAGAGTCTTACACAATTTGTATACACAGTCTTACAAAATTTGTATGCACAGTTTCCAAAATCTTTTACAAATCTTTGTATATCATATTACTTATGGGGGGCTCACATTGTTTGTTGCTTTCTAGGTAATCTTACTGTCTGAGTTTTTTTCTTCTTCTGTAATTAAAAACTCCATCAATTTTTTGCATAGTTATGTGCAGAATTTAGGTATATCATCCTGCAACAAAAAGGTAATGTGAGACCAATATAGAAATTGAGTCCCCAATAATATAGGATAATAAAACATGTTTAAGTGTAGAACATACAACATCGAAATCATGTTCTTGTCCATTGTATATTGCTTTAATATACTTTATTACAAATACGCCACAATCGACATTATTATTTTGTAAAGGAGCTTTAAGTGTGCAGTGAAACTTCCACTCGCTAATGTCGACACCCAAGACATCTTTGAAGAATCCCACCTATGGTTAATACAAAAGCAAGTAAATTTTGGGTCACCGTATAAGATATGATACACTTATATATAAAAACTTATCAAATGCATAATGTCATGTTCTATACCAGTATAAAAGTCCAATGAGTTGTAGCACCATAGTTGTTGTTTTCATAAATCCATCACGTATAAGACCTAATGTTTACACAATCTCCATAATATAGGAATCAATATCCGCAAATCGATGATAAAATATCTTTAAAAAATTGATATAGAAATTCCTATTGATTGCTTAGAAATCGATATTAAGAATCAACATACAAATTAATATTAAGAATCAAAATAATATCTTAAATCGATATAATATCTTACAAATCGATAGTAGAAATCGTGTTAGGACTGTTATGCCTCATAAACCTTGGACAATAGGTTTCTTCACTTACCTTTTCACTTGATCAAAAGTCTCTGCAGTGATCATCGTTACCCCAACATTGTTGTCCATCTTGAAATCCAGTGGCGTATGGCAGTCGACGAACAAAACTTTGTTGAACAAAACAGTGATAATAGTAAGGTTAAAACAAGAAACAACAAGAGTAAATAAAAAAAGAAAATAAACATATAAGAGAATCAATATACCATGAAATAAGGGCTGACGAGGTGTCTAGTATTGGTTGTTGTGTTGCCTTGAATGAAATTGCTGAAATCATATATAGTCTGTTTGCAACAAATATGCACATGTTAATATACATACCCATGGCATACGTAAATGTATAACTGATAGTGGTTTCATACGTACAAAATTACTAATAGTGTTTTCTTCTTCAAATTCATCTCGCAGTCGGTTGATATTCTCTTTGAGCTATTTGTTGATTTTTCAAGCACATTTTTTTGTGGATGTTCCACTGACATTAGCAGAATATTCAATAAATGATCTATCATATTATATTGCAGATCCTTTCTATAGTACACAAAACAAATCAAATATATGACATAAAATAGACAAATTTTGAAGATACTCGTCACAAAGTTTATAAAATATACCACTTATTCATCGTCGTTGGTCATGTAGCTGTCATCGTCTCCTTCCTCGCCATCGATACCCCCATTGCGATAAAGCAGGTTATATGTTCGACCCCCGAACACGTTATTTATAAAGAAAACATCGGTTCATTTGTTCCTTACTCATGAAGCAAAAAGAAGCAACACCCTCCTGAACTTGTGCGACGTGTCATTCATTTATAAAGGAAATGCCATTTTATATCCCGCTCATTTAAAAAAATTGCATGCAAAGTATATAATAAACAGATAAATTACATTGTGCATAAATTAAAAAACTTCGTTTTATTTGCAAATCACTATAGAAAATAGAATATCGAGATAAGATCTTCATAATACAAATCATTTCATGGTCAAACCATTGGTCCTGATGTATTGTAACTAAATACTCATATTTTTTGTAAATGAATATGGTTGTAAATCACATTAATTTGTATTTATGAAGTTACCGCGACAACAATATGTCTTTGTGAATGATATCAGTATGTAATATCGTAATTTACTCATATCGATTTGTAACTGTTACTAAAATATTGTTTTAGTATAAAACTTAAATCGTTATCAAGTTGTAAATCGATTTGTATTTATGAAGTTACTTCAATTTGTATCATTGAAGTCACCTCGATTTATACTTTACTAAGTCTAAACATCGTGTCAATTTGTTTATTATTATTTTTACCTTTTATGAATCAATCATTATGTAAGTCACAATAGGACATATCGTTCACATAGATAAAGCTCGTAAAAGCAAATCGCGATAGGATAAATCATTTTCGCTTTATGTGTGTGGCTGTACAAATTGTGATAGAAGACTTCCTCTATAAAAAACAAATCGCAGTCTGTTATAGAAAGAAATATATAATTATAGAATATTACGTTACAACCAAGAATTATAACTGGTTGCAAGCCAATCGGTAACAAGTAAATTGTGATGACATGTAGCCTTTATACATATAAATCATTTCAGTCTTTTATCAGTCATTGTGTAAATCGCGATAGGAAGACAATACTCGTAAAAACAAATCATAATTTCTACAGTACACAATGCTAAACGCTTCTTCAATTTTTATTTATGAAGGCCAAACATTATAACGATTTGTTAAGTGTCACTTATGTGTTACTCTTATTAAAAAAGTCATCGAGTAACATGCCAACTTGTGCTTTCAGATCCAGGTAGCATTTATTGATCCAAGCTAGTTGTGAGATATAGATCTTGGAAAATTGATCCAATTATGCCTGGAGATCTGCTATAAAGTTATCGAGTAACATGCTAACTTCTACTTTCAGATCTAGGTAGCATGCATTGATCCAAGCTAGTGGTGAGATATAAATCTTGGGAAATTGATCCAATTATGCCTGAAGATCTGCTATAAAGTCATCGAGTAACATGACAACTTTTGCTTTCAGATCCAGGTAGCATGTATTGATCCAAACTAGTTGTGAGATATAGATCTTGGAAAATTGATCCAATTATGCCTAGAGATCTGCTATAAAGTGATCAAGTAACATCCCAACTTTTGCTTTCAGATCCAAGTAGCATGTATTGATCCAAGTTAGTTGTGAGATATAAATCTTGAGAAATTGATCCAATTATGCCTAGAGATCTGCTATAAAGTCATCAAGTTACATGCCAACTCTTTAAGATCTTGGTAGCGTGTATTGATTCAAGCTAGTTGTGAGATATAGATCTTGGAAAATTGATATAATTATGCCTATAAATCTACTATAAAGTCATCAAGTAACATGCCAACTTTTGCTTTCAGATCTAGGTAGCATGTATTAATCCAAGCTAGTTGTGAGATATCAATCTTGGGAAATTGATCCAATTATGCCTGAAGATCTGCTATAAAGTCATCGAGTAACATGCCAACTTTTGCTTTCAGATCCAAGTAGCATGTATTGATCCAAGCTCGTTGTGAGTAACATGCCAACTTCTGCTTTGTATTAAAATGATTTACACTAATGAATATTAAATATTATAAGGATTTACAATAATTAATGCTAAATGCTAAAGCTATAACGCTTTGTACTAACGAAGACAAGTTTTTGTAATAATCATTATTTAAGAATGCTAAACATTACAATGATTTACACTATTGAAAGTTAAATGCTAAAGCGATAACGATTTGTACTAAGGAATACAAAATCCTGCAAAGATCATTACTTAAGAATGTTAAACATTCGAATGATTTATACTAATAAATGCTAAATGCTAATGCGATAATGATTTATACTAACGAAGACAAAATCATGTAGCAATGATTACTTAAGAATGCTAAACATTTCAGTGATTTATACTAATAAATGATAAATGCTAAAATGAATATAAATGATTTTAAGCCATTTACCTTATTTAATTGCAGACCATTTAAAATGAACTTAGCATTATCCTCCTTGACATTTATTGTAGGCCACCGATTGATCTTGAGAAAACCATAAATTGCAGAGCCACACTAAGGACACAAGGCGACAATATGCTCCCACCTTCAGGCCTATAAAAATAATATATTAGTAAGACTATAACCTATACGTACAAATCACTCTCATTATACATACTAATCGCTATTACGGTAATCGTTGTACATAGGTCACAGTAATCGCTATACATAGTAATCACTATCACAGTAATCGCTATACATAGTAATCGATATCACAGTAATCACTATACATAATAATACCTATCACAGTAAATTGTGACAAATAAGAGTAATTTACGTACCTTTATCACACTTTTTTCCTCTTCATCCCCTCCCTCCCTCCTCTGCCTTGTTTATTGCTCCATCATTCGCCCATCCTCCTTCCTCCTCTGCCTTTCTTGTTCCCCATTCATTTTCTCCTCCTCCGCCTTTATTGTTGCTCCTTCACTCCGCCACCTCCCTCCTCTATCTTTCTACTTTTTTTTTTCTTCGCTCCTTCGCCTCCCACCTCTGCTTTTCTACTTCTTCCTTCCCTTCTCTTCCTCCTCCTACTTTTTCCTTTTCCTTTACTTTTCTTCCTCCTCCTGCTTCTTAATTCTCCTTTCCTTATCTTTATCGTCCTCCTTTTCCTTTCCTTCTCTTTCTCGTCCTTTTTCTCTTTCCTTTGCCTTTCATTCTCTTCCTTACCCTTCTTCTCCTTCCTTTGCCTTTCCTTCTCTTCCTCGTCCTCCTTCTTCTTTCTTTGCTTCCTTTGCCTTTCTTTCTCTTCCTCGTCCCCCTTCTCCTTTCTTTGCCTTTCCTACTCTTTCTTTAAATAGATTCTTCTTCTTTTGCCTTTCTCTTCCTTCTTCATCATTTACCTTTCCTTCTCTTCCTCCTCCTTCTTCTTCAATTGTCATTTCTTCTCTTCCTTTGCCGTTCCCTCTCCTCCTCCTCCTTCATTTGCCTTTTCTTCATTTGCTTTTCATTCTCCTCCTTCTTTCTTTGCTTTTTCTTCTCTTCATCATCCTTCTTCTTCTTCATCATCTTTAGTTCTTCGTCATCCTTATTCTTTTGCGTTTCATCTTCACTATCTGATGGATCAGGCTCCGCATTATAAAGTCCCAACGCTTTGTCCCTGTCTTTATCATTCTTAATCTTCATTATATTTTGGTACATTTCACAACACTCATATATATCGGACTGGCAGATCACTTCTCCAGTAGTCATCCCCTCGAACAATGGGGGCTTTTTTGTCTTATGAATTTTAGTCATTGCCAACCTGCACAACACATAAATTTAACCACATCATTATATATTACAACCGCCTCCCCAAGTATATATTATTACAAATTATCACATTCGTTACACAATCACCAACATTATAAATCATCACAATATTTGGCTTCATAAGTAAACATCATCGTAAAATTTAGCAAACTTAAGTACAAGTAACTTCATAAATACACATCGCTACTGCATCAAACGTATAAATTATTGATGCTTCAAACATACAAATCACTACTGATTTAAATATATAAATCGTTTATGCTTTAAAGGTATAAATCATTGTAGAAATCACACCCTTCATAAGTACATATCGTTGTAACATTTGGGCTTCATAAGTAAATATCGGTGTACGATTTAGCAGACTTAAGTACAAATCGTGGTAACTTCATAAATCATAAATACACATCGCTATTGCTTTAAACGTATAAATCATTGTTGCATCAAACATACAAATCACTACTGCATTAAATGTATAAATCATTGCTATATTCAAACGTATAAATCATTATAGAAATTTAGCCTTCATAAGTACATATCGTTGTAATGTTTGGCCTTCATAAGAACAAATCGTGCTAACTGTTTTTCAACGCCCAAAAGGTAAATATGTACAAGTCGATTTGTTTTAGTATGAAAATAAGTGTTATTTAGCATGAATAGTACAACTAGTTGTAAGATTTAGCATTCAGATTTACAAATTGATTTCTTTATACAATGAAACCTTACACAAAACTCACCGAAACGATAGGAGTTTTCGTAATTCGACAGTGGAGGAGAAACACTCAGAAGGTAAATGTAACTGATGGTGGCAACGATGCTCTGACGACAGCAAACGACGACAAAGATTGCTTTGGCAACAACAAATGATAGTAAAGGGTGCTTCAGCTACAACAGACGATGATAAAGGGTGCTCCGATGATAGCAGGCAACGACAAAGGGTGTGTCATCAAAGGGAGCTCATGTTACAACAGATGGTGCATCGTTTACTGCTTAGGGCGAAAACAAAATGTTTGGACTTTGATGAGTTAAGATCATCCTCCCTTTTCTGGATAGAGGATATTTTTATCCTTTTCTCAAACCATCGTTTCATGGTGAGAATGGCGAGAAAGGGTACTTAAGTCTTTGTAACTGCACCAGACTTCGATGCTAAGTGATAATGACACACACGGGGATACGAGCCCCATGTGCTTATATACGTGGCACTCATTCAGACCCCCAAACATTCAGCTGCGCGTTTAGGGGGGAAACATATAACCTGCTTCGCTTTATTCCTCCCCCCCCCCCCCCCCCCCAAAAAAAAAAAAAAATACACACACACACACACACACTTCTGAGGCTCTCACCGCCTCTCCTCTTCTCTTCTCTCTTATTATCATGCAAAATTTTACTTTCGCAAATCAACTGATCTTTTGAAAAGATTTAAGAAAAACTCACCTCCGTTTTGAAAATATGGGGAAATTGAGAGAGAATGGGACTCACCTGTAGGTATGAAGTTCAATCATTCTTGGCTTCATAATGAGGGGTAATCGAACTAAGGATAGAATATTGTGCCTTGCCTGCTTAATTGTCTAAAAAATTATTCTAAGTCCTAGAATGAACAAAGAATCATACATATGCTATGACTTTTGAAAAATATTTATTGAAAAAATGATGCATGCTTGGAATTATTGGAAAATACTTTTGAAAATGATATATTTTGAGAAAATCATTTTTTTTGAAGAAAGACTGGGTGCGTGGCCTTATTCTAAATGATGCAACCTTATTCTAAGTGGTGCCTGAATGCTATTTTATCAAAACTATTTTTTTGAAAAAACATTTAAGAAAAATAATTGAGAAAACCCTCTTTGTTTCAGAAATTTACTTTGTATAAAAGGGGTTTTGTGCCTTATAGAATTTGAATGAAATAAATTCGCTACATATCTTTGACTATGACCACGAATATGCATTGAATATATCCCATTAAGTTCTAAAAGGAGGGTTTTGAAATAAAAGTGTTGGAAATATGCAATGTTTTTTTAAGATAGCCTAAGAGTGTAGGTTGTTTGTAACTTAAAAGAAGATGATAAATCTGAATTTCATTTATATTCTGATTATGTCTATAAATACAAACTCCACTAAGTTTATTAACTTCTTAGAAGAAGGTGCACATGCCATTCATGTTTCACCATTGTAGAATTTGAAAATGCATACGAATCATCAACCATAGCAATTAATATTAAGAAAATAAACTATATGCAAATGCAACCCTAATCTATGCAAAAAAGGAAACTTACACTATTTTTGGCTTTTGATTATAATTTATATTGAATAATAAAATAAAGAAAAGAATAAAAAATAAAGAAAATATAATCTTGAGCTTTAATGCAAAATCAGTAAACATGTTATTAGAAAAATGTAGGCTTTTCAGAATTTATCCAATAATATCTAGAAATTGAGAGATTTATCTGGATATAAGCTCTTTTCCATGCTCCCATAAAATCAAAATCTTAAATAAAACAAAGCAATGATGTATGATTTGCTAAATCATAAGATAAATCTATTTTAGAAAAATGGGATTTTGAAATTAGGGGCAAAATGATCAAAATACCCTTAAAAGTGAGACTATGGCTTCAAATTTAGGGTTTTTTCAAAAGAATCTTTGAAATATCTCCAATATGGGCATTCCAAAATTTGTGAAATTGATTGGAAAGCTTGTTGATATGATTAAAAATATAATTAAAATTTTAAACCATGCAAATAATGCCTAAAATTGAAAATATAATTGAGAAAATATCGAAATTGCCCCTATTTCAATAGAATTAGGACTCTACAGAAGCCAATTTTTGGAAAATAGTAGAATGGAATATCAAATGACTTCTTAAAATTATGAAAATCGACATGGATGTTTCTAACAACCCTAAAAACATCATACAATCTAGAAATAAATTTTATTAAATATGCTGGAAACAAATATTAAATGAAAAAGGTGAAAAACATGCTAAATAATGGGTTATTCTGTACCTATCATGGTGTCAGATCAGCATAAAATAGCAAAAAGAGATGAAACTTTATGAATTTTTAAATAGATAAACTAGACATGACAACAAAGAGACTCCTTACGAATCTGAAAAATAATCTCCATTTAGGGAGATATGATTCTGACCAATGCCTGACGATTCAAGAAAAGTAGATTTTGGTTCTTGGTTAAAATAAAATAGCAAATGACCTGAAAAAATCACCAAAATCACATAGAAAAAACTAGACATATAAACAAAGAGATCACTTTTTATGAATCATAAATATCATCTTTGGTTAGGCAGATATCGCTCTGACAAGATGGTCCAAGATCTGAACTATGCCTGATGATTCAAGATGAGCAGATTCTGATTTTGGGTTTCAAGAAAATAGTAAATGACACTAAAAAAGCACAAAAAATCACAAAAATCACACCATAGAAAATAGACATATAGACATATTGGTTACTTTTTCTAGATCGAAAATATGGTCTCCGGTTAGGGGGATATATTGCTCCGGCAAGATGATCCAAGATCTGAACTGTGTCTGACAATTCAAGAAGAATAGGTTTTGATTCTGGGATAAAATAAAATAGTAAACTACTATCAAAAATTGCAAAAATTACACAAAATAAACTGGATATGTAGACAAAGAATCTACTTTTTATGGATCTAAAATACAATCTCCAGTCAGGGAGATATGACTCCAGCAAGTTGCTCCTGATTCTGCATAGCATTTTGACGGTGCAGAAAACAAGTTTCAGTTCTTAAATTTATAAATGGGTCATCAGATCCTCAAAAATCATGAATTTTTGCCAGATTCAGGAAAACATATGGATATAACCCTCATAAAAAATTTAGATTAAAACGACAAAAATACTCACATAAAATAATGCTGCTAATGCGAAGCCAAAATCAAGATTCATGCAGAAACCCTAAAATATAAAGAAAACCTAATTTATGCATGCAAAAATCATAAAAATGTGAGATCAAGGGTTCTTGATCATACATGAACATGTGGATGACTAAAAATAACATAAACACATTGAAATAACTAAAAAAAGAAATTGTTGGAGCATGGATTAGATTTAATATAACCGATTGAAAGTGGGATTTGATCTATGGAAGATCGGATCTCCTCCTTCCTTACGGCTAAAATAAAATACAACAATGGAGAAAAGAAGAAAAAAGAGGGGCAACAATGGAGGAAAGCAATAAAAAATAAAAAATAATTAAAATAAACAAAGAAGGGGAAGAAGCTATACCTTGGGGGCTTGAAGGAAGAATGTTGGAGGAGAGGTTGGAGTTGCTAAAGAGAGGAGGAAGAGAGCATATGGGGGTTGACCCCCCTAAGGCTCCTATTTATAAAGATTTTTTTGGACTTAGGGTGAAGAGTCACAATCTAATTGAGACTCTTCTTAATTAAAGAAGATAAGGGAGAGGGGGGGGGGGGGGTCGACCCCCTCACTTGGAGAGTCCTAAACTAAGCACAAGGATTGACTAATTGACCCTAATTAAAAATTAAAAAGAAAAACGGAAATTCCATGTGGCGCCACCTAGGTGGATTCACTTGGATTTTAAAAACAAATTTTAAAATGGTGATAAAAGTTATTTTTTTTAAGACGAGAATGAAATAAACTAAAATCAAATCCTACATTCACTATTTTTTTTAAATAAGTACAGTATACAAATGAAATGAGAAGAAGAGTCGAGAAGTGACACCACCTATGTGGGTCCCATTCAAGGTGAATTGGACTGGATTCAAGATCCACCCCGAAATTCAAGCTTGACGAAATCTAAATCACGTTTTAAATTGAACCCAGATCATTTTCTAAAGAAAACATTTTGAAACATTAAAAGTAAAGCATTGGGTGTTAATAAAAATAATAAAATCCATTTTAAAACCCAGGTTTTGAAATTGGATTAAAAAAGGAAGGTTTTGAATTCAGATATGGATCCGAGATTTTAAAATGACAAATGGATCTGGATTTCAAACAATGATGAAAGATTTTGGATCAAAGATAAGATACTTAGAATGGGTTTCGGATAATGAAAAGAGTAAGCTGAATCCTGGATCAAAGAATGGATTCAGGATTAAAATAATGTTGTGAAAATGAATCCTGGATATAAAAAACTAAAGAATGGATTTGGAATGACAAAAGACTGAATCCAGGATATCTGATGAGATAATCCAGGTTCATAAAGCAAATTGGACCTTGGATATGGATAATAGAATGAATTGAATAAAAGGATCCAGGTCCATAATAGAGAATAGATATTGGATATCAAGTCTGGTGTTGTATTCAATATTCGAATTGAAATATAAATTGGATCTCAGATATAGATAAAATATCAGACAAAGGAATTGATTTGAGTCTAGATTGGGAATTATCCGAGCTTGAAAATTGACAGAATTGATGTTTTGAATAAAAATGATCGGGAAATGATTTTCGCCTTGCAGGGTGAAGAGTGACACTAGACTGAACTGGTTTAAACTGGATTTTAGGGTTTCTGAACTCAGATGAACTAAAAAGATGCTGACTCAACTAGATTTTTAGACCAGTTGATAAAGAAATAACACCATTCTCAGAGAAATGGTAAGAAATTCACTGGAGAGTAAAGTGAATCATGAAAATGTGTTGGGTTTGAACTGAAATAAAGGTCAGTTATACCGAGGTAAACTAAATCTGGAGCTTAAACACTAGCAAGGCTGACTTTAGCTCAATTTTAGCTAAAATGAGTTGAAATGAGCTGAAATGGACTCCAAGAATGTGAAAAATAAATTTAAACTAAAACTAGACCACTTGAACTCCTGATGAGCTCAAGTTAGACATATGGAAATAGGATCGACTGGGATTGACTAACTCATTGACAAGTAGATGGAATTCGAGCTAGAAATGAGCTCATTTCACCTGAAATGAACCAAATTTAGCTGGAATAAAATGACATTACTCATCGTGATCTCAGAGGAGCTAGAAATGACCGACATTCTAACTCTTTTGAACTTAAAATGAACTGTGTTGAACCTAACCGACAAGGATCTAAGGTTAATTTTTAGGTAAAATAGGGTGAAATGACACCTAACTCAAAATGGACCTAGGGTTAGACTCCTACACTGTGCTACCGGGGTTGACATCTGTGAAAGGGGGGTGTCCGGAATGGACCTGTAAAAGTTGAGATGTTTACAGATGCCTCTCTTTGCTACTAAGCCGGTTGAAAGTTGAGCTTAGTAGCAAAGAAAAATACACCAAATTTGAATGACAAAATGTCTCAGTTATAAGATCTGGGTATGAAAGAATTGGTTTTTGGAGATATATTATGGAACGAGACAAAAAAATTGCACGTCATAGGAATTAGACTCAGACTTAACCCTTGACCTGAATGGGTAGAAAATACCTAATGAAATGAGGCTCAGGTTTGACCTTTACCTGAACGGGGGGTTTGAATGGAGTCCTCAAGAGAAAAGATTGAGGAAACCATGATGGGACCTTCGAATTTAGCACAAAGAATCCGAAAGGGGTTATAAAAAGGCAATGAAAATTGGAGGTCCTTAAAAACTTTAGAAAGGGATTAAAAATGAGGCGCCTCATGACTGAGACTAAATGGCTTTTAAAAATGACATTTTGCGAAAGTAGCTGGTTCGACCTCTACCTGTAAATGAACTATCTATGGCGAGACAATGGAGAAAGCAAGAAAGTGTGCTAAAGATCTGAGAGCCCAGGCACTCAAATAAAAAATAAGGGAAAGATCTTGAAAGCCCAGGTTATCAAGTCCTAAAGGGATAAACGCCAGGATATGTCAAAAGGACATTAAGTTCTCGCTTTATGTTAGGATAGCCAGAAAATATTGCCAATAAGACAGAGATTGTAGTTGATCCAAATTTTTTAAAAATGTGCATATATGTGCGAAAGATATTCACTTTTTCTACTTAGAGTATTACCTCCAATTGGGCTAATTCCATAGAATCAAGAATCAAATTTGTTGTTGTTGGGATTTTTCAAGGAGACTATCCATTTCCTTGATACAAAAAGAGAGGAATTTGTTCCCAGTTTCATAAAAGCAAGTGGATGAAATGATATTGATAAAAATTTTACATAGGTAAAGATGATTCCTGGCAATTTGGCAGTTTGATATTTGGGGTTTACCCATCATGATCTCTTTGCACTCTTTGACATATAAAATTGAGCTCTTTTGGGATTTGGCGGGAAGTTCATCACATCAACCTTCGACTTGGAGATGTTCTGATTTTTAGAAGAACGCATCACATTCGCTTTCAACTCGAAGATGATCAGAGTCTTCCTTGTTCCCAAGGATTAGATTCTTGTCATAAAATTGCCTTTTTGATAGAAAATCTTTTTCCTGATAGCATAAAGGAAATACCTTTTAGGTTTTGTTGGAAGGTTCATCGCATCAGCCTTAAACTTGGCGATGATCTGAACTTTCTCTGGAAGCACACATCACATCCTCCTTTAACTTGGAGTTGATCCAAGTTTTCTTTGTACCCAGAGGTCTAAACTCCCCTATTAACCTTTTGCAGGTAATTAGTTATGCTTACATCTCTGAGGAAATTGAGTGGATTCTTTATCACGCGGGATACTTCCACTAACTTATTGCCAAAAGAATTGTCTTTAAGAATGTGCTATAGATATGATCAACATCAATTTACTTCAGGCTTTTCAACATTATTGAATTTTCCTCTGCCGACCATATTGAGGATCTTTCCTTCATCCTTTAGGTTGACCAACAAAAAAGCCTGAATTTTTTTTCTTATTTCGCAAAATCTTCACCCTTTTGGAAAGAATACTAGAGGTAGTTTGAGGTAAATCCTTGTATATTGAATAAATTTTTGAAATCAATAGATATTTTTGGTAGCAAATTGGCAAAAATTCTGTAGTTCTTTATGAAAGAATTGCTTGACATCAAATTGATAAAATTTGTGACTAAATTCTCCTCTCTTTTCCTCAAAAGAGAGACTCAGGTTTGACTCTTGACCTGAACGAGTGAAAAAATACTCCTCTTCTCTAAAAAGGAGGTGTTTGCAAAACAAAACTTTCGAAGAGAAATTAAGTTTTCGTCAAAACTCACTAATCTTAGGCTTCTCTTATGGAAATGCAGCCAAAAGTAAAGGTCAAGAAAATTATCCTAGAGGAGCGAGTCCATCACACTCTCCTGTTATCATCACAAAATTTTTTCCCTCCCTCTGCGAGAGAGAGAGAAACGATTCTGCGAATCAAACTCGATCAAAGTTTTTGAAAATGGTTTTAAAAATTACTCGTCTCCGTTTTGAAAATTTGTGGTTAAATTCCGTAGAATGGGATCCGCTTGTCGGTACAATGTTCAACCATTCCTAGCGCCTTTACCAGAGGTAATCAAATGAAGGATCAATTGTGTGCTTTAGCTTGACTCAAGTATCTAAATCATGTTCTATTTTCCTAGAATGCACAGAGAATGAGGCATGTGCTATGGAACTTTGAAAAGATGCAAGTTTGAGAAATATGATGTTTGCCTCAGAAAATTGAAATATACTTGAAAATACTTGGAAAAAGTGATGATCCTGAGAAAATCATGGATTTCATTGAAAATGAGGAATTGCATTAGAAAATGACTTTTGAAATGGAAAATGGATTCTCAGGAAAACTAGAATTTTGAGAAATTCATTTTTTTAGATTTGGATTGCTTTTCTGAGGAAATCGATTTCTAAAATGGATTTGAGAATTATGGGAAAATTAGTTTCAGAAATAATTCAAAGACTTTGAGAAAATCGATTTGTGAACTTTGAAAATGAAATTGAGAATGTTAAAACATTGAAAAATCAGGATTTGAACTTGAGAAATACTTGAAATATCATTTGAAAACTCAATTTTTTTTAGAAAAGCAATTCGCGAGAAAGACTTAGAAAATTTTGAGAGAATCAATTTCTTTGAAGTAGAATTAGGAAATGAGTTTAAAAATGATGCAAATTGAATGAATGAATATGAATTTGAAAGAGAATTCTTTGAAGAATTGGGAAAATCCTTTTAAAATTTTGAGAAATGCAGTGCATTTTTGAAGTTAGCCTAAGAGTGTAGCCTGAATGTGGCTAATACGAAGATCATAAATCTGGGTTTCCTTCTTATTTTGACTATGACCATAAATACGAATTCCACCAAGTTTGTCAACTTCCTAAGAGCTTGTGCATGTGCCATTCGTGTCAACCATAGTGAATTTGAAAAAATGTGCATAAATAATACATCAGATATTGAAATTTACAAAAATTAAACTATATGCAATGAAATCCTATTCTAAGTAGGAAATATAAATCTTATTCCAAATATTACAACTTTGATATTATATTAAATTGAATAAAATAAATAAATGAAAGTCTTCTTCTTGAATATTCTTGCAAAACTAGAAAATATGTTTGCACAGAAATGTAGGTTTATCTGGATTTATCCAAAAATATTGGAAATTGTTAGATATTATCCAAATATAAACCCTAATTCATACCTCCCTGATATAAACATAAGAAATAAGTAATAAAATTTGAAAGTAAACTTGGAGTTTTGAAATTGGAGCAAAATGACCAAAATGCCCCTGATGACCTTGAAATCAAGGTTTTACAAAAGATTTTTTTGTAAAATTTGGAAATTTAAAAATAAAATAAAATAAAATGAAACAAAATATGATGCAATATGATTATATGCATGAAAATTTAGAGAATTAAAGATTGAAAATTTGAAATTGAGGTCAAAATGACCAAAATGCCTATGATAACAAGACTATGGTCTTGAAACCAGGGTTTTTTGAAATACATTTTATGAAAATTTGAAATTAAAATGCAAATGAGATTGAAATTATCCCTAATATGACATGATATGCTTATTCCTATGATGAAAACCCTAGAATTACAAAAATATCACAAAATATCAAATTTTAACTTGATTTTCGCATGATTTTCGCCTTTGAATTTAAAAGTTAACTAACACACAAGGTAAATAAACTTCAAATTACACCAAATTTAGCATGGACACCTAGACTAACTCTAAAAACAATATAGAATCCGAAAATCTATCTTTTTGATAGTTTTTTAATATAGAAATTAATTAAAAATCCTAAAAATCAAGATTTTGCCTAAAATTCTAAATTTAACCTAATGAAAACTGAATTTCGGTTTCTAACCTACCATAAAAATTCTCCAAATTTTATGGGGTGGCATAGGACAGTTAGGCAAAGATTTTTTCCTTTTATAGATTTTGGATTTGACCCATGGTCGAAGCTTGACACCTCCGGCAAGTCGGATCGAAATCCGACGACTCTAGCACTTAGGGCAGACTGACAGGTTTTCACAAAAATTCAGGGAAAAATGATAAACAGAGGCCAAAACCTTTGAAATTTTAGGAGAATGACACTAACACATAGAAAAACAGTTCCTTTTTTGACAGTTTCTGCATTGGACCTAGGGATTGGACGGACACAGGTTTATCATACATCTAATTCTGATAAAATCTAACTAACAGGGATTTAGCTAATGAATTTGTAAAATCTGGAAAACTAAAAATCCTAACCCTAAAAATTCTAAAATTCTGGGATGTGACAAAGGAGTTTACTAAGAACAACTCCACTGTTGAAGGTTTTGACATCCGACCTACGTATTGAAGCGCCACAACCGATTAGGGTCGGTCTAGACCCTGACAAGCAAAAATTAAGATTTTCACAGAGGTCTGGAAAAATTAATTTTTGGCAGAGACTGGATCTTTTTAGAAAAATCCATGAAAATTCTGAAAAATACTAGTTTTTAAAAAGGGTCTACAATATTTTTTAAAGGATGATTCAGTTCTCCCATGGGAGAGATCTCGGATCCTCAAGTCTGCTAGAGTGAAATCTGGAATCTCCAGAGGGTTAAAAACCCGATGTGATTTTGGATTTTGAAAATGGGGTTGCAGACGTCAAACCAATCTGGATTTTTTACAGAGAATTTGTAACAAACAAGTACAGTTAAAACAAAAATTTTAGAATTTAACATGAATACCCCCTCCATGAAATAATGACTACATGGCGCATATTGATAACAACCCTACAAAATACTAGATGCACTTTAATGAGACTAATGTAATGTGTAATCAAAACCCACAAATCAAACTAAACACCATGCCCATAGTATGCACCTAACATAAAAAGAATAATAAAACTGGATAACAAGGGACATATGAATCACAAATCTTTAATGTGGCTGTGGAGTGGAATGATCCGATCCATTCATCGGATGGGTCTTCTTTCCTCTCATAGCCTCTTTTCTCACTATGGCTCATGAAATAGAATTTGTTAGCTGTATGAATCCAGCTTTAAGCTGGATTCATATACCAACTTTATACTAATGATAATGGCAACAAATAGACACCAAAAGGGAAGAGCCTTTTTACCTTGGGAGGGGCTGAAAGAGGGTAGGAGATGGCGATGAAGGTGGATGCTAGGGACTGAAAGAGTGTTGGAGATGTAGCAGCAAGGTGGAGTTGGCTTGGAGGTTGCTGCCGTGGATGCAATGATGCTGTTGGCTGGAGCAAAGGAGTAGCTGGAATGGCTGCACTTAGTGAAGGCTGAAGGTGGCTGTGAATGGAAGAGACGACTGCTGGTGGTTGGATCCTGAGTTGTTGTTGTCAAGAGCGGGGTTGGTGATGCTATTGCGCCGGCTGGAGGAAGGAGTTCCTTGATGGAGGTGGCTGTAGCCAAGAGGAACCAATGGCTAGAGCCAAAAGAAGACCCAGAGAGAGAGAGAGAGAGAGAGAGAGAGAGAGAGAGAGAGAGAGAGAGAGAGAGAGAGAGAGAGAGAGAGAGATGGAGGGTATGAGCCGTGACGTGTGTTATTCTCTTGGGATTTGGAAAGGCTCACACGTTATGGTGTGGGCTGGACCAAAGAGGGAAAGGAAGGAAGGAGGGAAAAGAAGAAGTAAAGAAAGGGAAAAAAAAGAATGGAAAGAGGGAAGAAAAGGGAAAAGGAAAGAAAGAAGGAAGAGAGAAAAGAAAGAAGAAGAGAAGAAAAAGAGGAAGGGAGGGTGGTCGACCAAGGGGGAGAAGGAAGAAGGAAGAAAAGAAAAGAAAGAAAGGAAAGAAAGAAGAAGAAGAAAAAGGAAGAAAGAAGGAAAAGAAAAAAGAAGAAGAAGAAAGGAAAAAAAGAAGAGGGGGGAAAAGGAGAAAGGAAAGGAAAGTGGAAGAAGAAAAGGAAAGAAGGGGAGAGGGCTGGTCGACCCCCTTGTGGCTCCCACCACCTCTCATAAAAAAAAAATTAAAAAAGTAAAATAGAAGAAAACAAAGAAAAGAAAAAGTTTTTTTTTTTATTTTTTTTTTGAAAAGTCGAAGTGTGACACTACCTTGGAAGCGGGTCCACATTCATTTTTGAAATCCATTTTAAAAATCATAAGGGTAGAATGGTCTCTTAGAAAAATTCCTGACAAAATGAGCTATTTTTGACAGTTTTTGAAATGAGCTCTGAATTTGAAGTTTCATACCCCGTTGCAAAGCAAATCTAGTTTAGAATTTGAAAATTTGAGTTTGAAAAGAATCCAGATTGTTTTTATCAAGAAAATATTTCTAAATTTAGAATCTTGGGGGTAAAAAAATGTCAATTTAAAAAACCCAGGGATTGAAATTAATTTTTAAAGACTTTAAAACTCGAATCTGGATTAAAATTTTCAAAACTGGAGTTTTGGACCTCAAAAATGAAATAAAATGTTATAAAATGATAAAAAATGATAAAAATGATGAGAAATGATATGAAATGCAATGCAAAATGCTAACCCTGAATGAAGAAATTTGGATATTGGATCTTGATTGATAGTCGTACCAGTTCAGAAAGTGATAAAATTGGCAAAATGGTTCAAGAAATGATTTTTGTCTCTGTCAGGCCAGAGTGACACTGAAAATTAGGGTTTGAACTGGATTAAACTGAAATGAACTAGATTGAGCAGGGTTTTAGGGTTTCAGAACTCAAGTGGACTGACAAGACACTGACTCTACTGAACTCTCAGACTGAATTGTCAAGAAAACCTGCCATTTTTAGAAAAATGGTCACTAGAGTGGAGTGAGTTACGAGCCAGAACTTGGTTTGAGCTGAAATGGAGATCTGTAATACTGAGATGAACTGAAATAGAAGCTCAAACACAAGCTCAACTGACTGGACTTAGCTCAATTTCAGCTAAATGAGCTGAAATGGGCTAAAATGGGATCCTGGACACTTGAAAGTGGTTTTGAACTGAAACTGAAGCACTTGAACTTCTGGTGAGCTCAAACTGGACTCAAGAGAACGTGATTGAGTGAGAATGACTGACTCAGGGACAATTGGCTTGGATTTGAGTGAGAAATGAGCTCATTTTTGAAAAAATGATCCCATTTTGGCATGAATGGTCTGAAATGGAAATGGTCGGTTCATTGTGAGCTTAGGTGAGCTTGAAATGACTGACATTTTAACTGTTTCGAGCTTACAGATAAACTTGGTTGACTCCGACTGACTATGGGTTTAGGATGACCTAGGGGTGAAATGGTAATTTTCCTAATCAAAGTGGGTAAAATGGTAATCTTCTAAAACAGACTGAGGGTTGAACTCCTACACTGACCTACCAGGGTTGGCATTCACACAAGGGGGGTTGTCTGAGAATGGATGAGAAAAATTTGGGGTGTTTAGAGATGCCTAGAACAAGGGTCATTTATGATGAGGGAGGCCAAAATAAGAAATTTGGGGCCACAAAGAAAATGAGCTTTCGTCAAAACTCTCCTTGGAAAAATGCTTATTTGTGTAAAATTGGTTGTTATTTTGCAAACGGTTTGTGAAAAAATGAGTCCCTTCAAACTCTCCCTAGAAAAAAGGTTCTTGCCAATGAAAATTGGTTGGTTGCAAAAGGAACGAGCTCCCTCAAACTCTCCCTAGAAAAATGGTCCTTTGCAAAAGAAATTGATATTTAAAATGTTGGATCAATTTGAAAATAAGCTCAACCTGAAAGTCGAATCTTGAGAAGACTGTCATTGGCAAAAATTGCAACCCAAAGGTTTGATTATAAAAGATTGGCATTTGGCAAAAAATGCAACCCGGAGGTTTAATTGTAAATGATTGGCATTAAGCTTGGATTTTGATGAAAGAACAGTGCGAGGACTGGATTCAAAAGAAGGACCAGTACGAGCACTGGATTTTGATAAAAGACCAGCCCGAGCACTGAATTTTAAGAAAAGGACCAATACGAGCACTGGATTTTGAAAGATGACCAGTACAAGCACTGACTTTTCATAAAGGACTAGCACTGAATTTGAAAAAGGACCAACACGAGCAATAGATTTGAAAAATCGACCAGTACGAGCACTAAATTTTGATAAAGAACCGCTGCTCTGAAAATGCTTGATGATCGTGATGGGAGTTTTCAATTTTCCCTATTGATCTAAGAAGATTCATGATTTTGAATGGATTGTCATAGATAGCTGTCGGGTTTCAGGATTATCCCTTATCCTGAATGGGTAGAAAAGAAAATTGATGATAAAAGATTTTGTTTGATCCTGCTTGCATAAGAGACATTTGAAGTAAAATGAATTTTCATAACAAAAGATGGCCCAGTATAACTGTGAACAGCCCAAATTTTTCAAAATTTCCCTTTTTGCCCCTAGCACCCACCTTCTAAGCCAATCAGAAGGGCAATTGAGTCAATTTCTAATTATTTCTCGGATTCACTTCCTGGTCGAAGGTCTGAAGCCCAACTTCATTTTCTATATTCGACCTAATCTCGGACCGAGATCAGATATCCAAATCCAATTCTTAGCCCGTCTCTCCTATTTTCAATTCAAAATCTAAAAATCCAAAATAAATTCTCTGTATGGCTCAAGTATTTCATCTAGATCCAATCTCCATTTGGATCTACTCTTCTCATTTTTTCTCAAATTTGAGGTCTAAACTCAATATTTACTGAAAAGTCTCAGATCCACATTTGTTTTGAAACTCAATTTTTAAAATTAATTCTGCTATTTTACAAACTCTCCTTTTGTAAAATCCTCAAAATTTCATATTTAATATTTTCGTAATTTTTTCAAAACTCTCATCTGGATCCCATCTCTTAAATTCCCCACATTTCTCTTGTATTTAGGTTTTTCTTTCAAAAAAAAAATGCAAAGGGGACGGGATTTCAGAAAAGTAAGCTAAAGGGTTTTGAAAATTCTCGTAATTAAAACCATTTTCTTGAAAATTTTCAAAAATTTGAAGGGCCATTTTTGAAAAAGGGTGTAACAGCCGCCTCCTATATAACGACCATTGAAGGAGAAAGGAGACCATCGAGTTTCCATAACGAACTCTCTTGATCTCTGTTCTCCCGCTTCCTTTTCCTTTCCTTCTCCCCTTACTGTCTCCTTCTCCCTCTTCCTCTCTTCTTCTTCTCTTTCCCCTTTTCTCAGGTTTTCTCTTCGTGATCGAAGAAGGAGGTCGGTTTGGCAGCAATACAAAGAGGAAAGATCCCTCTTCCCTCAGCCTCATCTATGGTAAACCTCTTCCTCTGCTCCTTTATTTTCCTTTTCCTTCCTCCTCCTCCCTTTCTTTTCACGTAGATAGACAATTTTCATTTCCATTGTTAAAGTGATTTGGCTAATTCTGTTTTCATCAACATTTTTATATATCACATTTGTTAGATTAATTGCATTTTCTGCTTCAGCATGGTTTGTATAGGCGATCAGATCATTTATGTATTTTTGATCTGATCGGGCTATCATCTGATTGAATCTAAGCATCATCGTTGATCAAATCATTCTCAGCCAAGCATTTTTGACCTGATCGAACTATCATCTGATCAGATCTAAGAATCATTGATGATCATATCATTGTTCTAATATAAATTAGTGGTAGGTGTGTTGTATTCTGTTGCTTTCTTATATAACACCTGCTCCATTTGTAGTATTGTGAATTTCTGCAAGAAGATTCATTAAGGTATCGCTCTTTCGTCTGGCTGATTTGAGAATTTCTGGTGATTTCACAGTGAAAATGACTGATGCGTGTTTTGTTGTGAGGTTATTGCATATTTTGCAGTAAAACCAAATGTGTTCTATTGTAAAATCTTTCATGAGAGATCAATTACTTTGGTTCCTCGTGGATTGACAAACTGATTCACTATAAAATCAGTTATCAATCCACTGATAGAATCATTTGATGCCAAAAATTCTAGTATCTGATGTAATATTTGCGTATTTGGCTGTGATAGAATCAATAACATATAATTCTAATGGATTTACCTTTCATCATTTGCATTAGTTTGATCTTGAAGACCTTTGCATTTATTCATTGTGTTTTCCCATTTTCTCACCATCCATACTAGTGAACACCCCAATTTTTTTCAAAAATCCAAAAATTCCCTTTTTGCCCCTGACCTCACATCTTCTGAATAATTGGGTCAACTTCTGATAAAAAATCCATTCATTTCTCGGATTCATTGGAATCCAGATTCAATTTTTATTTCTGACCCAAATCGGATATCCGAATCCAATTATGATCCTAAATCTCTTATTTCTCAAAAAATCAAAAAATTCAAATTCTTCGTATTTTCTCAGAGGTTTTTATCAATTCAGGGTCCAATCTCAATTCAAAATCCAAATTCTAAAGTTTTACCAAAAATTTCGGACCCAGAGCCATTTTTGAAATCCTATTTCCAAAATTAGCCCTGTATTTTCTTAATAACCTTATTTAATGAAAATCTTAAAATTTCAAAACTAATATTTTATAAAAACTCCAAAAACCTTATCTCGATCCTCTCCATCATGTTTTTAAATCTCTTCTCTTTCAGAAAATATACCAAAAAAATAAAATTTTAGGAAATAACCCTAGCCCCTTTTTGAAAATCTTTAACCAAAAATCTTCTCTTTGGAAAATTGAAACAAACTAAAGGACCATTTTGAAATTTTCTCAACGGCTTCCCGTTAGTCGCAGGAGTCTCTCTCGATCTTTCTTCTCAGTCTATTTAAGCAAACCATCCAGGGTCCTTTAACCTCACCGCGTTTCACCCCACCACCATCACATTTCTTCTCTGGATCGCCCTCTTCCTCTTTCACCTCCCTCTGGCGTTTTTCCTCAGGAGTTGCTTAAGAAATACCGCTTCTTCACCTCCCCATTTCATGATCGCGTTTCACCCCTCCACCTTTCTATGATCCGATTTTCTTCTTCCTTTTCCTTGACTTCTTCTTCTTCTGTATTTTCTTCTTTTCTCCCAATTGGCTAAAGGAAAGGGTCGATTTCATACTACAACAGCCTACAAGAGGCGCCACTCCTTATTCACTTGAAGCCTTGCAATCGACTGAAGATTGAATGCACATGCAATTTCAGGTAAGTAATCATCTTCTTCCCCCTTTTTTTTTCTGTAAAACTTTTCTTGATTTAATCGTTTCTTTGTTTTAAGTTCATTCTTCGCTCTCTTTCTTTTGCCCAAATGCATAAATGATGGGATCGACTTGCATATAGCAGTGTCGACCCACCTGCTGCTATATCAACGAAATACTCGTTCCAACAATTCTTTGGTGTTTATTGAGTTTCTCTGGTTTTTTGATCGAATATCTGTTTACACCTGATTTTCCTGTTTTATTCTCATCATCTGTTTACACGTGGTTTCCTATTCACGTTTTCTTTTTCCTTTCTCATGTTTATCTTGATTTCCAATTTGCAATGAATTCCTATTTTGTTTTGATTATCTATTGAATTTTAAATTTCTGTTTCCATCTGGATCAGTTGTTGATCTTGATGGTCATAATTTCCTTTTCTCGCCTCAGATCCCACTTCCTTCTCTTATTTCGGTTTTAATTTCCTGTTTTACTCTAAATACCTGTTGATATTTGATTTCTTGCTTTTATAGTAGTCAATTGAATTTCATTTTCTTTTGTTCATGATATTTTGCTCATTGCATGTGTATTTCATCACGCACGACTGTCCTGTTCATCGTTATCTAATCCCCTCGGTTCTCATTATATATCCCTTGCATTTTCATTTTTGATCGAGCTAACATCTGTGTGTATTTCATTCCACTCTGCATTTGGTAACACCCGATCTGGTTGATAACCATTCAACGTTTCTATCGTGTTACCCATTTTTTTTGCATCTGTTTTTATTTTATCCTTCTTTAGAGCCTAGTCCCACTATGAATCATCATCTGCCATTGTTTTAATTTTCTTTTTTTACCTGCTCTTTGTATCCCTGTAATCATGCATCCATTGTGTTTCGCTCCCATGGGTTTCAACATCATCCTATCCATCACGATCCTCTGTTCTGCGTAACATCTTCCTGGTCATGTTATATTCTTTTCTGATTAAGCTTTTCCCCTACAACATACATCCATGGAATTCACGTTCATTTTTTGTGTAGTATGTATTCCTGTCCATCGACAATATATCCCCATGATATTCATCATCACCATACCTGCAACCCAAGTTTTTCACCAGAAAAATCTTATAAGTCCTTTCTTTCTTTCCTCAAAAATATAGTCAAGCTAGGGTCTGACTGTGAACACCCCAAAATTTTCAAAATTTTATAAATATTCCCTCTTTGTCCCTGGCCCCATTTTATGAGCAAATTGAGTCATTTTCGCTCAAAATTCTAGTTCGTCTCTCGGATTTACTAGAATCAGATCCATTTTATATATTTGACTCAATTTCGGATCCGAATCCAGTTTAAAATCCAAATCTGAGCCCTGTTGTCCAGTTTTTAAATTAAAATTACAAAAATACCAAAAATAGTTTTTGAATGGCTCAGACGGTCCATCTGGCATCCGTTTGGATTCACTGCTCTATATTTCTCGATTCGAGGTCAAAAACTAAAATATTTTCTCAAAACCCGGGTCAAGAACTCATTTTCTGAAGAAATTTTAAAAGATATAACCTGAATTCTCAGAAAGCCTTCTTTTTGTAAATATTCTTAATTTTTACAAAAATAGTTTTTAAATCCTTCATTTTGCCTAGACTTTAGAATTTTATTCCAAAAAAAAAAATAATAACAAAAAAAAATGTAGAAAACATGAGGAAAAATAATGAAAAATTCAAAGCATAAAGAGAATTTTTCAAAAAGAAAGTTTTCAAAACCCCTTTTAATAAAACTTTTTTTTAGGACCCTGTTTTTGAAAATTCTAAAAACCTACAAAGGTCACCCGTTCTTCCCCATTCACGAGTTTCTCTCTCTCTCTCCGAAGCTCTCGGTCGATCCACCCTTCATCGACTGCCTCCTTCGTGCCTCATCCACCGACCTTCAACCGTTTCCGACTCCTCCTCTCCCGCCCTTCGATTGATGGCCTCCCTCCCTCATCCCGTTCATCGCCAACAACCTGTTCCTCTTCCAGATCCTTCTGCTCTCTCTTTAAAAGGGAGCACGCAAGGGAAGCCAGGACATGGACACCTGCAATCCCTCTGCAACCCTTCTTCTTCCTCTCCTTCCTATCATCTCCTTTTTCTGGTCCTCCCCATCGGCTGAAGGAACAATCAACCGCAAAAGATCCATCGACTTTAGCATCGAGTCTCCATCCAAGGCATCCATTACATCGGCGATTCATCCATCCATCTGATGATTTGGTCCAACCCATCCACACCGGCCACCTCCTCTTCTGCAGAAATAAAAGGTCTCCATCGCAGAAGGAAGAGAAGCCCCTCTTTCATTCTTTAGAACTTCGATAGAACCCCAGTAAGTTGCCATTCAAGCTCCATTTTGATTCCTTCTTCTTGGATTTCCTCTGAAGCCCTCCCATCTTCCCCCATTAAGGCACTCTCGAGGGTGTTAGGTTGTTTATAACAATCTCAACCCTTCTCCTGTGCAACAACAACGGAATAGTCGTTTCGACATTTTTATTTTGAATTTTCCTTTGGCTTTTGGTCGAATGTCTATTTACATCTGATCTTTCTTTCTTTTTTTTTTGTTGTCATTCTCATCATCCAACTTCCTGTTTCTCTTGCTCTTTATTTCTATCCGGCTTCTATATGTTGATTTCCTCATATCAGGGAGCATTTCTGGTTGCATTTGTACCTTTTCTTTCTCATAGTTCTATGAATCTCTCTGTGTATCATGTTGTGGGCATACAGATGAGGCATGTTCGGATACCGAGTATCCACCTGCCGGTGAATCGTAAGATGCACAACAACATTCCAGAGGGTCCATTGGATTCTTTTCATCCCCTCTATATTTTGGGTGTAACTTTTCTGTTGGCCATTTTACCTTTTTCTTTTCTTTTCATTTGTTTTTTTGGTTCATGCGTAGTTTTCATTTCTTGACTAATAATTAGCTTGCACCTGCAATTCTTCAGTCTCTTATATTCATTGCGATTTGTGTTTTATCATCCTTTTGGTTATTTTCTGCTAATCGGAGGTGACCTGTGAGATTTCATTTTTTTTTATTTTCATATCTTGTTATCCCTCGACATTACATGGCATCATTGTCATTGTCATACATGTTATTCTTTTTTTTTTTCTTCTTCATTTCATTATTACTTACTCTCAGCATTTCATTCTGTTGTCCCTAGATTTTGCTTCGGCATCAATATGTCATTTCTGAGCCCTATGTCACTTAACATTCATGTGTTTTTTCCGATCTTCTTTTAGTTTGGATTCAATTGCGTCATCACCTTTGCTTTATCCATGCTTGTTTCAGTAGTTTTATCACTCCACGTAGTTGTCCTCATCACATATATCTGCAATTTTGGGAAAACCAATTCCCTATTCAATGCCATCTATTAAGAATACGTTGGCATCATTGAGGGCAACAAATCAGTTGTTATGATTCCAGCCCATTGGGAAATCAGTGATGTCTTACAGTAACATCGCCAATTCACTTGGGTATCATTTTTTTTTTAGTTTTAGTTTTAGTCTGTTGACCACTCGACTTCAGCATCTGCCATCTGCCGCTCATTATCATCCCCCCTGTTTTTCACAGGTTATGTCTCGTCCACTAGGGTGTTTCACTTTGCACCTTCACTGCATAGTTACTACTGTAGCACTCTGTCGATAGTAAGTGGATATTTTGTTTATAATCGTCGATATCCTTGACTCATCGCTCCATCATTTCCATCATCTCTGTTGCATACTGCAACTCTGACGTCATTGCAAAATCCCAAGTCCATAACATCTGCTCTGGATTCACCAGAGTCATATCTGATAGACTAGAAGTATCACCATGAGTCTCACTTACTTTACAGTAGGATGTCTTAAAGTTTATCGGTTGGTTTCCAGGGAATACATTATATGTCGAGAAGCATTCCAACAATTGTCGAGTTCTATAATGGGTTATAAAAAAAAAATCTCGATTACTGTAAATTACAGTTTGCTGAATAGGTAAAGCACACAATGGTTTCCACAGTATTCACTGTCCATTTCACGACATTCATGTGTCGATTTTCATGGCTACAATTTCACAATTTCCTCTCCCACATATTTTGTATTTTGAAGCATCCTTTCTCTTCTTTTTTTTCTTTTCCTTTTCCTTTCTTTGTAAGTCTCATTAACATTTACTTTCTTGTGTTTATTCCACTTACAATATATCTTCATTCCAACCTTCATTTATTTCCTTAATTACAAGGTCTGTGATTTTTCTTGAACTTTTATCTGAGTGCCAGCATTGTGATCAACGGATTTTCACTTTTCCTGCATTGTGTTGAGTTCTGAAAAGGCTCTCCTCTTTTTTTTTTAGCAATAATATTGAGCTTTGGTAACTGTGTGTGCAATGTTCTCTAAAAGCATATTTAACTTCTGATTAAATTCTGCAAACAGTGGGAAATTAGTGGAAAAGGAATTACTATTTCATGACAACTGTATGGAGTTGATATCAGTCAAGGTTTTTTTTTAATCACCAAATCTTTTTATTGAAAACTGGTAATCTGAAACCTGAATCCAATAATTTGTCGCTATCAGGTCTGTGTGTATCAATTAGAAATTTCTGTTATGATTCTTGGTACTTGGACAAGTTGGACATTAGCCATCATACTATGCATACCCATTCCAAATGGAATTTCAGAAGATTTCTCATTACTCTCATGTGTTTGAATTACTTCTGCCCTTAACTATTTTTTTTCCTTTTGACAAAGTTGACTTAGGGCTATTGTTTATATTTAACAAAATCATAGTAAATAGGAAGCTTTGTGTAGTAGTTTACTTGCCACACAATACATCTCACTTCTGCACATGCATTGTCCTACATCGCCATCATTAGCTGAGGTGAGTCAAATGTATAACAGGGTATGAAGTTTCAGCAGAATTAGAATCCCTAAGTCAGTGATATCTCATGCTGAGCCTAGAAAATAGATCATTGAGGCAATAGCTAGAATGCACCACTCCATTTGTGAAATATTTGGAGTAGAAGATGTCAGAGAGGGAGTCTCAGAGATTAAGCAACATGCAGTAGTACCTGTATATTGTTCACAACATTTTTTTTGGGTGTGGACGTCCCCTGCACATTAATGGTCACCCACGTAGTGGCATGACAAGCACCCTATCTACTCACTGCATCTGCACACCATCACATCTTTTCGTGGCATCCTCTGCCACTCACATCGGCCTTCAGTCATCATCAATCACCAGTTGCATACCTTACACCTGTGATTTTTTTTCTTTTTCTTTTTCTCTCACATCTTCACAGTGGTTCACTATGAACCACTGTGATCACACTTATTAAATCACAGCCATTTGTAAGAATGCTGTGATTTTTCTCACATTTTCACAGTGGTTCACTATGAACCACTATGATCACACTTATTAAATCACAACCATTCGTAAGAATGCTGTGATTTTTCTCACATTTTCACAGTGGTTTACTATGAACCACTGTGATCACATTTGCCAAATTACAACTATTCGTGAGAATGCCATGATTTTTCTTATATTTTTACAGTGGTTCACTATGAACCACTGTGATCACATTTACTAAATCACAGCCATTTGTAAGAATGCTGTGATTTTTCTCACATTTTCACAGCGGTTCACTATGAACCACTGTGATCACATTTGCCAAATCACAGCCATTTGTGAGAATGTTGTGATTTTTCTCACATTTTCACAGTGGTTCACTATGAACCACTGTGATCACACTTATTAAATGACAACCATTAGTAAGAATGCTGTGATTTTTCTCACATTTTTACAGTGGTTCACTATGAACCACTATGATCACATTTACTAAATCACAGCCATTCATAAGAATGCTGTGATTTTTCTCACATTTTCACAGTGGTTCACTATGAACCACTGTGATCATATTTGCCAAATCATAGCCATTTGTGAGAATGCTGTGATTTTTCTCACATTATACACTCTTGCTCCATTACCTACGTTTCCCCTCCACCAGGCATGATGCATTGAACCTTTTATTAATACAAAATAAATGTCCGAACCTTCCATCACTTTACATCTCAAATATAACATAGGATCCCATACACCTTTCGTCAGCATGAGTAGAATTATACATCTTCCACTTGCCTTTCTATATTTGGTGTTCTTTCTTTTTATATATTAAGTCTACCTTTTTGCAGGAAATGTATAAGAAGAGTTATATATATATATTTTTAAGACTTGTAAATTTCTATTTTAGAAATGTAATAGTTAGATTATAAATGAGAACTTTACATTTCAAGCACTAGATTAGTATGTATGAGCATATATATCTTAGAAATTGCTTGTTTTCATATCATTTTCCCCATTTCTTTTAAAATCCATAAATAGGAACACGAATGACACGTGCACCATTCTAATAAGAGGTGATTAAGTCCTAAGTTGATGATTTGCGTCAATTGCCATAGTCAAAGTGTGAACAAAACTTAAGAATTTCATCTTTTATGGAATAAACACTGGATCCCTCTTCAAAAGTCATCATATTTTTAAATATTTTCTTCTTTTATCAGGGTTTAACTTAAAATTAACTCAAAATATATATCAATGGCCATAGTCAGGATATATTGAGAGTTAATTTCATTTTAAACTCTATAAAGGCACCAAAATGTATTTTATTCTTCACTTGAATTTAAATATGATTACTATATAATACATTCAATGACCATAGTTAGGGATGTATTATATCTTCAATCTTATTTCAATTCAATTAAAAGAATGAAATATTTTTTTCAAAACTCAATTTCAAATTCCTTTTTTCATTCATTATTTAGGATAGAATTACATCATATTTTTAAAATCCTTTTTCGAAACTTAAGTGATTCTGAAATAATTCTTCAAGTATCTTCTTCACTCCTCAAATCAATCTTCGATTCTTGTAAGTTCTAATTCATCCTTTCATTCTCAATTCTATCTCAAAGTCCAATTTGACTTTGAGATTTCAAATTCATTTATGTATTCAAAATTCAATTTTCAATCGAATTTCAAAGTTCAAAATCAACTTTGAAATTCCAAATTCATTTCCAGGATTCAATTTTAAAATCAATTTAACATCCCAGATCAAAATTCAAAAGTTCAATTTAACCTTGAAATTCTTGATTCATCTCTTGGTTTCAAAAACTCAAGCTTTTAAATCAAGTTTACCCTTTATTTTCATTGAGCCTTGATTCTCAAATTCAAAAATCAAAGTTTTGAGATTGATTTTGAATCTCGAAATTCGAATTTTCCCAAGTTGTAAAGTCAAAATCTGGATTTTCAAAATCCAGATCCATCCTCAAAATCCCATTTTGAATCTTCAAAAATCCAAATTCCATCTTGGGTTCTAAAATCAGAACCCAATTTCATTTAGGATTCCAGATTTCAGGATCCAAGTCCATTTTTGGATCCCAGACTTCGGATCCAATTCCATTTAGGATTCCAGATTTCAAAACCAATTCCATTTAGGATTCGAGATTTTGTATCAAACTCTATCTTGGATCTCAGACTTCGGATCCAGTTTCATCTAGGATTCCAGACTTCGGATCCAATCCCATTTTGGATTCCAGATTTCAAAACCAATTCCATTTAGGATTCCAGATTTCAAAACCAATTCCATTTTTCAAATCACATCTGGACTTCTTAAATCCAATGTTCGAATTCCATTTGGATTTCTCAAATCCAAATTCCATCCTGATTTCAAACTTTAAATCTGGAATTCAATTCCATTTCAAATTTCATAATCTACTTCAAAATCCAGATTCAAATTTCAAATTCAAAGTCTATTTTGACTTTAAAAACTTCATTTTTTTATCTCAACTTCAAAATTCCCCTTTTCTTCATTCTTTTTAAATCAAGATTTATTTCTCCAACTCTGATTATTTCAAAACTTAGAACTCCAAATATCTTCCCAAGATCTATCTCAAAGTTCTAAGTTAGATTCAACTTTCAAAAACCATTTTCTTCACTCCATTATCAAGTTCATCTCAGAAACACTTAGAAATTTCCAAAATCATCTTTCTCAAAAGAGCATGCATCCTTGCATTCACACACACATGGTTCTTTGTGCATTTTAGACTTAGGATAAATTTTTAGATGATATTTTAGCAAAGCAAAAAAGGCATGAATTCGATCCTTGGTTCGATTACCCCTGGTAAAGGCGCCAGGAACGGTCGAACCTTGTACCGACGAGCGAATCCTGTCTCTCCATTTTCCCGTAAATTTTCAAAATGGAGGCGAGTAATTTTAAAACATTTTCAAAATTTTGGTCAGATGAGACCTTGCAGAAGAGTTTCTCTCTCTTCTTCCTTTTCTTTTCTCTTTTCTTTTCTATCTTTACCCCCCTCAAAAAGGGAATAGAGGCTAGAAAGGCAAAGAGAAGGAAAAAGAGGAACGAGAGGAAAAATTTTGCATGATCACAGAAGTTGGCAACCGAGATGGGACCCGTTTCCATCCGGTCGAATTTGTGTCTTTTGCTTTACTTTGATATTATCTAAGTCTTTATTCTACAAATGTCAGCTTCATTTCCATGCAAACTTAGGAGCCTAAACTCTGTCCTATGCTGACATAATGCATATAGGATCTAAGTATGGTTTGGTAGGACTATATTAAGGAGAACTATCCATGCTCACTTAGACTTAGGTCTGAAATACAACTCTCCTCAATTCTAGGGATTGAATGCAAACAATGTATGCAAGTGTATGCTTCTCTTTGTTTAAATTCTATCTCTTTAGGACTTGCATTAGAGCCATCTGATTTCTTGCATGTTGAACATGTTTTTGAAAACATCCCTACCTATATTGTCCCGATCTTCACATTGCTGGGCTGTCTCACTGAACCATAGTTCGGGAGAGAGCCTCACAACTGGACCACTTATTTGGGTTCATGCCCCCCTAGCACGTACCTAAGGGCCATAGTCCGAGGTATATCGGTAGGCGCTCAAGGATGTTGGGAAGCCATTACCTTAGAACCAGAGAAATATTTCTATGCCACGTACTTCGAGCTTTGGCTTGAGTATATTGGCGTACCTTGATTGGAATCAGATGATCTGAACCCTAGAGTTAGGATTAAGGTCCTACAAGCCATTTCAAATATTGCATTTAGAGTCAGCCTTTAGGGAGTGTTGTGTGCACATCTTTTTGTTTGTGCAGCTATGATTATGCAATGTTTCCTTATATTCTTCTATATATATCAAATCTTTTCAAAACTCTGGGTATATTATTCAAAATTTCTCCTTATTTTCAGAAACCCAGGTGTATGCTTTTCCTCTATCTACACTCTTTTTCTCTTTTATATCAAATTTTCTTTAAAAGACCCTGGAAATCTTTTTTTTTTAAATTTCCTCAATCTTTCAAAAATTCCAGGATTTGTATCTATCCTTTTTTCTTCAAGAGTCTATCCGTAAGTCCTGTATTCTATTTAATTCTCCTCATTCTTTTTTACCCCAGTATCATTCCGATGGCGTCCAATTCCCTCGATACTATCTTTCCCAGAGATCATGTCTTTTGTTAGATAAAGGATAGATCCCCAGATCATCGGGTTATCCGGTCTCATTCTTTCTTCCCCCGGTGGTATTATTCTTGGTCCGCCACCTTCTCGCGTATGTTCTCAAACCACTTGGATGACTGTGGATTGGAGATGACATCAATAGTGGGCAAGTGAACCATCAACGAAAGTCTGATTCAGGCTATGGCAGAACGATGGAATCCACGTACCTGCACCTTTTGGTTTCCATGGGGAGAAATGACTCTGCTAATGGACGAATTCAGTAACATCATGGGATTGTCAGAACCAGCTGGTCAGCCAGATGATCCGGTCGAGCAACAGTTTCTGATCAATGTCAAGGGGATAGATGTTCGAGAAGCATTAGCCAGAGCAACAGAGAGCAGATCTTGGCCTCTCACTGAGATCAACGGAAGTCAGTTCATCGATCTGTTTGGACTCTATCGCAAATATGGAGCCTACAACAAAGTTGACACCTTGTCCTGAGCAACAAAGGACATAATTCAGCATGCCATGGTCCTATGCATAGTAGGATTAACATTCTTCCAAGACGGTCAGAATTTCATCGATGTCAGAGTTGCCCAACTCTTTCGAAGATGGGGAAGCAAATAGACCCATCAACTTTCAGTTTCTATGGCCGCTTTAGCCTTTATCTACCGAGGTTTAGTTCGTTTCGCCCTTGGAGAGACCATTCTGGTGGAAGGATGCACTTATGCTCTGCAGTCATGGTTCCTGCGACACGTACCATCGAAGTCCAGTTCCTTAAGATTCAATAGCAAGAAGCCAAAGACATCCATTCAGTATCAAGCTTCGATCGAGAGTCTGCATCAGAAGGAGATCCTTTGGGATTACTTCGACAGACAAGAATCAGTTCCTCGCTACACTTTTGCTCGTAGCAAGCGCTACAAATTGCTTGATTCCTTCTTCTGTGTCGACTATCAGCCAGAGAGGTGTCTCAGACAGTTTTCGCAGTGGCAGGTTCGTGTCAACACTCGCTTCTCAGCGGGCCACATGTCAGAATTTGATCTGCAGTCGGATCAGTGGTCTGGGGCATACCATGTAACCAAATACACTTGTGACTCCTTCATTCCTTTGTCTGTATTTTCTGGACCCAATGTATCTTCTGAATATTGAGAATGGTGGCAAACTGTCTGCCCACCTTCTCTTTGTCTTTAAATTTATCAACAATAAAGTTTAACTTTTGTTCTATTAAAAAACTTTTTTGGCCAAATTTTATTCTTTTATTTTTTATGACATAAAAGGTCACGATTCTCATGACGACCTCATCCCTAGTGATGGAACATTCCTTCTATTCTTCTTCAAATGTCTCTTATCATGATTGACGACCTCGCCTAGGTAACAAGGCTCATTTTTTTCCGTTATCAAGAATGGTAATGCAATTATCACAAGTTTTCTGATGACCCGATCCCTGGTGATGGGATAACCTGTTTAATTGTCTATCAATTCCTCCGTTCTCGTCGTTTCTTAAAAGATTGTATTTCAAAAGGCTTCTTCCGCGCTCTAACCATTCTCTTATTCTGCAGAAATCATTGACATTGTCAGAATGGTTCATACAAGAACTGGAAAGGAAACAATTCCTCAGCACAGTGACAGTGAGATCGAGGCGATGGACTCTCCTAAGTCAGCCAGAGGATAGGGTCAGAACAAAGGAGATGATATTGATCCCGCCATGTATGGACTATTTCAAAAGATGATGTCCAGAATGATGTCAGAGCAAACTAAGGTCAGTCTGAAGAAGGCTGTTTCTAAGTGCAAGTTGAAGAACAAGGCTATGAAAAAGCAGGTCCGGATTGTCAGAAAAAGGTCAAGCTTGACACCACTTCTGAGGAATCAAAATCAGTAGAGGAAGAGTCAGAAGAGGAAGAACAGTTTGTCTACAGTTAGAATCCTCCACGGCAGTTTGTAAAGATCACTGCAGAGCTTGAATCTGTGAACAAACGCACTCCAGTTGAAGATCCGATGCACAAGCAATTGAAGAAAATGACTCGAGCAATCAAGGACATCCAGGCCAAAAGCAAAGGCAAACAAACCTATTCTGGCGAGGATTTCTATAACGGCCTAGACATGGATGAAAATCTGGAAAATCTCCCTCGAAAATTCCTCAAGTTTGATGGAACGGTCAATCCAAAGGCTCATTTGGCCACGTTCTATGTAGAGTGCGGCCGTTTTAGAAAAAACAACAGGGCTCTGTTCATTTGCTTCCCTCACAGCCTAGAAGGAACAACGACCAGGTGGTATGCGGACCACATCAACCCTATCTAACTACAAGAGTTCGATAAAGTAGTAAATCTTTTCATCAAGCGCTTCATGTTCAATGTTGAAGCCTCACCAATTCTCAACCATTTATACAATCTGAAGCAGAATGAGAATGAATGAGCTGACAAATTCATCCACAGGTGGAGAAGCACCTGTAATATAATGAAAGTTCACATTCCAGAGGAACATGCGCTGCAAATCATCCTGAACAACTTTGCTCAGCCTCTGAGGAATCTAATCTCTACATCTCCTGCGAAGTCATTCATTAAGTTGATTGAGAGAGCCAAATGACTCGAAACAGGGTTGGACAACGACCTCTATGAAGGTTACCCTTTCATTCGAGGTAATCCTGAGTAGAAAAAAAAAGCACACGTTGCTTATTCCACAGAATTTTCAGGTCATAGCAGCAGTTCTAACAACAAGAAAAACAAGAGGAACCGCCGCAAAGACTCAGAAAGCTCCAAGGCTGAAAGAACAAATTCTGCAACCCAAAAAGGGAAGTTTGTCAAGCAACAGCCGGCCCAGCCAGTGAAGCAACCTGAAACAAGGCAGCAAGAGAAACCGAAGCATGATGGATGGAGTTATGATCGAGAATTCACTGCTTTGGAACAATCTCGGGAAGATATCCTCGAATATATGCTATCGAAGGGTATTGTCAAACTCCCCAAAGTGGCAGATCCTCTAGTTGCTATGGGAAAATGGACAAACAAATTCTGCAAATTTCACCGGACTGTCAGACATGACACTGAACATTATTTTGTCCTCAAGAACATCATCTAGGACTGTATCAACAAGAATTTGTTAATTGAGGATGAGGACGAGGAACAACCCAAAATCTTGTCCAAGCCTTTCCCTAAACATTCACCTTCAGTGATTTCAGAGCAAACCGTCTTTCTTCAGAACAACATTCAGCCGTGTTCCAGCCAAGATATTCAGGATCAACATCAGGTCCTAGTCCTATGTCAGACACAGTCTTCCTGCAAATGACACTATTCATCAGCCAATCACATACACTCTGCACTTATATTCATATACCCACTTTCACAACATTTCCTTACTTTCACAACATTCCCCTTTATGCTACCTTCAACCACATCCACCCATTACACTTCCCACTTCATCACACACCTACAACCATACTCACCTGTACACAGTTCCTCCCTCACCACTTCCAGCATTTGCAATAATAGCTTCATGCATTTATACCCATCTTTATCTGTTACACCTCTGCTACTTGCCTCCCTTCATGCATTTCCAACCCATCACCATATTCTCTGCATTCTTATCTTATCACCACATTCATCTCCTGTACAAAATCTGTGCACACTTCTTCACCGCTGCTGTGCTCCACCTTCCAGCAGCCACCTCCACTTGCACAGCCTCTCACAAGCATCTTCATAGCTTCAACACCCTGTTACCTATCACTTTCACCTTGCTACCTACCACAAGCATCCACCACCTACTACACTCCTTCACTCCCAGTCTCACCTTCCCTGCCCAGTTACCTACCTTCATTCACCTTCCTGCAACACATTAGCAACTAACCATCTTTCCACCCTCCCGCAACATCCACTGTGCTATCCACACAGCACATTCCTCCCCTTTATGTGCTTTCCTTGCTCACTACTTAATATTCACAATATTCTCATCCCCTTGTCTACAACATCCTTGCTCATATTGCCACACACACTTGCATCATCCTCATAACCTATTGTAATTACAATAACAACCTATCAGCACCTTCACAAAACACCAGCCACACCCATGTACCTTCAATTCCATCGTTGCATATTCACCCTCCTTTATTTCCTCTGCAGCCTAATTTTGCCCACAATTCCAATGATCACCTGTTGAACTTTCTTTTAAGCTATTAAAGACTCATTCTTTGTTAGAGCCTATAATCTTATATACTTCCCGTTACAGCTCATTAGGTACCTCTAGCCACATCTCATACTACTGTGATACTACTCCAACCATACTTACAATCGCTATGCAGCTATACCTTCACTTCACCCAATTCCTTGCATACTCATCCACACGTTTGCTGTCAACCTATTCCTAGCTTCACCCTGTGCGTCATGCACATGTCACACCTTCACTCAATACCTTCTTCAATACAACCCTACAACCCTACAACCCTTTTTGCCTTCTCCATTTGTCAATTCATTTATATCACCACCTATGTGCCCCTTTGCATATATCCACTAGCACATCTACATTGTAGTTATTTCACTATCACACTACGTTGCCACCACCTCCACATACCTTCTAACACATTTTTTCTCATCACCATAACGCATTGTATGTGCATTTTCATGCATGTTTTCTCATCAACATTCATATATAATCAGGTATATTCTAGTTTCAACATAATCTCTGAATTTCTTTTTCATATCTTGTATTTTGCTATATGCTAATTGTATCTCACAAAAAATATGCAAAAATTGTTGAAGTCCCTTCTAGATTTAGAATTCTATCATTTTAATTTTGATTCCAATGATGTAATAACTAGATATTAATGAAAAACTGACATTTCCAGTTTTAGATTAGAATGCATGAGCATGTAAATAGCCTGAACCATTTGTTTCATATCATTTTCCTTTTGTTTCCAAAAAATCTACAAATGGTGAAACATGAATGGCACATACACCATTCAAATAAGAGGTAATTAAATCCTAAGCAAATGATCCCCATTGATGGCCATAGTCAAAATGTGAACAATGCTTAGGATTTTCATCTTTTATGGAATAACATTGGATCCACACTGAATCTCTTTCAAAAAATCATCATATTTCCTGAATTTTGCTTCATTTATCAGATTTTAACTTGAAATTAACTCAAAATATATATCAACGGCCATAGTCAGGATATATTGAGACTTAATTTCATTTCAAACTCTATAAAGGCACCAAAATATATTTTATTCTTTATCTGAATTTAAATATAGATTATCTTATAATACATTTTATGACCATAGTCAGAAATGTATTATATCTTCAATCTTATTTCAATTCATTTAAAGAATGAAATATGCTTTTCAATATCCAATTTTCAAAAGTCTTTAACTCATTCATCATTTAGGATAGAATTACATCATTTTTCTAAGTATTTCAAGTTTTTCTTCAAAATCCAAGTGATTTTGAGATAATTCTTCAAATATCATCTTCAATTTTCAAATCAATCTTCAATTCTTATTCAAATTCATTTTTCTATTCTCAATTCTCTTATTTTTTAAAATTCAATATTCCAATTTCAAAGTTCAATTTAACTTTAAAATTTCAAATTCCAATTCAAATCAAATTTCAAAGTACAATTCAACTTTGAAATTCCAAATTTATTTTCAGGATTCAATTTCAAATTCAATTCAATATTCCAGATTGAATTTCAAAGTTCAATTTGAACTTTGAAATCCCAGATTCATCACCTGATTTAAAAAATTCAAGTTTTAAACCAAGTTTATTTTCTATTCTTCACTTCAAGTTCTCAAATCCCCAAGTTCTTTTGAAATCTTCTGAGTTTTTAATCTTCAAATCACTTTGAGATTAAGATTAGTGCTAAATTCAAGTCCATTTTTCAAATTCAATCAAAATTTCTCAAATTCGACTCCACATTTTTAAATTTCACTTGGATTTCTAAAATCCACTTCCAAAATCAAATTCAGTCTAGATTCCCAAATCCAAATCCATCTTCAAGATCTATATGGATTTCTTGAATCGAATTCCAATTTTCAAAGTTTTATCTTGAATTCTGGATTTCAGATTCAATTCCATCTTGAATTCCGAATTTCAAGAATCCAATTCCATCTTGGATTCCAGATTTCAAATCCCATTCCATCTAGGTCTCCAGACTTCAAATCCAATTCCATATTGGATTCCAGATTTAAAATCCAATTCCATCTTGGATTCCAGATTTCGGATCCAATTTCATATAGGATTCTGGATTTTAAATCCAATTCCATCTTGGATTCCAGATTTCAACTCTAATTCAATTTTCAAATCTCATCTGGATTTCAAGATTTTCGTTTCAGTTCCTATTTTCAAAACCATTTTCAAATCTATTTCTTAAGTCTAAATTCAAATTCAATTCATGTTTTAGGTTCCGAATTCAATTTTTTTTTTCAAAATTGATTCTTGAAAATCAAATTCAAATTCCACGTTCATTTTTTAACTTTGAAATCTCATTTTTTTCTTCAAATTCTATCTCAGTTTCAATTCTCCTTTTCTCTTCTTTCTTCAATACAATATCTATTTCAATCTTTGATTATTTCAAAACTCAAAGTTTCTTCTTCAAGATCTATTTCAAGTCTTAAGTTAGATTCAAAATCTAACTTTTCTAAGTCAATCTTCAAAATCCATTTCTTCATAATTTCAAAATTACTTGGACAAATCCCAAAAGTTCTAAAAATTATTCTTCTAAAAAAACATACATCTCTGCATCTGCATTGCACAAGCATGATTCTTCGTGCATTCTAGACTTAGAGTAAATTCTTAGACAATATTTTAGCAAAGCAAAAGGCATAAATTTGATCCTTGGTTCGATTACCTTTGGTAAAGGTGCCAGAAATGGTCGAACCTCATACCGACGAGCGAATCCCATCTCTCCATTTTTCCACAAAATTTAAAAAACGGAGGCGAGTAATTTCAGAATCTTTTCAAAATTAAGGTCAAGTGAGACCTTTGCAAAAGAGTTCCTCTCTCTTTCTTTCTTTTCTCTTCTCTCTTCTTTTTCTATCTTTTATTCTCCTTCAAAAAGGGAAATAGAGGTTAGAAAGGAAAAGAGAAGGAAAATGAGAAATACAAGAGGAAAATTTTTGCAATGATCACAATACCGTTTTCGGTTTCTCATCTCATCATTGGTTGCATTCATAGCGTCAACATCATCTTCTTCATAACATTAGCATCATCTCCGTCATAACATCAACATTATCTCAGCATTTGTCGCATTTGTCCATCTTTTGCATTCCATTGCATCAAGTAATGTTTATAATGATCTATCACACACCAAATATGCATTATTAGATTATACACAACTACCCCAATGCAATGTCTACTTGTTGGTATAAGGTTTCTTCAGTGGTTTTTGGAACTTTACATCTATTGGGTTGCAATAGTCCTATCACAAAAATTACATTGATCAAAGGGTGATTTTGGAAATGTTTCAAGGGCGGTTGCAGAAAAATGTGTTGTTACAACCATTAAAGTTTTTATGAATTTCTTTGAGCTGTATCTGGATTTAAAGGCATGGATGATCATTTGGATGACAGATTATTGGATACAATGTCCAATTTTCCCAGAAGAAGCAAGGTTTCCTTAGTTCCTTTCTTTGAATAGATAAATCCTTAGAAAGTCTCAAAGGAGAACTACTCTGTGGACTCATCTGGAAGCAAGCAATAGAGTGAGGCAGGTGAGAAGCATCTTTCCCCAATGTTATTGCATACTGTTGCAACGACTCACTATCCCTTTTAGCCGATTGTGCTTTGCGGCTAACACATGACAATAATAAGGATCTCTTCTAAGCTGATCCTGTTATCGTCGCAAAATTTTTTCCTCCCTCTACGAGAGAGAGAGAGAAACAATTTTGCGAGTCAAACCTAACCAAGATTTGAAAAATTTTGCAATGATCACAGAATTGGCGACCGTGATGGGACTCGTCTTCATCCGGTCAAATTTGTGTCTTTTTGCTTTGCTTTGATATTGTCCAAGTCTTTATTCTTCAAATGTCAGCTTCATTTTTCATGCAAAACTTAGGAGCCTAGACTCTGTCCTAGCTGACATAATGCATATAGGATCTAAGTATGGTTTGGTAAGATCATATTGACGAGATTATTCCATGCTCACTTAAACTTAGGTCTGAAATACAACTCTCCAAATTTTTTTGGGATTGAATGCAAACAATGTATGCAAGTGTATGCTTCTCTTCATTTAAATTCTATCTCTTTAGGATTTGCATTAGAAACATCTGGATTTATTGCATGTTAAACACGTTTTAAAAAATATCCCTACCTATATTATCCCCGTCTTCATGTTGGTGGGCTGTCTCACTGAAGCATAGTTTGGGAGAGAGCCTCACAACTGGAGGACTTATTTGGGTTAACGCCCCCCTACCACATACTTAAGGGCCATAGTCCGAAGTATATCGGTAGGGTCTCAAGGATGTTAGGAAGCCATTACCTTAGAACCAGAGAAATATTTCTATGCCACGTACTTCAAGCTTCGGCTTGAGTATAGCGATGTATCTTGATTGAAATCAAATGATCTGAACCATAGAGTTAGGATTAAGGTTCTACAAGCCATTTCAAAATATTGTATCTAGAGTCAGCTTCTAGGGACTGTTGTTCTGTGTGTCATTGCTTGTATGGTTGACTTCTTTTATGGATATTATCTTGTAAATTCTTATTTACTTCATCTTTTCAAAATCCTGGATGTTTATTTAAAAAATTTCTTTATTTTCTTAAAATCCAGGATTATGTATTTTTCCTTCTTTATTGTTTCATAATTTTCTTAAAACCTGGATATTCTTTTAAAACTTTTTTTTTTCAAAATATAGGTATACTTTTCTCTTTTCATGTTTCTCCAGAGTCATTTTTTAAAGTCTTCTATTTTTTCAAAGTCCAGGTGTATTTTTCTTTTTTCTCTTCTGATTTATTCAATTCTTTTGATCCTGCCTGCAATTTTTCAAAATATTCAAGTCTTGTCATCCATCTTCAAAATGCTCTTCTTCGTATATTCTATCTTATTCATATAAAATCTATTTCATCAGGAGATCTATTTTCAAATCTTTTTAATTTTTCCTTCACTATCTCTTTTCCTCTAAAAAATTCTTTGATCTGAACCCTTCCTTTATTTTACAGAAAACATCGACATTCCATCATGGTTTAAACAAGGGCAGGCAAGAGGGCAGCTCGACAACACAATGACAGTGATGTAGAGGAAGTGAACTCTCCCAGATTATCTTGAGGACATGACTCAGAAGAAGATGATGTTGACCCAGCAATGTACAAGATATTCCAAAAGATGATGGCAAAAATGATGTCCGAACATGCTGGGGCAGGTTCGAAGAAAACATCCTCTAAAAACAAGATTAAGAGAAAGCCAGTTAAAAAGCATGTTAGAATCAACAAGAAAAGAATCCAACAGGACAACACCTCTGAGGGTACAAAATCGGCAGAAGAGAACTCCAAAGAAGAGCAGTTTGTGTTCGTCCCAAGACATCTGCGATAATCCAAGAAGGTGGTAGAAGAGTCCGAATCAGTAAACAAGCCTAGAGATGGGGTCCCAATAGAAGATTTAATCCAAGTATTAACTAAGATAGTCAAGGACCTATAAATCCGAGACCAGGGGAAGAAAGCATACACCAGGCAAGACTTCTATCTAGGGTTGGATGGGGACAGCAACTTGGAAGACCTCCCTAGAAAATTCATTAAATTTGATGGATCCGGCAATCCAAAAGCTCATCTCGCGATGTTTTTCATAGAATGTGCCAGATTTAGTAAAGACAACCATGCTTTTTTCTTGCGCTTTCCTCGCAGTTTGGAAGACATAGCAGCTAAGTGGTATGAAGAGCACATCAACCTCATTGAGCTGCAAGATTTTGACAGGTTGTTAATCTGTTTGTGGAAAGATTCATGTTCAATTCTGAGGCACTGACCACCCTCAATCATTTGTATAATCTGAAGCAGGAAGACGAAGAAAAAGCGAGAGATTTCATTCGGAAGTGGAGAGATACCTACAACAAAATGAGAACCCCCATCTTAGAGGAGCAAGCGCTCCAAGTTATCTTGAACAATTTCTCTCAACCTCTCAAGAGGCTTATTTCTACTTACCCGTCAAAATCATTCATCGAACTTATTGAACGAGCTGAGTGGCTCGAGATGGGAATAAACAATGGAATGTATGAGGGCATCACCCTCATCAAGAGCAGTCAAGATTAAAAAAAGAAGGCAAATTTTACCTTTTCAGCCAACTCTGGCGGCAGTAGCAACAAAGATGGCAAGAATAAGCAAACAGGTCGGCGAGATAAACTCTTCAAGCAGAATGACAAGTCGGTCCTATCCAAGCAAAAGGAAAAGGTAAAGCATGATGGTTGGGGTTATGACCGCCAATTCACTGCTCTAGAACAGTCCCTTGAGCAAGTTCTTGAATATATGTTGAGCAAAGAGATGGTTAAACTTTCAAGAGTTGCTGATCCTCCGGTCACCCTGGGAAAATTGAAAGACAAATTCTACATATTCCACCGAGCTTTGGGGCATGATATCGAACACTGCTTTGTTCTCAAGAACATCATCTAGGACTGCATTGATAAAAGCCTTCTGATAGAGGACGAAGACAAAGAGCAACCCGCTGTCCTCACCAAGCCTTTCCCAGATCACTCAAAAAACTGATGATGCCAGAATTTTTCTGCTTTCCTCCTTTTCTTTTACCAGTCATCTTGTAGGGGCAAGTTAGCCCTAGTCTTTTGCAATCTTTTGGTCACATACTTGTAAATATTCAAGTTTTTGTTTTCGGTTTTTGCTTATCAATGAAATGTCAATTTCCTTCATATCTCTGGTATTCAATTCTTCTTTCTTTTGTTATACTGGGGCATCTTTTATTGTTAAAATTATATTTATAGTTCAAAAGTCTTCTTTGCCATAAGCTTCTATTAAATTCCTACTCTTTTCAGGATAAGGGACAATCTCGACATCATTCATGAGAGAAATGAAATTACCTATGAGGGTTTTTCAAAATCATGAAAATTTGAAAATTTCTGCAAAATCTTCGTCATGATCACCAAAAGTTCAATATTTTGGTCTAGTCTTTTCCAAAATCAACCTTCGTGTTGATCTTCCTTTCCAAAATTGGTTTCAAACTATTATCTTAAAAAATCAACCCTCATGTTGATCTCTCTTCAAAATCAGCCCTCATGTTGATTCTTCTTTAAAGATCAACTCTAGTGTTGATCATTCTTTAAAATCATCCTCGCGGTTGATCCTCTTCCCAAAAATGATTTTTTCATGAACATTCTCATCTCACTTTAAAGATCTCGTATGCAGACAGGATCAGACAAACTCTTTTTCCTCAAATTTTATCAATTTCTCATCAATCTTTTATCCATTTATATCAGTTTATCAAATTTTTTATTATTCATCTTTATTAATTTCATCAACTTATTAATTTCTCATTAATTATATCAATTTCTTTAATCTTTATTGATTTTTTATTATTAATTTTTATCACTTTTATTCTTTATCAATTTTCATCAATTTTTATCGATTCTTCATCCATTTTTTATCAAAACTTGTTCAAATTTTATTCATTCAAATTTCCCACTCAGGTTAAGGGATAAACCTGAATTTCTCACTCAGGTTAAGGGATAAACCTAGATTTTCCGCTCGGGTTAAGGGATAAACCTGAACCTCATCCCGCAAGGTCCTTTTTCTTTCAGAATTAGGGATAATTCTGAAGCCTTTCAAGCATCATCAATTTTTCCATCAATTTTACCAATTTTCACCATTCTTTATCAATTTTTATTCTTTATTAATTTTTATTTATTCTTTATCGCTCTTTACTTTGATTAATCATCTTTTATCAATTTTTTCAATTTTTATTTGTTTCCCATTCAGAATAAGGGATAATCCTGAGATCACTCACAGGAGCAATAATGCTACCTTTGAGAATTCTTTTACATGACAATTTTCATCAACTTCCTCAATTTTTCTCCATTTTTATCAATGTTCCATCAATTTCTATCTCTTTTCATTAGTCCTTCTCAATTTTATTAATCCCCATTCAGGATAAGGGATATTCTTAAGACCCCTCATAAGAGTAATAATGCTACCTATGAGAATTCTTTTTCAAAGATAAATTTTCATCAATTTCCTTAAGTTTTCTGTATTTTTTTTATCAATCTTTCATTAATTTCTATCTCTTTTCATTAGTTTTTCTCAATTTTATTCATCCTCGTTCAGGATAAGGGGTTAATCCTGAAAATCAGACCACATACAATTAATTATGATGCTTTCTTCATTGCAAGTCAAATAATTCAGTCCTCAAACTGGTCATTCTCAGAACTCTCGATCCTAGATCCAGTCCTCGCATTGGCAAATTTTCAAAATTCAATCTTCTGATTAAAGCTTTCTTTTAAAAACCCGAGTTCTGACTCAGATTTCCTTCTATTTTTCAAAAATCCAACTCTCAGGTTGGTCTATCTTCCTTTTTAAAAAAATATCCGAGTTCCGACTCAGACTCTTCTCTCTTTTTTAAAAACCCAACTCCCAGGTTGGTCTATTTTTCTTTTTAAATATCCAAGTTCCGACTCAGACTCTGTTCTTTTTCAAAAACCCAACTCGCAGGTTGGTCCATCATTCTTTTTAAATATCCGAGTTCCGACTCAAACTCTTTCAAAAACCCAACTCTCAGGTTGGTCTATCTTTCTTTTTAAAAAATATCTGAGTTCCGACTCAGACCCTTTTCTTTTTCAAAAACCCAACTATCAGGTTGGACCTTCTTCTAAAATCCAGTCTTCCGGCTGATCCCTTCCAAATTTCAAGCTTCAGGTTTATTCTCTTCAAAATTCCTTATATTCCCCTTCAGGTTAAGGGATAAACCTAAATTTCCCGTTCAGGATAAGGGATAATCTTGAAACCATTCATAGAAGCAGTGCAACCTTCTATAATGGTCCTTCCAAATCCAATTTAATGCTGGTCCTTCATCAAATCCAATCCTCACGTTGGTCCCTCCAGATCCAGTTTAACATTGGTTCTTCATTAAATCCAATTCTCACATTGGTCCTTCATCAAATCCAATTCTCACGTTGGTCCTTCCAAATTGAGTCTAACACTGGTTCTGCAAATATTCCAATTTGCTCAAATTGATCCTTCAAATTCCAATTTTTACACTGGTCCTTTAAAATTCCAGTTTTACACTGGTCCTTCAAATTCCAATTGGTCCTTCAAAATTCCAATGTTTATATTGGTCCTTCAAAATTCCAATTTTCTAAAATTGGCCCTTCAAAATTCCAGTTTTACACTGGTCCTTCAAATTCCAATTGGTCCTTCAAAATTCCAATGTTTACATTGGTTCTTCAAAATTTCAATTTTCTCAAATTGGTCCTTCAAAATTCTAGTTTTACACTGGTCCTTCAAATTCCAATTGGTCCTTCAAAATTCCAATGTTTACATTGGTCCTTTAAAATTCCAATTTTTCAAGTTGGTTCTTCAAATTCCAGGTTTACACTGGTCCTTCAAAATTCCAATTCCTAAATTTGTCCTTCAAACTTCAGTTTAACATTAGTCCTTTACCAGAATCCTTTACCAAAATCTTTTACCAAAAATCCTTTAGAAAAACCCTTTTTACCCAAATCCATTTAGTTGGTCCTGCCAAATCCAATTTTTACTAGTAGAGTTTCTCGAAGTCTAAAATTCTTACATTATTTCAGCTCAAGGTCCTATCAAAATCTATATTGAGTGATTATTTCACAAAGGATTCTTGAAAACTTTGTCAATTTGCTAAAAATATGTGTTGATTCCAATATTTTACTGCACAAAAGAATCACCTCAGATTACCTCTAGTATTCTTTTCAAAAGGGTGAAGTTTTTTGCGAAAAAGAGTATAATTCAAATCTTCTTTCTATTGATCAACCAAAAGAATGTAAGAAATATCCTTGGTATGATTAGCGAAAGAAATATTCAATGATGTTGAAAAGCTAGAAGCGAATCGATATTGATCATAGATATGACGCATGTTTAAAGACGACTTTCTGGCAATTAGGCAGTGGAAATATCTTGAGCGATAAAAAGAATCCACTCCATCCATATCTCCTCAGTCATTTAAGCTATAATCAAATATCTGCAAAAGGGATCTCTCAATTATCATCAAGTTGAAGGCGAATATGCGAGCTAGACCCCCGGAGCCAAAGAACATTTGGATCATTTTCGAGATGAAGGAGTTTGTGACAGATCCTTCCAGGGAAAGTTCAGATCAGCGTCAAGATGAAGGCAACTGTGATGAACCTCCCGGCAAACCCTAAAAGATATTTGATTTCTGCTACCATCTAAAGATTTGAACCAAAGAGCTAATATCATTAGTATAATTCTTGCAAAAAAGAAGGATCAGAGCATCTCCAAGATGAAGGAGTTTGTGACGTACCCTTCCCAGAAATGAAGAAGAAGAAAAAAGTCAGGACATCTCCAAAATAAAGGATGATATAATAAACTCCTCGCCAAAAACCCAAGAAAGCTCAATGTCTCAAAAAGAGTGTCAAAAAGATCATTATGGGAAAAACCCTAGGATATCAAACTGCCAAAATTGCCAGAAATCATGTTTTCTTATGCGAAATCCTTTCATCAATATATTTTCACTGCTTGGTTTTATGAAATTAAGAGTATTTCTTCTCTATTCATATCAAGGAAACAAATAACTTCCTTGAAGAAACTCAACAACGTAAAAATTTGAACATGACTCTGGAATCCGGGAAGTTAACTTCATTTTGGAGGAAATACTCTAAGTAAAAAGAGGGAATATTTTTCGCACATACGTGCACACTTTCGAGCATTTGAATCAACTACAATTTCATCTTATTGGCAAAATTTTTTGGTTATCCAAAAATGAGATAAATGCTCAATATCTATTTTGATGCAACCTAGCATTGTTTATTTTTTTCAAAGAAAGTTGCCTTATTCTGGTGAGGTATTTCTCTCAGTCCCACCCTGGTCTTCCCCATCGAGGAATCCATGCTTTGTATATTCACTCAAATAAGGATTACACCTAAACCTTGTCTCACGAGGTATTAAAAAAAAATGTCCCATCATAGTTTTTCAAATATCTTCGTCCCATCCAGGTTAAGGGTTAAACCTGAGTCTTTTCAAAAATTCTTATTTTTTTTCTCAGTCGTGAGACTTCTTCAAAATCTCTCCTTTTTACCATTTCCAGATATTCATCCAAAAGTCCCATCACGATTTTCTCATTTTCTTCTGTCCAAATTATTTTCATTCTCAAGGATTTTGTTCTTCCCAAAACCTTTCAGGACAAGGTATCAAACCTAAAAATAATGTTTTACAAAAACAATTCTTTCACACCCAGTTCAGACCTTCTGACTGAGGCATTTTTTGAAAATTTGGTGTGTCTTCTTTGCTGCTAAGCTCGGCTTACAACCGGCTTAGCAGCAAAGAGGGGCATCTGTGAACACCCCAAATTTTCCAAAAAATCTAAAAAATTCTCTTTTTGCCCCTAGGCCCGTTCTCTAAATAAACTGGGTCAATTTTTGATCAAATTTCCATTCATTTCTCGGATTCACTGGAATCCAGAGTCAAATTTTATTTCTGACCCAATTTCTGATCCAAATCGGATATCTAGATCCAATTCTGATCCCAGATCTCTTATTGTTCAAAAAATCAATTCTTTGGATCTTATTGAATGTTTTATCTAGATCCAATCTCAATTCGAGATCCAAAATCCATATTTTCTCAAAATCTTGGATCCAAATCCATTTTGGGGTTTATTTTCTGAAATAAATCATGTATTTTGTAAAAAACCTTATTTCAAAAAAACTTACAATTTCAAAGCGAATATTTTATAAAAATCTTTCAAAAAACCTCATTTGGGTCCCGCTCGCGAAAGTCCTCATGTTTCACTTATATTTTTGGATTTTCCTTCCAAAATTTAGAATAAGGAGTTATTTTATCTACTTGTTGAAACCGCTTTTTAGCTAAAAAAAACCTTTTTTGAAAAACTCTTTTTTGAAAAACTCTTTTTTTGATAAACCTTTTTTTTGAAATTTTTGAAAAACCTTTTTTTTGAAGTTTCTGAAAAATGCAGGGGACCTTCATTGTAAAACCCATAACAGCTTGCCATTATAAAAAGGAGCCGAAGGCTCCCTTCAACCGCACCGCGCTTCAGCCCACTATCCCATCTTCTTCTCGATCCTCCTTTTCCATAAGCCTTCTCCTCTTCTCCCCTCCCCTGTACCTTCTTTTCTTCTATTTCTCTGGTTTTCCTCTTCTGGTCGACTGAAGGAGGCGGATCCATCTTCAACCTCCAGAGGGAGCGTCACCACTCGATCACATAAGTCGTAAGTGCCTATCTCTAGTTCCTTTCTTCTTCTATTTCCTTCTCTTATACTTTCATGCCATTTCCTCTTTTTTTGCTTTTCTTTACTTTTCAGAGTTTTCCTGCATAACAGGTCTCACGTGTGATGCCTATGTGCATATAGCAGTATTGGCTCACATAGAATAATATCGATGGAATTTCAGATTCCAACACAATTTTTTTTCTTTTGCAAATCATTTCTGAGCCTCTCTGATTTTTGCAGGTTTTGAATGCATACTTATATCTGATCTTCTATTTTGTTTCATTCTAATTGTTTGATTATTTGCGATTTCTTATTTGCGTTTCTGATTCTCATGTTCATTCTAATTTTCGATTCATCTTTGATTCCTTGTTTCATTTATGCATTGCATTGTATAGGATTAACCAACATCGGCTTCTCTGCATCCATCATAATATTCAATCCTTGGCATTTGATTTTATAGCGAAATTATAGTTATGATTGATTCTACCGTAAGATCTTTTACCTACATTTGTTGGGGAAGTATTTCATTCAGTAAAAAAAAATCGAATTAATTTGGCTGTAAGGCATGCATTCGTTTACTCTGCCCATTTTGTATTCTCACAAATGCGTCACCTCTTGCAGCGTTTTCCAGATAGCATTTCCCTCAACATCCCATATTACCTGTTTTTAGCATTTGATTTCAATAATCATATCACTGCGTTTGTGGACTTTTGCTTCAATTAACATACTTTAGCATCCTAGTGAATGAATGTTGAACCAACCTACACCCAATTTCGCTTTGATTTCTTTTTTTTTCCCTTTTTTTTATCTTACCTTTGATCTCCTATTTCTCGTTTTGAATATCTTATTTATTTATTTATTTATTATTTTCCTATTTATGTTATCAATTTTCTGTTTTTCATCCCTAATTTGTTTTTATTATCACAGTCGATTCCTGTATTATATCTTGTTTTTCTTTATAGATACATCTGATCTAAAGGCACGTTTCACATTTCATCCGTATCAGCAACTTGATTGTATCTTTTAATCCATATATCTTCTGCTTAAATTTAATGCCATAATTGTGGATGCTCTGGTTCAGTATGCGTCAATTTTTGGCATATTTGACCCCCCCCCTTTCACTGGTCCTTTGCCTGTATGACTTTACAACCAGAAGAAAATGTGAGGTGATTTAGAATTCTTAAACATGGGTATCAAATGAGGTTGTGGCCACATATGACACATGTAAAAAAGAAGAAGAACTCACAGTGTTGCTGTTAGGGTGTTTTAGCAAAGTGTTTATTGACCAGCTCTTATTTGGGCTTTACGAGCCCACGATCTCTTCAGTTTTTGGCCAGTTGGTAGATTGGCCACGTTAATTTTGAGGTCCTAGATTGAGGTAGTGTAAACACCCCAAATTTTCCACACTCATTTCACACAACCCTCCTCGTGCAGTACCAACCCTGTTAGGTAAGTGTAGGAGTCAAACCCCGAGTCAGTTTCAGAAAACTACTACTTTACCCATTCTCATTAGGAAAATTACCATTTTACCCCTAGAATATCCCGAACCTCAGTCAGTCGGAGTCAACCAAGCTCATTGATAAGTTCAAAACAGTTAGAATATCAGTCATTTCAAGCTCATTTGAACTCACAGTAAGAAGGCCATTTCCATTTTGACCATTCCTGCCAAAATGGGATCATTTCTTCATAAATAAGCTCATTTCTCACTCAAATCCAAGCCAATTGTCTCCGAGTCAGTCATTCACAATTAGTCATATTCCTCTGAGTCTAGCTTGAGCTCACCAAGAGTTTAAGTGCTCCAGTTTCAGTTCAAAACCATTTTCAAGTGTCTAGGAGCCCATTTTAGCCCATTTTAGCTCTTTTAGCGGAAATTGAGCTGAATCCAGTCAGTTGAGCTAGTGTTTGAGCTTTGATTTTAGTTCATGTCAGTATTACTGACCTTTGTTTTAGCTCAAACCCAATTCAGTTTCGTAATTCACTTCACTCTAGTGACCATTCCGCACCATTTCTCTAAAAAGGGCAGCTTTTCTTGAAAATTTAGTCAGAGAGTCCAGTTGAGTCAATGTCTTGTCAGTCCAGTCGAGTTATGAAACTCAAAAATCCAGCTCAATCCAGTTCAAACCCCAATTTTCAGTGTCACTCTAGCTCGGTAGAGCCTGAAAACCATTTCTTCAACCATTTTGCAAATTTTATCAATTTTAACACTTTTTGAACTGATACAACTGCCAATCGGGGTCTAATGTCCAAAATTATTCTTTCAGGGTTAGCATTTCGCATGACATTTCATCTCTCATCATTTCATATCATTTCTCAGCATTTCATAACATTTCATCACATTTCCTTCCATTTTCGAAGTCCAGAATTCCAGTTTTATAAATTTAAATCCAGATTGAATTTTAAAAGTTTTCAGAAATCAATTTCAAACCCTAGGTTTTCAAAATTGACATTTTTACCCCTAGGATTCTAAATTTGGAAATATTTTTTTGAGAAAAACAATCCGTATTTCTTTCAAACTCAAAAATTTAAATTCTACACTGGATTTGCTTTACAACGGGGTATTGAACTTCAAAATCCGAGCTTATTTCAAAGCTGCCAAAACAGCTCATTTCGTCAGAGAATTTTTCTAAAAAAACTATTCTACCCCTAAGATTCTCAAAATGAATTTCAAATTTGAAAAAAAAGCCCACTCTGAGATGACTTATTCATTTACATTTCCCTTTTATTAAAAAAAAATATTTCTTTTATTCCCTTTCAATTTTCTTTTTATTTGTTCGTTTTGTTTTGTTTTTTATTTTATTTTGCGTTTTGAAAGGAGGTGAGACCCACAAGGGGGTCGACCAAACCTCCAACCCCATTTCTTTCTTCCCTTCCTTTCCTTCTTCTTCTTTCTTTTCTTTCCTTTCTTCTTTTCCTTCTTCCTTCCTTTTCTTCTTTTCTTTCTTTCTTTCCTTCTTCCCTTCCCTTTCTTCTTTCCCTTCTCCAGCCCATTCACGTGCTTTTCTTTCCTTTTCATTAACCTCACAAAAAACCTTAGCCCCAATTTTCATTAAAACCTAAGTTTTTACCTTTATTTTTTTGGGTTTTTTTTATAAGGCTCTCACGCTCAGCCTCTCACGCACATCTCTCTCCCTCTTTCTCTTCACCTCCTCACACAACACTCCCTTCAATTTGGGTTCCAGCCATTGAGGCCACCAAGCTTCCACCTTCAGCCTTCTACTGCAGCACAACAGCAGCTCCCACCGGTGGCTACCATCTTCTCCGACCGTGCAACATCCTCTCACACCACATCGTCTTCACTTCTCCAAGACAGCCACCTTCAAGGCGATCACACGGTGACTACCATCTTCTTCAACCGTGCAGCCTTCCTCCCACCATCTTCACATTTTAAAGGATCACCTCCATCCGAAAGCGGCGTCACCAACAACTCCCTTTGGCATCCAGCAAGCACAAGCCTTTCTTCCAAGGTGAGACCTCTTGTTCATTAAAATTTCATATCTTTGTTTCTTTTTTGTCTTTCTTGTCATAATAGGGCTATCTAGTGAGATATTTCATCCGTTCCATGGATGAAGTTTCTCACTTCAATGGCTGACATAAAAGCAAATATAAATCATGCCCCTCCTGCTGGCTTTGTTTTATTTTTTATTCTCAAGTTTTGTATTTAGTATTATTTTTTATTTCATAACACTCAATATTGTTTTCACTAGTGTCTAACTTAGGATTTCATTTTTTTTATGTAAAGCCCAGTCAATATTTCATGTTCAATATCTTGTTTATAAATATCAAAATTTTTATGGTAGATGCCTGTGTTTAATATTTGTTTTTTTGCAAAAATCTGGACTAATTTAAGTTCTAAAATTCCATTAAATAAATCCAAAACTGAGTTGGGTTTTGAACTTCCCAGAAATTTCAATTTCTGTCTTAGCAGACAAGAACCAATAGGATCCCCTAGATGAAAGATTCAAATACTCTCCTAAAAATTATAGTAGATTTGCGGTGGAATTTACTAATTTTCTGAAAATTTTGGGATCTTTATAAGTAGATTTGATTTCTGTTAAAAATTGATTTTTCTAGACCTCTGAGAAAACCTGATTTCTCTTTCTCAGGGTATATACCGACCCTAATGTGTTGTGTTTGCTCAACCCGTAGCCCGTTTGTCAAAACTTTCAACATGAAAGTTATTTCTAACTTATTACTTTGTCATTTCCCAAAATTTCAGAATTTTTAAGATTATCCAAGTCTTTTTCCTAAAATTTTCTTTTCTGTCCGACAGATTCCAATATCCAGAATTTCCAGAGATCTAGGTCTCTGATAGTAGTGTGCCCATTTCCAACCCATAACCCAAACTCCAATGCTGTAAAAATATAAAATTTGCCTCTGTCTGCCAGGGACATTTTTCCACAATTCCAGCCATTTCCCCATCTGTCTGATATTTTTCCCACATTTTCTCCCGAAACCTGTCTGTTCGCCCTAAATCCTAGAGTCGCCGGATTTTGATCTGACTTGCCAAAGCTGTCCAGCTCCGACCATAGCTCAAAACCAAAATCTGTAAAAGAAAAAAATCCTTGCCTTACTGTCCTTTGTCACCCCAAAAAGGTTGAGAATTTTTATGGAAGTTTGATATCCAAAATCCCATTTAGAATCAATATTTTAGGCAAAATTTTGTTTTTTTAGGATTTTTAACTATTTTCCATATTAAAAAAATAACAAAAAAATAGATTTTCGAGATTCATTCTGTGTTTAGGGTTAGTCTAGGTGTCCATGCCAAATTTGACTCAATTACAAGTTCATTTGTTATATATGTTAGTTTGTCTTTAAATTCAGAAGCGAAAATCAGGCGAAAATCAAGTTAAATTTGATATTTTATGATATTTTTGCCTTTTTAAGGTTTTTATCATATAAATAAGCATGCCATATCATATTAGGGTTAATTTAAATCTCATTTACATTTTAATTTTCTATTTTTACAAAATATCTTTCAGAAAACCCTAGTTTCAAGGCCATAGTCTTGTTATCTAGGGTATTTTGGTCATTTTGACCTAAATTTCAAAATTCCAATTTCTAATTCCACAAATTTTCATGCATATCATCATATTTCATCATATTATGTTTGATTTTTTTAATTTGATTTTCAAATTTCCAAAATTTCTTTTAGAAAATCCTGATTTTAAGATCATCAGGGGTATTTTGGTCATTTTGACCCCAATTTCGAATTTCCAAGTTTATTTTCAAAATTTTTTCATTATTTATCATGTTTATATCAGGAAGATATGGATTTGGGTTTATATTTGAATAGTATATGATAATTTCCAATATTTTTGGATAAATTCAGAAAAAACTACATTTCTGTGCTAACATGTTTTCTAGTTTTGCAGGAACATCCAAGAAGAAGACTTAGATTTTATTATTTTATTTTTATTCAATGTAAATATGTAATAATTTGGAATAAGAATTTACATTTCTGCTTAGAATAGGACTGCATTGCATATAGTTTAATTTCAGCAAAATTTCAATATCTGAATGTATCATTCATGCACATTTTTCCAAATCCACTATGGTTGACACGAATGGCACGTGCACAAGCTCTTATGCAGTTTATAAGTTTGGTGGGATTCGTATTTATGGCTATAGTCAGAATACGAAGAAAACCAAGATTTATGGTTGACACATTCAGCCTACACTCTTACTCTAACTTAAAAAATGCACTGCATTTCTCCAAATCTCAAAAGGATTTCCCAATTCCTCAAAGAATTCTTTTTCAAATTCATTCATTCATTCAATTTGCATCATTTTCAAATTCATTTTCCAATTCTATTTCAAAAAATCAGTTTTCCCAAAAAAAATTCTAAGTCTTTCTCAGGATTTGATTTTCCCAGAACTCTGAATTTTCAAATGAGATTTCAAAATATTTCCCTCGTTCTAACCATGATTTTCCAAGATTTTCACATTCCCAATTTCATTTTCAAATCCCAAAATCGATTTTTTCAATGTTCCTTAATATATTTCAGAAATTGATTTTCTCAGAATCCTTAATTCCAATCTCAAAATTCGATTTTCTCAGATTTCCCATTTTCCTATGAATTCATTTTCCATTTCAAAACATTATTTTCCAATGAACTTACTGATTCTCTCAAGATTCTCAAATCCATTTTTTCAGTAAAGCAATTCCAAATCTCAAAAATCGATTTTCCCAAGATTCAAGTTTTATTGAGAATTCATTTTCTAATCCAATTTCTGATTTCCAATGAAATTCAATGATTTCCCCAGGAATTTCATTTTCAAGCACTTTTCCAATCATTTTTCAAGTACATCTTCATTTTCCAAGGCAAACATCATATTTTATCAAACTTGCATTATTTTCAAAATTTCATAACACATGCCTGATTCTCTGTGCATTCTAGGAAAACAGAGCATAATTTAGATAATTTAACTCAGTCAAAGCACACAATTGATCCTTGGTTCGATTACCCCTGGTAAAGGCGCTAGGAACGATTGAACTTCGTACCGACAGGCGGATCCCATTCCACAGAATTTTCCTGCAAATTTTCAAAACGGAGGCGAGTAATTCTCAAAAACGATTTTCAAAACTTTGGTTGAGTTTGACTCGCAGAATCGTTTCTCCCACTCTCATAGAGGGAGGGGAAAAATTTTTGCGATGATAACAGGTTTGGCGACCGTGATGGGTCCTGTCTTCCTCTGATCAATTATATGCTTTGACTTAGCTCAAATGTCAAAATCGTGCTTTATGAACTGTTAGCTTTTAATTTCTGATATCATGTGAACCTAGGAGCTTAGACTTGAACCTAGCTGACATGAATTGCATGTAGACAAGGCATGGTTTGGTAGGACCAATTGAGGAAAATTATTCATGCCCACTTAGACTTAGGTCTGAAATACAACACTCCTCAATCTAGGAATTGTATGAAAATAATGCTTGCTTCTTCAAAATTTTTCAAAATCTCTATCTCTTTAGGTTTTAGAGCCCTCTGTTTGCCTGCATGTGATCATGTTTTAAAAAACCACCCCACCTATGTCTACCCGGTCTTCACGTTGCTGGGCTCTCTTCCAGAACCATAGTTCGGGACAGAGCCTCACAACTGGGCCACTTATTTGAGCTAACGCCCCCCTGCCACGTACCAAGGGGCATAGTCCAACGTATATCAGCAGGTGCTCAAGGATGTTGGGAAAACACAAGCCTAGAACCGAAGATGAATTTTTATGCCACGTACATCGAGCCTCGGCTTGAGTATATCGGCATAGCATGATTGAACACAGTTGATCTGAGCCTAGAGTCACGATTAGGGTCCTAAAGCTCTTTCAAAATTGATGCATTTAGAGTCAGCTTCTTAGGGAATGCTGTATGTGCATAATTGTTTGTGATTGAATGTATGATATTCATTTTCATCTTATTTTTCCATATTTTTCCTAATTTTTCCAAAATACTGGACAATTTTGAAATCTTCCATCTTTTTTGAAATATCTCCTTTTTCTCAAAAACCCTGAACGATTTTTCCAAATTATCCACTTTTTCTTCAAAACTCCAGGTGATTTTCCATTCTTTCATTCCTCTGGACTTCAAATTTTCAGCATTTCACTTTATCCTGCCTGCAATTTTCAAAATTCTTGTATTTTTTCAAAGTCTAATTTCAATCTTCCTATCTTTCAGTCCAATGGCATCCAGTCAGCTCGACTCTGTCTTTCCTGAGGGTCACATCTCCTACGAGGTGCGACAAAGTCTTCCCGAGCATCGAGCTCTCAACACCGGACCCTTCTTTCCCCGATGGTATTATACTTGGTTCAAAAACTTCTCTCATATGTTTCCGGACCATTTGAGCGACTGTGGGTTGGAACTGGCATCCGCAGTGGAAAAGTTGATAGCTAACGAAAATCTGATCCATGCACTGGCAGAGCGATGGAATCCGTGCACTTGCACATTTTGGTTCCCATGGGGCGAGATGACCTTGTTGATGGACGAATTTTCAGAGATTATGGGACTGCCCGAGCCAGCCGGTCAGCTTGGAGATCCATTAGAGCAACAATTTTTTATTAATGTCAAGGATCTGGACCCTAAAGATGTTGTAGCTCGCATGACAGGGCATAAGTCTTGGCCACTGATTGAAGAAAATGAGAATGAATATGTGAGCCTGATCGAGATCTACCGACAGTATGGGGCATTCGCAGAAGTCAACTCATTATCCAGAACAACTCAAGAAAAAATTCAGTATGCGATGGTCGTATGCACTGAAGGGCTCACTTTTTTCCCCCTAGATATACATATGTGTATGGCAAGCAATTTAAGCTACTTGGCCCATTTTCCTGTACCTGCTACTATCCAAAGCGATGCGTCAGACAATTTTCTCAGAGAACAGAAGCGCGTAGAAACTCAGCTACTATCAAGGGTTATGCCAGAATTCGACCTTGCATCAGCGCAATGGTCTGGAACATACCATTCTGGCGGATATGGCTGGGATTCTTTCATCATTCTCACTCTTTTCCCCAGTCCTCGTGTCTCTGCTGATCATTAAGAGTGGTGACAGACTGTATATATGCCCCCTCTTTCTCAAGTCCACTATTGATGCAATCATATTTTTCCTTCAATAAAAAATCCTTCAATTTTCATTTTATCATGGTTTGATGACCTCGCCTAGGTGATAAGGCATATTTACAGTTGTTCGTTCTCCTCACAAAGAATGGCAACACAATTGTTGTGACTCCAGCGGTGACCCAATCCCTAGTAATGGGATGTTCTTTCAATTATCTACCAAATTCTCATCAAATATTTTTCTTATATTCATTTCTATCCTGAATCTTCATCATCAAAATTTAATCATCCATCACATTCTGCAGAGAATATCGATATTCCCAAGTGATCCAGATCAGATAAGAAGACGCTACTATATCAAGTGCATTAGTGATTTTTAAAGCATCAAGTAAAAAGAGATGAATTTTCCAAGAACTATTAGAAGATAGAGTCCGAATGATAGGGATGACATTGATCCTGCTGCATATCAGATGTTTAAGAAAATGATGATTTGGATGATGTCTGAGCAAGCTGAAGACAGTCTCAGAAAGGCTCCCATCAAGGAGAAGACATCTGTCTCCTCTCTCAGAATATCACTGGTAAGAGTAACGAGCGATTTGGCATGTGTCTGCCCGATATTTTATTCTCGCCGATGTCCTCTATCATCGTGGATTCATTTATGAATATTCCAGATGCGTAGACGAAGCCAAAGAAGTCATGCAGGAAGTACACTAAGACATTTGCGGTGGTCACGTCGGCTACCAAACTCTTATCAAGCAAATCATTTGGGCAAGATATTATCGGAAGACTATGCAACAAGATTGCTACCATTTTGTGAAGAAGTGTGCTCTATGCCAGATACATGCACCTTCTATTCATGCGCCAGCAACAAATTTGCAAACCGCCATCTCTCCATGGCTATTTTTTATGTGGGCCTTTGATGTTGTGGCCCCATCACTCCTTCTGCTTCAAACGACTGCAAATATTTTGTTGCCGCAATAGAATATTTCACAAAATGGTTCGAAGCTATCACTTTGCGTATAGTAGTAGGTCAACACATGGTTTCATTCATCCACAAAAATATCCTTTGTCGTTTTGGCATACCGCACGATATCGTTTCGGACAATGGCAGTCATTTCAAGAATGAGAGAATGAGGACATTTTGCTCAAAGTTCAGAATCTATCACCATTTCTCTGCTCCTTATTATCCTCAAGGGAATGGTCAGGTAAAAGCCACTAATAAAATTCGGATTAGAATCCTGGAGCAAACTTTGGAAACAGATTGTGACTGGCATGAGAAGATCCATGATGCATTATGAGCATACAAAACCACCATTTGAACTCCAACTAATGCTATTCTGTCAGAACTTGTCTACGAAACTGAAGTAGTACTGCCTCTACATGTTCAGAAACCTGCTCTGAAATTTGCATCACTTCTAGAATTACCTCTTGATCAATATTAGCAACAACGGCTAGTATAGCTTGATTTGCTCGATGAAAGGAGGCTCAGAGCAGCAGAGCACGCTCAATCATATCGATAGAGGGTAGCCAAACAATATGCAAAGTTTGTCATTAAAAGGAAATTGTGATTCAATGATCTAGTGCTCAGATCCATGGCTTATCTCAAGCACCGCTCAGATGGCAAATGATCACCAAATTAGGAAGGACCCTATGTTGTCAAGGAAGCATTACCCCACAATTCATATCTGCTCATCAATGCCGATGGTGTAGAATTATCAAACCCCATCAATGCTCAACATTTGAAAAATTTCTATACTTCTATTCCATCCTTTGCAATTCCTCAATATATTTTCTTCAATAATGGTCAAATTCTTCTTTCCCAGTTACACTAGGGCATTATTTTAAAAATTGTCTTCAAAACGTCCTGTATGCAGGCATGATCACACAAATCTCTCATTTTGCATGCATGTGCACCCATTTACAACATTTGCATTCATTTGCATTTGCATGCATTCATTCACATTTATCTCCATCAATTTGCATTTGCACCAAATTCATTTTCCCTTCAGGTTAAGAGATAAACCTGAACTACCCATTCAGAATAAAGGATAAATCCTGAGACCTTGACAAAGTCATCCAAAAGTCATCGCAAAGATGAAGATTGAAAATCTCCCATCGTGACCAACAAACACTTTTCAAAACATCATTTTTTTTAAGTTGACCTACGAGTCAAGTCCTTTATCAAAACCATTTTTGCCAATCTTGTCAAAATCAACCTTCGGGTTAAGCCTTTTCTAAACCCAGTTTAGCACTGGTCCTTCTAAACCCAATCTAGCACCTGGTCCTTCCAAAACCCGATTTTGCATCGGTCCTTCCCAAAGTCCAATCTTCGAATTGGTCCTTCTAAACCTAGTTTAGCACCTGGTCCTTCCAAACCCAGTTCAACACCTGGTCCTTCTAAACCCAGTCTAGCACCTGGTCCTTCCAAAACCCGATTTAGCATCGGTCCTTCCCAAAGCCCAATCTTCGAATTGGTCCTTCTAAACCCAGTTTAGCACATGGTCCTTCCAAACCCAGTTTAGCACCTGGTCCTTCTAAACCCAGTCTAGCATCTGGTCCTTCTAAAACCCGATTTAACATCAGTCCTTCCCAAAATCCAATCTTCGAATTGGTCCTCCTAAACCCAGTTTAGCACCTGATCCTTCTAAACCCAGTTTAGCACCTGGTCCTTCCAAATCCGATTTAGCATCGGTCCTTTTCAAAAACCAATCTTCGAATTGGTCCATCCAAAACCCGATTTAGAATCGGTCCTTCCCAAAAACCAATCTTTGAATTGGTCCTTCCAAACCCGATTTAGCATCGGTCCTTCCCAAAAACCAATCTTTGAATTGGTCCTTCCAAACCCGGTTTAGCACTGGTCCTTCCCAAAATCCAATCTTCGAATTGGTCCTCCTAAACCCAGTTTAGCACCTGGTCCTTCCCAAAGTCCAATCTTCGAATTGGTCCTTCTAAACCCAGTTTAGCACCTGGTCCTTCCAAACCCAGTTTATAATCTGGTCCTTCTAAACCCAGTCTAGCACCTGGTCCTTACCAAACCCGATTTAGCATCAGTCCTTCCCAAAGTCAAATCTTCAAATTGGTCCTTCCAAACCCAGTTTAACACCTGGTCCTTCTAAACTCAGTTTAGCACCTGGTCCTTTCAAACCCAGTTTAGCACCTGGTCCTTCTAAACCCAGTCTAGCACCTGGTCCTTCCAAAACCTGATTTAGAATCGGTTCTTCCCAAAATCCAATCCTCGAATTGGTCCTCCTAAACCCAGTTTAGCACCTGGTCCTTCTAAACTCAGTTTAGCACCTGGTCCTTCCAAACTCGATTTAGCATCGGTCCTTCCCAAAAACCAATCTTCGAATTGGTCTTTCCAAAACCCGATTTATCATCGGTCCTTCCCAAAAACCAATCTTCGAATTGGTCCTTCCAAACCCGATTTAGCATTGGTCATTCCCAAAAACCAATCTTCGAATTGGTCCTTCCAAACCCGGTTTATCACTGGTCCTTCCCAAAAACCAATCTTCGAATTGACCCTTCCAAATTTGGTTTAGCACAGGTCCTTCTCAAATCCAATCCTCAAATTCATCCTTTTACAAAATCTAACCTCGCATTGGTTATTTTACCAGTTCCTGTATGCGTATTGGTCATTCTTTCAAATTCAATCTTTATATTAGTTTCAATTCCCAATTTTGACCTCCGGGTCACCCAATGTCTGACTTCCAGTTTTGACCTTCAGGTCAACCAACTTCCAATTTCTGAATTCAAAATTCCCATTTCCAAATTTTCAATCTCCAATTTCCAATTTCCAAATTCCAATTTCGACCTTTTGGTCACTCAATACCAATTTCAGTAACTTTTTCTTGCGAGAGACCCTTTTTATAGGGAGAGTTCGAGGGAGCTCGTTCTTCTGGCATGCTATCCTTTGTTCACCTCCTCTTCAGGGAAGAGAGGAGTAATTTCAAATTCCCATATCTGAATCTTCTCTTTTGGGAAAAGGAGAAGAAAATTTTTGTCATGGATGCGTTGAGTCACACTTCAAATGCTCGTTTTCACAAAGGATTTCAAGAACATTTTGTCAATTTGTCATCAAATACTTGTTGATTTTAAAATCTTTATTGCACAAAAGAATAACCTTAGAATACCTTCAGTATTACTTTCGAAAGGACAAAGCTTTCGCGGAAAAGGATTCAAAATTCAAAATTTTTCTATTGGCCAACCAAAAAGATGAAGAATAGATCATCAATATGGCCAACAAAGAAAATTCAATATTGTTGCAAAGCCATAAGTGATCAATATCAATCGCAGTCAATGGCACATTTTTAAAGATCATTCTTGGAAAATAAGGCAGTCGAAATATCCTGGGAGACATAGAAAAATCCATTCAATTTCCATATCTCCTCAATCGTTTAAGCTGCAATTAAATATCTGCAAAAGGGATCTCTCAATTGTCGTCAAGTTGAAGACGAATTATGCGAGTTAGACCCCCGGGGCCAAAGAAGATTTAGATCATCTCCAAGATGAAGGAGTTTGTGACGGATCCTTCCAGAGAAAGTTCAGATCACCGCCAAGTTGAAGGCGACTGCGATGAACCTCCCAACAAACCCTAAAGGATATTTAATTTCTGCTATCATCAAGAGATTTCCAACCAATGAGCCAATACCGTCAAGATAATTCTTGAGAGAAAGAAAAATCGAAACATCTCTGAGATGAAAAAGTTTGTGACATATCCTTCCAAAAAAAGAGAGAGAGAAAAGTCAGGACATCTCCAAAATGAAGGATGATGTAATCCCCCAAAAACCCAAGAGAGCTCTAATTTTGCCAATAAAAAACAAAAAAAAGTGGGCAGAGAGATCATCATGAGAAAAGAATCCCAGGATATCAAACTACCAAATCTGTCAAGAATCCTCTTTAAAATTTGTGAAATTCTATTATCAATATTCTTTCACCAATTGCTTTCACAATATCAAGAATACTCGCTTTTCTGTTCATATCAAGGAAATTGATAGCTTCCTTTAAAGAAAGCCAATCGCAAGAAATTTGAATTCGAATCTTGATTCTACAGAGTTAAGCCCAGTCGAAGGTAATACTTCAGGTGGAAAAGAGGAAATATTTTTGCACCAATGTGCATCATTTTCAATCATTTTGAATCAACAACAATTTTCAACATTTTGACAATATTTTCTAGTTGTCCTAGCATGAAGTGAGAGCTTGAGGTTCATCTTTGGCACATCCTGACACTATTTGTTATCCCTTTAGGACTTGATAACTGGAGTTTTCAAGATTCCTTCCCTTCTTTTGTTATAATCTGAGCGCCTAGGTTCTCAGATTCACACACTTCCCTGTGTCCCCACTGTCCCACCATAGTCAGTCCAATTTCGGCATGAGGTTAAGCCACCAATCATTTTCTCGCAAAAGGTCATCAATTTCAAAAGTTATTTAGTCTCAGCAATGAGGCGCCCAAAATCAAACCCCTTTTCAAGCTTTAGGGATCCCAATTTTATCCTTTTACAAAACCCCTATCGGATTCATTGTGCGGAAGTCCGAAGGTTCCATCATGAGTTCTTTTTTCGAGAATCCCATCATTTTCATTCCCGGTCAGGTTAAGGGTTAAACCTGAGCCTCATTTTGATGAGGTATTTCATTTCCCCGGTCAGGTTAAGGGTCAAACCTGAGCTTTGTTTCTACACGAGGTATTTCCTGTCCCATCCAGGTTAAGGGCAAAACCTGAATCTCACTTCTTTTGAAGTAAATTCTTTCTTCTTCATTCTCTATTTCATATCTACCATTTTCATCAGGGCTAATTTCTTCATACCCAGTCAGATCCTTCTAACTGGGGCATTTTTATAGCCCAAATTTGGTGTGTTTTTCTTTGCCACTAAGCTCATCCTCAAGCCGGCTTAGTAGCAAAGAGGGGCATCTGTAAACAGCCCAAATTTTCCACACTCATTTCAGACAACCCTCCTCATGCAGTACCAACCCTGTTAGGTTAGTGTAGGAGTCAAACCCCGAGCCAGTTTCAGAAAACTACTACTTTACCCATTCTTATTAGGAAAATTACCATTTTACTCCTAGGATATCCCAAACCTCAGTTAGTCGGAGTCAACCAAGCTCATTGGTCAGTTCAGAACAGTTAGAATATCAGTCATTTCAAGCTCATTTGAACTCACAGTGAAAAAGCTATTTTCATTTTTGACCATTCCTGCCAAAATGGGATCATTTATTTAGAAATGAGCCCATTTCTTACTCAAATCCAAGCCAATTGTCTTCGAGTCAGTCATTCACAGTTAGTCATATTCCTCTGAGTCTAGCTTGAGCTCACCAGGAGTTCAAGTGCTCCAGTTTCAGTTCAAAACCATTTCCAAGTGTCTAGGAGCCCATTTTTGCCCATTTTATCCCATTTCAGCTCTTTTAGCGAAAATTGAGCTGAATCCAGTCAGTTGAGCTAGTGTTTGAGCTTCGATTTTAGTTCATGTCAGTATTACTGACCTTTTTTTTAGCTCAAACCTAGCTCAGTTTTGTAATTCACTTCACTCTAGTAACCATTCCGCACCATTTCTCTAAAAAGGGCAGCTTTTCTTGAAAATTTAGTTGGAGAGTCCAGTTGAGTCAGTGTCTTGTCAGTCCAGTTGAGTTCTGAAACTCAAAAACCCAGCTCAATCCAGTTCAAACCCCAATTTTCAGTGTCACTCTAGCTCGATAGAGCCTGAAAACCATTTCTTTAACCATTTTGCAAATTTTATCAATTTTAACACTTTTTGAACTTGTACAACTGCCAATCGGGGTCTAATGTCCAAAATTATTCATCCAGGGTTAGCATTTTGCATGGCATTTCATGTCATCTCTCATCATTTCATATCATTTCTCAGCATTTCATAACATTTCATTCCATTTTCAAAGTCCAGAATTCCAGTTTTATAAATTTAAATCCAGATTGAGTTTTAAAAGTTTTCAGAAATCAATTTCAAACCCTGGGTTTCCAAAATTGATATTTTTACCCCCAAGATTCTAAATTTAGAAATATTTTTTTGAGAAAAACAATCCGGATTTCTTTTAAACTCAAATTTCTAAATTCTACACTGGATTTGCTTTGCAACGGGGTATTGAACTTCAAAATCCAAGCTTATTTCAAAAACTGCCAAAAATAGCCCGTTTCGTCTGAGATTTTTTTCTAAAAAGACTATTCTACCCCTAAGATTCTCAAAATGAATTTCAAATTTGAAAAATAAGCCCACTCTGAGATGACTTATTCATTTACATTTCCCTTTTATTAAAAAAAAATATTTCTTTTATTCCCTTTCAATTTTCTTTTTATTTGTTTTTTTTTTATTTCGCGTTTTGAGAGGAGGTGGGACCCACAAGGGGGTCGACCAAACCTCCAGCCCCATTTCCTTCTTTGTTCCTTTTCTTTCTTCCCTTCCTTTCCTTCTTCTTTTTTCTTCTTCTTTCCTTCTTCCCTTCCCTTTCTTCTTTCCCTTCTCCAGCCCATTCACGTGCTTTTCTTTCCTTTTCATTAACCTCACTAAAAACCTTAGCCCCAATTTTCATTAAAACCTAAGTTTTCACCTTTTTTTTGGTTTTTTTTTACAAGGCTCTAATGCTCAGCCTCCCACGCACATCTCTCCCTCTTTCTCTTCACCTCCTCACACAACACTCCCTTCAATTTGGGTTCCAGCCATTAAGGCCACCAAGCTTCCACCTTCAGCCTTCTACTGCAGCACAGCAATAGCTCCCACGGGTGGCTACCATCTTCCCTGACCGTGTAGCATCCTCTCTCACCACAACGTCTTCACTTCTCCAAGACAACCACCTTCAAGGCGATCACACGGTGACTACCATCTTCTTCAACCGTGCAGCCTTCCTCCCACCATCTTCACATTTTAAAGGATCACCTCCATCCGAAAGCGGCGTCACCAACAACTCCCTTTGGCATCCAGCAAGTACAAGCCTTTCTTCCAAGGTGAGACCTCTTGTTCATTAAAATTTCATATCTTTGTTTTTTTTTTGTCTTTCTTGTCATAATAGGGCTATCTAGTGAGATATTTCATCCGTTCCATGGATGAAGTTTCTCACTTCAATGGCTGACATAAAAGCAAATATAAATCATGCCCCTCCTGCTGGCTTTGTTTTATTTTTTATTCTCAAGTATTGTTTTTAGTATTATTTTTTATTTCGTAACACTCAATATTGTTTTCATTAGTGTCTAACTTAGGATTTCATTTTTTTATGTAAAGCCCAGTCAATATTTCATGTTCAATATCTCGTTTATAAATATCAAAATTTTTATGGTAGATGCCTGTGTTTAATTTTTGTTTCTCTGCAAAAATATGGACTAATTTAATTCTGAAATTCCATTAAATAAATCCAAAACCGAGTTGGATTTTGAACTTCCCAGAAATTTCAATTTCTGTCTTAGCAGACAAGAACCTATGGGATCCCCTAGATGGAAGATTAAAATCCTTTCATAAAAATTACAATAGATTCACGGTGGAATCTACTAATTGTCTAAAAATTTTAAGTTCTTTATAAGTAGATTGACCTCTGTTAAAAATCGATTTTCCCAAACCTCTGGGAAAACCTTGATTTCTCTTTCTCAGGGTATATACCGACCCTATTGTGTTGTGTCCGCTCAACCCGTAGCCCATCTTTCAAAACTTTCAACATGAAAGTTATTTCTAACCCATTATTCTGTCATTTTCCAAAATTTAGGAATTTTTTGGATTATCCAAGTATTTTTCCCGAATATTTTTTTTCTGTCTGATAGATTCCAATATCCAGAATTTCCAAAGATCTAGGTCTCTGATAATAGTGTGCCCATTTCCAACCCATAACCCGAATCCCAATGCTGTAAAAATATGAAATTTGCCTCTTTCTATCAAGAACATTTTTCCACAATTACAGAAATTTCCCCATCTGTCTGCTATTTGTCCCACATTTTCTTCCGAAACCTGTCGGTTTGCCCTAAATCCTAGAGTCACCGGATTCTGATCCAAGTTGTCGAAGCTGTCCAGCTCCGACCATAGCTCAAAACCAAAATCTGTAAAAGACAAAAATCCTTGCCTTACTGTCCTCTGTCACCGCATAAAATGTGAGAAATTTTTATGGAATTTTGATATCCAAAATCCCATTTAGAATAAATATTTTAGGCCAAATTCTATTTTTTTAGGATTTTTAGCTATTTTACATATTAAAAAAATAACAAAAATATATATTTTCGAGATTCATTCTGTGTTTATGGTTAGTCTAGGTGTCCATGCCAAATTTGGATCAATTGTAAGTTCATTTGCTATATATGTTAGTTTGTCTTTAAATTCAGAAGCGAAAATCAGATGAAAATCAAGTTAAATTTGATATTTTATGATATTTTCGCAATTTTAAGGGTTTTATCATATAAATAAGCATGTCATGTCATATTAGGGTTAATTTCAATCTCATTTGCATTTCAATTTTCCATTTTTACAAAATTTCTTTCAGAAAACCCTGGTTTCAAGGCCATAGTCTTGTTATCAGGTGTATTTTGGTCATTTTGACCTAAATTTCGAAATTCCAATTTCTAATTCCACAATTTTCAATGCATGTCATCATATTTCATCATATTATGTTTGATTTATTTCATTTGATTTTCAAATTTCCAAAATTTCTTTCAGAAAACCCTGATTTCAAGATCATCAGGGGTATTTTGGTCATTTTGACCCCAATTTCGAATTTCCAAGTTTATTTTCTAAATTTATTCATTATTTCTCATGTTTATATCAGGGAGATATGAGTTTGGGTTTATATCTGAATAATATCCGATAATTTTCAATATTTTCGGATAAATTCAGAAAAACCTACATTTCTATGCTAACAAGTTTTCTAGTTTTGCAGGAACATCCAAGAAGAAGACTTAACTTTTATTATTTTATTTTTATTCAATGTAAAGATGTAATAATTTGGAATAAGAATTTACATTTTTGCTTAGAATAGGACTGCATTGCATATAGTTTAATTTTAGCAAAATTTCAATATCTGAATGTATCATTCATGCACATTTTTCCAAATCCACTATGGTTGACACAAATGGCACGTGTGTGAACACCCCAAAATTTTCAAAATCTTATAAATGTTCCCTTTTTACCCCTGACCCCATTTTTTGAGCGATTGAGTCAGTTTCAAATCTAAATTCCAGCTTATTTCTCAAATTTTACTGAAATTAAATTCATTTTATATCTGACTCGATTTCGCATCCGGATCCAATATCAGATTCCAAATCTGAGCTTTGTCATCCAATTTTTAAATCAATTTCTCAAAATTACCAAAACTGCTTTTTAAATGGCTCAGGCAGTCCATCCGACATCCGTTTGGATCAACTATATATTTCTCGATTCGAGGTTTAAAAATCGAATATTTTCTCAAATCCCGGATCTAAACCCATTTTTTTGAAGGAATTTTTCAAAAATAAACTCAAATTCTCAATAAAGCCTTCTTTTGTAAATATTTATAAAATTTTATAAATGGTTTAGAAATCCCATAGTTTTAGAGTTTTTGTTTTCAAAAATACAAAAAATGTAGAAAATTTCAAGAAAAGAACAAAAAATAAGAAAATCGTAAAAGAAAACACAAAAAATGGCCTTTCAAAAACACTTTTTTTTTTGAAAATCGAGTTTTTGTGAAAACACTTTTTAGCAAAATTTGTTAGGGACCCCCTCTTTGTAAAATCTTGAAAATAAAAGGGGCCCGTTGCAAAATCTTTTTTTAGGGTTTCTCTTTGAGAACCCTTCGTAAGAAATCAGATGGCGAGGACAACGCCTCTCTCCCTCTCCTTCTCTCGTATCTCGGCCTTCTAGAAGCTTCTTCACTATCCATCGGCTCCTTCATCCCTCGATCGCCAACAAAGCTCACCCGATCCATCCATCTCCTACCTCTCCTGGCTTATCCATTCCATCGTCTTCACCCCCGCACCAACTTCTTCTACTCAATCCTCCCTTTTCCTATTTTGAGCATTTTTTTCTGGTTCTCTGAAGAGAATCCCTGTGAGCAGGTAAGTAACCCTCTCCTTCTTCTTTTAATCCCCTGTGAAGTTTTCCTCTCCTGCTTTGCTTAATCCCTTCATTTTGATCATATCCTTATCGTTTATTTGTACTTTTTTTTCTCTCTTAAGGCACCCACGGTGGAGTCGACCTGCATATAGCAGGATCGATCCACCTGCTGCTACAGTAATGGAATGCAACAATTCCAACATCTTTTTCTTCTCCCCTTTTGCTAAATCCCTTTAACTTTTGCAAGTTCTTGAGCATCTACTTACATTTGATTTTCGGTTTTTATTTTAACTGATTGTTATCTACGATTTCCTGTTTCTATTTCTGAAATTATATGCTCATTCTGACTTTCGATTGATGTTTTGATTCTCCGTTTAGTCTCATACTTTGCATTATACATAGTTGATTAGTGTTAGCATTTTGCACCCCCGTTAATTCATCCACTAATGTTATTTGTTCGTTGGACATTCCTTTCGATCGTGTGATTGTATCATTCCCATTTGCTCTGCATCATCTGGAATTTTGAATATAGACGATGAATTAGAAATGTGGTTAATTGCGCATTCTGATCCATACCGCTCACTGTGGTTGATTGACTAAACACCGAATGTGAAGCTCTCTAGCTTCAGATCAGTGTTAATCATTCACCCTTTTTCATTCCTCAAGGGGTCGATGCATCCAGAAAATTGAGAACCTCACTTGAAGTATTTCTTCTTGGCATTGTCAAAATGCCAAGATTCAGATATCACCCAAATCGATTATGTGTGGGTTTAGGCTCTATATCTGCAAGCATGGCTTAGTAACATGACCTTGAGATGAAGATGCTGGAGTGATCAATGTGACATCGAATGTGAAAAGATGCAATGCCAATTTGTAATTTGGGGAACATTCACTTGTTTGAAGAGCGATTGGGCTCAGACCAATTTGGGGTCCTCGGATCCTGTTCAGATAAGTTGACAGGGGAGATGTTGGTATGCAAATCCATTGCAAAGAATGGGTTGGTCACATTGGAAGATGTGTGTAGTGTTAGAGATGGAAATCGTGGCTCGATTATCATATCACCCGAATGTTGATATCAAAACAAGCATTTCCATTCGTTATGGAGAATTTGATTGGTGATTTGGGATTAAATGTTAAAAAAAAATAAAAAAATCAAGGGCAAGAACGAAACTCCTTAATTAACCAAATGCCTTTGATTCGGTGAGAAAGATAAAGTTAGCAAACAAAATATTATAGTGGACAATCCCTTGAAAAGTGTCCAGATCTGATGAGTAAACTTTTGGCAAGTATTAGATGAATGATCCCATCAGGTATGGCTTTTCTGTTTTTTTTTCTTTCTTTCTTTTCTTTTTCCTTTTTTTTTTCTCTTGGTAGTCAGGAAGGACAAGAATGGGATGAGCATATTCTCCATATTATGGTGAAAAGATGCCAAGCTATCAACTCTCACGGTTTTTGGATGGTGAGCAGGGGATGAAGCATTTTTTAGGTGGCTGCCAAGATTGAAGACCTGCCTCTTTCTTGGAGTAAAGCCTTTTCCTGATGACTAGATATGAGAACACATCCCATCTTCCTCGCCACTGCACCTGCTTTGGTAAGAGTTCTACAAATGGTGCTAAGAAGACAACCCAAGATAAGTCCTGAAACCCTGGATATTCATTCTTCTTTTCAGTTCTTGCCATTTTTTTTCCTATCATTATTTGCTCAGTTGACCCATTCCGTTCCATTTCTGAATTTTTTTTCCACATAATATCCCTAGATTCTAGACAACCTACAGCAATTCCATTTCATTGTTTATAGCTCCATATTTGTAGTTTTTCACTCCATACTCCATCCGAAGTTCCAATTTTTTTTTGATCGAGTAAAGGGTTTAAGAAAGAAGTCTGAGGATGATTCATTATTCAAACTTTCAAGAATTCCTGACATACTTAGCATATATACCATGCTTGGATGAGAGTGACACAGAGGTGTGGCATGTACAGACATTCCACTCAATTGACTCCAATTCTGTCAAAGGATTTCCAGAGGATCCGAAAATGGCAATGAGCAATTTTTTTTTGACATGAGCGTACATACAACATATGTTGAGGTCATTCTAGCCTCACAACATTTCATTTATATTGAGAATTAGTATTTCATTGGGTCCTCGTACAACTGGTCTTTTCACAATGATGTAGGTGCTAACAACCTAATACCCATGGAAATAGCACTGAAAATTGCAAATAAGATCAAAGCAAATGAAAGATTGTCTGCTTATATTATAATCCCAATGTGGCATGAGGGTCTTCCAACTACTACTACTACCCAGCGTATTCTCTTTTGGCAGAAAACTGGGGCAATCTATACTCATCATCAAAAGTCAGTGACCTTGGACTGTGATGCTGGACATTACAAACTGTGCATAAAGAAGATTATCACAATCCATCTTTTCCAGCAGGTGTGACTTCCCCAAGAGAGCCATGGCATAACTTGCACTGCAAAATTGATGGTCCTGCCGCCTATGATGTTTTAACCAACTTTGAGGAGAGGTGGTCCAAATCTTCAAAGCGCCATGAGATTGAAAAACTCAAGACATCTGAGGATTGTTATAGAATTTGGCATCCCTGGCAAAAGACACGTTAAAGTTTATCTGTAATTAAGGCTGGCCCATTCTACATAGGCCAAAGAAGGATGATGTCACCACTGTGGCATCCCACATCATCCCATTCCCTAGTGAGTTCCACCAGACTGTTGTACCCATCATCTTCAGCTCATTCATCTGCTGCACAATTATACAGTCTCCACCAAGCCTATTGGCCCATGACAGTCTTGATGTACAACACAATGCATCTAGTCCAGTCGAAGAGCCAGATTACATTCTTGGTAAGGAAGCAGAGCCGACAGAGTTTGTATCCTGAATACATCCTGAAGAAGCTATCACCACAGAGGAGTATGTTTTCTCAAAGCAACAACAGATTTCTGGAGCAAATACCCTTGTTGAAGAAGACGATGATGATTATAATTTTGTTCCTCACCCAGAGGTTAGTAATGCTATGCTGAAAACAATACAGATTCCCATTGTGGAATCTGTTGAAACTGTTAAGTCACCTACTGCATGCCTGTGACTCTCCTCTTAGATGTATCTTCTTACAACATTCACCTTCATTTGATATCATTACTGCTGTAAATCATATGCTCATATTTGCATTAGATGTACATAAATACATGAATAAGTTTTGGCCAGTGCATTATATCACATGCAATTTTCATCTAGTAGACAAACATCAATATAGGCATTTTCGGTTTTCATTGAAACACGAGCATATGCCCTGCATATATATATAAATATATATACATATATTACTTATATGGATGCATATAGGCTCTTGATGTTTCATTTTTTTTCTTTTCTATTATATTCCGCATTTTATATCTTCTATCTTGTACTAACTTGGGTTTTGCGGGAATTAGGTAAAAAGTGTTATTTTTCTTTCTTAGTTTAGGAATTCTAAATTTCAATATCAATTCAAGTTTGTAATAGCTGGATATCAATGAGAATTTTCTTTCTCAACACTAGATTAGAATGCATGAGCATGCATATTTTCTAGAAATGCTTGTTTCATGTCATTTTTCTCTTTTATTTCAAAAATTCACAAATGGAAACACGAATGGCACGTGCACCATTTTATAAAAGGTGATTAAATCTTAAGTTGATGATTTGCATCAATGGAACAAAACTTAGGGTTTTCATCTTTTATGAAATAACATTGGATCTACACTAGATCTCCTTCAAAAATTATCATATTTTCAAATATTTTCTTCTTTTATCAGGGGTTAACTTAAAATTAACTCAAAATATATATCAATGGCCCTAGTCAGGATATATTGAGAGTTAATTTCATTTTAAACTCTATAAAAGCACAAAAAATATGTTTTATTCTTCATCTGAATTCAAATATGATTATTATATAATACATTTAATGATAGTCAGGGATGTATTATATCTTCAATCTTATTTTAATTCATTTAAAGAACGAAATATGCTTTTCAAATCTTTAAATTCATTCATCATTTAGGATAAAATTATATCATGTTTTAAAAAATCCAAGTGATTTCCTTCAAATATCTTCTTCACTTCTCAAATCAATTTTCAATTCTTGTAAATTCAAAATACTATCTTCAGGTTCTAACTTTAAATTCCAAGTCTAATTTGACTTTGGAATTTCAAATTCATTTCTATATTCAAAATTCAATTTCCAATTCAAATTCAAAATTAAATTCAATTCAATTTCAAAGTTCAATTTAAAATTTCTAATCCATCTCCTGATTTCAAATACTCAAGCTTTAAATCAAATCCATCCTTTATTTCTCATTGAGTCTTGATCCTCAAATTCAAAATCAAAGTTTTGAGATTGATTCTGAATCTCAAAATTCGATTTTTCTTAAAGTTTTAAATTCAATCTGGGTTTTCAAAACCCAGATCCATCTTCAAAAAAAAAAATCCAAAAATCCACCTTGACTCCCAAATTTAGAACCCAATTCCATATTAGATTCGGATCTTCAAAAACCAATCTCATCTTGGATTCCAGACTTCGGATCCAATTCCATTTAGGATTCAGATTTTGTATTCAACTTCATTTTGGAGCCCAAACTTCAGATCCAATTCCACTTAGGATTCCAGATCCAGAATTCAACTTCATTTTGGATTTCAGATTTCGAATCCAATTCCATTTAGTATTCCAGAATTCAACTTCATTTTGGATCTCAGACATCGGATCCAATTCCATTTAGGACTCCAAAATTCCACTTCATTTTGGATCTCATACTTCAGATAAAAATTCCAGTTAGGATCCAGAATTCAATTCCATCTTGGATCCCAGACTTCGGATCTAATTCCCTTTAGGATTCAAACTTTATATTCAAAATTTCATCTTGGATCTCAGATTTCAAATCAATTTTTCCCAATTTCAGATTTCAAATCTATCTTAAATTCCAGATTTCAAATCCTAATTTCATCCTGATATCAGACTTTGAATCTAGAATTCAAATTCCATTTCAAATCTCATCCAGGTTTAAAATTCAAATTCAGAGTCCATTTCTAACTCTAAAAACTTCGTTTCTCTTTCTCTCTCTGAGCTTCAAAATCATTCTTTTTCAAATCAAGATTTATTCTCCCAACTCTGATTATTTCAAAGACTTGGAACTTTAAACATCTTTCCTGATCTATCTCCAGTTCTAAGTTAGAAACCATTTCTTCACTCTATTATCAAATTCATCTCAGAAATACTTGGAGATTTTTTAAACCATTTTTGAAAAGAGCATGCATCCTTGCATTGCACAAGCATGATTCTTTGTGCATTTAGACTTGGGATAAATTCTTAGATATTATTTAGGCAAAGCAAAAAGGCATAAATTCGATCCTTGGTTTGATTACCCCTGGTAAAGGCGCGAGGAACGGTCAAACTTCGTACCGACGAGCGAGCCCCGTCTCCCAATTTTCCCGCAAATTTTTCAAAACAGAGGCGAGTAATTTTTCTAAATATTTTCAAATTAAGGTCAAGTGAGTCCCCGCAAAAGAGTTCCTCTCTCTCTTCTTTTCTTTCTTTTTTTTGCTCTCTTCTTTTTCTGTCTTTTATTTCTCCATTCAAAAAAGGAGGAAATAGGGATTAGAAAGGAAAAGAGAAGGAAGAGAGAGAAATATTAAGAGAGGAACTTTTTTTTGCGATGATCACAACGTGCACAAGCTCTTATGGAGTTTATAAACTCGGTGGGATTCATATTTATTTCCATAGTCAAAATACGAAGAAAACCAAGATTTATGATCTTCGTATTAGCCACATTCAACCTACACTCTTAGGCTAACTTAAAAAAATACACTGCATTTCTCCAAATCTCAAAAAGATTTCCCAATTCCTCAAAGAATTCTTTTTCAAATTCATTCATTCATTCAATTTGCATCATTTTCAAATTCATTTTCCAATTCTATTTCAAAAAATCAGTTTTCCCAAAAAAAATTCTAAGTCTTTCTCAGGATTTGATTTTCCCAGAACTCTGAATTTTCAAATGAGTTTTCAAAATATTTCCCAAGTTCAATCCATGATTTTCCAAAATTTTCACATTCCCAATTTCATTTTCAAATCCCAAAATCGATTTTTTCAAAGTTTCTTAAATTATTTCAGAAATTGATTTTCTCAGAATCCTTAATTCCAATCTCAAAAATCGATTTTCTCATATTTCCCATTTTCCTATGAATTCATTTTCCATTTCAAAAAATTATTTTCCAATGAACTTCCTGATTCTCTCAAGATTCTCAAATCCATTTTTCAGAAAAGCAATTCCAAATCTCAAAAATCGATTTTCCCAAGATTCAAGTTTTCCTGAGAATTCATTTTCCAATTCAATTTCTGATTTCCACTGAAATTCAATGATTTCCCCAGGAATTCCATTTTCAAGCACTTTTCCAATCATTTTTCAAGTACATCTTCATTTTCCAAGGAAAACATCATATTTTATCAAACTTGCATTATTTTCAAAATTTCATAGCACATGCCTGATTCTCTGTGCATTCTAGAAAAACAAAGCATAATTTAGATAATTTAACTCAGTCAAAGCAAACAATTGATCCTTGGTTCGATTACCCCTGGTAAAGGTGCCAGGAACGGTTGAACCTCGTACCGACAGGCGGATCCCATTCCACAGAATTTTCCCGCAAATTTTCAAAACAGAGGCGAGTAATTCTCAAAAACCATTTTCAAAACTTTGGTCAAGTTTGACTCGCAGAATCGTTTCTCCCACTCTCGCACAGGTAGATAGTTAGTTTTGTTCAGGATCCAAAACCCACAGTTTCTACCATAGTTGTCCCCTACATTTTAGCATCACAATCGATAATAGGTGACAATTTATTAATTTTGACTCTTTGCATTTTCAGTAGCCACAGTTTGCTCTTTTACAATATCTTTCTATCTCAATATCGGATATCCATGCAATGTCTCATATCCCATTTTGTTAGCACACCTATAGATATTTGTTTTGGTTTAGTGGATAGTTCACGATCTATATACCTGCCACAATTCATAGTTTATTCAACACCACACTTACCTTCCTACTCCACTGACTTGTCGTGCAAAGTCCATGGTTGGTTGTGCCAAAATTTCTATCTTGCTGCCTCTTAATAGAAGTTTGTCAGTGTGTTGTGCATATCCGATCTGCTGCAAATCAAATTGCAGCAACTGGAGACAACTTGCTGTTGCTGCTGATGATAAGGAAAGTAAGGTAAGAACAAAGTTTTAAGAAGACGCAGATGGTGATTTAGAGGGTGAGATGGACTAATTGGATCCTGTTTGTGCGATCTGTAACAATGGTGGTAAAATTTTTATGCTGTGAAGGGCTCTGCTTGAGGTCATTTCATCCAACAATTATAGCAGGTTATGATTAAGATTGTATATTATTTGGCATATCAAATGCACAAGTAAAGGCCATTCAAAATTTTCATTGCCCAAAACCGTCAACACAAACCACACCAATGTTTTGCCTGTGGGCGATTGGGCTCCTCGGATAAAACATCAAAATCCTGCGATCTTTCACTGCATTAATTCAATAGGTGTCCATTCCTATCATCCAAAATATGTTGTGAAATTGCTGTATCCAGAGATACCTGTGAAAAGAAAAGTTCATCTAAATGCTACATGAGGAGAGTAAGCAAAATACCTTATTAAAGAAAATAAAGGTGGAAGTTGAAGGCTCTATTCAAGAGAAAACAGTTGTTAAGGCGGAAAAGATGGAGTGAAATTAAGTCTCAAAGGAACTATATCTGCTATAAGCATTGTAACAATACTGTCTGCAAATGGAGCAGGTACTATGAAGAAATCAGAGGCCTGTTATGGTAGTAAAAGGGCAGTGGTTGATATTGTCAAGAGCATTGTATTCAAGGTTGTGGCAACCAATTTGGAGAAGGCTAAGGCAAAGCAAAACCAATCAATTGTCAAATCTAACTCCTTTTATTCTGCCCCTTTTCCTCTTCACCATCTAGCACAACCTTCATTTCTACACTTTTTTTTTCTTTCTCTTTTCACGAGCACCATCATTTCCTACCCCCCACTGCATCTGTGCATAGCTACAACAGCCTTACACTGCATCACGAACCCATCATCATCCACTCCCTACACAATTTGCACCTTCCATTTTACTCCATCGTAGCACAATACTACTTTCCCAACCCCTGCCAAATAGGACTTCACTCGGCACAATCCAGCATCACTCCACTTTGTGGCGACTACCTGCTGTACCACCAGCAGCACACATTATCAACATCAACTCCCTACTTGCTGCCACCTTCACTACACTGTTCATAACATTCACACAACAACCCACCTGCTCCACTTGCACCTATTGCTTATCACCTAGCATTATCACACCCCCATAACACTCAGTATCTCTGCATCAAGCATTGTAATTCTCATTACATTATAGACATACTTGAGTTTTTCTGGCAGCATGTGGTACATTATCATGGGTTCATATCTCGGTATGCCCCTGTATATTCCAATGTGCATTTTCAACAAAGTCTATATTTTCTTGTATATTTGAATATTTTCTACATAACATGCATATGCTTTTGCCATACAAGTTTGTTAATTCTTGGTATTTACATTTTCTTGTTAGGTTATATCTCATATTCTGTAAGTGTTTATCTCTTGATTAAAAAGCATCTTATGACTTATTTCAACAACATCAACATAGCACTATCCCTTTTAGCAATACCTTTGTTTCATCATTCATTTCCTTATTGGTTTTTGAGTATTGAATCTGCATATATATATATATGTATATATTTTTACATTTTCTTCTTCTTGGTTCTAGCGTTGGATAAGGCATATGAACATTCCATCATTTTATATACAATGTGATGTTTCCTTCCCATATACATGTTCTACTTGTGTTAAATTCCATTTTTGCAGGAAATGTGTAAAGAGTGTTATTCTTTTTTTTGAGATTAAAAATTATGTAATTCCAATGCCATTCAAATGATGTAATAGCTAGATAATAATGAAGAATCTTTACTTTTAGTATTAGATTAGAATGTATGGACATGCATTTTTTTAGAAATATTTGTTTCATATCAATTTTTTTTTTATTATTTCAAAAATTCACGAATGAGAACACAAATAGCAATGCACCATTCTAATAAAAGGTGATTAAATCCTAAGATGATGATTTGCATCAATGGCCATAGTCAAGGTATGAACAAAACTTATGGTTTTCATCTTTTATGGAATAACACTGGATCCACAATGGGTCTCTTTACAAAAAATCATCATATTTTTAAATATTTTCTTACTCTATCAGAGTTTAACTTAAAATTAGCTCAAAATGTATATCAATGACCATAGTTAGGATATATTGAGAGTTAATTTAATTTTAAACTCTATAAAGGCACCAAAATTTGTTTTATTCTTCACTTGAACTTAAATATGATTATTATATAATACATTTTATGACCATAGTCAAAGATGTAATATATTTTCAATCTTATTTTAATTCATTTAAAGAATGAAATATGCTTTTCAAAATCCAATTTCAATTTCTTTTTAATTCATTCGTCATTTAGGATAGAATTACATCATATTTTTTAAATTCTTTTCATATTATTTCAAAAATCCAAGTGATTTTGAGATAATTCTTCAAATGTCTTCTTCACTTCTTAAATCACTCTTTAATTCTTATAAGTTCAAATTCTTCTTTCTATTCTCAAATTCTATCTTATTTCAAAAATTTAAACTTCAATTTCAAAGTCCAATTCGACTTTGAAATTTCAAATTCATTTTTATATTTAAAATTCAATTTCCAATTCAAATCAAATTTCCAAGTCCAATTCAACTTTGAAATTCCAAATTCATTGTCAGGATTCAATTTCAAATTCAATTCAACATTTTAGATCAAATTTCAAAGTTCAATTCAACTTTGAAATTTCCAGATTTATCATCTAATTTCAAAATTCAAGTTTCAAAAATCAAATTTTATTCTTTATTCTTCACTTCAGGTTCCCAAATCTCCTAGATCATCTTCTGATTTAAGAATTCAAGTTTGAATTCAAGATTTATTCTATATTCCAAAATTCTAAGTCTTAAATCAAACTTTAAAAATCAAAACTTGGTATTTGATGATGCATAAATATTACATTTTATTAACATGTTTCTACTGCATAAATGCATCATCTATAGGTTTAAAGCATACACTTAGGTGCATAATGATGTTATAGAGTTTTGGTTCGAATTTCATCGAAATCAGACTTAATTTGAAGGAATTATAACATTTACAGTGTAGCGAATCAAACTTCAGAGTAGAAATGAAAGATTTGGATCCAAACGCCCATCTGGGTCTTGGATCTGAACCAAAACTGATGTAGATCCATCCCAGCCAACCCAATTCACGTTTTTCATAAATACTTTTCTAAAAACCTCCTCCTACAAGAGGCGCCCAATAAATATTTTCTTTTTAAGCCTGTTTTTGTAAAATACCTAAATAGGCAAAATCGTGAAAAGGGAGAGAACACGCCCAAAGCAGTTTGTCTTTGCTTTGGATTTCGTGCCCTAGGGGCACAAATTTCACTTCAGCCCCTTCTCAACCCTCACCTCATTCCATCTCCATTGAAGACATGAAGAAAAGCTTGAGATCCAAGCTTTCGTTCTTGCCTTCCTTTCAAATCTATCCATTTCTTAATCACCCATGTTAGCTAATCCCATGTTTGCTGCGTTTTGCAGGTGCAGCAGAGGTGAGAAACACTTTTCTTGCATGGAAGTGCGAAACACTCCAACAAGAAGGGCCGGCTCTACCTCCATCCGGTGTTCTAAGCCCCCCGATCGAGAATCGGTTCATCCTCCATCTTCGGTGGATTTCCAACGTGTTGCAGCTGTATGACATGGTTCCATGGTGTATTTCCAGCATCAACGAGGTCCCTCGCGGTGCGAAGCCAAGCAAAGTCCGCTCTCTTCTTCCACTCAGTCGTCGGATCGCCCTGGAGGTTGGTTCTCTCATCCCTTTCTTCTAGATAGAACCCATCGTGTGAGTGAGTCTTGTGATTGTGATTTTTTGTATTTTTGTTCAGCTTTAGCATAGAAATTTCGTGCATAAACCAGCACGTAGAGTGTTTAGGTGTTTGGGTTATTTAATTATTTGATTTTCAATCCAACGTTGGATGTTTTTTGGATATTGTTGGGTGTGTGTGTACTTTGAAATGTGTTGCTGTGTGTCTGCACGTTCCTCGTGTTTTCCCAGCATTAGGTAGGTATGAATACGTTTTATTAGTAGGAGATTATGTAGATCTAGTTATAGTTAATGTCGTTTTTAAATTCTTGGTCGTTTGAATGAGTTTAGTGAATAGCGAGTTCTATAGTTGTGTTATTTGATTAATTTCATTCTAGCTGTAGCATTTCTTGGTAGGACAATATTCTAATAAATTAGTTTAGGTTGTTGATTGTGATGTTTAGCTTTAGATTGTTATAATATTATTTTAGATTTAATGGCTGTTATATTTCTTGGTGTTTTAGGTTATCCGATGATCATAGATTTCTGTTTCAGCATTTTTTGTTTCATGTAGTTATTTTACAGCATGTTAGTTATATTAATGAGTGTGTTTTCTAATTTTCCATTCCAGTTCTGAACGTGTGATAGTGTAGTGTGTATTAGAGGTTTAATTATCGTCATAGTGTAGATGTAATTCATTTTCAGTTTATTTAGTTTTGTAAATTCATGTAGTATCTTGTTGATTTTTAATTTAGTTCAATACTTTGATGTAATAGGTTGTTAGACTAATCTTTGCTGTAGTTAGTATTAGATTTGATCATAGGTTAATTAGTACATTAATTTCTTGATGTGTATTTTAGCTAATTTAGATTTAACTTAGTCTTGTGCCTTGCGTGTAGTAGTGAATATAGATAAATTGTGAATTTCGTTATCCTTCCTTGTATGCCCTTTGATTGAAATATATACATATATATATATATATTAATGTAGTTAGATTAAGTTTATTTTAGCTTAGGTAGTTAATTAATGTAGAATGTGGACAAGGGGCAAGGTGGTCTTTTAATGTTAGAAGACGTTTTTGGTAAAGGTCTTAGTCTCTCGAAAATCGTGAATTTCCATTTAGGAAAGTTGTATTAAATTGTATCCAGACAATTTGCCATGAATTGCAGTTTCAAAGGTTTTTCCATTTGAAATTCAAAAGAGTTTCTCTAAAATTTGGCTACACGATTTTGGCAAGTGTTGCCATGTTCTTTTAAAGCTAGCCCAAAAACGTGTAAGAGGCTTTGAGAAATGTTCTAAAAAGATTTATTGCTTTGAATTTCAAAATTCTTTCTAGAATGATTCACACGAATTGGGGAGGATTTTAAGTATGCTATTTATTATATTCAAGCCAAGATCGTGTATTGTTATTTTGGAAAGGTTTCAAAAAGATTTATTGCTTTTAATGCAAATATGGAAAAACGTATGGCCAATGTGTTGGACGGTTTTTGAAATGAATAACTTTCCTAATGTGCTTTTAAAGTAAAAACGGGAGAGTAATTCCATTACCAAATTCGTGATTCTCAGATTTATTAGCCCTAGTTAATCCTTGCCTAGTTTTTGACTTAGCATTAATTAGGTAGTAGTAACTTAGTAAGTTTAGAATGAGGATTAGATTATAGAAACCGTGTAGGACTTATTTAGGTATTTATTAACCTTAGTTTATATTTAATTTAGGATTTAAGTTAAAGTTACATTAGTGTTTTAGGAAACCTAATTACCTCTTAACATAAGTAGTAACTCTAGGTGGCGTGGACCCTATTCAAGCATTAGTCTAAAACCACCACCTTGCTAACCCCTAACCCTAGTTAGCATTTAGCCTAATTAGACTAACCCCTAGGTAGTTAGGTTTAACCTTAGTTAGTCGTCTAGTTAGTTAATCCTAACCGTGACCTAGAAGCCCAATTAGTATCTAACATTAGGTAGTTAGTTACCCATAATTAATTACTCCTAACCGACCCTAATTAATCAGCCCATAACTAACCCTAGCCTTAGTTAAAATTCTAACCCTAGTTAGCATTTAGCTATAGTCGATTACCCCTAGGTACCTAATCCCAACCGTATCCTTGACCTTAGTTAGTCCCTAACCTCCCTTAGTTAGAAACTAACTTAACTGACCTTAGTGATTAATTAATTGTAGTAACCCTAATTAGTACTAACCATAGTTAATTCTAGGTAGTTATCTAACTCTAGTTAATGTAGCCGTGTATTCTTGTTTGTTTTAATTAGATCTTAGATTTAACAATAGGTTAATTAGTTAGATTTGTGATGCAGTTAGATAGTTTAGAATTAGAATTAGTTAGATATTAAGTTTAGGTTAGATTAGGTTTAACGAGTAGTTTAGATTAGAATTAATAGTAGTTGTTTATGTTATTTCTTATTTTTATTTTAATTAGTTTAATTGTTGTCTTTTCTGTAGTTTAGCAGTAGCTTAGGTTTAGTTAGGACTGTGTTTGTTCATGATTTAATGTGGAAATGTGAATTGTGGATTCAAAGAAATGAATAGTGCACTGAACCAAAACCCTAATTTCTACCCGATCGTGCACTCGTCAGTTCATGTAGATTTGTCTGGAGTTTTCTGAAAATGATTTTTCTATTCTCCACATTGGTGTGTTAACTGTCTGCAGACCAAATTTCAGCTCGATCAGAGTTGATTTGGTCTGGTTTTTAAGCGTTTTGTGAAAACAACTTTTTCGGATTTTAAAATTTCGGGTCCAGCGATTTCCAAGATTATCCTGATTTTGAAATGCTTAGATCTGGAGATCCAGAAGATATTTTTCAAATCTGTAAAATGTGTCAGATTCTTGAATCTGTCGTTTACAGAACATAAGTCATTTCGGAAAAATTGGAATTCGTTTGACCCCCCAAAAATGTGTTTTTCAAAAAGCTGTCAGAGTCCACTTTTGCATTCTTTAGAGACAAAATAGTCATTTAGCTATTTGTCTGGTTTAATGTAGTTTTCGTGTTTTCTAGTATTGTAGTTAGTTAATTAATAGTAGTTAGAGTAGTTAGCATGCATTTTCTTAGTTAGTTTAGTTAGAAGTTATAATTTTAGTTTTCTTTAGTTATTTAATTCTAATTTAATTTCTGTAATAGTTAGAATTAGTTGTAGTTTGTAATTTAGATTTAAGTATTAATTGTTTACTAAATTTGTGTTTTCATTGTGTAGGTTGATAAGTTAGAACATGTTCACCGGTGTAATTCAGTTATGAGGTGCAACTGCACTTATGGTGAAAAGAGAGTTTTGCCCCTGGAGACCTGCAGAAGACTTAGGCTCTCACTTTAGTTTATTTTCATAGTTTAGAGTGTTATTTCATTCCAATTGTAATATTGACATAGATTGTAAACTTTGTTCTATTAATAAAGTGTTATTTTAGAATTATTTCAGAATGTATCTCGTTCCCTGTGGATTCGACCCGTACTCGCCACTTCTGTGGAAAGTCAGATTTTTATATCTTTAGTTGATGATTTTCCCAAGTTTTCATTGGAAATATGTTTTAAAAATATCCATCTCCAAAAGATCAACCAAATTTTGGCGCCGTTGCCGGGGAACGACGATTATATTCTGAGTATTTCTAAGATATTATTTTATTATCATGTGTTTAGTTTAGTTTAGTTTAGTTTGTTTTAATTGTTTTAGTTAGTTAGGATTAACATAGTTAGAAAATATAGGTTCACTTGCTGTTTTCCCTAAGATTCACTTAATTCCCTGCTTCAATGATTAATTAAACAGGTGATTCTTAGAGAAATAGTTGTGATTGCCTGTATTTACTGATTTATAGTAGAATTGTTTTTATTTTCATAGAGTAATTAGATTATTTTGATATTGCTTGACATAGAGTATTTGACATAGAAAGTAATAAGATATTCTAACATAGCTTAAAATAAAGTAGTTATTTGAATTGCTAATTGAGATTAGATTGATTATCTTAGTTTTTTGAATTGCTAATGAAGATTAGATTGATTATCTTAGTTTAATTCTAACATAGGTTAGCTGCTATTTTGTTCATTGTTTTGCTGATTTAGATCTAGATTTAGATTTACTAATTGCATTGATAGAATAATTCTGACATAGTGTTTTATGTGTTAGAGTTTCTTTTTCATTAACTGTTATTTAGGATGTATCATATGTATATTAGAATAAAGTAGTTAGTTGTTTATGTGTTTTGTTTTGAATCTTGTTTTGATTTCATGTTGGATTTCATTGTTGACATGTATGAACATCTGATCCATCAATGTATGAGTCAAAGTAACAAGTCATGAAGAAGAAGCCTTCAGTAGTGGAACATTGACCAGTTGAGCAGAAAACTATGCATTTGTACATGCATGGTGGTGGTGCAAAGTCCAGTCAATCGACAGCTTTAGAGGTTCGAGCATACCAGGTTGTATCAATCCTTTCTCCTTATTCATTTTATTGTTATGTAGTGTGCATCTGCATTGCATGATTGCATTATTCTGTATGCCACTAGGGACAGTATCATTCAAGCATGGGGGGATGGTTTAGATGCACAAAATTTTAAATTTTTTTTCTTTATGTCTGAGAGCTTAAAACTCATAAAAGTAGGTCTTTTGAGAATAATTTGTAGCATTTATGATTGTTTCTCTGCATAATCTGACAAGTTAGAAATTCTATAAGCCCCATGTGGTTTTTTTTTCTGATCTGATCTGAATAGAGTAGTGGTTTATGAAATAGTTTAAAGAAAAGATAATATTTAATTGTTAGAAAGTTTTGAATCACTTTAGTATAAGTATGCACAGTGTGTTTTGTGGAAAAGTGAGCAATTGAATGATGTTTTGAAAAATGAGCTTAATAGAATAGAGCTACATTTAGTTGTTGATGTCTTCGTGAGTCCTAGTAGTGGAACTCAGACACAAGATGAAGTGTTTGAGGCTTTTACGAAAAGGATAACGAAGGAGATCATCTTCTTGTCTAGTCGATATCTGTGGCCTTTATGGTTTGAGTAAGTAGAGTCTGAAGGGTGTCTTACACCTGGTGCCCTAAAGCATCTGGTTTAGGAGCCACCAATTCGAAAACTTGATACATGAACTGCATAGAAAGCCTAAGAGATAGAGATGTTGCACATGACGAGAGGAAGACTATATGTAAACTATTAGAATAAAAGGTTTAGTGACTCGAGCAATTAAGTCCAAGGGATACTCTGTATCTGGTGCCCTAAGGTTATCTGGCTTGGGAGTCACTGACCCAAAGCTCGCTACAAGGGTCACAAGACTTGCTATTCGAAATAGTGCTCAAGTTAGAAGAATGAAAAAGAGTGAAAAATTGAATATCAGAAGAAAAAAAATGAGCTGAATGAGAATATTTCATTGCCTCTGAATAATTATTGAATACTGTGCAAAAAATATACAGGTGAGGATAAATGAGTAAAACATGACAATACTTGACTTTCTGAGAAAATTCATAAATAATTACAGTTTTAGAGAAGTGAAGAAAAAGATTTTACTGTGGTGGCATGAAATTTGTTTACAATGAGTTCTTAATTGCCTAGTATTTCTGAAAAAATTTTCATGCATGATATTGATGTTTGTGGGTAGCATCTCTGCAAACCCTCACGAGACCTTACTCGTCCACTGGGGTAACCCAAGGGTTTAAAGGGCTTGTTGCATGTGCTAAATGCAATCGTGATTCCTACAAAAGTGAGTTAGTTTTTTTATTTATTTAATAAGAGCTTTCATGTATTGGGTAGTCCATATTTTCATTGCATGGTAGAGTGTATTGCTAGGGACTAGCAATTATTCTAGCATGGAGGTATTTGATGATGCATAAATATTACATTTTATTAACATGTTTCCACTGCATAAATGCATCATCTATAGGTTTAAAGCATACACTTAGGTGCATAATGATGTTATAGAGTTTTGGTTCGAATTTCATCGAAATCAGACTTAATTTGAAGGAATTATAACATTTACAGTGTAGCGAATCAAACTTCAGAGCAGAATTGAAAGATTTGGATCCAAACGCCCATCTGGGTCTTGGATCTGAACCAAAACTGATGTAGATCCATCCCAGCCAACCCAATTCACGTTTTTCATAAATACTTTTCTAAAAACCACCTCCTACAAGAGGCGCCCAATAAATATTTTCTTTTTAAGCCTGTTTTTGTAAAATACCTAAATAGGCAAAATCGTGAAAAGGGAGAGAACACGCCCAAACCAGTTTGTCTTTGCTTTGGATTTCGTGCCCTAGGGGCACGAATCTCACTCCAGCCCCTTCTCAACCCTCACCTCATTCCATCTCCATTGAAGACATGAAGAAAAGCTTGAGATCCAAGCTTTCGTTCTTGCCTTCCTTTCAAATCTATTCATTTCTTAATCATCCATGTTAGCTAATCCCATGTTTGCTGCGTTTTGCAGGTGCAGCAGAGGTGAGAAACACTTTTCTTGCATGGAAGTGCGAAACACTCCAACAAGAAGGGCCGGCTCTACCTCCATCCGGTGTTCTAAGCCCCCCGATCGAGAATCGGTTCATCCTCCATCTTCGGTGGATTTCCAACGTGTTGCAGCTGTATGACATGGTTCCATGGTGTATTTCCAGCATCAACGAGGTCCCTCGCGGTGCGAAGCCAAGCAAAGTCCGCTCTCTTCTTCCACTCAGTCGTCGGATCGCCCTGGAGGTTGGTTCTCTCATCCCTTTCTTCTAGATAGAACCCATCGTGTGAGTGAGTCTTGTGATTGTGATTTTCTGTATTTTCGTTCAACTTTAGCATAGAAATTTCATGCATAAACCAGCACGTAGAGTGTTTAGGTGTTTGGGTTATTTAATTATTTGATTTTCAATCCAACGTTGGATGATTTTTGGATATTGTTGGGTGTGTGTGTACTTTGAAATGTGTTGCTGTGTGTCTGCATGTTCCTCGTGTTTTCCCAGCATTAGGTAGGTATGAATACGTTTTATTAGTAGGAGATTATGTAGATCTAGTTATAGTTAATGTCGTTTTTAAATTCTTGGTCGTTTGAATGAGTTTAGTGAATAGCGAGTCCTATAGTTGTGTTATTTGATTAATTTCATTCTAGCTGAAGCATTTCTTGGTAGGACAATATTCTAATAAATTAGTTCAGGTTGTTGATTGTGATGTTTAGCTTTAGATTGTTACAATATTATTTTAGATTTAATGGCTGTTATATTTCTTGGTGTTTTAGGTTATCCGATGATCATAGATTTCTGTTTCAGCATTTTCTGTTTCATGTAGTTATTTTACAGCATGTTAGTTATATTAATGGGTGTGTTTTCTAATTTTCCATTCCAGTTCTGAACGTGTGATAGTGTAGTGTGTATTAGAGGTTTAATTATCGTCATAGTGTAGATGCAATTCATTTTCAGTTTATTTAGTTTTGTAAATTCATGTAGTATCTTGTTGATTTTTAATTTAGTTCAATACTTTGATGTAATAGGTTGTTAGACTAATCTTTGCTGTAGTTAGTATTAGATTTGATCATAGGTTAATTAGTACATTAATTTCTTGATGTGTATTTTAGCTAATTTAGATTTAACTTAGTCTTGTGCCTTGCGTGTAGTAGTGAATATAGATAAATTGTGAATTTCGTTATCCTTCCTTGTATGCCCTTTGATTGAAATATATACATATATATATATATATATTAATGTAGTTAGATTAAGTTTATTTTAGCTTAGGTAGTTAATTAATGTAGAATGTGGACAAGGGGCAAGGTGGTCTTTTAATGTTAGAAGACGTTTTTGGTAAAGGTCTTAGTCTCTCGAAAATCGTGAATTTCCATTTAGGAAAGTTGTATTAAATTGTATCCAGACAATTTGCCATGAATTGCAGTTTCAAAGGTTTTTCCATTTGAAATTCAAAAGAGTTTCTCTAAAATTTGGCTACACGATTTTGGCAAGTGTTGCCATGTTCTTTTAAAGCTAGCCCAAAAACGTGTAAGAGGCTTTGAGAAATGTTCTAAAAAGATTTATTGCTTTGAATTTCAAAATTCTTTCTAGAATGATTCACACGAATTGGGGAGGATTTTAAGTATGCTATTTATTATATTCAAGCCAAGATCGTGTATTGTTATTTTGGAAAGGTTTCAAAAAGATTTATTGCTTTTAATGCAAATATGAAAAAACGTATGGCCAATGTGTTGGACGGTTTTTGAAATGAATAACTTTCCTAATGTGCTTTTAAAGTAAAAACGGGAGAGTAATTCCATTACCAAATTCGTGATTCTCAGATTTATTAGCCCTAGTTAATCCTTGCCTAGTTTTTGACTTAGCATTAATTAGGTAGTAGTAACTTAGTAAGTTTAGAATGAGGATTAGATTATAGAAACCGTGTAGGACTTATTTAGGTATTTATTAACCTTAGTTTATATTTAATTTAGGATTTAAGTTAAAGTTACATTAGTGTTTTAGGAAACCTAATTACCTCTTAACATAAGTAGTAACTCTAGGTGGCGTGGACCCTATTCAAGCATTAGTCTAAAACCGCCACCTTGCTAACCCCTAACCCTAGTTAGCATTTAGCCTAATTAGACTAACCCCTAGGTAGTTAGGTTTAACCTTAGTTAGTCGTCTAGTTAGTTAATCCTAACCGTGACCTAGAAGCCCAATTAGTATCTAACATTAGGTAGTTAGTTACCCATAATTAATTACTCCTAACCGACCCTAATTAATCAGCCCATAACTAACCCTAGCCTTAGTTAAAATTCTAACCCTAGTTAGCATTTAGCTATAGTCGATTACCCCTAGGTACCTAATCCCAACCGTATCCTTGACCTTAGTTAGTCCCTAACCTCCCTTAGTTAGAAACTAACTTAACTGACCTTAGTGATTAATTAATTGTAGTAACCCTAATTAGTACTAACCATAGTTAATTCTAGGTAGTTATCTAACTCTAGTTAATGTAGCCGTGTATTCTTGTTTGTTTTAATTAGATCTTAGATTTAACAATAGGTTAATTAGTTAGATTTGTGATGCAGTTAGATAGTTTAGAATTAGAATTAGTTAGATATTAAGTTTAGGTTAGATTAGGTTTAACGAGTAGTTTAGATTAGAATTAATAGTAGTTGTTTATGTTATTTCTTATTTTTATTTTAATTAGTTTAATTGTTGTCTTTTCTGTAGTTTAGCAGTAGCTTAGGTTTAGTTAGGACTGTTTTTGTTCATGATTTAATGTGGAAATGTGAATTGTGGATTCAAAGAAATGAATAGTGCACTGAACCAAAACCCTAATTTCTACCCGATCGTGCACTCGTCAGTTCATGTAGATTTGTCTAGAGTTTTCTGAAAATGATTTTTCTATTCTCCACATTGGTGTGTTAACTGTCTGCAGACCAAATTTCAGCTCGATCAGAGTTGATTTGGTCTGGTTTTTAAGCGTTTTGTGAAAACAGTTTTTTCGGATTTTAAAATTTCGGGTCCAGCGATTTCCAAGATTATCCTGATTTTGAAATGCTTAGATCTGGAGATCCAGAAGATATTTTTCAAATCTGTAAAATGTGTCAGATTCTTGAATCTGTCGTTTACAGAACATAAGTCATTTCGGAAAAATTGGAATTCGTTTGACCCCCCAAAAATGTGTTTTGCAAAAAGCTGTCAGAGTCCACTTTTGCATTCTTTAGGGACAAAATAGTCATTTAGCTATTTGTCTGGTTTAATGTAGTTTTCGTGTTTTCTAGTATTGTAGTTAGTTAATTAATAGTAGTTAGAGTAGTTAGCATGCATTTTCTTAGTTAGTTTAGTTAGAAGTTATAATTTTAGTTTTCTTTAGTTATTTAATTGTAATTTGATTTCTGTAATAGTTAGAATTAGTTGTAGTTTGTAATTTAGATTTAAGTATTAATTGTTTACTAAATTTGTGTTTTCATTGTGTAGGTTGATAAGTTAGAACATGTTCACCGATGTAATTCAGTTATGACGTGCAACTGCACTTATGGTGAAAAGAGAGTTTTGCCCCTGGAGACCTGCAGAAGACTTAGGCTCTCACTTTAGTTTATTTTCATAGTTTAGAGTGTTATTTCATTCCAATTGTAATATTGACATAGATTGTAAACTTTGTTCTATTAATAAAGTGTTATTTTAGAATTATTTCAGAATGTATCTCGTTCCCTGTGGATTCGACCCGTACTCGCCACTTCTGTGGAAAGTCAGATTTTTATATCTTTAGTTGATGATTTTCCCAAGTTTTCATTGGAAATATGTTTTAAAAATATCCATCTCCAAAAGATCAACCAAATTTTGGCGCCGTTGCCGGGGAACGACGATTATATTCTGAGTATTTCTGAGATATCATTTTATTATCATGTGTTTAGTTTAGTTTAGTTTAGTTTGTTTTAATTGTTTTAGTTAGTTAGGATTAACATAGTTAGAAAATATAGGTTCACTTGCTGTTTTCCCTAAGATTCACTTAATTCCCTGCTTCAATGATTAATTAAACAGGTGATTCTTAGAGAAATAGTTGTGATTGCCTGTATTTACTGATTTATAGTAGAATTGTTTTTATTTTCATAGAGTAATTAGATTATTTTGATATTGCTTGACATAGAGTATTTGACATAGAAAGTAATAAGATATTCTAACATAGCTTAAAATAAAGTAGTTATTTGAATTGCTAATTGAGATTAGATTGATTATCTTAGTTTTTTGAATTGCTAATGAAGATTAGATTGATTATCTTAGTTTAATTCTAACATAGGTTAGCTGCTATTTTGTTCATTGTTTTGCTGATTTAGATCTAGATTTAGATTTACTAATTGCATTGATAGAATAATTCTGACATAGTGTTTTATGTGTTAGAGTTTCTATTTCATTAACTGTTATTTAGGATGTATCATATGTATATTAGAATAAAGTAGTTAGTTGTTTATGTGTTTTGTTTTGAATCTTGTTTTGATTTCATGTTGGATTTCATTGTTGACATGTATGAACATCTGATCCATCAATGTATGAGTCAAAGTAACAAGTCATGAAGAAGAAGCCTTCAGTAGTGGAACATTGACCAGTTGAGCAGAAAACTATGCATTTGTACATGCATGGTGGTGGTGCAAAGTCCAGTCAATCGACAGCTTTAGAGGTTCGAGCATACCAGGTTGTATCAATCCTTTCTCCTTATTCATTTTATTGTTCTGTAGTGTGCATCTGCATTGCATGATTGCATTATTCTGTATGCCACTAGGGACAGTATCATTCAAGCATGGGGGGATGGTTTAGATGCACAAAATTTTAAATTTTTTTTCTTTATGTCTGAGAGCTTAAAACTCATAAAAGTAGGTCTTTTGAGAATAATTTGTAGCATTTATGATTGTTTCTCTGCATAATCTGACAAGTTAGAAATTCTATAAGCCCCATGTGGTTTTTTTTTCTGATCTGATCTGAATAGAGTAGTGGTTTATGAAATAGTTTAAAGAAAAGATAATATTTAATTGTTAGAAAGTTTTGAATCACTTTAGTATAAGTATGCACAGTGTGTTTTGTGGAAAAGTGAGCAATTGAATGATGTTTTGAAAAATGAGCTTAATAGAATAGAGCTACATTTAGTTGTTGATGTCTTCGTGAGTCCTAGTAGTGGAACTCAGACACAAGATGAAGTGTTTGAGGCTTTTACGAAAAGGATAACGAAGGAGATCATCTTCTTGTCTAGTCGATATCTGTGGCCTTTATGGTTTGAGTAAGTAGAGTCTGAAGGGTGTCTTACACCTGGTGCCCTAAAGCATCTGGTTTAGGAGCCACCAATTCGAAAACTTGATACATGAACTGCATAGAAAGCCTAAGAGATAGAGATGTTGCACATGACGAGAGGAAGACTATATGTAAACTATTAGAATAAAAGGTTTAGTGACTCGAGCAATTAAGTCCAAGGGATACTCTGTATCTGGTGCCCTAAGGTTATCTGGCTTGGGAGTCACTGACCCAAAGCTCGCTACAAGGGTCACAAGACTTGATATTCGAAATAGTGCTCAAGTTAGAAGAATGAAAAAGAGTGAAAAATTGAATATCAGAAGAAGAAAAAATGAGCTGAACGAGAATATTTCATTGCCTCTGAATAATTATTGAATACTGTGCAAAAAATATACAGGTGAGGATAAATGAGTAAAACATGACAATACTTGACTTTCTGAGAAAATTCATAAATAATTACAGTTTTAGAGAAGTGAAGAAAAAGATTTTACTGTGGTGGCATGAAATTTCTGAATTTGCTTTGAGAATGTAGATTGCATGAAATATTTGTTTACAATGAGTTCTTAATTGCCTAGTATTTCTGAAAAAATTTTCATGCATGATATTGATGTTTGTGGGTAGCATCTCTGCAAACCCTCACGAGACCTTACTCGTCCACTGGGGTAACCCAGGGGTTTAAAGGGCTTGTTGCATGTGCTAAATGCAATCGTGATTCCTACGAAAGTGAGTTAGTTTTTTTATTTATTTAATAAGAGCTTTCATGTATTGGGTAGTCCATATTTTCATTGCATGGTAGAGTGTATTGCTAGGGACTAGCAATTATTCTAGCATGGAGGTATTTGATGATGCATAAATATTACATTTTATTAACATGTTTCCACTGCATAAATGCATCATCTATAGGTTTAAAGCATACACTTAGGTGCATAATGATGTTATAGAGTTTTGGTTCGAATTTCATCGAAATCAGACTTAATTTGAAGGAATTATAACATTTACAGTGTAGCGAATCAAACTTCAGAGCAAAATTGAAAGATTTGGATCCAAACGCCCATCTGGGTCTTGGATCTGAACCAAAACTGATGTAGATCCATCCCAGCCAACCCAATTCACGTTTTTCATAAATACTTTTCTAAAAACCACCTCCTACAAGAGGCGCCCAATAAATATTTTCTTTTTAAGCCTGTTTTTGTAAAATACCTAAATAGGCAAAATCGTGAAAAGGGAGAGAACACGCCCAAACCAGTTTGTCTTTGCTTTGGATTTCGTGCCCTAGGGGCACGAATCTCACTCCAGCCCCTTCTCAACCCTCACCTCATTCCATCTCCATTGAAGACATGAAGAAAAGCTTGAGATCCAAGCTTTCGTTCTTGCCTTCCTTTCAAATCTATTCATTTCTTAATCATCCATGTTAGCTAATCCCATGTTTGCTGCGTTTTGCAGGTGCAGCAGAGGTGAGAAACACTTTTCTTGCATGGAAGTGCGAAACACTCCAACAAGAAGGGCCGGCTCTACCTCCATCCGGTGTTCTAAGCCCCCCGATCGAGAATCGGTTCATCCTCCATCTTCGGTGGATTTCCAACGTGTTGCAGCTGTATGACATGGTTCCATGGTGTATTTCCAGCATCAACGAGGTCCCTCGCGGTGCGAAGCCAAGCAAAGTCCGCTCTCTTCTTCCACTCAGTCGTCGGATCGCCCTGGAGGTTGGTTCTCTCATCCCTTTCTTCTAGATAGAACCCATCGTGTGAGTGAGTCTTGTGATTGTGATTTTCTGTATTTTCGTTCAACTTTAGCATAGAAATTTCATGCATAAACCAGCACGTAGAGTGTTTAGGTGTTTGGGTTATTTAATTATTTGATTTTCAATCCAACGTTGGATGTTTTTTGGATATTGTTGGGTGTGTGTGTACTTTGAAATGTGTTGCTGTGTGTCTGCATGTTCCTCGTGTTTTCCCAGCATTAGGTAGGTATGAATACGTTTTATTAGTAGGAGATTATGTAGATCTAGTTATAGTTAATGTCGTTTTTAAATTCTTGGTCGTTTGAATGAGTTTAGTGAATAGCGAGTTCTATAGTTGTGTTATTTGATTAATTTCATTCTAGCTGTAGCATTTCTTGGTAGGACAATATTCTAATAAATTAGTTCAGGTTGTTGATTGTGATGTTTAGCTTTAGATTGTTATAATATTATTTTAGATTTAATGGCTGTTATATTTCTTGGTGTTTTAGGTTATCCGATGATCATAGATTTCTGTTTCAACATTTTTTGTTTCATGTAGTTATTTTACAGCATGTTAGTTATATTAATGAGTGTGTTTTCTAATTTTCCATTCCAGTTCTGAACGTGTGATAGTGTAGTGTGTATTAGAGGTTTAATTATCGTCATAGTGTAGATGTAATTCATTTTCAGTTTATTTAGTTTTGTAAATTCATGTAGTATCTTGTTGATTTTTAATTTAGTTCAATACTTTGATGTAATAGGTTGTTAGACTAATCTTTGCTGTAGTTAGTATTAGATTTGATCATAGGTTAATTAGTACATTAATTTCTTGATGTGTATTTTAGCTAATTTAGATTTAACTTAGTCTTGTGCCTTGCGTGTAGTAGTGAATATAGATAAATTGTGAATTTCGTTATCCTTCCTTGTATGCCCTTTGATTGAAATATATACATATATATATATATATATATTAATGTAGTTAGATTAAGTTTATTTTAGCTTAGGTAGTTAATTAATGTAGAATGTGGACAAGGGGCAAGGTGGTCTTTTAATGTTAGAAGACGTTTTTGGTAAAGGTCTTAGTCTCTCGAAAATCGTGAATTTCCATTTAGGAAAGTTGTATTAAATTGTATCCAGACAATTTGCCATGAATTGCAGTTTCAAAGGTTTTTCCATTTGAAATTCAAAAGAGTTTCTCTAAAATTTGGCTACACGATTTTGGCAAGTGTTGCCATGTTCTTTTAAAGCTAGCCCAAAAACGTGTAAGAGGCTTTGAGAAATGTTCTAAAAAGATTTATTGCTTTGAATTTCAAAATTCTTTCTAGAATGATTCACACGAATTGGGGAGGATTTTAAGTATGCTATTTATTATATTAAAGCCAAGATCGTGTATTGTTATTTTGGAAAGGCTTCAAAAAGATTTATTGCTTTTAATGCAAATATGAAAAAACGTATGGCCAATGTGTTGGACGGTTTTTGAAATGAATAACTTTCCTAATGTGCTTTTAAAGTAAAAACGGGAGAGTAATTCCATTACCAAATTCGTGATTCTCAGATTTATTAGCCCTAGTTAATCCTTGCCTAGTTTTTGACTTAGCATTAATTAGGTAGTAGTAACTTAGTAAGTTTAGAATGAGGATTAGATTATAGAAACCGTGTAGGACTTATTTAGGTATTTATTAACCTTAGTTTATATTTAATTTAGGATTTAAGTTAAAGTTACATTAGTGTTTTAGGAAACCTAATTACCTCTTAACATAAGTAGTAACTCTAGGTGGCGTGGACCCTATTCAAGCATTAGTCTAAAACCGCCACCTTGCTAACCCCTAACCCTAGTTAGCATTTAGCCTAATTAGACTAACCCCTAGGTAGTTAGGTTTAACCTTAGTTAGTCGTCTAGTTAGTTAATCCTAACCGTGACCTAGAAGCCCAATTAGTATCTAACATTAGGTAGTTAGTTACCCATAATTAATTACTCCTAACCGACCCTAATTAATCAGCCCATAACTAACCCTAGCCTTAGTTAAAATTCTAACCCTAGTTAGCATTTAGCTATAGTCGATTACCCCTAGGTACCTAATCCCAACCGTATCCTTGACCTTAGTTAGTCCCTAACCTCCCTTAGTTAGAAACTAACTTAACTGACCTTAGTGATTAATTAATTGTAGTAACCCTAATTAGTACTAACCATAGTTAATTCTAGGTAGTTATCAAACTCTAGTTAATGTAGCCGTGTATTCTTGTTTGTTTTAATTAGATCTTAGATTTAACAATAGGTTAATTAGTTAGATTTGTGATGCAGTTAGATAGTTTAGAATTAGAATTAGTTAGATATTAAGTTTAGGTTAGATTAGGTTTAACGAGTAGTTTAGATTAGAATTAATAGTAGTTGTTTATGTTATTTCTTATTTTTATTTTAATTAGTTTAATTGTTGTCTTTTCTGTAGTTTAGCAGTAGCTTAGGTTTAGTTAGGACTGTGTTTGTTCATGATTTAATGTGGAAATGTGAATTGTGGATTCAAAGAAATGAATAGTGCACTGAACCAAAACCCTAATTTCTACCCGATCGTGCACTCGTCAGTTCATGTAGATTTGTCTATAGTTTTCTGAAAATGATTTTTCTATTCTCCACATTGGTGTGTTAACTGTCTGCAGACCAAATTTCAGCTCGATCAGAGTTGATTTGGTCTGGTTTTTAAGCGTTTTGTCAAAACAACTTTTTTGGATTTTAAAATTTCGGGTCCAGCGATTTCCAAGATTATCCTGATTTTGAAATGCTTAGATCTGGAGATCCAGAAGATATTTTTCAAATCTGCAAAATGTGTCAGATTCTTGAATCTGTCGTTTACAGAACATAAGTCATTTCGGAAAAATTGGAATTCGTTTGACCCCCCAAAAATATGTTTTTCAAAAAGCTGTCAGAGTCCACTTTTGCATTCTTTAGAGACAAAATAGTCATTTTGCTATTTGTCTGGTTTAATGTAGTTTTCGTGTTTTCTAGTATTGTAGTTAGTTAATTAATAGTAGTTAGAGTAGTTAGCATGCATTTTCTTAGTTAGTTTAGTTAGAAGTTATAATTTTAGTTTTCTTTAGTTATTTAATTGTAATTTAATTTCTGTAATAGTTAGAATTAGTTGTAGTTTGTAATTTAGATTTAAGTATTAATTGTTTACTAAATTTGTGTTTTCATTGTGTAGGTTGATAAGTTAGAACATGTTCACCGGTGTAATTCAGTTATGACGTGCAACTGCACTTATGGTGAAAAGAGAGTTTTGCCCCTGGAGACCTGCAGAAGACTTAGGCTCTCACTTTAGTTTATTTTCATAGTTTAGAGTGTTATTTCATTCCAATTGTAATATTGACATAGATTGTAAACTTTGTTCTATTAATAAAGTGTTATTTTAGAATTATTTCAGAATGTATCTTGTTCCCTGTGGATTCGACGCGTACTCGCCACTTCTGTGGAAAGTCAGATTTTTATATCTTTAGTTGATGATTTTCCCAAGTTTTCATTGGAAATATGTTTTAAAAATATCCATCTCCAAAAGATCAACCAAATTTTGGCGCCGTTGCCGGGGAATGACGATTATATTCTGAGTATTTCTGAGATATCATTTTATTATCATGTGTTTAGTTTAGTTTAGTTTAGTTTGTTTTAATTGTTTTAGTTAGTTAGGATTAACATAGTTAGAAAATATAGGTTCACTTGCTGTTTTCCCTAAGATTCACTTAATTCCCTGCTTCAATGATTAATTAAACAGGTGATTCTTAGAGAAATAGTTGTGATTGCCTGTATTTACTGATTTATAGTAGAATTGTTTTTATTTTCATAGAGTAATTAGATTATTTTGATATTGCTTGACATAGAGTATTTGACATAGAAAGTAATAAGATATTCTAACATAGCTTAAAATAAAGTAGTTATTTGAATTGCTAATTGAGATTAGATTGATTATCTTAGTTTTTTGAATTGCTAATGAAGATTAGATTGATTATCTTAGTTTAATTCTAACATAGGTTAGCTGCTATTTTGTTCATTGTTTTGCTGATTTAGATCTAGATTTAGATTTACTAATTGCATTGATAGAATAATTCTGACATAGTGTTTTATGTGTTAGAGTTTCTTTTTCATTAACTGTTATTTAGGATGTATCATATGTATATTAGAATAAAGTAGTTAGTTGTTTATGTGTTTTGTTTTGAATCTTGTTTTGATTTCATGTTGGATTTCATTGTTGACATGTATGAACATCTGATCCATCAATGTATGAGTCAAAGTAACAAGTCATGAAGAAGAAGCCTTCAGTAGTGGAACATTGACCAGTTGAGCAGAAAACTATGCATTTGTACATGCATGGTGGTGGTGCAAAGTCCAGTCAATCGACAGCTTTAGAGGTTCGAGCATACCAGGTTGTATCAATCCTTTCTCCTTATTCATTTTATTGTTATGTAGTGTGCATCTGCATTGCATGATTGCATTATTCTGTATGCCACTAGGGACAGTATCATTCAAGCATGGGGGGATGGTTTAGATGCACAAAATTTTAAATTTTTTTTCTTTATGTCTGAGAGCTTAAAACTCATAAAAGTAGGTCTTTTGAGAATAATTTGTAGCATTTATGATTGTTTCTCTGCATAATCTGACAAGTTAGAAATTCTATAAGCCCCATGTGGTTTTTTTTTCTGATCTGATCTGAATAGAGTAGTGGTTTATGAAATAGTTTAAAGAAAAGATAATATTTAATTGTTAGAAAGTTTTGAATCACTTTAGTATAAGTATGCACAGTGTGTTTTGTGGAAAAGTGAGCAATTGAATGATGTTTTGAAAAATGAGCTTAATAGAATAGAGCTACATTTAGTTGTTGATGTCTTCGTGAGTCCTAGTAGTGGAACTCAGACACAAGATGAAGTGTTTGAGGCTTTTACGAAAAGGATAACGAAGGAGATCATCTTCTTGTCTAGTCGATATCTGTGGCCTTTATGGTTTGAGTAAGTAGAGTCTGAAGGGTGTCTTACACCTGGTGCCCTAAAGCATCTGGTTTAGGAGCCACCAATTCGAAAACTTGATACATGAACTGCATAGAAAGCCTAAGAGATAGAGATGTTGCACATGACGAGAGGAAGACTATATGTAAACTGTTAGAATAAAAGGTTTAGTGACTCGAGCAATTAAGTCCAAGGGATACTCTGTATCTGGTGCCCTAAGGTTATCTGGCTTGGGAGTCACTGACCCAAAGCTCGCTACAAGGGTCACAAGACTTGATATTCGAAATAGTGCTCAAGTTAGAAGAATGAAAAAGAGTGAAAAATTGAATATCAGAAGAAGAAAAAATGAGCTGAATGAGAATATTTCATTGCCTCTGAATAATTATTGAATACTGTGCAAAAAATATACAGGTGAGGATAAATGAGTAAAACATGACAATACTTGACTTTCTGAGAAAATTCATAAATAATTACAGTTTTAGAGAAGTGAAGAAAAAGATTTTACTGTGGTGGCATGAAATTTCTGAATTTGCTTTGAGAATGTAGATTACATGAAATATTTGTTTACAATGAGTTCTTAATTGCCTAGTATTTCTGAAAAAATTTTCATGCATGATATTGATGTTTGTGGGTAGCATCTCTGCAAACCCTCACGAGACCTTACTCGTCCACTGGGGTAACCCAGGGGTTTAAAGAGCTTGTTGCATGTGCTAAATGCAATCGTGATTCCTACGAAAGTGAGTTAGTTTTTTTATTTATTTAATAAGAGCTTTCATGTATTGGGTAGTCCATATTTTCATTGCATGGTAGAGTGTATTGATAGGGACTAGCAATTATTCTAGCATGGAGGTATTTGATGATGCATAAATATTACATTTTATTAACATGTTTCCACTGCATAAATGCATCATCTATAGGTTTAAAGCATACACTTAGGTGCATAATGATGTTATAGAGTTTTGGTTCGAATTTCATCGAAATCAGACTTAATTTGAAGGAATTATAACATTTACAGTGTAGCGAATCAAACTTCAGAGCAGAATTGAAAGATTTGGATCCAAACGCCCATCTGGGTCTTGAATCTGAACCAAAACTGATGTAGATCCATCCCAGCCAACCCAATTCACGTTTTTCATAAATACTTTTCTAAAAACCACCTCCTACAAGAGGCGCCCAATAAATATTTTCTTTTTAAGCCTGTTTTTGTAAAATACCTAAATAGGCAAAATCGTGAAAAGGGAGAGAACACGCCCAAACCAGTTTGTCTTTGCTTTGGATTTCGTGCCCTAGGGGCACGAATCTCACTCCAGCCCCTTCTCAACCCTCACCTCATTCCATCTCCATTGAAGACATGAAGAAAAGCTTGAGATCCAAGCTTTCGTTCTTGCCTTCCTTTCAAATCTATCCATTTCTTAATCATCCATGTTAGCTAATCCCATGTTTGCTGCGTTTTGCAGGTGCAGCAGAGGTGAGAAACACTTTTCTTGCATGGAAGTGCGAAACACTCCAACAAGAAGGGCCGGCTCTACCTCCATCCGGTGTTCTAAGCCCCCCGATCGAGAATCGGTTCATCCTCCATCTTCGGTGGATTTCCAACGTGTTGCAGCTGTATGACATGGTTCCATGGTGTATTTCCAGCATCAACGAGGTCCCTCGCGGTGCGAAGCCAAGCAAAGTCCGCTCTCTTCTTCCACTCAGTCGTCGGATCGCCCTGGAGGTTGGTTCTCTCATCCCTTTCTTCTAGATAGAACCCATCGTGTGAGTGAGTCTTGTGATTGTGATTTTCTGTATTTTCGTTCAACTTTAGCATAGAAATTTCATGCATAAACCAGCACGTAGAGTGTTTAGGTGTTTGGGTTATTTAATTATTTGATTTTCAATCCAACGTTGGATGATTTTTGGATATTGTTGGGTGTGTGTGTACTTTGAAATGTGTTGCTGTGTGTCTGCATGTTCCTCGTGTTTTCCCAGCATTAGGTAGGTATGAATACGTTTTATTAGTAGGAGATTATGTAGATCTAGTTATAGTTAATGTCGTTTTTAAATTCTTGGTCGTTTGAATGAGTTTAGTGAATAGCGAGTCCTATAGTTGTGTTATTTGATTAATTTCATTCTAGCTGAAGCATTTCTTGGTAGGACAATATTCTAATAAATTAGTTCAGGTTGTTGATTGTGATGTTTAGCTTTAGATTGTTACAATATTATTTTAGATTTAATGGCTGTTATATTTCTTGGTGTTTTAGGTTATCCGATGATCATAGATTTCTGTTTCAGCATTTTCTGTTTCATGTAGTTATTTTACAGCATGTTAGTTATATTAATGGGTGTGTTTTCTAATTTTCCATTCCAGTTCTGAACGTGTGATAGTGTAGTGTGTATTAGAGGTTTAATTATCGTCATAGTGTAGATGCAATTCATTTTCAGTTTATTTAGTTTTGTAAATTCATGTAGTATCTTGTTGATTTTTAATTTAGTTCAATACTTTGATGTAATAGGTTGTTTGACTAATCTTTGTTGTAGTTAGTATTAGATTTGATCATAGGTTAATTAGTACATTAATTTTTTGAAGTGTATTTTAGCTAATTTAGATTTAACTTAGTCTTGTGCCTTGCGTGTAGTAGTGAATATAGATAAATTGTGAATTTCGTTATCCTTCCTTGTATGCCCTTTGATTGAAATATATATATATATATATATATATATATATATATATATTAATGTAGTTAGATTAAGTTTATTTTAGCTTAGGTAGTTAATTAATGTAGAATGTAGACAAGGGGCAAGGTGGTCTTTTAATGTTAGAAGACGTTTTTGGTAAAGGTCTTAGTCTCTCGAAAATCATGAATTTCCATTTAGGAAAGTTGTATTAAATTGTATCCAGACAATTTGCCATGAATTGCAGTTTCAAAGGTTTTTCCATTTGAAATTCAAAAGAGTTTCTCTAAAATTTGGCTACACGATTTTGGCAAGTGTTGCCATGTTCTTTTAAAGCTAGCCCAAAAACGTGTAAGAGGCTTTGAGAAATGTTCTAAAAAGATTTATTGCTTTGAATTTCAAAATTCGTTCTAGAATGATTCACACGAATTGGGGAGGATTTTAAGTATGCTATTTATTATATTCAAGCCAAGATCGTGTATTGTTATTTTGGAAAGGTTTCAAAAAGATTTATTGCTTTTAATGCAAATATGGAAAAACATATGGCCAATGCGTTGGACGGTTTTTGAAATGAATAACTTTCCTAATGTGCTTTTAAAGTAAGAACGGGAGAGTAATTCCATTACCAAATTCGTGATTCTCAGATTTATTAGCCCTAGTTAATCCTTGCCTAGTTTTTGACTTAGCATTAATTAGGTAGTAGTAACTTAGTAAGTTTAGAATGAGGATTAGATTAGAGAAACCATGTAGGACTTATTTAGGTATTTATTAACCTTAGTTTATATTTAATTTAGGATTTAAGTTAAAGTTACATTAGTGTTTTAGGAAACCTAATTACCTCTTAACATAAGTAGTAACTCTAGGTGGCGTGGACCCTATTCAAGCATTAGTCTAAAACCACCACCTAGCTAACCCCTAACCCTAGTTAGCATTTAGCCTAATTAGACTAACCCCTAGGTAGTTAGGTTTAACCTTAGTTAGTCGTGTAGTTAGTTAATCCTAACCGTGCCCTAGAAGCCCAATTAGTATCTAACATTAGGTAGTTAGTTACCCATAATTAATTACTCCTAACCGACCCTAATTAATCAGCCCATAACTAACCCTAGCCTTAGTTAAAATTCTAACCCTAGTTAGCATTTAGCTGTAGTCGATTACCCCTGGGTACCTAATCCCAACCGTATCCTTGACCTTAGTTAGTCCCTAACCTCCCTTAGTTAGAAACTAACTTAACTGACCTTAGTGATTAATTAATTGTAGTAACCCTAATTAGTACTAACCATAGTTAATTCTAGGTAGTTATCTAACTCTAGTTAATGTAGTCGTGTATTCTTGTTTGTTTTAATTAGATCTTAGATTTAACAATAGGTTAATTAGTTAGATTTGTGATGCAGTTAGATAGTTTAGAATTAGGATTAGTTAGTTATTAAGGTTAGGTTAGATTAGGTTTAACGAGTAGTTTAGATTAGAATTAATAGTAGTTGTTTATGTTATTTCTTATTTTTATTTTAATTAGTTTAATTGTTGTCTTTTCTGTAGTGTAGCAGTAGCTTAGGTTTAGTTAGGACTGTGTTTGTTCATGATTTAATGTGGAAATGTGAATTGTGGATTCAAAGAAATGAATAGTGCACTGAATCTGTCTTTTACAGAACAGAAGTAATTTTGGAAAAATTGGAATTCGTTTGACCCCCCAAATATGTGTTTTGCAAAAAGTTGTCAGAGTCCACTTTTGCATTCTTTAGGGACAGAACAGTCATTTAGCTACTTGTTTGGTTTAATGTAGTTTTCGTGTTTTCGTGTTTTCTAGTATTGTAGTTAGTTAATTAATAGTAGTTGGAGTAGTTAGCATGCATTTTCTTAGTTAGTTTAGTTAGAAGTTATAATTTTAGTTTTATTTAGTTATTTAATTATAATTTAATTTCTGTAATAGTTAGAATTAGTTGTAGTTTGTAATTTAGATTTAAGTATTAATTGTTTACTAACTTTGTGTTTTCATTGTGTAGGTTGATAAGTTAGAACAGGTTCACAGGTGTAATTCAATTATGACGTGCAACTGCACTTGTGGTGAAAAGACAGTTTTGCCCCTAGAGACCTGCAGAAGACTTAGCCTCCTACTTTAGTTTATTTTCATAGTTTAGAGTGTTATTTCATTCCAATTGTAATATTGACATAGATTGTAAACTTTGTTCTATTAATAAAGTGTTATTTTAGAATTATTTCAGAATGTATCTCGTTCCCTGTGGATTCGACCCGTACTCGCCACTTCTGTGGAAAGTCGGATTTTTATATCTTTGGTTGACGATTTTCCCAAGTTTTCATTGAAAATATGTTTTAAAAATATCCATCTCCAAAAGATCAACCAGTATTCACTCTGAAAATCGATTTTTCCTAAAAATTCATCCTTTTTTTCAATTCCAAATTCGATTTAGGATTTCTCAAATCCATTTCCAGATTTCAGTTCCATCTTGGATTCCAGACTTTGGATCCAATCCCATTTAGGATTCTAGACTTCGGATTCAATTCCATCTTGGATTCCAGACTTCGGATCCAATTCCATTTTGGATTCCAGACTTTGGATCCAATTCCATTTAGGATTCCAGATTTCAGATTCAAATCCATCTTGGATTCCAGACTTCAAATCCAATTCCATCTAGGATTCCAGATTCCAGATTTCAGATCAAATTCCATCTAGGATTTCAGATTTCAAATCCAGTTCCATTTCCAATTCCTATTTCCAAAACAATTTTCAAATCTATTTCTTAAATCCAAATTCAATTCCTTTTTCAGATTATGAAATTAAGAATTCTTTTTTTAGAACCAATCCATTCAAATTCAAAGTCCATTTTGACTTTGAAACTCCATTTTTCTCAAAACTCTATCTCAAGTTCCAAAATTTCCTTTTCCTTTTATTTTTTCAAATTCAAAATCCATTTTTCCAAACTCTGGTTATTCCAAGACATGGAATTTCAAGTCTCTTCTTCTAGATCTATTTCAAATTCCGAGTTAGATTCAAAAATCTAACTTTCTCAAACCAATTTAATCCCTTTGAGTCACTTCTTCACTCCATTATCAAATTTATTTCAGAATCACATGGAAAATCCCGAAATTTCCAAACTATTTTCTCAAAAGCATACATCTTTGCATTTGCATTGCACAAACATGATTTTTTGTGCATTTTTTAGACTTAGAATAAATTCTTAGACAATATTTAGGCAAAACAAAAGGCATAAGTTCGACCCTCGGTTCAATTACCCCTGGTAAAGGTGTCAGGAACGGTCGAACCTCGTACCGACGAGCGAATCTCGTCTCTCCATCTTCCCACAAATTTTCAAAACGGAGGCGAGTAATTTTCAAAATCTTTTCAAAATTAAGGTCAAGTGAGACCTTTGCAAAAGAGTTCCTCTCTCTTTCTTTCCTTTTCTCTTCTCTCTTCTTTTTCTATCTTTTATTCCCCCTTTAAAAAAAGAAATAGAGGCTAGAAAGGGAAAGAGAAGGAAAAAGAAGAAGCAGAGAGGAAAAATTTTGCAATGATCACACCACATCCACCCATTACACTTCCCTCTTCATCACACACCTACAACCATACTCACCTGTACACAATCCCTCCTTCACCACTTCCAGCATTTTCAATAATAGCTTCATGCATTTATACCCATCTTTATCTGTACAAAATCTGTGCACACTTCTTCTCCGTTGCTGTGCTCCACCTTCCAGCAGCCACCTCCACTTGCACAGCCTCTCACAAGCATCTTCATAGCTTCAACACCCGGTTACCTATCACTTTCACCATGCTTCACTACCTACCACAAGCATCCACCACCTACTACACTCCTTCACTCTCAGTCTCACCGTCCCTGCCCAGTTACCTACCTTCATTCACCTTCCTGTAGCACATTAGCAGCTAACCATCTTGCCACCCTCCTGCAGCATCCACTGTGCTATCCACACAGCACATTCCTCTCCTTTATGTGTTTTCCTTGCTCACTATTAATATTCACAATATTCTCATCCCCTTGTCTACAACATCCTTGCTCATATTGCCACACACACTTGCAGCATCCTCATAACCTATTGTAATTACAGTAACATCCTATCAGCACCTTCACAAAACACCAACCACACCCATGTACCTTCAATTCCATCGTTGCATATTCACCCTCCTTCATTTCATATGCAGCCTAATTTTGCCCACAATTCCAATGATCGTCTGCTGAACTTTCTTTTAAGCTATTAAAGACTCATTCCCTATTAGAGCCTATAATCTTATATACTTCCTGTTACAACTCATTAGGTACCTCTAGCCACATCTCATACTGTTGTGATACTACTCCAACCATACTTACAATCGCTATGCAGCTATACCTTCACTTCACCCTATTCCTTGCATACTCATCCACACGTTTGCTGTCAACCTATTCCCAGCTTCACCCTGTGCATCATGCACAGGTCACACCTTCACTCAATACCTTTTTCAATACAACCCTACAACCCTTTTTGCCTTCTCCATTTGTCATTTCATTTATATCACCACTTGTGTGCCCTTTTGCATATATCCACTAGCACATCTACACTGTAGTTATTTCACTATCACACTACGTTGCCACCGCCTCCACATACCTTCCAACACATGTTTTCTCATCACCATAAGGCATTGTATGTGCATTTTCATGCATGTTTTCTCATCAACATTCATAAATCATCAGGTATATTCTAGTTTCAACATAATCTTTGAATTTCTTTTTCATATCTTGTATTTTGCTATATGCTAATTGTATCTCACAAAAAATATACAGAAATTGTTGGAGTCCCTTCTAGATTTAGAATTCTATCATTTTAATTTTGATTCCAATGATGTAATAGCTAGATATTAATGAAAAAATGACATTTCCAGTTTTATATTAGAATGTATGAGCATGTAAATAGCCTGAACCATTTGTTTCATATCATTTTTCTTTTATTTCCAAAAAATCTACAAATGGTGAAACACGAATGGCACATGCACCATTCTAATAAGAGGTAATTAAATCCTAAGCAAATGATCCCCATTGATGACCATAGTCAAAATGTGAACAATGCTTAGAATTTCATCTTTTATGGAATAACATTGGATCCACACTGAATCTCTTTCAAAAAATCATCATATTTCCTGAATTTTGCTTCCTTTATCAGATTTTAACTTGAAATTAACTCAAAATATATATCAATGGCCATAGTCGGGATATGTTGAGACTTAATTTCATTTCAAACTCTATAAAGACACCAAAATATATTTTATTTTTTATCTGAATTTAAATATAGATTATCTTATAATATATTTTATGGCCATAGTCAGAAATGTATTATATCTTCAATCTTATTTCAATTCATTTAAAGAATGAAATATGCTTTTCAATATCCAATTTTCAAAATTCTTTAATTCATTCATCATTTAGGATAGAATTACATCGTTTTTCTAAGTATTTCAAGTTTTTCTTCAAAATCCAAGTGATTTTGAGATAATTCTTCAAATATCTTCTTCAATTTTAAAATCAATCTTCAATTCTTATTCAAATTTATTTTCTTATTCTCAATTCTATCTTATTTTTCAAAATTCAATATTCCAATTTCAAAGTTCAATTTAACTTTGAAATTTCAAATTCCAATTCAAATCAAATTTTAAAGTACAATTCAACTTTGAAATTCCAAATTCATTTTCAGGATTCAATTTCAAATTCAATTCAATATTCCAGATTGAATTTCCAAGTTCAATTCAAACTTTGAAATCCCAGATTCATCACCTGATTTAAAAATTTCAAGTTTTAAACCAAGTTTATTTTCTATTTTTCACTTCAAGCTCTCAAATCCCCAAGTTCTTTTGAAATCTTCTGAGTTTTTAATCTTCAAATCACTTTGAGATTAAGATTAGTGCTAAATTCAAGTCCATTTTTCAAATTCAATCAGGATTTTTCAAATCTGACTCCACATTTTCAAATTTCACTTGGATTTCTCAAATCCACTTCCAAAATCAAATTCAGTCTAGATTCCCAAATCCATCTTCAAGATCTATCTGGATTTCTTGAATCCAATTCCAATTTTCAAAGTTTTATCTTGAATTCTGGCTTTCAAATTCAATTCCATCTTGAATTACAAATTTCAAGAATCCAATTCCATCTTGGATTCCAGATTTCAAATCCCATTCCATCTAGGACTCCAGACTTCAAATCCAATTCCATATTGGATTCCAGATTTAAAATCCAATTCC